>NW_027094107.1:5387157-6834518 GCF_029207755.1 Chamaea fasciata
TACCTCCCTAGGAGGAATCTGTTGTCTTGCCAGCACAATAAATGTGTTAAGCATCATTAGCAAGATTCTTAATTACCTGTTTTGAATTAAGTAGTGGCACATGCTGTTTACTGCTGCAGAAGAAAAAAAGTGGTAGTTTCTGGGGAGACAAAGACTGTGCCTATGAAATTACTGGAGCCAAGGTAGAAGTAGATGCAAATATTGTGAATTGAATTTGAATTCTGCAATTGATAATATTTTCTAACTTGGCGAGTAATGAAAATTCACACTGAATTTTCTGCAACAATTATTTGAAACTGAAGGAAGGAGACACCCAATTCCTTCTGAAATGAATGGGAATGCTGCTTGCGGTGCCCAGAGGCAGATTTTGAGAACTTTATCCTTGATCTTTTTTGATGCGATGGGTTCTGTTCCAGTCAAGAGCAATAATGAAAAGCTGTGTTTCCCTTGCTTTCTGACAACAATGCCTAAACTGCTTCTGTCAATGCAGAGTGACCAAACACACATGGTTTTTTCCCAGTACATGGAGCTCCCTCTTCCCCTTAACACTTTTGTCCAACCTGGTCTATTTTCTGCTTAAATACACAATTTAATAACAGATTGCATTATATGTAAAAAGCCACTCATGCATTTAACATACCAGGACTGTTTCTAAGCATGGTGCAGACCTCAGATGTTCCATTAACAATCACCTCCATATTACTGGATATAGAAAACTGTTTCTTCCTTTCAGCTTCAGGACAGAATAAGTACATTTTCAGCAGTACATTGCAAAGATACACTAGTTTCTAAGGAAAGCATTTTGCTCTGTTAAAACTACAAATACACTGGATGAACGTGAGACTATTTGCATTTTTAATGATTTTTTTTTTTTTTTTTTTATTTGGGGCTTCTGCTTACATGGAGTATTTCCGGTTTATTTAATCTGTTCTGTATATGCAAATTTGAGATACCATAAAAATTAAAACCAGACCATGGTCTTGCTTTATGCTTTACAGTAGACTTTCTAAATGGACAATTTCTAGCTTTGTTCTCATAAATATAAAATGCATTGACTTAAAAAAAAAAATTCATCATCATATAAGCATATTTTTGCACCAGTACCCAACAAAATGAGTTTAACACCCACTGCCATCCTCAGAGACTTGTCTATTCATGCCAGGTAGAAGTGAGGGGATACCTCTCAAATTCTGCTTTCTATTCAGATCCTCACAGTGCACCCATTTCTGCTGGAATGGAATGAATGTTCTCACAGCAATGGCAATAAAGGTCCCAACATGGGACCAAACATCCCACCCATAAAGAGCTACTGGAGTATTTCAGAGGGAATGTGGCCCTTTCCAGAAAGTTATGATCTAACAGCAATTTCTCCCCTAACCAGTGAGAAAGAAGACTCTCTTAGATGTTTCGGGTTTTTGGAGAAGGCACATTCCAAACTATAGTCTGATTGTAGGCCCTTATATCTATTATAAGATAGATATAATACATATATTATCTACTATAATATATCTATTATATCATAATCATCACCATCACCATATTCCAGTTGTTAAACTGTTCTTATTTCAACCCGTGAGTTTTATTTTGTTTTCCAACACTCCTCCCCAGCCAGACAGGGTGGGGATGGATGTGGGTGTATGAGAGCAGCTGTGTTTTAGTTGCCTACTGGGGTTAAACCACGACAGCCACACTACAGACAAACCTTAGATGTCACTTCTATTGTATGTGTTTAGTTGAGTGGGGTTCCAGTGCTCTCAACAAGTGCTCAGAACCACAAAGAATCCATTTTCATCAAGGATCTGCAGAAAACAGGCTGCAAGCTCAAGCTGCAAAAAAGGATTAATAAGTGAAAGTCTTCAGAAAATATAGTGTTCAAGGAAGTTTAAAAAATATTGGCACTTAAATATGAAATATTAGGGCAGGTTATATTGTGCTGTGCACAGGGAAATTTCCTCCAGGAATGGGAAAATATTGAACAGGTTGGGGGCGTTTATATAAAGCCTCATCATCAAAATCATCACCAGATCTGCAGAGGGTTTTTTGCCAGCAACATCTCCCTCTGTTCTTTCAGTTGGCAGGGCCATAACTTTCAAATTATTGCATAATCCTAAACAGATGAGTTCAGCTAAGGCCTTTCAGACAGTGATGGTGACACAGAGCTCACCATGAGGTCAGGATTCATCAGGAAATGTAAACATATCTATTGAAGATGGACGGATAATGGCAAGCAGCAATAACAGAAGAATAAAGGGGAAAACAAACAAACAAACAAAAACGTTCCGGACTGCCAGATGAATCTGAAAGACATTCCGTTTGTGAGGGAGACAGGAGGAGCTATGTGCTCTCCCAACCACACAACATCTCACCAGCAGGTGCAGGATTGTCAAATGCATGAGCCTCTTTAGTTACCAGAGTGCCCTGATGAAACCAGCTTATTTCCTGCCCTGGATCTCTAATGGATTGTTTTCCCAATTCCACGGCAAGAGTGATCAGTGGTTTGGAATAGTCCGTTTAAGACACACTCCAAACCAATGTTTCCACAAACTGAGGGTGTAGCAAACCTTGTTAGACACCTGCTAAATAAAGAGCCAGGCCCATGGATTTCTCTCCTGACCTGTCAAGGCAGGCAGACACTCCAGGTTTTGCCACAGTGGGGACCCAGCTGGGACAGAGAGCTCCTGACACAGCAGTGCCAGCACTGCTGCTAATGAAGCACTTTTCCAATGAATAAATTGAAGATTCTCCTCTTTGAGAAGGTTAATCCAGCACCTTTCCCGAGCACAGTACTCATTAATATGTATCTTTCATTTCTTAAAACCTTGTCTCTAGCTAAAAAAACCCCTCTTACACATAGTGATTATAGCTACAGCTATTCATATTTCCTTTTCATCTTCCCCACTTCCTGGGGTCTTAAACATGAAGAAAATTACTGCATTGCATTTGTACATCCATAAGTGGCAATAAACCTTTTTTAAATATAAACACCACTGAGGATTTGCATGTCTTTTGAGAGAAAATATGATGGGAGAACTTTGGAACCCAGCACATTTTTCACTAGTTTGTTTAGACATATAATTTAGTTTTCACTCTCTGTTTTTGTCATAATTCTTGTCAGTCCAACAAGGCACTGAAGCTCAACTTTAAATTTATGCCTGTTCTTGTTGCCTTCATTAAGACTTAGCAAGAACCCAGGCAGAGAACAGAATGGGGCTCTATGGGATGTGAGAAGTTTAGGAACTGCATAAAAAGAGCTTTGTGGTGGCACCTGTCCTCAATATCCCAGCAGAAGATCACCAAAAAATCAACTTACTACAGAAACAGATTTTAGACAGAAAGAAAACGGCATTGCACTGAGTACAGGGGGCATTTTAAAGCAGTCTCTTAGGATGGAAATTCGTCTGTTGGCAATGCTGTAGCAGTGGATATTACAAATGAAATATTCTGAATGTGAAGGCTTTGGCACTAGTATGACTCTCCTTGATATCAGGTAGAGGAGCAGAAAAGGGAGGGAACCATCCCACTATCATCTTGTTAACATTCCTGACAAGTGCACTGAGGACACTGGAAAAGCAGCATACTGCTAATGCTGCCATGTGAGCAATAAGACATGCCAAATTCTGAAAAACACCTCCCTCAGGGGAGCAACTGAAAGCTGTTTACAATAGATCAGAAACTCCTGTCTGAGATTTATCAGCGACTGTCACAGGTGAGAAGTGTTTACTAACAAAGCCAGAACAAGTGACAGAGAAGGTGATGACTCCTTCAGGATGCTCAGCCTTTGGAATAATTTATCTTTTAGCAGCAGCCATGGCAAGTCCCAAACTGGAGCTTTCAGCAGGCAGCTGGGGCACAGCAAAAGCTTTCCCTTCCCTGGGCAGATCTGATCTAACCCAAGTGAATTGCAGCTGCCCTGAGGCAGAAAGGGAAACGGAAAATGAATGAAAGTGGATCTGAGTCTGACTTCCACAAGAGCACCACAGAGATTCATTTCCCTGTATTTGATTTGACTAGATTAGATTAGAAGAAGTTCTTTACTGTGAGGATGGTGAGGCCTTGGCACAGCTTGCCCAGACAAGATTCGGATGCCCTTGCAAGTGTCCAAGGCCAGGCTGGAAGGGGCTTGGAGCAACCTGGCCCAATCCATTTTGGAATCAAACTCTGGGAAACAACTTTCTTTAATTCCATGAGGAACCCAGAAGCTTTGCCTACCAAAGGCTCTGTATCTGCTGCGACATACAACCACCAGAAATATCATTTTTCTATTCTGCTCCCACAGTTCATAAATTTTCCTCCAAGAACTGAATGGGAAAAGCAGTTGGTAACTAATGAAGGAGAATGGAGAAGTCCCTAAAAGTAGCTGGGAATTTTTTGATAGATATCTCATTATGTTATATTTTGACTGCTCAACCAGCTGTTCTTTTTTTTTTTTTAAATAAACCCTTCATTCCAGGTTTGCTGCAGTACATCACAATTTTTTTGAGATTCCAGAGAGTGCTTCCTTCTACTTTTGGAAGCATCTTTCAGGCCCTGACAAGTATTTTCCAGGAAAGCTGACTGCAAGTGCACTTGTCTTCTTAAATTAAACACCCACTGCCGTTTGCAAGCAGATTTCTTTAGAGACAATCAAAAACATGCAGCGCTCAGCCCCTCCTTTCTTTAGGGCTCCAGCAGCCAGAAATATGTCACATTTTTATAGGCTCTATCACATATTTGTATCAACCTCAATACAATAAGCTTTTTCTCCTCACCACATCAACATTTACTGCTATGCTAATGCTAATATTACAAAAATTACCAGGCCAATGAGCAGGACGGGGGGATCATTATCAGCTCTGATGGATGGGCAGCAGTGCTCTGCCAGGAACGACATCATAACGACTCACCTCGTTTCTTTCCTGTGGCCACATATTAAGTTTTCCAGCTTAAAGTCTGTTATAAATATTCATCAAAAGCAGACTAAAGGAAGACAGGATAAGAACAGTATGTGACTCCATCAAAAGGCATTTCCAAAGAAACTGGTTTTTTTTTTTTCAATATTTATTTTTCAGTTATTGAGATCAATAGGGGTCTTTTCTTGTGGCCTGGATCACAGGGCCTTAGCAAATGCAGACAATAATTCCCTCCCTTTTTTGGTCTGACTGCAAGCTCTTTGGGAAACAGATGACCTTTACTGAGTAGCTTTAGAAAGAACCAAAGTTGCTCTCTAATCTCTGTTACTGTTTATGTGCTCTGGTCTCAGTAGTGCTAGATGAAAACCCACCTGTGTGTTCACACCTGTACCTTTACAGCAGAGTCATCAAGAAGTTTCTCAGCAGCACCTACATTTAAAGGCTCCAAACACAATTCCATTGAAACTCCTCCAGGTATCTCGAGGTTACAACAGGCTGTTCTAACCAGCAGTTTGCAAATGGTCGCCTGCAGCCATAACAAAAGGCTCTCTTGATTTCTCTGTTCTAGAGGTGGGGGAGTAAAGCAATAAATATGCAATGTGCTTTCCTCGGTGGAAAAGAAAGCGCAAAGCCACAACAAACAGGAACAGACAACAGCGTTTGGAGACAACGCTGCTAAAACAGAGACAAGTTGCAGCCTGAGGGCTTTAACCTGCCTTCCCTTAGACTTCTGCTGTGTGCAGTCATTGCCTACAGGACCCCTGTTTCGCTGAAGTTTTTAGCATCCAATGTTCATTAGAGGGACCACATCAAACCAAACGGTGACCAAATGAACTTTTGTCCTTTCTCCCACCTTGTCTTTCCCTGCACCACAAAGGAAACCAACTTCTATCGTCCATTCTTTATGAACTTATCACTTCCCCTTCATGTAATTTATCTATTGCATCCACGATTTTTTTTTGTTAGTTTTGAAGAGCTTTACAAAAGGAAGAGACAAGGGAACAAAACCAGGCATCTGAGAAAGCAATAATAAAACTGGGTGGCAGCTGGAAAAAAAAAAAATCACACAAATTAGGCAAGATTTATGGCTGCTGAAAGAGAACGTGACTCCACTGACACCAACAATCTAAGAAATGTGTGCAGATATGCATTTTTCTCTGATATTGCCACTCACAGCAGCAGCACTGCTAAAGGAATCCCCTGACTTTCCACTAACACAGTGAAATCCTGTTTCTCTCATACCACCAAACGCATTTATACCCAAATCATAGAATTCACTGCTTTATATTTCACTTTCTGACACATAGTCATGGCTGATTCCCAGAGTTACTTCTTCTCTCAGCAAAAACCATATTAATATCCCTGCAAGTGAATATCTAGTGAATTTATTATAAGAGGAAATGGTTAGACACACGCAAACCTCAGAGCAATTTAATCCACGCATCAAAATACTGAATAAATTGAAAATGGGAAGCGTGATACAGATCTGTGTTTGGAGTAGAAGCAAAGAAAGTCACTCAAGTACTTTTGCTATGACAAATTAAAGTACTTAAGATTTCTTAATTCAAAGCTATAAAAAAATTCCTTCCTGTGGGCACTGCAGAGCAGCACATTTTTTATGATGATAATAAACAGCTTGAAGTTCTATCAAATCAGATTTGGTTTGGGGTTCTTTTGTCATTAGGTTTTCTTTTCCCTAATCAAATTAGAAATGAAATGCATTGGAGGGAAGATTGGATGTTGAGGCTTCAGTGAAGCAGCAGAGAGATGGAAAATCATAGTTCAGAAGTGGGATGGACTACTGAAATCAGCCATCCTGAAACAATATATCACTTACTCCTTTTGGAGATGCTTAGATTTTCCAGTTTATCACAGAGTCCAAAGTGTGATCTGCTAGGAATGAGTTGAACACATAAATGAGGAAAAAATGCATTACAAGGTTTAAAACCTTAAACTTTCATGCTCAAAATTGTTTCACCTTTATGAAAAAGCCCCAAGCACAATGACTACTGAATGACTACTCACTGCAACTTTCTGTGAGACCTTCTCTGCTCCACTAAGAGCAGTTTAAATGCGCTTTTTTCTTTTTAGATTTTCTTTCAATGAGTCAGAAATTGTCCTTTCTATAACCTGAGGCAGCATTTGCTGCTCTTCTAGGTGGTAGAGCATTGTCATCAGTCTAGATATTATGATGCCCAAATGCCACGTCATCTAGCAGGGGAGCTGCCAGCACTGTGAAGTTTGGAGGTTTATTTTTGCTGCAGTAAATCAGTGTTTCACATCCAGGCAAATCCCAAAGCAGGGGCTCTGGCAGCAGGCAGGTAATTCACTCCCAGAAATCCCAGGTCAGCAGAGGGATCTGGTATCAGCAAAGCCGGTCCCACCTCATGCCTGGGATTTAACCAGGGACTGAGAGGGAAGGAGACTTCCCCTGCTGTTGGCTCAGCTGCCACCCCACTGCTGTCTCAGAGCCCAGAGCACAAGTGTCACAGCTCCCTGGGATGGAGCTCCTGTGCTGGGCTGCATGGTGACATCACAGGTGACATCACAGGTGACATCACAGGTGACATTACACTGCACTCCTACCAGGGCTCACTATGCAGATTTAAGAGAAATCTGATACCCACGTGTCTTCAGGTTGCTATAACACAGTAGAGTAATAATGACTACAATAATTGGATAATCCAGCCCTATTTTCAAAGGTGTGCTGCCACTGTCTTTAAAGGTAGTGCTAAAGATAAAGCTGCTCGATATCTGTAAGTTCTTAAAGCACTTTGAGGATTGGGTTCTCAGTGCAGATCCACACTGCCCTTTGAAAAGTGGACAAACTGATGCTGAGCTCTCTGGATCCCTGGTGAGACACAAGTTCTCTTAAAAATTTGATGCCAGATGAAAAACTGTTTTTGCTTGTAAGAAAGCTCTATTGGCAAAAAAGTAGGGGCAAAAAAAAAAAAAAATACAAAGTACAGGCATAGTACAAGTATATCCTCCTGCCCATCTTCCCAGCTCCTTCCAGAAAGCCTGAGCAATTTCTCTGTGCTCTGAGGTAACACAACCTCATCTTAATGCAGGAATGTGAATACCACAGTGGAAATAAAGGGGAGGTGCATCCAGAGAAACATTCTGGATCTGTGTCAGCTCTTTGTGGGTACTTTTAGTTAGTGAAAAACTATTCAACCATGTTCAAATGGAGGGCAACAAAGTGAGTGGGCTTGAGATGCTGGCTCACTGTCTGGAGTAGAGGTTTCAGTTATTGGCCTTCTTAACAAATGTGTAGAAAGGATTTTGAAAAAAAACTTGCACTGAAAATTGTCTCTTTTGGTGCAAATATAAACTTGCCAAAGAAAAGACTGATGTAGAAATAGGAACTCACAGATTTCCCAGTTACACATAGAAAGAACAGACTTGTTTTTTCTTTGCACACCCAAAAAGTGTGCATTCCTAGCAATTGTCTCACAGAGAATGAATTTGAAGTGCAGAAACAATACTATCTGGTTTCAAGGCACAGAGGATTAACACTGGCAATCAGCTGGGAGGACAGAATTCATTCTCACTTTCTCAGTTCACATCAGTGAGAAATACAGCTGCAGAAAATCAAAGCCTGTATTGATGATGTTCAGAAAATGTGATAATTTCATTAGAGCAAATAGCTGTAAGCAGCCATGTGATTTTCAGCAACCTACAGGAGAAGCATTACATTTCTGAACTATATTATTCAGCTTCTTTCCCAAACCTTTCATCAAAAATCTCATCTCAATCTGCAAGAATCTTTTGCTCAATGGCTGCACTTTTAAATGACCAGCAATCAAGATGGTTAAGCTACATTACAAATCCAGCCTTCTGGTTATGGGTTTTTAATTACTCTCAATTACTCCTTCTCTTTTTTGATCACTTCTTACTTGTTTTTGCCAAACACGATCCCAATTCGACAGCCATTCAACTCAGCAGGAGCCATTCCATTAATGAAGTTTTGATCTGTAACAGCTTCTTTCATTTGCACCACAGACTATCAGGATCAAATCACAGCTGAGTGATGTGGTAGAGCAAATTGACTCATGAGCAGTGCAAAGTCTGGCTCCCAGATAACTCCTGTCCTAATTACCACCCCCACCCCACCTCCCTCAATATCTCCCTTTGTTAAGAATATTAATCTACAAACCCCAGAGGTTTATGTCCGAAAAGGAGACAGAGGAGTCCTTTTGCTTTATTCCAATAAAGGGAGAGGCCATGAGGCATTTCCCCTGGGGTCTCTTGAAGTTTTGGATGCAACCTCCTTTTTATCCCAATTTTCGAGCCCCATTTCCCTCTCCCTTTCCCCACTGGCTGAGGTACTTGAGAGTTACAGACTTCCCAGAGTGCCCAATACCTAAAATTCCCCTTTCATGTATAACCCCCCTTTTAATTTTTAACTCTTATGAAATTTATGGCTTTTCCCCATTGTTTCTTTCATCTTTTAATATCCAATTTCATTTATCAGCACACCCACAGTTTATCTGTATAGGCAAATATCTCCTTTTCCATTCACCCATCAGTGGAATCCTTCCCATTGTTTCTTTTCTCTCTCAGTGCTGGTTTTATCTACCAGCAGACCCACTGCTTGTGTGTGAAGACAAATCTGTCATTCCTCTCACCGTTTCCCCACAGCTCTGCCAGTGGTTCTGCCCTGCACACTCCCAGTCCCTCTGCTGTTATTGTCCCCTCCCACAGCAGCTCCCTTTGGTCCCCAGGACCTTTCCCTGCCACATTCTCCATCCCGTCCTGCTGATTTCTCTGCCCTGTGCTGTGCAGGTGAGGACTTGGCTCTTGGTTATATTGCTGCCATAAACCCAGCTGAGAGCAAGGGAGCACTCCCTGTTTATCTCTCACTAAAAGCTCCTTGCCATGTAGCTAGCTGTCAGTTTTAACAGAATATTTAGGAGCTTAACACCTTCCAGATCTCTCCGTGCTATGAAAGCAGTGGATATTTGCAAATTTGGTTGGAGTTTGCTAAAAAAAAAAAAAAAAATCAAAAGCTGCTAGGAAGTGAATGACTCACAGATGGACAATGTCATCACAAGTTGTGTTTCCTTAAAAAGCCAGACTAAATGTTCCCAGAAGAAGGTAACAGTCTTATAAAATCACAGACCAGGTATGAATGATAGTGCACTGGCAGCCAAATCATCCATTTTCAGGAGCAGGGTCATAAAAAAAGAGTTGGTTTACTCAAGAGAAGTAATTCTGATGTGCATTTGCAGCAGAGTGAGTAAAGCTCTCAAGGTTACTGAATCTGCGGTGAGGGAAGACTTGTTTCCAGCTCCCAGCCTGCAGGTCACTGCAATCCCAAACAAGTGATCACAGTTAAACAGCTAATCCTGTTTATTCTAGAGTTTAGCTTGGAACAGAACAGAAAATCTCAGCTACCCTTGAATTTTTTTTTACCTGGAAACTGAACTGGACATCACTACGTAGCCTTGTGTCTTTGCAAGACTGAATTGCACTCTGAAATCTGAAATGCTCAGCTTTAGGGGGAGTCATTTTCATTTTATCCACAAAGTTTACTTCCCCCTTCTGCTTTTGTAGCAAAAGAAAGCAAGCTTTGCTCACCAAGCGAGCTCACGCAGAATGTCAGACCATTGTCCTCTAGCTGCACATTCAGCTGATGTTTACATCTGCAAGTTCCACTGGAGAAATAAACACGCTGAGCACAAGGCTGCCATCAGTTAAAATACCAATACTGCCTCTTCACAAGACAGGCCGTGCATAGCCAAGCATCAAAATATGTTCCCGGTGCTGTCGTTATTATTACGATATGACAAAGAGTCTTCACATTTTAATGATGCTATCTTCTGGAGGGATGATAATAATTTAACCTGCTTCAGTGGAGATAATAAAAATTTGGGTACTTTTTACACATCTCCCTGCTGTCAATACTGGATTTTTTCCTACATTTTTTTTTTCTTTGTGTGGGATGAATAACCATCTACCAAACACAGACAGCAACTAACAAGCTGAGATGACCCCTTCGAAAAATGATCATTATAGGATCCTTGACTTTTTCCTCTCTGCCCTTCAAACAAAAGCTCTTAAAAGTTAACAAAGTGAATTTTCTTCTTGACAGGAACACCAAACAATGCTTGAAACGCTGCCCACATCTGTGAAACTATATCTAATCAAATTCACGCCTGCATTGGTTGCCTGGGAAACAATCAGACAGTTGCTCCCACAAACAAACTGCAAACAGCAGAAGGAAATGTGCTTTAACTGGGAGCACCTACTTCTCTGAGCTTGAGCCTTGTTAGTTTAAGGAATAATCAGATGTAATATGATCTTATTCACAAGGCAGTGCATGAATGGAGCAGAGATATTACAGGCTGATTGGCTCACTCAGGAGGACGAGGAAGGCACAAGAAAGGTTGGGAGCAAATGAACATAAAAGCTCAGCTCCATTTTTGTCATTCTCTCCCTTTCTTCTCCCTAAGAAGCACAGCATGGCATTTGGATGTAACTATATGTCCCTGCATAAAGGGGTGATTCATTACCTCTTTCCCAGCACATAGCTGAAGTTTTTGTCTACATTTCCCCCCTGGCAGCACAGGCCCCCAATTGATGGGCTCCGTGTCAGGCTCCTCCTCATGACACACACAAGAGATGGCTCTCGGGGATGTATAGAGATGTGATAGGCACTGCAAGGGCCCTGGTTTCCACAGCAACGGGGATCCTGCAGGAGCTCTGAGCCAAACTTCATCCCCACCCCATTCCTCCCCCCTTAATCTGACCACACAGGTTCCCTTCTTCAGGCGCTTCCGGGGGAACCCAGCCACGTCTGCACGGTGAATGTCCCTCACACACTGAAATCTGGGGGTTGTATACACAAGGGCTGGCTTCAGGGCTCACAGCGTTTTCAAACAAGCCAAGTTTGTTAGCCTCAAGCATACAGAAATTATGTTGTAGTAAGATTTACTTATATAAAATCTTGAGATTTGACTCGTGGGTGTCATGGGTTAACACAACTTGGTTTTGTTTATTTTTTTTCCCTGTAAGGACCTTGGATGAGGTTTAATTTGACTTCTGGGTTATAAAACTTAAGCCCCTTTTCATACTAAAGTTGAAAGTTAGACATTTTTTTTTTTGTCTAACTTTTATTATTGTTTGGTGGTGCTGGTTTAAATTAATAAAATGTAAGCTGCTTACGAAAGAAGTCAGACCCAGGAGAAAAAAAAACCTAAACAATCACTATGATTATATTCCTAGTGGCATATGAATAAATTAGGCCTATTGCAGCTGTCCTGTAACACTGGTTTGAAAAAGGGAGGGAAACAGAATTGTCAAAGGGCTGCTCCTCATTGAAACCTGAATCAATTACCTGCTAGAAATAAGTACTGCAGAGGAACACACTCGTACTGCAGATTTCCCACACTGCCATGTACAGGCTGAAGCCCCTAAATAGTGCTTCACGTCATGGGCTTCCAGTTGGTGGGTGTAACTGCAACACTGAAATCATCACTAAAAAAACAAATAGAAAGATGCCAAGCTGACTTCCTGGCCACAGAAGCAGAAGTGACAGAAACCAAAGCAGTGTGGGAAAGGTTCGTCAGCAGTATGGTTACCTACTTTGCCAGCAAAGCCTGTTGCAGCAGAGAGGATCAAGGCTGACTGTTCCTCATGGTCAGTTTTTCCACCAGATTCACAGCTCTGTTTTTTTGGGGGGAGTTTGCTTCGCCCTGGAGCAGCAGTAGCCACTCACTACATATTGCTGGACTGGCTGCATGGCACAGATGAACAGAATCCAGCTCTGAAGGTGATGCTTTCTTCATCTTTACACTTGTCACATTCATATGGGAGAGAGATTTTGTACAAAAAGGCCTCACCTCTGGGCATGGGTTTGCAGATATGTGTGCACACGTGTGTTCTCACCTCATCTGGTGCAATCAGCCGGCAGGGAGCTTCCAAATTCCCTCAGACCCTGGTGGAATTCCAAATCAAAGAGAGCTGCTGACCATAGGGTGTTTAAATTCGACAAAACTTTCAAAGAGGGACTTTATAAAAGGTTGCTAAAGGAAAGCTTCCCTCAAGCTTTTAAACAAGCCTGTGGCTGTGCTCTGCAGGAAAAAGGGAATTTCTGTTTCTTGGTGCCTTAGTTTAATTTTTTTTTTTAAGGTTATGTCATGCTTTTTATCAAGAGAAACTGTCCAACAACCCCTCATCTTTTTCCTCCCTCTCAGACCACAATCTACCATGTGTACATTAATCAGATTGTGAAATAGCGAGCCCAGGACTTGACCAGGAGCAGGGATTATCTCCTGCAGACACTGCCAGCACTGGCCTTGCAGCTCCTGCAGCTCCAGCTTTGAACAGATGCCCTGGAGCTGCTGGCTCCTGTGGCTGCTGCTGATGAGCGTTTCCACATCGAATCAGATACAGTGCAAAACACGCGGGGGAAAGTTGTGAACATGAGCAAAGAAATAACAACAGCAACAACAAAAAAAGCACAAGACTGTGCCATAAAAGCAAGAACAGCCCTCAAGTCCCCAATTTTAGAGCATCCACCACATCTGCTGACCTTACCTAGAGGGATTTGCTACATAAGAAGAAGAAACTGTCATATGTACTCACAGAAATCAGTAACATACTGAAGTATCAGAGTTTTTAAGGACTGCTCCTTGTTGTCTGGTTTTTATCCAACTCTGGAAAAATTGTGGGCAATCTTCAATTTCATAAAAATTTTCCCTACAGGCTTTTACATACATATCAACCTGAATCAGATTATCCATTTTTCAGCACTGAAAAATGAGATTCTTCCCAGTGGTTTAGCAATAAACACTTGGAAATTATTTTAAGCTTATTGCAAAGCAAAACACTTCAATGTTTAGTGTAGTTTGAAGAACACTTTATTCCTGAGAAATATACTTTTTATTTCTTCCCATAGAAAGAATTCCCGTTTCTGCACCCATAGTATGGTTTTCCAGTTCTAGAAAAAAGCCAACAGGTCATGATGATACTGACGTGCTCTTTGGGAAAGCATCAGGAAATTGAAAGTTTGCTTATTATGACTTTTTTTTCATGAGACACCTGAGCTTTTTCATTTCTTATTCTTTACTTATTTCTGAGACATTTTATAGTGTTAGCTGGGCAGAATTTCTAAAGCTTTCTTGAAACTGAATGGTTAAAATGAATGAGTGAATGAATGAATGAATGAATGAATAAGACATGAACCTAGGAGGAAGAAACTGAGGCAGAGTATGTGCACTCTGAAGCAGTATGGAAAGAAACATGCCAATAGAGTCCTAGAACTCCTCATTGCGTCTGAGAAGAAAAAAGTCTCAGCAAATTAGTGCTAAATGGAAGATCCCTTCAGGAAAGTGCCTTATGCAGGAACTGTGTTAAGAGAGAGCATCAATGAGGAGATGCAATACAAATGAAAGACAAAAGGCATGATATGTACACATTAAGTTTTGCTTTAAAAATCGTATTTTTCTGGGACAGTTTGCTATTTGCACTTACAATAAGAAAACCTGGGACATTTAGTAACAATATTAACACTTTTTTTTTTTTCAAACTAGTTAACTCATCAGCTGATACAATATTCTCTATGAAGGCAAGCTTCTGTCAG
This sequence comes from Chamaea fasciata, assembly GCF_029207755.1. Taxonomy (NCBI): domain Eukaryota; kingdom Metazoa; phylum Chordata; class Aves; order Passeriformes; family Sylviidae; genus Chamaea; species Chamaea fasciata. The sequence goes on from NW_027094107.1 coordinate 5,401,636, forward strand.
CAATTTGTTGCACCCCTCACACCTGACTTTAAATATGAAATTGGGCCATCAAAGTCTGCCATGGCAATCTGAGCCACAAACCCACAGCCATCTACCTCTACTCCGGCCACAACAACTGATAGCAGAACTTACTACAGAACACTATTTCATAAAGGTGGAGGAGCATCCCTTTTTACTTTTTGTCTCCTGCACACGTGTCCCAGGGAGAATTCACAGCCTGTGCTTCCCATTTCTGGAAACCAGGCACTTTACTTTGTAAACACTGGTCATATGCATCACTTAGGTATCCGTGGTTACATAGATGTAAAGAGCTCTTGAGTTACATCCTACTTGTTTTCCAGCCTCTGTGCCTGCGAGGGCTGCAGCAGCAGCAAAAACCGTGGGTCTGAACCAGAGTCTACCAAGGCTGACAAGGAGATGACATTAAATACAAATCTGAATATCTGAATAAATTAGGCAGCTGGTACAAACCCCAGTTGGCCTTAATTTATATGCAGAATAAGCAAGGAAAGAGGAGAGGAGAAGGCATTGGAGACTAAAGAGTCAAGCCCACATCATCTTCCCATGGTATCAAGTGGAAAAACTTGTTCTTCCTGCACATTGAACTCCCACAGACACTTCCACAGTGACACTGCAGAGTCTGGATCCACTGGGAAGGTCATCCTGGGGCCGCTCAGGCCAGTGGAGCTCTGCGGGCCCCACCAGAGGGTCCCCATGCCAAACCTTTCCCATCCCCACAGTGAAGCAGGGCCAGGAAACATCCTCAGCTTCTTTGCCAGAGGGGATTTCCCAATACTCATCCAATGGATTTCAGGGAGGTGTTCACTGCTGCCCCTGAAATGGGCACAAAGAAAGAAGGAGGCTGGGACTGTCATTCCACACACAGGTACCCTTTGCTGCTCTCTGGGTTAAATAAAGGAACTTTGCCGTTCACACACAGGAGTTAATTACCCAAAGAGAACAAAGTGCTGTTCAAGAAGCTGAAATTCACTCTTTTTACAGAGGTTAATACATGCAGTGGCTCATTCCAAGCTGCGTTGTTCTAAAAAGGAAGGTGATCTGTGTTCTGCCACCACATTTGGAAAATTGCTGTTTAGTCTTGGATCAGAGAAGAGCTTGATGACATCTTGCTGTAAAAATAAAATGATAGATTCAGGTCTGCATTTTACAGTCCCACAACAGTGATCTTTGATATTTCTTAGGCAAACTTTCTGTTTGAGGTTTGGAGACGGTTTTATTGTTTTTTTCTCTCCTAGAAAAGGTTTGTTGCTCATATTCAACCTCTGAAATCTCTTGCGCACTCCCTGTCATACTATTTTTCCAAAACAGCATTTGATCTTGTGAAATAAATAATATGAATAATGCATGAGAGAGACATTTTAAAGCCCAAATTCCAGCCTTCCTTTCTTCCTCCTACTTTTCTCATTTGGCATTAAAGCTATTATAAACAGGCCCATTTTGGTAACAAGCTAGACTGCCTGTGGATAGCAGGACTATCATCCAGTTGGAGGAGCAAAAGCACACACAGAAAACAACCCCTTAAATATAACACTGCAACAAAAAATGCTGCCAATACAGTATTGATTCAGCATACTCTTGAAATATGTTAAATCTTTTAATTCCATGCTCTATCACTCTTTTTCCTTAAGACCATATTACATTAAGTCAGAGACCTTTCTGAGATCTTATACTACAGCACTTAAACATGACTGCCAGCATTAGCAACGTTCTCAGGCTCTCCTTAAGTTTTAACTTTCATGTATTTCAGACTCTGCGCTGCCCAGGGGTGCAGTTCTGAGCTCACATTCAGTGTCACTCAGCTCTGCACAGAGTAGGGACACAACAAATCCTTTTCTTGCTGAAGACCAAGGATGACTGTTACAACTTTTCAGGCCCAAAAGCACAAACAAGAATGGGTGAAGGGAGGAACAAGAAGGATAGGACCTCACAACCTGAAGCTGTAATTGGACAATTAAACCCCAAGATGCAAATGGACCAAAACTGATAAAAGTGTAAGACCTCGTGACCATTTGTCCATTTTGTGCCCATTTTGGGCCCACCTTGGGTGTAGCCCTGGCCAGGCTCTTGTCCCGCCCAAGGTGTGTCCTTAAAAGCCTTTTAATAAATCTCTACTTTATTCTCTGGCTCTGTGCAGTCTCTGTTCCAACTCAGCCTTCCCAAGGCACCAGTTTCTGGCACCCCAGATGGGACAGTGAGGCATCTGAAAAGCCCTGAATTCCCAGGGATGCAGAGACAGCTGCGCTGCCCGCAGGTGCAGGGAGCAAAAGAACAGGGGCAGTGCCCCGTGTGGTCACCTCAGCCCCTCACACTGCTCCCTGCTCCCTCAGCCATGGGAGGCAGAAGCAAACAGCTCAAATTTTCTCTGCTGATGGGGCAGTGAAGATCCAGGTAGCAGCTTCTCTACAGGTTCATAATAACCTTCCCTTTGCAATACAAATACTGCCTGCAGGTGTTTACTCCTGCCTTTTTACCAGCTAAAATGAGACAACCCATTTGCACATGACTAATCTCTTCATAATGCATTTTACCTCCTGCAAACTGCTTATAAATGTAATTATTTTTCAAAAGACTGAGAAATCTGCCAGATCTTTATATATAGGTCCTTGTGGGTGACACAATCCATCACCTTACCAGTAAAGAACTATACAAAATGAAATATTTAATAGGTGATAAATTAAATATTAACGGCCAATGCATCACAGATATCTCCAAATGTTTGCATGAGTATATATAAGTTAGAGTGCTTATTATTGCAGCAGCTCAGTCTGTTCCCACCTATGCCTGTTGAGCGTTTCATAGGCTCCTAAGCAATCCCATGGCCCCAAAGTCACCTCTAAGCAGAAAATTCCAGCTCCAGAAGTTCAAGCCCAAGTTCAGTTCCTCCTTCTGCATCCCTCAAATATCCCCCTACCTCACCATGGGCTTCTGGGCTTGCCTGTGTCTGTCTCCACTACCCTCACTGAGTTTTCACTGCAGTTGGAGGTCATGGTGGCACAAACAGAAATTATTTACCCCTGCTTTCATCCACACAAGAACAAACCCAGCATCTCCCTCAGCTGGGGCATCTGCAGAGGTTCTGGCAAAGGAGGGGAGGATGAGGAGGCTGCTCAGGCAGCTGGAAGGTGCTAGGTAAAGAGCAGAGCATCCAGCTGGGGTAATCAGAGAGCTCCTACCAGATTTATTCCAAGATCAAGGTCCTAAACTTATTTAACTCCCGTATCTTTGAAAAGCTGCACACTTAAAACACCGGACTGCAGGAGAAGTACTTTGGCAGCTTGAAAAAGTCAAAATTTTCCTCCCCAAAAGCAGTTTGCTGACAAAGAGCATCAGGTCATCTGGGACAGATGCTGTCTCTCATGGAAATCAGTGGGGTTTTAAATCCTGCAATTTTTTCTCAATACCTGAAAAAGATCCCCATTGTGGCAGTTCACACAAATTCCTCCACTGGCTTCTCTTGAGCAAGACAAAGCAAAAAGAATGTAAAGTTTTCATTTTTAATCCCCTTCAGAATAGCTCAGGCATGTATGATGGCAGGAGCTGTGAGAGGTAATTGCTGCACAGTGGCCCAATTACTCATACACTTCAAAACAACCCAAAACTCCCACCTGCTATGAGTGAAGGGCTTAAAAGGTGTGGCTTATGAAACAGGCAGAAGCCTCATTTCAGGCCTAAGTGTCAGTTTAAACCTGTTTTTCTTTATTCTTACTACAAATTATCATTAACCTAAGTGTGGCTGTTACCTGTGACTGGTGTTCTTTGAGTGTGGTTGGTTGGTTGTTTCTCTTTTTAACTTGAAGCTCCTGTTTCAGATGAATTAAAGCCTCCAATCTCGATAGGAAACCGAATTTTGGAAGATTTGTGTAGTGCAACTAAAACCAAAGGTCTGTTGGGTCTTTAGAGAACTGCTGTGGTGTTAATGTGCCTTAACATGGCCTGTAAAGGTTACAGACATGGAGAGACACCCTTTACAGAAAGGATTTTCTTTGTTTTCCTTGGATTTTTTTCTTTTTCAACAAAAAAACCCTCTCATTATGAAGATCAACTATAAACCAGTCCACATAGTTTGGGTTGAGCTGGAGTCTCCTTGTGATAAGTCCAAGTAACAGAAACCCTTCTTCACCCTTAATTACAGTAGCAGTGTTGGGTGATGCTGCATAAAACTGACCTTTGGCTTTATGTCAGCTGTGCTAAATAAATAAAAAAATCACAATTTCCCAGTAACAAACACAGGCATATCTTATCATTCACAGTGTGAAGTTGTTACTACAGTGCCATCTTCAGTGCGTTACATAAAGTGGAGTTTTCCAGTAGAGGATTTTCTCTTTGTTCTTTATGGGTTGGAAATGGATTCATTGAACTTCAGCTCTAGAGGAATGAGTAAAAAAATAATAAAGTCTTCTCTCTTTGTTAAAAAGAAAGAGAGTGTTGTTATTAAGAAGATAAACTGTTATACATGAAGCACATGTAATTTCTAGGCAAAGCAGTCTGAATCTGGCCACCACAATAGGTTTTGAGGTAAAAAATGGTTGCCCTCATTTACTGCCAGCAACACTCAGCAATACCACAAAGAAATCCAATTTTGCACGTGCACATGCATTATGTGCAGCACATGACCAAACCGTTAGAACTTTTAATGCAAGTTGGACCTGTATATAGTATACTATTCTATTATTTATACTTGTATGATATAGTACACAAGTATACTGTTTACAGACAGGGAAAAACATGAATCTCCACACATCTGACAGAGAACCTGGGCCAGCTCTGCTGTGGGGGAAATCGAATTTGGTCAAACAAGTCTTTCCTACCCAGACCCCAGAGTTTAGACTGGACCCAGCAGTGAAGATTACTTCTATTGCAAAAGGGACAAGCCCACATATTGAACAGCAGCCAGCCAAGGGGAGTCTGACATCCTTGATTACAGAGCTCCTGTGTCATTCTGCTTCCCTGAAATGCTCAGACAAGGATGTTACTGAGCCCTGCAACAGTCCAAGGATGCTGTGGGCCATGGCACAGGTGTGCTCCTGTGAACAGGAGCATGAAATTGCATGAAATTAAACCAAGAAATGAAGTCCTCATGGATGAGGGACACTTAGGAATATCCTTTGTTACTCTACTGCTACAAAATGACAACTAAACCATTTAAAGATCACTTTCAGTTTTCTGGCTAAACGAAGACCAGAGAGAAGTGAGGATGATGGACGATTATCCGTATATGGGTGATTCTTTCTCATCCATACACAGATAATCCAAAAGAGAATATGAAGGTAAAGGAGAAGGCATTCTGGCAAAGGTCACTGCCATGCTCCTGATGTCTCTGAGTATATCTAGTCCATGATAACTCTAGCTCTAGTTCATTGCAAATGCCTGCAGAGTGAGTATGAATTTCTGCAGCCCCATCTGGCACTGAAAGGCACTTGGGCAAACTGACCCTGTCTGTGTCTAATGTCAAAGGGAACACTTGCGTGGAGAAACAGGAGCTGAGGCCACCTCCACACCTCATCCCCCAACTTGTCAGTGCAGCATAAATGGACAAAGGTGCCAATGACACTGGAAAAGATGAGTGATTTTATTATTACAATGCAGGTGTTCTTTCGGGAGGGGATGCATTTGCTTGTCCTTTTCAGGCTTGTGTATTTTCTTGCGGATGGCCCAGAGTTGTATTGCTCTGTGCAGAGTAAACAGCTCCATTTAACAGCTGAAGAAGAAAAGTCTACAAAGAGGAAAACACAGCTTATCCACTTTCTGTGATATTTCTCAATCTGAACAATAGACCACTGTGCAGAGTACAATGGCACTTCCCTTTTGAAATGGATTGTATGCTGATAATACTCATCATTTGCATGCTGCTTTCCTTTTGAAAGCTCATTACAAATGTATAGGAATCCTTACCAACACACTTTACAATTTATAATCCTAACTATCTTTGCTGTCATAAGTGCTATAAATTACTTGACAAAGCTACACCGAGAAAATGCGTCACACTGTTGTTTTGTTGACCAATACAGCAAAATCATAAAATCGTGCTCATGGCATAGCTCCAGCAGCTGAATTGAAACTCCAGATTCTAGGGGAAGCTACTTAAAAGATAAAACCTCTTATGGCATCCACAGCTCATGTTCTTGAGAAAGGATTACAAAATAGGGGCCTTGTTCGTTGGCACAAACCAAATTTTTCCAAATTAATTCCTAAATATTTCATTTGTACTTTCTGAATATTTCACTTCATTAAGGCAAAAGTAATTTTCATTGGTCAAAAAGAAATCTTAAATCTAGATTATTCATGATGCTTTTGCTCTTTATTTTCTTTTAAAAAGATCATGAAAATTAAAGGCAAAGCCTTTTTTTCTAGACATTTAGACCAAATTTCCTAATCATATTTGTGAAACCACTGATTTATCGAACTGGTCATAGAAGTAAAGATCTTCATAGGTATAAAACAATGCAATGACATGGTGATATTTAAGAAGGAAACCATACGAACCCCAATTATTTCAAAGTGTTAAACCTATCCAAAAAAATCACCTCTTTTCTGACATTTGCACTCTTATTGCTAACCAACTTCATCAAACTGCAGGCACAACTCAACAGGAGCTTGAATTCTGGTCCTGAGGAACGCCTCATGCTGATGTAATTTCCATTAAAGCAAACAGAGAGGGAACATTCCAAACCTTGTGTTTAATTTCTGCCACACAAAAGGCAGAAAGCCATTGAGGATGAGCCTTTGCAACTGAATTGTGCCCTGAGCTTCACATGTAAGTCCCTCAGCACCCAGAGGGCATAGTCTAACCCAAGAATGGAGGTTGCAGAGTTGCATGCTAAAAATATAAACACAACTGCTTTCTTCCTCTCTCTCTCTCAGTAAAATCCTTTAATAGTACAGATATTAATCAACAATGCGACCATTCTTTAAAATACCTGTATTTTTCTTTTTCAGTCTGGAAAAATTCAAATTCAGCCCATTTCACTTTTCAGAAAAAAATAAAAAAAAAAAAGAAAGAAAGAAAAAAAAGGAAGTTATTCTGCTACCCTTTCTCCACAAAACTATTTTTGGGTATAAGCAAACACAGACTGCACATACACAAGACTGGTGACCTGGAGCCTTATTTGCAGTGTACAGACAAGAAGAATACCCTGCTGAGAAGGGCTCACAGGGTCTATGAAATCCTGCCAGGGAGCAAGAAAATCTGCTGTATACTACATCCTTTCCTGCAGTTTCTTGCAGTGAAGAGCTCAAAATCTGTCAAAACATGCTGCCCTTTGTGACTCTGCTCATTGAGATGTACATCCTGCACAGTGCCTCATATTCAGATGTGAGCACTGATGTAGCACATGAAGAGAGCCCTTACCAAAGCCACTGCTCAGCATTATTTGGCACAGACTGATCCCTAAACCCAGAGTGCACAAAAATATATCCACATCCTGGTTAAAAGCATCCCTGAGAAATCTGTACCACCTCTGGTTTAACCTGAGTAATTTATGCAAGACTTTTCAGTGAACAGTGACACCAAAGCCCAGCTCAGGTTAGTGGGTGCAGATGTCTGCAGGATTTAGCCACAGCCTGTCAGGATTCAGCTCCATAATTTCCTTTACACTGCACCACGCACAGTCCTGAAAAGCCACCACTGCCCAGCCACCACTGCCCAGCTTCCAAAGCCCAGCACAAAACTTCCCAACAGAAGCTTAAACCATTTCCTACTTTTTTTTTTTTTTTTTTTTTTGATCATGCACCATCTGAGGTGACTCAGAAACCATCCAGGACAGGCTCTTAGTTTGCCTTTTTTAGCTGTTTTCTAGGAACTGACAAATCCCACTCTCCTGCCTCTTTGGAAACTGCCACCAAGCCAAGAAAAACCTTCAGCTGCAAAGGACTGGCTCCCTGAAGGTGAAATGAGAGCACGGAGTGGGAAGATGCTCTGGAAGGTCACAGTGCACACATTTCTAGGAAATTACATGAAGTTAAACCAAGAAATGAAATCCTCCTGGATGAGGGACACTTAGGAATATTCCTTGTTACTCTACCGTTACAAAATGATGACTAAAACGTTTAGAGATCACTTTCTGTTTTCTGATTAAACAAAGACCAAAGAGAACTGAGATACCATTTGTTACCCATCAGAGTTGTACTACACTGTGTTAAGCCTTCACACACACACATACAAAAAATTCAGATTTAGTAACAGCTAGGACTTTTTTTTTTTTTCCCCTTAGCTGGTCTTTATTTGTGCTTTTGAGGAATTATTTATGGAATTATTACTTAGGGAATGGAAATTCAATTCAATGTAACTCAGTATCTGTCTGTTACCAGCGACTGGTATTTTAAAAATAACAGACTGGAATGTACTGCTTCCAGACAATGAATTAATATTCTCAAGAATTGCTAGTGAGTACAAATAAAATTAGCAGCAGAACAAAGATACTTGCAATAAAGTCCCCACTTAATGAAAAACAAGAGCAAAGTAACTTTGCTCCATTACAGCGAGAAAGTAAATTGTACTGTTAAGATACTGTTTGTATTTTATGTGAAATCTACCCCAAGTGTATGTATAAACCAGCAAATTTACACAGTTTTGTACCCATAGTACAGCTCTGGAATGCCCACAGCTCCTGAGTCATTGGAGAGTTCCACTGACATCAAACAGACACAGGACTGCACTTGGTCTGTCGTTTGAAAATAGTAACAGCTTTACCGCCCAAATCAACAGAGTATAAAGCAAGATTATATTACATTCCAAGTCAAAAATTACTTATTTTTATTTCAGTGATGTGTAGAACTTGTACTTTCTGCTTTTTTTTGCTCAATAGGGTGAGGCAGATTTGACTCCACTGAAGTCTGTTCAGTCAGTCTGGATTTACATTGGTACATTTCTGAGGAGAGTCTCTCCCTGGGCAACAATATTCTTATTTTTGTTTTCCAACACACCATCAATCATAACACATAAGGACGAGTGATTTGAAACTGGAAATAAAGACTAATAATGACAAAACACATTAACAGAAAACTCTCAAGTTCCTCTGCATTCAGGAAGGCAGTTCACACTTATTATCAAAACATGAATAATTAATTCTTGGTTCCTGAGTTTTTCTTTCAAAAGAAATTATATGGAATATTATATGTAGGCCTTTCTCAACTAGTGCCACACACCAACCTTCCTAATGTTACACTTCAACTAGAAGTGAAAAAAAAAAATCTGTATCAAGTCCTGATTTTCCACTCCATATCCCATTCTGATTCTCATTCACTGCCATTATAATGCATGTTAAACCCTGCACAACAGGGAATGTTTAATCTAAATGTAATTCTGCTCCTGCTCTTCTCCCTTGCCATGAAGATTTTTATGAGGCTTTGTAAACCATTTTAACTACAAAATATAAATTTGGAAGGTAAACTACATAAAGGTGTCTTTGCAACTTTCAGTTGTAAAACTAACCTAAACCAAATGAAAAGGTAGATGGATTGGTGGTTTTGCTTCTTCTAAGGACAAATTGACTTTTCTTTTCTCTGAAAAGCTGCCATTGAAAATGACTAATAATAAGAGAGCAGAATCAAAGCAAATGCCCCTAACATTATGTAATTGTTCCTCTAAGCACTTCTGGGTTGAAGAATTGAGAATCCAACTAAAAACTAAATTCTGTTTGTCGTAATAATGGAAAAATAAAAAAACCCCCAAACATTGGCTTTGGAGGGATTATTTGCATAACAGGGAAAAGGAAGATTTTGTTGCACAACAGAAGAGGAGAAAAACTTTCTAAAATACAACAAATTGTTGAGGTGGTTAGAAAACATTACTGCATAACTGCTTTACACATTCCTTCTCATCCATATACAGATAATCCAAAACAAAATATGACAGGCACTTAACAAAGTCTAGTTTCAGAAATACAATAGTACCAAACAATTTTATTAATATTTCATACAAATTTTGAAGTCAACACTGACTAGTATTTTGATGTTGATGAAGGCAAACAAAATTAATAAACAATAGGTTTCTGTGTTTTACATTGGACTAGATGTTGTAAGCAACTGTCTTAATTATAAACTAACCTAAAATAATAATGATCAAAACAGGGTAAAGCCAATACATTTTGTTTTCTTTACTTTATTTCAAAATAGAGTGATTATAAATACATTCTTGTTATATTTCCTTCCTAACTCTTTGGATGCAACCAAAAAAAAAAAAAAAAAAAAAAGTCTCACTGTGCTCATTTCATACAATATCAACATACAAATCATGCAAAAGATATTATAGATATTATACCACCATCAAGTTCTGGATGTTTTTTCTTGATTCTGAAACATTTGTTAACATTATTCACAAGGCCATGCCTTTATAATTTATATCATCATTATGGCTTAAAAAAAAAAGCATTTAAAAATATATATTTATACTAGATTGCTGCATTATTGTCAATCTTGAACACTCAATGCAAAACATAAATCACCTGTTCTTGTGTTCTTGCACCGCGGTATTTGCTCTCTGATAAAACTGCACAATCCTTTTTTTCTTTTTCAAGGAAACGATTACACTTTATTGATTTCATTTTTAAAAATGGAAACTTTTTTATAATACAATGGAGACAACAGATTATGCCAACACCTTCACTGGTTTAGTTTATGGGTCTTAACAGCCATTTTACAAGCGTGGCCACTCAAACCAATAAAATGAACAGACAGACCCGTTAAGCCACACCCAAGAGTCACCTTCTCAGAAAGACTGACCAGAGATTTGAATGGACATCACACTGAAACTGCTGCGCAGACACATACACCGCTTCAAAACATGGAGAAAACAAACTCAGGTTGCCATTCAAAGTAACAACTCCACAGGAAAAAATAGTGTCTTCGCCAGCTTCTGCATTCTTCACTCACACTATTATGCCTACATATTGCACCGTACATCGTAAAACACTGAGGGACAATTTCTACAGGGAGGTCCAGATTTGTGCAACCTTTACTGGTGATGCTGGTGAACCTACACCCAACTGCATAACCCCAGAGGAGTCACTGGGCTCTATGGATTATATACAATGGGTCTGAGCTGGCTTCTTCTGAAGGCAATGACAAAACTCTAGCTAAGCCCCACTCTTGGGCAGGTATCTAATTATTACCTCAGGAACATGATTTAGATTTCCTCTGCACATGATTTAGGTGGGGGTGAAATGCTTTACTGCAACTGGGGCCCCGGGGATCAGAAAACTCTGACCCAGTGTAATGGTACAGCATAACGGTTCAGTTCTTTTGATCAGCAAACAGAATACACCACTCCAAAACAAAAAAAAAAAACCTCAAACAAATTAAAAAACAACAACAACAACAACAACAAAGCAATAAACCAGAAGGAACATCACCAGAAAACCTCAAAACACAAAATAAAACAAAAAAAAACCCTCATTTTTTTTTTTACCTGAGGAAGGTATTATCATTTATCAGTGTTCTTTTGACTCAGGGCAGCACAAGTCATAAGCACATCAGTTTTTTCATCACTTAGAAGTATTTCCATACTTGCTATTTTTAATATTTTTGGCACATTCCTCTCAGGAGGATCACACAGGACATGCCAGTGACAACACACCGAGTGTGTCAGACACGTCCTGCTTGGGCAAACCCCAGGGAACTTGGACACACAAATCCAAATTTCAAATAACTTCAAATTACTTCCAAATTATTCTCAGGAGGAATCATACAGGACATGCCAGTGACAATGCACCGAGTGTGTCAGACATGTTCTGCTTTGGCAAACCCCAGGGAATTTGGACACACCCTCAAGGACACAGAGCACTGTGCAGAGCAGACCCAGGGACCTGGGTCATCCTCAGCAGGATCCAGAAGAGCCCAGCTGGTCAGTGCATCATGGACCCTCCTTAACCCACAGACAATAAACTCACACGTTCTCATCCAAACCATGCATTGCATCATTGGCCAACCAGGAGCTTTTTATGGCAGAGCTGAGTGTGCACGCAGCATCCCTGTCCTCAAAATCCCCATGACATTCTGAATTAAGTTAATTATTGTGCATGGATAGATGCAGCTCTTTGAAAGAAACTCAGCCATTAATTTGTCTCTCGTCATTTTATTATCTGAAGTCATGTATGTACTTTGCAGTACGGAGAAAAAAAAATAATAAAACCACCCTCTTTCTTAAGCCAAAAGAGCATAAACAAATGTCTGAAAGTAGAGAAATGTTTTGTTTGCTTTCTCTTAAATAAGGAAATAGTGCTTTTTTTTTTTTTTTTTGCTTTTTTTTTTTTTTTTTTTGGGTCTATTTTGATAAAAATATACTGCAGGCTGTTTGCCAAGTATCGTTCCAGAATAAAAATTTCAACTCAGTGTCATGAAGCCCTGAAATTAGAGGTTTATATTGGAAATAGCTGACACAGCCTTCTCCACAGTATTATTATTGGGACTTGCTCTAATTTTTGCTAACTTCAAATTCATGAGAAACGTTCATGTTTATATCCTACTATCTTAATTGACTTATGTATTGATTATAAAAGGTGGGGGGGGGGGTAAAGGTTCCAAAAGCAAAGGAGATAAGAGGGTCTTATCCAAAGCTCACCAAGTCACAGAAATTTTGTTAATCTGATAGATTTGCTGTAGGTTGCTTTACCAATTTACCTCCATTCTCATGTCAAAGAACCATCTATCAGTGAGATACAATGGGGATTTTCCATTCTCCTACCTTTTCTCCTGGCTGTTAACATTCAGCTCTCACAAAGGCAAGTTTTTACTCTCCGTTATGAGCTACACAGTCTGAACCGAGACCACTATATCCATTTTGCACTGTGGGCTTAGACAGGATTTGCCATATTGTTCACTGTTCTGATCAGGTTTTGCTGACTAACAGCAGCCAGAGAGATAAGAACAGAGAACTTCTGCATGTGCAATAACAATACTCCCCTTAGCATGAATTCCTGTAAATACTTGTGAAAAGAATTCAGATTAGGCTGTAGAGACCTGAAAACCAAAAAAACCTGATGGCAAATAACTGCCTGGGACACAATACTAAGAAACGAATCAACCTATTTTAAAATGCACCATTGATAACAAATCTGAAATAAGGTGATATGCTAATCTCACAAGAATAGTACAGAACAATTTTTATTATTATTATTAATATTATTATATCTGATCACTTAATTCTGGATGATGCTATACATTACATCCCCGGTTGCTGTTTGGTATATTGTTCTGGTTTTATTTATACTGAATGATTAATGCATTGTGATCAGGAAAACGAGTCAGGCATATTAAATACATATTAAGGAGTACATATTTTTTTTTCCTATGTAGTATACAAAGTATTTCATAAATATGAATTATATTACAAAAATAATTTTTGCTACGCTCACACAGTAAGCACTTTGACAATTTCGGACAACCTGTTGGGGTTGCAAGAGTTTCACGTAACTGAGAAGGAACTCTAGTTTTAATTGGAGATGAGTCTTAGAACAGATTCTGCATAAATTTCAAATATTTTCTTCAGATGTCACGAATACTGCAGAAGTCAGCTTGAACTACTTTCTTTCTTTCTTTCTTTTTTTATAATTTTCTGTATAGACATGTATGCTTCAAGTGGTCAGATTTATTTCATAGGTATGTAATGCATGGTATATTTTAAACAAATATTTGCACAATTTAACATTATAATTCCAGTGGTTTCAAGATGCAGCCCATAAATGTAACCAATTTACACATACTATTGAATGTTCTCTCTTTGCATGCTTGTTACTTTCCAGATAAGCTTTAAACAGTGCCATTAGAACACCACAAATCAAAGGATTACTCCAGTTCCACCAACTTAAATCCACGTGCAGGATGAAGGACCCAGCTGAAGTACAAATATCAGTACCAGGTTTCTTGTGTTTGTTCTAACAAATCACAAGGAGACGATGGTTTGCATTTTAAGATACAAAACATATATGCCTCTTGAGGTTAAATTCAGTGTAACGTGTATAAAGCATCCCTTTGGCAATAGAGTTTGCAGTATCCCTACAGGATTCCACAGGGCATGAGCTTTATGGAGTAAAATCTATTTAAGGAAATTCTCCTCTACTTGACAAATCGTACGCAGCTACAGTTAATCAGACACCCTTGGACACACCTGTACATACCTCTATGCCTATCAATAGAATATAGTATTTGGAAGTTAAAAGTCAACAAAAGGCACTTTCATCATTAAATAAATGTCCTCTGTAGGCAATAAGATTGTATGACCTATATTTTATTCAAAGCTGTTTGTTCTTCAAGGACTTGTAGGTAGTCAGGTGAACCTTGAAGTTTAGCTTTTAGTTCAAAATATTCACTTTTTCTTTGTTCTACTACTATTTTACTATGATTACCACCTATTAGAGATTTCTTGTTTTTTTTGTCTTGCAGTTTCTCTGGGTAACGTATTTCAAAGCCACTGACCCCTATGCTGTTGTATTCTTTTTTACTTTCCAGAAAATTCTGAATAAATACATTGGAATCCCTTCCAGGGAACAACTCATCCAGTTCATCGATTGTGCTAAGTCTTTTTCTGGAATCCACATGCAACAAATCTTTCTCCTTGTCATTCATGTTTCTCAGAATGACTTTTTGCCCTGGTGGGTCAGCAAACGTGAAGCCTGTTTCAGACTCCTTCAAGCCACAGGTGTGACTTTTGCTCATCTGCTCAATGGTTTGAGGAATGAAGGCCTCTGCACCCAGTCCATCTTTTTTGTTTGACTTGTGATCGTGCTTTCTTAGCTGCAGTTGCATAGAACTGCACTCCTGGTTTCCAATCCCTTCGTGCTTTATGGTGGGTTTTTTGTTGCGCCGAAGCACAAAAACGAGAAGACAAAAAGCAACGAACACCGTTAAAATCAGCACAACCAATATGCTCAGGATTAGGATGGACAATGGAACTGGGCCACCAGGAGGACTCCGGACTGGTCCTGGTGGTGTTGTGAAAATAACAGCAGGCATGGGACTAGTGAATAGAGCAGATGGCTTGTTTAAAAGTTTAGGGCAGAGGATCTCATTTTTCAGAGACTTAAGTTCTATGTTAGCAAACTGCACGGGTGTTTCACATTTCAACTCCTTCACCACAATACCGTCATTTAGTTTTTCAAGCCACAGTTTCAAAGCAACTAAATCACAAGTGCAGTCCCACGGATTACCTTCCAAATCTATTTGTGTAAGAGATTTTAGCTGATCAAGAACACCACTTACAGGTAAATACATGAAGTGATTGTTCCTCAGATTCAGTCTAGCAAGTGGTGCACCAGCAAAAATATACGCTGGCAAGCTTCTCAGAAGATTGTTGTTCAGGTAGAGCAACTGCAAATTTGGCATTAAGTCAAAGGTGCCTGCTAGGATTTCTTTGATAACATTGTATTCCAAATACAGATACTGCAAGTTGTGGAGGCCAGCGAACATTTCTGGGCTCAGACGCTCTATCTGATTGCCATTGAGATACAATCTCCGTAAATTTGTAAGGTTGCGGAAAACATCTCCTTTGATCACTGAGATCCGATTGCTGCCTAAATGCAGCAAATCCAGCCCCTCAAACTCAGCGAAATCCGTAGTATCCACATCCTTGATATAATTGCCATTCACGTGCAGTTTCTTGGCATTGAAAGGTTTGGGTACGAGTTCAGCCATCGATTCTATGTTTCTCTCTTGGCAATTCACGCTTAATCCCAAGTCTGAAGGATGAGTTTTGCAAACACAAGGGACGGGGCAAGGAGTTAAGGGAGGCACCCTGGTCTGGTAAGATACGATCTGACTGAGATTGTGATTGGACAGCGCTTTGCCTGCTACTATCCCCGAGATCTTGGAAGGGTTTGTAGTCTTTGGAGGCTTTGTGACTAATCTGTGCACTGATGTCTGGGTGGTGTGGCCGTTGGGCGTGCTGTACCTGGGCTCCAGCTGAGAGGGGGGCAGGATGCGCACGTCAAAATCGCTCCCCGTCCCCATGGAGCACAGCTCCTGCTTGTTGGTCTCCTTCAGCAGCCTTCCATACAAGTCACTGGGTGTCTCACAGATGGCTTCCCCGATGTAGATGTTGTAGGGCATGTTCTCCAGCCAGGCTTTCAAAGGCAACAAATCACAGGTACAATTCCAGGGGTTGTCTTCCAGCTGCAATTCGACGATCCGCCCGATGTGCTCCAGAACTCCAATGTAGGGAAGCTTCTGTATTCGATTCCCCCGTATATCCAGATGGGTTAGAGAAGCAAATCGAAAAATATTATCGGGAAGGAATGAAATCAGATTGTCATTAAGTATCAGGACTTTCAGCTTGTGAAGCTTATTGAAGGCTCCCCGTTCAATAAACTTGATTAAATTGTAGTCAGCTTGGAGATACTCCAAGTTCTCTATGCCAAGGAAAGTGTCAGCCCGGAGAATCTTTAATTCATTGTTGTTCAAGTGCAACTGCTTTAATGCACTAAGACCCATAAAGGCCCCTCCCTCAATGTTCTGTAACTTATTATTACCCAGTTGCAAGGACACTGCATGTGTAAAATTAAGAAAGGAATTTGGATATAGAATAATTAGCAGGTTGTTTTGAAAGTTGAGGTGGTAAAAATTAGACCATGGTGGTTTAAGCTGATTTGGTCTGTAGACTGCAACCTTCTCACAGTTGACATAGAGTACATTCTCAACTGACACACAGGAGCAAACATTGCAAATTTCCACAGATATATCAGCATCTGCAGTTGTAGAAGAAACTGGAGATGACAGAACCAGAAAGAGCCACAGAATCATCTTCTTATGATCAGCAAGCAACCTTAGGCTCCTGAACAAAGATAAAGAATCTAAAGAAGAAAGAAGGAAAGAAAAAGAAAACGTTTTTCAGTTGACATTGTTCCAAAAACCATCATTTGAGTTAGAAATTGTATACCACTGAGCTACTGTACCTGCCAAGGATTATAGACAAACTACAAGAACTGAATTTAAAATAACATGAAAGGCTTTAACAACCAAACAAATGCACGGGAGCTGGGATGATTTCAAACATGGAATGTAAATTTCTGTAGACAAACACAAATAACGCTCAGGTCTGTCAAATGTATTTCTCTCCCTTGTACATGCCAAGCATGCATAACTAACCAAGTAAAATAACCAAAGGAGATTCCAATTTTATGCATATTTACTCCCCTCAATTGTGCACTGCTCATATGCTGCTGTGCATTTCAGGGATATTAAACACAAATGCTGATGTTATGCATGCCCAAACATCTGGAATGGGACAGCACAACATGGAAAGGACGGAGATGCTGACACAAAAAGCAATGCCAATGCTCAGTATATATGTCTGGAGCAGTAACACACACAGATATACCACTGTGATAAAGATATTCACTCAAGGGCTACATGGGCATGCACACACATTGTTTCTGTCACTTCTGATATCTGGTTTAAATAAGTAGGTGGTAAACTGACTGCAGAAATAAAACTATCCACAAAACAAGATCAGCTCTGGGTGACCAATGGAAGCACACAGACATGGAAGAAGCATGCACAAGCATACAGCCCCATCCCCAGGAATAACAATACACTGACTTGCGGGGCAAAACAGAGTCACAGTCTGCCAGCCTGACACTACTGGAATCTGAGAATTATTTTTTTCCCCTAAAACATTATATAATTTGCTCTTATTCCGGCATTGATAAGAACCCTTTGCATATAGTCAGGCCAGCTGAGCTGCCATTTTTTACACAGAAGAACTCGAGCCACAGCATCTCCTCTGAGTTATAAGGCAGTATTCCCCCTCCCCCTTTTTTTTTTTTAACAAATCAGTCAATAATCAATACATTGCACACACACATTCCATCCTCCCATTACCCCCATTTCCCAACTTGTCCCTTTCATTTCCTGCTGTGGGAAGCCACTGAGTTGGCAGGAGGGAGCCAGAACGAAAAGTGGAGAAAGCAGGAGCCAGCTGCAGGGAGGAGAACCGGGCTGGAGGGGAGACACAAGGGGACGATGCGCCGGGGGACCTGAAAGGGAGGGGAGAGGAGGGACGAGGAAAGACCGCAGGACAAGAAGGACAAGAGGGAGATGGAAAGCACACAGGAGAGACAAGGAAGGATGAGAGGAAGGGATGGCCGAAGGGGTCAAGGAGGCCGCTTATCGGGAGAAGCGGAGCGGCGGCTGCCGATGCCCGCAGCTCCCGACCCCGGCCAGCGCGCCCCCAGGGGCGGACCGCTGCCCCCGCCGCTCCATCTCCCTCCCCCTGGCAGCCGCCGTTCTCCCGTATCCCTGCCTCGCCCACGCTCGGGTCCCTTATTCCTCCTGCTGGCGGGGCCCCCGGCCGGTGCCCGGCGGGCAGGCTGCGGGCGCTGCGCGGGGCTGGCGGCGGGGCGGCGAGCCCGGCCGGCACTGCCGGCACTACCGCAATTTTTTGCCGCATCCGGCTCGGCTGGTGCCGGCTCCCCTCTGCCGTGGGAGCCCCGTCGCCCTCTGGCTCCCGGCAGAGCAAGGAGCGCTGGCAGGGCGCGCACATCCCGGCCGGGAGCGGGCACGGCGCGGCGGAGCAGCCCCGCATCCCCTCCGCCGTCCCTTCGCGCTCCCCGCCGCTGAACGCACCGAGCCCCCCCCGCCCCGGTACCTTCGCAAAGTCCAGCCCGCAGCAGATCCATCCACACACCCCCTTCCCCAGTCCCACTGCGCACATCCTGCCCCCCCCCACCCCCCCCCGCCCCGTCCCTCCCACACCTCCACCGGCTTCTCCGGGCGGCCCGGCCGCGGTGGCTCCGCTCTCCCGGGAAGGATGGGGAGAGGGCAGCGCTGCTGCGCCTGGTGCCGCTGGCCAGGGCTCCGGGAGGCGAGGAGAGGCGAGCGCGATGGCTGAGAGGCTCCGGCAGGAAGCCACTGTCGCCTCGTCGTGTGCACCCCCGCCCCCCCCCCCCCAACTCCCCCCCCCCCACCCCCCCCCCACCCCTCGTCGTCTTTAAAACAGCACCGGCAATTATTATAGCAACGAAAACAAAAACCTTCGGGATACTTAAATGAAAACGCCAACGTCCAGGCGGCCCCGCCGTGCCCCCACACCCCCGCCCGCACTCACACGCCCGGCGGGCGCCCGCCGCCCTCGGTGATGCTCCCGGCGGCTCCGCGGTCAGCCCGGCACCGTCCCTACCTCGGCGCCCGGGGGGGTGTCCGCGGCTCCGCTCGGCTGCGCTCCGCCGCTGTCCCCGCGGGCTCCGGGGCGAGCGGAGCCAGGAGGGCAAGCCCGGCGCTGCGGAACCCCGCGGGCTCCGCCGCATGCAGCAGCCGCCCGGCTGAGCCCTGCCCCGCCGCCGCCGCCGCCGCGATCCCCCGCACACATGCGGGGAGAGGATCCCTGTGCACACGGGCGCCCGCTCCCATCGCACTGCTCTCGCCCACCCCCTGCGCGCACAGAGCCCCCTCCCCTCCGCCGCACGCACACCCGCACACACTCACACACGCTCTCACACGCTCACACACACTCACACAACACGCACCCAGCGCTGCTCCGGCGGGCAGGGAGACGCCGCTCTGGGGGAGCAATCCCGGCGCATCGCCGCGGCCGGAGCCTCTCCCGCAGCCCGGAGGCGCCGCGCCGCCGCCGCCGGTGCCTTTCCCGGGGAGCCGCGGAGCTGCGCCCCCGCCGAGCCCAGGCGGGGCGTGCGGGGCGGGAGGAGCCCCCCGGGACGGGAGGAGCCCCCCGGGAGCCGCGGGGATGCCATGGGCGGGCGAGGCAGCCACAAGTGCAGCCCGCGGCCGGGACGGGGCCAGCGCGGCCCCCGGGAGCCGCAGAGCCGAGCGGGGGAAGAAGGAGAGAGAAAGCGAGAAAAAGACTCCCCCCCTCCTCCTCCCCGCCGCTCTTTTCTGGTGATCTCCCCTCCCGGCTTGAAACAAAAGTAGAGGTGGAAACTGAGTGGGCAGGATGGTAACATTTGCTGCATTTAATGTGAATTGCAATTATGGAGCGAAATCGCTGCGAGGAGACATAGCCCGAGCCGTTCTTACGACAACGCTGCTATTTTGTCTATCTCATTCTTTGTGGTTAGGTGAAATTCCTTCTCTGCTTAGGTAACAGCTGCAGTCTGATGGAAAAGAAATCCTCAAATGTTATGCGCTGGTGCTAAGCAGATTCTTCTAATTAACAACTCCTATTGACTCTGCCTTTCATAATACACTTTAAAATGGTAATGAATACCCTCAAACAAGGTGACATCCCATTCCAAGGCAGAAGAGTCAGTTAACCAAATGAAATCTTGCAAGGGGAGTTCAGCTGCTTGTCCTTTACCACGGATGCTAACGTGATCCAGTTAGAAAACTGTTTATGTGCCGTACACAAACCGGTTGTGAGTGCTAGATCTGGGCAATAAACGCCAGGGAATGGGAAACAGCAACTGCTTTCTTCATTTACTGAAATGAAATAAATAGCTTGCTCCGAAGGCTGACTGCATCTAATTGAAATAATTGCAGAATGTTATTTTGCATTATGGGGTTAGACTGATACCTGAAAACAAATGCAGCTGAGACATCAATAATTTGCATATCACAGCAGAACTGAAAGTGATCTGTGATTAATATTCAGCCAATTAAAAACTGAAGTCTTTAAAATGTAAACTCTCTTAATTATGGAGCCATTAACAAAGTACTGTTCACATAAAAGGGGATGTGTGTGTATAAAGGGCCCAGTTTAGAAGGATTTGCATATAGTTTAAGCTGAATTTTTCCAACACTATTTAAATAAACTAATGAATTAGAGAGCAAAGGTCTAGAATAAAATTCATTTAGGAAGATAGCTGGTTTATAACTATTTTAGCAGCAGGCACAGAAATGCAGGTGTAAAGATCAAGATGCCCATTTTGTTTAATCAGCAACCTCATCTGGATGTTAAACTAATTTCTTGCTTATTTGGTAGGTGAAAGAGCACATTGGCAGTTTCAAAGAGATCACTACTCCCACCACATTCAAACAACTACTTAGAGACTGAACTAAACATCAAACAGGAAGAATAATAAAATATTGTATTTTAAGCGAGTAAACTGTGAAATGAATAAGTACTTGAGAACTGAAATTACACTCTAAGTAAACAATTCTGGATGTTTTTTAGAGGTGGATATTAACAATGGTGCATGTTTATGATCTTGTACAACTTATCCGAGAAGGAAACATAGTTATGCAGCACAATTTCATTATTAGGGTTTCAATATGTCATATATTTATGTTTCTAATTTTCAGTCACTAAAAATACCTTCTCCTCCAAATCTTAAGTGATTTCTAAGCTACCTGCCCTAGCCTACATCATGCCAAACCCACAAATATTTAGGCTTTCATGTCAGGACCACAATCCAGAGCAAATTGAGGGGAATTTAAAGTAGAACATAGACTTGGATCCAAGGTGATGATGTTCATCAGGAATAAAACACTTTAAAGGGTTACATCCTAGAATCACTTGGTTGCACCCATTTTCTGAGATCCAGCTTGAGGTTCTGTGACTCTCAGGAGAAATTTTCTGCATAGCCTGATGGCAGGTAGTAACTGGAAGACAGCAGAGCCAGACAGGGCAACTTGGAGTACCTGGTCTGGTCCCTGAAGTTTACAGGATTACCTCAGGCTACACACCGTGCTCATTTAATGTCATCTCTAACCTTTTCTTAAATTTCCTACTGTGATGGAACCTCATTCATCTCCTCAGATTCGTTTTCTCCCCTGCCTGTTGTTTGCCACAGCAGCACGTGTTTATTCCTTCTTCAGCTTAGCAAAAGGAGAGCAAAAGCTAACAGGCAGACAGATTCATAGCAGGGTTTTCTGCAGAGAGAAGTAGCTGAAGAAAAGGTAGAAATGTGATGTACACTACTTCCCAGCCAAGCACACACACTCAGGGTGGCATTCAGTGCCACATCAACAATTAGCTTGTTGATAATGTCATCACCAAATCTAAGTAAAAGGTCATGGGAGAGAAAAGTACTTTTTACTCCTGGCTGCTGGCATTCATCATTGAATCCGCTCAGAAATTACAGGAGCCTGCTTATATTTTTGTTTCCTTTCTCATTTTTTTGTGAGATCTTCTAAACAATACTTTTCTTTTAAGCACACAGACATGCCTGGTCACCTACCTCTCCCAATTTAATTCTGGGCTGATGCAGGAACTTGAAGCTGAAACTGAGCTTTATGTGCCTTCACAGTCTGTCAGGAGGAAAAAAGCTTCCTGTAACAGAGCCATCAAAATGCAGAGGCCAGTTGAGATGCTGAGCCTACTGCTCACAGCAGGAGACCTTGGAGAGCATTTTCCTCAAGCCACGCATGCAAATGGGGCTGCAGCTGAAGGCGAGGACAGCTCTGTGCAGTAACTCGCTTTGTTTTCCCATCCACAGTCGTTTTCTGAGTGAGAAATGAACTGACAGGGAACAGGAGTTAAACATCCTACTCGTTCCTGAGCACTTACAAGCACAGTTTAAGATGCAGTACCTTGTCTTGAAGGCTTGATCCAGCGGTCATGATGCTGGTAGTGGGTTTTCTCACCAGTTCTCTTTCTGAACTCAGCCTGTGGGGTTGTCCAGCTCCATGACACTGTTTGTGTTTGTCCACAGATTCCCACAGCTGTGCTGGCAGAGCACAGTGGGCAGGCATTTAATTTCATTTAAGGTGCAAGATGTCTTTACTTATTTTCTTTCTCTGTGCTCATTTGCCCAGTGGTTTTTCACCCTCCAGCTCACTCTCAGAGGCTAAAGCCAAGCTTGGCCTATTCTCTTGACTCCTGAAACAACCAAAAATATGAAATCAGGAGACAGAAAATTTGGGAAAATACTTGGTAAAGAACTTACCGGGGATATTTTTCTATAGGGTTTTATGATATAAGGTCAAATGCAAAACTTACAAGCAACTGCCCTTGTCCTACCCACCTCTTGTGGGAACTGATCACTAAATGATTTCTCAAGATGAGGAATATATTTAAAATAAGGATCCTGTGCTGGAAAACTCTGACATTATTGAATACACCAAATCATGAAATAACACTTCATTCTCCCTGAGCAGACAGGCTATTAACTGAATAAAAGAACTGCAGAGAAAATTTAAAGAACTTTGACTGTGGCTGGAGATGTTAGAGGATAAGAAGGTGGGAAAATGTATTGTGCTATGAGAATTGGTTCTTTGTTTGCTCCAAATAACTTTGTCTTCAAGAGTGGAGCAAGGGAAGTCTTTTATGCCATGAATGCCATGCCTGCTATGCTTGCAGTCAGGATTGGGTCACTTGACATTAACAGAATATGAATTTAAAGCATTCTGATTGAAATCCTCACTCCTCCATGTTTTTCTCACACATGAGACTGTTTCCCATCACCCTGTGGAATCCCACAGACCTAAATGGGGCTTCTCACACATGTAAAGTTTGACGGAATAACTCCTCCACAGAGCTACATGCAAGCAGAAAGGTCTCTTACTTTATTTCTTGGACAGCTGAAGAGTAAATCTTACAAGAAAGAAAATCAAATAGTTGTCATTCAACCTCGAGAATGAAAAATAAAGATCCTGTTTAGGCTGGTGCTGTCTCCTGGATGAAGAGCTTCCAGCTGTGACCTTGTGGGATGGGGAATAGGCACAGAGCACCTTGCCAGCTACTCCTGTCTCTCAACACAGTGGGAGATTCTCTCCCCAGCCACTGCAGTGCCTCTGCTCATCAGCTGAAGGAGCACAGGCTACAACCAACAGGCACCTGCAGATAAAACCATGTGCTTCGGACTTGTTGCTGGATTTAGGGAAAAAAGTTACACCAAGGGGGAAACATCTGAAGTAAAATTGAGTTGTTGCATGGGTTTGCTCGTTGCTCTACTTTAATCTGCTTTTGCTTCTGGGGTTTCTTTTGCAGCTGGCCTAATTTCCTTTGCTTTCGCATTTCCTTCTAATTTCAATTAAAGCCTCCATAGGCTCATGAGCTAACAGAGCTTTTTTATTATTGTTTTTAAAAAAGGGAGCCAATACTGACTTTCCTGTTGCCTCTACACTATTGAAAGGAGTGTAGGAGCGTGATCTTTCAAGAAAGAAACTGCAACTTCTGTAGAGTTTCCTCACTTCACCAAAAAAGAGTCTGTATTTTCTCACACTTGTGCCTTTTAACATTTAAAAAGGAAAAATATCTTTTCTTCCCACACGTCCATGAAATCTCATTTTCAGAAGAAACATTTATGCGTATTTACTAAATAGCGAAAGAATCAAAGACCGATTAATGTGAAAAGTCTAAACTGGTGCCTTGAATGATTGAAACCTTGTAGTCTAAAGGCTAATTCTAGCATTACTGGAATCCTCTTAAGCCAAGAGGAGGATATGCTTGTAGACATGTTGAGCATAACAAAAAAGATTAAAAAAACCCCTAATGTCTTGCCTAATCTCAAGATCTACAACCTGAAAATATAAGAAAACCCAATCTCTTGACTAATCTCAAGATCTACAAGCTGAATACTGTTCTGACTTACAACATTTCAGGTCTTCTCCAAGGTGTGAAGTCTAACCAACCTCCAAGACAAATCTGAAACCAGCATTTTTACCATTATTACCAGCATTAAACCATTCCTTGAAATGTAAGGGGAAATGAATTTGATTAAAAGATTGATTGATAAATCAATAAAGACATTCAGATATTCACATATCAATAAAGTAAGCCAGCAGCAGTGCAGAAGGTAGAAAAAACTTCCACAAGGGGAACGAGGGGAGTCTTGCAAGGAACACGCTGAAGAAATAACTGTAAATATATTTTAGTAGCTGTTAGGCTGAAGAACAGGTTTGAGGGCCTGGAGAAGAGCAGCAGGGGGATGATTTTAGGAGGCTTGTGCAGAGTTTGGGAGGCTGGCTAGGAGTGCGTGAATAATATCCAGAGACACCTTTATCCACTAATGGAACTGACAGGAGCTGACAATTATGACAGTGGTAATGAACCTGTCTTATCTATTTTAAGACACCTTGTATGAAGAATTCAGCGAGGAAGAAAAAGAAGATTATTCTTTGGTTGGTTAAAATATCATGACTTCAAGGGATTCCCTTTCTGTTAGCTTCACATGGAAAATATACAAAAGCACCATAATTGCAGAACATTTAAATAGGTCATTTAAAATAGATCCTACAAAGTGAGAGGGAAAAAAAAGTCCACCCTACTTTAAAGTAACTTTTTTTTTAACAGAAAAGAAAGAGGACTTCCTTTTATCTTCTTATTCTTCTGTTATCTTCCATGAAGGCCAAGAAAGCCCATAGGTTTACTTTAGATAGCTTGTAGATTTACTTTATAAGGCTGCTTTGCCTTGAGATTAGCCCAAGTGTGATGTCTTCTCGATGTTTACAGATGCCAAGGGATCCAAGACATCTCGTTTTTTCCCCTTTTCAGTTTGTTCTGAAAACATGCTGTATTGACTTCCTGCCTTTTTCTTAGGTTTGGGTTTTTTTTTTTTTTTTGTGCTGTTTATCTCCAAGATCATTGCTTGTATTGCAGGAAACTTTCATTGGCATTTCAGTGGATGTAACTTTATTTTCTTGATAGCATTCCTGTTAGTAACCCTGTGGTTTTCATTGAGGTTGTGAAGTAATTTTTGGACAAACTCAAGATGTAATGCATCTTTTAGTGAAGCCAGTCAGGCTGAGATTCCTTTAAAATAAAGGGGTTTGATGCTTTCCTGTTTCAGTATGTAAATTATTTCAGTATGTAATGTCTTTCAAAAATAACTTCCACATGCAAATCAGCATTAGCTCATACTACAGGTTCAAAACCCAGTTATCTAACAACACAAAATGCTATTCCAGCACTGTTTCCCTTCTCAGCTGTAACTTGTTAGTGTTGACAGGTGCACAGTGACAAATAATAGAAGCTGAAAAGGTCTTTATCTGTATCCTTTTGGCTCTTTAAATCTGATTTATGGCTGGCAGGCCACTATGGCTACATGCATCCAGTGGTCCAAGTTTCAGCTGAGGTCAGTGGTCAGTGGCATTGGGGCTGCCACTCGGGTTCTGGTTTAGCATTTAATTATTTTGGAACTGCTTACCAGCATTTTAACAACATTTCTCTACCTATACCCAAACGTGGTTGGGCATTCAAAAATGCAGTTTGGGAGGCAGCCTATAAAACAATGAAGTCAATCTCACGCTGCTCAGTCAGACTATTTATTATCCAGTTTTGGGAAGAGGTCACTCCCATTATTGTTCTGCTTAGTGCACGCCTTGACTCCATCTCACGTTAACATCTATTTGTGTTTGTGTTCTCATGTTTGTTTTCTAAAATCATGAAAAAAGAATATTTCAGTTCTAGAGATTCACTGAGTAGGTGTTAGAATGGGGACAGCCTTGGACCTTCCAGACCCAGTTTTATTATTATAGGCAGAGTTGAGAATCAGTATTCCCCAAGGGCACCATAGAGGCAAACAGCTGAATTTTGTGGCCTTTATTCTGTCAACTTCTCTCAGCTCTGGATTTCTTTCAAGAAGTGACATCTCTATCATATGAAAAATCCCTACCCAACATTTAATCATTTTGTTGTATTTCCCAGAAGACTTAATTTTTAATTAAAACAAAAGGTATATTTAAAAGAATCGTTATTTTTGAAAAGCTAATTCTCAACAACAGCCAATGCTAAGCAGGGCTGATAATCCTAAAGTTGAAATGTCAGATATTAAGTACAGGAGAACACGGTAAGGAAATCTCCCTCAAAACATTTATCCTGGGACTATGACATTGCAGTGGCATCCCTACTAGACAGTTCTCTGAAAAAAGAAAATTAAAGATGAGGTTTTTAGATTCTTTCTCCAGACTAAGGCATAACAAAGCTATGACATAAGAATGGAAAATCTAACCTTTTGCTGGCTTTATAAATTGTAAAAACTTCCTGCATCTAAAAGGAATTGAGAAAGCAAATGGATAAACATAAATTGGAACAAGCTAGAAAGTCAAATTCAGAAAAAAACCTGACAGTTTTGAATCTGCATTTGCAAAAAATCATTAACATTTGAGAGTTAGCCAAAGTTCATAGCTGGAATTTAAATTTTTGAAAACATTTCTGCTTGCTCTGACAATAAATATTACACATGATATAACATTAATCTCAGCTGATAATGTTCCTTATAACACATTTTATGAATCATCACACTTCTCTGCTTTTAACACCCCATCACTTAGAAGGAAAAACTGAGGAACAGGGAATGAGCCTGTTTTGTAAAACCAAGAGTAAGGGCCTTCTTATTGCCATGGTCTTTGGAGCAGACTGATCTATGGGGGTCTCTAGTTGCTGAACTTTTCTTCAGGTAATAAAAATTAGGTACATGGGGTTTTTTTGCCTTAATTGCCTTATTTGTATAAACAAACATGGGTATGGTGGTGTAACCTGATCAAGGATTTCTATTCCCCAAATTCCTACCAATGCTTTGTGGAAGCCGCAGTTCCTGTAACCTCTGCCTTGGTGCTGATCTGTCTGACTAGAAATATCCCATCACTTTCTCCTGTGAGCTGCTTTGGGGGTTTCAAATGGCAAAGAACGGGAACTTTAATCCTTCTTTTTCCAAACAATTTGTAAATCAGAGCCATCAAAGCACACGTTCAGGGAGAGGGAGCAGCCTGTGGTTTCGAGGACGTTGTGGTTCACTGCATCTCTGAAGAGCTTTGAGCTCACATGTCCTGTGATTTTATTTCAACACCTCTCTTCTGTTCTCTCCAGCCTTTTTTCTCAAGAGTGAGGCAGCAAATACAGATATACAGAAGAGCACCTGGCAAGGCCATTTGTTAAGTGAAATTCTCATCTCCATTACAATCTTGCAGCTTCCTATCATTATGTCTAGGTTAATCAAAGATAATTACAGAGCCCCAGTGAAGCAGGCAGAAATGTATTTGGATGCACAGCAGAAGCCTGTTTTGATATACACCAAGACTAGTTATGCATCCTTTGACATAATTATTCTCCCTGCAATGGATGGCAGCAAAACCAGGGTCTGAGAAAGAGCAAGCAGTGATTTTTTTTTTGGTGAGTTATCGTTTCCTTAATGGCTCCTTAAAAATGCGAAATTTTTCACACTGCAGCAATTAGCCTGCCCTTGTACTTCGTAGTGAATTAATATTACAGCAGTCTGGAAAGTGCCCTACAGTTGTCTGCAAACCAGGGTGGGTGTCTGCGTGTCACCACCCAGGGGTGGCCCTGAGACTCCCTGTGACCCAAAGGTGGCCATGAGCACAGAGCCAGCTCATAGGATGTGAGAAATGGATTTGTAGAGGATTCTCAAAGCCTGGCTGAAAGCTCACATAGTCTTGTGCACCTGTGGGCAAACTCTGAGATAAGGTGTGCTGGCTTAGAAAGGCCATGGGATAGAGACGACATTGTTGAGAGAGAGATTGAAACAAGTTTCAAATTATGACCTTGCAAACAGACCAGATATTTTTGAGAATTAGAACTGTGAAAGATGCATTGTAACGAGACCAGGTGGGGTAAAATAATAAGTGATTGGTGTTAGAAGTATCAGCAGCATTGTGTGGCAAAAACTATTAGGCTGAAAGACCTTATAAATACATTTGTAAGGTATTGTAAGAAAGAAATAGGTTGTGTTTCCATAGAATGGTGTTGAGTTTTACATCTCCTGCGTCTCACTCTTTTACGAGATGAATAATGGAATAAAATCTTTACAAATGCCTCTCAGTTGCCCTGTCTCTGTAGAGTTGGGGTTTTGCAGCAGTACAAGGTGCACAGTGCCTGTGCAGGGCATCCAGGTGGGCAGGAGGTGATGGGGAGAGGGAACTCCTGGTACATTTCGCTCCTGGTGCAGGCAGAGCTGTTCCAGTTTAACATCTGCTGAGTCCCTTACCCTGACACTTGAACAACCACGGCAGAGGAACCCCAGCCTGAGCTCTGAGATCTGAGGCAATGAAAGCTCTGTCTCTGCTTCCAGCAGCTTGGGTTTGCTCCTCATTCTTGTACAGGATCAGTCAACACAGAAACATGGCCTGGGATTGAGTCCTAATACACCTTAAGCTCCCACTGACAGCAGGAAGTACTTAATATTACCCACTGATTTCCCATCTTGCTCCCAACTCCACTTTAAACCATTACTGAAGTCTTCTTGGTGTTATGTGTTTGGTTGTGGGGCTTTTTGTTTGCTTATGCAATTTTTGTTTGCTTGTGGGCTTAAAAGAAGAAGAGAGAACTGAATGTACAAGAACCAGCCTGAAAAACTAAAAATCTCTTGGTTAAAATTGGAGTCTGTAGTACTGGTGAGGAGCACAGATTCAGCTAATGCAGAACTCTGCTATTTGTAAACACCTTCTCATTGCCTGCAAAAATGGAACAGAACATACCACACTGCCAAGGGCCAGGGAAAAGCATCATCTGCAAGTACTTTATCCTGACACCTCTGAGAAATGGAGGGATTGTGTTGGGAGTCAGCTGAAGTGAATGCAAATATCTGTCCTTTCCATCTGAAGAGCCTTCAGTGCTGTTCCAGGTTTGACTTTCATTAGCCTAATGCTATTATTCCCTGCTTTGTACAGAAACTGGAGTTGAAGGTCTGGAAAATCTCTGGAAGAGATGTTGTGAGTTTGGGACAAAAATTGTTTCCCAATTTAAGATTCCAGTCACATGTTTCAGGTTGGGCTCAGAAAGTGAACACGCTCGTGTCACAATGACACGAGTAAATCTGCTTTTAGCAGCCACCTCTCTTTGGGATCCTTGGCCTTCTCAGCAGTCCATGCTCCACAGTTCCTGGAAAGCCTTGAACAACATGACAGCACGCATGGACAGCCGGGCTCAAACACTGAGTCAGACAGAGATCATCACTGATCTGTCCTAAAATCTTGTTTGGAGTTTAAGAACAGGATAAGCTGCTTGTATAAATACATGAAAAGAGTTTGTGGGCATTAAACTCTGACCCAAAATGTTCTAGCAAGACTTTTACTCTTTAAATGCCTCTTTTGAAATTGCATCTTCAGTGATTTGATTATTGTCTATTTTACCCACGCATTAATTCCCATGGAGGAATATGCACCATTTACTGTGGCAATCTCCACTTTTATTTTCTCTGATGGAGTGGCAGCTGGATCAAACCCACACTTTGTTTCATCAAGGAAAGGGAATTTATTCATTGTTGAAAGAGGCCACCTTCTGTAGTTTCACTAAGGAAGAACATTCCTTGCCTATTTTCGTTGTTTCTTCTCCTGGAGCTGGCAAACTGAGGAATGCTTAAAGCATCAGTGTTTACTAAAGAGCTTTTTTTATGCACTGTGCATTAAGCTTCAACAATTCGGAGTCCAGAATAAGGTGGTGGCATTTCAGTGTATTAATCACTCAGGTTATCAAAACAAATGACTGATTTGCCAAGACAGCTAGCACTGCTTCTATGCTGCTCTGAAAAAAATTGAGAGCTTTTCAAACAGCACTATTATAGTTAATTAGATAGGGTCTTGTAAGAAGGCAGCAATGAAATTAAAATAATAGCTTGGTAGCTTGGTCTAACATACTCAAAAGTCCAGATGTTAATAGCTGATTGGGCAGGAGCTCTAAATTACACTGAAGCAAGTTCCAGAATTGGCTTCTTGTTATTCAGCAGGCAATCTGTATGCAATATTTAACAAATCAGGCATTTGATGAATAATTGTTGACAGATCCTGTCTGCTTCACTGCTTTTCACAGAGCTGCATCAGTGAGAGTAGACACAGCATATGTCTAAGAGGTTCCACAAACTTTTTCACCATTTTGTATATGCTCAGTTGCTGAAATCCACCAAAGAGATATTAATATTGTCCCTTCTACAGAATCAATAGCTAACAGCTCTGGAAAACCCAGTAATCTGCTAAAGAACTACCTGGTACTGCTGTATGGAGTGGTTGGGAGAGCTCCTCATTTGATTTAAGAGTATATGTCAAAACTTGGCTCTCAGCAGAAACAAATTAATGATCATCTGAAAGAATGAAGCACACATGATGTAAATGGAAGTAGAAACTACCCCTATTAATAAGAAGGGAGAAAAGCAACTATTTGCAACTTACTCCATCTGTAATTTTTCATTCATGAACACAATGAGCAGCCTATTTTTCAAGAGTGCAGCCTTTAGGATATTATTCAGTGTTTGGTAACTTTCTGCGGATCCATCTGATAAGAACCTACTTATCTTCCATTTGCTCAGATCTTGCAGAGTGTCTTCAGCCAGGAATTGGGCTCTAGGACAGAAAAGAACACGCTTCTGTCACAGACTGATGGCCCTGCAGCTAATGGACTTTACATTGCAGGGCCCTTTTGGCAGATAGATAACAGCCCGCTGCAGGGACAGAGCTGGGAATGCTGGCTCAGGCAGCAGGGGGAAGCAGGCTTTGCTCAAGTCAAATTTTAAGCAGGTCTGGTTCTGGTTCTGTCTGGCTCTACAACCTAAACCAAACATTCCTCAGCCTCACAGCGCTTGCTGTGAGCTGGACATTCAGCCCTGAAAGACCTTGGAGATCCCGCACAGGGATTTCATTTTTCGCTTGAATCCAAAGCCTTGTCTTTACTGTGGAATGGGAGAACACAGAAAACGTTCCACCCTCACTGTGAGTGTAAAGATAGATCACTGCCCAGGAGCTGACTGGCACTTCTGCCCTCGCTGCTGGCCAAGGGAGGAGCTGGCCTGACTCTGGGTGAGTGCTTTGTTTCTGCCCTCAGTGAATCAGGTGAATGTTTTACAGCTTAAAGTCATGGAAGAGGCACACAGCATAAAGTTACACAGCACTTCTTCGGTTTTCTCTTGAAATTCTGAATTAGGAGCAAATCACCCAGATGGGTTTAGCAAATTAGGCTACTCTGCTTTGTTTACACTGCAATTTGCTTCGTAGCGAGATCAATTTGATAAGTTTCATTAGGAACCTGAGAATTTCAGTGACTGAGGCTGCAGTGCCCTTATTTCTCACAGGCCAACCTGTTTGTCCCTCATTCAATAACATTTTAAGCCAAAAGAAGCCCAGGTGCACTCGCTGTGTCTGTTTGGCATCTCAGAGCTCAGTTAAAAGACACAACTGGGCCAGTAGACTGAAAAAGGAGTAATTTTCTCCCTGCTCCAGGTTTTTAAGGATTCTTTCCATAGAGCACAAGAGCTCTCAATCCCCAGGCACAAGAAATCAGGCAAGGAAGGGAAGAGACTGACGTGGCTGAGTAGGAAACTGCTGGTCAAGCTAAAGGGAAAGGACAACTGCACAGGCAGTGGAAGCAGGCACAGGGAAAGTGTGGGGACATTTTCTGGCTATAGGGATGGGGTGCAGAAGGCCAAGGCTTGCATAAAATATGAGCAGAGGATCAGATCTCAAATGATGGTTTAGCCCTTTACTGGAGGGAAGGGAGAAATCCACGTGTGTGTTTGTGGCACTGCAGAGAGTGTGCATTGAATGCTATGGTATGGAAATTAATCTCTTTTTTTTAAACCTAATTTATGGACAGATTGCACAGAAATATGCCTTAAAATTGTTATCCTCTATTAATAGGCAGGCAATACTGGTTTTGTCACTGTTCCAAAACGGGATTAAAACATAAGCTACAGGAATGTTCTTAATCATTCAGACTTTCTCTAAATATAAGTTGTGACTGATCTTCGCTGGCATGCGAAATATTATAATTAACATACCATAATAAAAATGGTACGTTTTCCACCGTGGGAAATTGTTCTCTATTAATAAGCCAACCAAGTGAATATCTACTACATATTATCACCAGGAAAATTCAAAAATAATGCACTCCAGAGAAATATATGCTCGGATTCCACAGGTGCTGCTGTCTGGCACAGTCCCAGTAGGGTTTTTTGCTGTGCATTAGGAGGGAAGAAGTGTCAAAACCAACATTGCTTCTGCAGGCAGCTTGCTGTATATTCTGGTCGTATTTGTACACCATCATTGATTTTCTTCCAACCAGTGGAGAAAAGACAGGGCCACGCTTTGTTCTGAGTACAGGTCTTTATCCACGAGATGGCACTCTGCTTGCCACTGCAGTGAACCACCACGGGAGAAAATGAACCCAGCCGTAGAGCACAGGAAAAAAAAATAATTATCGTCATCCTTGTTTTATTCAAAGAAAATCTAATTTCTCATCATTTTCATAGTACTATTTCATAGTATTTCATAGTATTTTAGCTGTGTAAGACTCATATAAGACTCACCTTATAAGGAATTAAAGGGGACATTTTTCTTCAGTGTCAATGCAGATATATTTGCATATCCACATTTTTCCCAAAGCTGTGCATTCACATTCGTTGTTGATTGGGCACAATTTCCACATAAAACCACAAATGTTACGGGCTGACTGGAAAGTTGCTGAAACCTCACAAAACTTTCAGCAGAGCTGGCAACTTGCACAGTTTGATAACAATCAGAGGTGGCTGGATGTCACATTAGTCTGGGTTGGAAGAAAAATATTTTGGGATTTATTTATTTATTTAATATTTTATATAAGATGTAGATACTACAGAAGTCTCCTCAGGACCCTGCAGGTCTTTCAGGTCCCTCTGTGGCAGGAGCAGCTGTACCCACGTAAGGCTGACCCACTCAGTGGGAACAGCAGCATAAATATAAACCAGGTTATGCAGCTCACGTGTATTCAGTGTAAAACTGACTTTCAGGATTATGCTGATGTAACTCCTTTTTCACAGTTGCTGTAAAAGCAGGTAACCCACACATTTCACACCTTCAGTTGTGCCCTAAACTTCCTCTGCATTTCCCCCTAATATTCTGAGGAACAGCCCTGCCTTGTCTATTAAATTACGGCTGTTCTCATACTGAGGTTTGTTCTCTGAAAGCTTTTCAGCACCCATTTCCAGTTCAATGGGGGTTTTTTTTGGAGTCAAAAGTCAAATTTTCTTTCAAAGAACTGTTCTGCTGTATGGTTTAAGCAAATCCTTCTAACCAAGCATTGCTCCCTAACGGCTGAGATTAGGCACAAAGAGCAGGTTTTTTCCTGTGGAGATTCCAGTTCCTTGAGACTCTGTAGTTTGCTTCCTCCTACTCTGCTCCAACTTTGACTTCTGGAGTCCAGTGTCACACTGAGCTCTGTTTTAGCTTGTGGCAAGGGATATTTTTTTTAAAAAAATTAGCCTGCTACTTTTGTGTCTTCTAAAAGAAATGAAATGCAAAATTGGTTGGAAGAAAGAGTATGAGAACCTGACTTCATCTGGGAGCTGGAAATCACTCAACTTTCTTGTTAGATTGTTTTCCAGATTTTTTCTTCCATGCTAGCCTGCATAGGACCCAAGAAAGTATTCCATAAGAGCCCCTGTAATCCCAAACCTACCCTCTCTTCCACAATAATAATAATAAAAAAGAAAAAATATTGCTTTTTTATATCTAGTAGCTTACATTCTAGTCCTTCTTTGTAGGTATTGTGGAAGTTTGCACCGGAGTACAATATTTTGCATCTTTGCTTTTCTCAACATTTTTCTCTTCTGCTTACAGACAATTAGTAAGAGAAAATTCCTCCAAGCAGGTTGAATTCAAATGTTCTGTGCCTTGAACTCTGACTCCACTTTGTGCTGAAAGTGTTGTATATTCCAGACTTGTGGCTTCAGAGCACTCCTTGTTTGCTTCTTTCCTTACGGAATTCCTGCTGCAGCTCTGGTGGACTGGCTGTCAGAGGCATATACTTCGTTTGATAGTTTAATTCTAATGAGGGTCTCAAAATTAGAACAAGCCCTTTCTGGTGACAGTGAGTGATGACTCACCACACAAAAGAGTCTTCCAGACAGATAATTATTTAGGCATGTATTTCAGCAGATCATCCGTTAGGTGTCTCAGAGGAAGAGATTATTTTTTTTATCAACAGGAAGACAAGACAGTGAGTTAAATTACCTTGTAGGCAATAGTGACTCAGGAGTGGTAATGGGAAGTTATTTGAGAGCTACACACATGTCCTGCCTAAATCTGGCTCTTCTTATTTAGCTTGTGGCATTTGGAGCTTGCTAATTGTCAAGATTTCCTTGAGCATTTGTCTGACAATATCCACCGGGCCTGAATTGAGAATTTGTTGCTGAGGGGTTGAATGGAGCCAGCAGTGATGGTGATCTGGCACTGTCACCCCAGACCCCACCTGGGAAGAATGATGGTTACAAACTTAAAGGGGCTCCAGAGGGTGACCTGGCCTAGGCTGCCATCAGTCCTGATCAAACTCTGTTAACAGAGCACCCGAAGTAGATCTCCGTTGTGTTTGTTACTTCTTTTTAATCTGAAAGGGAACATCACAGGCTGAAGGAAACTCATGATGCTTTGGAGATCCTCAAAGAGACAGGCTTCAAATTTTTGGATTAAAACTGTAGCCTGAGTGACTTGACCATTGAGTGACCTCACTCCATTTAGATGAGCTCTCTGTAATACTGCCCAGGGGGTGGCTTTGCACAGGGAGTCAAAATTTATCTGCTGTAGGAGCACTCAGGGATGTTTACCTGGGGGGACAAGGTCTAGTCCAAGGTCTAGTCCAAAATGTGAGCAGAGAGAAACTCATACAGCACGAGGATTTCTCACCCAAGGCAAGCATTATGCAATTTTCAAATCCCTGATGAAAATTTCCTCTTTCCCCAGGATGCCTGGGAAGTCTTTTTCTCTTAAATCTTGTATTATCTTACCTTTGTGTCTTTTCCCAGCATTAATCTTGCTAAAGAAGCCTTGTAGGTCAGATATCACGTCTCAGCCTCAGTTTTAATTAAAATATTTATTATTGCTGCTGCATCAATTATCAGGACCTCCACAGAGCATTTCCCAAGAGACCAGTGTCATAAAATGAACCACTGAGAACAGCCATGGGCTGCAACAGGAGAGAAGGAAAAATGGAGTTTTTGTTTAATGTGAAAAGAATGAACAACTTTGCTCCTCTTCAGCTGTCCTGAGCAAGTGCTGATGTCCTGACAAGAAGTTAGTAGGTGGTTTTCAGGTTTTCTAGCATCCAGGGTAAATTATGGCCTTACAGCTGAAACATCACATATTCCATCACCCCATCCCTGGAGTCTCTGAGAATTACTACCCTGTTGTAATTTTTACATTAATAAAGGCACAAACACTCTTCATAGGGAACTAGAAACATTAGATAGGGCTCTTCATATTGGGAAAAAATGACTGTACCCTTATTAAAATAGGAAAATAATGGAGAATTTCATACAAATGTGAAAATTAATGGTATTGCCTTATGCAGTCTTTGATACAGACTCACTCTGTCTGGGTTAATTTGACTTAATTTTGAATGCTTGCTTGATCCCATATTTTCAATTCCTTTATCTAGTATTCACATATTTTCCCAACTATTTTTTCTTTTTTAAAGCAGGGAATCTTGCTTAGGCTAAAATAGCTCCATAAAACAGCTCGCATTTGAAAATAAAACCACATTTCTTTTCAAAGACAATGCCAATAATTGGAGCAATTATGTAACAGGCAATGCTATCACAGATAAAAACCCAGGAGCTTCACTGCAGAAAATTCCCTTTGCACTGTGAGGTGCAGCAGACAGCCATACTGATTTATTAGGAATGGATGAGAAAAAGAGGAAGGAGGAAAAGACATATGTATAAATGGTTACAAAGGCTAGATTGGTACAAATGCCGCCTGTGGTGTTGTTTGGTGTGCACACAAGTGCCCCTGTGCATGGTGCATCCAACTTACAATTAAATAGATTTTAAAAAAAAATTGTTTTAAAGTCTCACGCTGCTGGTTCTGTTCTCAGCTCTCTGGGACAGACTGAGCAGACCTGACGTCATTACCCTGACACATTTCCATGATGGTCACTGCTGGATTGCTGCTGCTGAAACACTGTGAACAGCAAACACAGCAGTTGCCACTGAGCAAATACGGGTTCTCCTGTCTGGCAACCCTTTCCAGGCCTTAATGTCCTATTTCTCTATTTCTTTCACAAGAAATGAGCTACCTAGCTATGCACATTCTTGATTAATAAAGCCAAACTAAACTAAAACAAACAAACAAAAAAGGTTTGTTCTTATGGAACCAGCTTTTTCACATACTTTAAGAAAAACAATATATTACTACTTTTCTGTTATTATTTGCATTGTAAAATATCAATACATATTTCTATTTCCCCCTCAGCCGTGGATGTATTCTGGGGCTGGATTTAACTTCTGTGGGTAGTAATTTCCATTTTCTTTTATTTATGTAGTTTTATTTACATGGTTTTATTTATGTAGTTTCAGTTGAGGACTTATGCTCGATGTGTGCAGCCATGAATCTTCAGTTGCTATGGCTAAAACCAGCAAAGCACATTATCATTTGTCCATCTTCATGCTGGAGAAAGAAATATAAACAGCCTTTTCCTCCAGGATTTAAACAATGAAAAAAGTTCCACAGACTTGCTATTAAAGCATAAATCCAGAGTGAGAGTAGCAGCAATAACTACCACTTTAATAATGTAATGATTTTCATATCCTCTTCAAAAGTGCTTGAAAACCCACAGGATTTGTCTGAATATAGATGGGTTGACTATTATGTGAGTTTAGTGCTTGATCCAGGCTGGCTCTTAGTCATGATTCAAAAGAAATGGGATAATGGTCTGCTTGCCTAAAATCAGATGCATCATTTGGATGTTCAAATCTCTTCTTAAGAAGAGCCCTTGAAAGGAGTCTTCAGTGTTAATAGCAAAATGAGATTATAAAGAGTAAAAATATCACATCACACAAAACCAACTATTTTTAGCAAGAGCAAAAACCTAAATACAGAAAGGCTGTTCTATATTTCCAGATTCGGAAATTTTTATCCAAATACAGAAACTGAGAATTTTTTTGTGAGTGAATTAAAAGTGTCATTAGGATAGGATAGGGCAGACTATTTCAGTTGGAAGGGACTTGCAACAACCGTCTAGACCAGTTTGGGGCTGACCAACAGCTAAAGCATGTTGTTAAGGGCATTGTCCAAATGCCTCTTAAACACTGACAGCTCTGGGGTGCCAACCACCTCTCTAGGGAGCTGATCCAGTGTTCAAACACCACTCTCTCTGTAGTGATGCCTCAGGTTTGAGCTCTCATGTATTTCAGACTCCGTGCTGCCCAGGGGTGCAGCTCTGAGCTCACAGTCAGTGTCACTCAGCTCTGCACAGAGCAGGGACACAAAACAAATCCTTTTCCTGCTGCACACCAAGGACAACTGGTACAAGTTTTCAGACCCAAAAGCACAAACAACGGTGGT
Organism: Chamaea fasciata; assembly: GCF_029207755.1. Taxonomy (NCBI): domain Eukaryota; kingdom Metazoa; phylum Chordata; class Aves; order Passeriformes; family Sylviidae; genus Chamaea; species Chamaea fasciata. Next base: position 5,439,736 of record NW_027094107.1, read on the forward strand.
CTGAAGAGAGAAAACAAGGATGGGACTTCATGACCTGAAGCTGTAATTGGGAAATTAAACCCCAATATGCAAATTGACCAAAACTGATAAAAGTGTAGGACCTGGTGACCGTTTGTCTATTTTGTGACCATTTTGGGTCCACCTTGGGTGGAGCCCTGGCCAGGCTCTTGTCCTGCCCAAGGTGTATCCTAAAGGCCTTTCAATAAATCTCTACTTTATTCTCTGGCTCTGTGCAGTCTCTGTTCCAGCTCAGCCTTCCCAAGGCATCAGTCCAGAAATGCTTCCCAATGTCCATTCTGAACCTCCCCTGGCACAGGTTTGAACCATCCCTGTGCATCCTAGCTCTGGATACCAGGGAGAAGAGATTGAACTCAACCAAAGAAAGATCACATGAAATAATTATGACTTGGCAACTGAATTTAGTCTAAAAGTTCCTTCTAACTTGGCAAGAGAATTTAAGCGATCAGGTGCTTCCAACTCGTTTCTGTACCTTCTATGTGTCTTGTTCTTATGATATAGGTTACCATAAAAGAAATGTAGAACTGTTGCAAAAATTAGAAACAGAAGATAAAAATAATTCAGTGCTGTACCTGACAAACCACAAGACTTGTTTGCATCACTTTAGATCAGCAGTTCTGTAATATTCCAGACAACACATGCATCTTAATGCTTAACTGAATGACCATGAAGCCAAAGCTGAACAGTTTGTTTCTTGTGTTTCTTTTCGTTTTAACTTCATTGACACTTCACTTATCCTTGCAAAACATACTCTGAAACCATGCCAGGAATGGAAGAGGAAAATGCCAATGTAATCAGCCACCAGAAAGGCATTTGGACACAGTGTGAAAATGTCCTTGAGCCTAAATAGAGGCACATCAATAAATGTGCAGATGACAAGAGATGCAGGACTTGGTGAACACTGTATTATTTCTCTGCAGTAAGCAAAAAACTTTTTAAAAAATGTATAGTGAGAGAAGAAGAAAAAAAAAAATTACACATTTAAAGAAATGTCGACCATTATTTGTGGTCTTTATTCTGCTGCCAGGCATTGTGAAGACATCCCTGCTGGAATATTCACAAATAATGAAAATGTTGTGGGAGGAGCATGTTCCCTGCTGGAACAGAAATGAGAAATTCATCTCTCTGCCCTGACACACTAAGGCCCCAACTCCTGCTGCCTGGGAACTCAGTGGGAATTTCAGATAGAGTCCAGGGAAAGCAAGGCTGAGTCCTCCTAAATACAAGCAATAAAATTCTCAATTCCAAGGACAGTTGTTTTTTTTTTTTTTTAGGGAAATTTCTCACACACCATTCTCATGTGTTCACCAAACCTTTGCCTTGAGAATAGTGAGATGAGAATTCTTTTGTAACAAACTGATAATAATTTTAATTGACTAAAATACATAACATCTTAAATGAGAGAAGTCTTTGGCAATCACATAAAAGAAGCAAAATTTCCTCTCTAATTTGTTTTGCTGAAAGCCTGGTGCATTAACACCTGTTAAAAGCAAATGTACCAACAGGAGTTCTAAAAATAAAACATAAAAATAAACTTCACGTTAAATTGCCACAACAATTGATTGTTTTATCAATGTTCTTTGTACACAGCGATGCAGTCCTGCGTAATGCAACTTTTAAGAGAGACAATCTTTCCAAAAGGCTGGATCCTGTAATGCAATGTACATTTCCCATAATATCCCCCGATGTGCTCTTATATAAACATCTGGTAAAACTTCCTTAATGAAATTAAAACTCTTTGCTATCTGGGAAGCCTAGTTTCTTAACAATTGATTTCAAAGGAGCTGGGGGATAATTGGGTGATAACAACAGCCGAGCTGCGTGAGGAACTAATTATGTTAAACAAATCTTGTGCTTCTTGACACTGTAACCAATATGCAGTGCAGTGGATAAGAAGGAAGAAGTGATAAAAACTGCCTTTTTTTTCATTAGTGATACCTTAAATAGTAGGAAATATATTTGGGTGAAGTTACCATTCTGTAAATGTACAAGGAAAAAAAAAATTTTAGTATCATAGAATTGTTTAGACTGGAAAAAGCCTTTAAAGGTTTCAAATCCAACCATTAACCCAGCACTGCTCAGTCCATCACTAAAACATGTTCCTAAGCACCACTCCTATACATATTTATTTAAAAATCTATATTTAAAAATCTACTATCAATCACAACTCACTGGGTTTGAAGTCTGTCAATTTTTAAAATGGTCCCTTGTGTTAAGATTTGAGTGACGTGTTATGAAAAGAACCCCTTACATTAATTTTTCTGTGGGTTTTTGCTGTCCAGAATTACTCTTACGTAAGTGAGACTTGTTTCTCTACATCAGCTGTCTAAAGCAATGGAAATAAAACAGCGCTCATCATGATCGGCTTCCTCCTGGCATCCCAAGGAAGTCGCAATTTGTGATGTGATAATGGACCAGGCAGAAGTCACTGTCATCTCAAACAGCAGATTCTTGTTTTCTTCCACATGGAAAGAACTACAGATCTGGCAGCCTTGCCCAGGTGGGGAGGTGAAGAGAGAATAGCACAAAAGTGATGGGTTTTGGTCTGCACAGGGCAGAAATCCAACAGAAATATGCAGCTGTTTATGCTGTGCATTCCTGGAAGATGTAGAGTTGTTTGCAACGTGTGAATGGGCAAAATAAGATATAATTTTTTGGAACAAGATCTCTCGCTGCGTTTGAAACAGGATATACTGTACTCGAACAGTAATGATGCTGACAAGGCTGAATTTATTATCTCTGATTTTCAGAATTATTGACAAAACTTTATTTTCACAGTAGTTTTTCAGAGTATGATGATAGAGGTTTTTATCAAGACTGAAGTAATGAAAGAAAATGACATGGCTGGGACAATCTCCAAAGTCAATTTAATGCAGCTACTCATTAAACAAGTCTTTTTAGCAATTGAGTGAGATTCATTTTGTAGAAAGTTATGGCATTTGCTAGATCCTGAAGAATAATATCAACAGGCATGAGCAAAAGCACAGAGTAAAATCCACTGTGTTTTGATCTGAAATGAATAAATATTTCCAGTCCAATATTTAGCTTCCCTTTGTATTCTGAACTTTGAGTCTCAACCTCAAAGTAAACACAGGGGATGTAAAGTCTTTTCAAATGAAACTAAAAAAGATTTCAACCTCTTTCAGACAAACTGGAAAATATGGACAGTTGCCTGTTTGTTTTTTCATTCAAGCTCTCAGGGGAGCTGTGTTCTCTAGAATGACAAAATATAGCAACTTTTCACCTCAGTATTGTAGAACAAAATTCTTCTTTGGTATCCATAATTTTCAGATAATAAAATGTTAGTTAATATGAACTATCTCCATATAATTCATGCCTTTATTTTGCCCCACAATTTTATGCTGCCTTGTTGAGAATTTTTGGTTTTATGTAGACACATTTAGTCCTACAGTTACATATTTTAGGCAGTAGAAAAAATTCACAACTTACAGCTTAACTCAAACCGAACAAACTTTCTATCATGTGGCTGAATCTTGTTTCCCTTACCTTCAGCTATCAAACTTCTTGCTTTGTTCCATTGTGTCTTAATTAGTGGCTTACAGCCACCAAGTGACTGATCACAAATTGATAGAATAAGGGTTGAAAGAGTCAGATCAAATGAAGGAAATGTTAACAGGTGAGATATAAACTCAGCAGGGCCATTCAGAGCCTGGTTCTGTGCTGATGTCGCTGGCTGTCATTCCCAGAAACTTACACCAAACGTATTTGCTAATATTGAGCATTCTCACAGCAATACAGAATAAGCCACATAATGTTTTTCAGTGTTTGCAGAAGTTAAAGGGACAACCTGGAGTGCTGGTTTGGATCTGTAGTTACCAAATATATACAAAGTGTCCTGCTCAGCCTCCCTCAGGCTGGAATTATCATGGGAAAAATGAACTGTTAACACACTCAAACTTATGGAGAGTTTGTGTAGAAACACTGTTGACTGTCACCTTTACTATCAACAGAAAATATTTCAAAGGTGGGCAACATTCAAATCTGTTGGATGCTCCAGTGTTCACCCGGGCTTGTCCAAATAACCTGGGGTTCTGCAGGTAAAATTACTTGAGTTTGGAGAATATCATTGGAATTTTCACAGAATAGGCGCTTTTCCTATGAATTTCCTGCTGGTTCGTGCTCAAGAGTAAACCACACTTTTCATGGGGAGGGCTAGTCTTGTTTTTAAAGATGGTGGAAACCTGAGGACATGAAAGAGCAGTATTTGGGGTCTCTGTGGCCTCTGAAACTGGTAAGATTTTTCCTCAAATAAATGGATTTTAGAGCATTTAGTTGCTATACCTGCTAGATATCCAAATTACCTGTGGGAAAGGAAGGTATTTTGGCAGCTGATCTGCTGCACTATGGATTCAGACAGCACTGAACTGCTGTTATTCCAAAGCCTTTCAGCATTGTGCCGAGGAATTTGCTTGTGTTGATAATGTGATCATTAGCCTGTGGGGATTTCTGTATTTCTTGGTTTGTCTTTGCTTTTTCTTTTTTTTTTTTTTTTTCTTTTTTTTTTTCCTGAGAATCATCCACAGTGAAAAGTGCTTGATATTATTATACAAACAGAAAATAAGGCCTCAAATTTGCATTTCATTCCTGTGATCTCTTATCTTTAGAGAAGGATTAGAAGCTAAGCCTCTTTACCAAAATCACCGAACATATTAATTATACACCATATAAATAATTTAATTGCACGCAGAGAAAAGACTTTCTGAAAGTTTCATACATACTTCTCTTTATGTGATGGAAATTATTGCAAAGCGGTTTTTCCCTCAATACTTTTTCATGGTTAAAATCTATCCTGCTTAACTGTAATTTATAATTTGGTAATAGACAACAAAAACCCTCATGAGAAAAATCTTGTCCCCTTCAAGCCTTGCACCCCTTAAAAACAGCACCAGCATATCCCAGATGTCTGGAGAAATATGTTAAAGATGTCAGAGTTGGGGGAGGACAAGGAGATGCACGTACAAATCTCAAGGTGGATAAACTCTGTCACAATATTACTTGCATAAGAATCAATCTTCAGATTTGTGTGTCCCTATTTTCTGTATTTTTGTTTTAGTTTTGCAGACTCAAATCACTGTAATTTAAAGAAAAAAGTGCTCCAAAGGGTATAAGGAGTGGAAGGAAGAGCCCTGCATATTTATAAAACCCCAACTGGAAATCCCATTATACATTAATTAACTGATACACATTGCCCACTTAGCCTGAAAGAAGTTTCATTACTCACTTAGGGTCACCTCTCTGGTGGAACATCTTATTTACCTGTCTCAGCAGAGATTTATAAGCCTGACTGTAACATTTGTCCTTGAGGTTTCCTTTCCCCCTGCCTGTGCTGGATGACTTTTCCCTGGAGTGCCAGTGTCCCATAGTCATTGTCACTGGAAGGAGGGAGAAGAAAAGAGGCAGCTGACAGTCAGAGCTTCTGGGACAGATCCTTATGGAGATTGTGCCAATTTTACAGCAGCACACTGCTGCTGACCCTGTGCAGTTCATTGCAGCTATTGACTTTAGTGCTATTGACTTCATCAGGCCCAGTTTGGGGTGTGGGGAGGTTAAAGTGAGGGCAGAGATGTCATTCTGTGAGGGAGCAGAACCCCTGGGTCCTGCTGGTGTTAACCCTTCTAGGAACTGGATACTAAAGGTATTTACACAGGAGCTTTGGCTGCCATGTACAAATTCCTTTCATGCTTCCAAACAGAGGCTGTTAGGTTCTCACCAAACCCCCAAGTCAGAATTTCCACTCTGAAACTCACCCATGATAACTAAACTAGGCAAGAGACATGAAAAAAAAGAGTTGTTCTGAGTACTTGATGAAAATTAAAAGAACTTAGAATCCCATACCTAAGTGCTTCTTTGCTCATCCTGGGATTGTGGTTGGAAAAGCACAATGGACACCAAAGGGCAAATTCTCCTGAGGAGTTCCCTTTGACGATAAAAGGCAACAAGCACTCAAATAGAGAAGCATATTGATGTATATTCATATAAGTAAATGAGTACAAAATTGCTGTTTTCCTTTTCTCTTGAGGAGTCTCCTGCTCTTTGCAGATGCAGATACTAAATTTTCCTCTGTGAATGTCTCATAAAAAAAGAGCCAAGACAGGTCAAAGAGTATGATGGAAGCCGTCCATGAGCCAGTCCCAAGGCTCTGTGTCATCTCAACTGAGATGTAAGGTCATAATTCTACCCTCTTGAAGCTGTGAAAGATAATTTTTAATTTTAAGCACAAAGAGAAGTTAGACTTCTGTCCATATTAAATCTCAGCTATGCATATTTGGATTAACTGAAGACATTTGGCAGTTCCAATCAAATCACTTATTTCCTGGCCCTGACTAAAAGTACAATAGCTGTGTAGTGCTGAGCAGCTGTTGAGTTTTGTAAAAAATGGATGATAGCTGTCTATGTAAACATGTCCTCTCTTCCATTGGTTACTGAAATTGGGATGTAAATATGAGATTTGTTATCAATCAACAGCAATTTCCCAATTTTTATTCTCCCATTCATTCCCATGTTCTTGTCAGGAGTGTGAAAATGATCTATCATACTGTCAAAGATCAAAAAAATAATAATAAAAAAAAAAAAGAACTGCCACTAGGAGCAGAGCTGCTAAAAATCACAGGAAAACGAGATCCCCAACATATAACAATGATAATAAATTTTTCCTTTCACAAGACATTTGTAAAGGATGTATTCTCATTGTAATTTTTACAAGTGCAACTCTCAGTCTCTTCAAGGTCCTCTAGTGATCGTAAAATTATTTTCCTTCATGTCATTTTGAATGATTTCCTATCTAGTTTATTGTTAATGCCTGCACAGAAATGTGAAGTATGGGCTTATGATTTCTCTCTATAAAAATGTAATGGATCTTCTCCTGGTAACAATTCTCTCCAGTAAATGGCTTTAGCGTGGCTGCTGCATTCCTATAAGACCAAGCCCATAAAGCTTAAGCACACCTGATTTGGGATTCTGGTGCTTTGCATAGTGTACAAAAGAATAAATACAAATCTGCTTATCATGCAACATACGCAGGATCTAATCCAAATCAATACAGACTTCAGAAGGAGGGAGATAAAGTTTTTATCATATTCTTTCAGACCCTTCAGCTTTTCTACTAGATGCCCATGAATTAAAAAAAGATATTTTCTTCAGAGTGAGCATAGTACCTTCCATGTCAAACAACAGCCTGTAATTACGAAGCTCTGTGTAGAGTGATTTTTCTGCCTCGTTCTTTGCAAGAAGGATATTGTTCTATTTTTTGTCTCACTGTGATTTTTAAGGATGATACTGGTTTGAAAATTAGGTTGCCCAATTACTGGTGAGCCATTTCAGTAATATTGGCCTCATTTGCATGAATAGCACTCCATCAGTCAATAAAAAGACCTCTATGGATTTTTCGATCTGTTTTTCCTTCCAGATATTTTGTGCAACAGAGCAAAGAAAGATAAAAATGATTACACTGGGTAAGACCTGTCATCCATCTGATACCAATGTTCTGCCTCTGAGATAATTTCACAATGCCTTCAATGCAAACATTTTTTTGGCCACGCTTCCTGAACTGCTGATAGCACTGAGTACTCCTACCACAACAAACTTCCTAATTTCTGGGAGACAACTGCACCTGAGACACCAGGTATCTGATAGAGCAAGAGCCAATCCTTCACTCTTCTCACTTATGAAAGATCATTCCCATTCATGGGCTGCATAACTTTTTTTTTGCCCAAGTCAGCAGGAGCAGTATATGGGAAGGAAAATAATGCTGAGCATGTCATAAAATATTATTTTGTAGTTATGCTTTTATAAGCACTTAAAAGGCAGTAAAGTATTTGAGATCCATCTCATCTTTCCAGAAGAAGAAAAATCAGATTTTTTTTTTTCCTCGGTCTAGATAATAATATTGAAGGCTTAAAACAGAATGAAGAGTGATGTGACTTTACAGCACACATAAAGTCTTTATGGCAGTGTGGATGGAAGGAATGTGATGGCATCTTCCTGCAAGTTTTCCATGACCAGTTTGCTCAGAGGGATGTGGCACCTCAAGGGAAGATGGAAAGCAGACGTGAGCCATGAAACAGTAATTCCTTCTCATGCCACCTGTGCCCGCAGTGAGGAACCCTCTGCCTGCAGCCATGAGAGGGTCAAAAGCAGCACAGGTAAGATCAAATATGGTGTGTTGAAATCTTGGCCAGAGCTGAGTGAAACACTTGGAGAACCTGAGGTATAAGTTTTGGAACTTTCAGTGTAATAAGAAAACAAAGCCAACAGCAACACACAAAACATCACTTTCCGAGCAAAACTATTTCCCAAATGTCTCCTTATTGTTTCTTCTAAATCAGGACATTTTCCTCACCCAGAAGCCTCACTCGGTCTAATAACCACGAGCTCATCTGAGCAGAGGGTGTTGATTTCTATGTTCTTGTAAAACAATGTGATGAATATAATGAGAGTTACTGAGTAACTGGAAGAAAATTCCTTTGATAGGAAGCTCAAAGCTGGGATTTGATCAAAAATTTTGCTCATTAGAATGGAACTGTTGACTTCAGTGACCAAGTGATATTTACAGAATTACGCCCTTGGAAAACTGATGGTCTTAACATTTTAAGCATTCATCTCACTGCAATGCACTGGCTGATTATTTATTTTTCCAGGAGTGCATTTTTTTTCCTCATTGTTTATTGGAGTGTCCCTACCACAGACAAGCACAATCAATGAGCCTTCGGATTAGAATTGAAAAAATGGAAATGGGAGGTATGACAAAAGGCCAGGTTTTAACAATGTGCTTGCAGCTGTAGAAGTTAGTGCTTTTAGATTAGGGGCAATCCACATGTCACAGCTCTGGATTCACTTTTAATGCCAGCATAGAAATCATACATTTGGTCACCTGTGACAAACTACACAGTTAGTTCCGTTCTTATTTCTAATTTTTTTTCCTCCTCTGTATAAGAGATAAGATGCTATCAAATGGACTAGGGCTGCAATTATTTTTGTAAGCAGAGTCCAGTGTTGATCCCAATGCATTTTTTAAATCTGGCAAGCTCAGAGTTTTTATTGTTGCTTTTGCTTCGTAAATCTCTTCCCTACTCGTGCTTTGTTGTGGGCACAGGATACCGTTAACTATGATTCAGTGAAATATTCCAGTGTACAATAACATTGAACTGTCTCATTCAATAACTGCATCCAGTTTATTCTGGGGTAATGAAAATGTCTTTTATGATTCATTACAACTTTCCTTTGTTCTTTATATGATATCAAACCATTAGATGGAAATTATCTGAAACTATTGCCTGCCAGCAGCTTGGTGATTGCTGAGAGAAGGCAAGAAATCCCACACATATCCTGTATGGTGAGTGTCTGAAACCGTCCCTATGTAACTCTGACAGCATAAGATTATTAAAATACAAAGTAATTAATGTTTATGACTCAAATTTAGCAACGTGAAATCTCACTGATGAGGGCAGGCTGCATCTGAACCCTCACAGACAGAGAAGTAAAGGAGTGACTGCACTGAATTAAACAGGGGAGCTGAACTTTTCTAGATAGATCTATTAAATCATGTGAGTCAATTTATAGAGTCAGATGTCCTAAGACTTAGTGACAATATCCCACCTAAGTTTTATTTAGTGAAAAGTGTATTCCCTAAAGAGAATTTTTTTCTATATTTTTATAAGATGATAAAATATCACAAATACCAAATTAATTAAGAAAAGCAAGACTAGTGGAGTGAGATTTTTTGAATAGGTTGAATTAAAATATTTTAATTTCTCGAACTGAACCAAAAATTCCGGATCTGTGCCTCGTCATGGTACCATAATTTCTGTATATATAAATATATATCAAATACATTTTTTAATCTGGGTTAATGACTCTATTCTCTTGAGACTGAGAGCCATTGGGATTGTATCCATTCTTTGGGAACACCTGTGGTAATGTGTCAGAGATTTTGAGGTACAATGCAGCTTAATATGATGTGCAGCAAAGTCAAAAACTTCCCTGACAATGGAGTAGCCACAAAGAATTTGCAGATAAATAGTCATGAGTCAAATTCCCTTCGGAGTGAGTATTGAATTCCTATTTGCCACCTCGAAAAGTGCAGTATTTAAAGTATTTCAAAAGCTGTTTAACACAAATAAGATTTCCCTGCTGTACTTTGGGGGGTACTTTGCGTTGCTTTTAAAACCTGATTTTTTTAAGGAACTGGAACATCTCATGAGAACGACCTCAGAAGAGAATTAGATTTTTGAATGAGTTGACTGCACACAAAACACTTCTGGCTCTAGCAAAAATCAGAGAAAAGTGTGCTGTGGAGACAGAGGCTTTGCTGAAATCAGTAGCAGAGTTCTTTTCTATTTTAATGGAGTCAAGGTTTCACCTTGTGTTTTTATTGCCTCTTTTCAAAGCACAGTCTGGAAAACTATGGTAAATAATTGTTGTAACTGCCAGGAAGAGAAACTAAAGTGGGCACTAAACATGAGAGCACATATATTCTTCAAAATGGCCCTTGCACATAAAAATGTGCAATAAAATCTCTTGGAAGTGCTCAACACTGCAAATGAATCTGATTCATTTTTCAAAAGCAGTGAGGATCAAGGAAGTAGAGAGCTCAGGCATTAGGTTGAAACAAAGACAAAATATTTTATAAAAGAAGTCTCACAGTGATTCTGTTCAAGCATTTCTTTTGAACTTTGTCTTGTGTTCTTTATGCCCAAGAAAATCTCAGTGATCTCAGCAGAATCCTGGCAGTGGAGTGCAGGACTGAGATGTGGAGTGATGAACCCAAAGGGTCAAGGCTTCATTCACTAAGCTTAGTCTAAACTCCTCAGATGTTCAAAAGTCAAATGCCAGCAATATGACCAATAAATCTTCATTTTGACACTGAAGCATCCAGAAGATTTCCTGGTATCTCACCAGGCATCTGTGGCTACTTCTAGGATGAAGTCTAGATCTTCAGACCTCCATTTCTGTGATAATGAAGACTCTCAACTCACTTTTCAGGCCTGGCTGTGGTACTCCACTGGGAGCACACACATCTTGTTCTTGCTTTGGTTTGGGCCCGTCCCTTACACCACCTGGCTCCTCCAGAGGGCTGAGATAATAAATGTACAGATGACTTTGTGACTGTCATCTCACATGGTGGTGGTGAGGGATTTTCAGGTATACCAAATATTAATATTATCCAAGAAAAGATTACAAAAGGCATCTCCCTCCCATCTAAGTCTGCCGTGCAAAGTCCAGGTCCTGCAGAAAGAAGATCCAGGGAAGATGTCTAAAGGTGTTCTTGGGAGAGGATCCAAATTCTACATTCCAGCTGCTAGAACAGAATAATATCTTGAAATAATTCACAGCTTTGACAAACATTCGCATTTTTTCCCTTTTAGTTTTGGCATATGCATATTAATAGCAGACACTGGATACCACAGCTTCTGCTGCTGGAGATAACAACTCCTTGAGGTATTCTGAAAGCACCAGTGGCTTTATTTTGTAGTTTGGGGGCTTTTGTTTGTTTGTTTTGTTGCCTTTGTTTGTTTGTTTGTTTCAAATAAATTATGGAGGCATATGCAATCTGCTGAGGACGGGAGGAGAAAGTGCTCAGCAGAGCAGCATTTCTCCCTGTCCATGGGCAAAATAAAGCATAAACACAGCAACACAAATGCAGTCTTCTATGAAATGAACCATGTAACGGCTGCAAGTAGAATCTGGGTGTGAAGGAGACGTCTGGTTGTAGAAATGAGTGAATCTAACCTGTTTCAACCTTGTATGAGTGATGTAACACAATGCTAAACCAGGCAAGTTAACACTTAATTACCAGGTTACCAAGCTGAGGAATTAAAATGCCAGGGAGGGTTTCATTTTAGTTGGTGTGACAGCTGTGCTCCTTTGCGACTAGAAAACAAGCCTCGGAAAAACACCACACTTTGTGACGGATCAGATACAGGACCGTGTGATACATCTTACACATGAATGTAAAAGTAAACTGTTTATGTGTGGATAGACGGCCTTAAATCAGTTCTGCTGGCACATTCAACTCACATGCAGCGTTTGAAAAACGATGCTAAATTCTGATGCAATGCCTGGTGAATATTGATCCTATGTGACCACAGAGACCCAGGGTGTCATTTTTCTAGTACTGGGCAAGGGGTGGTGTTTAAAAAAAAACCCAAAACACCTCTAAGTCATCACAAGGGTCATAAAATGTGAGTAATTGATCTTCTAGAAATAAAACATTTCCTTCCAAGGAACATAGAAATCTACATTCTCTATCCAGATTTTGGATAATGGATGCAACCTTCTGTAACATCACTGCTTCTGCGGAGAGTCTGATGGCTCAGTGTGTTTTGTTATGGAATGATTTCTCTGCTACATCTGAAAGATGTCAGTGCTGCATGAAGTCAAAACGGGGAGACCTCTTTCAAAATCCTCTGCAGCTGTTCTGTAAATATCTCACCTCTAGGGTTCTCCTGAAATTAGGATGGCTTTTCTAGGGGTAAGATACTCCTCCCAACAAGCAGATCATCATGAGCATGAAGAGGGCAGAAAGAAGCAGCATTTTGAATTGAATATATATTAGATTTCATTTATAAGTGCCAGAATCAAGACATATTCTGAAATACTGTTAGAAAACCACAACCCAAAGCACACAGAGGTTCTCTCTGTGGCACTGTCCTCCATCAAAAGGAATAAGTGCAGATGGGAAAGTAGGAGGTATCATATAAACCCTCTCCAAAACTGCTCAGCCTGAGGTTATATTCTGTGCAGCCCTGTGCTGCAAGTGGAAATATAATGAGTAGGATAAGGAGGTTTTTATCAGAAGGTGACAGCTTCAAATCAAGCCCAGCTTTGCAGACCATGACCCAAATGCACTATGATCTAAAAGTATTTTATATTGGGTGTTCATTAAAAAAAAAAACCAAACCATCTGCTGGCTGGCACTATGTCTTTGCTGTACTAATGCAGCAGCACAGACTGAAGTGTGAAAAATTGCTCCCAGTGATCCCACTGGGAAAGTGTAAGGCACTACACCCACAGCTGGTGGCCTGGAGGGCTGAAGCAGCACAGATCATCAGGCTGATGTTCAAACAGGAGAACTCTCAAAAAATTGAAATATAAAAATGAGAGAGGGGTTGGGGGGAGAAAAAGTATTTGAGATATTTAGATATTAACAGTGAAACTTCTATGAGTCATTACAGAATAAAACCACTGTAAGAAATTATGGGCTTTTTTTTGCAATGATCTTGCTTTCAGTGTCTTTTATATTCATTGCATTCTGCTTTCACATCAATGTACAGGAACAAGCAATGTATCATGTTTCACTGTGTCTTGTTGTGCCAGCACTATGAAATGTAACAAAACTGAGTGAAAGGCATTATCAAACATATTTTTATGTTACAAGCTCGTGGGCTTGACAAAATATTGCAGTCTGCAAGACTTAAACAGCTACATGTAGCAAATGGAGCTTTAATTCAAAAAAGAGGCTGAGAAATCTGTTCCCAGATAATGACTGTGAGGGGGCACTCAGACATTAAGTCTTGTTAAGGGACATGTTTCTTCACCTCAAGGATCCACTCTCCTACTGAGCCTGTTGTCTCTGAGGCTGCCCGCAAGGCAGAAGGTCAGCATCGTTTCCTTGATGTGTTGTTCTTCATTCCCCAAAAGAACAGGCTGAGGGATTTAGCACCACAGGAACGAGCAGGCTTTTCACACTGTGGGGCACTCAAGCACATCAAGCCCTTTAGGAAACCTTCTAATTGGGCTTCCTACCTGCAAGGCTCTAACTCCAGACCATGACTTGCAGGCAAAGTCATCAAGAACGGGCTTCTAGCCACAGAGAATCGTGCTTATCAAGCTCCACAAGGCTTTAAGTTATTATTTGGGAGCTGAATAAAAGATTGGAACTCATTTTAAAGAAAACCAGCTAAAAAAAAAAAGAAAAAAAAAAGGGAAGTTGCATCAAGACCTGTGTCAGGAAATAAGAACATCCTGATTATTCATCCAAGAGGTTCAGGGCTTCTTTCTGTCAGATGCTCAACCTATGCAATGTTACATGTCTGACCATACTTATAGCCCTCATAGATGTTTATTCATGTCCTCTGATTAATTTCTATCCTCCCCCAGTCTGTTTGGCTTCACAGCTCTGCGTTGGGTAGGATTTCTATGAAACTATAAAGCAAATCTTTTTATTAGAGAGAAGTGTATCATTAATTGCTCCTCTGAATCCCTTTGGTGGGGAAGAGATGACGGCAATTTTAAAGCTTTTCCCAATGATGCTTCTATTTCTGTTTTACTGAAAAAGAATAAAATGTTTGATAGCAATAAAAGAAAAATTACTTAATTAGCACTAAAAAAAGCATTTCTTTGTTGGGAGAGGGAGCCTAAGAGATAAAGGCGTTGTGAAATAAAGAAATCATCAAATAATCACAGGTGGAATGGATCCCCCAGTTACACAGACAGTTATACAGGCAGTGTTATTGCAAGAAAAGCCACGGTGCAGAAATGATTCTTTAGACTGAGGCATTGCAGTTGTTGGGTATGGAGACAATGTTTCTTGTGAGGGTAAAACCGTATTTTTTTAACACATGTTAATGGTGAACTGTATTTACCAAAAAATACAAATACCAACCAAACAAAAATCAACAACAACAAAAAGAATGAAACAAACAAGAAACCCTGCAGTAAACATCTACTTATAAGGCAGCAACTCCTGAGGAGACCTGATAGAAATGCAGATATTTTTAACTACTGCATGCAGCTTGGGCCTAAGGTGGGGAAGAGCTGTTATGGGACTTGCAAGGACAGGAAACATTTTGACTGTCGTGTACCATGAGCAATTGGATTGTTCTTGGCTGGCTGAAAGAAGTTCAGCGGTTTGATATTTAAATATTTGCAATAAGGAAAGCAGGGCTGTTAGAAGATACCCAAGTTAATGCTCTATGAGCTGGTCTGGATAATGAGAGCTGCACAGCCATGACAAAGTGGAGATCAGGAAGATTAATTTAACCTGACCTTGGCAAGGACTCCCAGTGTCCAAGACAGCTCATTTAAAACCCAGATATGGCCACAGCACACTCGAGTCTGCAGTGTAGACACTTTTTCTGATGTTACTTTAATGAAGGACAGAAAAGGGAATTGTTATTGTACTTAGTTAATTGCACAGTGGCAGATCTCCATCTTGCAGATGTTGCAGTTCAGAATTAGACAAGTCAGTGTTAGTTTGCACATGTGTCCATGTTCCTGGATTTATTTTTTTATTATTTTTAAATTCAATCTCTAAGCTAATCTGTTCTTTCCAACAATTCCCTGTTACTCATCATATTTTTGCATTCCATCAGGAAGCACTGATTCATTCTCTCAGACTAAGAACATGCAATAAGAGGGAAAAAGTGAAGAAGAATCACTTTTCAGCTGCTGGTACCTGCTCCGAAAATCAGAGCGATTGTAAAGATGGGAGTTCAAACACATGAAAGAAGCTGAGCGCATAACTTCAATAACACTTCTCAAGAGTCCTGCTGAATTTGCAATGATCTGTGCACCTAAGATTTTCTTTAATTTCGTTTCTCTGCAGGGTCTGATCCAGACAGAATTAAAGCCCTCAGCCCTTGAGAGTGGGGCTTCACAAGTGGCTCAGTGGCCATCCAAAGCAAACCTGGAAAAGAGAATTTACAGGTACATGTGTGTACATAAGTATGGCTGCATGCATGGACACATACACACCACTCAAATGGTTGGTTATTTCTCTAGAAAGGGGGGGAAATGTTTCTAAGCTTCATATTTCCACCAGGTCGCAAAGCATAAAGTGTGTGTGGGTGTGGAGTGCATGTCTTGTCTCCTGGTCAGCTCCAGGATGTCCTCCTCTCTTTTCACCACTTCTAGCCCAGGAGTCTCAGCTGTTTTGACAAACAGGAGAGTTTCGAGGCTCAACCGGTCCCAACCCCAGCTCCTGTCTCTTGTGGGTGACTCTGCTAACCACAAAGGCTTTTTACAAAGGTACCCACAGCATCGTGGTGCCAGCTGGGATATTAAAGTGCTGGAAACTTAGCTAAGCCTTTAAAAGCTCTGCTGCGAGTGTTTAAGTGCAGAAAAGGATCTTAGATGGTAAATCAAAGAGGAGCACTGGAAGGGTTGCTGGAGTGACACACTCAGGGCTGTGGATCTCTTTCCAAGAAACACCCACGTGCAGTGGTGCCAGTTCCCATAGTGTCCAAGCTGTCTCTTTGAACTGAAGAAGAGATCCATGGAAGGAGCAGGGGAGGATTACTCTTCCACGTCTGAGCAATTACACTTCTTGGCTTAAGGTATCACCAAGCACAGAACACAATAATAGAAAACCCAACAACAAAATTACCAGCTCAGACTAATTAATTAGTCACCACAACTGCACAGTCTTGGTGTCAAATACTTCCCTATCATCAAATTTCAAAAGAACTTCTGTCTTGTTTCCATACAAGAATGAGGAAATCCAAACAGCATAAATATTTCAGGCTGCTTATAATTAAAACTTCATGTGTTTGGCATGAAACCACTTCAGCAAAGGAGGCCAGCTGTGCCCCTTTCATGCTAACAGCTGGGCAGTAAACACACAACAGCACTGCTTTGCCACAGAAAGTATTCCCAGTGTGTTTGTGTTAGTCATGGAACCTTGTCAATGAAATTTTGCAGCATTAATTTTATATCCACAATGTGAAATGTTCATCAGAATCGACCCAAATCTTTTTTATTTTTTTGGAGTAGCCAAATCCAGTGAAGGAAGGAGTAAAATGCCCTATCTGACTGGCGGCATCAGAGTGATGCTCTGCATGAGAACAGAAATAAAGGGTTGAAATCTCTGAGGGAATTGAATGATGTTCCAATGAAGATGAACTGTAATATGAAAGAATCAGTCTGATGGAGCTCCCATTTCATTTAAGGAGCACAGGAAATATTCTGTTCTCAGTTACATCAATTCAATACTAATTAAATTAATAGGACAAAGCAAGACTTAACTTTTTATCCCTTCTGGAAGCAAAAAATATCAATTAGAGGAGGAAAAAAACCCTACAACCACGCAACATGTTATTTTTGTTAAATAAGAGATTTAAAATCAAGCCTCAATTGGCCTCAGGAGACTGTGCCACTTAAATGCCAGTCCCTGCAATAGTTTCTGGGACTTGGAGCTGCTGGTTTAGTGGTTCTGGAACAAGCCGGACTGCATGTCTTCCTCCTAAGTGACCACGAACACACACCCACAAACTGTTCCGCTGCCCAGCAGCATCAATTATAGATATGGTTTTTGCCCAAAATGAAGATTGGGATATTTTCATTAACCTCAGGAAAGGCATGTTTCCAGCTTTTTGGCTTTTACAGTGCCTGAGACAAATTTCCACCAAAGTCACATAAGCCGTGAGTCTCAGTAGCTCCATTTTCTTAATTGGAGTAATAGTCAGGGATTCCTTAGTTACTTGTCTAATTTGGGTTACAAACACACCTCATTCTAGGTCTCTAGCCATAACTTCCATCTCCATTCTGCCATGCATTTCTTCTACTTCAGCCTTTAAAAACAATCTCAGTAGTTATAACAACTCCCTGCTAACGCAAATGCAGCCATCCACTTTTGCTTAAAGGCAGCTGGGAGAGTACTATTTTTTTTCCTGCCCTTGTTCTTCATTAATTACAAAACTCTATTTCTCTAGTCTAAATCATTCCTAATAGCACTGAGCCAAGGTCCATTCAATCTGCAGAGCTGTGTGCAGCCATTTGATTATTTTCACTAGTGCAATTATTTTCATTCATCTACACAGTGAGCCAAGGTTGAGGTCAATAGTATACAATTTGATTCTACCCCAGCTTAATAAGGTCAAATGCATAATGGTTTTCTGGCGTATTATCATAAATTCATTTTCCACAATGAAGTTAAACTGATTAGGACAATGCAGCACACCAGTTTTGCACACTTTGCTTATATCTAAAATCAGTTTGTGGAGTAAAGCAATAAGCTTGGACTGCGTGGTTGAATCCACCACACATCCTCAGAGAGGGAAGCTAGGCTTAGAGTTATATGTTACAAGGTGTTTTCAGCACAATCACACTTCAGTTCAAAAGGGAGGGTGTTATTTAATGCACCAAATCAGTGAAATTAGGCAAACCACGGTACAGCCACTGCCTTATTGCAGCGGAATTGCATCCCATAATATCTTTGCAATTAAAGGGTTCACAATCTTTCTTTGTGGACTCTATTTCTAAAGAATGCCATTTTCCTTAAATATTTATTATGGAGTAAAAGAAATTTTATGATATTAGGGTTTTTTGGGAGGAGAGACTGAAAACTGGCTGTTTCGGCAGTAAAAATCAGCACCAATACCAGAGTTTGAAAAGCAAAACTTTAACAATATGTTCTTTTACCCCGAACATGTGATTTGGGAAAAGTTCGTGGGATGATTCCTCACACATCCCCCATAATCACCTCAGCTTATCCGGAGTGACTCGAAGTCAGTGTGGTATCAGAGAACTGGAGCTCATGGAAATGTCATTGGCTCCAAATATAAGTGTCAAAATCTCCTCAAATATGAAAAAAAAGAAGGACATGGTTACACACAATCCTGTGTCACACAAGTGAAAAGAACTCTTACATGAGTCAGCGATGAGCTGCCACAGTGAACTGTCCAGAAATAGCTGTGGCTCATGACAGACCTTCACCAACATGGCTGTTGAATTCATATTTAACCCCAATATTTAGATATACTAAATACCCTCATATTTAACCCTAACCCTATGTTAATGCAAGAAAATGTTGCAAAATTCTCCTTTTTCTTAATCAATAACTGATAACAATGCCTTTGTATCTGTTTCCTATAGTCTATGGACAAAATTCTTGTCTTTTTAGAAAGATGTGTATCTGAGTTGCATAAATACAACTTTCAGGAAAAAAAAAAGATCAAAGTATCTTCTTTTTAAAATATAATCGTTGCTTGAGAGACAACTATGTTCATTGGAGTTTTAACATTTT
Source organism: Chamaea fasciata (assembly GCF_029207755.1). Classification (NCBI taxonomy): domain Eukaryota; kingdom Metazoa; phylum Chordata; class Aves; order Passeriformes; family Sylviidae; genus Chamaea; species Chamaea fasciata. The sequence continues at coordinate 5,458,736 of NW_027094107.1, forward strand.
AGTATTAATACTTAAGACATTCAAATACGAAACATCATGGGCTTCATGTGAAATGTCATCCTGCTTCTTTGGGAAAATAGAAAAACCTGATCTTGCAGAGCTTTGGGGAACATTAAGATTCAAAGTGCACAATCCCACAAAATAAATCAGAATTAATAAACTTTTCTATCCTACTATAGTGAAGGGATATTTTTCATTTTTTTCATGCAGCTTTAGTACAGCATTTTTTGATTTTTGGGGGCCTGCAGTACATTCTATTTTCCTTTTAAATTCTTATTACAAAAAAAAAAAAAAAAAAATCAAATAATATGAAAGGATACTCCCCACCCTGATCCAGAGGCAATTTCCAGGTTTTCAGCATATGTAGTGGAGTTTCATGGGAACAAAAGGCTAGAAAATATTCTGCTTGGGTAGCCATGCAAGGAACACAGTTGCAGACTGGTTTTATGAGCTTTTTCTCAATAGTTTATGTTCTTTCAAAGTAGATTTTCTACCGCTTCTTTGGTTGTCTCTGCAAGAAATCCTTATCTACCTATAAGAAATGAAGAGCTGGAGTTGATGACACAGCCAAGGGATATTCTGTATATTTAGATTCTGCCTAACTTGCTCCTCTAGGCTTCCTTAGCCACTAAGGGAGCAACTTGCTGTAAAGAGTAAAGCAGAGAAACTGAAAAAAAAAACTTGGAACAGCAGAGAATTCTTATGAAATCTGAAAAACAATTACCTATCAAACAGGTTAACTTCTCCCAGCCCACCCATCTGATGAGAAATACCTGGATTATGAAGGGCCCAAGTGCCTAGAAAGGGCCTCCTCTTTTTGAATCAAGCCACAATTTTCCAAATTCCTTTCACATTGATTCCTCAGCATATGGCATCACTGCATTGCTTGTCTTTACACTCCAGACTTTGGATGACAAATGTGTGTGTTTCCACGGTGAGAAAAGATGAAATTATCACCATGAGAACCTGAATCAGCAGAAAATATCTAAGATTATCCAGGCTACAGAAGCCCAGAAGGATGTTTGTGCCAACTTTGATTGGAGTTTGGACAGGTCCTGGATTTTTTAACATGCAGCAATAACAAGCAAATTTGGGCTGCATCGCTATATAGAGGAGTAGAGAGAGAATATACTGCAGTGATGATTTTTAAAGACCTTATCAAATAATTACTGCCCCATTTTGCTTGCCAAAAAGAGAGGAAAGCTCCACCACTTGTGTCGAGGGTTGATAATAAGGTACAAGTAGTTCTGACAGGACTGACCCCACCTTTCTCTGCGGGTCAACTTTCTGTCTCACATTCAGCAGATTCTGATGTTCTGTTTCCTGGCACTTAACTAGCCTCAATTCAATAGACCTCTACTTCCATGATAAATTATAACACTCTTCAAATGGAAATGCTTCAGCAGACAGCACCATAATAGATAAAAATATGACAGGGACATAGTGTAATTTTCTCAGGACATGATATTGTCTTAAATCAGATCTGTTCTCCTTTCCCAGGAGACTCTTAAACAATTTGATGATTATTTTCTTTCCAGGAGCATATGGTAATACTGGTTGCTAATACAGCTTTGGTCATATTTGTGAGAAATTAACATACTAATTACAAGGATTGTCTTAGAGAAACAATACGTGCTGTTAATTGCCGCGGTTGTTTCCTCCTGCTTTTTATTTAAATGGTAAAAAAATGGTAAATAAATGGCACTGAAAATGTGCTACTGAATGCAAAATATTTTTAAGGTAAGCCTGGATAAATTAGAGACAATCAAGAAGAGAAGTGAATAAAGACGTGTTCTCAAAACACAAACTGTTGCAAAGTTTGATGCTGATGCTGGAAGATGCAAGGCTGAGAGCAGATCCCTCTGTTGACTTTTATAGCAAGGCAAAAAAAAAAAAAAAAGGAAAGAGGGTTTGAAATCTGTCTGCAAAGCATTTTAAGCCAGGCAGCATTGCACACGAGGCTGGGTGGCAAAGAGCCAGCTGCAGGGTGGCTGAGCACTGTTCTGGGAGGCGCAGGGAGGGGAGCTGCAGGTGTGTGGTGGCGCAGAGCAAACTGTATATCACAAATTTCAGCAGGCTCCTGAGGGCTCCATCCCAACATGTGAACAGGCAAAGTGATGCCTTGGGAAGGGTGAGCTGGAACAGAGACTGCACAGAGCCAGAGAATAAAGTAGAGATTTATTGAAAGGCTTTTAAGGATCCACTTGGGCAGGACAAGAGCCTGGCCAGGGCTCCACCCAAGGTGGAGCCAAAATGGTCACAAAATGGACAAAGAGTCACCAGGTCTCACACTTTTATCAGTTTTAGTCCATTTACATGTTGGGGTTTAAATGTCCAATTACAGCTTCAGATTATGAGGTCCCATCCTTGTTCCTCCCTTCAGCCACCCTTGTTTGTGCTTTCGGGCCTGAAAGTTGTCCTTGATGTGCAGCAGGAGAAGGATTTGTTTTGTGTCCCTGCTCTGTGCAGAGCTGAGTGACACTGAATGTGAGCTCAGAACTGCACCCCTGGGCAGCACAGAGTCTGAAAATAGGAAAGCTGAAACTGAAGGCATCACAAGCAGGTCTTTTTCTTTTGGCCAGGGATACACTATAGCCGGCAAAAGGGCTGTTTCAACAGAGCTATTCCAAAGTTATGTCAGTAAGACGGAGCAAGATCTTGTGGGGTTTTTTCCTTTCCTCCCTTTCTCTGGTTATTTCCCAGTAGGGACCATGGGGCAGGGTAGGTTTTTCTTGGCAGTGACCACACTCAGAAAAGCCCACCCTGTCCCCAGGTAGTAGCTGCAGGATTTCAGAAAGGGGTTTTTTGTCACAATTTCTCGTGACAAATCACTGCAGCAGGATGCAGAGAGCGTTTCCTCCTGAGCTGAGGGCGCTGTGCAGAGCCCTGCCCTTCACTGGGGGTGTGCCAGCCCAAGGAATGCTGAGACAGGAGTGCTTTACACACGGTATGAAAAATGAATTTAAAAGGGTCTTTGAACATGGTTCCTTCATAGGAAAGACAATGCCTTTCTTCAACAGCAAGCTCAGAGATTTTACTCGGCTTACACCGTAATTATCCTTAAAGGTGGTTTTTTTCATGTCTGTTCCCTCTGAGCAAACATGACTGAGGGCAAACCCTGCTGGCCTCATCCAGAAGTCACTGACGTCATCAGCACTAAAGCTAAGAGTAAAACACGTGGGATTGAGTTTACTGTCAGCTGGAGTTAAGTGCTATCCACTAAAGGCATTTATTTTTTGTACCAATTTTTAATGCAAGACGAGTACTCTAATTATAAGATTTTTCTTTTTTTTAACAGTTGGTTTTATGTACACTGTCATAAGGCTTGGCAGACAAAAAGGGAAGAAGTCACTGCCAACAATATATTTATATATTTTACAAAAGATCACTCTGTTCTTTACCATTGTAATACAGAACTGACCTTTTTTTTTTCTTAAATGCTTCCTGCATTTAATTTTTTACCTTTTCTGTAGAAGATGGTATCAAAGCTTAATTTCACACGAAGTGCCCTAATGTCTTTATTCCATATGTTCCCAACTTCTAATTAACTTTGTGCACCTTATGGCAAAATGAATTCATTCCTATAGATTTCAACTGTCTGAATTTTACCAACTTACTTATCTTTAAGTTAATTACTTATTGCTGGCGTCCAATAAATTTACACTACAAGAAAGAAAGGAAGAAGAAGAAATGCATGGTCAGGCTGATTCTGACTTGGTTATTACACTCAGCGGTGGTGCCTGCAGTTCAGCAGTTAATTCCTTTTTGTCTGGGCCACTCTGCACAGTTTATGACATGGTTAGGCATCTGCACTCAGCTTGCAGGCCAATTATTTTCGGCTTTCCTATCTCTCCAAAACCTGTGTTCTCTTCTCACACTTTCTATCCTTCATGGTTCAATGCAACAGGGTTTGATGGTTCTTAGCTATTGCTTTTAATTATGCTCAGAGCTGGATGCTCTCCAGCAGGAATTAATTGCCTACATATGATTGAGGAATGGGACCTCTCCTGCATGTAGGAAGATGTATGCTTAATTTCTAATAAACTATTTTAGTCAAAGTGATTACTGAAATACCCTAGAATGCATTTAGGTTACAATGGAACTGCATTTTCTAAGAGAAAAAATTCCTATTAAAAAAAAAAAAAAAAAGACAAATTCCAAAAATGAAGCTCATGTTTAGATTCCAACGAGCACAATCATTTCAAGTAGAGCCTCCATAAATGAGATTGCTTGTAGGGTCTTTTAAAAGGTAATTGGAGGTAGAAAGGAAAAAAAGAATCTACTCCTCATATCATTCTCTAAAAGTCATCCACAGTTTATTTTCGGGATAAGTAGTAAGAAAACTTTCCTTTCAAAACTCTTCTCCAGAAATAAAATTTAAAAAAAAAAAAAAAAAAAAACACCAAAAAAACAACAACAAAAAAAACCAGATACAACTTTTACAGGCCTGCTATTTACCATAGCAGTTCTGATTAAAGCTGAGTAAATCCACAGGGTAAAGAAGCCTTCCTCTCTAAATAGCATCAACTAAATCCCGCAAACCCACCTGGTCAACCCTGAGAAAAGCAGCAAGCACGGGGTGCTTGTGGAGAGAGGGAGCAGCAGCTGCACACGGACAGCTGTTCCTCAGTGCCAGGCAGGTGTTTCCACCTCCATTTGCTGGTTGACATTTGCTCCCCCCTGTTTTGCTCCCCTCCTCTCTCACTGAACATCACCCTCGCAGTACAGGTTGGATTTGGCCACAGGGGGCCAGGACTGTCTGACCAAGGGCAGGGTTGTGTTTGCTGGGATGTGCGCAGATCCTCATTCTCAGCTTTAATCAGAGCTCTGCTGCCCAGAGCAGGCTGCAGCAGCCCAGCTTGAGCTCGCAGGCTCAGTGGGAGGAGGGCTAAAGCCAGTAAAGAAAGGGTTACTGCACCCAGAACCCACACCAGGGGAAAATGGGAGCTGAGAAATACTCCCTGTTCTGTAGTTTCACAAAGGTGAGCCAGCCCGTGGTACGTGCCCATGTTCTCTCGTTTTCATAAACTTTTCTATTTTAACTGGGATGGAAATTAACTTAATAAGTTTTGAACTTTCCCCTACTGCTTACATTATAAAAGATGATTTCACTCTACAATTAGAGAAAATTTGACATTAGAGGTGTCTGTGGGAAAAAAAAAAATACCCTTTGTAGACTTTGATCTATTTCCAGATAGGGAGCGTGACATCCCATTGTGTTCCATAAGCCAGGCTTTTTAGTGAGACCAAATCTTTTATGACACATTTAAAACAATCCCTCTCTCCCGTCTAAAATCCCGGTGGCATCCCAGGCTACAACCCTCATAATGCATAAGCTAAGGAATTGCAGCACACATTTGTTTTGATTCACTTAGAAAGTGTCCTGTGCCATTTTGATATCATGAATCATTTCCATTTAGGTTGAATCATTGCAGAACATTTTGTTAGCGCTGACATTTTCCAGGAAGAAGCTTTTTTTTCTTTTTTTTCTTTTAACTAGACACAATTACCTAAGAAGCTCAACCCAATAACATAATCTCGTGCAGGTAAAGAACAGAGCCATCTAGACTCACACACAGAATAAAATCAATACCCGAGCTTTTAAACAGAAGTAAATTCACACTTTGACCTTTCTTTTCACAGGCTGTATTTTTCTGGATTTTTTTTTTTTTTAATATGTGTAATGGAACAAAATGGAAAATGAAAAGGAGAGAAATAATAGTTTGATGTTGGACAAATAATTGTCCTTTTCATGAAATAATTAGAAGCAAAAAGGTTTGATGAGTTTTTCTTCGTTAACCACACAACACAAATTCAGTAAAATTCATTTATATAGGGATGATGGACATATTAAAAATTTTATTAAATTCTATTCTCATCATAAAGACAAAAGTTCTTAATCTACTTAATCACTACTGAAAGGGGAAGACTGCACAAAATGAGAGTTCTTAACTTCTTATGGTCCGGATATCAAAAATAAAGCCATTCAGCAGGAAGTGTGCAAGTGGAACGATTTTTAATTATATTTTGATTGAAATACTCAAAGTCATGTGATTAAAATGAGTTTTACTAATTTTACTAGCACTCCATATGTAAAGGAATCTGATATAACCATACACAAAGGGTGCTAAACGAAGAGTTTTTCTTACTTCTGTTTCGTGTTGTTGTTTGGGGTTTTTTATATGAATCCATTCTAACACACTGCTGCAGGTCTGAATTAATGAATGAAAAGAACAAAATTAATTTTAATATCTAGATTTAAGCTGCATGTTAATACTTTTCTATTATTATTTAGTGCTGAGCTGCATATTATTGAGTAGTGCAGCTTAAGATTTCTCCCAAAAGGCAGTGGCCTGAAATGCAGAGTCCTGTGTGCACTTAGCAAAAGTGATCTGGGAAAATAAAGGATCCAAGATCAGCAAAGCATAGTTGGGGAGGAATTTTGCATGATCGGAGAAGCAGAGACACAGGCTCTTCCCAGTATGTTTTTGCTCTTGCCAGGCCAGAAGGAAATCTTTTTCCCTGAAGACAGCACAAGAAGGGCTCCCTTCTCATGGACAAAGTCCAGAGGGAATGCAAACTCTGGAGTCTGTAATGCTGCTTGGCACTGAAATGCAGCAAAGAGAGTTTTTAAGCTGATATTTTCTACATTAATATCCTAATTTAACTTTTTACAGTGACAGAAAATTGACCTGGCTCAGAGAGCTGTAGGTACTGAGGGGATTCTCAGGTTACCACCCTTCAATGCCCACAAGAATTTTTTTGGTTTTTTTTTTTTTTTTTCTCATTTGCTGTTGGAACAGGTTTAGAACAACTAAGAGATGAAGCAATGCCACTTTCAAAATTATCCACAACTACTTTTGAGCCTAAGTTTATATATTTTTTTCAAAATTTATATATATTTAGCAGCTGGAGTATGAATTTGCTGAGCTAGGAAGAGGTGAGGTGCAACAAATGGGGTGCAGTAATTCACAGCAAACAACACAGCTGAAGCATTTTCCTCTCATTACAAGGGATTTGCATCGTGTCTGGTGTCAGGTGCTACATCTGAACTAAAGGACAGGATATGAAATGTTCTAACATAAAAGATCAATCGATCATGCTCCAAATTTAATCTGCATCTGTCCGTGTGTCTTTTACAACTCTTTCATCCCACAGACCTCTGTAGTGTCTCTGTGAATGAAGGAATAATGCTTCTGCTATATAAGTTCATTCAATCTCCACTGATTTAGATCTTTCTTGTGAGGACAAAAAAGTATTGATGTTTCCAAACTCTACGGCATGGTAAAATTTTAGTTTAGATTTTTCACATTGTGTAAAATTAATCTCACAGGAGGAAGACAAAAGCACTACATGTGCAACACAGTTTTATGCAATTGTTAATTAAATAACTTAATTTTAATGGATATTATCTTGAAATAGATAAAAGCCTGTAGCAGAAAAATAAAATTGCATGGGGTGGATCAAAATCTTAGAGGAAATACTTTTCTTTTCCTAAAGAATGGCTAGGAGTAATTTTTTTTTCTTTTTTTGTGTAGAATTTCTATGAAAATGAACATTTAATAAGGATTACAGCTTGCTGAAAAATTATAAATGGCAACCAACCCCCTTCTGTCTGACCAAGCAGAAACTGAAGTTTTAGTTATGGTCTATGGAGTAAAAAAATTATGCAAACTTAAATCACTGACACCATGTTAAAACCTAAATCACTGAAACCATGTTAAAACCTAAATCACTGAAACCATGTTCTCCTAAAATATTGCTAAACCAATAAAGCTCCTTTTAAAACAGACTAAAAACCTGCACAATCTCACAACTTGGTTTCAAGCTTCTCCTTTTTGTACTGGTGAATAGATTTGTTCAGCTGCCAGAGTAGAAATGGCACAGAGGAAGCACAGACTGAGAGTCTCCAAACCTGTAAAGCAGCCACAGGATGCAGCAGCATTCTCTGTCTGATCGTGAAAGGTGCCAAATTTGTGCAAACACCAGACCTCGAAAAGCAATCTTCCAACATTAGAGTCTTAAATTTCCTAGTTCAAACGACATCCTTTCCCACTGAGGTGAACTGCTTGCGTTTTTCTCTACTGAACCTCACGGATCTTTATCCTGCTTATTATCCCTCCCTATAAGAAAAATTCTGTGTCCCTCAAGACCTCTGTTGCTGCCATGTTAGATGAGGAATTTATTCATTTTTTCCTGTACATAACTGTACGTTTTCTTATTCACCCATTCCTGATTTGCTCCTGTGGACTCTGTTCACCTGGATGTCATACTTTCAGTTCTTGCTTGTACATGAAAGGACAGTTCCTTACATAACTTTAATATTCAGTAGCATGAAGTCATTTCATATTTAGGAGGCACTGGTTCTCTTTGGCCTTCAAGTTTGCTTTCCTCAGTGAAATAAGATTGATTCTTTATTGACAATGCAAATTTTTCACCTAGGCATTGGTCGGTCTCAATTATAGATTTCCCTCCTTAACCCTGTACAAACTTCCCTGCTACTGAGGGATTGGAAAATAATCTGATTTTCAATGTTTAAATAGAAGATTTGAGCTGAAAAACTCAAATACAGAGGAGAAAGAAACAGGAAACCTGAAGTACTTTTGTGCTTGGTGCTATGCTTGGTCTTACAGAAGAGTTACCAAGCTTGTCCCAAAACTGGAGTTCAACTAATAGATCACTGACTTTCTCTTGTGTTTGCTGCTTCTATTCTTGCTTGTCATAACTGCCGTGGCCTCTTTCTAATCTCTGGGGCATTTCTCTCCTCTATTAACAGATGTTGTAAAACTGTCCATTGCCATTTTTATTTCACCTGTTCATACCATGAGTTCTTGTAATGAACAGCGCATTTCCTTTGTTCCCATTGCCTGAATGTTTTTCCTTGCACTTTTTTTAGAGCTTTTTATCAATTTAAGAACCATTTCAAATGGTTTTTTTTTTTACGATCCTTAATTCCAGCCTCTCTGTCAGTATATCTCTCACTTTTGATTTAATCCTATTAATGCCAAGAGAAAACCCATACAGCACTTGTCATTTCAGATTATTGGAATTAAATCACTTCTGAGTGCATCAGTGCAGCCCATGTACTATACTGAACCCACACACACACAACATTCCTTTTAATGCACAAAGAGAAGAGCTGAAGAATCACTTTAGATCAGGCTGTAAATCAGGGAGTAGAATATTCTGATAGTTCAGAGACATGTGCTAGAGAGGAATGAATGAACTAAGCTATTCCATAATACCTTAAAACATCAATTTTCTTTTTTATAGTGCAACATATCCATTGTTTTCATAACTATTTCCCCCCTCCCTCCTTGTTTGAAGGTCATTTCAGTAACATCTGACATTGGGGTGTGGAGAGAGGAATGAACCAATTGCCAAGAAGGAATGCATTTGACCAATTAACAAACTGACTCTATTTTCAGAAGTCTTTTCCACGATTCACCATTTGGATCACATAGTGCTCATCAATGCAGAATACACAATAGGAAGCAATAAATGGCCCCATAGATGCTTGGGCACTGAAATGCAGCTGAGAGATTTGATAAAATCAATAGTAATTTACTGCAACTGTGTGTCAGTGCCATGAGCATTGCTCTTTTTGCATAAGTGAGAAAAGTGAGGACACATCCTAAGGAGGAAAAAAAAAATGAGATAAAAATCAGCGTTTGATTCCCTGAAGGGAATTTACAAGAGATCCTGGGATTTTTACTGCAATGTTCATGAGTTTGTCACTATCGGTGTCCTATCAAGAAAGCTTCCCAGCGTATTTTCTGGGAGGAGGGGCTGTGACCCCACTCATCCTTGTGGGCATGTGCATTCCCCCAGTGTGGCTGGAAATATTTTGGCTCTGGCTGTAGGGCTGGCCAAGGGCTCCAGCTGCAGTTTTTGGTTCCTGATATGTGAATGCAGCACAGTGGGAACCTCCTGCAGCCAAACATCCAAAAGCAGCTGAATTTCAGTGCCTTATTTGGCTCAGCAGGGGATTGAGTCAGTTCCTGCAGATTCAAGCTCGGCACAATCCAGCAAGGTGTCAATCCAGAATTATGAATGTCACAACTGTACAGAGGGAATTCCTGTGTCCGTTGGCTCCCCAAACCCCAACACCTGGACTGCAGCTTGAGTGATCTTGGGAAAAATCACCCTGGTCTGAAACTGGGTGATACTGAGACTACAATCCCAGAAAAAGGTCAGAAATAGGACACATGCCAGCTTCCCTTCCTGTGGTGTCCTTGGAGAGATGCTGATTTCTCTGCCCTAGATGGCCCTTAAAAGTTTACTGCTTAATAAAATTCTTATAAGGGAATGTTGCAGGAAATAGAGCCCCCTAAAAGTTCGGTGTAAACCTGAGAGGCTCTTTGCTGTCCCTGGTGCCTCCATTTCCAGGTGAGGCTGGCACAGGCAGCCTGGCACTTCAGGATCTCTCCAAGCTTACTTACCATCCTGAAATCAGCTGCTTGGCAGCTAAAGGACTACTTGTTCACCTTTGTTTGCAAATTGACAGTTGTTGGGAGACTGCCATTTTACCACTGGGAGGTCAGAAAAAGGTGCAGCTATGCTGTTTTTTATTTTGTTCTTCCAAGATATCTAGGATAATGAAGTGACTAAGGAAAAAAAAAAAAAAAGAAACCGAAAAAACAAGCAGTTCCCAAATCTATATTTAGATTACAAATTTAAAAAAAGGCCTAAATTACTTTTTTTTCTTCTTCTGTAGTTAGGTAGACTTGTTTCTAATTTTTCAGATTAATGAACTCTAGTAATATAGTTTAATATTAATAATACAATTATATTCTATTATAGTATAGTATTATAATAATATAATAATATAAATAACGTTAATAATAACAATAATTATAATAAAAATAAATTACACTATTTATTCTCAGATTATTAAATACTACAAATCGTATCACATAAGCCAGGGTGTAACTCCTATTGGACTTCCAGGAGAATCTTGTTCAGAGAGGCTGTTTTCTGCAGGTGAGGCAAATCTGAAGGAAGAGTGTTTGCCTGCGGTCGGTCAGATGATCTGGAAAGCTCCAGCCTTCTCCCCAGCACGTTCAGCTGGGTCAGGGGATGCTCCTCAGTGTACAACCAGCAGGGCTGTTTTTAAGTAGCTTTCCTTCCTTCCTTGCACTGCAGCCAGGAGTGCTGGTGCTGCTTTGCTGCCCAGGATGCAATGGAGAGCAGCACAAACTGCCACAGCCGTTTCCTCCGCAGAATTTCACTTCTCAGCTGGGCACTCACCCATTTGCATCCCTTCACTTATCTCCTGGAAAACAAGATTTTTCTTATCTCCCCAGCTGAGGGAGCGAGGCAAGGACTGAATCTCCAGTATTTTGCTTTCACAGCTGGTGGGTTCATCACGCTTCCCCAAAGAGTTCAAGAGCTATTTGTGCATCACCAAAAGAGAAAAACAATAAACAGTGCAAAACCTGCCAGCGTGTTTCCAAACTATTAACTGAGCAGTTGTTCAAACCCACTTGAGTCACTTTCAAAATGAAGCTCTCTTCTCACTGTGGTACCCAAGCAGAATAAAAGCCATTTAAACTCTCTAGCAGGAACAAAGGGTTAATAAAGAAATGCAGTGCGGAAAGTCCTGTAAACCTACAAGCACGTACCTGCCCTGTCTGCCATGGGTAAATGATGCTTAATTATGCCTTTGCTGTTTTCCACAGCACTTGTGTTTCATTTATCATTTTTGAGCTGCCAAAAGCAAGGAATCAAGCTGTGAGCCTCTTGTCTTTCTGCTTGGGCTGCCAGAACGGGGCACTGGGTGCCTCTTGGCAGTTGCCTCAGTTCCTGTTGTTACAGGATGAGAAAAAACATCAACACTCCTTCCCACCTACACAACAAACCTCTCCCACTGCCTACTCCCTTCCTCCTTCATGATCATTGCTAATGCCACATCTCCATCCTCCCCCCCCCAGCTTTGCCTGGAACACCAAATTAAAATTGCTTGATGTTGGATTATCCAACTGCAGGCTTTAATCATATTAAACAGAAAGGGACTGCACAGGTGCTGAACTGACCACAGGAGGAGAATGCCAAGGCAGCTGGGGAAGGAAGAATCACACAGCGAGAGCAGAATGATTATCCCAGGGTGGAACCCACCAAGGTGGTCCAAGGGAGGAAACTCTCTGCAGAACACCAGGAAAACGAAAAGGGATTTCTGCCTAAAGGGATAGAGAACTCACGGGGCATGCTGGTAGGAAGACAGCTTCCAGTGAAGCAGAGAGAAGCAGGGGATTATACAAAACTTCCCACAGAATGTTTTGAGTAAGGGACACAGAAGAGGAATGGAAGAAGCTAACCAGGATGGATACATTTATAATAAAAAGTGAAATATCCTCAAATAAAAGTTATGCTTACAAACAAGAGTTAGAAATGTGGCCACACACCCCATCACTCTATTCAAGTTTCACAAAAGATGAATTCCCTGGCAGTGAAGCTCTACAGCACGGATACTGTCCATACTGTCTAGAACTTCACGTGGCTGCAGCAGCCACATCTCCATCACCTTAAACTCTCAATGGCATTAATTAAGAGCATTTAATGATGCTCTTAAATGGCACATTTCGGGAGGATGCTTGATCCACAGTAAAGTGAGAAATTCAAGAAGGGAAGAATAAGAAGTGCACTGCACTGTAGAAACCAGCGGCAGAAATTCAGATAGGACTGAAATGGAATTACTTCAAGATCCTTTCACATTCATCTCTGAAGATTTAAGAATGAGTGGGAGGAAGGAAATTGAATATTACCTGTTTTTTTAGAAAGGCTGAAATCTGAGAAGCCCCTCCATGAAGACTGAGGAGTTTCTAAGTGGATTTTGGACATTATTAATTTTCCAGAGGTCAGAGAGTCCCTTCTTTTTTGACTTAAGATTATATTTGAAGAGAAATCTGCAGTGGCAGCTGATCTGGCAATTACCTTCCTGAATTATTCCTATAAGAATATCTAAATGATGCATTCCTATCTCCAATGATTGCTCCAAAGAGTAGGACAAGCTTGTTTCAAGGTGAGAAAATTTGATCCTTTCCTGATTAGAGATGTAAAGAAGGAGAAAGATTTGAAATGGAATGAAAAAACATGAAACATGAAACTGGTTAGGGAAGTATGCTTGAAGACAACCCCAAGGGACTGAGAATGAGCTCCTTTGAATAAATCATCAGCACTATAAAGCCTGCATCCTATAGCAAAATGACTTCTAGGATTAGCTGTAAAATGAAAAGGTGGAGTGATATTGGGGTGTAACCTAGCCTAGCTATCATTTAGCTAAAGTCAGTGTCTCGAACATCACCTTACACAAGTATTTCTAGAAGTTTTCAATCACTTCCAGGCTTGATGGAAAAGAGCAGAATGGTGATCTCTGCAGAGTGAGCTGCTGTCAGAAATGGTAGCTAGAAGGCTGCATTATCAGAAACCACTGTTCCTTGATGACCACCTATTCTTCCTTTCCCTCAGGACTGGGGAAAAGGTACTTTAGATTCATAGATGTGGCAGCTAAAGGAGCAATTACCATCATCTACTCCAACTTTGGGCCTCCCACAGGCCATAGAACATCACCCAGGAGTTCTTACTTTGTGCTCATAATTGCCGAGCTATAATGTCTTTTAGAATGCTATCCACTTTTGATTTAAGGACTTCAAATCATCATGAGTCATCCAAAGAAACTAAATTAAAAGTTGGACTTTATAATGCTCTTTAATATATTTTTCATTCAGTCCATTTGTGGGCAAGGGTGCCATTAGCTTGAGGTACAACTGTAGCCAGTTAGAGTGGTGACAGAGGATTTATGTTCTAAGAGGTTACTCAAAACATTGGACAATTTCATGGGCACTCAGTGTATGGAATGCCCTCTGGTAGTGCATGACCACATCTATTCAAATCAGAAAACAATTTTTTTGCTCAACTATGAGTGACATTTTTTGGGAAATTGGTTCTATACGTCTTGCTTGCGCATTTTAACTATGGATATAAACTGGGAAGATATTGTTCTATTCCTGTGAGAATACATGGAAATATATTCTGGAAATATTTCTGGTAGCTGTTGAGAGCTCTGCCCCTGATTTTCTCTGGAAACATTACAAATACTTGCATTAATTTTCCTGTCTGTTGGAGAGGTATCATGAGATTCACCATGCAGAGATAAGGATATACTTCTTTTCCAGTGACTGCTAAATAATCTGCTATTTTAATTAGAGATATTGGCAATGTAATAATGCTATGTACCACTTTCAATGTGGAAACTTCATATTCACTTGTCTTCACTAATATATACTCTATTAAAACACTGGATTAACTAAATAAATCTAAATGTTAATTTTGAAAGTTGAACAGCCATTAAAGAGCAGCCTATAACTACAACTTGTTTCATTATCTATTCAGCATTTCAATCTGTCTGCACTTTGAAAAACTCCATACCTGAGTTCCTACTGAAACCTTGTAAACATTTTTCATCAGTCAGAAAGTTTTGATCATCTGGAAAAACAGACACCAATGCCATTAACATCAGTTCATTCTTGACAAGAAGCTTTTATTAAGTATATCTTATTCAAAAAGCAGCTTCATTGATTACAGTCATCATGGGGAAAAAAAGCTAAATCATCAAAATAACATTTTCTTTTCAGTTATTAAGAATAAGCTCTACTGCAAAGAATACCCATTATAACTTTACTTCTTATTTAAAATAAAACCTGTTTTTACTTCTTTTCAATTGTAAATAATGTTACTCCTCTCTGGACGTTTCTATTTAAATCTCCTAAAATGATTTCTGACCTTCATCTCCCTTCCCTGCCAATAATCTCGAGAGTCAACACTTTCATAATCCTGATACTGAGGAAATTCATAAGGAGCTCAAAAAGTAGCGCTTGATCTGTAAGTCCATTAGCATATGCACAAATGCAACGCTTGTGTACAGGGAGCTAAAAAAACCCATCTCTTTCCAACACAGCCCCAGCAGCTCACCAAATCATGCAACAGAAAGGAGTGAATGCCAGACAAGCACGAGGAGCTCAAGCTGCAAGAGTTTGAAGACTTATATATACTTAAAATTGCTGCAAGAATTTAAAGACTTATACACACTCAAAATTAAGCACAAGCCAGAGTGTTTTTTCTTTTAAAAGCCCTTTAATAAAAAGAAAAAATAAGCAGAAATAATATTTTTATGTCCTGCTCTGAAGTCCCTTGACGTTAACGTCAGCACAGGATTCATGCTGACTTTAGCAGGCCTTACAGCAGGCCCATGCTTCTTATCTTCTAATCTCCAAGTAACATCTAAATAGATCTTTAACAGAGCCTATCTAGGGTGATAATCAAAAGAATAAGTCCAGTGATGCTTCAGAAATGACAGCCAGGTAAACTGAGAGGATCCAGATGTCCCTGGGAGAGTTTTTAGATTTCCACTTGCCATAAACCTCTCGCAGCAGAGCAGGAACAGCCCTGGGATCGCACGAGGCATCCAGGTTTTAGTCCTCATAAAGGGAAAAAATCATGGTCGGAAGGCTGGATGCATGTTGTGAGGTGGCCCTGGTGCATAATGCTCCCTCCCACACTCTCGGGAGAGCTCAGGTAATAAAAAATGCTCTGGGCTGCCAGACATTAACCGTGTGCTTCACCCGCCGTGAGTCATCCCCTGTAATCTCAAATGTGAGAGATGTACTTCAAATGTTGGGCTATTGATTCTCCCCCTCCCTCCCCAGAGATGCTCTCAACTCACTGATATTCATAAATAATAAAGGAATTTCAGATACGCCACAGTCAAAAAGTGGATACCTTACAGATGAAAGTGAAAATATAAAACTCGGGGGAAAAAACCACCCCCAACTCTTTATTTAAATATTTGCAATGTGCTTTATTTTTATGGCTTACAGGAAAGAGGGCGATTTGCATTTATAGCTGCAGTGGGGTCCTTTCCTGGGTTAGATAGGTAGGTGTCCATCTCAAAAATACATTGCAATATGAACAAAATGTTCCTTAGATCAGAGGCTGTAAGATGAAAACCTGGCATTCAGATGTCCAGGTCAGCAGGCACTGACAGAGTCATACTATTGTTATGCATCTTTTAAACCAATACATCATTTAACAGACACCTTATGGACTTACTCAGTTCTGCACACAGCTGATTGTGCAAATTTATGGGATCATCCTGTTTTTGCTGAAAAAAAAAAAACCCCACTTCTTAGACATTCCATGTACCAGACTGAGAGGCCTAGCTACACTATCATCATTGGCTCCCTGCAGTCAAGAATTATATTTTAATCATTAAATTTATGGTATATATATCTCAAAAGCCAGTTTGAGATTGCCAGCCTGGATTTTACCATACCTTTCTTCCAGACAGAGGGAAAAAGACAAAATAAATTCTGAGCAAGATTCTTATCCCAAGAAGCTTTTGCACCAGCTGAGTTCCGTTCTGTTTAACAGAGGTAATCTCATGTGGCCCTTTGTGAACGCCAGGATCAGGCCATTTGTTTAAAAGCATTTCTTTGTAATTAGGTAGTCACACACAAGTAGCTAAAAACAAGACCATGATACCCTATGCTGAAACGTGTAATTGAAGCTAGGACTGGGTCATGCATTCAAAAGCTACCTTTTGTCTTTTGCAAAAGTATTTTTAGACTTTTTTTGGTATGCAAATATACAGATGTGCCTATACTGTTGTACTTCGCTGAATGTGTTATGCCAGATGAAACAAGTGTTGAATCTTTTTAATTATAATGCTTAGAAGAAAATTGTAAAGCATGTTGCCGCACAGTTAATATGTGGGTTTAAAGGTTGTGTTTGCACTGATGGGAGGAACTGGCTAGGTTATCAGAATCCCTATTTCATTTTGAGGCAAGAAGGCTGATGCAAACCCTGAACTGACCTGAAAGTCTGCTCGGCAATTTTGTGAGAGTGACGGGAGCACCACAGTGCTCAGCACCTGAATTCCTCCTGTCACCGAGGCTTCACCTCCCTCCCAAGGCTGCCTTAAAGGTAAAAACCAAATCTAAAGGTACTTGGAAGACAAATTTGGGAAGAATTTGCTTTTAGCCTTGTCCTGAATCATTTGCTTGGTAATACAGGCACTGGGGCTTCTACTCAATGTTATTTTCGTATAGAAATGCTTCCAAAAATCATCTGAATTGTCAGATAATGGAGGCTTCAGGAATGAACACAATTCAATGAAAGAAATGACTTTACAGGGATTTCTTTGCTTTTGCCTTTTGTACTCACTTCTTTTAGAATATCAATGAAATTTTTAGATGCTTTTTTTCCTGTTCCTTGAGAAACCAGTGAACAGAAAATTACAGTCTCAGTTTTATAAATCCAAAATATTTCTAGTGGCTTCATCGGGGCTTCAGATCCATTTTTGACACTTTGTAAGCATAGAATTCCATGAGCTTCAGTGGAAATTACACATGAGAAGAAGTGAAAATTAGATCAGGACGTGGCCTTGGCCTGTTTAAAGAAGGGGATTCTCTAAGAGCAGTTTTTTTAAGAGAAATACCAAACCCCACTCAGTTCTAACCTTTTGCTTCCAAAATCCTCTCAGGTGGTTCTCCAGTTTCTCCCAGGGTCTGCCTCTGTCTGTATCCTCCCTTTTATTCTGGATTTTATGCATCATTTTATCTGCTTTGCCCCATAAGATCTCTTACTGCTGTTAATTCATTCCTCCTGGACATGTACTAGCTGAAAGTAGCCTCCCTCTTTCTTTCCACCTCATTGACTCCCTAACCCATTCCTAAACATATCCTTGCCTTCTCCCCTGTCTACTGTTCTTATTTCTCCTCGTCCCACCACCATTATTTTTTTAACTCTATCAATTTACTCTTTATAGCCACTCTGTGGAGCACTCCAGGACACAACTCTACAAAAATAAATAATGTAATAAATATAGGCATGCCTTCCACTGCTTGGATGTGAAACACTTGGAAGCCAGCTGGAGCTGTCCCTAAATGATGGTTTTGGGCCCACACACACAAACAAATCCTCCTGCTTTTACTCAGTCTCCATGGGACAGGGTTATTTTGCATTGTAGCTATGCCTCCCTTTCTGTGAGCATTTTGGTACTTGTAAAATCAGCCACTGAACATGAATGCACACAGGGTCTTGGCTAATTTTAGTAAAATACTTCTCTTCTTGGCTAACCCTTTATGCTGAGGCTTCTTTAACACGGATTTTTGAATCCAGCTCTTCTATTTTCAATTTAAATCAGATATTTGGTCATAATACTGTTTCTGGGAAATGTGCCTCAGTGTTAAAGTTTAATGACTTTAGGCCGGGGAAGAGTGGGATGAGTTGACTGGAGTTCTAATGAGCATTTCCTCAGTAATGTAAGTGCCAAACAGCAAATCCAAGGTCATAAAGAATGCTGGTTCCCGTCTGCTTGAGGTAATATGAAAACACGTTAGTTATCAAAATGTATTTACAGATGGAATTGTTTAGGGGTAAGAGGAATCAGAGGGAAAATATTATGAAACCATGCACATCCTAGTCTCTTTTATAACACCATTCCTTTAAATCAAAGATGTAGGGAAGCTTATGTGGGCGTGTGGGTTTCAAAAGATCCCTTTATGTCACTGAAAGGTTGCCAAGTGTTCTGCTAGGCTGGGAAAGGAGAGGCACTGTGACACCTCTTCCAAATAAAACGTGGTTAATCGATCTGGACCACTGACTGTGGCTGTGTTCTGATCTTCCCAGGGTGTGAGACTTAGCTCAAAACATACACACATTAAAGAGCTACTACTTTGCGGTGGTTGCTGTCTGCTGCCACAGAAATCAAATATCTTTGCTTCGGATAACTTGCAGTCGAATCATGCAGCAGTCTGGCTGACTGGCAAATGCTTTTCAACACCCTCACTGGGCTTCTGCCCACGAAAATTCCGAATGGAGCAGGATTTCTCTCAGATACAAGCTGCCACAAGCTGGAACTCTGGCTGCCCTTGGAGTGCCAAATGCCTCCTACAAATTGATATCAGGAACCTGGGGGGGGATTAGTTTCCCATGGAAAAGTCCCACACTTTGGGTCTTAGGCCCTTCACCTGGCACTGGGATTCTGCCAGCCAAAATTCCAAAAGGTTCAGGATTTCTCCCCTGTTACACACCGACAGCAAGGGAAAGAGAGGAGGTGCCAAGGTGAGTAGTGAAGATCTTTTTAAGTGACACAGAAGTTACACATTCACAGTTATTATCAGCTCCTTCTCCTCAAGGTGAAGGCTGAGTCTTTCACTTAGGGATTAAACAAGGCTTTATTTAAAACCAGTGAAAAGTAAATATCCAACCCCTGCTTTACTGTTTCCAGGGGATTTGAGCAGCAGACTGTAAATGACACTAAATGACATCTTAAGGGGGCCGAACAGTTATTAAATACATGCTGTAGAAGGAAAGTTTCTTCTGTTTCAATGAAAAATCTGAGGGAGTCTATTTACTCAATCAAATGGCATTATTAGTAAAAAAGCCAAGGGAAATTAAATACCAATCCTTTTAAAAAATTACTTTTCATGGAAACGTACTTTAGGAACGGGCTTACTTTGTGTTCAGTGAGGGGGTGTTTTTTTTTTTGTCAGCTGAGAAGCACTTGTTTATGGCAGCAATAAATAAACCGCCATCCCAGACTGCTTACCAAAAGGGACAAAAATCAGCTCCAGGAAGGACAATGAGAGGAACTAATTTACACTCTTCCCCTAAGCTAAAAGTAGCAAGGAAGGAGCTAAGGCTGAGTCACAGCTGCTTTTCTGTGCTGTGGAGATGGTCCAGACCTCAGCACAGTGCTGTGTTCTAAAGGCAGCATCCCATCCTTCCTGCTCCCCAGGAGGTGCTGCCTCGCAGGACTCTTTAAGTCAAAAGAAATATTACCAAAACAAGATAATAAGCAAGCTTGCCAGATTAATCAGCGTCATTTGAAAGTTTCCTTCAGTGTTGTTTGTTCCTTTTTTTAAAAAAAGTGCTGGTCATTTAAATCAGAACTGTAAGATAAGATTTTATAAGAAAGAGTGTGCAAACAATGGTGTCTTGATTGGGTGTGCTGCAGAATGCACAGAAGGGCACACGAGGCTCTTCTTCTGCTCTTACCATACATACAAGATATGGCAATTTTTAAATAAAGCCTTATTACGGTTTGAAAGCCCAGGAAGGAGATCAGCCATCAAAAAAATTAAGCAATTTTACTTTCTGAAGCCTGTAATTTGGGGGTGAACAGAAAATTCTTTTTAGGAGGATTAAAAGAGTAACAAAAAAGATGTCTCTAAGTATCTCCCAGATATTGCTCTCTGTGGTAGCTTTAGCTGTCAATGCTGGTATTTGCTTGGAAGCAAATTATAGTCACATTAATTAAGTCAATCTTCAAAGTACCACAACCATTTTAGTGCTGTGGTGCATATAAGAATTTTAATGGAGGGACTGAGCATTTCGTAGATAGAATAAAATACAAAAGGAACCTGGAGGCTTCACACATAGCTGCAGTGCTCAGCTGCATTTCCTGCTACTTCCTCCTAGTTCTTGTCCCCACCACTCTCCTCTCTTTAGTCACTTCACTAAAGGTCATATTAACGAAGTGCACACAGGTTTCATGAGCTGAGGTGAAGAAAAACAAGAAGTTTTTCTGTATAAATACCTTTTTCAGAAAGAGCACTGTTTGGCAAAATACAGCTCGAGAAGGTGGGTGCCTTCATCTTTTAGTTCCTGTTTATGTGGTCAACACAGTAAGGAGACGATAAAAAGGGAGCACTAAGGTGTGTGAAAAGAGGAGGATAACAATTAAAAACACAATTTGGGATAAGCCTATGTTTATCTTTAAACTGAAACTGTTCATTGAATAGATTGGAAAAACAAGGTGAAGAGTGTCAATTTTGTCAGGAAATTTTGCTCAGCCTCCTTCCTAATGAATTCTAGTGGGCTTTTTATTGTTATTCTGAGTCTCAGTTCAGATGGAGAGGCAAGGTTCATTTTTATTTAATACTAGAACTTCCTTATCTGTAAAAAATAAAAGGCCAAAAACCGGATTTAAATGTAGCTGTTCAAATTCACTGCTGTTTTCCTGGTTTTTGGGAGGCACCTAATGCTTACACAACCTCTATCATGCCCACATCGATCTTAATAATTTTATTTTCTTCTATTTTTCACATACACAGCACTCACTAAAGTATTTTGCTACAGCCTTCTAGGTATCACAATTAAAAGCTGAATTACCATTGCTAATTCTGTAAGATTGATGTGATAGAGGAGGATGTGGATATATTCTCTGATGTTGATACACCTGTCAATCACTTCAGCTATCTTCTGCAGCCCATTAAGCTCATAAAACAACAGGGAAAGAGGGATTTAAAATGGTTACCTCCCAAATATCCCATCTGGTCAGGTTCAGAATTTAGTTTCTACCACGGAACTCCATTTTAAATCTCTGTTGCGTATTTTTTTTTCTGGGTGCTAACAACTTGAAATGCAAGACTGTCAAAGTAAGAAAGCAACTTTCTGGTTTTTATAACTTACACTGAACAATAAATTTCTGTACCACCTGTATAGAATACTTGTCTGGAAAAGGGTTTCCACAGACAGAATTTACAGTCCCTTTGCAAATGCATTTAATATCTGGCACCTGAAGTAAAAAAAAATGGCAGTGATGTTGAAGAGGTATCAAACAAATTAAATGATGGAAATTTAATTTTCTTAGTATTCTCCTTTTATGCCAGAAGAGAGCATTTGGGAGGAAAAAAATCAAAAGAAAAAAACCCCAAACAACCTCTCAACCAACAAATAAAGATACTGTGACCTTAAATTTGAACACTAGTAACACAATCAGAAATATGAAAACAATCCGTAACTCTCTCCCTGAAGAAAACCCAATGGACGTATTCTGCCATTAAGAGCTGATTAATTGTCCTTGTGCATTCAACAGTTTGTAGAGAGACCATGAAGTCAGGGTTGGTGTAGGAATAAAAAAAAAAGAAGAAAAATAACTGGAAAAGATCCTAGACCACAGTATGAAGACTCTTTTCCTTTAATATTGCAATGACTAAATGGCCACAATTTTTTGGGTGACTGACAGTGGAAATGAGAACAAAAGCTTCACACAGTTTGGGTAGAAAGTGATCTCTGGTGGTCATCTGGCCACACGAAACAAAGGAACCTGAAGTTTGATTCACATTGAAATGAAGTGAGGCTGTTAATGATCCTGAATCAATGACGTTTGATGTCCAGCCAGGATGGGAATGCACAGACTCTCCCAGAGATGGATTTCACTCCTTCATGGGAGCTCCTATGGCTGCTCTCTCCTGTCCTCTGTCATCTCTGGCTCCAGCTCCTCTGACAGCACTCCTCAGACAGATGGGGTCAGATGAGCTGAACTGAACCAGCCCAGCCATTCCAGATTATTGCAGGATCTGCTGCTTTCCCCAGCACATGCTGATGCCTTAAGTTTGAGCTTTCATGTATTTCAGACTCTGTGCTGCCCAGGGGTGCAGTTCTGAGCTCACAGTCAGTGTCACTCAGCTCTGCACAGAGCAGGGACACAAAACAAATCCTTTTCCCAAGCGGACACCAAGGACAACTTTCAGGCCCAAAAGCACAAACAAGGGTGGCTGAAAAGAGAAAACAAGAAGGATGGCACTTCATAACCTGAAGTTGTAACTGGACAATTAAACCCCAACATCCAAATGGACCGAAAAGTTATCAAAGTGTGAGACCTGGTGACTGTTTGTCCATTTTGTGACCACTTTGAGTCCACCTTGGGTGCAGCCCTGGCCAGGCTCTTGTCCTGCCCAAGGTGCCTTAAAGGCCTTTTAATAAATCTCTGCTTTATTCTCTGGTTCTGCCCAGCCTCTGTTCCAGGTCAGCCTTCCCAAGGCATCAATGCAGTGGCCTTTGCTGCACTCATCCCATTTGGTCGCCAATTTCTCGGGCTGGGAAGACTCAACCCATGTCAGATGCAACCTTCCAAGTGCTGGGTAGAGAAGAATAAGCCCTTGCTTCTCTCACCTCACTGCATTCTTATAAATGGAGCCAGAATGCAGTTAGCGTTCCTACCACAGAGGCGTGCTGCTGATAGTGTCAGGATTATATTGGAGGAGACCCGGTAAAATGAAAATTTAATTTTACCATTATCCACAGTATTGTTAGGATCCGGAATTTAGGCCAGCTCACTACCCAAGGACAAATTTTCAAGCTGGTGATGTACATGGAAGGAAAATGAGGAAAATGTTAGTATTGTCTGTTCAATGTAGGAATGGCAACAAAGAAAAGTCAGATTTTGTAATTCTAGACCATCTTCCCACAATAATAGGAACGACGATCACTCTTCTAGACCCAGAGGGCTAATCCTGACCGATTTGGAACATCCTGTGGGATATTGAGCTCCCTCTACTCCCACAGACTGAAAATCTTACAGAATAAAAACACTGGAAGACCTGCCTTTGATCACCAAATTTGAGTTTTTAGTTCCAGAAGGAATAATTTCCCTTTCTCATTTTGTCTTCTTTGAGCTTCTTACAGGGTGCTTTCCTTCAAATTCCTTGTTTGGGAAGACATGAAATTCAGAAATACTTCTGATTGCTTCTAGAATTCAAGATAAAAGATGTGGTTTGGAGAGGTGCTTGTTGTGGTGGGTTTTTTTGCAAGCAAGAGAAGTAATTCAAACCAATTTTAATAGCTGCTTTCTTTCTATCTGCTTACAATATGTTCATCTGTTCCACAGGCTTTAATCACAAACGTGCCAAGTGTAGAGTGGAATAGTTAGATGAAGCACACACTGGAGGAATGGCAGAATCAATGTGCTTAATCTGTTCTTAATCCTCTCTTGTGCGTAGGAGACCTGAATGTGCTGCTCCTCCATGCACAGACACAGGGGCTGGTGTGATTTATGCAGGTCTGCTTCCACAGCCAAGCCTTCATTCAAAGAGACTCAGCAGCCATCAGAAGGGAAGGGGGAGAGGCAAAAAGAGAAATTGTGGTAATTATTTTGACTGTCTGAAATCCAAGAGAGGCATCTATTAGCAGCATAATATATGGAGCAGTCAAGAAAGAAAGAAAAGATGTCAGCATTTTTATGTTTCTGCTAAAAATGTGCCCGAGACTTTCGTGTCTGCAACAGCCACAGATTTACATCAGTGCCTGCAACGTTGAGGATCCTTTTGGAGTGGCAGCCAGAGGCAGGTGACCAAATGCACCCAACCTTAAACCCTTTGTAGGTGCTGCTCCAAATCGCCAAAGCTGCCACCCCTCTTTTGCCAGGCACACAGAACAGAGTCCTACTGCTCCCCTGTTTGGGTGACATCCCTGTGAGCCCTTCCCCTGCTGCCAGAGTGCAGCTGCGAGACAGGATGGACAGTGCACATCCCAGCTCAGCGCAGAACTGAGAACTCAAGGACTCCCTTCCAACAAAGCAGGGATTTTATTTTCATTCAAAATTTCTCTCTGGCTGCTTTCTCATTCCAAAGAAGCCCCATATATGCAGGAAAACGTGTGGCGAATGTTGAACACACGCATACCTACTTCTCAAAACTGGGTGACCCAGACACATCCTCAAGTGCTCAGTTGAATTAACAGCATAAAGTTCTATTTTAAATATGACTCTCCTTAACTGGCACTTCTTTGCCTGGTGTATCTGCCCTTCTTGCAACTCTCCATGGCATGCAGCAAAGCAGATTATGGCAGGAGAAGGCAGCGCAGTGAGGACATCCAAAGGGGTTTGCATTTCTTCCACGTGGGTGGGAATAGAGAGCAGGACACGTTCCCTTCCTCTCATTTCTCCTTTTCCTCACAACTCTCACTGTTTCCTCACTGTTAGCTCCACAGAAAATAGTTATGGCCACAAGTGATCATTTGTGGTCCAGATTTCAGGAAAACTTCTGATTTGAGGCTGAGGGATAGTAAAGCAACTGGATGGGTTTAAAGAAGGTGCAAAGCTGAACTCACCCTGTCAATCTCTCTGAAGAACAGGAATACTGTTATCTCAGATCCAGTTCAATTCCCATTAGAAAGGGGATGACTTGGAGCTGTGATTTAAAGTAATGGCACCATTTAGAGTTCTTGAGATGTGGGAGGGCAAACAGAGTAACAGAAAACCAGAAGCATTTTAAAATGTCATGGTCTACAAAAGAATGGACATTTTATAGCTTTGTCATGATCATGAGAGATAGTGGATTGTGTTCTTTGCATAATAGTTTCATACTTCATTGCCTAAGAAAATCATAAAAAACAGGCCTACAGGGACCAAATGTAGTTCTATCAAATCATTATAAGGCTTTGCAATACACCATCACGAAATCAGTAGTTGTGCAAGAAACAATCATAAAATAGCCGGACTGCATCTTTCTAACATTTCTATCTGCTTGTGTCAGTATTCATTTAGGAAATCTTTAATCAGTATACCTATATATGCAGAAGACATTTGAAATACTAGTATTTCACATTCGAATTACCTTCTATGCCTGTGGTACATTTTCCCTCAGATTTTGTGCCTGTGATATATTTTCCCTCAGACTTTGTGCTTGCTTTTAAATACAAGAAGACAAGAAGCCAATGATGGCAAATTCTGCTTGGAAAGAGGAGGGTCCTTTCTATCAGAATATTGCAGTGAGCATCTGACACCAAAAACTGTAGTTCTGCTGATGCCTGAGTTTCGAAAAAAGGGACAGCCTTTGTTCCTTAGACAAGAACAACAATTTTAAAATGGGTGCCTAGTGAGGCCTGTTTTGCAGAAAAGACAGATTCTTGTGCTCACCCTTGGAGATTCATAATCCTTGTACCAGTTTAAACCAGAAGGGTGCAATTGATTAATCACTTCTGGAAATCTTCGTGTTTATTTTTAGCCAGTGCAAGAAGAACCCCCTGATTGTGACAAAACCCCACACCACGGCCTCCCTTTCAGAGTAAATTATGGACAAGGTTATAAACCAGCAAAAATGGAGGTTCATAATGGAGATGATGACAGAATTTTAATTATACGGGGCTTGAAGAACAATGCTGTAATAAAATTAGTGGGGGGAAAAAAGTGTCATTGAATCTTTTATGTGCCTGAAAACTTCACTGTAGATGAATCGAAGTGCTTTGTTATAGTTGCTCAGAAATTAGTTGTCTTTGAGCCTTTAATGCCAAGAGCGCTTTGTGCCTTAAATTCATACATGAATTTTGATTAATTATGATTTGGGGTGCCTCTGTGAGAGGGGTAAAGGTAGTGAATATTGCCAATTCACAGCTATGCAGCTTTTTTTGGAAGTCTGATGAAGTCAAGGCTTAGAATGGATACTGCACTTAGACACTAATAATTAACTATCAGTAAAATTAACTATTTCTCTGTAATCCACGCACTTAAGTTAACTTGGTAAAAGCAATATTAAGACATTCATTAGGACACATATTTTGTTAAGAAACTTCCGAGGTAGTATTAGACCCAGAGAATAAAGCAGATATTTATTGAAAGGCCTCCAGGATCCACCTTGGGCAGGACAAGAGCCTGGCCAGGGCTGCACCCAGGGTCCACTATGAATAGTCACAAAAATGGCTGACCGGTCACGAGATCTTACATTTTTATAAGTTTGGGTCCATTTCCACATTGGGGTTTAATTGTCCCATTCCAGCTCCAGGCTGTGAGGTCCCATCCTTCTTGTTCCTCCCTTCAGCCCACCCTTGTTTGTGCTTTTGGGCCTGAAAGTTGTCCTTGTTGTCCTTGGTGTGCAGCAGGAGAAGGATTTGTTTTGTGTCCCTGCTCTGTGCAGAGATGAGTGGCATTGAATGTGAGCTCAGAACTGCACCCCTGGGCAGCACAGAGTGTGAAAATATGAAAGCTGAAACTTAAGGCATCACCACTAATTCACTGCTTCTATTAAGTCAGAGAATAAACCTGCATTTGAACCAGGTGGAGGCCACTTGGTCAGAGCCTCAGGCTTCCAAAGTGAAAAAAATCCACAAGTTCTTCATGAGGCACTTAGAGGGAGAACACAGTGAGGAAGTGACCCACTGCCATGGAAGGTTCTAACCCTGGCAGTCATTTTATTGCTTAGAAAGGCTGCAAGAGGCTTAGTGTGTCTGCAAGAGGAGGTTTCAGTGAAGTGTCTTTGCAGGCATTTGAGGAGGAATCATTTTCTGGAGATACTGTTTACCAACAGCTCCTTCTTCAGATACTTAGCCGCCTTTTTTTATTTCCTTTGAACCAAATAATTTGTTTTAGCTAGCAAGTAAAATGCCATTTTACTAAAAGCAAATAATTTCTATGTGCCTTTTCAAATGATCTTCAAAACATCAAGCACAGTCATGGATGCCTGAAGACAGAATAGTATCTTCATAAAAATGCAAATTATTCCAATCATAATAGCAATCAGAGTCACAGAGAGCAAGGGATTTCTCAATTATAGCTCTTGTGTGGCACTCAACATTCCCACTGAGACACAGCAGAGGAAAACACAACAGTTTAAATAATACTGATGTCCATTACCTTTGTAATTCCTAATGGCACGAATATTATTTAAAGACTTTGAAATAAATACACCTCATAGAAAAGTAGCATAAATTATACATTTTGATTAGAGCTCACATAAATACACTTTGACATATTTTACAGCAAAATTTTATGAGACAAACACAGATGTTGAAGATTATCACAATCACTGTATGACAACTGGGTTGCAACCTTGATTGCTCATGCAATAAGGTAAATAAAGACCACAATTGTTCAAGGCATACAAAATGACAGGTCAAATTGATATTTGGATCAGTTCGTTCTCTTTGGACAAACAATCTGGAATTGCTATAACTATTTTATTTTACTAATTTGTTTAATTAAACTATTTTAATTTGTAATTCAAAAAGGAAATAAAATTATTTACCTCACATATAAATGCCTTGTATGACGTTTGAATCTTGTTTGTGGATACCCTGGTCCCACACATTCTACTACTGGCAGTTTTACTGCATCTACCACTGCATTTTCCTGGGCAAACCCAAAATATACCAGTTGAGCAAATACGTTGTAAGGTTCTTCAGATGCTTTTTTTTACAAAGACTAAACTCTTCAGAATCCATCTGTAAACAATTCTTTTGCTCCCTTACAGACTTTGGGAGGTTTTTAATATTGGAAAACAAATAAAGTGTTAGCATGGGCTCCTCATACTTGGAGGTGCACAGGAGCAGTTATTAAGGTCAAGGGGTTGACAGAACTGACAGAGCAACCACGGAAAGGTTGAGCTGTAACTACGGGGAGCAGAGTTTAGTTTTTTCTAACGCACTGTATTGTCTCAGAGAGATTTCTCTCTGAGACTTGAGGACAGGGCTTTATATATAAAGTACAGCCTTGCTGCTTTGGCATAGCTCCGGAATCAGTGGTCATGCAGCAGCAGGAGGAAACACTGTCTGCACATTTAATGAATTATTATTATTATTATTTATAATAATAACAATAATAAAAATAATAAAATACTGTGATGCCTGCTTACATCTTAATACACCATCATTCCAAGTTCTTTTCTTCCCATCATCTGGGGTCTGCAGCCTCCCCTCATTTTTGAAACTTAATCTTCGGGAAAATAAGCTAATAATTGTAAACTGGCTGGTTTAAATAAATGTTTTCTTATTAATATAATGGTTTATATGGCTTGTTTTTATAAGCATAATTTTTCTGGTATAAAAGCAAGTTTCCCTCTAAAAGAGATATTGTAGAGTTGTGACTGAGGAGGGTCATGAAGAGCCTGTGCATGACAGAAGTGGAAAGGAATAAGTTGTGCCTGTGTCTAGATACAGAATTGAAAGATCTGTTTTATTGTACTTAAATGTGAATTACATGGATCACAACATTTTCACAATTTACAGACATCTATATCGGCACACATTCAGGGGTTTTTTTTACTACAGCTCAGCAAAAATTTTTTTTTTTATTTTTTTTTTTTTCTTCCAAGAGAAATTCCAGCAAAGTACATTTTTTTTTAAGTGGGTGAGCTTTATGATTTTAATTTTCTGTGCACAGCTTACAAATATGATAAAAGATTCTGGATTTTTTTTGGCACAATTTGCCGTGCACAATTCCCGGACCTGTTCTACAGTTGGAAACACAGACCAGTGTGCAGAAGCCTGATGATCCTGGCCAGCATGGCCCCGAGCCCAATCTCTGCTTGCCAGTCTTTCCTTAGCCTCAAATCTTCATTACAAAAACCCAAAATCCCCCAAACCAAAGTAAGCCCCCCCAAAACCTGAACAGAGTCTTTGGAAAGCTGTAGCAAAGTCACAAGAGGTCGACTCCTCTGGCTGCAGTTTGAGTTTTATTCCTATTTTCCCCTCCTGTAGGTGTGAGCATCCTGCGCCCTGGGGGCTGCATGCCTGGGATAAAATTCACAATCTGCTCTAAGAAGAAATGCAGTCTGTTCATCCCCATGGACAAGGCACTAAAATCCTACCCAGAATTTTTCCTCATATTGGTAATACACTCCCCATTTTATATCCAGATACCTTTTTTTCTTCCTGGCATCCATTTTCCTTTTGATTGTTCATGAAATGATTTGTTTTACAAGGTCTGAACACAGCATCTGTGCGGTGCTTCACGTGGGGTGGACAAGATGATACACCGACCATGAAATCTGGGCACACCTTTTAGCAGAATTGATCATTATTAGAATCCTTGTATTATTTTACTAGTTATTTTATATTAGAATTTATGTCAGGCATATTAATATAGTGTAATTCAGTCAGTAATGAAAGAAAAAAATTCTTAGGGATAAGGATAGAATAAATGTCAGGTGTTGAATGAAATTGGGAAAAGGAAAGAGGGAATAAGGGAGAATATATTTGCAGTGATCCTTTGAGATTTAAAAAGGTACCTAAGGATATGAGAGAGGGTATGTGACATGAATATGTATTATATAGTAATATTTAAAACCTAACTTGTCAATAACAATCAAAGAAATGTGCTACTGTCAGGTGCTCTATAAAGGGATCCCTGCAAACCTTCTTTTCTGAGTCTCACCTGTTATTAAACCAATTTCTTACACATGTAATAGGGAAAATAGAGAAAGATCCTTTTGCTAAACATGACTAATCTGTTTGAATTACTTTTAAACAGTATTCCTCTTTACACAAAGACAATTTTTATCATTATTTATCATTAGAGATTCTAATAAGAGCGTGTATGATTTTTCTTTGCCCAAAATATTAATGATATTATTTTTAGCTGAATATTACAAAAATAATTTATTTTCATTTTAGGATTACATGAGCAAAGTCCCACTAAGGAACATTTCTGCTAATGGTGACCATGCCCACTCACGACTCACAGACAAGTCAGATGAAGAATAAATAACACCAAAGTCACAATGACATGTCCTGGTAGCTCAACACCCATCAAGCTCCTGGCAAGTGGTGGCACAGGGTGAACCTTCCCTGCAGGACTCAGTGCTGCTATCCTGGATGCTGCAGTTCCACTGAATCCATAGGCTAAGGCCACCTGAAATAATCTATTTAGGAGTTTGATTCAATAGCAGTTTACAGATCCAAGAGCCTAATACAAAGCTGCTGAAAAAAATTGCAGAAATAATCATCAGAATGGCCCAAACATCCGAAGAAATTGCTGGGAAAGAAAAAAAACCCAACAAAAAAACCACCCCAAAACCAAAAAAAAACCAAACAAAAAAACCCACTGCAAAGAGCTCTCTTACCCTTAAGCCTTCATATTTGGGAATGTCAGTATTCACTTACAAGGGCAGCAGTAGCACAGGTCTGAAATCCTAAACATTCCCTCCAAGTGTTATTGTGTTTTAAACTCTACAACCATTAACAGAGACTTGTTTTTATAAGGAAATATTAGCCCTGAGAGACGTAGTGGCAGCCTCAAGTACCTGGTACATTTTAGAGCATTAAGGAAGTTGCAAATTTTCACACACACTGTTGTGGTTTTCTCCTCAGGGTTATTATGCTGGAATAATGGAGCAGCCTCTTGCCTAAAAACCTGGAAAGTCCTACATGACAAAGGGTTTACATTTCAATTACGAGCTTCGTTTACCCACAGGAGGGAAACATTTGAATATCAAATTTTTACACTGTGCTTCCAAGCGCGGGTGGAAACTTTTTGAAAAACACCACGTTAGAAATATTTGCTGTCTGAAATAAGTGTGTCAAGACTAAAATGCCTTTTTGTATTTTTTTTTTCTTTTCCTCAGGTTTTGAGGAAAAACACATGATGTCTATATGTCTTTGTGGCATTTTCCAGAGAGGTTTGATTATCAGATGTTTTCACTGCTTGATTACTGGCCTGTCAATGAAACACATCACCATGGCAGCTTGCTGCAGACCGTGGTAGTTGCTGTCAGCCCAGCCCAAAGGATGCCAAAACATTCCTTTTCATGGTAAACTGAAACAGTTTTGCTCTTTGAGTGATCAGACAAGATAGAACCTTCATATTGTCCTTTACAATTAAAAGTAAGAAAATAGACTATATGTGCAAATAAGGCATCGGCATTTACATGTGCTCATAGTTATTTTCAGGAGTACATTTTGGGTGTGGGGAAAGAAGTAATTCGAAAGAAAACCAGCCAGTATTTGCTCTATACTGAAACAAGTTATACTTCCCTATAGAATGTTATTGCATGGTTAGAGATTACAGCAGAAAAAACTGCTGAATTTAACTGCAGGATTGTCTTAGTCCCTGGAAAGATGAAAACATGGGATCTTTAAGGTTTAGGGTAGTTATCCAAGTGATTTTGGAGGGCCAGAGCCAAGAACAGCAATGTTTCCAGCAATGCCTCAGGATCCTGTTGCGTTTGATAATGTTGAGTTGCAGCATATTACAGAGTAGAGTTCGTACAAGTGGGCAACAATTACATTTTCTATCCCTCAGTGGCTGTTCTTGCACATGTTTTTATGATAGTTTTGGCTACAGTATCCTGAGAGACACAGGGAAAGGTCTGCTGAACAAAATGGAAATATTTCAATCATTGTTCTGCCCTGGAAAAGCAAAATTCTTATTGTTTCCGTGGTGTACAGAATTTCACAATGTTCTTGGAGTTTTTACCCCTTCATGATTTCACAAGAATCCCAAGCGGATGTTTGACTTACTCTTTCATGTCAGAGAGAGGCTTCAGACAGCACAGATTCTTAATATCAGTAGTCCCTAGATATAGTTTCTATGCTCTGGGGAAAACAAAAGAATAAATCTCCATTTCACTGCTGAAATACCCTTCACAGAATCCAGTCAAATGGAAAGAAGAGTTGAAAGTCACGACTTAACTGGAGCCTCCTGGAAGCAAATCCAGAGTCCAGCAGGATGTGAGTGTCAGGCAGGAAATCAGACTTTAGAAAACAGAATTTGTGAGTCAGATTTTAGCTGAAAAAAATCGGAATAGTGAAATTTCTTTTTATGATTTTTGGTTCAGAATTAATTTTAAAGGTGGCTAGGTTTGCTGGAGTGCTGGAAATTAGCTTAGAATCTGGGGGTGTTGGAATAGCATATTTCAAGTCCCTGATCTGAAGTTAGATGCCTGGGACTCAGACACCTAATTTCCCTAAATGGATGCAAACTAATGCACTCACATTATTTCACCATGTGAGCATCTTGCCCTGTAACTTAATGGAGTGTTTAACTTCTGAGCTCTTTTGGGCCATAAACACAGGAATGATCAGGACCTGATCTGTAACAAACTGCCAGCTCTGATCAGAAAATTTAATAACAATATCTTCTTCTGGGAAAGGTGACCGTAAAATCCAACTCCTGTGCAGTCTTTTCCAGGGCTATAACTCGCACTAATTCTTACCTGGCTTAAAGAAAAATTTTCATCTCCCATGGCCAGCATCATTTACTACTCCAGCATAACTATTTGTGTCCATATTTAGAGGTGTGTGTCGCAAATTCACAGAAACTTGCCAAGTACAGTAAGCTGCATCCAAATTAAAATAAATTGCTACAGAAGTGCAGCATTCAGGTTAGATATAAATAGTCCTGTAGCATTATTAATAGATGTTGAGTTGTCTGGTTTTCGGTTTCCCAATCTGCATTTCTCTCAAATGTTGGTAAAATGCAGGTGAAGTGCCCTTTTTGAAAGAATGAGGTCTTTGTTCTGTAAAACTGGGCGCTTTTAGGGATAAATGACTGGGGAATGATGCACACTAACCCATCTGCAAGAGCCTGATTCCAAACCTATAGAAATTAAGGTTTATGTACAGCTCTGTGTTCTGTTAGGAATTTGTTTACCAATTTAGCCCCTTTATAATTCGAGACTGTGAAGCACAGGAGTGGTGACATTTCCATCCCACTCTCACTCAGCAGAAAAGCAAAACTGGATGAAGATTCCTGTGAGAAGTCAGGAGACGGAGGAGACATTCCACAGGCTGAAGCAATAATGTCTGAAAGGGGAGAATGGCACGGGGATGGCACACTGTCACATCCTGGGTGGCTTTTTCTGGGCTGCTGCCCACTCTGAGAACATAACTCAAAACCTTTTGCAAGTTGTGTTGGGCGCTCACCAAGACTTTTGAGGCCTCTATATTTAAGAGGAAGGTCACGGGGAGAAGTCCAAGTGATAAAGTAGCTCAAATCCACTCACCACGATCTGTCAAGATCAGCTTCTGTGAAAAGCCTTTGCCAAACCCAAGAATGCTTTTACCTGAGGCCTGTTAGGAAAACCAATACTTCTTATTGGTAACCAATAAGAAACCAATTCTTATTAAAAGAAAAGTAGCTGTCAAAAATGCCTTCTGGCTGCAGATGAGAGAGGTCTCTAGGACACACCAACATTTTTTTGGAGTAAGAAAATCATCTGAAGTTTATATCAAGAGCTCCGTACCTTGTGGTACTGTGTGATAAAACTCTTTGCAACCTAAATTGCAAGATGAAGAGACCCCTTTTTATTATTAGGTAATGTAAAAGTTTGTGATGACAACTGAACTGTGTCTGCAGTGCGCTGGGAAAGGAGTAAAACAATTTATATGCAGTTTCTCACCAGGGTTGACACTCTGAGCACGCATTTGAATGGCCAAGAACTTCAGTTTCCATTTTGCAAAAATTTCCATTGTGTCCCAGTTCAAAGCAGTTCAGCAAGCCAAACTTCTATGATAATAAAATGTTTTGACCACGTTTTTTAGAGCAGAAGACTTTAAAAGAGAAGGCAGTATAAAAATGTGACAAATAATAAGCTTTACTTAATTTCCAGCATGCCTCCCAAGCATAATTAGCTATTTCATTTCTTCATCAACTATATTCCCTAGTGCTATTTTTCCCAGAAAATCATTGCATATCCACTTCACATTTAAATAAAGCTTTGGAAGTAAAAGATCTCTGTTTCTAAGTGTGGAATCCTCTGTTTATAGACAGATCTCCCCCCAAAAGCTCTCTCGGGCCAAGGACCTGGTGTTTTCTGAGAGGGGCTTGGACAGTCCTAGGGAGACCCCAACAAGAGATAAAACAAAAAGAGGCAATTTCATGTTTGCTTTCTGAATTCAAAAATTATCCTGTAGTCTGACAGGACAGCATTCTGTAAGCTAATGTAGATGCAGCTAATGACTGGAAGTTCCTTTTTTTCAGACTGATGTTTCAGCGCTCTGACATGGCTCCCACAGCAATATTCTGGGTTTTAATATCATGGAATAGATTCAGGGTGGGCAACGATGTTCTGTACAGCTTAAAAATGCTTATTGCCACCGAGGGAAGTGAGTGTGGGTGTGGTAGACTGTAAGTTTTCTCTTGGTCCTTATTTTCAGTGACCTATAAAGCTGCTGATGTGTGGGAATCCCTATTGGAGCACACTGGTAACATCTTCATACCTTAACTGGAATATTCTGCAATAATAAATGTGCTAAAGGGAATTATTGTGTATAAATAGCAAACATCAAGTCTTCATTAGCACACAAGCATGGTGTAAACAGCTCGTACCTGACACAACATCACAGCTCCAGGAAACATTAGGGAAGAAGGAGGTGAAATAATAAGGTTAGTTTTTCATTACAGTGTGAAATTAGACCCCCAAACTGTAATCTTGCATTAAATGGCAGGAATAACTTCACTCCTAAGTCTAGTCCCCAGGAAATCAGGGGAATCACTGTACATGTTTCCACCCATACAGTGTGCAAGCATTTCCAGGCCCAAAGCTGTATTAGTCACAGTGCTGAAGTGAAAAATAGGTCACAAGAAGCGGAAGCGTTTCTGCCAGCGTTGGCATCATGGGGATTCCCCCCCACACTGAATGATCATTTTACCTGTGGGATCTGCTCTATTCCCCAACAAGAGACCAGACCCAGCTCTGCTGAAGGTACAGAGCCCAGAAATGACTGGATAGCCCAAAGAAGATTGTTTTCCACTCGACTTCATTGATCAAGCTCAGAAAAACTAAACCCCTTCACTACCCGTCCCCACAGTGCCGAACGACTGCAGGAGCCCAAGGGACAGGCAGATAACAAGTGACACTCGATTTGTGTGATCACAACTACCCAAAGTCTCTTTATTTGCCTGCAGTAATTTTTTTTTTCTCTGTTTGTTATAGACAGGTTTGGGTTTTTCTTTTTTCCAAGAAAATGGCTACAATACATGTGCATTTCTGCATGGTCCATAACCCAGTAACTAAAGCTGAAGAGGTTGTGGCCTGTGAGCTCCTCTCAGCAGCCTCTTTTAGTGTTCCAGCACTTGGCAGGATGCTGAGCATTGTGGCATCTTTTAAAAATCTTTTATGCAAACTGCTTGGCAACATCATGTGGGATACTTCTACCTCATTGTAAATTGACTTTCATTGCAGCCTTTGCTGTAAATTGGCATCACCAGGGTCAGGCTGGGAAAGACTTTGTGACAACCGTGGAAGGATTGCAGATTTTATTTGGGATTTTTTTTCCCCAATAGTTTTCAGATGGTGAGCATATGTTGCCAAAGCGACAAAACCAGGTGAGCAAAACAAATTAACACGTTTAGTGAGCTTGGGAAATGGCAAATTCCTTGTTCATTTCAGTATTTTGAAACAGGCTGTTGGTTGAAATGTTTTACTGTGAATGTTTCATTTTCTGCATATGAAACTGTAAATTTATAAACAAATATGCATTGAAGAAACTATCTCATTTTATTTGAGTTCAAGGTCTTATCTGAAACTCTTTAAAGACATCTGCTGAAAACAGTAGAACTGAGAACATAAAGGTCAGCATGAATTGTCACAGCTAAAGGTGCTCACACACTGACCATGTCAAAGAACAGGCAGGTAAAAAGAATGCAAGTCAGGTAAAGCGCAAAGAATGGATTGCCAAGTTAAAAAATACTGTGATGCAGTTTTGGGCCCTGAAAGTTATTTTTAGAATACAAATGGAAGTGTTGTTCAGTTGAGAAAAGAGTAAACATCTAAGAGCTGTGTTAAATGTTTTGAAGAAATATTCTTCTCCTTTATGCCTCGGGGAGTTTTGGAGTTGTTTTGCTATGAAGGAAGGTCCCCAAGTGTGATCAAGATGTTAGGAAATTATTATAATGCTTTCTGTCAGATCACAAAAAGGCACCAAATTAAATATGAAGTCCAAATGAAAAGGTCATAACTCTCAGCTTAATTACATATAAAAATGAAACATCCAATGACTGAAACCACTGAGATGGCATTAGGCAAAGGGAGGCAAGTCAAACAGAGACATGTTTAATTTTAGGGTATAATAGGGACTCATAATCAGTGAGAGCCTTCAAAAGATGAGAGGAGCAGCTATTTGTGTATTTTTCTCAGCCCTAGCTGGTTTATTTCACCTGTGTTACTTTGCCACTTTGATTCTGGAGACCTTCTTATGCCCTCCCCTTTTTGTATCATCCTTTCCCATTTTGGAAGCTCTCTTTCAACAGGAAATAGGAGATGGCTCCAAAATAAGCACCGTAACTGACAGGAAATATGAGATGGGCTTTAGCAGGTAGACATGGACACAAAGTGCGCATCCCATATCAGTTTCCCCCTCTTCCTCCCTACCCTTATCTATTATTTTTAGGTTTGCAATTCTTGTCTTTGATGGGTGTTCCTCTACAGAAACACAGCAGTGCTTGACAAGAAAGATCCACTGAAGCCAGGAACTGTTCTACATCCAGAGGAAAACAAGCCAGGTGTCTATTTAATGAAAATATGAGAATAAAAACTACCTATTTTGACCTTTTCCCATTTCACTATTATGTTCCCGAAGTACCTAAAATACTGGTTTTTAAACTTGAAATTTGTGCTGCTGAACTACCACAGCAGAGCTTTACCTATGGGGTAATTAACCTAATCTCCCATTTTACACTAAAATTTTGAAAAAAATCAAGCTGGGATTACTTAAAAATGCATATTTGAGGGCTCTGTGTACAAAACCTTCCTGAAGAGCCGTGAAAAGTAAAATATTTATTTCTAACTATGCTGCTTTGAATAACAATCACACATTTTTTTCCCACTTCTCCTTTGAAATTGTAGACATAAGCCACAGATCACTGACAAAGGAAGGAGCTGTGTGCACAGCAGCTGGATATCAAATATCACAGCTGTAGGAAGAGGAATAAAAAGAAGACAACAAACATTCAGAATATTTCTGAGTGTTTCTGTCCTATTCTATCTGTTCTGCTGGACAGAGCACTTCACAGTTATGACTACTTGAGACCTAAAATAATTACAAATTCATGTTTTACTTTCTGCCTCAGGCATCTGTGTCTGCTATTTACAGAAATTAATATAAATGGGGTATCAGTGATTTGCCCGACTGGAATAAAAAAGCTCGAGCACAGATATCTGTGCAGAGTATGCAGAGAGATTTGATAAAGAAGCAGATGGCTTGCAATTTTCTCCTTTTTATTTCTTGCTCCATCAGCACTAAGAAGACTCAAAACATTGTTCTCGAGTCTGTAGGTTTGTAAGTCTGACTGCTGGTATTTGTAACTCTCTAACAGGACTTTTCTAGAAGGGAACGCCAAATTGATGCTGCTCCAGTGCCATTACTGATCTCTGAAGGAAAGGATATTTAAGACAAAGAGCAGGAAATTAATTTGCTAAGGTTTAATTCACGAATCCAGCAACTGTGGCATTCAGTCATCAACTTGTTTTGCACAGGTGATGCAGGTACAGGAGGAACAGCCTCCCCTGCACCCTCCCATGGGAACAGAGGTTCCTGTGAACAGCAAACCCCATCAGCCCATGGCTCCTGAGCAATTTCCTTCCTGTTTTATTTTCCTGGCAACTTTCTCTAGCAGGTAGCTGAAGGTTTCTTTGTTTCTACCTATGAAATCCAGGAGAAAAAATACCAGTATTCACTGTGTCCTAGTGGAAATGTGTGACTGAGATGATTTTGTGTAGTATGTATCACAGCTAAAGAATGGTGCTACATGAATTAATGTCTCATTTTTGTATTTTTATATGGTTTTCACCCCAGGTTAAATGAAGGGGCTCCCCATTCAAGACAACATGCACTGTGAAAACAACACATTCCATGTACATCTTGGATGATTGGTCTTTACAGTGTTGTTCACAGACCTGCCATTTCCCTAAACGTCTTTTTTTTGCATTCTCCCCCAAACATCATATTTATTGCTAAAGGATTTTGTTTTTTTTTTTTTTTATTCCACACTGTTAAAGTGCTGCCAAGTGGGATTGAAGCCATTTGGATGAAATTCCTACCCAAAATAACACAGGTCTCCAGATAGAATAATACCTATTTAGCTACTCCTGCAATGCAATTGATAGCCTGTCTACCAATAATTTCACCTGTGGGCATGAGCCACACATAACAAAGCACATGTGGATCTCCTGTAGGAATTCAAAGTCCAGGGAATGCATGACAAAGAAAAAGAGTAAAATTAGGAGAAAAATATACACACAAAAAAAAAAGAGAAGGGATGAGATATGCTTCAAGTGCACAGGTTCTTCTTGACCTTTGATTTCCAAAAAAGAGGAATTCAGGGAGTGAGGTGACTTTCTGTGAATAGATCAAATACCCCGGAGATGTAGAGGCCAAGAGAAAAAGGTTCCAGTCTCCTTCTTATAAATAATTGATTCAGCAGATGATCAAGTGATGTACAAGAAGCTTAGTGGAGAGAAAGAAGGAGAAGGTTTATTATGCAGAAGAGAGAAGAGGCCACTATTAAATTCCCTTCTGTAGTGCATAAATTGGGAGGGGCATATGTGAACACAGGGTTTGATTTGTGACCTCTGTGAGCTCTGAAAGTCCATGGATTCAGAACTTGCTGCATCCTGTGGCAAGCAGATGTGCTCATTGCAGA
Organism: Chamaea fasciata; assembly: GCF_029207755.1. Classification (NCBI taxonomy): domain Eukaryota; kingdom Metazoa; phylum Chordata; class Aves; order Passeriformes; family Sylviidae; genus Chamaea; species Chamaea fasciata. The sequence continues at coordinate 5,497,872 of NW_027094107.1, forward strand.
ATCTGGGTGTGTGGAAAGCTCCTCAGCTTCTAAAAGCATTACAAAAATAAGGTGCTGCTGGAATTATGGAGATCAGGCCGGCCACAGGAAAAACTAAATTAATGCACTGGCCAGATTATAACCCAGACAACTCGATCCTGGTCATTCCATAATCAAATGTGTGATGAGGAATGGAATACCCCCTCCCCTTCCAGCAGTCATCCTGGGCCAGCAAACAGCTGACTATGCATGCAGCAGCTGTCCCATTTTCTGCTATTTCTCCCATATAAATATATATATATATATATATATAAAATTAGTGGAAAACGTGCCATTATAATTATTTGCAGATGAAGTAATGTATTAATTGGTCAATATCAATTTGTCTCAGACACAAGGCAGTGGTGTAAGGATCACAGAGATTGGAATTAAGTTCCTTTATGGATTCATTGTGGACATGAATTAAAAACATCTTTGATTTGTCTCCACTAAAGCTCTGCAGAGCTTCAAGTGTTTCTGGAATTTGAATTATTGCCACAACTGGCCTCATGGAAAAGTCTCAGAATAGATTTCTTTTCCTTAGTGCTGTAAGAGATACTGTTTTTCATCTTATTTGTGTATAAAATGTAAATGCCACTGCCTTTAATTTAGTAAGGTTACATCAGTATGGAGCAACAGACTTAAAGAGTCTTAGAACCCAGTACTTATTTCTATACCTCACTAAATTCCATTATTCCTTGAGACCGGAATTCCTATCCAGTTTTCTCATCAAATCAGCTACACATTAAATGTCATAAATCTCAAACCTGCTGGGTACTGCTTTTCTCATTCAGTTTCTGCCTGCTGGATCAATCACACTCACTAAAAAATCCATGAAACAACTAAATAGTTCAAGTGTGAATCCCCAGAAGAGCAGGGCAGTGTTTACTTGTAACTCATTTACTGTTTCCCATCCAGGGTGTGTGTGCTGCAAATCAAAGCCAGCAGTGGATGTGAAGGTGCCTCTTTCTTACCCAAACTGATTGTTCTAATGAGAGAGCTGATGTAAAGTAAAATTAGTCTGATCATACAGAAGGTGGGAACATTTTCTGGATGTTTTTCTAAATGTTTGTGAGTTAAATGTATTGTTCCACTTAGTTTAGTAACACCCATCCGTAATTACGCCTCTAATATTTTAAATTAGTGTGACCTCACATAAATAGGTCTGTAGCATCTTGCATAAATCAATGTTAATTGAATGTTGTTGGTATCTTATTAAATAGCATTTGTACTAAGATTAGGAAAGAGGCCACACATTTACTTATCTAAATTCCTTTGCACAGCTGAATCTTAATTTTCCCCTCCTCCCCCATCTTTATTTCCCTTTCAAGAGGAATGCAGGATTTTGCTTCACAGTGGAGATGGAAGAGGCTGCAGGCTGAAGAAGGATGCTTGAAGGATGATTTAATTGTAAAGTGTTTCATTTAGAGTCTACTCAAGTTTCCAGCTGTGAAATTGCAAGATCTTTGTATGCCAGTATTCACAGCATTATCACAAGTTTACCTAAGACTTCTGAAAAATTGCCTCTCTTCCAAAATTTGTTAGGCCAGAACTCAAGAAGTCAAGATATTTGTTTTAACTGGACTTTTCATCAGTGTTTTATTTTAAATGTTTTGAAGAGCTGTGTGAGCATTCGCAGCTCCCCTCTGCCATCAAGAAGGCTGTAGAGTTTTCCTTTTGTTTCAATGAAAATTGAGATTGTCTCATAATAAAAAGAGCCTGAGAGAAGAGTTTTGAGAGAAGCCATCAGAGATGATGAGCAGACCTGAGAGATGAAAAAGTTATTTCAGTACAGCAACAACTGAGCAGACACAATTTTCCTGCACTGTGAAGCAAGGAAAGGCACACAGAAAAGATCCCAGGGACAATTTAAAAAAACACAGATTACTTTATATTCCCCCCCCACGAACATAAGTAATTCCTCACTGACATAGCTTAACATGACTGTGTTTGGATAAAATACCCACACTGAGCAGAATGCTGAGAGCACCATTAAGCTGCCACATCTGTGATTTTAATGCATATTTGAATGATTTTACATCTGGAACTTGCACGTTTCATTCTTGGAGACAAGTGACTGTCATCCCGATGAACGTCGTCATTTTTTAGGAGGAATGTAAGTTGATTTTATTCCATGACTGTGAAGGCACTGTGTTTATCCACCACAGCCTCTGGTGTAACTGCACCTACACAGTGACAAGCTCCTTGGTCTGGAGGGGATGTGACAGGAGGGGACATGGATCATTCACTCCTTGCCCCAGAGCTGTAGGGGATGAGAAAAGTCAGCAAATATTGAAGCCCACAACAAATAGAAGCTGTTGCCCTTCATTGTGGGTGGTTGACTTGTGGATAACGAATGAACAGAAACCACGCCAGGCTCAGGAATTCTGTGAACACCAAATTGCTGGAAATGAGAAGCATTAGGAGATGACATGTGCCAGCTCTGTTCTGACACTCTTCCCGAGGCATCTCCTCAAAACTTTTGCCAGACACAAGATGCTGAGCCACAAAGTGTTGGAATTCTGGAAACTTAGATTTTGGGGTTTTAGTGTATGGTAATACACGAGTCAAGATGGAGGATTTTGGGGGTTGTCTGAGTCTTTCTTCTTCACCTTCTTCTTCATGGATTTGGGTGATTTTCTGTAATTGGTTGATGGAGTCCACAGTGCAGACTTCAAGTGGTTAGTTATTGGGTTTAAAATAAAAATAATTTAGGTGGCATTTCATAATTGGACAGGCTGTCCTTGAAAAGGCTTAGTACAGATAGAGAACCCTCTCCATCTTACCTCATTTCTCTGACTTGCTGGTTGGAGCTCATGGCTGGTAAGTCTGTAAATAGATAAGAAATAATAAACATCCAAGTCTGAACACGAAATCTACATTTCCTGTGTACTTATCCTGACCCTGGCAAGGAAAAAAGGAAGCAAGAACCTTCACAAAAAAGTTCTTTCTTCTGACACCTTGTGGGATCAAAACAAGGTGTTTTCTTAATTAGACCCAAATCTCTAAAGTGCTCTGTAAGAAACGAAGCCCTGCACAGCCACAGGAACATTTCACAGAGGAGGGTTTGCACCTCTTGCCACTTCCTGCAGCACCTTTGGCTGCAAAACTAAGCTTCAGCTTTGCCTGCAAGGGTGGAGAATGGGAACATTTGTCTCTCCTAGTGGTGATACAGCCCCGGGCACTGCTGCCAGGCTGGGGCAGAACTAGTCCCATTAAAAGTGTTATTAGTTGTGAAAATGTGTATAAAACAACTGTCTGTAGTTCAGGGAGAAGAGCCCTGGGACAGAACCAGCTCTGCTCTGCCTGGCCTGAGCTTGGTCCTGGCTCCACAAGGTTCAAGATGATAACAGCCAACAGCGTAACACTGAAGAAAACAGATTTAAGTGCTGCTGCTAGAAAAGCTAAGCAAGAAGGCATGGCAGCTGGGGGTATGAGAGACCTCCACCTCAAACAGGATTTGCCAAAAGCCAGTGCACCTCTGTGAATGAGCAGCAGCAGCTGGAAGGAAATAAAAGCTTTGCTGTGTTTCAGAAAAGCTTTTAACAACTGATTTTAAAATCCCCCATGGGGAAAAATGTTTGAAGTGTTTGCAGATAACTAAAAATATTTTGAGTTTTCTTTAAGTTGACATATTTAATTTGATATTCACAAATTATAAACAACTTGGTTTTCCAATTAAAACAGAAAAAACTGCTTTGTTCTGCAAAGCCTAATTTGTCTGCATGCACAAAAGGTTTGATCAGAAAGTTTTTGACCAGTTTTATGTGTTCCATTCTTCTAATTTTCACATTATTCTAGCTGGAATGTGATGACTGAAATTGTATCAAGCAACAATTCATGGACCCATTAATGGAGAAAGCTGCAGAGCTCAGCTCACTCTGATTTACAGCCAGCCACCTGATGGCTAAAATGTACAATTGCCAAAAGACTTGTTTTCATTTTCTTCTCTAGAAGACAGTAATTTAAAATCTTGTCTTTAAAAAAGCCAGGTAACAAAAATGCATGTGTGTGTCAGTATTCAGTAATCTATTAAAAAAAAATTTTAAAAAAAAAATCCATGCTTGCTAATAAGATTTTTTTGCTACCTGGAAAAGGGAATATATTTTTGACTGGCAATCATGCCATGTGAATTTTAGTCCTCTCTAGAAAGATTTATATGCAATTCTGAATATTATTAACCTGTTGCAAAGGCAAGCTGTCAGATGCTAGAGAGCACCAGATTAAAGTTACCTGCACAGCAGCTCCATTACATATGCAATGAAATTCTACTTTTCATGGAAATAGATATTTTCCCTCTCTGTCTTAGTAAAGGCAGTGGCTGGAATGTGTTCAGAGGAAATTCCATCTGTGTAGGGGAACATAACTGGTGGTGTGTCTCTTGATGTGGACACGGAAATTTAAAAAGCAACACAGAGCACTGAGGTTTCTAAAATTTGGCAGATATTTCTCTATGAAAACAGGAGAAATAGTGAACCTGCCCTCTTGTGCCTGTGCAGTGGGTCTCTGCTCCAGCAAATGCCTGCAGGGCGGAGATGATCTGGGGTTTAGTTGCATCAAAGAATGCACAAGCAGTGTGCTCTGGCAGATCGAGAAAGGCAGAAAGGTTTCCTCCCTGTTTTCTTGTCCTTTCTTAGACAACCCCAGGAACCCTCAACACGTGGCTCAAGCTCCTCAGTGGTTTGGACAAATTTGGAATTTTTTCCAAATTCCACGTGCTGCCTGTTTATTTCTGTTCCTTTATTTGCTGCTGCCAAAAAACTTCAAGTCCAAACTTTTCAGTGGAAGTCTCTGGGCCCAGCAGCTGTCACTAGCTGAGAGCAGACCTCACTGGTAATGAGCACAGGAAACAAAAGGACCTGTCTCCATGTCCTGCTTCTTTCCTGCTCTATTTACTCTGGCTTTTCCAAGTAAGTGAGATTTCACAGCCCATATTATGAACTCAGAAACCAAAGTTAAATTAGAAAGTTTGATGTCTTACTTTTAAGCAATGTATCATCACTCTTTTCTAAGCTGGATCCTTAATATTCAGTGCTGAATAGAAATCCTTTGGAAGAACGAAGTATCAGCAGGAGAAGCAGATTTACATTGAATAGCCAATATCCTCCCAAACTTGCAAAGAAAACTCTTGAATGCAGGCTTCCAAAATGGCTCTTAAATAAAGTGTTTGCAATTCAAAGAAAATAAGGTATAAAAGATATAACATAGCTCTGCTTCAGCTGGTTCAGAAAGAGATGTAAAAACAGCCAGTAGTGAGAGGAAGAGCTAGAACTGCCTCAGGAATTTAGAGTTAATTTGTCACCATCCTGGAATTAGTGTGTAAAAACACGGGCATAAGCATTCAGAAACTGAGCACTGGCATGATAAGCCACAGTGCCAACAGCTGTTCTCAAAGCACTGCAATAAAAGGTGCCTCCTGATGAGTGTTCCATTCTCTGACCTTTAAGATGAGCTTTGCACAAAGTGTTTTTATTACAATTTTTTTTTTAACTTCTTGCTCTTCTAGAGGCACACATCCTCGAAAGAGAACAGCAGGTCACCCTTCTCCTTGTAAATTCTCTAAGGACATCAGTTCCCTTCTCGTCTTTCTCCATAGCAGAACTCATATGGACTGCAATGAAAGAAGTCAACGCTTCAGCCTAATGTTGGTTTTTAAGACATGCAAAGCCTAATCATGACTGAGGGATCCAAACATTCAATTATATCCTAAGGAATTCTCCGGGAAGCATCTCTGGTATCCAGAAAAGGACTTGTTTGTATCAGAGCACTGTGAAATTTGGATGTTGGCCAGAGATTCCAGGCTAAGGACCAGACCCATGAGGATTCAAGTCCTTAAATAATAAGGGAATTTTCAGAGTGTAATGATGGTGTGAAGCTCAGAGCTTGGGTTTTATCATCCATGGGCTGTGGATTGATCAGACCAAGGAAAAGTTCATTGAATCACTCTGCCTCTGGTGCTCATCACATCCCATCACTTCTAAAGCAGGGTGTCTCCCTCAGCAAGTGAAGTCAGACTGGGGATAAACAAAGCACAGGAAAAGAAAAAGCACCAAGAACTGCCTGGATTAACTTTATAATGTGTCACTGATAAGCAATTGATGCTAATAAGGAAGCTGCTCTGAAGGAGCCAGGACTCTGGGCATTGCCCCTAAGTGTGTGCAGTATCAGTAGAGACAAAGGCAAATTCCAAGAAATTAATCAGTTGGAAACAAGATCCTACTGAGATCAGTGGAAATTGCATGTCCAAATGCATTTAAGAATCTTGAACTACAGATTTAACTTCTGAATCACAAGAAATAACAAGACATTTCCCGTTAGCAATTAATTTCTCAGCATCCTGCAGGACAATCAAATGATTTTTAGCATCCATAAACAAGTCACATTTTCCTAATTAACCACAGCTACTTCTCCAAATCTTGTGTTTAATGAACACTGGTCTCTTTCAAACACTGATAAAAGATAAATGCTTTGACAAGCACAGGCCACAGATATGTCAAAATGAAGAATGTGCTTTATTTCTTCATCTTTGCTTCATTTCTTGCTAAGAACTTCAGACTTTATGAATAAATAAACTGGAAAATTGAGTAACTTGCTCCAGTGCAGTTTTGAGACACACCTATGAATAATCTGCTTCTATTAAAAGCTCTATTTCATAGTCATGTATGAACAAGTTCTGTAACAAATTTACTGCATATGTGAGTGCAAACAAAAAATATAACCTTAACTGAAATATTGAAAATACAGACCTCTCACAGAAATCCTAAAAATCCAAAATCAGCTTTGTAGCTTGGAACAGTGTCAATGACACATCACATCACTGGGATAAAAATGGGCCAGATTTAAATGGATTCCATTCTCACAGTAACTGCATTTCTTAGTCTCTAAGATATTCCTCTCCCCACCACAGGGAAGTTGATACAAGTCTTGAAGCTGAAGCACTCATGGGAGAGAAGGGATGATGTGCTTAAATCTACAAAAGTAATATTCCGGAGTATTTTATATACTCAAGGGTGCTCAGATTTTCCACCAAAAAAAAACCAAATCAAAACAAAAAAACCAAAAAAAACCCCAAAAAACCCCACCAAAACAAAAAAACACCAAAAAAACCCCAAACAAACAAACAACCACACACACACACACAAAAAAACAAAATCCAAGCTCAAATGGGTGCATTTTTCATCTTCCTCGAACAGTTTTCCTGCTGTTGGGTAGGGGTGGGAGGAATTCACTTTTGAGTAACTCAGAATGAGAGAATATAGAATCATTGAATCATCAAGGCTGGAAAAGGCCTCTAAGATCATCAAATCCAACCATCAACCCAGCGCTGTCAAGTCCACCACTAAACCATATTCCTAAGCATGACATTTGCACTCACCGTTCCATCTGGAAGAAAGAGAAGTGGGCACCCGATTTATATGTTATTTGAAGACTCTTTGAATGTATAATACATAACCTGTGACCTTAGATTCTACTTAAATAATATTTAAATTTCTCAGGGTTGCTCTTACAGTGCTGAAGAGTGAAGAGTGTCCAATGCCTCTCATTAATTCCAGCAACTGAGTGCTTGTACCCCGCTTCCGTCCAACCAAAGTCCAATGCATTAACTTCCACATTTATCTACAAATATGCATTTAAAGAATACATAGAATATATAAAAGGAAAACAAGGACAATTTGGCATCAGGTCTGTCATAAGGACCCCAAGCCCTTCCATCTGAAGCAAAGCCTTATCCAAGAGCAGTTGACACGTTATTGTTTGTATATTGAGAAAGAAATTTCCTCCATAATCAAGTTTACTCTCTGCTAAGCCCCTCTTGACAGGCTCAATAATGGGTGAGACACCTAAAGGTCACGGTGTGGTTTTCTCAGGCATTAATTTCACTTTCAGCAGCAAAAGGACGCTCATCTGGAGATCTCTGAGCAAACATTGAATATAACTTTAATCTGAACTTCGATTTTGCAATGAGTGAGACAGGTCAAAGACTCTCAGCTGGCTTTTTTTGCATTTCTTAGATGCCAGTTAACAAACCATGAGAACACACAACTACCTGGAAAAACTGCTGTATCTCAAAATGTTCAGTTTCTAGAACAAGCCACAGGGTCTGCTTGGGAGGGACAGAGTTTCTTGAAGTATCTCACAAACTGGCACTGGCTGATCTAGCAAGTCCACAATGCCAGTCTCCTCTCGAGCCCCCTGGTAAGCATAACTCAAATTAGGGCACCAGCCTTGAGTGCTTTTATACGACTTCAGGCAGATAAAAACCTCCTCACTCCTTGACACTCAGAGATTTCAGTAGAGCCAGGACATTATCTTAGTTACTTGTGGAGGAGGGAAAAAAAACCATATAGTTTGGAACAGAGCCATGCAAGAGAGTGAATTTTGAAAGCCTCGAATAAATATCTTAATGATTTGGTATTCCTGCCAATCAGAGTGGTTTGTTTTTTGTTTTTGTGAGGTTTTTTTTGGGTTTTTTTTTGTGGGTTTTTTTTTGATGTTTTTTATTTAATATAAAGAGGTCCTCTGCACCTTATATAGCCCCAAAGGATTAACCATCTTGGAAGGTTATAATTAGAAGTAGATTTTCACATCATACAGGAAAGAAATTATGTCAAATTTCAGGTATCTTTCCTTAATGCAGACTATATCTCTTGGTTTTATTTCTAAAACCGTGTTTTCTAGTTAACTGCTCAAATTAATAGGCACAAAAAAGTACTTTTCATTTTTTCATGGCTGCTGATAAGTTCCTTGTATGGGCAAGAGTCAGGCTGAGGAACCAAATCTGTTGGGAATTTCCAGCAAAAAGTAGAAGTGATATGGGTATTTCTGGTCTAGTCCACTTCAAAGTGTTCTTTATAAAAAGAACTTTTTAAAATTAGACCTAAAATCTTGCAGACACCAAATATCAGCGTGGGATTCATATCACCTAACTTTAGATTTCTGTGATGTAACCATCCATGTCTGATCTAATTATAGTCTCCCTTTTGAGATAATGGAAAGAAAAAGCACTTCTAAAACGTATTTTTGCTGAACTACTTTAGTAATCCATCTCTAGATGAGATAAAACATCCCTGGAAGTGTGCAATCCTACTTTACCCCTCTGACAGGAGCAGTGATGACTGCCTTAGATGTAGGCATATGAGCATGGATATCTAAAAATTCAGCATGAATGCAGGAAATGCCGGTGCAAAGTTTTGGCTATAGCACAGCAGTGGTTATTCACTGAAATAACAGCAGCAGCTAGAACAGATCCTGGCAGTGTTTGCACAATTACAGCAATTATTGCAGAGACCGTGGTCTTTTCCATTTCACAGAACCCACAAACCTGCAAAGCAGCAATAGATGATGCCTTGGGAAGGCTGACCTGGAACAGAGACTGGACGAGCTAGAGAATAAAGCAGAGATTTAATAAAAGGCCTTTAGGGTACACCCTGGGCAGGACAAGAGCCTGGCCAGGGCTACACCCAAGGTGGACACAAAATGGGCAAACGGTCACGAGGTCTCGTACTTGGATAACTTTTGGTCCATTTGCATCTTGGGGTTCAATTTTCCAATTCCAGCTTCAGGTTATGAAGTTCCATCCTTGTTGTTACCTCCCTTCAGCCCACCCTTGTTTGTGCTTTTGGGCCTGAAAGTTGTCCTTGGTGTTCATTTGGGAAAAGGATTTGTTTTGTGTCCCTGCTGTGTGCAGAGCTGAGTGACGCTGAATGTGAGCTCAGAACTGCACCCCTGGGCAGCACAGAGTCTGAAACACATGACAGATAAAACTTAAGGCATCAAGATCACACACACAAAAATACAAATACATATATATCTATATGCCTGTCCAGGTATGCCTGCATCAATATAGGCAGAGATGGGGAGTGTGGATGTTTAAAACTCTCTCAGCAGCATTTTGTGCAAGTTACACAAGTCATAAACCCCTGCATCTGCCATTCTCACAGAAATACAGATGTCAGCTGGTCCCTCTAACAGTGAATGAGATGTTTCAGGAAGGCATATGGAACAATAATAAAGGAGCATTTTTAATTTCAGTACAAAAGTAGTATGGTATAATTACACTTAAAATAACTCTGATGTGAAGGAGGAAAACCTTGAAAAGAGAGTCACTAGAAACAGTTCATGAGGGAAGAGTGAAAGATTTTCATCCCAATTTGGCTGAAAGGGAACTAGATTTAAAAACACATTTAAATATCAGCTTAGGTGCTGAGCATTACAGCACCCAAGTCTTTTCATAGCCTAAACAACGGATTTAGAAATTATTCAATTAATTAATTTCCAACAGTGCCTCTCAGTACACTGTGTTCTGCAACGGGAGCACAGGCTGTTTCATTTGAAAAGGACTCAAAAAGAAGAGAAAGAGTATTTAGAGCTAAGGAAGCCTAGCACACAAGGAAAGTGTCTTCTTTTCAAATTATTAGTGAACAAGAAACACAAAATTAAACCTATTTAGAGCAAACACTACTATTTCAGGGCATTTCATTCAGCTGGATTTCACAGGGAACCATCAACAATTCAGTACAACTATGTGGTAAACACAAATAAGCCAGAACTGACATTTTTCTTCCTCTGTTTTGCAATCTCTTCAAATACAAATTAAACAATGGGACAATGGTTTAGAAAGGGCTTCTTTTTAATCTTTGAATGCTACAAAGACAAAATTCAGATCCCTTTTTTGAAAGAGATAGATAAAAATCTGAGGAATAAGCAAGTTTTTAAGGAGCATCGCTGAATTTTCAAAATGCAATTTGTTTAGAAGACTCAGACTTATAGGCCAGAGAAAATATATTCTGTCCCAAGTTTGGTACAGCTTTAATTCTTATCGTGAAACATCACTGGAACACAGCTATGTTTTACTAATTTTTTTTCCTCATCTCAGAATGGGGGATGAAATGGGATTTATAGACAGCCTAGTCCTAATCCTTGTTATTTTCTATTCAAGGAGCCATTTGTAACTATCAAATGACTAAAGTGTCAGAAAGGCAGAGACAAGAGGAAGAAGCAAGTTTCCTCAGTTCCTGTTTACCTTTCTGAGAGGCAAGGACACAAATCAGCATTTAAAGAGTTGGAGGCTGAGTCAAGAGAAGAGGCCCTGGGTACCAGGAGCCCTGCAGGGGATTTGGGGAGATGCTGTAGGGCTCAGAGGAGCCCAGGGCTGCCTTGGCTCCATCACTTATTCCTGCACATTATTGGCACCTTGGAACCTGACTGCGAGCCTTAGGAATTGTGCATTTGTCCCACAGAAATACATTTCTCCAGGAAATCATTACCTTCTCACTTTCATGCAGGTCAGACACCACATCAGCTGCACAAACTGATTTCTAACCTGTCAGGCACTTATTTAGGGTTTTTTTTGTGTATCAATACATGTATTACTAACATATAATTACTGTTGGCTGAAGACTTTATTATATAAGCTTTAGAGGGTGCGAGAAATCTAAACCGTGTCTTTTAATTAAAAGAATCTTACATGATAATCACTTAATCTATTCTGAGCTTCCTGAGATAGCAGTCAGGTTTACCTAATCCATATAACTGTCATGTGTTTAATTAACTAATGGTTAATAGGGATTTCTAAAACAGATTAAATCAATAGCATTAAGCAAAAAGACAGATTTCTAATGGGACTCATTGATTTGGTGGTTGATTTTTAATGATTCCAGAATGAGCAAGCAATGTCTGATAGAAGAGAATTACATCTCAACAGAGCTTTATTACCTTGTTTGAGGAGTGCTCTATGTGCTTTCAGGAAGGAATAATTCATTTGCAGAAGTGCCTCACTGTTTCAATGTGTGACAGTTAAGAATATCATTAAAACAGAAATGGTATAAAAGCTCAGAAAATACCCCAGTAAGGCTGTTTTTTTGGTTAAGGCATCAAACAGGATGTTGCAGTGCCTCAATCCTGAGCACATGAATATCCAAGATGTGGAGGGACCTGCTGAAGTGACCCGGGCACAGCAAAGCTGGGTGTCCAGCCCTGTAAATGCCGGGGACCATGGCAGTCCCAGGGCAAACCTGGGACACAGCCCAGGTGTCCCCTGGACACAGCCCTGCAGCTTCTACATTTTGGTAACAACCTGCAAATCGACTGGAAACGAGCAGCTGCACCCCTTCGTGACTCCATCCTTCACCTGACACTCATCTCCAGATACCTAAGATATCCCAGGCTCAGTTCCCCACTCCATATTATCAAATTGATACTCTTTCTTCACAACCAAATAAAGTAATCATCCTGTGGTGGCTTCGCCTTTTCCTTTACAGTTCATAACTGAGCTGTATACAGAATTTCTTGTCTCTGCTGTGTTCAGCCTTCTACTTTCTTAAGAAGCCAAAGACTTACTCATGACATTTTAAGCCAGAAAAAGCCACTGCCAATCTTGTAATTTATTGATTACTTCTCCTAACCTTTTCCTTGATCCTTCTCGCCAGATCACATTATTTAGTTTCAAAACACTTTCTAAGATTCCTTCTCAGGATGCCACCCCCAAATCCACCTTTTTTTTTTTTTTCCAGGCAAACCTGTCAGAATTCCTTTGCTTTGAAATGAGGCAGAACTTAATGCAATGTTTCCTTTATAACTTAAATTTAAAAAGTTGAAACCACTAAAAGAATTTTTGTATGTATATACTTTTGATCTATGATCTAAAATGTCTCCAGAACTCAAGATATTTTTGCCAGATAAGAATTAGACAGATGAGGTTTGGTTTTTTTTTTTTGAGAACTCGTATATAAGCTTTAGAACCATTGTCACAAAGTGATGAGTAGGTCAAAAAACTAAATACAAAATTGGAAGTGGTCCAGCTTCTCACATGACCTTATGAGTAGATCTGCTGTTTTTCCTCTTATTATGTAGGGAAGGAAGAGAGGGAAAAATAATTTCAAAGTGCTGACATTTGAAAAGTGGTGACCAAATTCAGCTTGAAAATGCTTGACCTCAGAGCTGTAACGGCCACCAGCATAAAAAGCAGGGAAATTCTGCATTTGATAAGCTGCTCTCAGGACTTGGGGTGAGGCACAAAAGATCTACAGCAGCCGAGGTTATCAGCTACACAGGACAAAGGCATGGTTAAACTTCCTGACAAATTACAGTGCCAGCAGTTGCACTCCGAGTTTTTAAATGTCTCACTGATACTCCAAGTAGTTACTGCACTTTCCAGTTGCCTTTTTTGGGAATTATTTTGCTCTACTACAGAGTTACCACCTCTGCAGCAGTGCACGAGGTGTGGGCTGAGATGATCTCCACTCCTTGCATGAAAAGGTGTAAAGATCATTTACATTTACACCTGCACTGCCCTGGACTTCCGTAAATGGGTTCCAGGGCTGACCTGTGGCAGGTCTAAGCAGTGGCTGACCAGGAAAATCCTTTCAGCAACGCAATAAAACACTTTAAAAGCCCTTTCAGGTCACACCGTGAGTTGCTACAGCAGAAACGTTTTTTCATCTACAAAGAGCTCCTGCATCAAAAAGGAGCAAAAGGATGGACAAAAATAGAAGCAGCAAAAAACTGAGAAACACAAACACATCCACTGGTAAATGGATCAGTTTTTGCTGGCTAATCAAAGCCCTGTCAGCTTCAGCATGAGTGTGGTCAATGACAAGTCTGTTTGTCCAGGACACTCAAAAACCTCTCAAAGGACAGTCCTGTTCCATTCCACTTATACTCACTTGCCTTTCAGCAAACCTTCCATTCCTCTGGTTTAAGGATTTTGTATAATGCAGAAATTTTCCTGGAGTGCGTAGATGGGACATGATTAGATTTATTTTTTTAATCCCAGAGTCTAATGTTAACCAGTCATGAGTTCAAACAGTTGTTAAGATAATATATGTTCTTTTTCTGTCCTTAATTCTCTCATTGCTCTATGGTGTCTTGTTATAACAAACAACAATTACCATGTTTTACTTTTATCTGATTTTATGATAAAAGAAGATATATTGTACCATTTTTCATGGTGGATATCTTCAGTAGAAAAAGATTTGGGACATAGACTTTTACTGAGATTAATTCCCACAATTAATCTCAATGAATTATATGTTTAATTAGATGCCTATAAATGTTTTATGCCCACAATGAATCACAGAGCTAACTTGAGGAAACCAGAAATGCACTGAATTAAAATAAACGGCTGTTTAAATTGGTATTGTGCATAAATATCAGTAATGAACCAGAAACATGTTTTCATGCAGGCAATAATGTTCCCTGAGAAAAGCATTAGGAAATGTCCTTCTAGAGGGATTTGTCACTCCAAACCCTTGTAAAATAGGTGTTTACTGTTGTCACTGTTGGTTCTCCACACGACTGAATGATTGAAAGGATGAGTTTAATTTTTGTGCAGCTCTTGTTCCATCGCCTCGGAGCCACAGAGATGAGCAGAAACACACAAACACTGTGGATGCATCTGAAAGAGCTGCTGGAGGAAGTGCCTGTAGCAGGATTTGAAGGGTAGAGGGTGAAATATTAAACACTGAATTTGTACCAAAATCTTTGCTCAGAAATCTTAACGTTGTTGCATTCTATGGATTTGGAGGGAGAGGGGAGAGGAGGGGAGGAGGCAAGAGGAAACACTTGGGAGTGATGCCTTGGGAAGGCTGAGCTGGAACACAGACTGGACAGAGCCAGAGAATAAAGCAGGGATTCATCGAAAGACCTTTAGGATCCACCTCGGGCAGGACAAGAGCCTGGCCAGGGCTACACCCAAGGTGGACCCAAAATGGTCACAAAATGCATTAAATGAGCTCACTGTTTAATGAATTTTAAAAAGGTGGCTTAGCCATCTTAGGAGATGAATCATTACTTCCCAAACAAGAAAATATTTTTTGGAACGTGTTTGCCCTTTTCTTTTTCTTTCTTTATTTTTAGTGGAAATGTTCTGCAGCAGTGCAGGGGTTTTTTTTTGACAGCGTAATCTACAGTGGAAAATAGATATTGATTTGTATTAGTATTTTCTTTCCTTAAATTTCTTCCTGGTCTTTGCAATTGTGCAGAGGTGAGGCAACCAAGCTTTCTGCTGTCTAAACTAACACTGATGCTGCATTGAAATGCTGCTGTTGTTCCGTGCAAGTTTGAAGCAGAAGATTTGGCTACATGATTTCAACATCAGAACTAATAAATTTATCTTCTGTGGACTTCTGGGATCTAGTTAAAAGCAAACAGGTTCTGAAATCTTCAGTTTGGGTTCAGTTTGGTTATTTTATTTTAGGTGTTTTATTTATTTATTATCAATTTTACTTAGAAAACAACGGCAAAATCCCCAGAAAGAGTTTCTTGGAAGAGAGTGCCAGTAGCTAAGTAAATGAATGCTTCAAAAAAAAGCCCCATTTCAAAAGTCTGGTCAGTAACAGCTTCATGTGTCTCTGTGAGCCAAATCAACGAGTACACAGTAAAAATTTTGATGAGGAAGTTTTCATTGAATCTGACTTTAATGGAAAATATGAGTTTCCACTGATGATATTTTCATAAGTGGTGAAGGTTTTTCATGAAATAAGTGTGCATTATAAAAAAAGGTAATTTTTACTGCAGACATACCATTTCAAGTTCCTAACCTTTCATTTTTTCTCCCCTTTGAATTCCTCAGTTATGCCAAACAAACAATTTAAGTGTCTCTGGATGTGCTGTGTGGGAATACAGTTAAAATTCCTGCTGTCCTCTCCCCTGTCCCACGTTCCACATCTGCTCTGCAGCTTCTCTGGGCATCACAGCCAGGCCACAACCACCAGACAGGTCAGCAAGAGGAGCCAGAACATTTCTTGGAGATCCTGACTAGCTCACCATTGATTACACAGAAAGAACCAGCCTGATAAAACCTTGAAGACACCTGAAGTTTGGACTCGTGGATTTCACGAGACAGTTTTCTTTTTTTTCAATGTTATCATCCCAAAGTTGAAAATTCCTACAAAACTCTCACGTTTATCAGATTGGTTTTAGTAGTAAAGCACTGGCATGTCAGACCAGGAAAGCAAAGCTCTTGATAATATACATTAAAAAATGAAGCCACACGTCTGACTGCTTTGGCAATGGTCTTAGCACAGCAGCTGCCTGCCTCTCCCACTGCAGATAGAGCTAAACCCATTTTCTGCTACTAGAGGGAAGAGAACTAAGTTTAGCTCTGCTAATTGCATTTTAGTCACAAGAATATAGCCACACACCCCACTTGGAAGACTTTGAAATCTTTATCATAGCACAAATCTTTCCCTTGGAGAAAGGGAAAAAAAATTAAAATACTATCTGACTTCTGCTCACTCCAAGAAGAAAGACGCATAGACTAGTACTATCACTCTGAATTTATGACTAATATTTAATTCCTCTTGCAAAAAACAGAGCCTATGCACCATGATTTAAGGAATGTAAGTCTTTCCTTTAGTTTCTCCATTATAACTCTTAGATCTTAATTAATATCAAAAAAGTTTATTTTTTGCTGTTTCCCATTACTTTTCATGAGACTGGGACCTACAGCTATTTTTTTTTTCATTTTCATAGGCTATCGCAATTTTTTATTTGATTTTAATCCATCTTGTGCATTAGAAATATGAACTAATAGCATTTTAGTTAAGTTCAATTAAATTATGTTTACACTGAATATCTCTAATTTTCTGTCCTGCCAGTGTCCAGACGATGAGCTCATAATACATTTATAAATGCTTTTAATTCTTACATTGTGTATTCTCTGCTAAATTTGAAGCCACAGAAGCCATTGTAAATAATTTGATATTAGAAGTTCAATAAAGGCGAAATTATCTCTTCTTCACATTTTTAAAAGGGTACAAATCCTGTACAAATTCCATGAAAATCCACTCTGACTACAACATTCCTGGAAGTAGAAGAAGCCATTGTAAATAATTCAATATTAAAAGTTCAATAAAGGCAAAATTCTCTCTTCAGGTTTTTAAAAGGGTACAAATCCTGTACAAATTCCATGAAAATCTACTCTGACCACTACATTCCTGGAACTGGAAGAATGCTAGACAAGTTCTGATTTATGGAGGTATTTCACAAAAGTGCTGCCTAATTCTGGCATTTGGGTGATGAAACATGCACAGTAAAATTTTGGGGTGAAACTGATCCCCTTTTGCCTCCTTCCTAAAACTGAAAATAGAAAACCAGAAGAAATTCAATGTTTAAAAAAAAAAAAATCTTAGTCTGAGCAGGCTGCAAGCTTTGCTGTAATATTATTTACAGGATCTATGAAGTGTGCTGATTAGGACAATATTTTTCCTCCTACGTGGAAGACAGAATGCCAGAAATACAACAGGCATAAGAAACAGCCTGGCAGAAGGTTGGCATTTGGAGAGCACTTGCGGGGGAGAGGAATTTGATAGCTAGATTAGAGAAAATAAAGTGACTTTCCAGCTAATTAATGTGCCATTGTCAGGGTTTAATCCCAGGGACTGAACTCACTCCACCACCTCTGCTGCCCCACGGGAAGGGAACCAGAAAGGAAAGGCAGAGATAAGGGGTGGGCTGGGGTAAGAACAATTTAATGACTGAAACAGAATCAAATATGGTAATAGTGGTGTCACTAATAGCAATAAAAAAGGAGGGAGAGGAATAAACCCCAAGAGAAATAAAAGTGAGGAGTGACACAACTGCTCAGCACCCACTGCAGGAGCCAGCAGGCACTGCCCCCGGCCGGCTCCCCCAGTTTATAACTGGGAATGGTGTTCCATGGTCTGGAGTATCCCTTTGGCCAGCCTGGGTCAGCTCTGAGGAATATCCCACGGGCCAGTCCTGGCCCTGCTCTCACGTGGCTTCCCTGCCAGACCTCGGGAACTCAAAAATCCTTGGGTGAAACCAAGCTCTGCTCAGCAACAACTAAACATCAGTTTGTTTTCAGCATCGTCCTCATGCTCAATCCTGCCAGTGCCAAATTTTTCCTTCTGATCTCAGTCATCAAATCCAAGTTCAGATCCCATCAAGAGAAGCTTTGCTGTTGACTTCACCACAAGAGGAAGACCAAGATTGTGGTCTCAAGGAACATAAAGGATCTGAATGCTAAGCACTGTCATTTATGCCTTTTCCCAGAACTGTAATAGACTTTGATTCTGTGCAGAAGAATGCAAAAATTTCACCAGTGTAGTGACTACCCCACACAGACCTGCTGCATTAATAGCTCCTTTCATATGAGGAGGATGGCAAAAGAAAGAAAATTATCTACAAATTTATCACCAGCGTCTGAAGGTATTGAATTCTATTTTCTCCAGACGTGTCCATTAGATCTTAGATCTGGCACATTGTACAGCAAAGCAGCAGGACTCTGCAATATAGACACATCATAATACCAAAGGTTGGGCTAAAGAATAGAAACTTTAACCCAAGTGGGACCGAAAAGACATGTTAAATTTAAATTAAGATTAAGTGGAGGATTGGGATCAGCCAGTATTTGATTTAGCTGGAAGGAAGCAAGGTATTTTAACAGCATTTAATAAAATCCCAGAAAAATCAGACTTCTGAGGTGTGGAGAGGAAAATGGATTATAGTGACGTGGATATAGAGGGCTGGTTTACTATCAAAGTGCATAAGCAATAAGCCTATTCATTTAAAAAGCAATAAAATTTTACTTTTGATGCCCTGAAGGACAATAATCTTCAGTTCTTGCCTTGGAGATACTTCAAGGGAAGAACAGCACTTTCTCATTTCATAGCTATGATTCATTTAAATGACGTAATTTAAAATATCATCATTTTACATACTGTGTCACAAAGTGACAACACTCCGGAGCTGCACCACTGACTGCCTGCTTTGGGACACATAAAGCAACTTGCAAATCTTGTCTGCCAATTCTCCAATAAGCAAGAAGGAAAAAAATTAAATTAAAATAGATATTTAAATTAATTATGCTTTTAATTTGTTCCTTCTTGCTTATTAGAGGATTGGTTCTTTTAAACACAGGTGAAAATGAGGGAAGAGGACTTATGACAGAGTGCTAGAGACAGCCAACATTGTCTTGGATGCAGCAGCCTGCCCGCAGATTTTTATATCCTGTTTGCTCTAACCTTAGGGGAATCAGCATTTCTTTGTACTCTGGACACTAATCTTAACTAAGAGAAGTAAAATTCAAAGTAATTGTAACACACTTATGGTGGCTGATTAAAACCTTTGGTATCTAGAAATAAAACTCTGTTGCTCACCTTGTTTTGAGCTGAGTACAACGGATAATCAACATTCAAGGCTCTTTGTTATGCTTGCATTTTTTATAATGCAGATGTTGCTTGAGTTTAACCTGCTGTCAGTTTTGCTAGTGGATTCTTTTTTCTCCAAAATCACATAGCTTTCACTCTGAAATGCAAAAAAAACCTGTTTGGTAAACATTCCAAATCCTTTGTCATATCCATGTTTCTCTTCAGGGATGAATATGTCTGGAGTCTGACTTAATTAACACGGCGTACATCTGATTATATTATATCATGAATGATTAAAACCCGAACATCAGACATAATTTTTTTTTTTTTTGTTAACTGTATGTATTTACACTGCACCAGGAGCAGTGCTGTGCTGCAGTCCCAGTGGGCTCTCAGAGGCAGGGGCTGCCTGCCCACCTCCCCTCTCAGATCCAGGACACCCTGGGCCCTGTAGCTAAAGAGAATTCCATCAAAGGGAAGGGGAGGAATAAGGGAATGACTTCAGCTGGAGCAAAGTTTCATTACAAAGCCCCTGCCCTGCATAGATTAAATTTGATGCTTATGCATACACAAGTACTTGCTCATATGCATTTCCCCCCAGAAGTCGGTTTGCTTAAAATGCTGAGGATCAGATCGAGGTTTAATAGCAATTCCTGCTTGAAAGCCCAAGTTTGTAATCAACAAAAAAAAGAAATCAGCCCATCCCAGTACCCCACAGGTGATTTACACCACAGCCAGACCAACCTGTGCCATTTCAGGCGTGGTGCCACTTCAGGTGCGGTGCCACTCATATTTTACAATATTTTACCTCCACTCACTGCTTGCTCTCAATATAGCTCAGCACAGATGCCTCACACCATAAATAATTTCAGCCTTCCTGAGTGCAGATAAGACACAGCACAAATATATGGTGACATTTCATTTTAGGATATATTTAAGTAATTCAGAAACCTGCAACATAAAACAGGAAACATGAGAGCAATTTTCTCTTCCTATAAATGGATGTATCATGGTATGTGGCAAAGGAAAGCAAAACACTTTGCTGGACAGAACAATATTGTGAGATCTTCATGCTAATATTAAAAGACCAAATAGATGGAGATTAAGAAAAAGCAAATTTTGTGAGAAGCAACTAATTGTAATTAAAAAAAAAGCATGTATGCTAGTTAACCATCTGCCACCAAGGGAACAGATTTACCTGCTATTAATTGTGGGGATAAACAGAGAGCTGAAATACCAGATTGCACAACTTTGAGAACAAAACCACTCGCATGCAAAAGGGAGGTGCACAGCCTACTGCATTTAATTTAACATCTTTCGCACAGCTGCAGGGTCTGGAAATGCAAATTGTTCTGTAGCTTGCTGGGAATAGGTGTGTCTTACACACATGTGCTACTATTTTAACTTCTTGTGATGTGACACCTTGGCCTGATGTTGACCAGCACCTTTGACCACAGCTGCTGGATGCTGGTTAGAAGAGATCAAATGGAGCAGCAGAAACACAGGATAATCGACAGATTATTACCTCTATTTATACTGGTCTCAGCTCTAAATCTGCAAGGAAATTAAATCATTCCAGACTAACTGGAAGTTAGGATCCACCACAAGTAGCAAGTAAGTTCTTCTGATGTATTTTCGATCAAATTCAAAGATCAGGCTGACAATATGTCAACAATATCTTAAAATGATCAGGTCTGCTGAGAAAAGCACACTGCCATTTCATAGCTCTGAACAAAAGCCAGCTTACACCCTTCTGCTGCTGCATCTTACCTTGCCTGTGCCCCTTATAACAGAGTTATCTACATCCTCCATCTGCATCTAGGATAATATTTAAAGCAATGATTTGGTGGGAGGAGAAAATAAAAAAAAAAAAAAAGCATCAGGAGATTAGCTGAGAAGAGAGCAGGTAAAGCTGGCATATAATTTACTATCCGTGAGCATGCAGAGAAGCCATGCAGAAAAATGTAGATGAATAACTAATTCTGACTGCATTTTTATACTATAGATGTAAAGATCCCCTGCCCATTTATTTGCAATAAGAAAGTTGCCTAGTTGTCAGTGACATTTAAATTCGAAGGAACACTCAGGAAGGGTAAATGGCCTAGATGAGACTAGTGAGTTTAACCCATGGATTCACAGTCAGTTGCTTTATTTATGTTGGTTCACCTTCTGGGGTTTTGTTTTCATAATTCCTCGGATTAGATTATTGAAAGCAACACTTTAACACTCACCTCAGCAAAGTGCACTATTGAATGATATCAGAGGCCATTTTATACTCTATAGATATTTATATATACAAGTTTGTATTCCTGAAGACTGGCAAATCCATTTTTCTTTAGTCATAAAAATTCAGCTGTTGCATATCTCCTTGGTTCCAGATGGACAGGAAGCAACTGAATCACTGGATATTGATTTTCTAAGCATTTGGAATATTACAATGAATAAAATTCTTTTTCTTTACAGAAGTCAGTGTTGCACAATGAAAACCAAAAGTGCCTTTCCTCAATCTGCAAAATGTTCTATTAAATACAGTGATTTTTTTTCCTGGGTGTAATAAAAACATTAGAAGTGTGGGGTTTTTTGTGTGTGGTTTTTTTTTTTTTTTAATTAAGTGTATTTTGAGTAACATAAGTTATCTGATTTCAGATTTCCTTTTTTTCCCCCACCACTTTCTTTCCCACCATGTTTATTTTTCTTTCGCCCTTGCTGTAGGAAAATACCTGAAGTTTTCACAGTGAGATGACAGACTGGATGTCAGAAAAGAGGAAATATCTCTTTCAGCTCTGCCACAAGAACTGTATCCTTAGTTCTCCAACAGTTATCTAAGTAGCTTACAGCTCTCTTAGTCCAGAAATAGAAGTCAGGAGGATACCCAGTAAAATCAGTGAAGATAAATTGCACAGCTAAGATAAAAATTCAGCTTAGTCTCATGAAAATTCCACTGAGGTTAGGAAATGCTACAACAGCAATCTACATGAGGAGAAAAATGAGAACAGGGGAAAGAGATAATTTTGTGTAGAAGAGGTGCAGATTGTAATGCTGTTCTGCCGCTGATTGCCAGAGTGAGGCAGCTGGAGCTGGTGGTTGTGATCCTGTGCATCACTGAGGAGTGGCCCAATATACACAAACACACACACCAGCACAGTATCCTTTGGAGATCTGTGTGTTATACCCACACACAGCAAAGACAGGAACACTCAGAGAGGATTTTTCTGTTTAAAAGATGACTCTCTTTTACACCACAACGACACAGACTCTGAGATTCAGAAGGCTGAAATGACTCCTTTATTTTTGGGATGTGTCTCCCTTTTATACTATTTTAAACAGACCAGTTTGATTGGTGACACAAAGACAAACCTCTTCACTCACACTGGTCAGACCAGAGGGACATCAAGAAGAAGTCCCTCCTAGGGAAAGGAATGAAATCAAAGTCACAGTTACAAAAACACTTCTCTTGTTTACAGAAAATTCTCTGGGAAAAGAATTTCAGAAAACCAAAACACCTCAGGCACGAAACCAGGGCTACAAAAAGATAGTTTAGAAAACATTAAAATTCTGAGGTCTGAGTTTTAGGCAGAATGCTTGGCACGGGGACAGCAAACCATTCTACAAGGGGCCTGAATCAGCAAAAATATTCTGACAATTTCTTAGCACTTCAATGACACAGATTCCCTGTGTTAAAGTCTGTTCTCATTTATGAGGGTATAAATATGGAGCAACTCTTCTTTGGAGGAGGTGGTGACAGTTTATAAGCTTCATTTCAAAAGGTTTCTTGCAAATTAGTCTAAAACCATTGTATAAATAATGTGTTTCTCATTTCTCTGTTTAGAGTATTAATGGAAGAGGATTTCCTGAATGGTGAAAAAATTCCTGTCTGTAGGACTCACACAACTGTACCAAACAACAGCACAAGTGTCACAGTGTGACATTTCCGTGCATTACAAATGTGGTTTATTTCTGACCTCAGAAGATAACACTCTGTTAGCCCTGGGTATAAATGGGAAAAAAACATGGGATTTTAATTCCTACATGCTGACCCATGTTTCAGTCACATAATCACTGGATTTACAATTTCTCAATGAGTTGGGCAGCCGGCAGTTAACAGATTGTAATTATTGAGGGAATTGCCTTCTGCTGCCTTAAGTTCCAGCAGTGGCCACAAGCCATGGACTGAGTAACATTTTTGTGGAAATTACATGAACTTCAGAGCATCTGAATGATCAGCCTTTCTCACACATGCAAACACCCACACACTGCCTGTCTCTATTTTTTTTAAATCTTGAAAATAAAATGTCAATAACCCATTACTTTTAGATGGGTGTTGTTGTTGTTGTTGTTGTTTTACGTTAATGGCAGAATGGTTCTAACAGATGATCTCAACATTTCCTGTGAGAAACCTGTGGCTTCAATAAAAATGTACCATGGAGTACCAGCCAGAGTCTGACAACCTTTTCCATTCCTTGAATACCTTGAATTTCATTGCACAACCACCCCACTGGAAAAATTCAGGGTTTTTTTTTAGCTTGGAATTCTGGAATCTAACCCTTTCGAGCCAGGAAAGACTTGGGTTTGTATTGGAAAGAATTTTTAAGATTTTCTCAACCTTACTTTGGAGAAGCTGCTGTTGTTTCAGTGAATCAGAGACTGCAGAACTGGGCCACGTTTGTTTGGGTGACTTGTGGGAACCTCCCAGTACATCTCCAAACTCGGCAGTGTTTATACAAGTGTCACCCCTTTATATATCCCTTATATATACCTTTTATATAAATCCCCCCTGTCTAACCCACACTGACATGGACAGCTCTCAGGTGTTTTGTGGAAGTACATTCCTCTAGAAAGACTGATTTACATTTTATACCTTTTATTTTCCCAGCAGAGATGATCAATGCTTATTACGAATCTTTGGAGTATGCAAAAACACACAGAATTAGACTCCCATTTCATTGCCTCTCCTCCACCTTTAGAAATGTGGAATACACGTCTCTAAACTACCTAAAGACAGATTTGTGAGGGTTTTTTTTCTTTTTTACATCCCCAGTGAGGCTTGTCAGGGCTCCCTTTTGATCAGCCAGCTCTGCAGCAGTGAGAAGTCACGCTCCCTTTCCAGGAGCTGAGCAGTGAGGACAGTGCCCTCGCTCCCCCGGTGGTGACATTCTGCAGGCTCCTCTTAAAATGCATGTGCACCCATTAGGGGAATATGGGATTTGGGAGCCCAGCAAACTTCCAGATGAGCACAGCCCGAGGGGATCTGTCAGTGCACGAGGAGCAGCAATGCAGCACTGGCTGCAAGGAGTGGGGTGTCCGACAAGGAAAAGGCCTTGACAAGCCTCTAAAAGGGGAAAATGATGCTTTGAGTTTGAGCTTTCGTGTATTTCAGATTCTGGGCTGCCCAGGGGTGCAGTTCTGAGCTCACAGTCAGTGTCACTCAGCTCTGCACACAGCAGGGACACAAAACAAATCCTTCTCCTGCTGCACACCAAGGACAACTTTCAGGCCCAAAAGCACAAACAAGGGTGGGCTGAAGGGAGGAACAAGAAGGATGGGAGCTCACAACCTGAAGCTGTAATTGGACAATTAAACCCCAAGATGCAAATGGACCAAAACTTATCCAAGTGTGAGAACTCGTGACCGTTTGTCCATTTTGTGACCATTTTGGGCCCGCCTTGGGTGTCGCCCTGGCCAGGCTCTTGTCCTGCCCAAGGTTTGTCCTTAAAAGCCTTCCAATAAATCTCTACTTTCTTCTCTATCTCTGTCCAGTCTCTGTTCCAGGTCACCTTCCCAAGGCATCACCTGCAGGGAGGAAGGTGAGAGCAGCACTCTGTGCCACGTTCTCTGGGTGAGCTCAGGGGGCAGCTGCTGCAATCCCACCACTGAATCCAATGGTAGTTTATTTGTACAGATGCTGTTCCTCTTTCCCTCCTCCCTGCCTTGTTCTTTTGCCATCTTTTAATAGAGAAGAAATCTTGTTACTGAATTGTCAGGAGCATTTCTGCTTGGGAGAATGCCTCTAAGTTCTTCATCTTTTCTAACAGAATCAGTCTTACTGGGGAGGAATTAAGTTTCTCTAGCAACTAGTGGTGTTTTAAAATATCATCAAATTTTAATTAATAATACACCACTGCATTGTAGACAGGCACAGTTTTGAGATGAAGATGCAGAGAGCTGCTATTTCTAAAGAGTTGATTAGCTTCTTAGAACCCTGCTTATCTCCAGAGTAGCACAAACTGGAACAGATCTCCACTGAAATCTTTAGCCAGAAATATAAATAATAATAAAACTCCTCCAAAACTCTAATAAAAAAATCCTTTACAGTAGCAAATCCCAGTATATGCTGGTGATTTCTAGCCTTCCTAC
The DNA here is from genome assembly GCF_029207755.1 of Chamaea fasciata. NCBI lineage: Eukaryota > Metazoa > Chordata > Aves > Passeriformes > Sylviidae > Chamaea > Chamaea fasciata. The sequence continues at coordinate 5,523,356 of NW_027094107.1, forward strand.
AGGGAAAAATTAAAATATATTATGGTTATGATGTGCCAATCTTGGGTTCATTCAAATTTGAATTCACACAAATTTAGAATTAATCGCTTATTTTTTTTTTTACCATAGTACCCTGCTCATGGATAAAACACAAAAATTCATTTTAAAAATATTTGTAGTATGGGAACCATAACTGTTCATCACTATGTAGTAAGTTTGCAGTCATATTAATTATGTACCCAAGATAATCACATATTTGGTACAACTTTTTGTTCACTCTACAGTGTCTTCTTGTAAGTAGCATATGTACTATAAAAACAGGCCCCAAGAGGACTTCTACAAACTCAGTTCCTTGTCTTTATGGAGATTTATCAATATGAGCCCACTTGAGCTCTAGGCAGAGAACAGGGAAAATCCCTCTTTGCTGCAAGGGCTTTGGGGTTACAAAGTTAAGCACACATGAGTTTGGGGATGGCATTTCCTAAGTGGCCAGCATAACCTCATTTGGACTTTCTTTTGCTTGGGTATTCAGAAACAGCACTGCTGAGGGCCACAGGAAAGCCCAGGAGGACATGAAGGATCCTGGACTCACTCTAAGGTTTGACCAAAGGCACAATAAGTGAAGTCTAAAGAGACCTGGCTCAGGGTGGCCTGGGATAGACTTGGCATCCAGCCTGATGGAGGCTTCTCCTTGCCTTTTCCCCAGAGCAGGGGAGGCTGTGAGGAGTGAGCATTGCTCAGCTCAGCTCACAGGATTCTCCTTGCACAGGAGGCTGTGAGGAGTGAGCATTGCTCAGCTCAGCTCACAGGATTCTCCTTGCACAGGAGGCTGTGAGGAGTGAGCATTGCTCAGTTCAGCTCACAGGATTCTCCTTGCACAGGAGGCTGTGAGGAGTGAGCATTGCTCAGTTCAGCTCACAGGATTCTCCTTGCACAGGAGGCTGTGAGGAGTGAGCATTGCTCAGTTCAGCTCACAGGATTCTCCTTGCACAGGAGGCTGTGAGGAGTGAGCATTGCTCAGTTCAGCTCACAGGATTCTCCTTGCACAGGAGGCTGTGAGGACTGAGCATTGCTCAGTTCAGCTCACAGGATTCTCCTTGCACAGGAGGCTGTGAGGACTGAGCATTGCTCAGTTCAGCTCACAGGATTCTCCTTGCACAGGAGGCTGTGAGGACTGAGCATTGCTCAGTTCAGCTCACAGGATTCTCCTTGCACAGGAGGCTGTGAGGACTGAGCATTGCTCAGCTCAGCTCACAGGATTCTCCTTGCACAGGAGGCTGTGAGGAGTGAGCATTGCTCAGTTCAGCTCACAGGATTCTCCTTGCACATGAGGCTGTTCAGGAGTGAACATTGCTCAGTTCAACTCAGGATTCTCCTTGCTCCTGCCCTGGTGCCTCTGGAGGCCGGGCAGCAGATGGGGACAGGCTGCAGCTGCCAGGGCCACTGCCCTGCCAGCTCAGGGGACACAGGCTGGCTCTCCAGCAGGGCAGGGACTCAGCTGTGACAGCTCAGCTCCCTGACAGAGCACGGGTGTCACGGGAGACTGCCTTTGGCAGGAGCTGCTGCCAGGGAAAGGTGGCCAAGGAGTAACCAAGCATGGGAGTTGCGGCGCTGGGGATGTGGAGTGTGACACAGGACATAGCTGAGTGCCAGGATCTGAATCCAGCAGCAAAACAACTCCCTGAAGTTTCTGATCATATTTCTCCTAATTCATGCTTAAACTCTGTCTTCTACTCCCTGCTCTTCATTCTCAGCTTCCTGCCTCATCCCATTCTGGTTTCTCTGTCCGGCTCTTGCCTGATTCTCTGATCTGTCCTTTCTAGGTACAACTATTCTCTCTCACCAGCTTTCAGTTTTACTATCTTCCACATAACCAAGTCCCTTCCCATTATTTTCTCCCACTGACACCTCATTTCACATTACATAAAGCAGGGGAACCATGTTCCCTGCTCCTGCTGCCTTGGGCTGGAACAAGGTCTGTGTAGTCTGCTTGAACACTAGCATGCACCAATTTTATTCTCACCACTAGAGTCATAATTCAACAAAATTAAACAATTTTTTTTTCTCTAATGAAGGCAGCAGAAGTTACTTCTTGGCCATCAGAGGATCACTTTAGCTAAGTTTCTAGTGCCAACTTAAATATATAGGTCTTAGCCTGTCTCTATCTATACAGCCAAGGATGAGAAAACATATTTTCTACTAAATTCATTCCCTGGAATAGCTGAATCATTCTGGTTGACACAGAAAAAATACAGCCTTGGGCAGATACCTGACAATGCAATTTTCATACTGAGTGACAAGTTTAAAAACGGTAAGGAATGCTGATAGCAAGTTCCTGTGATGGGATGCGTTGGACAGAGACACATATGAGCTCTGCTATCAATATTAACAGATTATATCAACAGAATTATTTATTGCAGAGCAGAAGCTTTTTCAAATATCAGCAACTTACAAAGACTGGCCTCTACCTAAGCATCCACCAGCCTTAAGAGTACAGTCAACATAACCTGAGCCCCAGGTCTGTGCTGGTGATTCTCTCCACAAAGGCAGCAATAAAACCACAAAGTGTTTCCATTCCCCAAGTAACTTTACCTTATGATATTCTCCTTATAACATCTCTTATAATTATCAACTCCTCATTTCGAAATGCTACCCTAAGGGCAAGTACAAATGGAAAAAACAAAGCCAGAAATGTATGCTGACTTTGATGTTGTTGTCCCTCTGGTTCCCACTAATATTTTGGAGGAAAACATCTTTGAAAACGGAGCAGAGAGAAGGAGTGAGGGAGGCACGCAGAGGGGAAAGCTCATATTCTAAAGGAGCCAGAAGGCACCAGATAAAAGCTGATAAAAAGTAGGTCAGCTTATGATTCACAGCATCCAGTGCTCACAGAGCCCTGCTAACAGCAGCAAGGAAGATGCAAATGCAGAAGATAATGTCAAGTTCTCCAATACAGAGGAAATGGATTTAATGGAAACAATTGGCTCTGCCCACATCTGTATATGGAAACTGCAGATGTTGGGAACAGAGCTCCACTGATGAAAATCTTTATTCAGGGTCCACTGGAAACTCAAAAGTGTATGTTTGAACACCCATCTTTTCTGGTACTGGTGATGTGAGGACCATGAATAATCATTTTCTATTAAAGATTTTATTTTATTCACCCAACCTACCCTTTAATTTTTTCCTGGCATCACTCAGGGCAGTCAAATAGGGGTAAAACTCTCAAAACCAAAACATAATTGTTAACATCAGCTTTAGCAATAACAAGTAACTGTCAACAGATAACTGTTGTATGGCTTATCAATCTGACGTGACAAATGTTCACCCAGTGGTAGAAATAGCATCTTTAAAAGTTAGATATTCAATGCAGAAAACAAATGACAAGGGGGAAGGTAACTCATTAGGCAGAGATCCATTTTGTGTTTACAGGCGCCCTTAAAACTGCTGACAAAGTCTTCCACAAGGGAATAAGAAAACCAGCTTGTTTATAAACAAGCAAATATTCTGCAATGAGGCACAGTAGAATCAGTGGATTTAATGGCTCCTCTTTTTTATTAAGAAGCTTCAGTTACCTGATAATGATATGCAGTAATCTGAGTGTGGGATTCTAGTGTTAGAAAGTGGAATCTCATCAGCATTAACAAAGGAGTTAAAGTACAGTTAAAGTTCTGGAAGTACAGAATTCCTCAGATTTTCCAACCACTGCTGACACACAAGCTCAGGGACCTTCTTCCCCTTTCCCCTCTGTGACTGCACAGCAAGTCTGTGGCAACTGCAGCAATTGCTTAGAAGCAAAAGGGGAGTAATTTACTTTTTTTTTTTAATGTCTTTTGCCAGGCTGAAAGCAGGCGAGGCAGCTCCCTGTGCCCTGCTGGCTCTCCCCAGACCACAGGCGTTCCGTGGGGCACGGGCTGGGATCTCCTGCAGCAGCGCTGAGGGAGGGGAGGGAATTGCAGTGACATTTATCACTGTAACAGCCCCTCTGGGCCAAATCACTGATGCTGTTTTACACCACAATGACACAGACTCTGAGATTCAGAAGGCTGAAAATGGCTCCTTTATTTTTGGGATGTGTCTCCCTTTCATACCATTTTACACAGACCAATTTGATTGGTGACACAAAGACAAACCTCTTCACTCACATTGGTCAGACCAGAGGGACATCATGAAGTCCCTCCTAGGGAAAAGAATGAAAGCAAAGTTACAAAAACACTTCTCTTGTTCATATAAAATCCCCTGAGAAAAGAATTTCAGAAAACCAAAACATCTCAGGCACGAAACCAGGGCTACAAATCACTTTACTTTTTTTTTTTTTTTTTTTTTTACAAGATCGCGAATTTATACGAATTACAACCAGCTCTCAAGGAATGAAGAGGTTTCATCAGAAAACCCAATAACATTTATTTGAAATTCCAGGGTACAAAGCCCTAATCTGCTCTGGGTCAGAGGCTTTGTCTTCTGTGAAGTGACAGCAGTTGACATCAGCTGAAAACCTGGCCCCTTATCGTCGAGGTCAGCGTTCCTAAAATAATTGTCGTGTTTCAAAAAATGTGAATTTATGGCCAAGTTTTTTTGACAGATTCTATAAACAAACAAACAAAAAGCCCTAAAATAGAGCTCAGACCTGACTGGTTTATATAATAAAATACCGGCATGAAAGCTCTGAAACCTTAAAAAAATATATGATCAAAAAGGTTGTTATTTTAACAAAATATCTATTAAAAATTTAATGTTAATCCTGTTGAAATAGTATTCAGAAGATAAAAGGAGTACTTTAAAACCTACATTTTCATTTTTCCTTTTGAATTATTTACACACAAACAGGAAACTTACTTTTTTAAAAAGAAGTCCTGAAAAGAAAAAACATAATTAAATATTTTGTTCTTATCTTGCCAAAAATATTTTAATTTATCTCCCTCAGTAGTTTTAACTTATTTATTAAAAATATTTTCTTCAATTGTTCATTTCAATTCAGAACCAAGAATATCATAAAATTTATTATGATATTAAAATTTAATTTTGTGCCAAGATCTATTTAACTTAAGGTTATTGGGATATTCTTTTTTGAGTACCTATTCCCTGAGGATTCACTGGGTCAGGTTGATTCCCATTAATTAATCTCCCCTGATTTCACTGTGCAATTTTCAACGGAGGATTTGATTTTTATTTCTTTAAAAATGTCTGCATATGCCATTAATATTTCTCACCATTTAGATTAAATCAATTTGCTTAAAAATGGCTACCCCAAAAGAGGAGGCCAAAAGTCTTAAAACTCTGGCAAACGATGCTTTTTATTCCTATGTAGAGAAAAGATATATTAGTTCAGAATTCTGTATTCAAAGCAAGTCACAATCTAACTTTGCTTAGTATGTGATTAAAATGGAGTATACTGATGCATATTTTTTTTCAGTAAAACTTTTTAATTTTGATTAATAGAAATTCCAGCTGTGGTCACATCTGGGCACTGTTGGCAGCTGGAGAGGGGTGGCAGGAGCTGCTCCCCTTTGGGCACTGGTGTCACAGGCAGCAGGGAGCTGACAGCCCCACAGCGCTCAGAGGATGCTGAGATGTTTAAACTTCAATCTGTGATGCCTTGGGAAGGATGAGCTGGAACAGAGACTGGACAGAGCCAGAGAATAAAGCAGAGATTTATTGAAAGGCCTTTAGGAAACACCTTAGGCAGGACAAGAGCCTGGCCAGGGCTACACCCAAGGTGGACCCAAAATGGTCACAAGATAGACAAATGGTCACGAGGTCTCACACTTTGATAAGTTTTGGACCATTTGCATATTGGGGTTTAATTGTCCAATTCCAGCTCCAGGTTGTGAGGTCCCATCCTTCTTGTTCCTTCCTTCAGCCACTCTTGTTTCTGCATTTGGGTCTGAAAACTTGTACCAGTTGTCCTTGGTGTGCAGCAGGAGAAGGATTTGTTTTGTGTCCCTGCTCTGTGCAGAGCTGAGTGACACTGACTGTGAGCTCAGAACTGCACCCCTGGGCAGCACAGAATCTGAAATACATGAAAACTAAAACTTAAGGCATCATTTCCCCCCAGGCACCACCTGGCCCTGTGAGGAGGGCGTTGCCCTCACCAGGGTAGAAGTGTTGACAGCCACGTTACACAGGACAGGGGTCAGTGTCTGGGCAGATCTCACTGCCATGGCCAAGGAACATTCCAAAAGCCAGGATCTTTTAGCAATTAACCTGCTGGGAAAGCCTCAGCAGTTGTTGTGGCCATTAGACATCGAGTTTGTCATCCTGTGGCAGTTCATTAGCTGGGCTGAGTGTGCTGTGTCAGCTGAGGCAGGTGGGCAAGTCACCTTTCCTCCCTCACCTCAAAGAGAGCAGCCGCTGCTCTGAGGGATGGATGCTGCAGACGGGGAGAAAGCAAATGCTTTTTTTTTCAGTTCTGCCTCTGTCCCGTTTTAAAGCAAAGGCTTGTGATGAGCACACAGTCAAAAACACAGATTTAAAAATATGTATTTCTTGTTGTTTTTCTTTTCAAGTATGAAGTATAAATGAAGCTGATGCAACACGGTTAGGCGCAAAATGTGCCAGTCTGCACCTCTTTGGTAAGCAAACAAAAATTAGCATCCAATAGCACCATCCAGAAAAAAAGGACTGATACTTACCATCCCACTAGTTTCATCTTGAAAATGAAACCGTAGTTATTGTGTCAGACAGCAAAAAGGTGAGAAAGCCCTGCAGAAAGAGATCTAGAAATAGGAAATAATAAGGCAGCATTAAAATAATTGAAAGATTATTCCTTTGCAGTTTAAAACATGGTGCACCCACAAGAAGGCAGCTGCTAAATACTGTTTGTGCTTTAAGAAAATCAAATTTGCACAGTTTTCACTAAACTTTTGCAGCATGCAGCAGGAAAAGAAGCTCTGCTCTTCTCTGGATGTACCTTGGAGCTACTGCAGAATGATTAATAGATAATATTAGCACAGTTATTGGCCTAGATCTACAAAACACTATACAATTCCTAATATGTGATAAGTGTAACCAATTGATGCTACATTCAAAGACACTCAGAGAATCAGGGAGTTCTCAGCATCTTATTGGAAAAATCATGCAACTGTTACAGAAACAAGTCCAGAAAATTGGAGAGTAAAACAGGTGATTTTGGCTGAACAATATCAAAAATTGTCTGCAAAATAACACCCAGAAGCCGCCTGTGTGGGTGACCTGTGGCTATAGAAGACTTAAAAAAATATCTATAATTCATTTAATTCAGCATTTTAATAAGGGAACTTTGAGATTTCATGGATAAAATATCTCTTGAGCAAGAGAGGGTTTGCTGTCTCTGTTTTTAACAGTGCCAACAGGAAGCATGGCAGTATTACATTAACAATCATTAAGAATGCAGGTTTCCTTTCTCTTTATTCAAGGTTAGTGCTCTAACTTTCAGTTTTCTGTACACTTTCAACCTTTGAACTTTTCAAAAAAACTGCAAGCAAGCTGAAAATGCAATGTCCTTATTAGAAGAAGTAGGTCAACGGCACATTTCCCTTGTCAAAAGTGTCAAAAACATCATCTCTGTTCCCGCATCCCCACACCACTGACAGGCAGAAACTGGAAGCAGAGAAGGATCACTCTATACACAATATGTTTACGGTATTCCCTGCTTTCCTGTCCCTGCTTGGAGCTGTAGGGAGAATTTTGGACAGGATGAACCTCAGTGCTGGACTAATAAAGCAGTTCTTGTAAAGGCTCTCTGAAGGGTCACACTTCTGCATTTACAGCATCAGATGGAAGTCACTCTCCTGTCTGCCTTTCTTAGCCACACACTCAGAAAGGGGGAAAGAGGAGGTGATTGAGTCAAATAAACAAATACCTAAATCTGTAAAGAAATATCTAATTCTATAATCCCAACATTCAGGCGCATCCAGCAAAGCTGCCTCAAGAATCGTTGCCATTTACTGCTTCTATTGGAATGTCTACCCAGGCTGCAGAAGACAGTTTTCAGCAGGAAACTTGCTTGTGACCTGAATTGGCCAGAAGCTGTGGGTGCTTTTGTCCTTTCACTGAGGCCAAACTGTGCTGGGAGAGAGGTGACTGAGCTGGGCTTGCTGCCACATCACAAGAACTCTCAGAATTCCAGAGGGATTATACATCTACCCCCAAAAATACTATGCAGATATCAAATATGTGCAACCTGTGATTCTCCTGATTCACATACCTACTCAGGAGTTATGTCATGAAATAATTATTCACCAAGAGATCAAACAAATGGGATTTGCAGAGCCAAGTACTGAGCTACACATTTCCCTATGCATCAAGCCATCATCACATCTGTTGACTTCTCGGGTATAAATGGAAATAAAATATCTCAACAAATGCACACAAGAATTGTCTTATGGAACTTGATTAGTCTCCACCCCAATTTCAGAACAAAAGGAATTAAATAAGCCCTGGAGCATCTCCCAGTCATTCCACAGGGGGAAGAAAATAATTCCCCAGTCTTTAATTCCATGATTCCTGTTGTTGTCAAAGCTTTTCCAGCCAGCATAATGGACTAAAGTTGTCTGTGCAGTCCTTGGAGAAAGCAGAAAGTTCCTTATTTTGCCCAGGAATAATATTTGCGTTTCAGAAGGGATGTACTTTGCATTTAGACATATATTTAGACATAATTTTGTATATTTAATTCTGAAGCATTAGGCCATTTTTACTCTTGTTCTTTCCATTATTTATTTTTCATCTGTGAGACCAGCCAGAACTCACAAACTGTTTCTATAAGAACAGCTAGAGACATCTTTCCACAGTGGCACAGGCTCTGACCAGCTCTGTTGGCGCTGCTGCATCAAAGAACCGCACACCTTCTGGGGGGGAAAGCACAAAGCTAGAGATCAGGCAGAGGTTTCTTCCAGCTGAACACTTGGGTGTGAGGCAACCCCTAAAATCAGCACAGTGGTGACCTAAAATTGCCTGGCTTCATCGTCCTGGCCCCTCGTGCAGCCCATCCTTTTTATTCTTTACAGCGTGAGCTCCTTCAGCTCTTTGGAGACATATGGCTTCAGCTGCTATTCACGTTTTCACAGTCAGTCACTTTTCATTCTGGTAACCTTGCCAAAAGCAGATTTCGTCAGGTGAGGTAATTTCCATCACATTAGAGAGATTATCTTAGCTGATGTGAGCTGTACACAGGAGGCTCAAACAAGCACAGGTAGGCTTGTCTGACAAATGTGGGCTTAAATTCTTCCCTTCAGCTGGGTACAGGAGCAAGAGGCTGCCAACCACTCACAGAGCAGGCAATGAGGCAATCAATTAAATCAAACACAGCTTGGGGCAGAATAAAGACACTGAAAGGTTAAATTATTTTTTTTTTTTTGGTATCCGATGTATAAATCAAACTCTAAGTTATATTTCTGAGAGGGATTTTTTTTTTTTTTAAGGGCTTATAAAAAGTTGCTGTATAACTGACTTGCTTTCAGTGGCAATGGTGTCACGGCAGACACAGCCTCTCTCATTTGAAAATACAAATATTCTCTTGAACAACACTTTTGAAGTAAGTGTCACTAAACAGCAAGAAAGGAAGGCTAAAAACTCACCACTGCCTCCACTTATTCTCTCCAAGCCTCTTGCCAGTCGTCAAAATATCAAAGAATAGAAGAACACAACATCTGCCTTTAGTGTCACTCCACCTTTCAGCTAAAACAATAGGAATTAGGATATTTATTTTGAAAACACCATTCCTAGACTGTGCCAGTATGTTCTATTGATCTCATTTGAAAACATGAAGTGCCTTAAAGTATTCTGACATCAGTAATAAAAATCCACCATGTGGGCAATAATATCTGAAACCACATAAAGACACTTCCCATTCAGTCTTCATTTTTACAGGAATTTCAACCTAACATCCAGTTACAATTAAATCTTGCTCATTTTACAACCCTGGCTGTCAAAACATGCTAAATTTACCATTTCATAAGGTTCTGAAAGTAATCTAGGTGAAACTCAGTAGTCAAATTGGTTTTGCATGTAATTTTATGTTCATGCAATCTCCAAACTCGTCAGAACTCAGCGTCCTTGAAATTCATTGTGCTGAAATGAAAGTTAGGGGGAATTCAGAATCACCTTAGAGTTTTGCACAGCTTTCTTCTTGGAATATATTTCGTAGACCCAAGTAAACTTCAAGTTTCAGTGTTGTACACAAAATTCTTTAGCCAATATTACAAAAAGAAAAGAAGAGATGTTACTTAATTTCTTTAAATTTTGTACTTTTTAAAAAAAATCACTTTCATATCCTAACATAGCTGCTACATAGTTAGAGCTTTGCTTTGCTGAATTCACCAGCACCCTAAGGGGGCAGCTATGCCACAATCAAGTCAACAAAACAATATGCTGTGGACATTTTTTTTTTTTTTTTGTTTCATGGCACTTCAGTTTTTATCTTCTATTTCATTTTCAGTTTTCCTTCTTGTTTTCTGAATTCAGAGCAGCTGATGCAACTCCTTAATTCTTTCCTATGCCTCCATTCCACAGGGACTGGTAGGGCAATAAGCAATTAGCTGCGCTTCTTATGAGTGGTTATTTCTTACTTGGAAGAGGTTTCTACCCACAATTTATTCCAAGCCATTTGTCATACACTTGCACTCATGATTATGTAATTGCAGTGTGATAATGTGTTCTTGTTCCATAGACTAACAATAATTCCCAGCATTTGCTCCTAAATCATGCTTATGACCATCGCTGAAAGGGAAACGGTATTTTAAATGAGAAAACCTACTATTCTTTAATTGCTACAACTCTGATTATTATATTCAGTGTGTCTAAATGAAGAAAAAGAACTGTTTGAGAGGTAAATATGCTGTCATATTTACAGCAGTTCCACTGCAGGAATAGGTTAAATCTCTGATTCATACCTTGGACAAGTTGGAATCCAGATCTCTGGACAGATTTTCATTTCTGTAAAAGAGATCCAAACACAAAAAGGATGAACGTGCTACAAATGGAGGGAGAAGCCATTTTAAGTAAATCTGAATCCCATTATTTTTCTTCCCCTACCGGCATGCCACCTTCTCAGTCTTAATCTCTGGCTACTGCACAGTTGTTCCCTCTGGCAGTGGTTGTAGCTGTTGGGAATTAAGACTCTGACCCTTCAAAGAATTCCCAGTATTTAAATGGCCACACTGTGCTATAGCAGGATAACGTGGTCTACAAAGTTAAACCTTTGCAGGGGTTTTCAGGCTTGGAGGGTGAATCCTGAAGTTAAATACTCAACCTGTCCAGCAGTGGCTTTAGTGATTTATTCTCTCGTCACAGAGCACCCTGCCGGTTCCACCAACCCTCCACCTTCTGCCTTCCACCCCACAGCCACAATCACCACTGCACTCCAGGGGCAGGGGGCTGCTTTTGCACCACGGTCCTTTTAGGGCTGATGTAGAATCACAGAATCTCCAGGTTGGAAGAGACCTCCAAGATCATCGAGTCCAGCCCAGCCCCAACACCTCAACTAAACCCTGGGACCAAGTGCCACATCCAGTCTTTGTTTAAACACATCCAGGGATGGTGACTCCACCACCTCCCTGGGCAGGCTATTCCAGTACTTAATCACTCTTTCTGTAAAAGACTTTTCCCTGATATCCAACCTGTATTTCCCTTGGTGCAGCCTGAGGCTGTGTCCTCTCGTTCTGTCAGTGCTGCCTGGAGAAAGAGACCAACCCCACCCGAGCCCAGCCACCTTTCAGGGAGTTGTAGAGAGTGATAAGGTCACCTCTGAGTGTCCTTTTCTCCAGGATAAACAACCCCAGCTCCCTCAGTTGTTCCTCACAGGGTTTGTGTCCCAAGCCCCTCACAAGCCTCGTTCCCTCCCCTAGAATTGCTCAAGGAGGAGGCTGAGGGAGGAAATCAGCCCTCACTTCCCATAGGTCAAGGAAGGGGGCTCAAGAAGAGCCAGATTTCTATTCATCACAGAAATTCACATTACACAGCTGCAGCACTGCAGAAAGCCGAAAGAGAATTGGTTTGTATAATGCCCATGGGTAGGGGAGAAGTTTTCCTTTCCTAATATCCTCTTCCCCTTCCATAATACGGAACACATCTGAGATGGAACAACTGACCATTTTAGGGGAAACTGTACCTTTTCTTTTACATTTCTGCTAAAACATGGTAAGAAAACACCCACAACCGAAGTGGCACCCTGATAACTGATAACTCAGGAACCGCTTTGACTCCTACAAGCAGGGCCCGAGTTAGGTCAGAGTCTTGTGTTGCTCAGAAAATCAAGTTTTCGTCACCAAAGCTGGGACACAGCCAGGGAATTACATTGATCATGCACCACAGAGAGGCTTCTCTCATGGGAGCTGCTCAGAACATCCTTTCCACAAGGCTGAGCCACCCATGGACCCTCTACATTCATGCTGGTTTTATATGTTCAGTTTTGCTTTTTAATAGTGGAATATAAAGGTATCCAGGAATAAGTGTTCATACACAAAGAGCATTTGCTGTACAACATGAATGAGCCCATGTGCTGGGCATTGATTACTGCATCAAAACAGCACACAAGGACATGAGGGCAGCAGTCAGTCCTGAAAGGAAGGTTCCTGAAGACATTTTTTTTACTAAAAATTTACTGAAGTTTTGTTTTTCCTCTCTCCTACCAATGTACTCAACCAAATCTTAGTGATTACAATATATTCTCCCATTTTACTCTAAAGATTTTTTTCCAGCTTAACCTTAGCTGGAACTATTCCTCCTTCCCCCAGCTTTTTATTCCTAATTTAATTTTCACACTTGGGTGATCTCCCTGTGCATTTGTATATTACCAAGAATTCCTCCACTATTCTCATATGAAATTTAGAACGAAAGGTTCTCAGCCCTTTTCAGATGCGATACTGTGGGGTTTTGCCTTACAGCAAGTCCATCAATTAACTTTTTTTCCCATTTAGATGCTGCTCCTGGACACTTCCCACACAAACAGCTCAGAGCTGATACCCCCTGGCAGTGCCCACCAGGGTGTGCAGCAAACCCTGACTCATGGCTGGGCTTCACCAACTGCACTGTTCTTCCCACACTTGTTCTTCCTGTGCTTTTATTGAGAAATTATTTTTTAGTTTTTCTTCCTAGGCTTGAACAGGCATGTGGGACATGCTTGAAATGTCTATATGGCATTTTGGGAAAGGATGCAGAATTGAAATCTGTCCATCTGGGACTCCCCTTGGACCCCAAGTCCTCTTCTGCCCCTCACCCATTCCTTGAGATAACAAGTGCTGTCCCCTGTCCCCCATCCCAGTTAAAAAGAACATATATTTTATGTCTAAGGATCCATCTCTTTCTTGTTCTTTTCCCCAACAAAACTGAAAAGAGCCAGGCTGGATCTTGATTTAAATCTAATCTTTCACAACAGCCTGAGTGATTACTTAATTGTTTGCACCTGTTATTTAAGAGTTCCTGTCTCATTCTGTTAATTAGATATATTTAAAGCTCCATGAAATTAGTGGGTTGGTTTTTTTCCAAGGGATTTAAAGCATTTGTCCAACAAACAGTTCGCATAATTTTGCTCCCTGTTTCCAAATGTCGTGGAAAATGTTTGATTTTACTTTCTCCTCCGACTTACGTGTACTTAACATTTTGTGGTGGGCATGAAAACCCCTGATTTTACTCAGGTGTTGTTGGAATCATTATTTTTCTCTGTTTACACAAAATTTTTTAAAGGTTAATAATTATACGTATTGTGTTGCCCTTCAGATTTATATCAGACCCCGAGTTCCTAACAGATTAAATAGCAGTTGTTGACCTTTAGTTTGATGAACCAGTTTGAAGACTTGAGAAATCCTGGTACAACTTATTTTTGTTTGAGATGAGAGAGTCTCTGCTTCAGTCTGCAAACTCCATTTTGAGCTTACATCTCCACTGTCTTCTACCTTTCCACTGGTACCTCATGCTGAACAATGGAATATCTCTCCATTTTTATTATAGTTTATTGCAGGGCTAAGACTGTCAAGAAAGAGCCGAGGGTGAAGCATATTTAAATTCTGATCTTTTAGAAGAGAGACTTAAACACAACTGGCTTGAGGGGAAATGTAACTACAGCCAGGCTGGTTTCTGAATCTGTCCATAAAATGAGGTTTACAATGGGCAGGTTTCTCAGCCTTTTTTATGGCAGAAGACCAGAACAGAGGAGAGCAGAAATTTGACTGTAAAAGAAACCATTTCAGAAGTAAGGAAAGGAAAAACTTCAACTCTTATTAGAAGATGCTACAGGCAAAAAAAAAAAAAAAAAAAAAAAGAGAGAGAGAGAGAAAAGTACTTTGTTTTGTCTGACTTTTTCTAGCTAAAGCAAAGAGTAAATCAGCTTTTGAAACCCTCACAAAGCCAATACTCCTATGATTTCCCATGTTGCATCCTTAATGAAAAGCAGCACATAGAACAGATTGCTCAAACAATCGGAGCTTTAGCAAAAGCTTTGTGATTCCTGATTTCATCACTGCTCAGGAAAAGAGTTAAGCACATCCATAAGCCCCATAGCACCTTTTAATTGGGCTCTAATTCAACTCCTTGGTTAAGTGCTGTTCTGAAAGAAGGATTCTATGGGAAGAACCAAGGTCCTGGAAACAACAGTGGTCTAAAAATCAGTATTCTGCCCACTAAGCACATTGAGCAAAGCTTTGTTCTAGCAGTGAGAGGCGTTTTTTCTGTTTGTTAGGAAATACATCGCGTCTTAAATCCTTTTAATAATAAGCCCAAATAGAGATACTGTCATGACAACTTGCCTCTGCCCTCCTAATCCTCACTGAACACTCCCTGAACCCTGCATATATGTAAATAACCCACAGGAGAGGCGTCAACAGGCAGCAGAAGACACATGACATCTTTGTGGCATGCTACAAATAGCTTCTCATGGCAACATGTAAGTGCAGAAACACTCAACACCTTTGCTCTCTCCAGGAGTGAACGACATCTTTGAAATTTGTATGTTTTTTCCCTGCTCTTTAGTCCCAAGGCAACGTGGGAGGAATTTGGGATGGGATTATTAAGTAAAGCATTGGTGTAGTGCAATGGTTGAGGAGACCTCGGCTACTGTGGCATTTAATCACTTTCTGGAGAATATTTAACAAATGCAGCAGATTGCTTTCCTGCGAACGGAAAACAAAGATTTATTTCTCCTGTGGAATGGGGAGGTGAGACTTTTCAAAGCTGAATGGCTTTGAAAATCTTTTTGTGAAATGGGTCTGCAAGCTCTGTGCATGCACAGGCACTGCGCTGACTTTGAGATGCCATCACAAAAATTCCTTTCATATTTAATAAGCCTATCTAATCATGGGTGGTAAAAGCATTTTTTAATGGTTTCCAAAATCCACTTTAATAGACATAAAACTACCCATTTTTGAAGTTGTTGCTCTTCTACCTTCTATTAATGCATGAAATTTCCTTGCTGTGTCTTAAATGATGCAATAAAAAAAACCTGTAAACCTTTTAAGGGTTGTTCTTCACAACATAAAATGCAGAAATTGAGATACAAGACTGGTGTCCAAAACTCATGACTTTCCTCTTGTTCAGGACAAGTGGCAGCACTAACCAGTAATAAAAAGAAAGAAAATGTAAAGATCGAAGAAAATGGAGATATGACCCATTCGAGATAGCAAATGATACACCTCTCAAATTTTAAAGCACTCTTAAAACAGTTTCCATGGGAACAGAAATTTGGCACAGTTCTGAGAACTGTTGGGAGGCAGCTTCCACCAGGCCAGATGGATAATATGTGGCAAGGGAGTCTAAGAAGGGAAAGTAGGCTGTGCAATCCTTAAACCTTTATATTGGGTCCAAATGGGCCTGATCTCAGGGCACACCTCCAAAGCAACGTCACCACCAATGCTAATGGGGACAAAAGCAGGTGGAATCACTCCTGATTAGGTGACATATGAAAGGCTGCAGCTTTCGGCAATGCTGGTTTAGTATAGGGAAAAAAAATTGAAGGGAGTGGCTGTAGCCAGAAAATATAGCTATTAATGCTAAGTTGTTTAAGGGGGAGAAGATATTTCAAATGTTTGGCTCCAAAACACGTGCAGCCAGTATTTCCAAAGAGGCTCCTGGATGGCTCCAGCCTGAAAAACTGAATTTTCCATTAAGATTTTTTTAGGGCAGTACACAGGTTGTGATCTCACGGCACAAATCAAAAACTTATTCCCTAAAGCCTCTTGCACTGGACAACTGAAATCAAAACATCTTCTGTCAATTATCAGCTTATTAATTTCATTTCTCCACCCTGATTACCTCTCAGCTTCTTTGAGCACCTAACCATGGCTGGCACTCACACGAATACTTGTCTGGCATCACTTCCAGCCCACATTAGGCAACTCATCATTAGTGCCTCAACTTTCTGCACGTTAAAGCTGGAGTCCTTTTTCTAGCCGCAATGGAAATACAATTTAAACTCTAGCAACAGTAGAAAACACTACAGCTATGCTAGAGGAAGATTTCTTCCTGATTACAATAGTAATCAGCTCTGGAAGTGATGTGAAGATATATTACATGCTTAGTTTTTAGATAAAAATTGTAAGACGCAGAGACTTGGGGTTCCCAAGCCTGATGGGAAAAGCCATCCTGATTCTCTGATGCTCAGCCACACTCGCTTTTACGGATGGGAAGTAAGACACAACAAATCTCAATATTTGTGTCAGGTCTGTTCCACATATACACAACAGATTCGAAGTGAGGCAATGATGTTCAACCAGATAATAATAAAAAAGTTACTGAAAACATTTGGAAAAAATCTGTAGATTCATGATGCTACATTTAACTCTGCAAGGTTGCTGTGATAATGGTAATAGGGAAAATACTGCAAGCTCAAGTAATGTAAAAAAGCTGCTCAAAGTCAAGCACCTCTTTTGTCAGAACCAACACAAAAATCCTTCACAGCATCAAACATTTAAACACGGTTCTAACACATCACATACCTATATAACGTTATGTGGCTGCTGAATAAGCGCTATATCACATCCAGAAAAATAAGAATTACAAGAATAAGGATGGTGCTACATCAAAAATTATCTTTGATCTAAACAGAGCCAGAAAATTCCATTCAGCCCTTCTGCTTCCCAAATCCTGGTAGCATCTAAGGGATCACCCTCACTGCCTGCAGGAGGCTTTTGCCCTCATATCTGACTACCAGGGTTATAAAGGTTCCCTTTCAAGTTCTAAAAGTCTTGTACCCATCATCAACATTTCATAATGAAAATTCAGTTCAAATCTTAGTCGTAATGAGGGGACTATAACTCCATAGCATTGTCATTTATTTTGACTGACATTTCATTTAGGATTCAAACTAGCTGCTGCTTGTCATGTCAGATAATTGTATTTTTCTTCAGCCACCTGAGCACAATTATCTCAGGGATAAAAAAGTTCCAAACAATGTAAAAGTCCAAAAGCCATCAACATTCCATGTGTCCCAGGAAAACAGCACAGGGCATGCAAACACAGGTTGTTTTATATCACAAATGCCTTTATTTATTATGCATAAAGCAGTCTGGACTCTTGTCAGGTTAGATAGAATAAGACCTTGGTGAATCAAATCTACTTGGGGCATGTCAAGAATCAGGCGGGCAATTTTATATGCAGCTTTTTTGTTTATGATCCAGGATGAAAAAATTAAGAAAAAAGAAGTGTGGATTGAAATGGCCCTTCATAATCTATCTGATAGTCTAATCCAAATTACACTCAGATGAGGAATAATTTAATTTTTGAGGACTGGACTCTTGGCTAATAACATTTCTACCACTCAGAAAAAAGGGCAGCTATCCTTAGCCCTAAATCAAAAGGTCCTTTCAGCCAGCTGGAAAAACTTTCCATTTCTTTATGTTTCATGGAAGTTCAGGCTGGCTGCTTTCCTTTATTAACTTGATAAATAACTACTGAAAATGTTGGCACTTTTTCAAATGCAAGAAAATAATACAGGCCAGACACATGAAGCAGGACCATTGTCTGCAATCAGGTGGTGCAATGCCTCACATTTCTTTTGGAAAGGTGAGGTATTCTTCACCTCACCTTCAACTTTTGGAAACTATTTTGTTGAATGAAGTGGGATTGAAATTCCCGAAGTTTTAGCACATTTCCTGCTAAAATAAAATCCAAATCCACAGTGGAAACTGTGAATTTTTCAACCAAACTCAAACCAAAGATATGTAGACAAATCCTCTCTCCAAAAACATCACGGCCTACCTTGGGCTGCGTGCGGGCATTGCTCAGGATCCTGACTCCAAAATCCTCTCTTCACAATAACCATCTTCCTAAAACTGAATAATCATCTTCCTAAAGCTGCCCTTTGTTTGTTTGGTTTAAGAAGCAGAAGGGCCAGCCCTGTTATTCTCAAGCAGAGGCAGAATCAGCAGCAATGCCTCTGATCATCTTCTCATGATGCATCTTTCTGGAGAGAACACCCAGCCAGGAGGTGGGAATTGAGGCCTCTTTTGCTCCTCAGCTTGAAGGAATCCCTGTCTCCCTCTCTCCAGTGCCCCAAGAATGCACCAATCATCCATCTGCCCATGGATGCAGCAGGACAGCTCTGTCTGTTTGAGCAGTTCCATCTGCTGGAAGAAATGCAGTCCCACGAGTGGTTTGCTCCTTCAGCCACGACCTCTCCTTGTCAGGGTTCACTTCCAGCGCTCCCACGGCTCAGTGAAATTATAAAAAGCAGGGGAGGAAGGGAAATGAACCACAAGACTCTCCACTCTTTCTTTAGGGGAAGAAAAAAAAGGTAATGGGAGGTCCTATGTAGGTAGACAAAGTGTGTGTCGGGTATAAGCCACGAGATTGTTACAAATTTGAATTTCACCAAGCAAATGTGATCCTTTGGCTGCTCCACAAAACTCCTGCTGAGACCTTAAATGAGAGCTGGAATGTGAGCACAGAGCAAATTTTCAAAATAACATTGTGCCCTTGTTGTATCAGGTGAAACTGAATGTCTGGCATCAATTTGGGATGGAGATCAGGTTCCTCACTATCACAGGCAGTTTTAAAATCTTTTCCCCAATATGATTTATAGCACCAGCTCAAAAACCCAAACTGGAGATAGAATTAGTTTTGGGTGACACTTGCTCCATTGCAAACAATTTCACAAAAAATAAATGAGGTACAACCTTTCAAGGGAACACAAAGGAAATGTTTTGTTATCACCTTTTAAAGAATGCTGTAAAAAATATGATCTCAGCTGGCTTAAATTGCAAGAAGCAAAGGCAAGGCAGTTATGCTGATTGACAGCACCTGAGCACCATGTCTTGGTTATTAAAATTTAGTGGTTAGGCAGATAAAAAGAAAGGGAAAAAAAAACCTCAATAAAATATGTATTTTCAAAACAGAACCAATTGGTATTAGAATATAATTTATTTTGTGTATGTCCTGCACGTTGTGGCTATAAACCAGGTTAAGTGCAGGCATTATACAGAGCTACATGCGTGCAAAAACCTAAAGGCATTTTTGGGAAGGAGTTTTGGGGTTTCTTTTCAACCTATCATTAGGGTTTGAAGAATCCACAACCTATTTTCTTGCATCATTTCTCAGAAGAATCATTTATAAATGTTATCAGGTTACCAGACCGTATTACTTTGCCTTTTTGATAATGAAACTACAGCGTGTTAGAAAATACCCAATAACAGATGAACTCTTAGGGGTTGGTGATTATAGCAGTAACAAAAAACCTCCCTACATATCACTTAAAGATATTGAAAGACTCTCTGCATCATGTGTTACTGAATGCAATGTCCTGTGCTGTTTACAGCCTTCAAACACCACCACTCAGGCAGGAATCATATGTTTTCAGATAATCACTGCAGAAAATTCTAAAGAGCCCCTGATGCTTTTTTGGGCGTACTGGCAGCTACAGCCCTGTGAAAAAAAAAAAAAAACAAAAAAAAAAGAAAAAGAAAAAAAAAGGGGAGGGAGAAAACCTGACAACAGTCCTGGTAGAATTCTCAGCTGTTATATTAACCTCCCTACCTCCCTGTTTCACAAAATTCAGCCCCTTGGGTCAAATCCCAGCACAGATGCTTGGGACTGCAGGGAGCTTCTCGTTGTGCGCTGCTGAGAGCTCCTCAGATGCTGCTTAAGGAGGAGAACACAGAGAGGGAGGCAGAAAAAGAATGAAAGAAAAGACAGCAAGAACACACAAGGTAAAACTCTGTGTTTCCTAAGGTTGAAGTAATTTAAATTGATTACACATCAGGTAGAGATGCCTGTAAAATTCACAATTCCAAGCTAAATTAGTTTGAACTAAATCCATCTGGGGAATTAGCAATTAACCACTTTCCAGTCTATGAAGACAGCTTAATATGGGCTAAAATAAGCAAATACTCTGAAAACCTGAACCTAGATAGGAAAGGGCTCATCTTCAGGCCCATGTATTTATATTTGATGATAAATTTCAGTAATATTCTTTCTTTAGTTGAAGCCTCCAGCGGCCTGCAAGATTTCTGTAATATATTTCTGCCATAACAACAGTACTTGGGATTTCATTTGCATTTATTAATAATTTATTTTTTTCCCAAACCGTACCTGTAAAATTTCAAGCTGGAGAAAGGAAGGAAGGCACAGAATGGTTCATTAATGACAGAAAAGCCCTGATTTTCCTCTGTGAGCACAAAAAAAAAAAAAAAAAAGGCTGCCCTTCTCCTGCTGCCCACCCTGGCAAAGCTGCCAGCACAGGCCAGTGTGACAGCATGCTGTGAGCTGTACCCAGCTGAGAGGGAGAGACAGCAGCCTGCCATCCCCTGGAGAATAATGAATACTGTGCTGATAAATATTTCCAGGCACAGCCTTCCTAAAAAAAAAAAAAAAAAAAAAAAAAAAAAAAAAAAAAAAGAAAAAAAGAAAAAAAAAGAAAAAAAACAAGGCAGAGGAATACTGTAATGCTGTAAGAAAGGGTTTTGTTGTTGTTGTTGTTGGTTTTAATATTTTTAATATCGCAGTCTTCCAAGCAGGCTGCATTATCTCAGCAGGATCATTAAAAGACCTGATATCAACAGTCACTCTCGTATTCTGGCTAAAAAGAATCAGACTCAACTCGCAGGAAAACAAACCCAGGAAGGCAATCAAGAAGGAAACTGCATCATGTGATGCTGCAGCTCCTGTGACACTGCCCCTACTCACCTTCACATGCAGCAGCTTTGATGGAATCTGCTGCTCCCATTGCAACATTTCCACACGGGACTTCAGCTTTTGGAAACTGCTTTGTTGAATGAAGTGGGATTGATATTCCAGAAATTCAAGTTCATCAGGAAATCCCTGGAGTTTTGCAGCATTTCTTTTCCAGCATGTGGCCTCTAGAGTAAGTGCAGGACTTTGTTTAGGAAGCAGTGATAGGCTTGGAAATCAGCAGTGCCATCCTTCCAGCACCACAGCCACATTGCCAATTATTCCTGTCAAACAAAACGACTGGAGATGAAATTGGAAGTTCCATACCTGCCTCCTAAAAGCTGTAGGACAGATTTACCTATCTACATACTTTTCTTATGATACTGCAAACATATTCTTTTGTTCTTGAAACATTCTTGAGGCAGTATCCACTAGGACCACGGAATCTTATTAACTACTGGAGTGATAGTATAAAAACTGAAATAGATAAATTATTCCTACCAATTAATTAACATGAACCCACTGCTAGAATATTAAACAACTATTTTATTTCCAAATTATATTTCAAAATTAAAGAAATCTTTGAAATTGTGTTTTGCTTTGGCTTAATTTTTTAAGAAAGATGTGAGAAGCCAATGTCCGATGTCCCCCATTCCCTTCCACATTCCTTGTCTTGAAAACAAAAAAGTGTTAAAAGCGTTTTACAATTGAATGTATTTTCTCATGTCGCATGAGACCCTTCAAAGGGAGGGGAAGAAAACCATATAATTTTCTTCCTCCATTTTCCACCTGATGAAGATAGATAATCATTTTTGTTTAAATGCTGCATCTACTGAGGATTATTTTATATCTAGCGAGTACTTTATATCAAGGGAACAAGGAAAAAAAAATACACTACCTTTTCAAAGCTTAAATCAATTATGCCAACGCAAATATTTCTGCCATATATTATAATGGGGCATAAACAAAATAAAGAGGACAGGCACAAAAACCAGTGAAGCAGAACATATATCTACCCAGAGATAGATCTGATATAATGTCTGATATTGGAAGGATACAGCTCCTGACCAGCAGTGAAATTGATTGAGTGATGTTATCAGAAACCAGGATTAGCAAAAGGGGAAGGAAAATGAGGAAATATGGGGGAATGACCCACAGTATCTCTCTCGTGGGTCGCCAACCCCATCAATCATCTCTGCTGTGATTACACATTGCTGGAGAGAAATTGGGCTGAAATGTTAATGATCTCATGATTTACATTCTGCCAGAATCCTTTCACTTCCCTGTGCAGCCTCAGAAATAGCTCACCAGCTCCAGAGTTCAGAAAAAAATAAAAAAGCAGGATGAGGGGAAATCACAATCATATTTCATAACTCAGGTTGTTAGTGTTTGTTCCTGTGGCGGCAGCAGAAGAGGCTTCCTCTGCTGAGTGCACCATAATAGCTGCTAAAATGTTTCAAGGATTTCAAATGGCTTGGGGTCATCATTTCAGTTCCTTCCAGAATATAAAAACTGTCACAGTAGTAGTCAAGTTTCCTTTTTTTTTTTTTTTTTTAAAAATAATAAAAATAGAAAGTTGTCCTACAAGGAAAATTTTAAGCTTAGAACAATGTTATTTTCCATTCTAGTTAAACAAGATAGTCAATTATTTCTAATTACCAGTTAACTCTGACTCTAAGAGCTGTTGAACTACCACCAGGACTGTTCAAATCTACCAAAAAACCCTCTACTAGGACAGCTTCTCTCTGGGAACACACACTCCTTCACGCTGAATTTTTTTGCAATCTGTGTTGACTGCCAAAATTTAATTTTAATTTTGAAAAAAAACTTCAAAAAAAGCCGCCAAAAAAAAACCCAAAAAAACAACAAACCCAAGCCCAAACATTTAAAATACATGAATGTTTCTTTTTTCCTTTGCTGTAAGGAGTAAACTATTGATTATAATAACGATATCTTGGGATATGTTCCACGTCCCAACATCCCCATTCATGAGACAATAGTTTCGCTGCTGAATAACGAAGTGAATTCAGAGTGCTAATTAGAGGAGCAGTTGCTTTGTGCAGTTTATTTTATACCTGGAATAATTTTTCCGGAATATTTGAAAAAGGAACCCCTTCCTCCCCAGTAGTTTTTGGGTTTTTTTTCTTCCAAAAATGTCATTTTGGGATAGAGAGAAGCACCTTAGGAAGGTGAGCACAGTAATGACCAAGTGAGGAAGATGGATTGGAGAAAGGCATTGAGGAGACAGCACAAAGGAAAAGGGGGATGAGGAGCAGCGCAGGGAATATCAGAGGAGGAAAAGCAACGTGGGGGAAACTGCAGCACAAAGCAGATGAAAGAGAAGCAAAGAACAAACAACAGAACATACTGAGGAACTTAAGACTGAATTAAAATACAGAATAATGAGGAAAGAAGAGAACATCAGCATCCAGAGAATGGAAGAGGGCAGAAAATAAGCTAGGGTTTAAAACTAGAAATAGGAAGGAATAATGGAAGGCATTTTTGAAGTTCTCTCTTCTACTTTTCCTCACTTGGGATGGAAACATGATTGTCTTATAAGTTCTGAACGCCCAACAAAATCTGTGCCCCTCACCATCACTGAGGAATCCCTATTAAATGTGTGTTCTAATAAATCTTAATATTTTCTAAGCCAGCAAATTTCTTCTTATATCTCATAACTGTGTCAGGCCAGCAGCTGGTCATAACCAATTTCCCACAGATGCTGAAATTATCTCCCCTTTTAACTTCTTTCTCCTTCCCCTTTTCTTTTCCAGTGCAACAAACGAAGCCACTGAACCCAAAAATAATGTTCTCCATTTGGAGAGCAGTCCCTCAGAGGCTCTTTTACCACGAGGGAAAAATATAATGAACAAAGTTTTTGTGTGCAGCAGGGAGGAAGTCAAATAGAAAACACGTGTCTTTGCCACTTCTTGAAAGAAAGGAAAAATATACTTGAGGCTTTTTAGATGGCTCTAATATCACATGTAAAAAATATAAATAAAAAACCTAGCTGCTAATTTTGATCAGACAAAGATTCTCAGCCCTGAAAAGAATGAAGAAAGTCTAAAAAATGCTGGCATGCTTTTGATATATTTTAAGAAATACCAAAACATAGAAGATGGTAAAAGTTGTTTTGAAGGTCAGATTTCTGTTGAAGCAAAGAAAAAATATAAATAAAGAAAAGTTAAAAAATCCACAAAACAAAAGCAGCCAATCTAAAGACACATACAAAAATGAACCACCTGCTTTTGTTAAAAACAAAATTTGCCCCACTAAAAAAACTGAGTCACCCTTTGATTAATCAACATTTTCCAACAGAAAAATAAATAGAAATGATGGCAAGGCATTTATACATTCCCAGTGTGTCTGCAATTACCTAAGTGTTCCATAATTTTCCTTCTTATCATTTCACACACGTTATTCTGAATATCCCTGCAAAATCTTAATTTAACTTCCACTCCTCGTTCAGTGGGTTGGTAAATGCAAACAACCACGTACACAAAGCAGAGATACCACTTCCCGTGTACGTACAAAATGCTTGCAGGCCTGTCGAAGTCTGTAAAAAAAAATGGCAAAAATCAGAGTTACTGTGCGTTTGCCTTTTCCTAAGAGCAATTTTATTAATTAAAAATCAGGTATTTTCAAATAGCTACGGCTCAGCATAGCTAGCAGTAGCATTTGGGGCAGGGAAGAAGTGGGTGTAAATTGCTACAAGATCACTTCATAGTTGTTTACATACAAAAAAATGACAGCGTGGGACAAGACTGAATTAATCACTGTCTTTTAAATTAGGATTTATTATCCTTTTAACTCACCTGGGGAAGAACACATTTTAAGTGCACCTGACTGGTTATTGGACAAATCCATAGTCTTTTGTTTCCCACCTCATTTTCCTTTTAGGTTGAATACACCAGCACCTGTCAAATCCTGAAATACCGTTGTGGAACCAGCCCTGGTGGAGACAGGCAAAGATGCTGTAGAAGGTCTTGGAAAACTGGCCAATAAATATGTCTGCACTGAGGAGATGCATTTGGCCAGGCTTTTAGGCAGCCAATTATTTGCATTAGGTGGATTTCTCTAGCTCACACTGGGAGCAGGAGCGTTGATTCTGCAGCACTGAGCTGCTCTCTAGAGCACTAGCAGGAATAACTTGCTTTTGATGTCCTTAACTTATCCACCTACTCCAAACCAAGCAGAACCTGCTAATTAACAAGCTGATAAATGACCGCTGAGTGGAAAAAAAATTCTCTTTCTTATTCCCACAAAACTAAGCTGTAAGTGAAATTATAAATTCTTGGTATAAAGTGAAGGTGTCAATCACATCAGCACACAACTTCTGAAAGGAAATGAGTCACCAAGCAGGAAAATCTACAAAAATGGGTAATTAATGGCAAGATCTTGAAGGGTTTGATCACTGCTGGCTGCAGCCTGTGCTGGCAGCTCCTCCCCAGGAATGTGGAGCAGAAAGGGAAGAAAGGGAGCAAGGGGAATGGTGAGGTCAGGAAACCTGATTTAAGCTGCACCTTCAGAAAAGCCACGGAGGTGACTCATTGCTGGGTGTCAACACAACAGAAGGCATGGGAGAATTGATTCCTGGGTTTTTTGGTTGTTTGTTGTTGTTTTTTTTTTTTGGTTTTTTTCCCTGTTTTTAAGAGAAAACAACCCAAAGGTTTCTACCTTTGCAGCAAGGACCCCTGGGCAGAGGTGGTGAGGCAGGTGCTGTGCACAGGAATGTGTGAGGGAGAGATTTCCATCACCTGCACCTTGTACGATGCTCCCACGACTCTCTGAACAAAACGCTGTTGTAACTGTTGTTTGTCATCATAGAAATAGATGAAATGCTTATGGTATGAGCTGTGGTGTCCAGATAACCCAAGCTGAAAGAAGAAGGGGGGGAAAAGCTGATTTCTGTACACCTAAGTGCAGACTTCTAGGATTCTATGCAATGGTGCCAATTCCGCCCAAGGTCACGTGTCAACTGAAATTTAGTCACACATCATTTGCTAAAATGCATAATAAGAAGCAAATGCTCACTGGACTGGAATACACTAGACTCCACAAAGTATCTCTTTCAGTTTACCCATAACAAAGATTAAATACTGATTTAGTGTTACATTATTTAAAGTTATTCCAGTGTCTTTCGCTCACCAGATGCCGTTGTTAACTTATTACATGCTTGTCACAATGTCAGTCCAAGTAGAACTTGGCAGCAAAAGTAGCCTCTTATCTAAGTATTTACAATGAATACAAACACAAGAATTTGCATTTATGTCAGTGCAACCCATGAATTCATCATTTGCATGTCACCAGCAAGGCAATGCAAAGACTGTCAGAGCAAAGACAGGAGTCTCACTGACTTAAATATCCTTTTTTTTTTTTTTTTTTTTTTTTCTTTTTTTCCTCTAAATATCTGTTTTCTTTGTGATCAGGCAAGTTCACGGAGGAGGTGGTGGGGGTCTCTTTCCCTGCCTGCCTGGCAGAAGTCAGCAGGAGGAGTGACTAAGCTGATCTCACATCAGGCAGCAGAGCAGACATGATGAAAAAAGGGTCTGTAAGCAAGGAGAAACTGCTGAGCACTTGACTCCTTTGTGCTTTGGTTTGAATTATGCAACCTGGGCTGAATTCTGTAAACCCTGTATCCACTCCTTGCAATGAATGCACATCGAGGAATGGATTCAGAGCTCACAGAAATGAGTTCAGTGTCTCTCAGTACCTGTTTTACCTGTGCTGCACTAAGGAATATACAGATGAAGTATCACCTTTCTGTAAGGAATAGGAACTCCTCCACTTGAAAAACTTACACAGCTAAAAATCAGCTTGGGGTATCATCCTCTTATAATTGTTGTCACAGCTCTGTAAGAGATTAAAATTAGCCAGTAAACAAGTTTTCAGAACATTTTAAAAAACTGCTAAAGCATTTTCTGCAAAATTTCAAATGGACAAGCCTTCAGGAATTGAAGAAATTCACAGCAAACAAATTCACAGATGAGCTTGAACTGGACTGGGTCAAAATTTCTGTGGAATTAGGCGACTGCTAACCACGATTCTTTTTCATGACACCACATTCAGTGAAATTCCTTGTCAAATAATTAGCATTACCTTTATCTTTCCTGAAGTGCTTGTGTGACAATTTCCTAACTATAGTTCCGGCTTTTACCCTCCGAAGAGCTTTGATTTGATTCTGCTGACACAAAGGTAAGCTGGTGGTGATTTCCCCTCTGCCAGGACTTCCGTCAGGATGAGCAGCAAGTGGAGCAAATCTGTGTGAGCTCATTCCATCTACTCCTCCAGCTCCAGGGATTGTCTCTCCAGAGAGACAGAGGAGAATATCCCAACACCCCCAACATTGCCATTCTCACCGTGCTCAGGGCAGATCACCAGTGGATGGAAGTGCTTGGGGAGAAAACAATACTCAGAAAAAGCTTCTCTGTGGTTTAAATGAAAATATTGGCGCTCCTTTGGTCTTTTTGTACAACACCACCAAATGAAATCTTTGGTTTAGGCTGGGTAAAAGTGGTTCTGTGTTAATGCAGAGTCTGAAAGCAACACCCAATGGTGACGCTGGGGTGTCCCTGGGGAACGTTTCATTCTTATCTGCCGAGTGCTGGCTGCCTGCGGTTCAGTCCATCCAGTTCAAGCTCTTTAAAGCCATAAACCTGACAACTCAGGAAATTCTGCACGGGCACAGACGTGGATTTGAGACAAACTTCCTTATTGCCTTTGAGGTAAAGGAGCACACAGAGAACGGCTAAAAAACAAAACCCAAAAAACTCCATGAAGGTTCTTGGTCCTACAGAACACAGCTCAGTGAGGACAGATGGAAAGCTCTTCTGTTGCTCAACAAAGTTCTGAGGAAGCAGCCTGCCTACGTTTTTGTTTCAGAGATTTGGAGAACGCAGCAGATAGAGCTCTCAGCCTCCCAGATACACCCCCTGGGTTAGATTATTCAATTAAATGCACTGAGAATAGCAGTGATCTTTAAGTATTCTTATATATAGATAGGAATATGGTATAATGTTTCTTGTGACGTGAGACTTAACCATGCCAGCCATCTACTCATTCTATTAGTAACTTTTGCATCTAATAAAACTGGTAAAGTTTTATTGGATTTATTGGAGGTAAACAGTAACTGATGGACTGAAGCTGAAGTTTTGTTCTTGAACTCAGCTCACAGCACAATGTCACAAAGAAAATTTTATAACACAAGGAATTAAAAACCAACTCAAGATCAGCTATTGTAACTTTATACTGCGAATACTTGGTTAAGCCTTCTTGCTTTCGTATCTCCCTCCTCCTGCAACTCTTTCCTGATGTTTTCTTAGCGTTTATCATCTGTTGCTAAAAGGAAATTTTGTTACTAACAACAACAAATTGAAAAATAATTGACACTTTATATTTTGTAATCTACATGATTCCCTTCACACTTCAACTCACTGTTTTGAGGTGCAGCTGTAAATATTGCAGAAAAAAAAAAAAAGAAAAAGAAGGGAGCATGGTTAGATGATGCATGGCACAGAAACCAACCTAATAAATTCTTTAATTTTACTCCTTGCTATGAAACAACAGGGCTAGTAATATTTCTTGAGTCATTTAGCTTCTATTGTAACATAACCTGCAGACTAAAATAATGAACCTGAAAACATTGTGTGATTTTTCTTTCTGCTCTATTGTGTTCAATGGTACTGTGTCATGCTACAGAATAATTTTAATAATCATAAATTTTTTGGGTTAATTATTAAACCACTTATTTCTACTTTTAAACAAGGAACTTAGTGAGGCAGGCTATAAACAGCAGGAAAGACAGCTCAAGGTAGCACAGGGGTGATGTGTAGTCGTAGATATCTCAGGGCACAGCAGGATTAGAGTGACAGAAATCCAGAATCAACAGGAAAGATCCTAACTGACACAGGATTACTGCCCCAGTCAGACAAGGCTGTTTACTGGTTTAACTGCTGGATGTATAATTTCTATAATTAGAGTCTGATCAGTAAGCAACGCTGCAATGCAGCTTCAACACCCTAAAGAAATTTTAGACAGGCTATTAAAGAATGATTTATGAAGCAGGCTTTTGTTCAAGCAAGTGATTAGCATTGCCTACTAAGTGTTGAACTGGACATAACCAAGCTAAGGAATAATAAACAAGTTGGAAAAATAAAACGGGAAAAAAAAGAGAAAAGCATTTCAATGTTTTCCGTGCCACAGCAGTAAAGAGCAACATTCTGTTAAAGTAACCAAAAAAATTCAGCTTTCCCTTTTCGGCAATATCTCCAGTACTACTCCGCAAGCCTGTAAGGAGTGGCTGAGATGGGCAGCATTAAGTTTGTTTTCTGGTGTTGCTGCAGCAGTCCTTGAACATTCCCAGCAGTGCCATGACAGGGCCAGAGAGAGGATTTTTAATGACTGTACAACCAGAAATGCTTTGCATGATCTACATCCTAATTGCTCCTGTTCCCAAAGAACAGAACATCAGGTTTTACAATACACAGCAGGGGACTAAAGGCTCTCTTTGGAAAACTTCTGATGTAAATATGGGGCAACAAGGACTTTGCAACTCATTCATACGATTGCCTTTCACAGCAACACTTCTGCTTCAGCTGCAAGAAATCTCATTTACAGAACTAAATCGGTGTGTTTCCCTTTACAGCATCTTTCCCTTAGTTAAAGACTTTGTCTCAAAAATCTTGGAGTTTTATACTGCTTCCTGTGGCATGTGATAATCCTGCCATAACAAAATCTCTCTAGTGGATTTCATTGAGTTTCAATAAAGCCCGTTCGCATTAATCCAGTTTCTCCTGTTCCGGGTTGGAGCGTTATTATTTTTAGACTAGTTTGTCAAATCTTTTTAGACAGATAATATAAATTTATGTCTCCATTATATCTACAAACGGCCTTATTTGGGCTGCATTAATTCCCTCAAAGTCAAATCTTGCTTTGTTTATGAGATTATGGGCATTGATTTCAGAGGCTCGAGACAGAAAAATACCTGCACTTAATGGAACAATTGCAGCAGTCCCACTGTGTCCACAGAGGATCCATCAATTGTGAAGACATCTTCCCTCACTCCCACACCCTGCCTTTCCCCTCCTCCCCACATTGGTAACTGAATTAACTGTGCTGTTCTTCAGATAAATGCTTGTTTTTCAAATAACTGCTCAGTCTCTGACCC
Organism: Chamaea fasciata; assembly: GCF_029207755.1. Classification (NCBI taxonomy): domain Eukaryota; kingdom Metazoa; phylum Chordata; class Aves; order Passeriformes; family Sylviidae; genus Chamaea; species Chamaea fasciata. The sequence goes on from NW_027094107.1 coordinate 5,553,570, forward strand.
TTCCTCAGGGCTGATTTTATCTTTCTTTTATTTTTTTTTTTCGCTTTTTTTTTTTTTTTTTTTTTTAGTTTGTCTCAAGCTGAACTTCTTCTGACCTCACATCTACAGTGATTGAAGCCTTTATGAACGGAGTATGATGTCGGATTTTGTCTTAGTTTAAAGGGTTTATTCCTGCAAAAGATCCTTAAGTGAAAGTTGCAAGCCTCACATTTGATCTTGCAGGTCAGCAGCTGGTTGGGTGTGATTCTGAATAAAGCAACATCTGAGATGCAATACCATCCTCAGGTACAAATAAAATACAAATAATACAAAGAAATCAAACAGACACAAAAATACAAACAAATCCCTGTATTTTATCCATAATTCCAGTGGACTGGGAGTGAGCACAGTGTAGCCCTCTACACCTTTATGCAGATTTATACCACCCAGAAGGTTTGGAAAACCTCAGTGATCCCACCAAAGTCTGAAAACACCTCTATCACCCATTTAAAGCTTCAGAGACAATGGAGCAACAGGAGCCAGAATGTTGCACAGACAGGAAATAGGGGGTATGGAGAATATTGATGACCCCAGCCATGCCAGGAATCTAGAAATAGCCAGGAAGTATTTTCCTAGCTGACCATCCAAGGTGACTCACCAAAACATTGTCCCCAGCATTCATTTTTTATTTTAAAGCACCATTGTGAACTGGAAAACATCCATCATTGATTTAAAAATAATTTATTTGGATTCTGCATAGTCTATTTCCTGTTATTAGCAGGAGGAAAAAACATGAAAAATAAAATTAAAATTTTGTTTTGATGCAGTAAGTCTACCTGATGAAAAGAAAGGGATTTTTCCTGGTAATTCCTGAACACTCCTGGAAGACAGGATGCTGCCCATTTAAAGTTTTGCATAATTTCCTTTATAATTTGTTTTTTGCTTTGTGGATTTTTTTTTTCCTCTCCAAGATCTTTTATTAGCTATTTTATGTTAGGTGTCTTTGAAGATACCTCAAATCATGAACTAAAAAGAAAAATGTTTTTATGACGCCAAAGGACAAACAAAAGACTTCATCATTTATCACACTTTCATTAACATGCAATAATCTGGAAGTTTATTTCTCTGAGAAATAAAGCACTGAGAGGTCCATAAAGGTGATGCACCAAGCCTGACTTTTCTGGAATGTAAAAACTTTGATGCAGAATAAAAAGCACACAGCATCTGCCACTCTAAAAGCCAGTGGCAGTCATTCAATTAATAGTGCCAGATTCCACTGGCTCAGCTGAAGGAAACAGTGAAGAAAAGGCAGGGAGGAGATTTCCTCAGAACGCTCTGAACATCAGAGTATTAAAAAAAAATAAAAATTAGGAGAATGAGGTTGCTGAGAGGAAGTGGCCAATATTGAAATATTGAATTTTGAAATGGACAGAGCTGGGTAAAACCACTTGAAGACAGGAGTGTGTAAACACAGACACACTCTCACAAATGTTCCTGCTCTTGCATTCTGTGTGGAACTCAATATTCCCGAGATGCCGATCTCAATTCCACAGAGCAAACTTGGCAATACAAACTGTAGACAAACACACCTCCTCGTTTTCTGAAGATGAAGCCTACGTCACCTCAGAGAGGAGTCCAGTTATAGATGTCAATTTAAAATTTTTAAATGCTTTTTCATGGGGAAAAAAACCCCCACAATTCCCATTTCTACTTCCTGATAGAGTCTCTTTCAACAGATGAGAATTAAAAATGTGCCTATTCCTTGGGTGGGTTCTAATTCAGTTACATAACCTAATTATTTCCCAGCAATATAATCTCTGAAATACTGAAACAAAGTTTTAGGCAATAATTCACAAGGACCTAGATTCAATATACATTAGCTGAACCAAATTAATCTACTCTTAAGTGTAAAATAACAAACTCCAGTGTAAAATAATTAATCCTGTATTTATCTTAAAATATGCAAATTATTTATCCTGGATTTAACAGTGCAGTAATTCCATGCTAATAAAATATACAGTAACTCTCTTGCTTTACCTATAATTTTAAAAACCAATTAAAGAAGGTATTTAACAACATCAGAACATCCCTCAAAAATAATGTGTATTTATAATAAAATGAATCATTAAAAAAATAGGAGAAAATCAAAACAAACTACCATGTTGAAAACTCCAACAACACACTCCTTAAAGTCCTGCTTTTCTGTTTTGTTTGGGAATATTTATTAGCAGAAGTTACCACTTTTCAAATAGGATTACTGCAGCAACACTTAGTTTGAGACTTAGCTCATAAGCCTTTTGCTGAATCAAATTTTTTGTTTCCATGGAATAGTCCTACTTATCAATTCCCATTTCTGAGTCTGCCACCTTGAAGGTTCTAAGAGGGTTCTTGACTAACATGACATTTAACACAAGAGTTTATTTACAAAATAATTCTCCACTCCATTTTGAAGGGTTTCACTCATGTCTTCACTATGTATGAATCATCATCACTGCAAGGAGCCAAGTCACAGCCTCCCTCAAAAACAGCTCCTATTTTCCCTTTATAGAAGTAGATTTATTAGGTCCCTAAGAAAGATCACTGACCACAAAAGCAATAGGAAAACAACCAAACAAACACTGACTTGCACTGCTTGTCCATTTCTGCTGGTGTCATGAACCCACAGAGTCTCACTAGAGATGAGCAAGGTCTATATTTACCAGCACTACAGAGCACATCCTCTTTCCTCATGTCTGTGAGGAAAAGGACCTAAAGTCAATTACACTTCATTGTTCTACAGTGATTTTCTCGAACAGAAAAGGAAAAATCAAAAAGAAGACATCAAAATTGACCTGTTGCTAATTTCAACCATCGAGAATTCGGTCACTTTATCCTCTTCAAAGCCAGGTGATCATACTGTCAATATATGTTGTGCATTTCAGCTTGCCCTGAAATCCACTCTCTTCATTTACCTGCATGTAAATATTTTAAACCAAGAGCAGATGTAGGTTTGCTCTTGGGCATTATGCAAAGTTTTACATCACTGATTAGGATGTATATAAAGAATTTTTTATATTATTATTATTTTTAAGAAAGAGGATTAATAATGGACCTTTAAAACACCTCAGATTTTTATATCATCATTATGGCCAAGCAATTTGCTGTGCAAGGTGCACTGTACGTTTATTCTTACCAAGACCTCACTGAAGTGCTATAAATAATCCAAAAAATAAAGCCATCAAGAGCACGATGTGTCTCAACATAAAAGGCTTAAATCTGGCCAATCAGTTATGCACAGTGAATAATGCAAACTGCTCTATTCATATGCACAATACTGTATAAAATTTAATTTAGGAATTTAAGTATTTGCCTCTTGTGTGACTTTTCTGCCTCTAATTTAATACAATTTCCTTTCTCAGAGAAATTATCACAGTACATTTTGACATCTGTTCTTCAAAGAATTATAGGGATGGTTCTCAAAAAAAAACCACTTCAGAGTATTTTATATAAACCTGCCCATTTCTATCAGACTCTACAATAATAATTTTTAGTTATGAGGTATTGCTTTTCATTTCATTCATATTCATTAGCAGTGGGCAGATATCAGAAGTATGAGGGTGAATGAAGGGAGCTCGAAAACTGAGAATTAATATCGACTATAAATTGCTAGAGGGAGCAGAATTGGAAAAATCAGCAGTACTCTTTAAAACCAAATAACTTTTAGGAGAGGAAACAGCTTCTAGTCATCTCTGAGCTGACTGTCCATTTCAGAAAATTTCCTAATTCAGCCTCCAGTTCTACGCACAGAAAGAAATATGATAAATATTTTTGACATGCTTTGCTTCTTTTAGTGATTGTTAATTCTAATCACTAATAGTGGTCATCAATGTTTCATAAAGCATTTTAGAACCAAAATATGTATTTTGCTTCCATTTGATCAAAAGATGAGCTGAGATACAGAAATTAAGACAGACCAACAGAAAAAAAGAGGTTATTTCCTTGTGAGCTACCCCCAAGGTGTGTGTCTGTGTCTCATTAATGGCAGCACTTCAAAAGGTAAAAATCAAAACCCTAGAGCAAGTAGGGAGCATTAGCCAAAGGAAGATGAACACATTCATAAACTGCTGCTGAAAAATGGGGGGGAAATGTCAGATAAATCAAGCAGAAACGAAACGAAAAGGATTTGTTGCATTGTTCACGACCTGTAACGTGAGGTAGCAGATATGGAAGGAGGCAATTTGAGACATCAACGAATTGAAAGGTTGGTTTAGGAGCTGCAATGTAACATCTCATATCAATACATCTGAGAGAAATATCTTCTGCAAGACATATAAGTTCTGCAGTCAAAACATATTTGCAGGCATTGTTTATTAAATTTCTGTGTTATTTATTAAATGAGTAATCGCTGTTTGTGTTTGCACAGTTACACTCTCAACTCTTTTGAGGGTAAACCCCAAAAAGAGCATCACCTGCAGTGGAAGCCTCTTCTGCCCACAACCATTCCTTCTCAATAAGCTTGTTTTATTTGATACTGAGGTTTACAGGGCCAGGAGAATAAACAATTTCTAAATGAAATCCTGAAACATGTTTATGAAATTACCTAGAGGCCTTCTCTTCCCAAAAGAGCAGCTACATGTTTAATCACATCACTGTACCTCACTTGCAAGAAGACCATCTCGCAATGATCAAGGGGAAACCTCTCAGCACTGTGACGAAATTTTGCTGTATCACTGGACTTTTCTGTCAAGTCTAAAACGATCATAATCTCAGAGTCTCATAACCTGAAGTCTCATAACACCACTGTATTTTCTGAATATGCTGTAAAACTCCGTACAATAGAGATTCAGTGACCTCTTCAGTAAAATCCTGATAAAGACTCATTAATATATTTACCAGATACCAAAGCTGCTCTTATTCTAGAGAGCAAATCAATCCTATTCACACAGAAATAGGGATATTGTCTGTAGAAAAAAAAAAAAAACTTATGACATAACAGAAATTAATGATACAGTAGCAGATATTTCAAATGTCATTAAAGCATTACAAATTTAGAGTAAACAGATTATACACTAAGCAACCTCTGAGCAAGGATATTTCTGCTTAAGGATAAATGGGTAATGATCGAAAAATTACAGAGATAGTTTGCAATAATTGACTTTTTGACATGGAAGAAACCAGAGAGGCACAAAGATCTTCTACAAATGCCTGCAATATGTTAAAGCAGTTCTATTTATACATGGCATTTTGGGGAGGAGTATTCCAAACATGCCTCAGTAGGTACACAGTCCAGTCCAGCATATTTATCAAACTCTCACTCCACATTATTTCAGTTAGACACCACAGGGCCGCAGGCTGCATTCAAGGCCAAGTCCTGCAAAATGCTGAGAACTGTGGGCCTGATATTTCTGGGTCTGGGAGATTTTAGCCTGCTAACATGTGCTAACTTTTTCCCCAAGGAAAAATTTCTCAAGAAAGCTTCTTCTCAAAACAATCTTGGCGAACAACTCTCCTCTCTCAAAACAATCTTTCTCCAGGTGGTGTTTTGCTGTTTCTCTGGTTTAACCCATGGGATTAGAGAGGTATCGTTCCTATTCAACAGCCACGTTAAGTCTATATGGGAACACCTTATAAAAGGTAGTAAGAATTAGACAATAAAAGCCTTTTTCCTATGCTCTTTGCTTCTGAAATATTTGGAGTCTTTCATCTTTCTTTCATGTCCTACGGCAACAGAGAACCACAAAAGATTTTCTTCCAGATTCAGAAGGAATCAAGGCACGGGAAGCAGTGTTTTATTTTTAGTATTACTCCTGTATGTTTTTTATTACTCCTGTTTGAGGAGGTGCTCAGTCCTGAAAGACTCAAGTGGAAGCTGCCAGATGGAGAATATTAAATGCAGTTCTACCGTCCTATGTTTACCTGTGCCCCAGGATCTCTCTCTCTTTGCTGGGTAACATTCCTGCTCAGCAAAGAGCTCCGCGTTCTGTATGGCAAAGTGATCTCACCCATGAGATTTTCGTGAAACCGAAGGAAAATATTTGCGTATCCTGAAATCAAATTAGAAACTATTCCATTTTTTGAGCCAGCACTACACCGAAATGAAAGAAATTCCACCTGATCCCTATTTAGTTGAGGCATACTTATAACATACAGAGCCATGCCAGAGTGCCCCTGGGGAGCAGGCAAAGTGGTCCGAGTTTTCCTTCGGTTTTGTTAATCAAGATCACCACAAAGTCTTTTAATCTAATGGAAGCAGAACAGCATAACAGAATTCCTGGATGAGAGATGTAGACATGTTTTTCAATGGTAGTTTGTGAGGCAGAAGAGAATATTAAAAAAAATTAAAATAAAAATAATCTATCTTAAACAGGACAGTTCGTGTGCCTATGTATGTGCTCCTGTGAAATTAAATATTGATCTCGCTTCTTTTTTTTTTTAATCTTCCTTCAAGCTCTGCAGCATGAGTTAGCAAATAATAATTGAATATATATTTGAAAATCAGTCTAAAATGGGTATGATTTTCCCTTTCGTTAATTACGGCCTTGTATACTTTGATCAAATGAGTATTTTGGGGATTTGATTTTGGTTTTTTAAGGCTTCCCCTCCCTCTGCTTCTCTTCATGTTGTAGTTTCCCTTCCAAGTGTCTATCTTCATGCTGCAGAGGATTGCTCTGGAGATGCGGTATCAGGGAACTACCTGACACAGAAGATTAATGTAGAAGTCTGCTTGAACTGTTATTGCATACCAAGCACAGCTCCCTGCCCTCCTTTCACCACCAATTTCAGGGCAGAAAACTCTTTTACTCATGGGCAATTTTAATCCTCATATAAATGTCTCCTCTTGCTTTCCTTCAACTGCCTCAGTAGGTTTTGCTTGGGTTCTTATGGTCACTGTCTTTCCACCCCTCATTCATTTCCATAAGTTTTCCTCCGGCAAACTGTTCTAATTTCACTTGATTTTTCATTTTTTTCTGACCTAATTTTCATGGAACAAAGGGCTCCCAGATAGACAAGAGAGAAATAATGGTTTAAAAAATCCTGTAAGGGAAAGCCCTTAGACTCATATCCCATTTGCCATGGTATCGTATTTATCAACAGAAAGAAGTCAAATCCTGATTGTGCTGTGGTAGAAAAGAGTTTATGCAAATTCTTTAATAAAATCATGTCAATATTAGAATATCAGCCTTGTGATAAGAACACCTACACTCCTTCACTTCTAAGTGTTGGGTCAGGAAACTTCCCTTTTAATCAATTATTTTTACTCTTAGCCTGTTTTGCAGGTCTCCAAAACCTATTCTTTCAATTCACATTGAGTTTTTTTCTCATCCAGATATATTTATTTTTATCATTATTAAACTTTTTTTTGGTTAGTCCTTGACATCAGAGATCTCCAGACAGAATTAAAATAATTTTAGTGAATGAAGAGCTGCAACAGGCTTTTCCTAGTTATTTTATTCTAATCTAGATACATGTATGCCTAAAGAGAAAATTTAATCCCCTTAGTTTGCTCATGTCTTGCAGTTCCTCAATGTCATAATAAAATAACTAATATCCATTCCAAAAAAAAAAAAAAAAAGCAAACACTTTAAAATAATTATTAAATTAACATGACAGATGTTACCTTCAACCAAAGATGCCTCAAATTTAGTTTTGTAGAGTATCATGCTCAATACACTGCAAAGTTACTGCTGGTGTAGTTTACATTGACATTATCCACATCAAACAGAGATGTGCAGTGCTTTATGTGTCCCAAGACAATCCCCTACAATTTTTATTATTTTTTACCCAATAACCTTGGAATCAGAGCTGTCTCAGGTGAGGGACCAGCCCCTACACCATCAGAATACCTGTGCCCCACTCGTGGCACCTGAGCTGCAGAACTTGTCCGTAGCCAAAGTCCCAAAGTGATTACCTGGCCTAGTTACAAACCCTACTCCTCATTATTCTCCTTGTATCATCCCCCTTTAATCTCTAATCTAATTAATTTATTTTATGGCCCTGGTTTATCAGTCTCAGATCTTCTCAAATCTCATTTCAGATTGTGTAAAATGTAAATTTCTTGGCTTCCCTAAGCAGACCACTTATCTATCATAAACAGAAGGGCTTTTATTTCCCCTATTTTTTGACTCTAAATTATGTTCCCCAGTAATTTGAGTTATTTTCTTCCTTTATTGTGTTCTCGTATGTATCTATTCAAATTAGCCACAGCATCATTAAGCTGCCATTGTACATATATAATAACTGTAGTTCTCACCTTTGGCCCTCCAATTTGATTTCAGTCAAGAACACTATTTTAAATTTTAGCTATAGAAAGCCACATTCATTTCAAATTACTACTAAAAGTGATGACTGAATAGAATTTCTTTTTTTTTTTTGAGTTAGAGAAGAGCAAGATCTTACATTCCTAGGAAAACAATGCAGCTGACAATTCTGGTTTCTATAAAAATAAGACATTGCACGAGTTTACTGAGATCTATGATTTAAAATCTGAAATGTATCAAGAAATAATCTTACCATTAACTGAGTTTTTTCAATGTTGGGAAAACAGGCATTGCAAAGCAGCATAATCCTTCCAACAAAGAATCACAAGTATCAGGACAGATGCATTCAACGAAAGTCTTGCAAGGAAATGAAATTACAGCAACAATACCACACCATGAGAAAGAAAAAAGCTAAATAAAGAATCAGGATCCAGCTAGAAATCTTTTAACATACCAGGTTTAAAGATATCAAACAAACAAAAAAGCTGCATTCTGTTTAGGATTAAGAAGTCTGATCTAAAGAAAGAACATTTATTTTATCAGATCAGTGGCTGAAAGTCCCAGTAGCAGGTATTAGTACAGTGGGGGTGTTTTAACTGGTTTTAGAAATAAATCATATAATTTCCAATAATTTTTTCTCTCTCTCCGCAAGTATAGTCTAAACAGCAGGAAAGTAGCACCACAGAATCCTTCTAAAACTGAATTTCACTGTTTGATTCTTGGGAAAAGAGTGAAGGAAGGAAAAAAGAAGAGAAACCTGGTACATGAAGAATTAAACTCTGAAAAATTGCAACCAAAAAAAAACCCACTTTAAAAAAAGTTTTGTTAAGCATTTTTTAGCTTACACTGATGAAGAGATAGAAAAGAACTCCAGTCAAAAGGAAACCTTATGAAGTACTGACAATAGAGAAAATCCTCCTTTTTTATATATATATATATGTATGATATCTGTATTTAAACAAAATTCTCCAACCTCCTTTATGCTATGACAGCTATTGATTTGTTTTCCTCCTTCCTTTGAGCTGATATGTCTGAAATAAAGCAAGAATTTCCTGGCTTCACCTCCAATTATTTCTGATAATAAAAAACTCTGTTAATATATTGAGCCATTTCATGAACCATCTTCATTGAAATAAATAATTTTTATTGCCAGCTTAGCAGAGATTCTTAAGGAACGCGCCTTTTCTCCTTAACTGAATTAGGATATACCTTACATTTAATTGCCTTAATACAGTAAAAAGCGGTGACCTTCTGTTCTATGCACAGCACATCTGTGCAGAAATGTAAAGATTATTCCATTAGACACCTGAGCACACCTGAGAGCTCCATTCTCTTGACCTCTGGGCTGGTAAATCTATACAGTGTGCCTACTTGTCTTATTCTGTTAGTACAAGCCACTAGAGCTGTGTGTTTTCCTGTCGAAATAAACACTTTGAGCTCTACTTAAGAGTTGGAGCTATACTCTGGACTTATCAGATTTAAATTCAAAGAGCTTGACAGGCTGGGAACTCGTGAAATCTGCAGAATTTGAAAATACAATGCTTTGACAGGCAGAATTCATCTCAATACTCTTTGCAGATACTGTTTGTTATCAGAAAAACAAGCACAAAAAAAAACCTCTGGAACTGGAGCTCGCCAATTGTGTGACCCCCAGTACTCACACTGACAAAATAAACAAAGTGAGAGACGCAACGGCAGTAAGCCAAGTGATCATTTACTCCTCACAGGAAGTATTTTGTACATTTACCAGGCACGCCACCCCTTGCCAAACTCACACAGGCGGCATTTTTTTTCCTCTTCACCAAAATCAATTTAATACAAAACCAGGGCATCAGGTTTTTTCTGTACTAAGGTATTAAAAGGTGCTTCATCCAAACAGAGCTCCCCTTCCTCTGGACATGCCGATTTAAAGATCTCCGAAGGAAACCACCAAGAATAACTTATTTAAAATCTCTGCCCTGGGGTAGGAGAAACTCAGCTAAGATTCAAAAGGATCAACAAGGGAAACATGTCCCACACAAGAAAAACAGAATAATGGGTGGAGATTGCACGCCTTGAAAAGCAGCTACCCCTGAAATCAGGCTTTCTTTGCAGGCTGTCCTGACTCTTCGTGCTACTCATGCAGAGATCAGAAGCCAAAGTTCCTGGTATTGAAATGACTTTACAAGTGCTGAAGAAACCATGCATTAATCTTAATGTTGCTGGATATTTAATGAGGAGCAACTGGCCCTTCTAAAGGATGATTGTCTTGTAAATTAAGACCAACAGAGCCAGGAATTTATTCTGAGAAGATTAGATCCAAATAGCTGACTGTTTAATGAGGCTTAGGTGAGCAATAAAAAAAGCATTAAAAGGAGTTGTGTTTTTCCTTTTTGACAAAGCACAGAATTGTGACACCAGAAGTAGACGTGCTCCTTTTGGAAGTCAAAATACCCTAGATCTTGAAGGGGTGAGATTCCCTAATTTTATGCTTTACAAAGTAAGCTGCCCAAAGGCAAGGGGTGTTTTCAGTTCTGTTCCCTTCCAGCAGGATTCTAACACACATACCATGTGGTGATGTTAATGTATCTGCCTTTTTTTTTTTTTTCCCAGATCTCACTTCTCTTTAATGAACTAACGCTATTAAGACCAACAAAAAATTGTGCCTTTTGTACACTTTGGCTGTAGCTTAGTTCTCAGACATTCATTTTTACAGAGTGCATCGTGTTAACCTGCCACGCTTGGTGAGATCAAATTTCTATACATGCTTCAAAGGAAAAAAAAAGAAATTAAGTAGTGACAATACTTTGGGGTCCAGTGGAGTAACTGGCTGACATTATATCTCATATTAGCACTGAGCAGAACTGCTGGCAGTGTGGTTACTCATCTTCATATTTTCCCATTAACATCTACCATATGCCTGGAGTAACTATTTAACACAAAACTGTAATTATTTTACCTAATTAACTGATACATTAAATCAAAGGCCGACTCTGCAAAGTAAGTTAAACCACACCAATTATGGCTCGTGATGCGTATTTTTAGTCTTACAATTGTCAGTGGAGTTTCTCTGACTATGATTAATGCAAACTGATTAACTTCCTTTTTATAGCTTTAATCTTCCCAAAATGTGTAAATATAGTCTAGTGTTACCAGAAGGGCTTGAAATGACAGCTGAGGGAATTAATTTTTTTATTTACTGCATGTAGTCACCATCAGCTCGACCCCACTGGTGCTTTATAACCCCCCAAACTGTCTCTGTGAAAACAAAAAAAAGCAGAAACAAACCCCAAAAAACTCAGTCTCTATTGGTCTTCTGTTTTTCAGAACAATACAGAACAATACTCAACCACAGAGTCTTTTCGTGGCCTGCAATTTTAATGTTTGCCCAGCAGCATAAATAAAATAGTTTTAATTCTAAAGAACCCCTTCTGCATTTACAGTCTTATTGCAAATGGTTAATGTCCCTTTGACCTCTCTAAATGCACATTGTGTCAACTGGCTACTCCTTAATGAGCTATTTTAATGCAAAATGCACACACATGTGCAGTGATTAATCACATTTTAACTGTATCAGTTACTTCCTTGCTCAGTTGCATATCACACTGAGTCAATGGTTTTATTCTCTCTGACACTATTTCTTCTTTGCTCTCCAAGTCTTAGACAAAGCGAGTGATTTAAAAGAGCAAATTCCCAGTTCTGTTGGTGTTTCATTAATTACCAGTATTATCGTCACTATAGTTGGTTTCTCTATCATCTTTGGTATTCATTTTCTCCATCATCCTATCGGTGAGTCTGTTAGACAGAGGACAGGAGGAAGTTTCTGAATTCATCCAGAAGAAACTCTCACACAAGAGATTAAAGCTTATTTCAGCCTTCCACAAGCTCAGTGCCAAGTTTCAGCTTTCCTTCCACTGATGAGGGAGCAAAATCTTGGCCATCACTGACTAAAGAGAATATTCGTGTTTTCCCCTGTATTCCACCTCCCTGTATCTGCACCAACAGATACTTTACTCGTGGCAAAACACGAATGAGGACTTCATTTTGCTCCTTGCCTCCATGCAGGCTCAGTAAGAGCAGAGTGTGTAAATTTCAGGCACTCTCCCTGGACCACTCCTAAAGTAGAGCTAATCCACAAATCAAAAGCTACTCTGTCCTAAGCTGCATCAATGCTGTAATTACTGTATCACTTTTACAGCCAGTCCAGGATGAAACTGAAATGAGAGATGACTAGAAAAAAAAAAGAAAAAAAAAATTAGACTATGGCATTTTCTGGCTTATTTAAATTGAAATGTCACATGAAATAATTTAATTTTGACAGTGTTTAACGGATTCAAAGCAACTTTTCCAGATTCACCTGCCAAACCATGTTTCTTTTTCCTTTCCTCTTGGTACCTTGCTTGTTTAGCTCCTGGCAGCTCACCTGGTGGGCTGAAAGCCTGTGGATGACCTGGAAGACTAAGCAGGAGCTCCTGACATCGACAGCTCCCAGGCAGCCTGCCAGGTGAGCAGCTTCAAACCAAAACATCCTTTTCTATCCCAGAGAGTTTCAAAACACTTGGGGATCTCAAAGAAAATACATTTGGAAACACAGCCTTCCACAAAACAATTATTTTTTCTCCAGGCAACTCTGCCTAGTATTTTTTTTTTTTAATAGGAATCCATTAAATATTTCAAAACTACTGAGTTTGCTCGCTCCCATTCAGTGCGCTTCAAGTTCAAAGAGGGACCACAACAAATTCACATTTGAAGTGTTGTATTTGTCTGGGATTACAAACCAGTAGTTATTTCACTTTGCTGTGGCATGCGCTTAATAAACATGAATAACATATTAACTAAATTGCAGGTTTCTCCAGAGGCATTGTGAGGAATACCAAATATAAGCCAAGCCAGAAGGTAGTCACTGTTTCTGCAGGTGTAGAGGAGGCTGCTACAGCAGTTACCAGCCTGTATTTGCCTCTCAGAACATTGAAAATTAGAAGCAAATATGCTGAAATGAGGAGAGCTCGCCAACAGAACCATGCATTAAAAAAAAAAAAAAAAAAAAAAAAAAAAAAAAAAAAAAAAAAAAAAAAGATTAGCTTGGATGAAAGGTTCCAAATGAAGTGTTTTAGAGAAAATGGTGTATGCCTAAATATTTGACAGCTAAAGGCCTCGGATCTACTTCTCACTTCAAATATGTTTCACTAATAAATTTTTGTGTAATTCCTTTCCAATTTCTGCCGGGTTAAGTTAAAGCCCAATTACTCCAAGAGATATGCAGGTGTGATCAATAAGACATTCACTGCTCAGCAGCACTGAGCAACCTGAACAATTGTGGCAAGGCCAGCAGGTAAATAACTCATGTCCCTGTGCTAAGTATTCTGCAAAGCACAGAGCACGAGTACATTGTTCCTGTAGCACAGAAATTATTCTAAAATTCCCAACCGGTCACTGAGGAGAAGTCCAGGAAGAAACTCTACATTGCACATAAGCAATGATTGTCCAAACCATTTTCCTGCTTTAAAACTAAGCCAAGCACATCACTCAACAAGGCGAATATCGTGGGCCCAAAGAATCTGAAACTCTCTATTCTTAGAATTTTAAGACTTTTTAAATACATAAGTAGATCTCACAGTGATGGTATTAGGGCCAGATTTTCAAAGAAGTTTAGCTCCTATTTTAGCCTTTAAATAAATTGGCAGATTATCGTGTAGGCTCAGGTTATTGTCATTAAGCACTTTCAGAGTGGGGAGGAGACATAGCACAGATGTCTTGAACACAGTTTGACCCTTCAATTTTCTCTCTAAACAATGTTGGAACTCTGATTCCAATTCTAGGTGCCATTTAATTAAATCATTAAGCATTAGGGTCCTAAAAAAATCTCACCCTTAAGAAAAAGAATGTGAACAACCCCACACTTACAGCAGATGGGACAGAGCCCACACTAAGCTGAATTTATCTGGTTCAAGGCTTGGGCTTTACAGGAATTCCTCTCTTTGGGCCATCCAGAGCAGACATCTACTACACTGCCTGCATCAGGCCAAGTCCTGCTCCCTCAGAAAGGGGATTTTTTGCTTTCCCAACTTTACACCTAGTGCAAGGTGTCTGGTTTGAGGGGATCCCTCCACCCATAAGCACAAAAAAACCCAAGCAGAAAATGTAAAACTCCTAATAGAAATTCTGAGCAATAGCAACTGCAAACGATTTATGGTATGGCATGTGATTCAGCGTGAAAGTTACTCTTAATTTAAAAAAAAAAAAGGTATAACAGCGTGACAAAAACCATTGAGCAATTAAAACCTTTGGCTATGCAAAATAAGATGCTACAACAGGAGAGGGACCAGGATGAGGGGAATAGGGAATTATGTAATTCAGGTTGCTGAAGAATAAGACATTATTAGAATAAGAAAATAAAATGCCTTAATTTGGTCAAGCTTCTTCATCCCCGTCATCTCCCTATACTGAACACTTTTGCTTTACAAAAATAGACTGACCACGTGGCTTTTTATTGCCAAATTCAATCCTTTGGGATTGGGATTCCTGCCCAAACTCGGCCTTTCTCCAGCTGCTGACGTGCTCTGCAGTGAGAGGCGGCACAGAGAGGACATTTGTTTGTCCCCAGTTCCAGTCACGAGATAGGTGCTAGAGGACTTTTTCTCAGGTCATGATATATCTCCCTGACTCAATGGCAACTGACAGCTTCCACAAGGAGAGCTGTGGGGATGGTTTTCTGGCTTTCTAGAGCAAACCATTCCTGAGCACTGCTTTTCATTACCTATTTTATTAACAGATGGCTACCATTTATATAACGGGGCACAGGGCCACAGAGGGGAGGATTAAGTTGACAAGCATTATTGATGAAAAATCAAACTTGTTCCCCTTTCCACAATTTTTATTCAAATTGTTGTAAAGCTTTTCTCTCTAGAAATGGTTATAACTAATAATGAAATATACTTTGATCATACTTAAGTTAAAACATGCACTGTCAAGTAGCCTGGAGATTACACCAGCTCACACTCAGAAATTGTATTAAACTAATGATTGCTCATTACAGAAATAATCATGTAAAGGTATAAACAAACAGAACTGTGCAGGCATAACAACACAGTAGTATTTTAATATTTTATTAAATGCAAATTGCACGGATACACACATAGCAACCCTTATTTCATTACCATTGTTCTGTAATTTTGGTGCTAAATATATTCCAAGTAGCGTTGCTCAAATGAAGCACATTTACAAAGCCTTGGCCATTTCACCAGCTTGCTGCTGTTTTTAGTTTCTCAACTACTCCTAACTGGAACAATTAGAAATGGGCTTTAATTAAAACTTTCAAATTTTATACCATGAGTTTGCTAAGTTCTAACTGCTTTTAATTAAAAAAAAAATCTCATTTGATACTTAGCCAGAATTATTTTATCAGATAAGTACATCAATGTACAAGATGTAGCTGAAGGATGTTTTTGGTTCTCAGATTTTGGTTGGATTAGGCAGGAAAATATTACAAGAGCCCTATTTTGGAAAGCCTAGAGATCAACTGTACATTTCTCAAAGACCTAAAGCAGCAGGACCAGGAGCCCTCCACACCCGTGCAGAGAAACGCTGGGAAATGTGCAGAGCATCAAGGGCTAGTGAGAAAATGCAAATCCTCAATTTCTCCTGGCAGTGTTAACCATAAGGTCCCCTGCCCAGCAATGTCTTCAAGATTTTCTGAAATGATTGGTGACAAATAATTTGTGAGAAGCCAAATTGCCCCAGCTTACTCATGCAGGTAAAATTAGAAATTGTAAAGATTAACTTCTGGACAGTTCATTTGTTCCTCAGCTGAAGGTTTTGTAGGAAGCTGCAGAGCTGTAGCAGGTCTTCCCCAAGCCATGATGGTGATGTCACCACATACTGACTCCATTAGAATTTAATTAATGATTAATATCTCCCCTAATATATCAGCCTATGAAAACGGAACTCCAAAACATCCCCTTGAAGATTATAACCTCACGGCTCCATTTTCAAAGGTCACGGATTTTTTTTTTTTTTTAAATCAACATACCTCGCAAAGCAGCGTAAGTTTAGTATCTCAAAGGAAGAACACAGAATAGTAACCTTTAGAAATCGGACATGAGTCAAGTGAGTCAGCAAATCTGATACTGGAAGCGATGCATTTCCTAAAGCAGAGCTCTGGAGAAGGCAGTGTGTGATCCTGCACAGGCTTTGAACACACACAGCTTTCGCTGCCATCAGAGAGAACCCTGGCCAAAAAAGAATTAAAGTAATACAATCTAATAAACACAATGCTGAGGAACCGAGTCCCTCAGCAGTCCAGAAAGGAATGTTGTAACCCCTGAAGGTTTTGAATCTCATTTAGATGGTGAAAGTGAGGTAGGAGGCCCTGAAGCCCTAATCAGATGTATTAAAACTGAAAGAAAATATCAGACATGGGAAATGATGGTAATTAAAATTTGAACACGTACAAACTCCAACATTACTAAGTGGAAATCAAACAACAGTATTTGGGTGTTAAGGGACTGAATAATAAGCCACCCTTTAATCACCCCCATCTGTTCTTGCAAGTGCATACTTTGCAAAATGTTACATTAATTCCAAGCATTAGAGAGTTAAATATCCCACAGAGGATGCAGGACTTGTTGGCCTTACACCAGAAATAAAATACTCTACTTTCATTAACAAATTTATTAAAACAATCAGTTTTCTTTTTAAAATTTGTTTTCATTATTCACTGGACATCAACAGGCTGGGGGAGAATGCACAAAAAAAAATTTCCTTTTCTTTAAAATGATATTTTAGATTTCTTCTTTCTAAAGCTTTTATTAAAATCTATGTTTTTTACAAGTTTGACCTGATTTCATCAGCTCTCAGAAATAAAAAGCATTAGTATTAAGAAGAAAAGGAAGTCAAAGTAGCACTTGAAGCAGCTTATCTTCTGCATTTACTTTTAAGTGCACAACAGCTGCTACTTACGACTTATTTTCTAGATCAAAATGTTTCCCAGTTCCTCTGTAAGGGGCTGGCAACTTTAGGGTCAAGTTGTTTCTAATTTTCTCTTCTTACCTTCGTATTTCTGTCACAATCTTTAAAGGTCTCCCACATAACAGCTTTCAAGTGTCCTTTCTTGGCATCCCCTTGGAATTACAGGTATGGGAGCAGCAGGTACCAGGCAATGGGGTTGGATAATGCAGTTGGATTATATAAAAGTACACCCTGTTGTACCTTGAGTTTTCTCCATTTATTTATCCCTTCCCATTGCTACATGTGCTGCTCCCACTTGGCTCATGGGGACAGAATATTCCATTTTCTCAGTCCATTTTCCCACAGAAGCACAAGATGCCCCTGAGTCCATGTGAGCAAGGATTATTTCTTTATTTAAATTGCGAAATTTATGTGTGGGGTGAAACAGCTGAGAAAAAAGGGAAGTTAAAACGTAGAGAATTTGCTACACAAACATACTTGTCACAGAAATTTCCTTGGTCCTTTCCAAGTTTCAGCCCGGAATTCTTCTGACAGAGAAGACAGAGACATCTCTTTGCCACATCAACACATCTATCAGCTTTCCATAGATCTGATGGATCTCCATCCTGTCCTGAGCTGTTTTAGGAAACCTTGCTTTAGGAAAATTTGCTTTTTGCAGCCTCCTGATGCCTTCCTCCTTACATTTGATTCAAAGAGCAGCCAACAAAAACCACCAGCATTGCTTGGCTTTAATGACTATTTACTACTGAGGGGTGGAAATAAACTCCTCTCCCGCTGTTATTGCAGCCTCAGATGCCACACAGGCTGTTTTACATGATCTGCCAGCACCAAGAGGGTTATGTGACAATTCCTCAATCTTACAACTCTCTGCATTTCTTTCAGCAACGACTTCCCTGATGGTGTCTGTCAGCCAAGCTCCTTGATTTCCACAGGACTGCACTTGACAGATTGCCACGTACCTACTACTTTAGGCCAAGAAAGAAAAATGGCTTTTCAGTGCTGGCATCCAGTCTCCTTTTTCTGACTGAGAACAGAATGAGCACTTTTAGCTGGAGCTGATATCCCCGGCCAAGTGTCATCAATCCACTGAAACAGAAGTTCCTTTCAAGTCTTCTGGACATTTAAGGAACAGAAGGAAACTTTCCTATTATGTTCCTCTTTCCCCCTCAACAAACAATCTCAGCTTCAAGGCAATAAACAGCACTGAAACATATCTTTGCACCAAGGAGGGAATAGTTCAGATGCCTTTTTTTAAGTCACCACCACAGTTCTTATCAAGGTCATGATTAAGTAGCAGAAAGTTTTTCAAGTTACAAAAAGGCCTTTGAATACTCCTAAAACTTTACATATGCTCTTTTCCTTTTTTTTAAAAAACCCACGGGGGAGTGGGGAGGAAACACCTTTTAAGCTCAGTTTGCGGTCTATCTAGATTCAAAACCCACTTTTTTCCCCCCACAAGACTACAACATTGTTTCAGGAATGTTGTTATGTTTTTCTGGAAGCACTGCTTGCAGAGATAGCCTGGATCCTGACACTTTGATTCGGATTTGGTAGGTCTCAACAGTCTGGGTACATGGTATACCTCCTTTATATTTTCACTACGGTTTACATAAACTGAGTGTATAATCTTCAAAATAATCCACAGATGACGATCTGCCACTGCAGCAATGCAGCCCAGGGTTTCCAACAGGAAAAGTTCTACCTCTCATGAAGTTTGGAAATTTTGCCAAATATCCATGGCTATTTGAGTCTTCCACGGATCCAAAAAAATACTGTGGGTGAATATTTGCCCATAATTCAGATGCATATTATTCCCCTCAGATGCAGAATTCTAGAAATTGAATTGTGATCAAAAGGCTCAGAAGTCAGTCATGGAATAGAACGGGAAATTCAAATTCAAGCACAGGCTGAGTGGAGAATGGATTTGGAACAGTCCTGAGATGAAACACTTGGGGATCCCAGTGGCTGAGAGGCTGGACAGGAGTCAATAATGATCAAGAAAAAAGCAAGACAAGTGCTAATTTTGTTTTTGGAAAGAGGGTATAAAATTTATCATTTTTATACAGGATAAACATTCAAGTGTAGAAGAAATAAGTTTTTTAGTACTAGTCTGTTGTCAAGATACAGAAATTTTGAACTAATGACAAATTTCAAACTAATTAAGAAAGTGCTCTCACTCTTTAAAGCTGAACACAATTGTTTCAAATGAAACGGGAATGAGCTATATAATAGTCACCACTTCTACACCTGACATCTGCTTCAAAGCCTTCATCTCTTCTTATTTATGCAAGAAGAGAATAAAATACTCACTGTCTCAACAAATAACATCCGCTGCAACTTTCTTAGTGCACAAAGCAATTGTGGAAACTTTCAGAGATTCATCCTGATGGGATAGTTGAGCAGGCAGTAAGAATGGGCTGTTCTATTTCAAAGTAAACACTACAGTAGTACAACATTCTGTAAATCAGAATTACAGACTTTTTTACGCTGCTTGTGGGAACTAAGGCTGTCATGCTGTCAATGTCTCCTTTATTTTCCTAACATATGATATTAAAAGTCCATTGTGAAACTAGAGAGCAAATACCATGTTTTAGGCTGTCATGGCACATCATCTTTTGGTGTCTTATTTACCATTCAATACCATGTTGTAACTGTATTTCAGACAATAATCCCAAACAACTTCTACTAGGGAGAGCTGTGTAATTCATAACAACCATACATGAAAAAAAATTTAGTTGGAGATTTGCTAAATATGACAAAGTGAATTGATTCATGGCAGCTTGGACAGGAAAAAAATCTATGCACAGCTTGATGTGACTCTTGTCTTTCTAATTGCCAAGACCAAGAACATTCTTCCTTTCTGTGAAATGCTCTGGACGTGAAGTAAGGACATTTGAGACAACTCAAAACATATCAGTTGTATGGCTTGTAATACATTCCCTTCCCCAGAAATCCTGATTTGTATCCCACATATACCACTGATTTCCCCCCTCTTGATTTGTCTCTGGCTGAAGTGATGTAACTAGAAGAGATTGCATTAGCTGTGCTGGCATCTCTGAGCAGGAACCAAACATTTCCATAGCAACTTAATACTGCTACACTGCCTTGGTAACCAATTTAAGATAATTATTTATGATGTTTACCTGCACTAATGTTCCAGGGCTGAATATTTTAGGAGACTATCATTCTTTCATGTTTCATAGTTTCATGAATAAATCAATTTATGAATAGGCACATTTTTATAGTTTTGTGTAATATCTAATAAAACCCCATCCCAGATACACGTTTCAGTGTCTTCAGTCTGTAAATGTCCTCAAAATGACTAAAACCATCAAGAAACAAAAATCAAACTGTCAAGATTTGTAAGGAGAAAAAAAAAAAAAAAGGTAAACCATTCTATTAATGACCAAGATTTAAAGGAATTTAAAAATAATTTTATTTTCCCGCAGTGTTTGAGATTATTTTCCTTGCTCCAAAACCTGATTCAAAAGTCTCAAGGCATTGATTTAATTCATCTTAACTGCATATAAGTCATATCTAAGTTTTAATCAGAGGTAATAATAAATTAATCAACACCGAAGATTCAGTTTTTCGAACCTCAAAAAAGGTTTTCTAGTGGCTGCATTCAAGGCAACTTCAACCTGTATGCTACCACCTATTATCACACTAGAGATTCAATTATAAATAGAAATTACAGGCTCTTCCTCCTCATATTCCATGACAGAAGTTGTTTGAATTTTTTAATTTTTTTAAAAATATTTTTCCTCTTAATAAATTGCAGTAAGCAGAATTAGACCTTATTTAAGGTCTGCTTAAATTATTACACCTCATTTAAGTATTCTGCCTCTTTGGGTTTGAATTATAAGTGCACTATGAAAAAACCACAGTAATGAAAAGGAAACAATGCACAAGCCAAATGTATGAGATACATAAGACCATTTAATGCAGTATGTGATTGCAAGAGCAGGAACCATGCTAATAAGCACTTCCAAGACCATGTAAAACGGTTTTAAACCCCCTTTTTTATCACGGAAATGTAGAATTGCTAGGATTGGAGGGGAATTTAATCATCTGGTTCCGACCACCCTGCTACGGCCAGGGATGCCACTCACTAGTTCAGGAGGTTCAGGGCCCATCCAAGCTGGCCTTGAACACATCCAGGAATGAGGACATATCTTTTTGATAAGGCAAGGAGTGTCCTATTGAGTTAGTTTTAAGATTTATTAAAAAGAAATACTTTTAATAAAAAAAATTAGCATGAAATCTTCCTGCTATAAACCAAGTGGATGTCTCATTATTCTCATAGTTCAGTGTTCCCTGTCTGCATCAAAGTGTTTGAGAGACAGCGAGCACATATGTTCATAACTGCAGACACTGAAAAGTGCCAGCAAAGCACCCCTGTGCCAAGACAGCAATCACTTAATGACATCGATTTCTTGTAAAACATTCCACACCAGGGAAACAGCAGTTATTTTTTTTTTTCTTTCACTGTCTGTTGAAAGCAGGGAACAGAGGTCTCTGAGACAGTAGTGAAAGCAAAAGAATTTGAAACCTAAAAAGTTCTGGTTTAAAGATGTGTTGTAGACGCTGTAATTGTGTGGTCCCTTTCTGTGTGATCAAAGCCTGAGCCACCAGCTCAGTGCAGGGACATCCAGCAGCAAGCAACGTGGCAGCTTTTCAACTGCTGAGAGATCAGATCCAAAGCTGAATGGCAAACTCCCTGAAAAGTTAACTGCCTGGCAGAACCCTCTGGAATAAGAGTTAGAGGAAAGAGGAGTCTTCCTTTAGCTGGTCCCTGGAAGTGCCTGCAGTGGCAGAAGGACAGACAGAAACGTGTGAGGAACAGACAGACACAGCGAAAGATAAAGAAGCAGGAATATAACGGTGCAAAGTCCCAAAGGCAGGGATCAGGAATATGATTTGAGGGCGAATGAAGAATTTCTGATAAATGGTTTAATCCAAAATTCGTTGAGGACAATGCAAAGGCTTTGAAAATGGTTTGATATGAGGCTTGTAATCTTGAGTGACTGCATTTAGAATCACTGCTTGACCAACATATCAAACCCCAGCCAGCACTCCTTAAAAAGTGACTCCATAAAACCTCTTCTAAGACAAAGATGCCACTGCTGCTTTGAAGATACAGTCATTAAAGGATGAAGCATGTGAACAGCCAGCATGACTTCTCTGAAGTTTAACTATAATCTCCTTATTATTTCTTACTGAGTTTTTGAAATCTCTGTTGCAAAAAGAAAGCAAAACTGAGGCAAACAGCCTAATCCAGAAATAACCTGTAGACTAACTTTAGTCTGAGCTCTTTTTTGTCTGTGTGTTTGGGCATGATCATGCCCAATTCGAACAGCATTTAGGCTTTTTACTGTTGCATTTACCTGAACAAACACTGGAATGCAGTGTAATTTTCCTACCTTACATCAGCTATTTGTTACAGATGCTTGTCACACAGTGAAAAAGCCACATTTACTTTTGAAATTCTACTGTTCAGTTAAGAACAGTAAGGGGATGTTCCTGTAAAGGAAAAATTCCTCTGTCACAGCCTAGATTTTATTTAAAAAAAATATCTTTATTGAAGCAAAGTGATGTTTGGGTGATTAAGAAAAAAGTCAATGACACTAACATGAAATAAGTTCAGCATGAGTTAATTCTGAAGCAAAATCAAATATGTCCACAAGTCTATTCAGATAGTCATACACAATGACTTGACAGAGTCCCACTACAGAAAACCCACCCTCATTTCTATGGAAAGGTTCTGAACAGAGCAAGGGTGAGATGTGATGTGTTTGTACTTACAACTGACATTCAATTTTAGGAATCTTTGTTCTCCCCATACCATGATACGGGCTATGTGCTCTAAAGTATAGCCAATGTTCTGCAGCATTTCTTGATATTTTTTCTTTTACTTTGATTTTGATAATTGTGTAAGACAAGACTGCAATGTTTGGGAATGACAAATAAAAAAATACAATTTAACAGCATGAGGCACCGGTAGAGAAAAGATATTTGTAGAAGTGTTATCCCCCTTGGATATGTGAAAGACAAGAAAATACAGTGCAGCTCTGTGAGAGGTTTTGCCATTCACTGAACAGCCCAGGCCAAGATCATTTCCAAAGGGACACTTTTTCGACTGTCTCACTGTGCTTGACTCTCCAAATGAATACATTCCAACCACTGAGCAGCTCCAGGAATGGTGCCAACCTTTCATGAAGAAGTACATCAGTCAATCATTCAGTCCCACAGAATTTCATATATTTAATGACCTAATAGGAGCCAGATTGTTCATGTATTTACCAGTCCAAATAGAAGCCAATGACTGAGAGTAAAAAAAAATACAAGGCCTCGAATAAATTTCAGTGAAAAATTATTAAGCAGGGCAGGAAATCCAAAGCATGATCCAGCTAAAACTATGTTTTAACCTTTCAAATATTTCATTGTACAAATAACTGTAAAAAGAATGACTGTGGTGGAGTTTGGGGTCTTTGGGGTGTTTTTACTAGCAAGGCTTTCTTTGGTTTTGTTTTTTCTGTGAGATTTTTTTTATTTAAGAGATTTATGGTTTGTTCTTTCTTTGTATACAACAGGTTACAAAGATCTACAACCTTGCTCCTGATGCTTCAAAGATTCTTCTGCTTTGATATCACTTCCAAAATCCTGTCTTGGTAGTTAAAGGATTGTCTGTGAAAGTATTAACACTCCTAAGACATGTTAAATGTTTTGGTGAATGGCTTGATGGAACCTCAGCCCTGATCATGTGGATCACAATTGGTGAGCCCTAAAAGCAGCAAAGCTCCACCACTATTCGTGATACATCAAGACAAAGAGAATTATCGGCACAGAATCTAATGGAAAGAAGCAGAATTAAACTGCTCAAGTTTTGGAGGAGATGTGGGAAAACACCTAAAATCCTTGTTCAGAGCCTTGTGTGGAAAAATGTTTAGTACAAACAATAAAATAACAAGTCAAAAACAAGTCACAAAAACAAGCTGTACGCCAGCACAGCTTCAGCTGGAGTCATCAGGTGTCACATCAGTACTTCATTCCTCTTCATTTAAAACACTTCACGTTCTCCCCTGATGGCCAAAATGGTCACCTACAGCAAAGGCTGCCTTTCACCTTTCTGCCAGAAATCATCCCTGAAGTGAAGAAAGGGGGACACCTAGGGTTGTGTTTAACGAAGGACAACAACCAGAAAAGGCTATTCTGTTGAATGCTGAAAACCCCCCATAAAACCACAAAACTCACGAAGAGATTGCCTAAAGCCAATTCGCGCGTACTGCCTAGATATCAATTACTACTTCCATCTAATCATGGAAGTAAAAACGGGTCCCCGCGGGTCCCACTCCCAGCCAGACCAGCCTTCCTCAGGAGATCCAGCCCAGGTTTCCTACAGCAGACCCTGTCAGTATTCCTACAGCAGATTCCTCGGGATCCTTTCAGTAATTTGACTTCATGTGAATAAATATTAATTGCAGAGAGACAGAGTTTTTTCCACAGCCTGCATGAACATTGCAACTACTGAGCTGTAAACTCGGTGCTTTTCTTTGCTGCTCTCTGGCACAATAGATATTTATTTAACCACTCAAACAGTGAATGAAAAATCAAGAGAACAAGAGAGGAACCATCTCAGTATCCCAGTAATTAGGTGTTTGACTGAGAACAATCAGCACCTGACAATGATGGAGATGCTCAGTTTTCTCTCTCGGAGCAGCAGAACAAAGAGCTCAAAGCAACACCAAACTCTGGTCACACACCAAATACCATTGAGTGCTCAGTGGTAGAAAAGTTCCACTCCTCAGCTCCCTGCTAACCTGGATTGAACTGGACCTTTAGCTTTTGTAACAAACCAAATGAGCCAGGACAACGGTAGCCTCAAAAAAAACCCAGCTTCTAGACAATCTAGTTTAATTTCCCTGCACTGAATTTCATAAAAGCAATTGGAAAACAGTTTTCAGAAACAGCTCTTGCCTTTCACCTCCTGGCAATGATGCAGAACATATTTATATTTGTGGAATTTCTTTTCCCTTCAATCTGATAAAAATTTCATAATGGAATTAAAAAGGACCAAGCTTTAAGCTCAGAATTACATGACATTACGTGCAAAAGAATGCATCTAAAGAATCAAAGAATGTATGGAATGACACTCTCATTTATGCTTGCTTTGTTGTAGCAGAGGATTCCTCATTTAGATATGCTGCCTGAAAAATAGATCTTCTGCTCCTAGTAAAATTAAATGTTACTGATGCATGCATTTTTCCTGAAGTCTATTTTTGACAGACATCTATTACATTGAATCACTCTGCTTTTTATCAAGCTTTGTACAACTAAATGTTGACAATAGAAGGAACATTTTTGATAAATATTTTTAGCCCAGACCAGACTGTGGGGGCAGAAATCACTCAGTCATTAAATGAATGCAGTTAACCTTGTACAGCTGCTCTACTTCTTTAAAAATTATTAGTGTAGGAGATCAGGCAGGCTATGTAAGTGAATAAGTCTATGGAGCAAACCTGGTTTATTATTTCATGATAACTACCACACTACAATATTTACTGGCTGCACAGAATTATTGAAATACAAAAATAAAATCTACATTTAACCTTGGCAAAAACCATGAAGTTCACTGACCTGTGTCTGCAGGCAACCACCAAACTGGGGTAGCTGCTTTCAACAGCTGGTCAAACCTGATCTAAATTAAAGAGGAATTTGAAACACAGAGGAATTATTTATGTACAGTAAGGAATGTGAATGCTGTACCAATGCTTTCACCTAAATGGCAACATCGACCCAGAAGAGGCAGCTACTGATGTAAATGAGTGCATTTAATGGAAAAAAAATGTTATTTCTCTGACCACATATCTTGAGTTAACCAGCGCCTCTCTCCACATATCCATTGCCACCAACCATCCACACATGAACCAAAAACTGGAACTGTATTTACAGTTACACACATTAATGCAATAAAAGAAGGTATAAGACAAAGGAAATAACTTCACTGCAGCTGCCAGAAGTCCAGGTAAACCTTGATGCTTGTACAAAAAACCTGAGCAAAAAAGGAATAGGTCTTCTGGTTTTCCCTTACTTTCCAGCCTGAATTCACCAAGCTTTCAAATCACAAGGAGGTATAAACTTCAGCAGAAATCTTGAATGGTACAGAACACAGAATTCTGCAGTCACTAAAATGCTTTAAAAGTATTTCTTCCCAATTCTGATATTAAAATATGTGTTCACTGTGTAAATACCACATATGCAAAGATGGTAGACTTTAATGAAAAGGGCAACAGCCCATGGAGATGGAGAAATGCATCTTTCCAGAAAGGTTAAAAATCAAGACATTTCCAGAAAACCCATTTATTTGCTGGAACAAACAAAACCCTTATGACTGCCAGGTAATGTATTTTCAGATGTGTGCCAAAATCAGGCTCCACCTAGCTGGCACATTTTGCAGTCTTCTGGAAGAAGATCTTTAGAACTGCACCCAAAACCCATAAGATCCTCAAGCGTACTCATTGCTTGTTCTGCCCCCTGAGCCAGAAAATTCCTGAGTCTTTCTGTGTTATCCCAGAACTCGTACCTTGTTCCACTCCAGTGAGACACTAACTGGAGCCCAGCCCATTGCCCCCAGCAAGAGCAATGGGCCACGAAAGCACTCCAACATTTAGGAATTTATTTGTCTCATTACTATTCACTAATCCGACAAAGCGGCTAAAAATGAAATTAAAACGTGAAGTGCCAGGGAGCAGCAGCCCAAACAACTTCAGCTTTTCTGTGGCTCGCAATTATGATGCAGACAATCCATGCAAGCACTGCCTTTGGCAGCGTTACAGAGGAACTCTTTAAAAGCATTAAATGGCTTAAGAGACAAGAGGCAGCAGAGAGGCAGGAGGCACTGGAAAGCAAGATCGTGTTCCTCACAAAAACAGTGTCAGTTCCATCTGAAAAACATCTCTGCATCAGCTCACCCACACGGCAATTTGCACCTCAGCAAAAGGCAGCTT
Organism: Chamaea fasciata; assembly: GCF_029207755.1. Classification (NCBI taxonomy): domain Eukaryota; kingdom Metazoa; phylum Chordata; class Aves; order Passeriformes; family Sylviidae; genus Chamaea; species Chamaea fasciata. Next base: position 5,580,739 of record NW_027094107.1, read on the forward strand.
TGCATAAATGGGAATGACTACAGCTTCTTTGGGCAGAGGTAATGTAGATGTAGCCAGGAGCGTTTAAAAGCAGCTCAAATTTGATTTTGCTCAGATCAATGCTTAGTATGGGAAGAAACTTGTTCAAAGCAGTGTTTGCATGATGAACGAAAATATGGAGATTCTTTCTTTGCTGCTTTCCACCTGCAAGGAGCTGCATCCCATTCATGGCCCTCCCATTCACTGGGTGTAGAGTTTGTGGGCGCAGTATCTGCCAGGAGATAAATCCAGAACAAGTGCTCACACAAAAGTAGTAATGTGAAAAATAAAAAAAAATTCTTGAAACTGGTCTCTCTCTTCCTACACAAGATTGCTTTTGGTGCTGGGGCAGTGGGGTTTAATAGGTTTTAAACAGGTAAAAGTTCCTTCCATCCCAGAAACATTTTTTTTTCTTTTGTTGCTGTACATATATACTATATTTTTTTATTTATTACTTTATTTTCTATTCATAAACAGCATTTCTTTTCAAAGAAAAAGAGAAAAGCTTGTAAGTTCACTAAATTCTTTAGTTGACAGGTGGTGAGAGATCAAAACCCATTCCACACTGGCCTACCAGGGAGGGATATATGTCTATTTTTGCCCAAAGACAGCAACATGTAAAATAAAAGAAATAATAAAAAAAAAAAGGCATCTTGATTCCTCTAAATTCTCAGTATTTCAAATCAGAATAAGAATGGACATCTTGTACAAAACAAGAAACTGTCACAGCAAATTTTTGTGTTAGACCTACAGAGACTCAACATCCAGCTTAAATACGGTCCCTAGTTTCAAATAACACATACATAAATATTAATCGTCTCTTGCAGAGTAAAATTTTTAATCAAATTATGTGGGGACTACATGTTCAGTCTAGCAGGAAAAAAAACTTATTAAATTGTCATTTTAAACTGATTTATATGCTGCATTATATTCAGCATACTTCAGAAAAGTGTATTCATGTTTACTTACGGTTAAACTAAGTTCTCTTCAGGAATAAATTCACCTTTACAGTAGCACATTAGGATCAAAGCTAAGTTACAGTAGTCAGACTTTAGATGAAATATCATCTCTAGGAATTCCATTTGTAAAATAATGCTTTACCATTTCTCTTGTAAGTTCTTCCCAAGGGGTAAGTTACTAACAGAGGAACTGGTGTTGGAAACAAGAAAAAGTACTGTAAAGTATATTTATTCACACACACACACAAATTGAATATGTTTAGAAATATAGATGTTTCCCAAAAAAAGGTGCAAGCAAACTCTTATTTTTTGAAGAAAAAAAAAGGTGTTTTCAGAAAAGGTTTAGAAAATAGTTAGAATTACTTCTCAGTTGAAATATAATTAATTTTCCTCAGCACGGTCTTATGGAAGATAACTCATGCTCCACATGCCCATTTTCTTTCCTGGGCCTGTTTGCAGATATAATCAATATTATATCACATTTAGATTAAACCAATTCCATCAAGTGCAGTAAATACAAGTGAATACCTGGCTGAGTAGCACACATCAGTCTGCAAAGGTTTTTTTCTATTTGAAGATATTGCTCTGAATAATTTAACAATATCTGACTGCAAAAAACCCAAATCTAAATTCCATCTACAATAATGAAACCAGTATTTGCTAACAAGAGTTTTCTGTAAACATATTAAACTGTAACTTCTAGAGAAAAATATCTTCCAAATTGTAACAGAAACCTTGCAATCCCCAAAATGAAACCAGAATTAAATTTGAATCCTATAAGTTCCAGGTGTATAACCTAAAGTCAGATGACCTTTCTCAGGCAAATTATGGTTTATAAGATTGACATTTGCCGGACTTGGCAGCATGGCAGAAGACATGACCAAAGAGGAAGCAAGTTAAACCAAACTCACAATTTTGAAGAACTGGAATGTTTGGATACAATTGAAAGGTTTTCCTAACTTGTACTGTAAGTCTGTAAGGCACAGCTATACTTAAAATATTTTCTATATACTAAAATTTTTGTCATGCAATGTTTTTCTTCAGAAATACCTGGCATGGAATGATTAAACTGTAATGTGCCCCAGCTGTGAGTAAACTCTAAAGAGAGACAGCAGGATTTTTAGTAACACCCAGTTAAGCTATTTCTGTTTTTAACACTGCTGACTGTCCCACTCTACCTTTCCTTTGTGACCATAATATATGAATATATGAGCAGATATGAGTGAGAAAAGGGAGAAGCCTCCAGCACATAAAATCCTACAGGCCAGATTACACACAACTAAAACATGAGGGCTTTAATTTAAATGGGAATAGCACAGAACCCACAGTCTACAGCTGGACAGTAAACCAGCTTTTCCAAATGAGCCTGAAATCAGGGGTTTTTTCACATTTAGTCCAGGACTCCTTTAGGAATTAGGCACTTTGAATTCCTGTTCCTCTGCTCTGATGCATCACACACCAATGAGTATCACTGATTGCTACTGCTAGAAATCCAATGAGATGGGCATGGGAAAGGAGAAAGGCCAAATTCTGATGAAAAGATGAAAAAGGAGCAATTGTACTCTACAACACCGAATTTCTGTTACATAAATGTGACACTAGAAAGAAGTGTTGAAAATCTTCATAATAAAACAGCACACGAGTTCACATGAGTGAAGTGTCAGTTCCGTACTGAAAGTTTGAAATGAGAAGTTACTTAAAAACCATGCACTGACTGTTCTGGATACAATGGTAACAAAAGCCAAAAGCCAAAGTCGAGGGAGATTTAATGTTGTGACACTTGGTGCACTCAATTTCATTTTAGAGAGAGCTGGAAAAGACAGCTCAGAGCTCCCCAGCACCCTCACTCATCTTGGCACACAACAGCAGGTACAAGTCAGATTTCACAGGGCAGTGGAGACAAATTTGACTTCTACATTAGTGAAATGAGATTGGCTTCCACCACTTTCTTTCACCCTTTTAAATAGGATCACACCTAGAGAATAAATAGGGCTTTAATAACGCTCAAACACTGAAATGCCACAGAGGCTCGTGATTTCAGATTTGTAGAGAGTTGTTTAGTCCAAGGACATTTCACTGGAAATAACAACAGACCAAATTCTGCCAGCCACTGTATCTTTCAATAATATCAGCAACTGAAAGCATGATTTAGCAGAAAGTTAAAGGTAAGTGAAGTCTATCACTCTCAGCTTCCTTTTTAAAATTAAATTCGAAGTGAAAAATACACTTCACGTTTTGATTTGCATTTAATAATTACAGTCAGTACCGTTATTAATTATAACATTTTATGGTCAAAACACTCATTTTATTCACAGTTGCATCCATTTCCACTGCTTTGGAAATATTTCATGTTGCAGAGTTGTTAATGTTTGCTCTTCTGAATCATGGCAAATGCAGTAGAAGTTCAATAAATTATTTACATTTTTAAAGACCAAAAGCTTATTAACATTTGCCTGGAAGAGTACATCCATGCTTTGCTCTGAAGCTGAAAATGTAAATTAGCATCTTCTGGCCTGATTCTTTTCTCACTCTGTCAGTGTTGCTCTCAGTTAGAATGGTCCAAATGAGATAAATCAAGCCCAGGGCATACAAATACCTCCAAGAATAATTCCCTCACACCTTCAGAGCTCTGCGCTGAACTTGGATTTGTCAGTTGCTGCAAAAACGGAACACTGCAGACACTCACAACATCAATACTGGTGAAAAAAGTCTCAATGACAGAAATTCCTTCAAGGTTTCAAAGTGTGGCATTTACACGGTGGACCTCTTTGGCTTTATTGGCAGCACAGAGGACACACGAGGCAGACAGAAAATAATGATTTACCTCTTGATCCTGAAGCTCCTCCTACTCTGAAGAAACCAATAAACACTCTGCTGAAATTTTTGAGGTTTTATCAATAGCAAATGAATGTAACTGATCTAATGTCCAAAATACAAGCAGAGAGATTCAGCAGGAAAATAAAAAAAATATCTACACTCATTGTAAGAGGTGAGTCAGGCCATATTGTGCCAATTTTCTCATGATATACAAGCAAGAGTCTGTGTGGACAGCGTGGGTGAGGCAGTGAATCTCTAGGTGAAGACTCTCGACTGGAGCAAATCAAGGGAAAGAAGGAGGGAAAAGAAGTTGGTAATGAGGAGTAGGGCAGAGAAGTGCAAAAAAGGGAAAAAATACAAATAAAAAGTGTGGGGAAAATGGAAGAGTTTGTTCTTTCCAACCCAGTTCTTGTTCAGTATCTGCGTTCCATCTTCCCACAGCTGAAGAGCTCTTCCTGGATGGAATGCAACAGGAGCAAGGCAGGAATCCTGCTGCTGAATCCTCATTGTTTTCTGTTTCTAATCCTCATTACAGCAACAAAACACACAGCAACACCTTGCACCATGCAGGAAATTCCCCTCTCCCTTCTTATCTCTATCTTAGACTAATAGCTTGAAGCTGATTTATTTTCTCTGGATAAAATATTATTGCGCTGCACAAAGTTCAATGAGCTATAGAATGCCCCAGAAGAATACAGTGTTACACGAATATGACAAAGTAATCTCATCTCCTCTCTATACAAAAGGGGGAATAATTTCCTGTTGACAGGAAAATATTTTACTAAACCAGAGGCATCAGGCAGCAGCCTTTCATGGAGAATGGGACTGGGGAAAACAGTTTAATAATCAGCAGTTTATGTGTCCTGACAAATGCTGTGTACAACAAGCATTGAAGATGATTTATAGTCAGGAGTTACAAAGAGAATAAAGGCCTGAAATGACTGTGAAAACCAGCAAAGCTGCTGGTCATTGTCATCATGACAAAATGGGATATTTTTTGGTTTGATTTTTCTTTTTATTACAAGAAAGAGATGGTGATTTCTACCTAAGAGCACTGGCTACCCTGTCATACTGCTCAGCCTGACCAAGCTGCACACAATACAGATCAGATCACCTCAATACAGGAAAACCATTGCATGACCTTTCTGGAAAGAGGAGACAAGAATTCATTTTACTGCAGCAACGTTAGCAAGAGGCTGACAGAGGAGCGCAGGGATTTCTCTTCCCACATCCCACTACCTGGGGCCTGCATGAACAGCAGGGAGCCAGCCCAGGATAAGCCTGTCTGTTAACATTTAACCTGAGGAAAAAAAAAAAGGAAAAGGGCAGTTCAGCACTGGTAGACAGAAATAAGAGATCTGCTCCCTGATGTGTTTCCTGGGATGGGGAAGCTTTGGGAGGACAGTCTTTGCAACACCAAAACGCATGGTGAGATCTGTGAGCTCTGTTTGAGGGTATAACTCACTCCTCCAGCTCTCTCCAAAGGCTCAGAGTCCTTAATTTCCAAAGGTGGATATGAGCACAAAGTGGTAAACTCACCTTTTGGTTAATATCTCAAAAAAACGGTTGGTCTGGAAAAACCTGAGCCTTTCCTAGGAGAGCTTCACCACCAGCAGGTTTCCCCTGCTCTCCAGAGATTTGGGCAACACAATCTGGATTCCCTAAACTTCCCCCACCCCGTCAAATCTTTCAGCAGGGAAATACAAAAAGCCTTTAAATGTCTCATGACTCACCGGCTGAATGTCTGAACATGGGCACACTGATATTTTATCACAGCACTCTGCCCCAGGGCCACTCTTCAGCTCACTGTTTATGCAGGCTCTGCTGGGAACATCGTTCAAAAAAAAAGGTTGTTCAGAAATGAGTATATCATCGTGGAGTGCGCACAAACCCAGTGATGTGCGTGCATTACACTCTAAAAAAGGCAGGATATTGAAATATCATTCACGCACACGGTGCATTATATACTAATGAGATTATTTTGGGATGCACATGATAGCAATATGCCAGCAAAGGAATTGCATAAACGCTCAGAACAGAGCTCTTAGAGTTAATACTTTGCACTTAAGGCAATCCATAAGAAGCGCCTTCAAAAACAGAGTAGGACCTGAACCCAGAGTCCTTAGGCAGAAAACTGCTTTCCTCAGTTCAGCCTTGGAAAAACTGAGCACTGGAACAACTGCTTTAATCTCAAGTGCTAAAAGTAATTGGGACTTCCCCTCGCTGACCTGGGATCATCCCTTTAACCTCCCACACCACGACCTCTGAACTCGGGTTAGGGAATCACTCCAGGGCAGAAACAAAATCTGCTTCATTATCTCTCCTCTGCAGTGGGGATGGGATAATCTTACATCATCTTGAACGTGGCTAACATTGCTGTACAGTCTCTCAAAAACAGTGCTCTGCTTCACAGGAATTCATGAGTATTGGCAGATTTTGGGGTTAGGATTTAAATGTACAACAGTACTCAGCAATGACAAAGAGATGGAATTTTTTTACCTTTTGAGTGAAAACAAAACCCGGAATGGCATAAGTGTGTTCATCTGACTTGTGCCCCAGACCCTTCCCCAGCTCTGTTCCCTTCTCTGGACACGCTCCAGCCCCTCAGTGTCTTTCTTGTTGTGAGGGGCCCAGAGCTGGGCACAGGATTTGGGGGGTGGCCTCGCAGTGCCCAGTCAGGGGGACGTCACTGTCCTGGTCCTGCTGGCCACCCCCTGGCTGGGACAGGCCAGGTGCCCTTGGCCTCCTGCCCACTGGGCACCCCTGGCTCACGTTCAGCTGCTGTTGCCCAGCACTCCCAGGGCCTTTCCCACCAGGCACTTTCCAGCCCCTCTGCCCCAGCCTGAGGCTGCAGGGGGTTGTTGTGACCCAAGGGCAGGACCTGACACTTGGTCTGGTTGACAAAAAACATTAGTTCAGTCCATTTTAAATATTAACAGTAAAAGTATGTATTCCATCTATTCTAAGTCAAAATATTTTCCTTGAGTAAAAATTAAAAATATCCTCCTTAAATAATTTCAACTCTAGAAATACATTCTGTACTGCCAGTAGGTGCTGGAAGATGCTACAGTCTCCCTGGAGCCTTCTCCAGGAGGACCAAACCCAACTCCCTCAGTCTGCCTTCATAGGAGAAGTCCCCCAGCCCACTGACCATCCTCATGGCTTCCTCTGGAGCTGCTCCAGCAAAGCCAGATCCTTATGCTGGGGACCCAGGTGGGGTGTCCCAAGAGCAGAGTTCAGGGGGAGAACCCCTCCCTTGACCTTCTGCTCACTCTTTTTGAGGCAGCCTGGGATATATTTGGCTTTCTGGGCCATGTCCAGCCTCTCATCCAGCAGCACCCCAAATTCCTGCTCCTTAGGGCTGCTCTCCATCCATTCTGTGCCTCTGACCATGAAGGTCAGCTCCCTCGAGTTTCATTTCTTAATATCTGGGTTTAAGGCAAATCCTTCCTGGTAAGACATGTAGGAAAGATCAGAACAGATTTCTAATAAAGATCAATTCTGCTTGTGAGACCTTAATCTGTGCACAGCTTAGCACTCCATCAAATCACACATCAGCATAAAAAGAGGAAAAAAAAACCCCTCAAAACAGTTAGAGGCAACACATCCCCTTATCTCATTTCCACTCCTTTTTTGTAAACACAGGCTGAATAATCCATTACACCCATTATCAAATCATCGACAATAGGATAGTACAACAGCAACTTGGATTTACAGCACAGTTTAAATCCAAACTGCTTGGAGCAGAATCTAACAGGATGACGTGGCAAGAGCTAGCAGAAATGTAACATTAAAAAAAAAAAAAAAAAGGAACAAACTGCTTTAAAAACAAGCAGCCAGCATTTTCCTGTCCAAAGTTTTCCACCCAAGTCCAAATATTCTGAAGGTGAGGCTTAGAATAAATAGGAGAAAAAAAACTCCCACAAAACCATTTTAATGGTTTCAGTCCTCTATACTGGGGGGTGGGTGGGGGACGATATTATAAATATTAAAAAGACTTTTTTTTTTTCAAGTTTTCCAGCAGCAATCATTTAAGCTGCTATTGCAAGAGAGAGCAAACAGGCAATGTATGTATTCTTTAATTTCTCATTTCACTTTCAAAGAAGCATTTAGTGGAGACATGAATATGGATCCAACCTGTAATGCTGAGTACCTGTTTATGCTTAACCTTTTGAATGCTCAGGTTTTACATAATCTTTATCACCCTTTTGCCAGGATCCTTGCATTTATGTCCTTGGAATAAAGTTTAGACTGAAGTTTATTCAAAACCTTTAACAACCTCAATGAGGAATTGGACAGGGAGGACTGGGGAGGAAGAAATTATTTTTTAATTTTTTTTTTTCAAATATAGTAAACCAAACAAAAAAACCCCACTCAATATTCTTTCACTTCTAAGATAAAGACAAAGGTAGCATTGGATTTTGTTGTGATTTCTTTTTCCTGCCAATTAACCTGTCCACCATTTGGGGAGAAATCATACTAAAATACCATATATAACAAATATCTCTGAGACTATGCTCCAAATAGATTTTTTTTTGCAACGTTAACACCCCTAATATGTGAGTACACAAAATGTGTTCAAAGTAGTTTTTCCCCTCACCCACTTGTGTGTTTAGACAGCTGATTGACAGAGTACAAAGGAGAAACGTAATTTCATTGGTTGGGTTTTTTTTGTGAGCAGATGTTTCTTCAGATTTACCTTTGAAACGAATATAAATTCGACCTGCAAACAGCATCATTTAAAAGTATAACTACAGTGCCAAACCCCATTTTCAAAACACTACATGCACGGAACAACAGTGTTTATCTGTGGAAGGGCTGAGTCTGGCTGTCTGCAAACCAGCTGACACGAGGCAGAGGGAAAACACAGGGGAGCACCAGATCCATTGCACAGCCATCAACAAAACCTTGTCACAGCATTTCCCCTTGAACTGAGCTGGCAGCTGTGTGGGGTGAGCTGCCTTCCCTCTCTCCTTCACCTCTTTCACAAAGGTCTTTCAGCTACAATACATACAGTACGTACTATGTAGAAAAAAAAATGAAATTATAACTCAGTAATTAAATTTATTTCTTTCAAATTACTCCTTAATTCCTCCAAATCAAAATTCTACGGAAAAGCACCAAGATTAAAGGTCAGACCACACCAAATCCATTAATTAGGAATGATGGTCAGGCATAAGAGTAGTTAGATCTTAGAAAATAGAGGAAGCAAGATTCAAGAAGTGAAGTTTAAAAAAATCCTGACACAGTAATTTGCAGCAGCAATGGCCTTGGAATGTGTTGTGAAATCGTCAACAAGTACTTTGCCAACACACACATGGTACCTGCACATTCCAAAAATGAACATTCATCACAGAGCTCTTTCCTGTCTTCCCAGCTATATCATAAATGTGCTTAAACTGGTCAAGTTCATCTCCAAAGTATTGAGGCTCAGTATTCAGCTTCAGGAAAAATTATACAGATAAACCATGTGTGTTTATACGGATTATATAAATATTATACAGATAAATTATACAGAAAAACCAGCAACAATTGCACACTCATCTGGGTGCATGCAGCACCAACTCTAGCTCTGGGCATTTCATCACTTCTTAAAACATCATCCCAGCATGTTTAGGTAAAAGAATTCCTCCATGAAGCTCTCAGTTATAGAGTACAAGCCCCAAAACACTTCAATAAATGTATTAAATGGTATTTAAATACTTTTACCTTATAAAACTATCAGGGTTGTTGTCCCGCACAACACATATATTTAATCTGGTATATGTTATCTTAAAAGGGCTCCAGCAAAACTACTTTGTTTCAGGATTTTTGTCGCTGTTGTCATTTTTTAAGTCATTCAGAGGCAGGCCCCAGCAGCTGAACACATAACCCACCCCCCTACTCTTAGTGGTACAACATCAGGGAACTACTGTAGAAATAAACCTTGGAGATCATGTACTAATCTTAACTACTCAGGGAGCCTCTGGATGAATGAAAAGAAAATGTCAGTGCACTTTGAAACTGGCAAAGTCACTTTATATACCCTGTGAACAGAAATCAGCTGGGCCAGCTTGGAGCCCAGTGGGGAGTGGAGAGTTTTCTGGTGGAGCAAATGATGCACTCAAGGATGTCCAGGGGTTCCCACTGCTCAGCCCTGTGCAGTCTGTGACAGGACAAACTCTGTTGTACTGGGTCTATCTTGGTCATTCATAACACAGCAGCAGGAGGAATTTCTGTTGTCCCTGGGGTTGGTGAGGGACTGTGGGAATGTGTTTCTTCATGCTGGGGAATGTTGCCTAATACTCACGTGCCTGCCTAACTTCCTGCAACAAAGGAACACAAAAAACTCACAGGAAAGGATATCAGTTTAATTGATAAAATCTGGTAAACTTTTCCAGGTGAATTTTCCACGTTAAACCTTCTAACTTTCAACCAGAGGAACTAGTCCATCGTATCAGACATGCTAACTTTAGTGTAGAACCTTGCTTTTTAGAAGGCAATGTGTCTACTTTTAAAAAATGTACACAGTCATGCCAAGCCTCTGAAAAGCAAACTCTTAGTGTTTCAAATTACACATTTAAATAGAATGAGGTGTTCATAAAAAACTCCCACAGTTTTGCATCTCTACTACTGAGAAACAAAATCATTTTTCCCTCACAAGATATAGTGCCTTGAATATTTTATTACACAACTGAATTAATAGTGATTTTTTAATTAAGCAAATCAAAATTCAAGCTGTGAGAAGCTGAGTTTTGCAGTGTACTATAGACAACGGGGACAAAGAAAAGCAAGGAAGACTTTATTTTAACTGAACATTTCACAGAGATGACAAGGAGCAATTCCTCACCTCCTGGATGTGTTTCTCCAGGTTGTCGTAGTCCATGCACAGAAATCATTCATGTTCCAAAGTCTTGACCCCTGTCCACTAGTTTTCATCTCCTTACAAAGTTTATCATGTCAAAGATTAAGTTATTGTCATACTTCAATTTGCTTCTAAGGAAAAATATATATCATGCACATCTCAGTGACTACCATGAGCACTCAAAATGCACTTTGAGTATTCAAAACGTGCACTGAAAAGAACAGAGGTTTTACCTGGTAGGTAAAATATCAGCTCAAAATGGAATTTATGAGTGCGTGGATGAGAGAAGATGTAACAGGAAGTTTTACAACCCCAGCTGTGATGGTTATTGCCATGGAAATCTAAAACAAACCCAGGGCTAACAGGTGACATCCCAACTCTGCTGGACAGAGCTGCTCCCCTCCAGGGAGATGAACTGACCTGTGGGAAAAAAAAAAAAAAAAAAAAAAAAAAAAAAAAAAAAAAAAAAAAAAAAAAAAAGCTGGAAGATCTGTTGAAAAAAGTAACTGAATAACCACTTTAGAAAGACCTCTGCAGTCTTCACTGTGTCATTTTCATTGAACTTGCCTGCTGCTGCTAATTCTGAAGCTCTGCTAATTCTGAAGCCTGCTTATTTCATGGAGAACTGTCCATCAGTGCCAGCTTCCAGAACAGCTGAGATTCACAGCTGTAAAGATCCTTGATGTAAGATGAGCTTTATTGAACTTTCGGTTGTTTGGTGAAAAATTTGCCAGGAATAGTTCTGTCTCCTTGTGCCAGGAGTGAAGGTGCTGATCATGCTAAACTGATTAAATTAGTGGTCAGATTGGACACTCTAATTAAGCACAAGCTCACAGTTAGAAAAAGTCAATTCCATTTAGATATCAGAGAGAAGTTCCTGACTATTAAAACTTAGTCTGGGAACTGTTTTTACACACATTATTATTGACTGTTCCAGTCAATACTAAAAAACCCTTCTTACCAGTTGCTTTACCCACCTGATCTCCTCACAGAATCACAGGCCACATCACTGTAATTATCCACTAAGATGCATGCTTTAAGCATATCAACTAAAGCCTGCAAATGTACAGGTGCACAGATTTAATTTGTTCTGATTACTGCCTACATTTTTTTCCTGTCAAACTGATCCTCCACCATTAAGCCTTAACCCGTATTTCTGGGAAGTTTTATTTCCTACATGCCCGCCCTTCTCAAGCCCTAGATGCCGGGCTTGATACAGCTCCTTCTGTCACGCATCTCCTCTGCAAAATTACTAATCAAGTTTTTGCTCTCATTACTCCCCCTGATGACTCACATCTTCCACCACCAAGCCACAGGGACACAAAGAGGAAAATGATAGGCAGCTTAAAATAAAAGAACACTCTTTAAAAACGCTTATTTACTCCTATACTTTACTAAAGAAGTTCTTTATAAGGCTGTCTGGCTTAGATTTTTAGTTGCAGTACCAGTCAGAAGTTAAATGTTCCATGGGATAAAGACCATGCCTTCATTCATTAAGGAAGTGCAGACCTTGAGTTCATTCAACCATTAAGAGAGTCAATGAAGTAATTTACTAATCAATTAGACATCAGCGAGCTCCAGTGCTGGTCTGCAGTGAACTACAGTTCAGATGTACCTCAGACTTAGTTGTTAAACAATTACCTGAAAAGTCTTCCTTCTCTGAGTGAACATTAGAGCAAGTGGCTGACAAAGTATTAATTATGGCTTCGAAGCCATTAATTTATCCTTAAAATAAATTAATAAATAAATAAAATTCACAATAAACTTAACCAATCAGGAGAGCAGAAGGAAAGGAAGAGTAGGAGGAATAGAAAGGACACAAAGAGTATAACACAGCGAAGCACAATGAAAAGCATTGCTATTCCACACCTTTTTTTTTTAATTTATTGTTACACAGATTCCCTGTAATACGATACCAAACCACACACTCTCTGGGATATGTTATTAACTCCTTCCTAAGTGCTTTTTCTGCTCCCCTCTTGCTTGAAGGGAGTTTTTAGCTTCACACAAACCCTCCAAAGTAGTCAAGAGCAAAATCCTTTATCTGTGAGAGATGATTGCCATGTACTAGTTTAAAACAATGCAAATAAGACACAATTATGAACAAAAGAGAAATTGTACGTTGCCATCATCCTTAATGAAAGGAATTCTCAGCATAACATAGAAGCTGGGACATGGTAAAGGATGGCACGTTTCCCTGCACTCCTCTCAGAAACCTGTGGGGCAAGTCACGTATTTTTAAACAAAGATTTGAAAATACTGTATGTGTGTTTAATTTTTCAGGTATTTCTGTCCCCACTATATGACCATCTGTGGCAGGGCCTAAACAGGAAAGATGGCCAAAATCTTTCCAAGCTGTGCATGTCACACCTCTGAGGGACTGACAGGACCCTTTCTGGCATGAATGGAACATATGGCAAAGCCCTAAAAACATGTCAATTTGTTTAAATGTTTTGAATTACACCTTGACAAAAAGTGGCTCCTAATTCCTCTTCGGCATCTGTCAACCGGCCACACACATTTCAGCAGTTTCTTGACATTAAAATTAAACATTTCAAAACAGAAATGAATTCAAAATGGAACTGAATCCTTCTGTGGCCTGCCTATCCAACCCACTGAGCAATTCAATACAGCTGCAAAAAAAAAGCACCATGAAACTTTCTGCAGTGAGGAAAGGAGCAGCTTCCCACTCTGTATTAGGTAAAGATTTGGAAGATTTTACACTTACTGGGGACTCTGTGGCTCCAACAAGCAAAATTATATGTGAGCAGAGTTATTTTGCATAAGTCCAGCTTGTTGTGCATGATGTCTGATGCATCCTGACACTGTGTATGATTTACTGCCTGTGGCTGCTGGGCATTCCATGGACACCTGACAGTCTACAGTTCCAAGCACCAGGAAAAGCCACCAAAAGCCATAAAAAAGCAGCATAAATGACATCTTGCACACGTTTTCTGTGGGACACAGTATTTAGCAGTAAAATATGTGAAATTTCATTTTACAGCAGACTGTCTGGATGCAATAAACATCACTGCTGGGTCCAGCTGAGCTTGGAGGACCCTCTCCCCTCCTGGCTGGGGACAGCAGGGTTTCCTTCCACTGGCCAGGATGCTTCCATGTCTTCCAGCAGCTCACAATAAAGGCATGTTATTGAAGCAGTTTAAAAATGCTTTTATTGCTGTGTGACTTGTTCCTCAGGGACACAGAGGATTTTAGCCAACGTGGCACCTTTTACAAAATGTACTGTACTGATTCCCTCTGCAAAAGTGGCTGCAGTTTGCTGGAAACTCTTCCTGGAATCCGCTGAAGGGGTAGCATTTGTCTTTGTTAAATTAACATGAAATCAAATCGAGCCAAATTCCAACCAGCTCTGCCTGCCAAGGGATTTCAGAGGACTGGCATCTCCAGGAGAATCCCAATGGGCTGTAGGGACTGGAACCCAAGAAAAGCCCCAAGGAGGTTTTGCAGCAGTGAGGATGTGCGGATGAGAAAGTCACAACTGAAGAGGAAATACAGAACGTCACTCTTCAGGTCCCAGGCAGCAGCCCCATAGAATGACACAAATTAAAGTTACATATGTTCCGTTGGGAACCCTCACAGGTGCCGGGAAATGGATTGTACAAAGATCAATGGAGAAGTGCAGCTCTTCCTAATTGCCAACGTTAAGATAAAAATTGACTTATCCTAAACCTCATTTATCCCTCCTTGGTGGCATCTCTTCCTTTTGCTATATTATCATTTTTTTTTCTTTTTTTTTTTTTTTTTTTTTGTGGTTTTTTTTTTTTTTTGTTTTTTTTTTGGTTTTTTTTTGTTTTATTTTGCCTTTCCATTGACTTCCTCAGTTCTCAGCCCAACTGATTGACCTCATTAAAAATATCAACATATGAACCGTTAACATGGAGCCAGGGACACCACGGCTGTGATTTCACTATTGTCTCATTGTCTATGTGGGACATGATCATTCCCAGTGAGGTTATTCTTTATGTGATTGCATGCTAAATAGAGATGAAATGCCTGGATTTTATAGGATTTCCTATCCATATCTTTCCCATGGTTCTTTTTTTTTTTTAATATTAAAGGAAAGTTTAAATTATGCCTTATAAACTAAATATGCAAAACACATGTACTTTGCAATGGTCTGTGTGTGACACTCCTAAAATATTGCAAGTATTAAAATACAAATTTTGATTATCATGGCTATGGATTTCAAAACTGGCTACTACAACTATTTCTTTAATGCCACCCTAAGGTACCACGCTGGGAGTAGTTTACAGCATTTAATTTCTCCAGTAACTACCACATCAGCCGTATTGCTTATGAAAACAGTGCTCCTAGAAATGATGAAGCAGAGATTCCTCCAGCTCCAGGAGCTTCATCTGTCCCTGCAGGATGATATCCAGTGATTGCATGCAAGAAGAAGAAAGCAGGATTAACTTCTGAGCTTGCCTAATGTAAGCCACAGCAAAGAGCAGAAAACCACGCTGGCTACTGAGCACGTCCATCACATTTCACAATTGGAGCTGGTGATGGATGGTGGTGTCTTGAAAAATAACAGGGCCAGAAAACTGGATTCCCAGGGTTCCAACAGAGGTAGTTTATTACCTGGCTCTGACATAAAGGAAAGGAATTACAGACCAAACAAAAGGTATTTTAAAACCTGCTGTGGAATGTATGCGTTTAATCCAGCCTCACATTAGTCTGGAATAGGGTCAGGATATTCATTAGATTCCTCCCAGTTTCCTGTGGCCAATAAAGGATACATTAACTGGTTCCATTGAATATACTTCTCGTGGATTCAGTCATAATCTCACTGCTTTGTCATTCTGCTCACAATCTCACCCTGATTTTGTCATGGGCAGCTCAAAGATAAAGCAAAACAAAACTCCATTAAATGTGTGGATCTCTGACTGCGACAAATACTCTGTTCTGCTTATTCTTCAAAATTAATTGTCAAAATTTATCATAACATTTAATTTGATACACAGGTGTTTTTAGGGTTTTTTTTGTTTGTTTGTTTGGGGTTTTTTGTTTTTGGGTTTTTTTTGTTGTTTTTTTTTTTTTTTTGTTGTTGTTGTTGTTTTTTTTTTTTACCATTTAACTGCTGAGTTACTGGTAATGTGGATATTTTGTATGAATTTTACTTTACAAGTATCAGATTTGCATAGTAACACATGCATTGAAAATACCTCAGAACATCACACACCACGCTGATGGAAAACAAAAACAATCTGTTGCTTCCATATGCAGTGCTCTTCTGCAGCTGCATCATTTTGAAATTCTGGCAGGGACAAGAAAATTCTTGTGCATCATCTTGATTTGGACAGTGGACAGCTTCAACTTTGAAATGCAAGTCTGAAATTATGCATTTTTGAATGCCAGCATCAGTAATTTACCCTTTCAACTTCTGCAAACCCAAAGTTCATATGCAGGTGTGCAACTGAGTGTTATGTGGGGTTTTTTTCTTGCTTTCTTCCTAAAGAATAAAATTCTTTCCAAAATTGCTTGTGACTGAATACTTTTATTTAAAAATAAAATAGCTGTAGTTATTAATTATATTTCACAGAAAAGTGGCTGTTGTGTTGAGAGGGTTTGCTTTGGGTCATCACATAAAGTTGTGCTCTTTTGTTAGTTTTCTTTGCTTATACAATGGTCCATGTCTACTGCAACTAATTAGAACTTATTAGATAACGTTATTCCTTTAGCTGAGGTGTTTAAAATGACTCCTTCAAGTTTTTTTATTCTGTTTATATGCTCCCACATTCTATTTTTATTTACTTTAAATTGCAAGTTTCCTTATTTGTTCTCTCAATTCATGATGCTTCAGCTAAAAATAGAATATTTTTTTCAGTAGCTTAAAATCCTAACAGTAATTAAGGATTCTTCACCCTCCTAAGTTATTCTGTGTGTGCTCAGCTACTTGGTCTTACATTTTAGGAGCAGCTCCAGTTTATAGAGCTGTACAATGTGGGCTGCAGAGCAGGAAGTTATGTTTCTGCACTTCCCCGAAATGAACTGTATCTCATAATAAAAGCAAAGGCCTTGAATAGAACTCGTGCCCTGATGTTCAGGGAATTCAAAGAGGTAAATCTTGCTGATTCACATAAACTCTGCAGTGCCTCATTTATGCCATTTTGTGATGAAGGCCTTGAACTAGCAAAGTTCTTAAGAACACGCCTAATTTTTAATTCAATGGAAGCATTCATCTCTTTGAAGTGTATAAACGCTTTGTTGAATTACGACCCAAACAAAGCGAAAAAGCAATGAAAAAAACTCAGAAAATTTCCTCGTGCAGTAAATATTCCAAAGCCCATTTCAAGAAGCTGCAACCACCACCGGCTGGAGGAGCACTGACATTTGTTCATGCTGATGGTGAAGCTGGGCACACAAATCAGATTTCCCCTCCCTCTCTTGCCCAAGGCTGTGCATCTGTGTGTCTCATACTGCATTTCTGTCTGTTGAGAGACACCTCTGCTTTAGGCACCCGCTCTTCCCTGAAACTCCTGAGAGAACTGTGCTGGAGGAGACAAGATGACATCCTGGTCCTCTTGACACACTTCAGAGGAGACAATCACCTGTCTTGGTTTAGAAAGACAGTTGTCTGCCAGGGAAAGCTGGAGCTTCCCATGGGATGGAGAATGTAAACCACCTCCCTCCAAATTATTATAATTTTGCAATTAAGGGGCTTTCAGGCAAAGATATGGGAATAGGAATAACAGTTCTTTACTAGAGAAATTAAAAATAAAAATGTATTAATAAAAGAAAAAAACCAAAACAAGCAAACAAAGAAAAATCCTGGAAACACTGACAGGGTCAGAACCTGACACCCTGTTGGTCAGGGTGTTGGTGTCAGTCCAATCAAGTCCTCCTGGAGTGACAGATGTGGTTCTATTGAAGAAGAGATGAACCTGTAGAAGGCTCCAGTGGTGGTGAGATGGATCCGGTCTCCCTCTGGGAATCCAGTGTAAACAGGTTGCCCTGGTGTTCTGGATCCCAGGTTTGATCCAGGTAGGAATTCTGGGCTCCTCCCCCTGGATGGAGCCTCTCCCCATGGGATGATGGAATTGTATCAGCCCTGCAGTGAGCCTCGATGGCCCATGGACAGCAGATATCCCCTGGAGGGAGGATGGGTCCTGGAAGGGATAAAGAACACTGCCCCACCTGGTTTCACAGCTGGCCCATTAACAGAAGATCTCCCCAGAGTCATGAGGAATGGGTCATAGAAGAGATAAAGAAAAACACTTCCCCAACTGGTTTCAACAGATGGCAAATAGAATACACATTTTTGGTTGCACCCAAATGTGCACATTGCAACCCAAGACACCACCATACAGGAAAATGCTGCTGTAATGCTCTAAATAGGACATCTGGCCAGGTAAAGAAAAGTTCCCAGACAGCTTTCCCAAACAACCAACCACAGACAAAACTATCCTCTAGACTCCCTGGGTATTGTACCCTCCTCCCGCAAAAAAATCTCAATGAACTCCACCTTTGCCTGTGATCTCTCTTATTTTTCTACAGCCATTTGAAGCTGCTCCATTTATAAAATATTTTACTTGTATATTCAATATAAATACACGTGATCTTACCCTGTTTAATCTTGATTTTGGATTTCATTTTGAGTTACCTACTTTATTCTGATGTGTCACTTTAGATTAATTTTTTATGCTAAGCACTTGCCAAATAAATAATGAGCTTTCAAATGAGTCCATATGTAATAAGGTAAGGATTTAATTATTCCTAACACTATTAACATTTTACTATTGTATCAGGGTCATGACTGAAGATATGATAGACACTTTTAGGACTGCCAGGAGCTCAGTCTCCCTCTTGTGAGCCATTATTACTGCCAAGACTTTGGCATCTACTGGTTTGTAATAATGACAAAAAAGGGGCAAATCTTTGCAGCAGTCCCTGAAACTAGACATTCTCAGTTTCAGTACCAAGCTCAAATCATTATGAAGTTTTTTCCTACTGCTGAAAACTATTGTTTTGGAGAAGGAAAAGAGAATCCAGAGTGTAAGATTACACAAAGAGAGAGGGTTTTTTTCCTTTTTTTTATCAATGAGCGTCTTTGAGTTAATTTTGTTTCCTATATGATGGTCCTTGAAACCAAGGACAGCCACAGAGGCGTTTGGGGCTCCACTGAGCTGAAGATTTTTTTTGTGAATTAAAGGTGGCACAACAGGTGATTCCTGTGCAATCTGCAGATGTGACAGAGCATGAGGGAAAGAGGAAGAGCTGTACAAGAGGATGAGGTGACACCAAGCCACTGCCAGAGGGGTGTGAGAAAGGGATCCATGCACCCAACCCCTAAAGCTGCCGTTGCAGCTGTGAATATCAACATCTGGGCCAAGGGAGTTTGATGTAAATCCTTGTAGACTTTTCAAAATATACACTGTCTTCCATGATTGTGTCAGGTCCTACAATATAAGTTTGCTCACAAATTCCTTTGAGAATCCTTTCCATGCCACTGTTAAAAGCTAGAATATCCTTTTCTTGACCAAAAGAATACGGAGTTACAAGGATTTGACTTTTTTCCTCAGTTTTTCTATAGCCATTTTTGCTGACAAAAATGAACTGGAGGTTTTGAGAGTACAAGATTGAAAAAAAAAAAATCTGTCACTTGCAGACATTTCAGAATTTACATCCATAATTCCATAGCCAGCTCTTCTTATTCTATCTGCACCCTTAGGAATGGACAGTTGGAAACATCCACTTGGAGCCCAGTCCTTCTTCAATCCCTGAAAGTAAACAACAACATAGCAGGATCAATATCTACATGTCCTTGAATAATGCCAGGCATAAAGTATTTTCAACACCTTGGAAGAAACCAAAGAATGAATATCCAAAACACACAGGTGCCAGGAGGGAGCAGGAAGCTTGAGGAAACCACCAGCATTCCAGGTCCTACCAGCAGGAAGGAATTTGTTAATGATTTTGAGACCACACTGCCAAGATTACCCTCTGTCAAGTGCCCATCTGCTTCTAGAAATTTGGAATGTGGAGACTCAAAACACATCTCCTGCAGAGTGGCACAGCTCCAGCCCAAATATATGAGTGAATTCCTGCACCTGCAGACACCCTGGGCCCAAAGGAGGTGACAAATCCCTCCCAAAATCCTGTGTGTAAATGCTGGAGTTGAGCACCAACGTGTGGCCAAGGCAGCAGTGAGGCACAGCCCTGCTCCAGGGCATGTGCTCTATTCCCAGCTGGAATAGGGGCATAAAGAGCATTTCCCAGCAGTCCAGTATCAGTATTTACCCATGGAACATGGTGAAAATGAAAGCAGCAGGTTAAAGAATTCTCCTCAAATATTTCTGAGAGGCTGTGCTTGTTGGATCTTTTATAAACCATTTTAAACCATGCCAAATAAACCAACAAAAAGCCATATCAAATTACAGGACGTTCACCATTTATCTTGATTCTGTGGAATTGTGTTGTAAAGCACACTGTTGGGAAAAAAAAAACAAAACCCAAACACGTGGTAAGGGGGTTTGACCCTGGCTGGATTCCAAGGGCCCACCAAAGCTTCTCTCTCACTCCCCTCCTCAGCTGGAAAAGGGAGAGAAAATATAATGAAAGGAACAATGAGATAAGGGCAGGGAGAGATCACTTACCAATTACTGTCACAGGCAAAAACAGACTCAGTCTGGGGAAATTAGTATAATTTATTAGCAGTCAAATGAGGGTAGGGGATGAGAAATAGAACCAAATCCTGAAAGGCCTTACAGCCACCCCTCCCTTCTCCAGGAAGGGAGAAACTAATTCCCAGTTTCTCCACCTGCCTTCCCCCATGAGGTGCAAGGGAACAGGAAATGGGGTTTGCAATCTGTTCTCTACAGGTTGTCTGTGCTGCTGCTTCCTCCTCAGGGGGAGGGCTCCTCACACTATTGCAGAGATGCTTTTCACTTCTTCTCTTCTTTTCCAAGAGTTCTGTTTGCTCAGATGGATTGTGTTCAGTGGTTTGGGTGGTGACAAAACAGGATTATACTTGCAAATCTCCCCTCACCAGGAGCTGCCTACGTGCAGCCCTAGCCAGGATGCAGCCCTTGGCAATAACAGCCTGACAGCAAGGGAGTGAGTTTTCCATTTGCAGTAAAAGAGTTAATGGGAAAAAAAAGAAAAATCCATGTTCAGGGCACTCATTTGAGGTCAAAGACCATGAAATGATTTGGGGTCCAAAACTGATTTCTGTGTAGGGACAAAAGTTCCATTTCCCAAGGAATTTCAGAAGATCATACTTGATATTTCCCAGGAAACCCTAAGAAGGTGCAGTGAAAGTGAATTTCAATGCATTCATTAACGAGAGAACTAAATCTTCAAGTTAGTTTGTTAAGTATAATTATGCTTCATTCAGTCATTTCTTTCTATCAGCCATTTAACACTGCTCTAGTTATTATAACCAAGTACATTTGCATGTGAGTTGGCAATGGAAATTGTTCTTTGCAGAAGGTTTGTCACATCATAAATGGACTTTGGAGAAAGGGATATGACGTGATTGTTACTGACTGCACTTCACCTGGAAAAGTTACATGGAATAAACTAATTACTCCAATATTCACAGATGTGTCCGAGCAAGAAATAATTACGTTGTTACATGGGTAAGCAAATAAAATATAAAAGATAAAAGATAAAAGATAGATAAAAGATAAAAGATAGGGGCAGCCCTGGTAAATACAAATGGAGATTTTGACAACTCCGAACTAGACGGGAATACATTAAAGAAGATGTAATGTGGGTTTGGTATGAGATCGCTCTGGAGCTGCTCAGGTTGTGTGTAAATGCCTGGCATTAATACCAGAGTATTGTTGCCATGTCTGGGAAGCAGTGCAGCAAAAAGCAGGAACTATATAAAGGCAGTGAAAAAGCTAAAGAACAGTTATTTCAGTCTCAGTACAGGTCCATCTCTCAGGCTCTTGCCTAATTTTAGTCAGTCCTTACTCATGCAAATCTCCCACTAACTTCAAGGAAATTTCACCTGAACTGGAGCAAAACCAGTAACAAGAGCTGGTCAGAGATTTTTTTATCCCATCTGGGAAAATGTGATACATTGCTGTGTGGGAAGTAAAAGAGAAGGGTTTAAAAATCCACACTGCACAGAACACCTTTCAATCAAATCAGCTGCTCTTTCAGACATAGAGTCTAAAATGGTGGGGTAAGAACTGGAAAAAAGGAGGCAGGAACTTCCTTTCCACAATAAACTCTCAGGCAGATATTATTATCAGTCGAAACACAAAAGTTCTAGAAAGATCGCACTTTATTAATTACCATTAGCAACACATCTATAGTGTAAAAATAATGATTATAAATGGAATCCTCAGAGGAGAACCAATGAATGTCATGTCACCAGAGACACTTAACATGAGATGTAAAAATCACATTAAGGAATACAATAGGATAAAGTAAAATTAGCTTAACATGGATTAAAAAAAAAGGCAAAAAAACAAAAAGCAAAACACAAATGAAACCCAAACAAAAAAAGAAAATCAAATTTCACTTTAAATTTCATGTGATAAAATCAGCCCTTGAGACACCAAGGGTGAAAATCTCAGTGACAATCCTCCCATGGGGCAGCAGCTTCACTCAGACTCAGCACCTGAAAAACCAACATCTCAACAGCCCAGGAGAGGAGGGTGAGGAACTGGGCGTAAAGCCCAGAAAGAAGAGAGGGGTGGGAATGAGGTGTTTTAAGATTTTTTGCTTTAATTTCTCATTATCATAGACTGATTTAGCTGGTAATAAATTAAATTAATATCACTGAGTCTACACCATGATTTTTTTTCTGTGGTGATAATTGAGGAGTGATCTCCCTGCCCTTGGCTCAGCCCGTGATGTTCTCATGGCATTTTTCTCCTCCTGTCCAGCTGAGGGAGTGACAGAGTGGCTTTGGTGGGCACCTGACATCCGGCCAAGGTCAGCCCATCCCACTGCTTCAGAGATCTGTGACAGCACAAAAGTAACCCCCAACAGATAGCAGAAATCATTTTTTCAAGATTAAATGACTTTTGGAATGATTGCTCTCTATTTTGACTTAAGGAGGAGTTTACAATGGTATTTCTGGTGTCTTCATTGCAAGAAGCCAAAAGTTTAAATCGTTTTTCTGTCCTAATATCATCTATTTCTTTTTAATATTAAAAAAAACTAAATTACACGAGGTGTATATCAAAGTTAGAAGGTATTACTCCAAGAGAGATATTCTGACTTGGGGAGGTCAGAAATCTTTTTCCTCAGTTTGACAGTAAACAAACTGGTTAATAGTTCAGGCCAAATTTTATAGAAGTTGGGGTGTTACTTTTAATTAACATACCTGATTTATTTGCCCAAATGAATATCCTGCATGATATAATGCACTAGTTATTTATTCCTCATTGTCTGGGAAGCAAAACAAGTCTTGGAGGTCACTTACACTTGGAGGTTTTGTTCTGTCATTATACACTCATAAAAGTTAATAGTCCTTGCTGCTTGCCTGGGTTCAACATTAAATTCTAAGATGAGTTAAGAGAATGTGTTAATTACTGTTCATTACTGTAGGAGTTCGTGTGAAGCTACTTGGAAATTACAGTCAGCAGAGATGATGGAGAATATGCTGTGTTGGGGCTTTTTTTTGGGGGGGGGGGGTGGCACTAAGAGAGAAGATCAGATGGACAATAAAAGCTGAGCTGTCAGAAGTGAAACTTTTTGGCTGTATCTGTCTTGTTTGATGAAAATTTAATGGGAAAAGATTTCCTAGTCTCAAATGGGGACTGATTTCTCTCATTTTGCCAGGACGATAAAGTCACGCCTTGAGGTAAAGTGACTCACTTCGGCGTGAGAGGTTTTCGGTTGAATATCTCTGCTTGATTTGTGCTAGGTGTGGAATCCCTGCCAATTTTCTTCTGTGGTGAAAGTACATGCAATCAGCAGCAGGTTTGGGGCCACTTTGTCAAGTATTATTTTCTGTCTGAAGTTTTCATTAAAATACTTCAGAAGGATCTGTGTTCCTACAAACAAAGATAGATCTTTAAGAGGTTGCAAAGATTTAAAGTCTTTTTAAGGGCTGGTTTTAAACCTGAGCAGGAGATGGATTTCCTACTTGCATTTTTTTCTAACAACCTCCAATATTAATATTCCATTTTAGCACGGTTCTAGTTACCATCTTTCCATCTTTTTCTCTATATATGAAAAAGATCTGACTGGGAGGTCTGGAAGTTTTTGTGACTACCTCTGTGTGGTAAGAGAAAATATGGAACTGGAGCCTGAATCTTTTAAATAAAACATATTCCTGCAGATTATTTCTGCATTTTACATCAAATAGTTGCTGGCTTCCTTATGCAATCATTTTTTGTACGTGAATTCTGTTGGTTTTCAGCTTCACAGGTCAACTGAAAATGATCTCTCAAAGTGGGAATCAACTCTGATGGAGGCACACAGGCTCCTTGTTCAGGTCTTTTTTGGGTTACAGGTTTAAACTATTTCTGCATAATTTGTGCCACAGAGAGAGAGGCGGGAGGGCAGGATGTGTATGACAAACCCATCTGAAAAACAGGACAAAATTTGCCTGCTCTGCCCTTACCCCAAGCACCATCCCTGAAACCATCCCTGTGCTCCTCGGCCTTGTGCACATACTGAACGTATGCTGTAATTTTTCTACTTAATGCAGGTTTTCTCTTTAATCGAAAACTTTCCACCAGCCCGGTTCACAGTGTAAATATAGGTCTGTATTAGCAGTGGTTGTGGTTTAATTTTCAAAATAATTTACCAGCAGGTTCATGGGTTAAAGGGGGCAGATCTGTTGAGTTGATTTGAGTTCTGGTAAAGAAACTTTAATTACCCCATCTGAAGGATGTTGGGCTCTCTGCGTTCAATACTTTTTCAGTTTTGATAATGTCTGTACCCAAGGCAACCAGGGATATTTTATTTGTGTACAATAATGCTCTCCTTGAGCACAGAAACAGTGGCGGATACTCCAGAGAAAGATACAATATCTGAAGGAAGCAAAATTAAATTATCAGCCTGCTTGAATACACGATCATTGGGAGTGTCTATGGGAACATCCCAAACTCCTGAAATCTACAGCCTGTTGAAATCCTGATATCTGCAGTGCTGGGGGTGAAATTTTCATTGGCTTTTTGGCCTTTGAGAGAGGCCTGCCAATAAAGGAACCTGACCTCACCTGCACCTACTGGCTTCTAGAAGTCAGACAAAGTCAGACATTATCAAGTTATTGTAACATCTGTTATTGCTACTTTTTTTAAAGTCAGTGCAAATTAAATGAGACAGCATAAAATCACTTAGATAATACACAGTGGAAGATACTTTAGTGGAGATGACAGTGTTTAGAAGGAGAAAGACTCTCCAGAAAGACGTAGTTTCCTTTTTTTTCCCCCTAAATTAATTTTCCCACATCAAAGTCCTCATAGACTACCTGGGGAATTAAAAGATCTGAAATAATGTTATCTTTTAACGAAGAATAAAAGGAAAACAAAGAAGAAGCATAATTATGAGCTAACCATTAGAAAGTTCTTAGTGCTAATATGCAGCAGAGGTCAGAACACTCATGATTTATAATCGACATCAAGAGAATAGAAGGCTGCTAAGAAGGGCTCCTCTCCGCAGGAATGAGAGAACGCTGCACAGTTAATAGCATTTCCTCCATGCCCATGACTTTTGTCAGTGAATACAATAAGCTGATTCATTAGACAGACCTATTCAATATAAATCCACTTAATATTAATACCTAAAGGTTTAAAGCGTTTTAGCGATCACCTTACACAGAGATATTGCTAAAAGAGAGAACTGTTTGCTCTATCTCACACTCAGACAGAGCTCAGGGACGTAAAAACGATGGACAGCCTTTATGAAAGGGTCTGAGGGGACAATAGAGGTGCCCACCAGAGCTGCTCTTTCTCCCCTCTTCAGCTGGAAAAGAGGAAGAAAATACAATGAAAAACACACAGGTTGAGGTAAAGACAGGGAGAGATCATTCAACAGTTACTGTCATGGGAGAAGTCAATTTGACTTGGGTAAATTAATTGAATTTATTACCAATCAAATCAGAGTACAGTAATGAGAAATAAACTCAAATATTAAAACACCTTCCCCACACCCCTCCCTTCTTCTCAGCCTTGAGCTCATTTCTGATTTCCTCTACCTCTTCACCCCAGGGTGCGCAGGGGAAGAGAACTGCCTATGGTCAGCCCAGCACACATTTTTACATTTTCTGTTTCTTTTCTTTGCTAATGTTCAGCTTCCTGATTATCTACACTCAACATCTTCAGTGGTGAAAACTGCAAGAGACTGTACAGTAATTATCTCTGAAATTGCTGGCAGTGAAATTTTTGTCTCCGAAACGCTGAAATTTTGTAGGCAACAGCAGGACACTTTCAATGAAATCATATTAGAACAGGTAAAAACTGTGTGCAAAGACTCTGTTTGTATAATAACTTGATTGCAACCAAAATCCCTAATGAGTGTGTAAATTGAGTTATTCAGATGTCCAGGGTTCTGTAGTTAAGAACTACATGCACACAAAAGATTATGGGTGATGGATTGTTTGTTAACAAATAAAATGGGATTTGGGAAATGGAGAAGAAGTATAAATATTCTGAGCAGAAACCAGCCATGGCTGCAGTATAAAAACATCTTTGTATCCAGCAGGTTTCGTTCCTTGAAGCCTGGGTGCTTCAGGGTTCAAAAGCCTGATTCAAAGATGAACAGAATATTTATTAAATGCTTCTGTGACAGTGGAAAAGACAGCAATATTCTCCAAGTACCAGAAGGTGGAATTGAGGAAATATCTGACAGCATGCTTAGAAAACTTAGTGTGGCTCAGCTTAGGTGTCACAGAGGATTTCCCTCAGTGGTACCCAGTGACAGGACAAGACACAGGAATCCACTTAAAAATAAGAGAAAAAAAATTGTCTGCCAGTAGTTGTGCCCAAAGATAAGAAGAGCAAGTTGTGGCATGGCAAAAAACAGAATTGGAACCTTTGAACCTGGAACAGTACCTTGCCATTTCTCACAGAATCCCAGAATTAATGAGGCTTTTAGAAGTCTTAGGAATGACCTTTGGTTCCATTAAAGCGTTCGAGCAAGAAATATTTGCAAGTTATAAAAGTCAAATAGTGCCATTGGGGAGAGGGAGGAGAAAGGACACTACATGGCTGTGGCAAGGGAAAAGAAAGTGTTTTTTCTAGATGGGCAAGATGGACACATTTGTTTGATACATGTCAGATTAATATCATTCAATATGTGAGAAAAAAGAACTAATGTGCACTTATGACCAGTCCTGGTTCAGTAAATGATCTCTTTAGTGACAAGTGTGCATGTTTTGGGAGGTTTGGACCCTGATGGTTTCAGGGTCCCAGCATTCTGAAGAAGTCGTATTTTCCTCTGCTTCACATACTTTTGTTTAATTGACTTACAGTGATTGATTTTACAGAAGTCTCATTCTTTCTTTTTGCGTTGTAATTAGCATTCTTGAAAGGTTAATTCCTTCTTTAAATGTGTCATGTCATGTTGAACCAATGTGAAATTTCACAGGAATGGAGTGAATTTAGCAAAATGTGGAGAAAAGAGCTCACAAAGTCACAAACACTCTTATTGTAGTTGTGCAGATTGAAAACATGTTCTAAACATGATAACCTGGCAAAGTCCTGTCAGGAGCAGACTTTTTAATCCTGTTGACATAAAGAAAAAAGTATATTCTTGTAAATAATACTTTAAAAATATTTCTATAGGGGAAACACATACATCTTACAAAATGCCTACAAAATGACCAACATTTTTTTTTATTTTTTATTTTTTTTTTTGCATTTGTATGGATATTTTGTAACTTAAATATATAGCTTTTCTTTGGGAATACTTTCAAAGAAAAATTTATTGTATTTTCTGTGTTAATCTTTAGGAGTCATATATTGATTCCCCAATAGTACCTTAGCAGTATTTTGCTGGTATAACACACAATTAACATCTTCAGGATCACTGACATGAAGTTCAAGCTGTAAGGAATAAAATCTCATTTTTTCCCCAAAGACTTCAGGGATAAGTGCTGCAGTGCAGTGGTCTCCTTGACTTTGTGGTATAAATTGTGCTTAACTACTGTAATTTTTTTCCCTCAGTTTCAAATTGAGCAACCCTCAAATCCACCTAAGGATGTATTATATGGGAAAAAGAAAATATGTGTAAAGCTGTGACACTGAGATTCATACACTGCCTATCACCTTCTGTTTTCTTCTCTTTCATGTATAAATATATTAAGGTCATTACTTAATTGGAGTGCACAGAGTTATCAAGTCATTAGCACAAACATCAAACACTGAAGAGTGTTGAAACCCTTTTGTGTCTCCAAACACAAAAGCATCTTTTTTTTTTCCTTCTAAATTGAAAAAGAGGTGTCAGACTGTTAATAGAAATACGTAAATAAATAGGCAGTAAGATTAGGATGCGTGCAGATCCTCTGTCAGAAGAAAAGTTGTGCATACTTGCAAAATTGTGCTAAATCCTTGTGCAATGGCTAAATGCCAAACAGAGGTAGAAAATCACAGATTGTTCCATTAAAGAAATTATAACACTGGCCAGGAACACTCCAATCAAATCCTTTCCTGCCAGCACCAGGTACTCCTCAATTTCCCTGGGCTACAAGGGAGACATGAATGATGGGTTTGGGATAGAGGGTGATAGCTGATGGTTCCGAGGACTTCTCTGTTTCCTCCCCAGAGGAGATTTTACATCTCACAACTCGCAATTGCAAGGAACCCGCCAGAGCTAAGGATTCACTACTACTCCTTTGAATCTTCTCTTACGATGATTTTTTATTATCCTCAGAAAAGTTTCTCTTGCTCACCCTCACCAGAAAGAAATTCAACTAGACCTGGCTCAAGGCTTGGCACTGTCTAGGATGTGGCACAGGTCAGATGCTGACTCCCAGTTTTGCAGTGCACTAGAAACAGACTGCATTCTTCCTTTTTAAGGCTGTTCAAAAACCTGCTCTATTCCACCTCTCGAAGCTCCCAGCTGCAGCGTTGTCCTGACAGTGGAACCCTCATTCCCTGCTGTTTTATTTTTTATTTTCTTTAAAGTATTTAATGTTGTCTCCCATGCCAAGGGGCTCTCCATCAAACTCCAGAGGTCACCTAAAGCAGATTGCACATAACCAAGCGTGCTCGCTGTGCTGGACAGGATCTTTGTTCACTCAGCCGTGCCCTGCATTTGCAGAAGTGTAGTTAAATATCAGGGACCAGGTGACAAAAGGTGTGTCCCTCTGATACTGAGCTCAGCTCACACTGATGCTCCTTCCTGCAGTGACACCCTTCTCAGTTTAAGCATCTGACCCTTAGAACTGCCTTTGATAAACTGATCATCTCTATGTGGATTTTAATCCCTTCAGCAGACAGATTTCTTGAAGATTCCTTTCAGCCTAACTGAAAATATTTCAGATTTTATGAAACCATAATTACACAGCTTTTTTTTTTTGCCTTTTTTTTTTTTTTCCTTATGCAGAAATTTTAAAACCAAGTTACTCCAGGGCAGACTTCCTTAACTTCTCTCGACTTCCAACTTGTGTTCGGGTCAGCAAATGCCAAGCGTATGCTTGGTGCTTAATCCAAAACAACTTGAGGCATGAAAAAGTTTAGCTGAATATATTCAGAAAGTCTTTAGAAACGCTGTCTCAAACCAAGTTACTTGTTATCTGTGCAGTATTGCAGAAATACCCAGTTATTACTGCTACCAAATTGGTTTTAACATCTTTCAGTGGGCTCAATGCATGTGCCCGAGCATGAGGCCTGCCCCTGCCTTTTTTTTCACCAAATGAAGTGACAACTACTTTAATAGGATTTTTAATCCACATTAACAACAGGAACTCGATGCAATTGCAGCATTAAAATACTGAAGATGCCGGTCAGATTTTCCAAGAAAGGTGTGTAATAATAATAAGCATGAAGGAGTCAGTCTGTCCATCCGGGGGGCTCAACACACATTTGCTGCCATGTTGGCTGACATGATTTTTTTTTATTAAATTTGGAGGTATGATGAGTCTAAATCCTTATGGCTTGAGTTAGGGAAGAAGATTCTTTGACTCAGCTTCGTGACAGACTTGTGTACATTAATATCAGATTCAAAGCCCCAAACATAAAAACAGCTCAAACATAGTAATTGCATTCAATACATGAGTAAAACCATCAATTCACATTACAATTATTTGTCCTTAGGGGGTTGTGAGCTTAAATGCCCTGTTTTAATTGCAATCGTTAACAGACTTTATTTATTTCTTGTTAAAGCATCAAGCAAATGTAATTTTTCCTTCCCATACTACCACCTTTCAAATGGTTGAAAGAAATGCTTGTAGTAGGAATGTAACTATCTCAGAGGATTTACAAACCTGGAGCCAGCTCTACTTTTAATGCATATTAACCAGAAATCTTCTTATACTGTCTGCACATCCTAGTAAAAGCTGGTTATTTTTTATAACCCCTCAGCAAAAATTTAAACAATGGCACTGAGTTTCACAAAACTCAGCACCTTTGCAAGGACTGAATTTTCTATTTAAAATTTAAAGCAAATAGTTTAAAGCCTCTGATATATTGAAACATTTAAAAATAAATAATTACATTTTTTATAAAGTTTCAGGAGAAAGGAGCTCAGAGTAAAAATATGTATTTTAATAGATTTGGCAGAAGACGTGAATCTAAACCAAGTTCCTGTCCAAGGAATAGAAAGAGTGAGTTATTAATAAATCTGTTTAGTTAAACTCTAAGTGATCAGATAGGATAGGATAAGTTTAATCCCTGGGGTCTTCAGATGAAGGGGGAGGCATTAAAGGTTTCCTGTGTCAAAATTTAAAACACAGCTGTGTAAATTCAGGGGATGACAACATTGTATTTTATGAAAATTTATTTTTTCCCCCAAAATGAGTTGTCAGAGATGAAATTGGTTAATCTGAGTATTCTAAGAGTCAGAGGGGATTCAATGACAAAACCAATTGTCTCTGCTACTCTGCCTGGGCTGCAGTGAAATATATTTACCAAAATTAACCTTAGTGGGACAGCCATGGTTCTTTCCTTTCATTTATGTCAGCAGTACTCGGAATATTAGTGTTTCATATTTTCCTCCTCACCAGTAAAACTGTGTTCAAACAACTTTTAGGAGGACATTTATTGAAAACAATCTTTTGGCCTGTATCATCAGCCACAGTCATCATCAGACATTCATCTTTGCCATTCATGTAATTTTTATATTTAACTAGTATTTAACTGAAATATATATTTTTTTGGATGATCTCACAGGCCAGTCAGAGCTTCAAATGTATTTTTGCAAAAAAAATATTGTACAATATACACTGAGTTTAAGCTGAATGAACTATTCCCTAAATATTAAAATTTATGAAATTGAGAGTTTATTCCTTCTTTACTAGATTTCTTTTCCCAGTTCCTTCTTGTCTGACTTCTCATTCATATCTTCCATTCTTGGAAGCCTGATCTAAACCCCATGAAATCTATTGGAGTATTAGTTGTGAGAAATATATGCAAGGAGCTGTTTTTCTGCTCTGTTCCAGCTGTGTATTTCTCATGCTTATTTCCTCTTCAAGTCTGAGTATTTAATAGGATTTCAGTCTATTTGCTATGCTGCTTTTCCCTAGCATTCCTTATTTTCTTTCCTGGCTTCTGTTCATCCTCCAAACCCCCAACCATTGAATACCTTCTCCCCAAATAATTACAAGGGTCCAGAGCTCCTGCATGTTAAATTACATTTCAGTCAGGCTGTCTTTCTGGAAGCAGGAGAGAAGGAAGAAAAAAAAAAAAAAAAAGCTTTAGTGTCTCTCCTGAAATTCAATTTGAAAAATAAAGCGTGCTGCCAATAGCTGTTGTGCACCCTCAGAACTGTGTGCACAGTTAGGCAGCTATTTGATATGAGCATCAGAGTCATTCTCCCCTGCATATAATATCATTCCACTGCTCCTAAAAATACTCTTACATTTTTCATTATTTCTTCTGGTGCTGCGAAAAGGGGCTGGTTCAGGAGCATTAATCAACTTCCCAGATACATGGAGTCATTATTTTTAGTGCTATGATGCTTTTCTCATTCCTCTTCCCTAATAATAACCTTACTCTAGCTACCCCTGATCAGTGAATGAAACCAAAACCTGCTGCTGTTAGTTCTGCCTCCATTCCCTGTTACCCATGTCAGCAGGTACTTTGGGCAGTGCTGGTGTTTTTATTGTCCTGTGGGATTTCTTGGCTCCCATAAACAATCGCTCTCCAAAAAAACTTCGGGCTCAATTCACTTTCATGGCTAAACCATCACCTACTGCTCATAAATGATCTCTTTTTCTGGATGTCACTTGCACAGGGAGGAGTGGAACCCTAATTCTGACACAGGTTTTATCTCTGTGACCTTGAGTTCAGAGGGAGAGGGCAGGAGGCGCGGAAAACACAAAAGGCCAAAAACTATGTAACAAATAAACAGGGAACAAAGCCTTGGATAGCAATGTTCAAAAGCAGGTCTAGCTTGTGGTGGTTAATAACAAGGGGAAGGATCTCATCTCAAATCTTAGTGTTTGATTCTCATCCTGATTCCTTCCTTTGGAACAAGTGAAATCCCAGGATATCACAGGCTGAGCCCAGGCAGATTTTTGTAATACGGAATCTGTTTACCAGGGGAATCCTCGGCAGACTCTTGAGGCCTGCACATTTTTAATGTTTGCAGAAGTTTTTGGACTTGAGACTGAAGACTGGATTGCTTAGATTTCATCATGCCTCCCTAAATATTCTGGAATCAACTAAAAATATGGAATCTCAAGATATGCTAAACTCTGGCAATATTTGGTATAAATAAAGATCTGAAAACCCAGAAGACCAGAAACAGACAAAGTGATCTAAAGGTATCTGGAATGGAGTGTTTATTCACCAGTATCTTGTGTTTTACTTTTAAATGTTGAACCAGGGCCCAAATGTTTTTACTCTGTGTAATTAATGGAAGCTGTGATTTATCTGTTACAACCTGTCCTAGGAAGGTAGAGCAGCTGTTCCTGCTAATGTGAGCCTTTGGGGAAGGTTCATGGTAGAAATGTTTTGCAAGACTGAAAATTATCCACTCACAGAATTACCCCACTGAACAGACAATATTTTGGAGTAAACTTTCAGGGAAAAAAAAAACAGATGCTGAAAATGGGTCAATATGTTGCATTTTATGCTGTGGCCGAGAAGATTAAAATAAAAAAAAATTGAATTCCTGTTCTAAATTCTCGACCTTCTTAGAATTTTTTTTTTATTTGCATAGATGAAATTCTTCAGGTTAGCGGTTGTCAGGTTGCTTCTACCAAATGCTAAAGTTGAAGCTCTTAAATAGATTTTTAAGAAGCCCTGCAGGCCTCCCATCTCAGTCAATAAAGATGGGATCTGTGGTGATATATAGTGAGTTACAGAGCCTAGGCTGGGAGAATTACATTTTGAAATCAGATCTTCCCAGAAGATTTCTACAATTGATTATTTAAAACTTTGTTATCTCCCTATATATAAAAAAAGCTATCCTACTGGCTGCACTTAGGAGTTATTACCTTCAAAAGTACATTTTAAAGGCAGAATGGTTTGGGGGTTTTTTTCAAAATTTTTTGAAACATCAACTGTTTTTCCCTTTTCAAAACCTTTCTGAAACATTCTGCATTAAAGTCATTGGAAAAATTCTTCCATTAGAATTCAGAGAATGGTATTTATTGCTTTTTTGCGTTTCTGAGAATGTTATTTAATGCTTTTTTTTTGTGTTTCTGTGATCTGCATGGTGCTGGTAAAAGTGAAAGAGTGAGAAAACGAGGAACCTCAGCTGTTCCAGTTCCCAGCCATGCTCTGGATGAAAAACCTTTTCCTTAATATCCAACCCAAATATCCAACTCTAATATCCAACCTAAACCTCCCTGATACAGCTTCATGTTGTTTTAGTTCATTCACACTCCCCACTGAGAAAAACAAACATTCTGAAGCCCACTCCCAAAAATCAGATCATTAAAGTTTTTTTTTTCAAGAATATTCATTCTTACCAACATTTTTTTTCATGGAGAAGGGATTTTCTTCTCTGGTCTCTTCCTAACCTGATATTGGGAAGATTTGGAGGTTCAAATCTCTCTTCCAAGCAATACTGCAACTCCAAATGTATTCTTAGCCTGGAGTGTTGAGAGAAAACTCAACTTTGGCTGGGCTAAAATGTTCATTGGAGTCTCCAGAAATTTTCCTGCATTTTCAGATTCAAAGATTTTTGTGTCAAACTGAACCCAAGATTAAATGCCACGCTAGTGTTTTCAGAAAATTTGAGTGATGGAGAGTGACAGTGTATTAAACACAAGCTGTATGCTGAATTGAACACATATTGTATGCTGGACCTGTGAAAATAATGCAAATATGATATAATCTCTAGTGAAGTATAAAGACAAAGTAAAAACCTGTCCTAGGCCATTAATAAAGCCAGTCATTTCACTGAAATTATTTTCCCTCATTACAATACTGAGTTCCCTCATGTCACAGTTTAGCTTTAGGACATCTGGCTGTGACCTGCACAACCAGGGTTTACTGTGAACTCAAAACACTTTTCTGGGACGTATCATCTTCGGCGCAGTAACTCTAATTCCACAGATGGTGTAAAATGTGGAATAATTAATATCTGATCTTTAATTTGCTTTTAATGATTTTCATGCTTTTAAATAATAAAGCATTTATTGCTACAAATGATGTCCAAAGACGTGAATAGATGATTTTTCACTATTCCTCCCAAATTCTTTATTACGAGGCTGAGGTTGTGGATATCTATCACTCAGCCAAAAGAGATGACTACACTCTAGCTGGTGAGGATCTGGTCATCCCTGCAATAGCTTGCTTAAGACAATAATAATAATAATAATAATCATAATTTCACATGAAGGTGTTTGCAAGGGCGGTGAAACTTTGAAAAAGAATCTTCAGGAGTCTGCTGTGCTTGGACTGTTGTTTACTTTGTCCTCCCTTCTGAGTGGGCTGGTGAAAGAAATATGTGGGTTTGTTAATCCACTGCAGAGAGTACATCCCTCATCAGTGCTGCTAAACTCCTTTTCAAACCTCTGCACCATTGCTGAGCACATAATCAGTACTGCCCTTGCCCTCAGCTTTCTACTGCCACTTTGGGATACTTGGGATACAAATGCACTGAATGAAAACTGATACTTAATATTTAAGACCCTTTAAAGGAAGGAACTACATGAATGTTAAGCATCATTATTAAGCAATAACAACGGAGTTGCAGGCCATTAACCCAGTCAGTCATTAATCCCAGAGAAGTCTTGTATGCTGAACTTCTCACTGCTGTTAATGTTTTAAGCTCAGTGCAAAGCAAAGAATCAGCCTCACGGGTATATTGACTCCTTAGTGGGAGCTGCTGTTATTGTAGCGCTTGCTGTAATTAAGGTGAATGTTACCTTGTTCTCACAGCAGCACTAGGGCTAGCCAGTAAAGGAGGGAAAGAAATGCTTTCTGGGTGTTAAATCATAATAGGAGAAATATCTGCAGTGCCCATGCTCTAAGGAAAGCTGCATCAAATGAGGGTCCCTCCCCAAAGATGGAGACTTGGGCAAAGTACCAAAGAGTGCCGGTGTCTGCAGTTCCCTGTTGCTGTAGGACACAAAAGATGAAAGACTTCAAATATTTCAGGAGCAAAGAGCACAGAAAAAAGACTTTTACTGTCTAATTCTTATTACATTTTGTAAGGCGTTCTGATACAGACTTAACATGGCTGGCGAACAGGAACGACACCTCTCTGATCCCATTCGTTAAACCAGAGAAACAGCCAAACACCACCTGGAGAAAGATTGTTTGGAGAAATGAGAGTTGTTCACCAAGATTGTTTTCAGAAGAAGCTTTCTTGAGAAATTTTTCCTTGGGAAAAGGTTAGCAGGTGCTAGGAGGCTAAATTCCCTCAGACCCAGAAATACCAGGCGCACAGTTCCCTGTTAGGAATGCTCTCCTGCCCCACGGTCCTCTCCCTGCAAGCACGAGGAATATACTCCTAAAGGCATGGGAGGAGAATGTCCTCAATAAGATGTTCTGAGCCACAACCTTTCCAGCAGCAGGACTTCCCAGCTTGAGGAGAAAGAGGCTGAAGTGTCCCGTTCACTCTTCAGACATCTGGACACAAACCCACCCCTGTGTTTCCAAGTCAGGACTAGAGAGTGGCAGCTGATGAGGTACAGCGGGTACAGCGTCTCACTTTGGATGAGGCTGCAGGCAGAGTTCTATTGCTAAGGAGAAGACTCACAAAGCAGGAAGAGAGAAAAGAGGAGGCAGCTTCAGCACAACTACCTGCCAAGGATCTTCCATGAACATCCAGAGCTCAGAGCACTCCTGTGCTGCTGTTTTCAGTGCTAGGTGCATTTGAGCCTGTGCACACTGCAGTGTGTGGGCACTTCCCTGACCAGGAATTCCTTTAATCCTTAAATTTCTTTACATTTCTTTAAACCTTTCTCTTTTGTTTGGGATATCCTTTCATTTCTCTCTCCCCATTACACCACCAATTTCAATATGTTTAT
Organism: Chamaea fasciata; assembly: GCF_029207755.1. Taxonomy (NCBI): domain Eukaryota; kingdom Metazoa; phylum Chordata; class Aves; order Passeriformes; family Sylviidae; genus Chamaea; species Chamaea fasciata. The sequence goes on from NW_027094107.1 coordinate 5,616,899, forward strand.
ATCATCTCTGGTCCTTGGGGAAGAGATGTTCTCAAAGACGATCTTGAAACAAGTTTGTGCAATTTTTAATTTATTTTTTATGTCAATATTTAAGAATGAGACTGGTAAAACACTTTACTTGCCATTTTCCATTTCCAAGAGAAGAAGATGAATTTGTGCCACTCTTTGTGCCGCAGTGAAAGGAAGCTGCTTTGTATTTCCTCAGCCTTTCATTAAAGGCTTTGACAGGACCTGCTTTAACTCTCACACTGACAGCAGGGTGGGCTTTCCCCCTGACAATTTCCTTGACCCCAGTGTAGCTCAGCTGAGGAAAGGCGTGGGTTTTTCACTGACAGCACCCTTATTTTCACATTTTTACCCTTCAGTGGTGACAGAGGTTTGCAGAGGGGCTGACAGGGCAGGTCAATCCCTGGCCAGGGGTCGCTGATGCTCTCACAGGTCCCTGGATGTGCTGCACGTGTACAGCGGCACTTCCCACAAAGGACAGGACCTGGGAGCTCCCCAAAAGGCACAACCATCCACAAACAATTCACTGCACGTGCTCACCTCTCTAATTCTCATGATAAAATCCTTGTCTTTTGTCAAACAGGCCAACCCTCATGTAACAGTTGATGCCATAATCACCAAGTTTTCACCAGAAGTAGATTTTAAATTCAGAAAAAAAAAAATGGTGAAATGTCTTGAACAGCTCCAATTATTATATTTTGCATAATTTTAAATGTGGTTGTATAATGTTGTTTTTCCTTTAAACCAACTTGTGACTATCAGTTTATGGTTATGGAATGTTCTATTTTGTGAAAACTGAAGGAATAAGAGTATCAACTGTCGTGTACTTTTATTTCCTTGATCATCAAAGTATCTTTATAGATTTTAAGTGTATAACTTGTGTTAGAAATCAAAGAATAGCCTCATTAATCCCAGTAAACTTAAATTTTGACTGACAAATGGAGCAATAATTGTTTAAAGTCTATCCAAACTTCAGTGGCATGATTATAGAATATGATGATTTATTATGAGCTTGTTGACTGTAATAATTGGTGCATTTTCTGATAAGATTATTGATTTTTCAAGATTGTTCTCAGGAGCCTCATTGAAAATCTTTCAAGGCCAGTGGTGTTAACAGTGATGGGCTGCAATGAGTTTCAATTTAATGTATTCCTTTTCTTAACTCTCTGGGTACTTTACACTTGAGCAGATATGACAGATCTTCTGGCAACATTTATGTGAATATAAGATCTATTAAATAATATGTAACATTTCAAACCTCCTTGGATCAGTTTCCATGGAGACCAAAGGCATCCACTGGAAATTAAAATATGGAGAATCTCAGCTTATGGGGTGGTAATATTTGACACAAAGTTTGGAAATCTTGTTTCAGGAAGTAGGAGTTCATATGCTTGGTTAATTAGAGCAATATTAATTCTGGATGCATGATCTTACGAAGAAAATAGGAGGGAAATTAAACACTCTTAAAATAATACAATCTTTTCTGAGATTTGTGCTAAAAAGATTAAATTCATCCTGTTACAAGCAGATAGTCAGGCTTAATGCAGAGATTTCTGCAAAAAAAAAATGGATGGAATGAGATCCAGATTTCATTGGTAGCTTGGACCATTAGGAAGAGAGGAATCACCTGCACAAACTCCAGCTGAAATGTTCCTGATGGCAACTCCCTCCCTGCGAGTGAGCACAGGCTGCCCAAGGGGTGTAGGTGTATAAATTCCTTCTTTTGGTCCTTCCTCCACTTATTTCTATTACAAAGGAATGATTTCTATTATGGCAGACAACTCTACTCCAGTTTTACACTCTTGTCCAGTCATATACTGCCCCAAATTACCTCCTGCTGAAGTGACGCCCTGGAAATCCAGGCATGGACAAATTTGTCTTGAAATGTGTCCTGAAATTAACATATTTTAACGGAAGAAAAGAACAAAAACAAAACCAAACAAAACAAACTAACAAACCACCCAACCCCCCCCCCCAAAAAAAAAACCCAAAAAGCCCCCTAAAAAGCAAAAAAAAAAACCAAAAAACCCCCCAAACCAACCAACCAACCAACCAAACAAACCCAACAAAACACCCCAAAATAACAACAACAACCCAACAAAAAGCCCCATTGTCTGGAATACATGAAATAATGTTGTTAACTAGTGAGAGGAATTTAGGCCCAGGGTTTTTTGTTTAAAATGAATATATTATGCTCAAACTGCTGTGCAGAGAATTGCCTTAGAGGGGGACATACCTCCCAGGAGCAGATTTCCATTTTGTCACTCAGCTGATGAAGCCTGAAATGTCCACTCTAATCTCTGATTTTAAATCTGTGTTTGTACTGTTTTAGATCACACTTAGCTATCAGAACTGATGTGTCACCAGCAGTGGACCTGATTAGAACAATATCTAAGCACTTCCAAATTGTTTTGATTAACAAAAAGATGGGAGGAAAAGAGAATAAATGACCATAAAATGTTTTGGGTTTTTTTTCTGCTATGGATGAAGAGTTTACCTGGGGAGAGGAGGAAAATCTATCTTCTATTTTTTTTTAAATCAAGTTTAATAGACATAACAACTATGACGTCTAATGTCTGGTGCACAGTGGAAATACTGTGTAATCACCAGAATATGATTCTGTGGTCAGGAGATCAAATAAGGGCAAACTGATAGTGATAATTATAGTCATTTATTTCATTCTTTGAGAGATTGCTGCAAGAAGGAAAAAAAACTCTAATTAAATATAAAAACAGATGGCAAAGAGACCTTTGCAAAGGTCAACACTGGAAAAATCTTAGCTCTGAATTATCTAAGTGGATTAGACACATGTAATTTATCGGAGAGAATTGAAAAATAAAAATAAGACCCACTTGATATTCAGAAGAAGATAATGAACAACATTGCTAAAAGGAAGCAAGCAGTCTTAATAGCAGGAGATGAAAGATCACTTAGTTTGGCTTCTGATTACTGGCTCATTAATTTCTAGGCTGATTCAGAAAATACATGTGTGTGTTGAACTTGCTTTGTGGTGATATCATTTTGATAGAATCTATATTTGATTAATGGGAGAAAAAATACACGCGACCCTTTCACCTGTGAGTTGCCTTTTAGATTCCAAAAGCCTGAACTCAGCTACAGAGGTTTGGGTCAAAGCATCTCACATCCTTTCAGTCTCCTTCAGCAAAATTCCAGGTTTTTTGCCTTCTGTCTACACAGATCATCATCCTTCTGAAGATATTTCTTTTTTAAAGATATGTGCTTCCTTCTGAATGAAATTATTAAAAAAATAACCCAACAAAACAAATCAGGAATCTAAGTGGGTTATTGCAACGTCTTCTATCTCTAATGCTTTAAGTCATTGCAGTTCACTGCCAGAAAAAAATATTTCCTGGTTAATGGCATTAATATTGCCAGAAACATTTTTTTTTAGCTGCACAGCAGTAAGTGGAAATTATTAGAGTTATGAAAAAACTTCCTTAGTGATAAACAGAAGGAAAAGAAATCTTGATTTGTCAGTGTATCCTGAGATCTTCAGAAATTCACTGAGCCTTCATGTTATGTTTGTGTAGAATTTTCAAGCTTTTTTTCCCAGTGTTATGAAGACTGGAAATTTGATTTTAGTTTAAAGAAATGGCATGTCTAATATTTTTTCTGCAAATGCCACTAAAGGCCACGAGGAAAAAGAAGATAAATATTGCACAAGATCCTGTGAGGATATTGGTATTTGCCATGTTAGTTTTGTATTTTTTATGGGCCCCAAATGTGTTAGTAGGAGCTTCAGCAGGCTGGTGCAAATGCAGCTGGTCGCTGTTTTGCACTCTGAAAACTCTCTTTTTTTTTTTTTCTTTCGGAAGTTCTACTTAAACAATTGCATAACAAATATGTGCAGGTATGTGTCATTTCAATCAGAGGAACAAACAGCAATCTCTTGGTTCATGGTCATCAGGCGCTCCCTTGACTTGTTTTATGTCTTCATGAAGAAAGGTGTTTTTTCCTCCCAAAAACATCTCTTGTCTGTGAAAAACTCCCAGAAGTTTAAAGAAATGGCAGCTGCAAAAATGCTGGCCAGATATTGTAAGGACACAAATATTCTAGATATTCTGATTTTCTCTTATGTCTCATCAGTTATAGGGGAGGGCAGCACTCTTTCAGGGGAGAGAAGAATCTCTTAGGCTTTTTATGGATTTCATGGACTTTCTGTATAAAATATAATTCCAACTAGAAATTAATGCTGGAAAAGAAGTTCTCATTTATCTTATTCAAAAGTACCCCGGAAAGAATTGATTTTCTATTTTTCACATGTTGCTGGCAGTCTGGCAGCACCATCTGACGTGAATTATGCTGCTAGGAGTGTGGTTTTGAAAGTCAGATAATATCAAACATCAACATCTTTTATCTTTTATCTCAGCAGCAGCAGCCCTGGAAAAGCAACTGTCTGTATCTAACTTCTTGTGACTGAACCTCATCAGCAGCTGACGTAACTTGTTTTGTGGTAAATGCGAAGGATCTTTTGTGTGTATGAAAAAAATTAAATTATGAGATGTGCAAAATATACATCATTTTGCCTGATGGATATTTGTTAAGTGGTTTGAAGTGAAGGGTATATTGGTCTCTGTCACATCTAAATTATTACAGGAAAAAGCAATGGAAGAGTGGAAGCAATCTGGGGGAGATTGGTTCGGTTTGGTTTTGCTTTAAGATAAGCAATTATAGAGCTTGGATTTATTTTCTTTTCAGAAAAAAATAAGAAAAAAAAAAGAGAAAAAGAAAAGGAAATCTGAATCTTATTTCATTTATTTGGGAATAATAAGTCAAATCCCACTGTAACCTAATATCTATGGGCAGTCCCACAGAGCCTTATTGAGACCTCTGAGCTCTTCTATTTGGAATAATTTCTAGAATCAGTGTCTGAGACTTCTACTTTTCTCTTGATATTAAATCAAGGTGAAGATTTACATTACCAAATACTATTTTTTCCTTTTTTGTACTAGATGACACAACTTTCTAGTCTCCAGCTAGTATACTAGCTGGTTTTTAACACAGATCTGTGTTTCTAAAATACGCCTGAAAAGGACTATGGCTTGCCTCTATTTAGCAAATGTGTAGGAGCAAGGCAAGGATTATGCAAATATCAAAAAGAGAACTTGTTGTAGTCTAGGAAAACATTTATTCAATTCAACAGGAGCCTTGTCAGCCTTATTCAGAACAACAGTTCTTACACTGAAAGAGGAATGGTGGCACAGGAAGCAATTTAAGGCTTACACTTAAAAAAGGAATAGTTTTCTGTCAAGAAATGTTGCTCTGCTGAAGGATGTTGTAGGAGCAGGGTTGTTTCAGCACGATGCAGAAATAAAGTATATTAATAGTTTCCAGAGTACTGAGCCTGAGATACCCAACAGTATTCAAATCCCCGTTTCCAGGCCATGAGGTTGGGAAATTGCTGTAGCACAGTAAAAAAAAAAAAAAAAAAAAAAAAAAAAAAAAGCATTCAAAGGGCCTAATTCTTTCAAATTTGATTTAAAAAGCTACACTTTTCTCTTGTTGCTGTGAGTAATTGGTCCCTTTCTCTCATTCTGCTCCATTTAGGAAGAGCAGCAACTTTTTTTGGCCTCACTGAAGTGACTGAAGGTGCAGCCTCCAGCCTGAGAGTCTCCGGCACTGATCCCTTCTCCCCTCACACTTGAGATGATCCGGGTTATTCAGTTTCCTGACTTTGCCCTCATGTCCTAAGGGCAGGGAATTTCTTGGTTATTGCTCTAAACCTGCCTTTTCTCCCTAAAAAAACACCCTGGCAGACACTTCCAAAGAAGCGTGCTGCTTTCTGAATCCAGGCTGTGCTTTGAGGTCCTGCAGACCAAGATCCCTCCTCTGGACACAGACACTAGGGATGAATTACAGACAGAATTTGAGCCAATTTCTCCTTCCTCGCTTTCATCTTACAGCACAACTTCTCTTAATCTCCTGCTTTCTTACTTTCACCCCTGGCACAACTTTCCTTACTACCTTCCTGGTTGCTTAGTTTCACCTATAGAACAGCTCTTACTTTCTTCCTGCCTTTCTGTTCCTGCCTCTCTCTTTCCTCTTCCCTTCCTCCCTCCTTTCCTGACCCTGCATCTCTCATTCCATTTTGAAATGAGATTTCTGCAAAGTGTCTGTGGTACTTGGGTGCCTGGCCACAAGGGTAGTGAGATTTTCCCCTTATATTCCTCACTAAACTGCGTTTCTTGGGATTCCCTTTGGCCTGTGCATAGCAACAGCGCCTCTGTGCATTTCCTCAAAGCTCTCCTTTAGCAGGTAAATTTACAGGAATGTCAAATAATGTCTGCTGAATGGGAACATTAGTTAATGCTCCATTGATCTCTTTGTGAGGGCTCAGATGTCTCCAGCGAGGTGTTGAAATGAGACAGGAAAGTGGTAGTTACCACCAGTCCTCCTCTGAAGGACATGCAATAGCTGTCAGAATACATTCTCACCCAGCAGCTGGAATTTTTATTTTTCCTTGTCTGCCCATGTACTTTCCAAAGGGTTTCGGATTTATGTACCTTGGCACACTTCCTTGAGCACAGGCGGCTCTGTTGAATCATAATGTTAATGTGGAAAGGGAACTTGGACTTATGGAAGGTGCTGCACAAATATCAGCATAAGGAACAGGCCTCACAGGAGGTAAAACGTCACTAAAATGGCCTGGCCAAGGAGTCAAAAGGGAAATTCTAACAAATATCACTTGAAGTGAAGGACACAGGCAGAATTTAGCCTGCTGTCATTAGCACTTCTAAAATTTACCGTGGAAGCTACAATTACCTTAGAGAATGTCTTTACCTCTGTTTTCCTGGGGCACCCATATTGTCATCAATTAGAACTGAACTCACATGCCAAAATATAATTGCTAGCGTGAGCTGGGGAAAACTGCTGACAGCGGCAGATTTGCTGTTGCAGTTCTGGAATATTTCCCATTTTCTAATCAAAGAAGCTTACTGACCCAAAACTCTGTTAAAAACAATAAGTTTCCTTATAACAGGGAGCTCCTTCCATATAAATGTGTATAGGGATCCTGAAATAACAAATGATAACAAATGTTGAATTGTGGTGTCGTTTCAGTGTGCATAATTCATCTTTGCTGATCAATTTTCATTTCCTCCATGAAATTAGAAACATGAATTCATCTGCAGGACTGAAGGAGCTTCAACATCTAACATCACACTGATATACTCTGCACCACCTGGTGAGAGATTTCAACTCTCTTTCTCTAGTGAACAACCAGCAAAATGTTCCTTTAATGCACAGGATTTTTTATTGCCTCCATCCCAACTCCACTCTCCTTCCCACCCACTCTCATCAGTACCTGGATTAAAAATATTTCACTTCTGTTATTTTTAGTGGTTTATATTTGTAAGTCATCAGCTAAATACGAGGAGAAAAACATCCTCATGTGATCTGTCTGGTGCTGGTGTGTGAGAACAGTTTCTGTAGTGACCGAGGGCTGAAAGGGACATTAAAGAAACAGCCAGCACCTATTTTTGTGCACGTTCATTTGTGTACACTTGCAAAGTTTTCATAGGTTTTAGAGCACTTCTGGGGCATGGGAAATAATATTCCAGTCCAGTTTTATGCCTAAAGAATCCAAAGCACAATCATGCTCCAGCTCATTCTGCAGCTAAGTGACAGAACTGGGAACAGTTACCATGAGAGCAGATTGTTTGCTGTGAATGTGCTACCAGAGACTTGGTTGCTGCAATAAGAAACTTCTTAAATCATGTGATAAGATTGTTGTAGGCTGTGAAGCCCTGCTTTTCAAAAATGACTCACAAGTCTGGGCTACAAATCATGATAGGAGGGTTTAAAATCCCTGATTCATGTACTGATAGTAACGTAGTGACAAAAACCCAGAGCAGAGTGGGATTTCACAGCAGCTCCTGTGAGCTGCCCTTGGTGATTGGAACTACCCAGAAATGTGCATCTGAGTCAGGTTTAAAGCTGCACTTTGTCTGTCTCGAAATTGAAATCCCCTTTGAGGTGTGCAGGTTTCCCTTTAGGAATTCTGGACACAAAAGGTCCACAAAAGGACATAAAAACCTCTTTCAATGGGCTTCTACTCTTAAATCCCATCACATTTGCCTTTTGGATCTTCATCTAATGGGCTTTCCAAATATCAAAATAGGTGCCCACAACTCTTGTAGCACTTAAACTGAAAAACCTCAGTCTACCAACATCTAGTCAGCTCCCACCCAGAGTACCTGGAGTTCATGGCATGTCAATTTGTTTTTCAGCCTTCTGAAATTCTGTCCTGGATATCTCATCATGTTAAAGACCAGCTGGGAGTCTCTTGCCAGTCTTGTCAAAATCAATAACTCAGATATTTCATATTCATGCTGTGCAAGGGTTTGAAAGGAGGATATATGTCCTTGGTGAGAATTATGGAAAAGCTGGTGCAAAATGCAGGGAAAGAGAAACTATTATTTACTTAAAACTTTGGGTATTTACAAACTTTTTGGAAGATTTGTCCTGCAGTTCCTCCACAAATGACTGTTTTGGTAAAACTTGTGTAAAGGTCAAAATTCAAGAAATCAAACTGTACCATAAATCCAAAATTTTGAAGTCAATAAAAAAGCAACAGTTGTGTGGTACTTACAGAGTTTAAACAAATGTATTTACCAGAACTGATCAATCCGATCTTCTCAGAGACAGTCCAGGATAAGTCTGAGTTGTTATCTTGGAAGGGTGACATTTCTCTCTTTGCAGTAAAGTCTTGATCTTACAGAGTCAGTAGGACTTTGGCTCCTTTCTGTTCCTGCACTCAGCCTAGCAGTTCCTATTCAAATAGGATATTATTAAAAATGCTTGGAAGGAGGACATCCAAATCCAATTACCTTGTGGAATGATTACATTTCCCACAAACTTGCTGTGTCTTCTCTTTTGTATCTTTCTTCATTTTATATTGGTACACAAATAACCCAAGATAATTATGATATCATATGTGAATTAAATAGAAAACCTATATATATTTTTGGGCATTATTAATGTATTTAATTGAATAAATCAAAACTCCATTTGCCAAACTGATGATAACTTATGTTTTAGGGAGGATTTCTGCTCTAATTCTATAAGGACCCTGTATTCACTAATAAAATATAACACTACAAACACAGAAATTATCTGGAAAGGAGTAGACTGTTTTTGCAACTAAGTTATCTGCACATAATACTGAAGAAGTTGGTTCACAGTTCTTTTTAGTGCTTTAAAAATCAAACCTACGGATGAATACTTCTTGTACCCTTCTGCAGAAGTTTCATATAAACTTGAGTGCTCCAATTTAGAGTGACTGTGGGGGGGGACCAGTGCAGAAAGAGGAATATTTATTTACCAGTTATTTCTGGTTTTCAAATGTTTTTCCTAGCACAAGTAAAAGGAAATGAATGATACTTTTTAATGATAGTTTGAATTGTTGTGATGAATGAGAGTTTTTAATTGCTTATTTTTGGCAGATGTTAATTATATTATTTAATACACCGCTAGGAAGGGCTTAGATGACCTGGCAATGAGGACTTGATTCAGCACTACTCAGTGCAGTGTGATATTTGTAATTCAGAGTGATCTCTTCATTATTAGCATTTGTACCTGGGGTTCGAGACCTGATTCATGATCATTCTTGCTTTCCATTCTCTTGATGCTCAGCACTGGAAAGTGCTCCCTGTGTATTTTGGAAGATATTTTGGTATTTCTGCACCACCCCTTTGATCAGGGCTCTGACCTATCAGTTGTTCTCCAAGGCAGTACAAATAATCAACTTTTTTTTTTTTCCAGTTTGTAGAAAGACCTCTCCTTATGCTCCTGTGTAGCTGTCTGTTGAATTTCAGCAGCACTGCAGTGCTTTGAGCTGGCAATCCAAACATCTTCATTTAGAAACAAAACACCATACGGTATAATCAACTCCCCATACTAATTTTCTCCACTGCAGTATCATTAAAGAAATATTGTAGCATAAAGAGTAAACTGAAGTATTCTTGGCCAATGAGAAGGCCAACAGCCTTCTGCAGTTGAAGATATTTTTTACTTATTTTGCTACTGTAATGTCTGAATTCTTCACAGTCTTAATATATTCTCCTAACACATCCCTGTCTCCCTTTGAGCAGGAGGGGAGTTGCAGAAATTTATGTCTGAGGAATCAAGCACTGCAGACTCTCATCTCTGCCCCCAAGGGCTCTCTGACTCTCCAGAGGAGCTGGAAACAGAACCTGAAAACTGAAATTTCCAGCCAGGTGCAGATAGGGATGGCAACCCCTGCTATGGAGTGAATTCTTACAACCTGGAACCATTTTCCTTCTGCAAAACTTCTGTTGTGCTGAGGTTTAGAGAGGAGGCAAGGATTCAGATAATGCAAAAGCAGGTGGAAGATAAGGCAGATTGTTTTCATTTGGGCTTGCAGCTTGACTAAGTATAATCTGATAATTAATGTCATATTAATGCTTTCACCACTTTGTTCTCGGGATTTCTTCCCTTGCAAGAAGAATTTGAAAGTTGGAAGCAGCTGAAACATTAGGGGGATTTTGTGACTTGCTACTGTTTAACATGTTCAGTAGTTTGAGGATTAGGGGGTCCTTAAAGCTCATGCTCAGAATAGGGATCTTTTTTTTTTTAATTTTTTTTTTTATTAAATGTTACTGAATCCCCCCAAAAGGGGGTGAAGAGGGACCCTCTTCAAAAATGTGTTGATGCAGACCAGCACAACCAACACTGAAAGTGCTTGTCATGAGAGCTTTTTTTGAATAGCTGAGTCAAAAGGTGTTGAGTTCTTTTCTTTTTGAGCACTACAGTAAAAATCTCACCAGTCATGAGGGGTTCTCCCTCTCTCTCCTTAACACTGTGAGCCAAAGTAGGAAAAATGCACCAAACTCATGCAGGGCATTAACGTGGCTTTGTGATCTGTCTCCCAGTGCTGTGAAACAACGCCAGCAGTAGGAGCAAAGAAAACAGGATGATGTTTCTACTTTGGGAAGCTCAGCCGAGATTTTGCTGAACAGAGGCTGCAGAAAATGGTTTTTGGAGAAAGGCATTTAAATAGTCTGAAAGCTAAATTAATAGGTCAGTCCTAACAGGCTGTAATTGCCATTTGTATTTTCTGCCAGACACTGTACAGACAAAGAGAAAATGATCAAAGTCATTTTTGCTGGTGCCAGGCTGCTGTTACTGTCATTAATTGTTTCTCAACGTTACACACGTCACTGCCAATGCTAAGGTCAAATTAACAAAAAGGAGCAAAACATCAGAATGGAAACCCCTTTTTATTTACTGATCACTTCATTTTGACATCTCTAGAAGGATGGAAACTGTTTAAAAGAAAAATAAACAATGCTTATGTGACAGTCTCTGAATGACGACTGCAGGAAAAATGGAAAATAGCTTTGAGGCAATAATTTTCTTATTACTCCAGCACTGCAGAACTTGATAGTTTAAACAGACTTACATATATAGCTCTCAGCTCTACAGGAGAGAAGGAAACACCTCATGCTCGTTATAAATAGATCAGGAAAACAAAGAGGTGGTAATCCTCAAAATGCCGATGTCCCAAACCAAAGGTAATATCTGCATTGGAACAGACAAAAGAAGTCCGTGGATGCACATTTACTTGAAAAAAACACTTGGTAAATTCTTATGCATCAAAAAATATTTCAGATTTACATTTCCAATCTAATTGTGATTCGAGAGAAACCATTTGCCTCATTAAGGCCTACTTCATCAAGGGATGAAAATCAACGTGTCTTCACATGCAACAGCGTGAGAGTGACACCAGTGAGCTACTCCAAATCACAAAATCAACCACTTGCATTTCATGTTCTTCTGGAGAAAGGCACCATTTAAACAGAACTTCATCTCCTGCATTATAATTACGACCAAGTGGGAGACAAGTTCCCATGCTCAAACTTAGGGAGCAAATCCTGGTCTCCAATTTTGCTGTGCATGTTGCCAAGGACAAAGCCCAGCTCCCACTGCCATCAGCAGGAATCAGCTCAGACAGTGCAGTTGAGGGGGTTGTGCTTCCATCTAATTCAGGGGGAGTTAAATTAATGACAACAGATGTGGCTGAACAGCATTACATTATTGTCTTAGAGCCATATGATTCCAGAAGTGCAGTGAATCACTCTATTAAATTACATACATGTTATGATTATATCTTTATTGTTTCAATAAAAGAACCAATCTAGGCTGCAATTAGGGTGTTTTAAAGGCTGTTATTTTTTGGCCTCTTTAATAAGCAATTTTTTTGTCTTTTAGGAATAATGACCATACGCTTTGTACTAAAAAAACATGAAATACTCTTTTTATGAAGAACTGATCTTCCGCTGGTACACAGGCACAACTTCCAGCTATGCAAATGAATGAGCAACTTCAAAACAAAAATGAGTCACATTAGTGCAAAAAAAGGGACCTTGTGTATGTATAATGCACAGAGATACAAAGGATCTTGGAAATGTCACTTTGATCTTTAAATGATGTAAGTAACTGATCTACTTTGTTTGGTACAGAGGGATCATGAGTGCTTAGCCGTGTATTAATATGAAAATTATGGTTTAGTTTCAAATAACATTTTGTGTGCGTGTGCATTTGTTCGCACACATTATGCACATGGTGTGGATGTGTATCTGTCATAAACATTTCTGAGTAACTTTTTTTCTACCTGAAGAAAATACACAATGAAGAAAACTTATGTGTTGTAGGGAGCAACCAAGTGATAGCCTGGCAAAATTCAACATTGATCAGCCTGGCAGCTAACCAAAAATGGTTTCAGTGGAACAGTGCAGAGACTGTCATTTGCTCAGCTCTGTATCTTCTGTATCTCATGACACAGAGTGCAGGGAAGGGCTGTGCTTGCATGGGGCATCTCTGGATGCCCAGTTAAAATTAAAAATAAAAAATACCTAAAGTGCAAGAATTGGACAGGAGGGAAAACACCTAAAGAAACTGCTCTACCTCTAGCCTTCTAACAAGCTTGTTATCTTGGATTAACCTGTCCCTGAAGCCTCCAGAGATTGCCTTAAATAAATAGATGCAATGTCTAGTCATTAATTACCTGCCTGTTTCCAAACCAAGCCGAGCAGTGTTCTAATGCACGTTACAGGTTTCTGACTTTAATTGAAAACAAACGTGGGTAAGCAATGAAACCACATGTTTATCAAGTGCCTATTTCCTGACAATCAGGAGATATGGTAATTGCAGCAGCACAAAGGCTGTTTATCAAGATGCTTCGTTGTAGAGTGTTTGCCTGCATCTCCTCCCAGCCCTTGTTCCCATAAAACACAAGCAGTGCTGGCAACAATGAAAAAAAATGTCCCTCCTGAGTCCAGCAAGGTAGGGCAGAAGTGGTAAAAATGTTCCTCTGGAGGCCAGCAAGAGAGCCTGTTCCACAAAGGCCTTATTGAAGAGGTATGATTGGAAAAAATGCTCCAGATTGGTCTCAGGGAAATGGTTTCAGAGACTGGAAAAGGAAAAAAAAAGGAGTGGGAGGAAATCAGCATTTTCATATGTTTAAAAATGCAAATAAAATACCTTCTAATAAGCAAAAATCTATGAAAAGCTCCCCAAAGGACTTAAGGCCACATTTTGAGACCCACACTCAGGTGTAAACCACAGAACTCACAAGGCCCCTACGGCAGAGGTTTCAGGAGAATATTTCTTATCGAAAGGGAGAGATGGCCAAGATGCCCTGGGTAGGGCTTTTACAGGTAGACAGCTGCAGTTTAGGGGAAAATGCTCTATTTTAAAGCTTGGCTATTTCAATACAGGAGTTAGAAATCTTTCTGAAATCTTTTTCTGAGTGCATCACTGCAGAGACATTTGCTGAAAGCAGACAAATACATGATTAGGTAAGAGGAAAACAAGCTGGGTGACAGGTAATGCACTTTGATAAGTGAGGGTGTCAGAAGAAATCACTGTGCATAAAGCTGTGGCAGAAAAGTGTTAGGGCTTCAGAAAGATCCTGTTTCTTTAAGAATTAGACTTGTGATAATTAGAAGGTTGCAGCATTTTAGTGTCTCTTACATGGAAGCTATGCTGGGATAAGTGTCGCTGATGTAGGTGTGCTTGTCTGTGTGCATGAAGTAGATCATTGTGCAGGTTTGAAATGTCCTTTCAGTGGCTTTATGACATTCACTAATGATTTTTGATCTGGCATTGCTTTAAAAAGAAAAAATATTGACCCAGTAAATATAATGCTTTCAAGAAACATTCCCACTCCAGACTAGACATCAGTAATCATTCTTTTGTCCTTCCCCCCCCCAAACACTTTAAAATGCCACAGTTCTCTGATTCCTGAAGTTTTCCAATTAATTTCTTTACATCCTAGATGTGGAACAACATCTGTTCCTTTTATTTCTTCTCCCATCTCAGGAAATACATTTGGTTTACAACCAGAGAGTTAATTCTGCTCTTACCTTTACAAGTATCACTCACACAACCCTTTGACGTCAAACCAGTGGCTCTCACGTCTAACTGACTGCAAAGCTAGAAGATGGATTGACTTTTTAAAATTTCTTTAGCCAATCCCATGTTTTTTTTCTTTTTTATTTATTTATTGTTCACATAATCATAGAGACCGGGTGTTCAACTGACATAAACCCATCAAATTCCCTTTTTCTTCCTTGTTTCCTCAATATTTTATACCTAATGAAGATTTAGCCCCGCTGTTGTGGAGGAACAAAAGCCAATGTGATCCTGTTTGTTAACCTGCTTGAGCATGCAGCAGCAGCACTGATGGTATTAGCAGAAACGAGCACACCTTGGGAATAGCAGTTTTTTACTTAATTACTGCTGTACGACCAGCTGGGAAAACTCAGTTTGTTTTTATTAAACCTCTAAAAGTTCTGTGCATGTAAGGAATGCTTTGGTGCCTGACAACACACACAGTGCAAGCAGGAGATTATATTATGCAGGGGAATAAATACACAAACACCAAAACACACAAAAAGGGTGAAAAGGATGCCACCAAAGCCGTGGGAGTACCCCATACTTTGTACCCAGCTAACCAGGAATGAATTAAGGCATGAATTAAAGACTTCACAAAACATTGTGAGATAATCCTCCAATATAAATAACAGCCAGTTACCAACTGGTCATTGTCTCAGTTGTTTTTGTCAGGATTTCTATGATTTCTGTAAACTGTCTTAGAATATATTCTTCCTTCCTTCCTTCCTTCCTTCCTTCCTTCCTTCCTTCCTTCCTTCCTTCCTTCCTTCCTTCCTTCCTTCCTTCCTTCCTTCCTTCCTTCCTTCCTTCCTTCCTTCCTTCCTTCCTTCCTTCCTTCCTTCCTTCCTTCCTTCCTTCCTTCCTCCTTCTTCCTTATTTTTTATTGCAAATTCTTGTGTCCTGGGCAGATCAGCTCCACATGGTGAGTGTTCAGTTCATCCAAACATCTCTGGGGTCGTGTGGGCAGGGCCAAGTTTTCAAGGCTTCTAAACATCCAGGAGCTCGCCAAAAATGGTCCCCTCATCCAGCAGCATGTCTTGCAAAGCAGGGGATTCACCTTTGGGTGCCCGTTTTAAATGCATTTTTAAATGGCATTTTTAAATGCATTTCAGAGAATGACACTTTGGCAAATCAGACCTTTCAAGTGACCTTTAGAGCACCAGTAGAAAGGATTTTCATTAAACCTAATCAGCCGGAGTTTCTGGCTTACTTTTACATTTTGAAGCTTGTGAGCATGTATGGTAGCTGAAAAAATTAAGTTTCTCTTCAATCCAGGACTGGTTTTGGGGTTCACCAATCTGAATAGTGAATTATTAATTATAATAATTACTGCCATCAGGAAAATGTTGTCTTGAGGTGTTTTCCAACAGAAAATAAAGTCAGAGACAGTTCACAGTGCCAAGTTTATTAGTTGGCTCTATGGAAAAAAAACAAAACTAAAGCTTTGTCAAAATTATTAATAGAGTTACACACACCTCCGTGCATCTGGTTCAGGTAAAACAGTGGCAGAATGAATAATTGAGGTTTTGTCTACCATAAAAATTCAATATGTTCAAAGTGCTGACTCTTCATTTTCCTGCAAACATCACCTTTCTTCTTAGGTGATGTAATTTGTCATTAAATTTAAAAAAAAAAAGAGACACAAAGATCTTAAAAGGATGGTGCATATTTTTGCTATTCTAGGTCTGGTGCATACACAGAATTGAAAAAAAAAAATAGCCTTTCTGTTTTGAGTAGAATGCCAACACTTTTTAAACAAATAAAGACTAACAAAAAGAAAAAAATATTTTGAACCACTTTCCTGGATCTTTTTCTGCTTAGTGACAGTATGAAACAGTTGCAATCTTGTCTGTTGTTATTGACTGAGGTTTATTTATGACATGGGCTTGGGTGTTGCTTATTTCCATCTGTAAGAACACTGTCCTTCTTATACATCTTAAAATTTGCAACCAGGTTTCCTCAAGGTATAAATCAGAATAGGAGACTGTTTGTTGTGAATTTAACTAATCTGCAAATTCACACACTGAACTGCTTCTTCTTGAGGTGGTATCCGTGGATTTTTTAAAAATACATTCAACAGGGAGCAATCTTTAATTTGTTGCAGAGTAACAAATGTGTTTATTTACCTATCACAATATGCTCTACTGACTCTGAAAGTCTTTGAAGCTTTGAAAACTTTGTTTTTGTTGTTGCTGAAATCCTAATGATTATTTTCATAGATTGTCAGGTGTTTACAAGAATAGGATCTCTTTAAGTTTCAGTCACTGTGCTGTTTTAAACTGCTACCTTTGTTAAGCTTGGGGTTGGTTATTTTTTTAATCTTATTTCCTTTACTCCTTTTTATTTTTTCCTTCTTTTGAACAACCATTCCTACTCCATGCAAGCATTGCTGTCATAGATTTTAATGCGTTCAAAGTGTGATTTTGCTCCTGGAAGAGCTTGCTGACATTTGGAGGTTTGGAATGCTGAGCTGTTTTTGATGCTGAGCGTGTTCTGAAAAGCAATCACAAGGAAAGTATTTGCCAAATGGTGTGCTGGAACTACAAATCTTAGAGCACCTTGTGCGCGTGAGAACTTGCCAAAACCTTTCTGATTAATTTGCTGAAGCATTTTGTTCCTGCTATCTCAGCAAATATTTACCTTGCAGAAGTCCCTGGTGCTCTGGCACGGCTGTTGGGGATCTCCATGAAGTTTGAACGTGTTTCCACTTTTACTCCTGCAAATGCTGCAGAGTAAGCAGGCACTTAGATACTGTAAAATGATGTATTTTTGAAAGTTTTCCTCTGTTTCTCCAAGTTTTGTAAGATTTGTTGTTTAGGTCTTGTACAAACCAGCTTCAGGTTCTGTTTTGCAACAGCAGAGGGGCTGGATTCCTGATTCAGCAGGGCTCCATTCCTGCTGAGTGGTGGTGTCCTGCAAACTGCTGATAAAGGCCAGCCATTTGCAATAGTGGGACCTGGCAACAGGTTATTAATTACTGGTTTGCCTTTCCTTGTGAGAAAGCTTGCTTATCTCTTGTCCTCACCTTCCTAAAGAATAGCCTGTGTGGGGAAATCAAATTGCCTAACAGCCAGCTCTTTCATGGAATAAACTAATTACCATTGTAATTGATTTCTTGAATTGTCTCAAACAATTCCCTGTCCGCGTTGAGTGCAGGGCTTGGCACAGGTGTGTGATCAGCATTCTCACCGTGGTGAGCTGGATCCCATCCCCTGGGTGTTGGATTTCCTCTGGATTCTGTGCCCACACTGCCCTGAGGGCTCAGTTTCACAGTGATGCTCTTCTGAAACGTTTGTCATGATGCAAAAACCTCTGGTTATTGATATCACCGTGCCACGGGAATCACTGAAGGAGCAGCATGGCAGAATTTTTCCTCCCAAGGAACGCTGGGGACTTGATTGCTATGAACCAGGAATGACTCAACAGCCAGGCAAGTTCCTTTTAAGATTACACTTTAGATTTTTGGGAAAAAAAACAAACCCATGTTGTAATATAAAGGAAGTATCACAAACTGTCCTTAAAAAAAAAAAAAAACACCTCAGCAAAAAAACCCTCAACTTGTTTCTTCTCACACACCTTCAAAAATATTTTTAATAAGAGGGAAATAATTTTTAAAATTAACATGTTTAACTTCTGAATTTAGTTACTGTTCTATTCTTGAACAGACTGGAAGGAGTTGTGCTACTGTTGATTTTTTTGTGATTTCTCAACACAAAATGAGCGGACTCAGTTTTGATACTCCTGAGGTTTTGCAGAGATAAGACTTTTTTTGCCTGTGTGCTGTATGTACAAGTGATCCATAGTGTAAATTCATGCTCCTTCTCAACCCATACAGAAACAAAACACCAAGTGCTGTGTGTTGAGCACTAGAGACAAAAGGCTGCTTAGATCTTTCCCCAAGAAAATTATAATTTTTCAATTGCAGCAGCTCAGACAGGGTGTGCATTAGACTGAAAACGGCTCAATTGGTAAGTTTTTTTAAAGTTTTATGTCCTAAGGAATTTGAAGTGTTGACAGATTCATAAAATGCCAGGATGCAGCCAATGCCACAAATTTGTTCAACTCATAGCAAGCCCCTGCTTGACCATGGCAGCAAGTCAAAGGGATAGAAATTTCTGGTAAAATTTATTATTTGTATTACAGGAGTGCCTGGAGGCTCTGATTGGGAATGGCATCCTTTATGCTGGCGGCTGTGCACATCCACATGAAGATAATCTCTGCTTGAAAGAGCATGCAGTATGAGGCAACAAACAAAATAAATAGAAACAAGGATAAATCAAGATTTAAAGGATTAGGAGCTGGGGAACAATGAGTACATGTGTCTGTACAGGGTCTCTATACAGTCCCTCTTATTTTTCCTAAAATCATAATTGTACTTAAGCAACATGCTGTGGGGAAAAAATATTGTTTCTGAACCAAAATGCATGGAAGAAATATTTTAACTCCTCATTCTGCTACAGCCTTGCTGTTATACTTTGGAAGACAGAGAATTTGAATTGTAATGGGGAGAAAATATAGATAGATATCCCACGAGAAGTAAAAATGACTTTCAGAATGTCACATTCTTCAGAGCTGGATAGTAAAGAATTATAGAAACTTTGATGTAGTTGCTATGAGTAATAAGTTTATTTAACTTTAAATCAGTCTCCAGTGGATGAATTGAAAAGTATGGTGCATGATGGGATTAGCAAAACTGGATTTGAGAACGAAATTCCACTCACTGTGAGAGAGAAGTTATTGGCAAAGAAAGAAATGGAAAATAGCAATGATTGGAAGACCAATAATATAACATTAATTTAAAGTGTGGTGAGTGGAAATGAAATGTATTCAATATGAATTTTATGAGTTTATGCAGTTCCTGTTTAGCAAAAGGAGAGTTCTGTACCTCCAGCAATAAAGAAGTCTACAGATTGAGAGATACCAGAGTGCATATCAAAATAAAATATATATTGAGATCAGTCAAGAGTAAAGAGATACAGCAACTGACTCATAAGACTAAAGGAAAAAGTAATTAGCCATTTACAGAGAAGAGATAATATAATATATAATGGAAATATGCAAAATCAATGGGAATTTTTAATTTCAGAGAATGCATATTTATGCTTCAATGGGAAGTGAGTTTTTTCACATGTATGAGTATGTCTGTCTGTCTGTCTGTCTGTCTATCCATGCAGCTATCCATACAGGAAAGTTAATCTCAGGAAAATCACTCCAGCTGATAAAAATAACCGTTGGGAATACCTGTCAAGCAGACAAATGTTTCTGCTGAAGAGGCCAAAAACATTTCCCCACAACACTCTCTACTGGGAGGAGTAATGAGGTGCTAAACCGTGGAATAAAACAGAAAATCACAGCACCCTCTTAATAGAAATTTTACTCTCATTTCAGGCTTCGAGGGGTTCTAAAGAGGAATAGAGTTTTGGAAACCCATGAATAATGTTAGAAAATAATTAAATAGCTTCTTATCATTCTGTAGCATGGGATTAAACAGCTGATTCTGGACAAAGTTATGTTGTGATAGGTGTGGGAAACTGTAATTTTTTGCCGTGAAGTTTATGACGTAGACCTTTGTGGAATAATGTAAGTGGTTTGTCCTGTATCTGAGGGAGAGACAGAGGCTCTAAATTCCTAAAGTTTACCCTTCCTTAGTAGCCAGAGCAGATGTTTGGATGTATTTATGGGCAACCGCCCAAGTTTGCACAATCAGATCTCTTCAAAAGGCAATTACATTCCTAAATCAGCTCATTGATATTACTGGAATTAAGGGATGAATCAAAGTGTAAGTGTGTGATTTTTTTTAAAAATTAAGTGTGGTGATTTGCAGTTCACATTTTGTAACAGACCAGCGCTGGGCTTCAATCTTTACCTGCTACCCACAATTAAATTTATTTTACTCAATTAAAATATTTTACAGAATTTATTTACTACTGATTTTAGGTGATGTGAGGTAAGAGCCATTGTGAAATAATAATCATGCCTTGAAAACGTTTGGGATTTTCCCCCATTAAACAGTGAGCCATACACCTCTGTATTTATATGTATTTGTATGTATTTGAATGTATTTTCCCAATAGTTTTAATCAAGGCCTGCTTTGGACATGCCGTGAAGCCAACAGCAGTACTGGAGAGGATATTTCATGGGGACTCCCTTCCCTTTTCTCTCCCTGAGGAGATGAACAGCCATGAGGTTGCAGTAAATGTCAGGGGGAGTTTTGTAATGCATTCCTGCCACTGGTAATAAAGAGTGCTACCAGTTTCCAAGCCACTCCAAAATCACAATTTATAAACTCATTGCTGCAATTGTAGATGTCCAGTGTACCTTTGAGCAGTAAAAAATTCAATGAGTTCACCTAAAATCCTCTGTTGTCACCACAATGGGAAATGTGAGCTGCTAGGAGGGGTTGCCCACCTGCACCCGTACCACACGGTAAATCAAGATGGATTGTGGCTGAGGCACTTCCTTACCTGAGGGATCAGGAAACACCTGATAAACTCTGCTTGCTGGGGTTGGAGGGTTTATGTGGTGGTGGAAATTACCACACAGTAAGATCATACGAATTTACACCAAGCTTTCCTGTGTACTACCTTCCTAAACTGATTTTTGGGATGCTCTCATGGTCCTAACCCATGAGGTTCAGAGATTAACTTCTCCCACCAATGCCCAATAACTTTTCAGAGGGTGACAAAAGCATCACACAGTCTGCAGTTTGAAAACAGACGCCCTGAACTATTAAAAAGAATTGCTGAGATCTGGAAAAGAATTATTACATTATACCTCTGCAGCTGATACAGATGAAATCATGTGTAGGCATCCTATAGTTGATATATCAATGGAAAATACCATTATTTAATTTTAATAACAATCCAGTGTAGATTGAAATTGGAGCTCTCTCTACTGAAGACAGTTGTTACACTCCTTTGTATCTTTGGCAGGCTGATGTCCCAGGTGATGGTACAGGTGAGTTAATAACTCCTTCAGACCCATCTAGTGCTTACTCTGACCCAAGAATTAATTTCTATTTGTGAGGGCCCTCTGTGTGCTGAAACACCCTCCGGTCACTTCCAAAACTTTTCTGTTATTGTGACAGAGAGTGACATTCACATCTTTCCATGGCTTGGCTCTCTACTGTGGAGATGGGTCATTTTTCTTCCTCTGGCTAGATTATGTTAATGAATTTTCTAAACATGGCCCTGGTTGTGACCATCTGCACCCTGGAGGCACTTGGGGTGGCTGCAGTAGCTTGTTCTGAAGAGGATGCAGAAAATCACATTAGAGTGCTTTGGCTAAAGCTGAAAACTCACACCACTTTCCTCTTTTATTTATGCTCCTCCATTGCAGGGTGAGGATTAGTTTGCATTTTCCACTTCCTTCAGCTGCACATGAAAATAGCGAACAATTTTTATCACATGCACAAGGGAACAACTCCTGCTGTGGCTGACCCACTGCTCCAGAGCAGTAGCAGCCCTTTTTATGGAATATCATCCTTATCCCTCTTCCATAAATACATGCCAGCCACAACCACCATGTTCTGATCTTTGCTTCTTAGATTTCAAAACATAAAACAGTGGTTCTGTTAGGAGGCTTTGTTTGCTTGTTTGTTTGGGATTTTTTTTTGGTAGTGATCTGCTCCTTATGGGAACACAGAAAATGGAAGAGAGGAGTTTTCTGTCTCTGTCTCTTGTACTACCAGACTGGAATACACAGAAGAACAGAGTGGAAACAGGTTTTTGAACTTCTTTTGCCACTGGCAACTGGGCAACAAGT
Source organism: Chamaea fasciata (assembly GCF_029207755.1). Classification (NCBI taxonomy): domain Eukaryota; kingdom Metazoa; phylum Chordata; class Aves; order Passeriformes; family Sylviidae; genus Chamaea; species Chamaea fasciata. Next base: position 5,639,108 of record NW_027094107.1, read on the forward strand.
GCCCGGTCCTCTCCCATTATAAATGTCACGGCGTCATATTCTGTGATGGTCCTCTGAGTAACAAGAAGGGAAATGACTCATCAGAAGTGGACACAGAAATGCACTGTGCCAGAGCCCAGGGAAATAAAAGCACAATGATACACCTACAGTGCAAAACAGACCATTTTCTAAGCCACTTAATAAAGGGTGATGAAATTATGACCCTCAGCTCCTACCACAGTCTTCTACATCTTCAGTTAAATGAATAACAAATTCATCCGAAGGCCGTTGGATTAGCAATTCAGATTGTACTTTGCAATGAATAAAAATCCTGGCATTTGGGCACATCTAGTAACAGGCAGAAGTGCTTCCTTAAGTTCTCCAAATAAATTGCAGACTTCTATATAATGAATAGGATTTACATCTATAACATTTCCCTTTTCAAAGGATCCTGCTTTGATTTACTGACCCGGTAACACATTTCTGGACAGGGGAAATAGGAATGACCCCTGAGGTCAGCGACGTGCTCCGTGCTGCTGGAGCAGGTTTTACAGCGGGATCCCTCCACACATCCCTGAACTGCAGCCACTCACGCTGTCCCTGGGCAGTGAATCTACCACACACACACACCCCCCTCATATCACTGCCCTAAAAAAGGGCACATTGAAGTGTGGGAAAATCGGAATGTCCTTGGAAATTGCCTCTGACCTTGGCAGTTTGATAGGTACAGAGAAGCCGCTTTATAGTTGCTCTCATACACTCTGCATGAGCTGAGAATCCAGGAAAAGAGAATTTGGGGGGCTTTCGGACAACCAGAGGTCATTTTTAAGAGAAGAAAACAGATAGAAAGTGCCTTCTACAACATGAGTGTATCTTGGCTTTTTCCTTTATAGACTAATACATTCACTTTTTAGTCCAAAAAGGAATTGCCAAGCCTGATACAAGCTGTTTAATAATAAGTTATTAATTTCTGAATTATCTGTGTTCATTCATAACAGACAACAGCAAAATTAGGTTGATCATAACTACTGCAAAATACTACAGGAAATTATGGCATTTTCTGTCAATATTCATTATTATCAGTACCTCATATCTAGGATTTTTCATTGAAATGGAAGAAAAACTGACTGAACAGCCAGGTCCAGGGTGTGGTGATCCTTGATGCAAAGTCTTTGCTACTGCCCGGTTCCTGTATTTTTTTTTTTTTTCTATTTCACAGGGTGTATGTTGGATTATTTTTTCAAATTTTAAGATCAGAATAATAAAAGACTGCGTATGGTGTAGCAGAGTATAGAATTGTCTTGGGAATGTTTCTAATTAATGCAATATGTTTTTGGTCATCCCGTGATCATTGGCCATTTTTATGGGATTTCTAGACATCTGCAGTCCCATCAGAACAGTGCACTCTTGATAATTCAGTAATCTTGGGCAAATGACCAAAGTCTTCCAGTTCCATCTGGCACCGTTTCTGGAGAGAAAAGTGGAGTTAAAAGCCCACATATACGGTAACCCTAATATTTCTAAATTAAATGGAGCAGAAGTTAAAGCGAGTATGATTTTTGGGATTATTAGTCACTGCTCCTTAAAAATCTGGGCTTTCACATTTTTAAAACTTGCCTAGTGCAGATAACAGATGAAAACAGAGAACAGGTTATTGTCTATCTCATTTGCAATTACACTTTATTAATACAATGGGAATCCCAGTGGGGAATGAGGAGTGCATTTCATTAAAACATTATCACTTCAGAATTCTGAGATAAAGTGCTCTCTAATATTCAATGATATAAAATATAATTTTCTGATACGTTTTCTTTGTTTTAGAACCAAGAATACACCTTTTCCAATTTTGCTGTTTACTGATAAATGTCAAGGACTAGAAATTATTCATGATGAAAGAAAGCCTTCTTGGGGAAATTGTGTAGCAGACGTGGGAGAAATGTGAAGGATATTAATGAACACAAGAGGCTTTTTAAGTCCTGTTTGAGCAGTGACATGTCAGTGACATTCCCCAGTGTGGATCAAAGTCACAGCAGAGCTGTTCTTGCTGCGCTGCTGGGGATGGCAGTGAAGGTGCATCTTCATTGGGTTGCAATTAACCTTCATCCTCAAATTAGAGCCAATGTTTCACATCTGCTGCACATGTACTAACAAAACAATTCAACAAAAGAAAAGGAAGAGGTAAAGACATCCTCATTTATTATTTATTTTGCAATAAAAGGCAGCTGAATAGGGAAATTTGGGCAGGCTCTGGGCTGCTTTGCTGGTAATGCTTTATGAATTAGGAATAGGAACGTGTGGTTAAAGCACTGTTGTGACAGGAAAAATGAGCAATAGGGGATCAGGGTCTGGAGTCTCCTGGGCAATTTTCAGGATAACACTTTCTGTGCATGTTCCCGAAGCAGGAACTTCAGTTCTTGGAGTCAGGGGAGTGGAAGAGAGGATGTGAGCTCTCATCTGTGAGAGGTGGCTGTATCAAAGAGAGGGAAGCCAGTGGCAGCATTTCATTTCTATGAACGACAAGATCTCTATTCCCCACTTTTCACTGAGTTTGCTGCTTAGCAGGACCTGAGAGTCAGAGGGTGTAATCTGTCCTGAAGGCATGGTAACCCTTCTGCACCTGGTCTGTGGTACTCTGGAAAGTCACAGGGGTGGTTTTACAGGGTTTTACAGACCTCCCTCTCTCACAGCGCTTGCAGTGAGCAGTTATTTGCCAGCTGCAGCTCCCTGGTGCTTTGTGCCTCTTCATATCCTACTGCAATCACATTTCAAGATCTTCCGTTCTTTACAAACACATTGTTTTTGAAGATCACATCACCTCTAGGTTAAACCTTTAGGATTGTATTTCTGCTTCTGACAACCACACTCCTTTTGCTCTGAGGACTGCAAGCTGACACAGCCGATCAAAACACAGTGTAATCATTGGATTTCATAAAATTTGAGTGGCATTAGGAGTGCCCACATGATCCCTCACGGGATTGCAGCCAAGAGGGGAAATTGCAAGGCACAATTGTGTGCAGCTCAGGCCTTTGACTGATCACTGCAGGCCACTGCAGAGTGAGCTGCTTGCCTTGACCTCACGGCACTCCTGCTCCTCCATCAAGGCTGGAAACTTGCTGGTTCCCAGGTACGCCATAATTCTAAATTTAGCAAGCTGGCTCTGAACCTAAATGGGAGGTAGGAGCAGCTGGGCATGAAGTGGGAGGCTTCATGACGGGGGAGCTTGTGGCAGGCTAATAGAGCCGTGATGGAACAACTGCACCGAAAGTCACACAGGCGACACTGCAACAGAGGCATTATTTCATCTCTGAAAAATGCCGTCTGTCCAAAGTGGCACCAAAACTGTGCTCTGCTCTCTTCCCTGGGAAACAGCTTTGGTGATTGCAGTATGTGCAATATCCCTCTTTATCTGTAATGAATCAATAATGCTGCAGGATCCCACTGGCCTCAAAGCCAGCTCTCAGGTGAGGTGCTCAAAGAATTTGTGTCCCTTTGGTAAAAGAGGGAGAGCTGAATTTCTAGGCCATCACATTCCGCCTTCCAAATTTTCATGCTCTTCTCTTCTTGTTTAAGCTTCACAGGGTATTAGTTGAGATTTTATGCTAAACTCCTCTGATTTTGTTACAGATATGGCAGAACAGTTGCAGTGCTGCTTTCTGGAGGCAAGTGCATTTCATTAGCGATAGAGTGACCCAAATATAGATCCACTGGCTGTCACGCAGGAGCTTAACAAGTTTCTTGTGTGGCGATTAAGAAACTGCCTGCCCCTTCATCTAAGGCTTATAATCTCTCTTTCTTTTTTTTTTTTTTTTTTTTTTTTTTTTTTTTTTTCTAAAGAGTTTAAAAATAATTCCTCAGAAATGTGTTTATCAATAACAGGTTTAAAGCAATTTGTGGAACGTGTGAGACCTTTCAGCAATCGCCAAAGCTTTTTATAACTTACATGAAATATTTTCCAAATCAAATATACAGGAAAATCTCCTACTTTTGCTGTTTTGACAGTGCTGAAAATCAATTGCTCTTAATAATTTCTAATTTGCACTTAAAAGCACTTACACTTAAAAGCAATTTTAAGTGGGATCCAAGCCTGGTGGGATGTTAGGAACGTATTTCCTCTGTATACAGCCAGCCTGTTGCTGAAGTAGACATCTGTTAGATGCTCATGTTGGCCTCACTGCTGTCCACGAATTATCTCCTCCAGACACTGAACAGGTCACAGATTTATCAGCTCCTGGAGAGCCAAGGTGTGCAAACATGAACAAAGCATCTTCAACACATCAAGAAACGTCCCAGTGCCCAGTGTTAGCCTTTAAGTACTGGTTAGTCTTACTTTAAATAACAATGTGCTTTATTTGCTGCAGGGTGCCATTAAATTGTCTAAAGAATTCCAGTATTCTTCAAAGAGAATCCCCACTCATTTGTAATTCAAAACATATTTGAGGAGTAGCTCAAAAACTTATCATAACTGTATCTTAAAGAAGATAAGCACTTGTGGAATGCCTTCCTTTTACTTCAAGAAGCTAATAGTCCGGAGTATTCAGTATATTTGCCTTATGGTGTCTTGGTGTTGTTTGATTATGTAGAATTTAATGATCACATCTCATTCAAGCAGGAATATCATTTAAAAACGACATTGGAGGCAACATGCATGCAGAGACATGGATGGTGACAAAAAATCCCTGATAGAACAACTAGTAAAGACTGAATTTAAGGCAGACCAAGGAATTATGTTAATAAACCACTGAGGAGCATCCCAGCATCAGAAACCCTACAGAGAAATATTGCTCCCCCTCTAACATGCTGGAATCTGATACTGTGTGACACAAAAAGTAGCCTCTAAGGAATACTGCATTCTAAATATATTCTTGACACCAATGCACAACTACTTCAATCTGTAAGTTTAGTTGCTTTTTTTTTTTTTTTTGTTTCTCTGCTAGAGGACATGGCTGCGCTTGAATGGGAATTGAAGTCACTTTTAAAGCTTCAATTCATGTATGCAGTTGATATCTTTTTTGCCACCACGATCTAGTAATAGACTTTTATCTTTTATTGGTTATTGTTTGTAGTAGCTTCGTATTTGCATTTTGTGTTCTCACTTGAAACAATCAAAAGCAAAAACGAAAAATCTTGTATCTGAATTGCATTTCCTCTTCTCTGCTATTAATATTCATGTTTCATGCCATGCATGAGCATTAAAGAGAAAATCCTCTTGGCTATGTGCAGTGAGACTTAAAGAAAGATCAAGGAAGATTCACTTCATGGGGTTCTGCTTGGGTCATACAGAAGGGCAAAGTTAAGAACGCAGTAGCATGGTTTTTTTTGGCAGGAAGCCTGCTTCAAATTGTGTCAAATGCTGCTCCAATTAAAAAAAAAAAAAAAAAAAAAAAAAAAAAAAAAAAAAAAAAATTGGTTACCGGCAATCTTGCTGATCAAGGGGAAAACCAGACAGGACTGGGAGGAGCAAAAGAGCCTTTTATTGAGTTCTGTGCTTAGGAAAATGATGTTGGCACTTGTGTAGGAATACATTTCCCACACCCAGCAAGTGTTTTCCATATAGGGAAGAGTTTAAGACTCAACCCTTGCATTTCTTATAAGGTAAAGAACCCAGAAACCTCTTTGCTGTCCTGACAGTGATTGGCTCAGCGCCAAGAGAGAAGCATCTATTGAACCTTTTCCTGTTCTTCAAATCCTGCACCTCTCCCTACTGGCAGCAAGCCAAATTGTCCCTCCAAAAACATTCAGTATTTAGGAAGGAGCCCTAAGGAAGTACGAGGCTTTTTGGGGTGTTTCTAGCAGGGTGTCAGAGGTTTTCTTGGACACCTGTGCTCAGCTTTTCTTTTGTTTTCTGTAACGTTTGTTATTTATTTTGCATTTATTAAACCTTTTGCTTCACAAAACACCTTTGAAGAGCAGTCTGGCTAAAATTAATCTAAGCCAGTCTGCAAGGGCTGGACCCTCAGAGGTTGATACGTTAACAGGTGGTTTATAAAACTCTGGCCAGATGTTAACCTTTATCAGTCTTGGGTAATGCAGGAGGCAGTGCCTCAGTGAGGGCAGGAGGAAGGGGGAGAGAGCAGAGCAGGAGGGGTGGCAGCAGTGACCAAAAAACCACTTTGCTGCAGTTTAGAGCTGCAGTTGCTGAACTGGCTGAAACATCTGCATTGCACAGATGTGTAGCAGAAAAACAGTTTGATATAACCATTTTTTTTTTTAATTTATGTTCCTTCCCCAGTAATCATCTGTTGTCTGATTAAAAATCAATTATTCAGTTTTATACTTGAATTAAAAAAAAAAATACTGTTGGTGTTTTCTTTTTAATGCAAAAGCTTTCTGGCCTCTGGGGAGTTCCCCTGCCTAGACTTAGAGCAGAAGGTCTGGGAAGATCCACTGCAAAGCTCTGCCTGCTTCAAAGCCTTATCAAAGAGATTTTTACAGCTCTTTTACTGAGCGAGGCAGTAGCAGTGATCTCTCTTGGGTATATTATCATCGAGGTTTCCTCTTACTTTCTGGCCTAAATATGTTAATGGCCCAGATGACAGTTATCTTGTCAGAATGCCTGTATTAGGAACACAGGTATTAAGTTTCTTAAGGCCTCCGATATTATATTTGAATAGCAGAATACTCAACAAAATCTTTGTGGGGAAAGTGAAGATTTCCCTGCTCTACCCTTCCTGAGTATGTTTTCATTCTGCTCCTATTCAATGTGATGCCTGCTACTATTACTTCACTTAAACTCTCTTCAGCAAATTCCATTAGTTTCACCAGCTCCGACAAAGCCAAGGTGAGGTGCAAGCATTTTTCTGACATCCTATTTCAAGCAATTTCCTCTCCATCATCTTTTTCCCCTCATTCACAGGGTTTCCTTTTCTGAGAGGCACACGCTGGTGAGCCAGTGTTTGCATAATACTCAGGGCAGCCAACAATTACACGAGTTGCCTGATCTTAGTGCCAGTTTCTTTTGAAAGAAGTGTGCTGGTTTTACACAGAGTCTTCTGACTGGAAAATGAAGTGGGAACTGATTTTTACCCTTTATGACAGTGTGCCCCTAGCCTTCCTTCTTTTGGTGCTCTGTGAGTGTGTGTGTGTGTGCCTGCCAGGCATCCCTGGGTTAGGCAAGGCAGAAAACTGTCCAGTCCCCAAAAGGACAAAATGAGCAGGTTCATATAGGGAGATCTGAATAGCTTGAAAATTTAGGACAAACATCTACTCGGATTTTTAGATTATAGCAGATAATTGTCAGCTTGCACTAAAAAATACACCACAAAGGGCTATAATTCAGGTACTGGACTCCTAGTCGATTTAGTTAAAACAGTTATTTCCTTGCAGCTTTTCTGAAAGTACTTGCAGAAAACGAGAGGATTTCTTGTTGGGTATTGCCACCTACAGATAAACTGGAAGATGACAACAACCCGAGTATGGAAGAGGAGAACATGTGACTGCTGCAGACCAGCACAAGCGCAGTTTTTACTCATTTGAAAGTTCCCTTCCAAAAAACCATGTTGCCTGTGTTAATGAGGTTTTAGCTTAATTTTTTATTCTTGAATTTAACCCTGTTCATAGAAAAAAAGCAAAACTTGAAAACAAAGAAAAGCAAGCAAACCAACACGACAGACTGTAATGATATTCAGTCTAGCAATGGCAAGATATATTGAATGCTGCCAGATTTCTTGACACCTTTTAAGAAAGGTTCTTAAAGCCTTTTCCTCCTTAGCAAATAGAAAATATTAAATCATCTCTTCAACTTTTCGTGAAATCTGTGCAAGCCAATATCCATCAACATTTTATTCTAACATAATGGAGAGTTGAAAACAAATAAATGACAGGGAAGATTATCAGGCATGAAAATTTATCATCGAGACAACTTTTTAAAATTGTTGTTCTAGGTGCCTATTTCATGACTATAAAGGACTAAACTAAGCACAAGAACATGGCCACTCACAGATGCTCGCATATGTAGAAACCCACCTTTTATAAACCCAGATAAACCTGATGAGGACCCAAAGAAACTCTTTTATCTTCTGTGAGCAAAAGGTTTGATGAAATAACATCAAAGAATTGCTTTCTTCTGTCTTTCTTTGTTGGTTTCTTTTTTTTTTTTTTTTTCATATCAATACATTATACCATCCATTTATGGGACTTTCAGTGGGTGGGCTGTGAATTTGACATTTTCAAACAGGTGACACTGAATCACAGAAAATGTCCTGTAAGTGACAATAGTTGAGTGGGATAATCGAACTCCCTGAGGACTCCTGGGAAGTTCGGAGGGGAAGGATCCAGAAATCCTTGTGAAATTCCTACAAATAATGTCTCTGCTGTAGTACAAGAGCTATTCAGATAGGAAAAATGTGGAGTGTCAAGCCCCAGATGAGGCTGGGTAGGAGGAGGAGGAGAGTTAATGACAGGGTTTGAAAATCCCAGCCTTGAAGCAATCTGCAATCACAAGAACTCTATTTGTCTAAATTAAAGACCTACTTATGCAGTCTCCTGTTCATGGAAATTGCTATATGCACATGATTCTCTCTCTGGAACGTGTTGAAAAGAGCCTGACATTCAGGCTGACTGAACTGAAATAAGGAATTCTAACAAAAAAAATTGGGAAAATGTAGCAAGTTAAGTAATTCTTCTATTTTATGTTCCTGACAACCTGTTAACTGATTGCCAATTACCAATAAATACAAATCTGGCTTCTGGTTATGACAAGACAATTTGAAAGACACATACCTCCTCATTTGAAATTCATAGGAGGAATTTCATATCACGTTAGAAATGATCTTTAATGTATTCATCATATACCATCATAAAATACATAATCATGTGAAAGATTACCGAGGGTTTTACTTGGTCTGGAGTCTTTTAAGGAGGCAAAAGGATTATGCTTTATTCCACTGAGATCTTTTTCTGTCTGCAAGGATGCATTTGGAACTTCTATTAACATGAAAAATGTTCTTTCTCATTATAGGGGGGAGATAGAGGGCACGGGTGGAAATCTTGCAAGTGAGGAGACAAGAAACACCGGCCAAACTTCCTTTTAATGGAGGCATCAGTGCTCTGAGGCCCTTCCTCCTGGATTATCTGCAGTGACTGCTAAACAGCATCACTCCGGGCCTATTCACGTTTTCCTGTAATTCCCAGGAAATTCACAACCTGCAGACATCCTAAACAGTCAGGCAGTGTGCTATATGATACATATAAAACACAGAATATTATGCGGCAAAAGGTTTGTTTAATCTGCTAATTTTTGAAAGAATTCTTTTCTTCTGAAAAGAATTCGACTCTCAGTGGATAAGAGCACGATTATCTTTAGCTGAGCATTCTGCATGGCAGATGTCAATAGTTACACTAAGTGATTCAGAAAGGAAAATTCTGTCTGGTACAATTAAAGTGAAATTTCGCTGTAGAAGTGATCACACTTTTTATTTCTGGGTTGAAAATGATTCTGAGGATGAGAGTGAGGGAGGATATAACTCTGCCAGAGGGATAAATCCGCACCTACTCCATGATGTGGTCGGGGTAGGAAATAGTTGCACAAACTGTGAGACACATAAAAAGGGCTGCAAGTCAAATCTGGTTTAGATCTTCTTTGCATCAATTTGAGCAGCTATTTATTTTGTACTGGAGAAATGTAATGACAGAAGAGATTTGGCTCCTATTCTCTTCAAGAGCCTTTATTTCTCCTGCAGGAGCTCCGTCCTTCCCACCCTTTTTCTTTCATGCTGTATCTGTCTCATCCATGGAAGTGGTAAAAAGTGCCAAAAGTTTTGCTTCCCACTTCTCACAGAAACAAACACAGAGGGCAAGAGAGCCTCTAGGTGGTACTGTGCTATAAAAAATAATTAAGAACAGCGAGAAGAGAGCATGCTCACTTCTTATTCACAGTTCAAGATTTCTCTTGGATTGCAAAGATAATATTTACAGAAGAGAGCCCTTTTTCTGCTAGGTGAAATTCACTCCAGCAAGCTGACATTCAAAAAAAAAAAAAAAAACCAAACAAACCAAAAAAAAAAAAAAAAACCCAACAACAAACAAACAAACAAAAAAAAAAACCCAAAAAACAAAAAACCAAACTTCAATATTTTAGCTCTGTCAAACTTCATTGCTTTGCTATTTCCACCTTCCTAACTGAGCTCTGCAGGATCCTATTTTATAGCCATTTCCACAGAGTTTATGTGTTTAGCACTACTAGATCATCATTCCATTGAAGATTGATTCTTGCCGGGGTATAGCAGAAACCCCTCTGCCAAATTTGATAAATTGCTTTCACATTAGCCAGGATAGAGCCAAACATCTTATAGGAGAAGCAGAACACTAGATTTCTTGTAGGGGTCTTTCCAGAACATTTATATCAGAGCCAAAATGCAGTGCACATCTCAGCGTAGAACAAGATAAATGTCTGAGGTGACAGGCAATTTGCAGTCAACACCAAAGGAAAGAACAAGTCATTCAGTAAGGACTGAGTTCTCTTTCAGGAAATAATTACAAACTAAAACAGACGAAAATAAAATAGATAAAACTGAAATTACTTTTTTTTTCTTTTTTCTTCATGAGGAAAAGAGGCAAAGAGGCCAAGGTTTTGATGCAGGAAACAGGAACCCTGAGCTGCCTGGTGGGTGCACACAGGCTCAAATTTCACCCCAGGATAAATATATTGTTTCTTCTCTCCTACAAAGTGAAGAGAGTCACTCCATTCATGACACATGTCGAGGATCTGCTGCTCCTGACACATCTTGGTCCTTTTTTTTCAGCTCCTTCCATTTGTTTTATTCCTTTCTCTTCCTCTGCACTGTGAGATCTCTTCTCCTCCCCTTTTTTTCACCCTTTCAACCTGTTCTGCCCCTCTTGGCCCTGATGCCACTCTGTCTTTCGTGCCGGAGGCTGCAATGATAGAGCTGAACACTGATTATGGATCCTATCTTCTTCATTCTTATCAGAATTCCTGTCAGAAGTAGTGGATGAAGTCAAGGTGGATTAAGATAATGGGAGATACAACACAGGTAAAGAGGTAACACAGAAATGTTTTCTGATTTGGTAGTCTGCTGTGGAATTAAATTTGAAGCACCTACGGGCTTATATTCTCCTACCCAGAAAGCCCTTAACTGTTCTCCTCATGCAAACAAAGTAAAAAGGGAAGATGAGGAGCATGATCAGTTGGAATTTCCAGCCTGTTCACCAAGAGTCCCCAGCAGACAGATTGTAGTAAAGCCTTCTCTCACTTTCTGAACTGTGTTTTTACCAGTTCAGAAGTTAAAAAATCCACTTTTCCATACTGCAGCTGTTTTTGGCAGTAGGATTCCTTATACAAAACTCTGCAGTCCTATGTTGTGTATCCCTCTGCACAGAATATTAGTTCTGTTAAATAATCTGATCAGACCTATTATTATAATTATACTCATTAATATGTACCTTAGACTAGATTGATTAGCAAGTGATTCCAGATACAGACTCTGTTTCACATAATGTAGTCATGTATTGTGTGACCTGGTTTTTTTATCACAGTTTTAGTGATCCCATCCACCAGGTAAGAAGTGGCTTTGAAAGCTGTGAAATGGGATGCAAGAAACTCCACCATTTAGGTTATGTAATTCATTCTGGCAAGGCCAAAGAATCTGTGTACAAATGTCGTTCCAAAGCAAGTAATTCGCTTAATCCAATCATCCTATTTCATTGCTTAATAACTTATCTTCAGAACAACAGGTCACTGCATGAACTAAATGGCAGAGGAACAATTCATGAAGAGCACTTACACTGTGCCTTGGTGAATTGCTGATGAGTTTTTGTCTAAGGTTTTGGCCGCTATAAAACAGTGGAGATCAAAATTCACCAAGACAAGGGATCTGCCTCACCTGGGGAGTGTATAGCCTATAACAAAGATCATGTAAATGAAGATGGCATGTTTTTCTCTTTACTGCTTTATTTTTGCAACTTTCGTTGCTGTATGCCCGTAATTGAAGTAGATGTACACGTTTTGTCTGATGGATGTTGGTTGCTGTGAAGTGACAGTTACCCAGTCGAGCATTATTAAGAGAATGCTTTTTAACTTGTAAAAAGAACAGATCGAAAGGCTGGCTGCCCCATCAGAAAGGAGTTACCAGGAAAAAGTTATCATCATTAAAAAAAAAACCCAAACTGTACTTACGTGAACTTCCAACATTACTTCTCAATTGGTTGAAAGTTTTTTTTTACAAATGTTGGTAAACTGACAGTGTCCAATTAGGCCAAAAAGATGATTAAAGGGTTGGAGCACCCCTGCTGCAAGGAAAGACTGGGTGAGTTGGAATTGGTCAGCCTGGAGGAGAGAAGTTTCAGTATCACACAGTCACAGAATCATCAGGCTGGAAGAGACCTCCAAGATCATCGAGTCCAGCCCAGTCCTGACACCTCAACTAAACCTGAGTGCCACATCCAGTCTTTCTTTAAACACATCCAGGGATGGTGACTCCACCACCACCCCCGGACAGACTGTTCCAGTACTTAATCACCCTTCCTGTAAAAAACTTTTCCCTAATATCCAACCTGTATTTCCCTTGGTGCAGCCTGAGACTGCATCCTTTCATTCTGTCAGTGCTGCCTGGAGAAAGAGACCAACCCCACCCGAGCCCAGCCACCTTTCAGGGAGTTGTAGAGAGTGATAAGATCACCTCTGAGTGTCCCTTTCTCCAGGATAAATGAATCCACATGAATATAAACAAGCTAGTTTCCTCTTATTTCATGAAGTTCAAATTTGGGGAGAAAAAAAAAAAAAACAACAAAAAAACCCTCAGTTAATACCACAAAAAAAAAGTGTAAAAAAAAAAAAGTGTAAAAAAAAAAAAGTGTAAAAAGTGTTACCATAATTTTTTTATTATCATATGAAAATAAACAGCAGAGCTGTGCCCAAATCGTTTTGGTTTTTTAGCTTGTTAGCTCTTCTATTTGATATTCAGAAAGGTGCAGTGGTCGACAGAGGGTTTGCCGTCCGTTTCCCCCGGGCTGTCTGTCCTGCTGCGGGCTGGCTCAGCAGTGAGCTGGCGGCCCCAGGAGAGGGCAGAGCAGGAACACGGAAAAACTCAGTGTTAGCCCAGCTCAACCCATTCCTGTAGAGCGCTGCCACCTTTGGTTAACACTGTTTTGTAAAGAATGGAAACGTCCAGTTATTTTAGAGTTTTTGAGTTGACTTTAGGTGACTGGCACGCAGACAGCCTCCTTGTATTTCAGCACTGATCCCCTGGAAAATTTGGAGCTCCTAGTGATTTTCTGTGTTGGTGAAACACTGGTTTGCTGTAGTTCAAAAGTAACTTTTTTTTTGTGACAACTCGTTCTGGGGGCTTTTGTCAGGTTTCGGTACTTTTGTGAAATAGTGAATGCAATGACAAAAAAAAAAAATGGAAAAGAAATTTGCTGAAACTTAAATCCCGTGTTTTAAAGGTTTGCTCTTCCTCATGTCGAAAACTATGTCACATCAGAGCTTCCTGTGTTGTTCTACATATATATATATATATACATAAATATAATCTGGACAGCTCTATAGGCTTGCCTGGGAATAATGAAGTCTCTCATTTGCAAGATTTGCTCTTTTCTTGGGTAAAACATTACATCTTTGCTGTTTCCCAAGGTAAAACAGTCCACCTTCCCCATGGAGCAGTGGTGGAACTGCTCACACCCAGACCTAGAAAGGCACTCTGGAACTCATTCAGTCCAAAGATCCTTTGGGTTAAATTTCCCTTTCTCTTAATTGATTTTCAAGGAATAAAACCTTATGACCGCAGTGTGTTTATTCTATGTTTACACCTGGTAGCAAAGTAGTTAACTGCAGCCTCTGAGTTGATGTTTTATAAAGCAGCCAAGAGTCAGAGATGAATAACTCAGGAGGTGCACGGGGTTATTGCTACAATCCACTCCAAGCCATGGACTTTGGTCTCATTCATTTGTCCAGGACAATGTGCTGAGCTGGGAAAAGGCCCTTTAAAAGAAATTCCAGCCCTCACTGATGAAACCCACATGAGCAATAACGGTTCTTGGCTTGGCTGTTTTGAGTACCCTCTCCCTCGGTGATTATCTAGTTTAAGCTTCACCAAGTCTGAGTTTCTGGGTTTAAATCTCAGAGATTTGTGCAGTACCCAGTGAAACACATCCCAGGGTGTCCTGGGAGACCCTGGAGGAGGAGTTCAGGTAAGCCCAGTGGTCCAGGTTGACTGTTTCTGTGATACTTCATTGAACCATGCTGACATTTTGTCCATTTCCTGTATGAATTAATTCATGAATTTCACCTCGTTCCTGTATTTATTCACTCTTCAGGGCAAGGCTGTGAGTCCACTGTGCATCTCCTAACATGCTCCTTATAAAATTTACCTGCTGGAGCTCTCTCTACCTACACAAAGAATTTCTGCATGAATTAATCAGTGTGCAGTGAAAAGCCCATTATCTGTTTGGCTGGTCTGAGTGCTCAGTCACGTGCAGGATAAAGTATTACTGAGAAATGCCACCTTGAGATATATCTTGGTCTTATTTACAGGTGTTTGCAGCCCATTTGTCTTACCAAGAGAGGTGGTTTTTCTTCTGGATATCAAACAAGTAGGTTTTAAAAGCAACATTACTGCCCTAAACTCTTGGGATGTTTCTTAATGAAACCTGCCAGTGGTAAAGAACATTAAAATATGACCTCAGGAATTAAACGGCCAGAAATAATAATTGATAATTTTGTCTTCGGGAAGAAAGTTAACTCCTAAAAGGCTTGAATATGTCTGATTTTCAGTGTATTTAAATGCAAAATATTTAAAGATATAAAAATATTTCATTTTTATATGGTTGAAAAGGCAAGGCCCATTTTTTAAATTTGAAACTATCTTTTATATTGAGCTGAGAAACACATAAATAGAAGAAAACTGTTCATATTAGAATGAAGCATTTCACCATTAAAACTGTGGCTCTTTCTGGTGTTACCTTTAGATTATATTTCAGGGGTAGTTGTTTTTTCACCTTTGAGTGTTTTGAAGTTTAAAATTGTATTGTAATTTTACATGAACTTTCACCGCAAAAATCCTCAAAAACTTTGATGTCAAAAGAACACAGTTTTCTGTTAGGATACATTTAAGTTCATTTTTCCAAGAAAAGCTTCAGAACTATAGAATATAGAACAAAACATTATACATAATGATGATAATTCAAAAGAATCTTTAAAATTATAAATATGGGAATAATTAAATGATTAAAATTAAATAGAAATTTTTTTTTAATTGAAGTTCAAGGCATTTTAGGAAAACCTATTCCATCCATTTCATCGTAATTTACACTTATTTCCACTAGATTTTTCTTTAAGAGTTAATAGCATGAAAATAATTTCAAACATGCATCAACTCATCACACAGAAGTATCAAAGTAACAATCTTGCTTCATAGCCAAAAAAATTGCCAGGGGTTAACCCTTAAAATTGATTTTCTGTAGCACAGCCCCACCATAAAGGCATTGATTAAGTAGTAAAAAAGTACAATCAATAAACACACAACAAGAAAGGTCATTTGACACTGTTTTACACCACAACGACACAGACTGTGAACTTCAGAAGGGTGAAAATGACTCCTTCATTTTTGGGATGTGTCTCTCTTATATGCTGTTTTACACAGACCAATCTGATTGGTGACACAAAGACAAACCTCTTCACTCACATTGGTCCGACCAGAGGGACATCAAGAAGAAGTGCCTCCTCGGGAAAGGAATGGATAACACAGGTAGAGTTTACAAAACCTTTCTCCTGTTTACAGAGAATTCCCTGGGAAAAGCATTTCAGAAAACCAAAACACCTCAGGCACGAAACCAGGGCTACAGTCGTTCTTAGTTGTGAGTATTTCCAAGTTTTATGTCGTTCAGTGAAGGAAGTCAATTGTGTGATATTGGATTTCGCATTGTAGAAGTTGCACTGCCATGGGACAAACCAAAGGTCCAAACTCTGAGGATTTTGCACACCTCAGAGCACTGGACAGTGACCTGACTGTGGCCATACCATCCCTGATGGACAAATGAGTCTGTGTGGGCTGCAGCAGCTGTAATTAGCAGGAATTTCTGGAATTACTAAGACTATCTGGTGTCAGCAGCAATTACCAATCGCATCTTCAAGGATCCCCCCCTGGCTCTATTACTGCTCCCCTGGCTTCCTTTTGCAGCCACTAGATTAATTTCTTAGTCTGTCTCCTTTTATCTTTGGAGAAGTAAAACTTGGTCTTGCCCAGAGAACCAAGTTGCCTTGAGATGAACACGACCTGACAACTTATTACTTGCATGTTGTAAAACCTAAATGAGCAGTGCCCAAGATGAGTGAGTCTGATTAGCTGGTAAGTACTGTGTGTGGAAATGCTGATAACTGGGGGTCGGTGTTTTAAAATCACAAACGAGGGATGAAGTGCTGGATTCAGGAGCATCATTTACTGCTGAGTGAAACCTCATCTGCACTCCATCCTAATTAGCTAGATTACATGACTGCAGTTTACATGGCAAGGATGAAATACTGTTAATTACTCCTGTGAGAACCTTCAGTACAGTCAGCACTCGTGAAAGTCAAACAAATGGTCAAAAAAGTTGTTGAATTTATTAATATGGGTTTTGGTGGTTGTTTTTTTTAGTTTATATAGTTTTTTTGGTTGTTGTTATTGTTCGTTTGTTTGGTTTTTTTAATGAGAAGTTGTGTGGGAAGGACTACAAGTTGTAACGGTGTTTTTAGAATCTTTTTGCACCTCTTCAGTCTCAACTATTGACCCCTGCCCTGATATTCACCCCTCATTCTTGTGTGCCCTGCAGGCTGAACCACATGGGGACACAAATGTGCAGATATATAAGAGGCCATTGCTCAAAATAACTATAAATAGGTGATATAGTCCCTGCAATAGAGGAACAAGTCCCAGGAGCATTATTGCTAAGCATTATTGTGCAATGAAAATATAGAATATCTGCTTAACCTCCCTGTTTATTCATGCTGGACACTCTATGCAGTAAAATGCTGACACATTTCCACAGCTATAAGCAGCAGAAATAAGAAAGCACTCTGGTAGTCACTGCGTCATCCAACTAAAACAAATATCTAAAAATAAGAGAAAAGTCATAAAATTCTAAAACTGTGTAAGGGCAGAGCATCATAGTGAACTGTGAACTGTGCAAAGCTGTGCAAAACTGGTTCAGTCTGTATGGATGGAAAACTGTCGTAACTATTAGCCTAAAATGAATTTGGATAAGACAAAGAAAGTTTCTGACCAATTTCCTGCTGCTTCTCTGCACACTTTGGCTCTGTCAAACACACCTTTAGGTTTGTGCATGGTTGGACGTTTCTGTGTTTCCTCTTCCAGAATATTCATTCCCAATTTGAGTTTCTTGTTCAGTTTTCCTTCATCCTGAAACTCTCATCTAGCTTTACTTATTTTATTATTTTTTTATTATTATTCTAAAGGTGTAAGTTTGATCTTTATCCCTTAAAAATTTGGATATCAAAGGCACTTCTATTCAGTTTGATATATATGAAAAAGACCAAGATGCCTTCCAGGCAAGTGGTCGTATCAGAGAGCTATCAGAGCCCAGCTCTTGGTGGTGGGCAGGATATCTGAAAAAAAATCTTCCCCCATGGATTTCACTCAGCTCCTGTAAACCAAGCCAGTGCAAGTACAAAAAGAGAACAAGCTACGGGCTCAAATATTGCCATTTCTGCAGGTTTAAATTGCGGAATGCTGATAACTGCATCCTTCAACATGCTGGGCAGTAAAACTTATGATTTATTGTATAATCATAATTCCTCTGCTAGATTTCCTCCATGTCTTCTCTTAGGTTTTATTGCAATTTATTTTAGACACTGCACTTCACATAAGTGTGATGGAAAATTCAGAAACTTATTATTCGGTCCCTAACAATCAAGCTAAAAACACTTTTTCTTGCCATATATCTCATGTTGGGATCCACAAAAAAAAAAAATAAAATCCAAATATGGTTAAACTATTTTTAGCATGGTAAAAGATTGGCATTTTCTTAACTATAATTTTATTACTAAATGACTGAAAGAGGTTTTAGTGACCATTTCAGGGGAAAGTGATTGACAAACCTGCAGTTTGTGGGATGAACTTTTTTGGATGAGGAGCATTCTGCTTTTCTCACACTCATTGAATTTGTCCTGGTATCAGTGTGATCAGAACTGGATCCCCATTAATATTGTCAGGGGTATTTTATCAGAGGGATGGAGCAGGAAGGGTCAGCTGAATCCTATTGACTGTGGCCTGTTCAATGGACAGACAGTTTTGCTGAATGAATGTTTCACACTCTATACTGCACATCATTAATTAATGGCTCAGCAGGTGCTAAGGCAGAGAATAGCAGCTCTGCACTGGATGCTCGGAAGATAAGATTTATTTTCAAGTACCTGAGGTAAGATTCAAACCACAGCCCAAGAGAAGAGCAATTTCATCAGGGCTCCACAAGTAGGGGCTTTCCTGACAGAAATTTAAATAATTTAATTATTTGATTAAATAATTACTATATTTTAATTGTAATAATTAATATAGTTTAAATAATTTCTAGCAGATTTAAATAACTAAATGTTCCATACACCCCTTCCCTGCCCCATGGCCTCATCTTTAAGTATTTCAGTACAGGACCCTGCTTTCCCTGCACAAACCTGAACTCGCATTCTTCAAAGAATCTCGTTTTTCCCAGCCATTTCTTGTGCTGCGTGGAACGTGTCCCGATTGTTTTTACTGTAGTAAATTCAGCAGCAACTGCAGCCTATTTAAAATCATTTTAGCTAAACATACATTGCTGCCTCTACAAGCAGAGCCTGAAATTTTTCAGAAGTGCTCTCCTCTCTTTTCAGTGCCAGGGGGAACGGAAGGTAAAATATAGTGCTTTAAAAGTAAGCCTCTTCCATCTGGTTAGCCACCCTTAGACCTACTTCAGCCTGCCAGGAATAGCCTAAAATTGTTTCTATTTTTCATCTGTAGTTAAAACACTAACAGGCATAATGAGAACAGGAGCTTTTATAAAATTACTGACTGCCAGGATGATGAATTTATTCTCTTCTGTTAAAATGAGGCCGTGTTTTAGGTTTGATGTCATCCTCTGCTGTTTGGCCATTACTCTGCTTTTAAAGTAGCTAAATGAACTTTTTCTCAGTACTCAAGAGCACTATTCCTGCTGCTATATTTCAGGTTCTCACAGAATTTTCATTGTAATACTTTATTTTCTAGAGCCTGTGACTTCACCGCAAAAAAAATCCTCCAGGCAAAAAAGATGGATCACAGTGTCTCAGCTTGGGAGTAAGTCAAGAATGGCTTATTTAAGTCGATTAAAAAAACATAGTATGAATTTTGATGAATATTTTTCAAGGTATTATTTGTACACATAAAAAAAAAAAAAAAAGATGTCTTTCAGAACTATTCTTTGTGACTAGATCAGCTCTCAGCCTTTAAGCAAGCATGAAAGATTTAACTCATGTCTACCAGTACTATCCAGAGCTGTTTAATCAATTTATGTTAAACCTGGAGTTTTCTAAAGTCATGATCTTTTAATTCTGAGGGGTTTTGGGGTTTGGGTTTCTCAGAGGGTTTTGTTTGGGGTCTGTTATTTTTTTATTTATTTAAGGTATATTTAATGTGTCTGTGTGATTATACACTTCATCATTCATAAATAAAGTCTATTTCTGTTGTACCAAACACAGCACATCAAATCCATAACCTCACAGCTAAAACCCCCATTAAAACCAGGATACCCAAGCAGGCTGCTGAATGTCACTCCAGAATTGAAAAGATGTAGAAGCCTAGTTGAAGCTGGCTCCATTCTTCATTCAAGGAGAATGGAAATGGCCCAAGAATCACCTCAATTCAGGTAGTTTTCACTGGAAAATTTCTCTTCCTATTGGCAAGGGGCAGCCAGACAGTTAACTGGTAAATCAGTAACATGGCACAATTCATGCTAGGAGCGAGTGATGAGCAAAGTGATACAATAAATAAAGATATCTTTTGTTGGCCAAGACAAGCTTTGCAGGGACTGGTGTAGGACTTAGGGACTCAAATCATTATCAGAGTAAATTAAATAAGAAATAATGTGGATACGCTTCGTGCAGTTGCAGCAGCAAATTCAATTAAATTAAAAGTTTAAAATCAAAGTTGCAGTTTTCAGTGGCTGGATCTAATGGAAATGTAGGCTTCCTGAGAGATAGTCTTCCTTTGCTACTGAAGGGCATTGTAATATAATAATACCAGCTTTTAATATATTTTTTTTCATTATTGTTATTTTAAAGCTTCCGAGATAACTAATTGGTACAGTGCTTGGGGTTATTTTTCCCTATGTTGATAAAAGAGATGCATAATTTTTATCCATATTGACAATGTCTGAAGGAAATGAATTTCTGAAGGTGATGACATTGCTACAGACTCAAGGCAGATGAGAGGAAGAGGAAGGAGGGCATTTGAATTTTGACTGAGAAAATAATTGTAGAGAGCAGACCTAGAAGGTTCTAACCTAAAAGGATAATTTTCATTATTGCTTTCTTACCTACTTCATTTTTTATGCTTTGCTGTCTAAAGGATTTAGGAGTCCTCAGCTTCAAAGTATCTATATTTTCATCAGTTTTTAAAATTTTGAAAATTACCCATGGAAATTCTTGACACATGTTTGTTTGCACATAAAATTAGATTTTGAATTTTCCATGAAATGGGAAAAATCAGTCTGAAGGAACCGAATCATTAAAGAATATTCATTCAATTTCCTGGTTTTGAATATTTTTATTTGAGCACTGCATTCAAGTGTTCAGTTTTGAATATTGTATTCAAACATAACATGAAGAAACGCGTTCTCCTGAAATATCATTTTATAAAATTAATATAGAACTACATAGTTTTTAATATTTGACAGTACTTTACTGAAATAAAGCCTGTGAGCTTTCAGATTGAATTTCTGCATGTCTGCTAAAACAGTCTTAAAGGAATATCTGACAGAAAAGTGTGCATGGTCAGGTACCAGCAGTTATTGGTTAGGTTTGGGAGCAAAGTAATTCACCTGAGTTTGTGTGGGAGAAGCCTCCAATTAAATTCCTTAAAAGAGACCATTCCTTGCTAAATTTGAAAAGTGCAGGTGCAGCAGGTTGTCTACATTGATGTTTTTGTTTATTTTTTTTTTCCCATACCTGTGTGTAGTGCTTTTTGTTGGCACTGGATGTAGTTCTCTTAGAAAGAGTCAGTATTTCAAACATTAAACCTGTCTCCAGGAAATAAATAGGAAATGCAGAAGAGATAAACCGTCTCAGGCCTATTTTATTGCGAGTTAAAGATAATAATTTGTGTGTCTCCTCACAGTCCTCAGTCTTCAGCGTGCTCCCTCCTGGTGAGTAAAATATAAATGACTTAGGAGATCTTATTTGATGTGTTTTGACACTGCCTGTTCGAGGCATCGTATGATGATTGATAAGTTAGGTAATACAAGACAACATTTCTAAAGTAAATTTCCAGCCTTGCATTTTAAAGTTGTCTTACACTGCTGATATTCTCTAAGCTCTCTTTAGCACAGGGCACAGGAGCTATTTCTTCCCTTAAGTTTAATGTGTGTTCAAGAGGAAATGTGCTAAAAAGATAAGAAAGTAACTTCTCATCTTGCCTTGTGGAATCTTAAATGTATGACACAAAAAAAAAAAAAAAAATCCAAAAAGTATGATTTTACTAGAATTTATATGGGGGTTTTTTTCATTTTAAAGTGTCTGCTCAGAGATGAATTAGCTGTGACAAAGGCTGAGTCTTGTGCATGGCTTATCTGCATAAAAAAGTGACCTTAAATATACAATTTAGTAATATTTAAACTTCTCCTTGGTGTCCCACTTTTGATTCAGACTCTCCAGCTACAGTCCAAATCCACTTGAGGGAAAAAAGGACAAAACACCTGAAAGTACAGATTTTGAGTACAAACCCATCACACTTTGACAATATTCAGCATTCATGTGTTCTTTATTGCACTTAAAGATATTTTTTCAGTGATGGAATTTTATTTGTCAGGTGCTGAAATGTCATTTTTGTAGGCAAAAGAAATATTAAAAAGAATTCGGGAAGTATTGTGAACTTTTGTGGCACTGCAACTTATAAAGTCTGTCTTGGACATTCTTTTAATTAAGATAAAATAGAAAAGGAAGTCTCTAAGGTTTTAATTATATTTATTTGCCACGTAACTGATACATTTTAAATATAGACAGGGTTTGTAGGCTTATTTTGGGGAAACAAATGAGGATCTTTGAGGAGTAGGATTTTGTGTCTCAGTGCAGAGTTGGAGAATACTATGAAACAGACTGAATTACTGAACATATAACAGACAAAAAATATTCTGATGGGAAACAATGGCTTAAAATCTAAGAAGCACAAAAGAGTTCTTTTTCCTAATACTTTTTCAATCATATTAATTGCAATTGCTGCCATAAAAAGAATGATTCCTATTATAAGGTGCTCCTAACGTTTCTTGATTATTAATCACGCAGAATCATCGGTAGGTAGTCTAAAGGATGTGTTCTCCTTGAGAGTCTGCATTGGAATTTCCAAACCATTAATACTATTTAGCTGCTGGGGGCCTCTCTGGCCTCCCACTGAGACAGATTCTCTGCCAGGGGAGTCTTTTCTGATTTATTCTTTTATCGGTGCTGGTGACTTAAAAGCGCCTTTGTGTCTGAAACTGGTATATTATGTGTTTAGATAATTTCCATGATGTCAAAGGAAAAGCAAGTGCCGAAGAGAATAGCTCCTATTTTTCTCACCAGTTTTCTTTTCTATTGACTGGATATTGGCATATTTTTGCACTCTGTGATCTAGTTTAGTGGTTGTCTATTCTTCCATGACTAGACAGATTTTCATCTATGAAGTCATTGTTAAGAAACATCATTAATAAGAAAAAGAATGGTTGGTTTTTTATTTTTCTTTTTTTTAATTTCTTTTGGTAAGACACTAGAACAAGTACTGAAAAAAGTATTTTGCTCTTCTACAGAGAAGTGGCAGAAGAGTTACTCACTGACTTGTAACTGAACATGAACTAAGGCACCTTAGGTGGAATTGGTTAGGAAAAACTGCATGAAATATTTGTAAGAAATATAATCCTTTAACTGTGAAGGGAGATGAGAGAGCAGAAAAGGCCTTAACTACAGCAGGGTATTAGATAATCAAACATTGAGAAGGTCGTCAATGTACTGGGTGGGGAAAGAAGCACAAGACACAAGTCATTGCAAAATTTGAGTTGTCTTAACAGCCTTACTTGTTTTTGTTTTCACTGAGTTATAATTTCATCTTTATGTTGACAAAATTTCAATTTCTAAGTCAAATCTTATTTCTGTCAAATGCAGATTATATAATTGACTTAGAAAATAGCCAGAAGGCAAGTATTATGTCAATGCAAAATCTTAATGGTAGGAAATTGATAATTTGGAATTGAATACAAATGGGTTTTGTTTCCGTTCATTTTATTGCCTTGCAAATGATGGCTACAAATGCCCCTGGCTAAAATTGTAAATTAATTGTTTTCAGGAACATTTAATGTTCTAATTCTTCTAACTTACTTTGTAAGTAAAAGTGTGCTTATGACTTGTGGGGAACTAAAAGCTTCATTTCCATTCTTAAACAAAATTAACTGAATCTATTTGAATTGTAAACTACTTACTGTGCTTATTTTGAAATGGCCACATTTTAGCATAATAAAATATTAATAACCCACATGAACCAAAAAATAATTAAATCAACGTTTGACTAACGTTGAAGGCTTGCCAAGGGTTCATCTTGTAAGAATGATTCCGACAGTGTATTAAAATACTGCTTATCCAAATCATGAAGCCATTAGTGGGAAACTAGGGTCAGTTTTTGATTTTACATGTTGAAATTTATTGTGAATATATTAAATATATTTTAAATTATTTTATTCTTTTGAAATATTGTAAATTAAATAGATGTAAATATACAAAATGTTTGACCAGCTGTTAAGACACTGTAGTCTTTGTAGCTCACTTAAGGTGTGTGGAACAATGGTGATCTGTGGCAGCTTTGGATGTGACAGTATTTTATCCAAATGCATTAGAACAAGGTCCTCTGACCTTCTCTTACAATCAGCCTGAAGAAAAAATGGATTTGTCTGGTTTATATCCTTGCAGAAAATTATCTAGTCAAAACATAAATAGTAGGCAAGGATTTTTGTGGTAATAAGATGACCAGTTAGGTTGCAGCATGGGTTTTCAGGTGAAGTTGAATTTTCCTGTCTCTTAGAGGGACATGAAAACCTCTGGAGTTGAAGTTATTTTTCCTTTCTGTCTCTTTTTCTCTAGCTGAGCTCCCACTTCCTGAGATGTGTGACCATGGCACAAATGCCCAGGTTTCTAAAGGGAAGGGGATGTGTTATCATGTTTCTGAGTGCAGGTATCTCAAAGATGAGATTTGTAGAGAAAGCTTGAATAAAGATTTTTATCTTTTTTTTTTTTTTTTTCTTTTCCCTCCCCTTACAACAGATTTTATGGGGAGAGCTGTAAATTCTTGTGGTGATTAAGTGCTCTAGGATACTACCTTCTGGAATTCGCTCTAAAACTGTTTCAGCACACTTTTTCCTTTTTCTTAGAAGGAATGAGTGCAGATAATGGCTTCAGGAATTCTGAGTTATCTCAGTGTCATGAGGATTCTCAGACTAGTTTGATGGAAAAGCGTTACCAGATTTTCTGTCTTCTGGTCTCCAAAGCCTGAAAAAAGTTTCTAAGGTCATGCTTTCTAGATGGAAAAGTCAACAGAAGTGAACGTGGTGCTTTGATTACTTTCCTTTCAATGGAAATTTCTGAAGGACTTCTGCAATGTATTTAGTGTTTTGATTCCTGAAGGAGATGTGGAATTTAATACTCTATGAATCTGTAAATAACTACATAATCATTATGAAGAAAAGCGATTCCAATCTCTCCAGTACAGTCTTAACGGAGGAAATGCTGCAAAAAAGCTGGCTTAGGAAGATTGGTCTAGAAATAATTTGAGACAAATTACTCTTTTCAAAAGGCAAGGCATTTTATGGTGATTCCTATGCTCAATCCCACATTGTGCTCACAGCAGCATTTCATGAGGGGAAGAACTTGTCAAGCTTTGCTCATTCAAAGCAATGCATTAACAATGGCTCCAGCTTCTGGATTTGGTTACAATGCTCATGACTTTTGGGAGGGCTGATGCAGCCTCCTTGGCCGGGGTATTCTAAAATCTGAGTTGGGGGAGCTGATTAATCCTCACAGATTATTCTTTAGGAGTGCTACCAGTGTGCACAGTCTCAAACACTGTCTCTGCGTTAATAAAAACTCATTTTGTGAAGACCCTGTGTTGGAAAGAGGTACAGACATTGAAGTGAAAAATTGCTGGTTTCGCAGCAAATGGTTCCAGCTCTATTGGTTATTTATGGGAGGGAGGGCTCCTCTGTGCCCCTTTTCTCCTGCAGAAACGGGAAAACAACTTTAATGTGAATTTTTCTGTGATGATTTGTAAAAGGACAGTGTAAAGTGCTTTCACAGACTCTGCCTTCAGGCAGACTGTAAAGACTCTTATTTTCTGTAGATTTTTGTGAATCCTCAGAGCACTGATCTGAGCCATAGGGCTACTACTTCTCCTCCAGTTTTCTTTCAATAGAATTCCCTCTAATTTTTGTAATCTATATTGGATAAAATGTAATTAAATACAGACATTAAAATTTGAAGATGTTCTAAACCTCCTACTGCTACTTCTCTGATGCCTTAAATTTCACAAAGGACCTACAGGCCTCTGTGGTCATCACTTGGCCTTTCCAGATGCAAATTGGGATTGTGCTGGTGCTTTTAATCATTCACTCATTTCTTCTCATCTCCTACCAGAATTTAAATCTCTGTTACCAAAGGCAAAGGTCACCTAGAAAATAACTAAGTATACAAAGCTGCAAGTACTTCTGAGAAGCACTTGTTCTGTTCTATTCTATTCACTCAGGCAGGATCAGAAGAGATGGAAAAAATTTTGGAGCTCATGAGCATACAAATATCATTAGAGTTGAGGTTGACTTTCAACTTTAGTAGATGTATTCTATACCCACCAATACTTTATTCCACATAGAATAGAAACAAAGTAGTGGAAGGTAATGCATTTAATTTACCTTCACAAGACCTTCCTTTCAGGCCTTTCACTGAATATATATTCTTTGAAAGGAATGAATTGTTCAGGCTTGCACATTTTATGGATGTTTTTCTTCAGCACATCGCTGTTAGTTCTGCCTTGCATTTCATTGAGCTCCAGGAAGAGAATTTGGTCTACAAGGAAATATGTAATTGTCCATATCAGCTCAGCAGCACAATTGCATTGAATGGCTTTAGAAGCCTTTCCTTAGATGAGTGATGAGGTGTCAGATGCTGGACAATAGTTCTCCCAGAGGTTTCAAATGGCACGCAATCAAATCTTTAATAACGCTTGAAAATGAGCGCACAAAGACACACAAACCAGTAGGAGAGTTGTTTAAAAAAAATGATGCCAGTCCCAGAATTATCTTTGTTGTTCAGACATTCAAGACAGCTGCAGTACGTGCATTTTAATCGTTTTTCTTCATTTAGCAAGCTGCAGATACTATGGGTGTAAACTAAGACAATGAGTTGTTCTGTATACTTGGAGGGGATACAAATTTATGAGGTCATAAGGCAGAAGATGAATCCAAGCAGAGAGCAGATGAAGTGGGCCAAGAACAGGGAGCATGGGGGAGATCCTTATTAGAATCTAATAAATCTGGCACAATGGTGAAAAAGCTGATGGGACTTGAAAGCAAACTAGTAATACATGAAATCTGCTTAGTCCTAGTTTGGGGTAATAATCTCGCAAGATGACTTCAGTGCAAAAGTTTATGTGCTGCTCTCTTAAGGGTCAAAATTGTCTTTATGCAGTGTGGAATTGCACAAAAAAAATGAAAGGATAGAAGTTTTTCTACAGTTGGTCCTCTGGCAACACATTTTGATGTATTGTTCATCATAATACCATGCCTGATAAATGGTTTCATAGAAACCAAATAAGCTTTTTCTGTAGAGTGTCATGACTAATTTGTCTCTGACTAATTTGGCAGAACACATTATAAAATATTGATGTGGATAGCCTAGCTCCTTTCTCATAAATAGAGCAGGGTTTTACAGTGAGTTATTTTGAATTAAAAAATGTTATTTTACCTACGAATTTCAAAGGTCAGAATATGTGTCAGGAAAGGTTGTGCTGATTGACAGATTGGAAGGTCATGGAAAGGAGGGAAGTAAGAAAGGAGACATGAGGCAGAAAAAAGACTGTGGTGGGTTGACCATGGCTGGACACCCGGTGCCCATGAAACCATTCTGTCTCTCTCCTTCCTCAGCTGAGCAGGGGAGGGAAAATTTGCTGAAAGGAGTTTTGTTTTGTCCTTGTGACCTGTTTATGTGGCAGGATTTTGTACACCTTGTTCACCTTTCCTCAGATGTAGCACCAGGTGAACACCAGGGAGCTCAGCTCACACTGCAGACACCAAAGCAGTCAGGTACCACTCAAGCTTCCAGTTCTCCTGTGACAAAATATTTGATTTTCCACTGTTTAATAATTTCAGAATTGCCTATTCCATCTCCGAATTCCCAGGTGCTGTTACAGACATGGGTGGATAACATGGAGAGGGCTTTCAGATACAACACACCAAAACATTGCTGCTCCGGATATCCTTCAGGTTTGGGCTGATATCTGAAAATGCAAAACCTGTGGGTGGAAATCAGAACAACTATATTCTGTACTGTCCATCTCCAAAGGCCATCCAACTCCTCTCTCTTCTTTTTTTTCTGTTCCTTTAGCAGTCTCTGAAGGCCCCTATAAGTATCTACTATTGGTATTTGCCCAGCAAATGTGATGTCTGTTTTTGAGTCTGAGTGCCACACACCCAAATTGTCCAATCAGCATTCCAGCCCCGCTAAAGTGACTAAAAATCAAGCGATAGAGTTTGTGTCTTTTTGCCCAGCTGCAAGTGACTAAACAGGAATCAAACTGCAACCAGTTTGGGACCAGCCTCTGAACCTCAAGTAATTCCATTTTATGACGAATAATCCACGTGGTTAATTTTCAATTATGTAGTTTATTTGCCTTTTATGTAATGTAATCATAGACTTGCAGTGTACTTTTCAAATCTGAATAAATTATTTCAAATGAGACACAAAAATCCATGATTAATTACATTATAATGCTCAAATCAGATTCTGCTTTGTGGCTGGTCAGAAATACAGTTTCATTACAAGATTAAAAACCTTTTAAAATTAAGCAGCAACAGGCATCCATAGATGCACAAGCTCACACTAATGCAGTTAAAGATGCATGATTACTAAACAATATCTTCAGAGGATTATCCCTTGACCACAAAGCTCTATCTTGTTTTATGTTCCATAGAACTGAATCTTAGCCACAAGATGAACTTAGTTGCTTTGGTCTTGTCTGTTAGTTTTTGCTTTTTTTCTGTAAAATAGGAAATGTATTTTCCAGAATTTTTCCTTTTTAGTTTGAAGAGTTGAATATGCAGATATTTGGCTCATGTTTTCTTGTTGAATTATCTTAACTTTTTCTGTCTCCTGTCAGTTCTAGTGATTAGTATGAGGAGATCTGAAATGAGTAGCTAGGACATAATGAAATCCTGTGCTGGCTTCTTAATTGTATATCTGTCTATTATTGTTTCACATGAAGACTTTAGTATTGTTCTCTTTTAGGAATATTGAAAAAACGCTTCCTGTTGTCAATAGGAAAATCAATGATATACATATAGAGATGTCTCCAATTTTTTCCTTTTTGTCTTTCCATTCATATTTTTATATTAAAGTGATTAAATAATACCAACCCAAATCTTGGTAAGTTTTTTTTTTTTCCCTCTCCATTAGTTCATATGATACCTGAACTAGAAAAATAGTTTAAAAAATAAATAAAAAGCTTTTATTCTCTACAGGCAATGACTTTGAAACAACATTTGCTATGAATTTTCCGAGATGATGCAACAGAATCTGGATTTGTTGTTCACAGTGGTACTATTGTAACTCATTTTTAAGTCATTGGAAATCTGAGTGTGGCTATTACTGTACTCCTTTATAAATTTTTAAGTTGTTTATATCAAGAAATGTGGCAATGCAGGAGGCAACCAAAGAACAACTGAAAATAGGCAGAAATAAAGGGTAGGAGTATTAAAAAAAAAAAAATTACAAACAAATCTTTCCTAGCTGGAGTGGAGTTGGGTAACTGGGCTGGAAACCCAGAAATGGGATTAGTTGAATGAAGCCATAGTTTGACCTAGAGCAAGAGAGAAAAGACTCCCAGATTGAATTAAAAAGCTTTTCTTTTGTCTCAATAACCTTTTTAAGTGTTCAAGTGGTCTTCTATGGTCTGCTCCACTCAGTAGCCCCTGGCTTGGCTCACCCAGCCTGTCACAGGTTGTAAATGAGGAGCTGCTGGGTTCTGGGGTGGTGATGCTGGGGTGTCCCCTCAGTGAGATACAGGGTTAGCAGGGTAAGGAATTGTCATTTTGTCACCATCCTGTGCTCTTATCCTGAACACCCCCAGTCATCCAGGGAAGCCCTGGGGTGCTCCTGCCTTTCCTGCCAGTCTGCAGGTAGCTTGAGATTGGTTAGAGGATTTCCTGCGCTCTGCTGGTGTTACTGTCTATTTCTACTGCCTAGGGCCGACAGAGGAAAAGCTGCAAAACTCTCTCATTCAGGTAAAATCATGCCCGGTCTCAAATGATTTAGGAAGGCAGTGCAAGAGTCATTGGCTATTTTTTACTTTTTCTTTTCCCATTTCCCCCTGATAAGAGTTCCTGAGCAGGGCTCTCTACACAGCCACTCTTGCTGTTGTGTCACTTGGACTGCAGGAAGAATTTTATCAGACACTTTTTATCTGGGTTTTATCTAACACTTTAATTAGTCTATTAGTGGCCAGGTCCTGACAAAAAAAAAAAAAAAACAAAAACTGACTTGGTGAAGGGGATTAAAGCAAAACAAAATGAATGTTTAGGCAGTGCCTGACTGCTTTAGAACCTGTTTGTTTCACCTCAGCCACGAGGATGTCTTAGTTCTTTTATGGATACTTAATTTTCCCTGACAATAAACACTGGGAGGTTACTTTGTTCTCAAAACTTTGGGTTTAAAATTTACTTTAGCTTAAAATTTTCACCTTTTTTTTTTTTATTTACTTCCTGTGAAGCTTTATTTACTTCCTGTGAGATGAAGTCAGCAAAACAGAGAATTTTTGGAGCTACCTAAAGAACTACTCTCTTAGAAGTGCAGTTCTGACAAAGGCTGAATGTTTCTTCTTGATGTGGTCATTGATTATTTCTCTCTCCCCAACTGGAAAAAAACAACTTGAAAGTTGAAAGACATGACATATTGTAAGAGCAAGAGAAAACAAATACACAGTCTTAATTGATGTCAATCTAAAGAGCTCAGCTAGAAAAGTCTGTGGTCTATGTCCTGGATAGCTTTAAATTTAATGTAACATGATTTACAGGAATTGTCTTGCCTCCAATTTACTGAACACCCTAATGCATTTTTGATTCTTTTCAGATCCCTCCTCCTGATAGAGAAATCATATCTTGAACCTGTTTAGTCTTGTTTTTTTTTTTTACAAATTTCTCAAAATTGACAGAGCTGAGGTAACCATATTTCCTGTGGTTATGCTATTGTGGGTTTTTAAAAACATGTAATAGGTAAATGAGGAGCACAGAGAAGTAAAGTTCCTGTTTCTCTCACTATGGTTAATATTTTTATGCAGGGACTAAAATTAAGACTTATAAACCAAGATGATTGCTGTTCAAAAATCAAGCCAAAACCAACAGTCTAGTTAAAAAAAAAAAAAAAAAAGGAAATGGGCTGGTGGTTCAGGCAAAGTGTCTGAACTCAGAGGAATTTCCTGCTGCCTGAATCTATTTATTCTTGATGGTATTTTAGATTTTTTTTAGATCAATGAGATCATTTAAAGGCAGTTTTCACTAAGCATGAGTAGGAGAATGTGGCCATATGACCTGCTGGCTGAAAGTCTTCTCTCAAGCTTTTTATTTGATTTTTAGATCTTTGAGTTAAGGTAAAGATTTGGGGTGACTATTTTTTTCCACCCCTGTTGAATTTAAAGACTTTGGGATGTAGTTAGAGGATATACAGCTGTTAAGTGAGTGTAGCAAACTTTTGAAACAGAAAGAAAGGAATAAGAGAAGGTAAGGAGGAGGAAAAGAAAAGACCTCACAGAAAAACGATCCAAGTTTGGGAAGACACCTCACTTTGAGGACTTCTTTAAAATCTTTCCTAGGTTTTATAGATCTTTGAATATCTCTGAAAAACCCAGCCTTCATGGACCGAGGAATATTGAGTACAGAAATCAAGGGGGGGAAAACTCATACACTCAAACTTCTTTTTTTCTTTTTTTTTTGAGGCCTGAGGGTGGGTTGTTTGGGTGTGATTTTGCCTCTGGCTTATCAAAGCCGTGTACTGAAATCAGGACCCCTGAGGAAATTGCCGTCCCTGAAGTGATAAGTGAGCATGTGTATTTTATTGGTCTGGGCAGAGCATCTCATCGTTACAGATGCACAGTTTTGAACCTAATTTTCTGTTCAAAGCTGGTTGGGGTAGTTTTCAGTGACCTGGTGTCTCATCAGAGAGCAAGTTTCAGCCATCGTTTGCACACTGGGAGAAGGATCACCGAGTCTCATTTGGCACATAATCTTTTATCCTTTCTGTTGTGTACCTGCTGAGTGCACTGAATAAACCTAAAAGCAATTTAATAGCTGTTCATGATGTGATGTCAAGCAGGCCTCAGGGAAAAAGAGGCTTCTATTTTCCAGGCTAACCCACTTGCCATCGTGCCACTTTGCAGCACATGTACAACGTGTCACAGTCACATTTCCAAGCTCCTGGTGGCAGATCTGGCTGTGCTCCTCCTACAGTCTAGCCAGCCCTCCTTGTCTGGATCCACACAGCTTTAGGTATGATAGCTCACTCCAGCCATTTCACAAAAAAGTAATTTTCCTCCAGCTGCGATAACAAATTCGTAGGGCTGTGATAACCATCTACAGCACTCGAGATAACAATACCCCCCACCTGAACAAATTATCCAGCCTTCAAACTTTTACCTGTAACAAAAGACTTGGGTTGTGGCTTTTTTTAGACATGCTGTGTCGAGGTGTAATGGGGATTCTACACAGCCCAGCTCCTCTGAAAGCATCACAGGAAGAGCACTCTGTCAGCTGGATTACAGTAAAGACCACTCCATTAAAAAATGGAAGTGTACATACCCGTGTCTCTTTGTGAGGAATAATGTGCTACAAAATGAACGATCTGGAACAACTGATGTGCTGGTACCTGACTGAAAAGCCAGAAGGCTGAACTGGGTGGTTCTTGCTGATCAGTCCCTCTGTTCCAGTGTTTATTCATTCCGTGATTGCATTCAGCCCAGAAATTGAAGCAGGTTTTGTAACAGACCAGTGATGGACTTGGAAATTGAAGTTCCACTGTGTTTTTCTAGGTCATACAAGGAATGTGGCTAATGAACCTGGGAGTCACTTGCAGCTATTGGAAGGTCACAATAAATTGAGTCTCCTGAACTGACAAGGTGGTAACCCATTTTGTGAGACAAATTATTTTTCATTCCTTGAGAGTGAATTAAACTGCCATTAATCATGATAAAATCTTTATGTATTAATGGAGCTGTGCTGCATAATTTGGGGAGATTTTCAATATATTCTAATACCATTCAACACCCACCATAAAGTATCTAAGCTAATGTTGGTGACTTCTGTATACGGGATCTGCAGTAATATTTCTGCTCTGATTATAAAATAAACTCTCTTTTTTACAAAGATAAAACAAAATGCTGCTAATTATTTTAGAATAAAACTGTAGACAGTAGCATGAATACTATACCACTGAAAGACTGGAATAACTCAGAATATCCAAATGAACTTTTCATGGATAGTAATTTTCTATTTCCTTCTAACTAGGGATTTTTTTCATTGTCACTACCCTGGACTGGTTTTTTTTTTAATATTATTTTTGACCACTTTGAAACATTTTATAGATAACTGCAAAGGTTGCAGATTAAATGTTCTAAATTAAAAGACAATTTAACCAGCCTTCAAAGAGAGGTAAAATCCACCATCTTAGTTTTGTTGGTATTAAAAGGTCAGAATTTATTCATGTATCTTGCAGTAGATTACCAGGAGTGTTTCTGTTCTTTTGGATGTTAATTTCTTTTGAATACAAAGTCAAATGCTGTGTTATCATAGGATGCCACAGTGTGGTAGCTGCTGGTAAATGCTGTGCGTTTAATAATAACCTTTTCAAATGTGTTTTAATACGTTTGTTTGTTTTCTTGAATTTTTGAATATAACTGTCCTTTTCCCAAAATAGACCTTTTTTTTAATGAGAGTGAGTTTTAAGACTTTTCATTATGCTTGCTTTTTTGGGGTATTTTTCCTAATATTTCCACGGTCCTCATAATGTATTATTTACAGACACACAAATGTTGCTATTAGGTGTGAGTGCAAGTTCAGCTATATCCGAAAGCAGACTCCCTCCCACACCAGGAGTCACTCTGCAACAGATTATGGATTGCAATTCCTCGATTTTTTTTCCAATCTGAATGATGCTTAGGCAATCAACAGGGAGCCTGTCATGGTCCCAGTGGATCTGAAGGAGCAACTCATGCACAGAAGGGACAGTACCAGGTACACCAGCTTTATAGGGAACAGCACACAGATATAAATACAATGTCCCCACATTCATTATTTCACTTTTGGGAATTTAAAATTGCAATAATCACAGTGCTGGTAACTAGCAAGAAGTTTGCAAGAATCTGGGATCTCCTTGTCTTTGTTTCCCCACAAAGATTTTCTGCTGTGGTTATGTTGACACTGATTTTTTTTTTTTTCCCCCCCCATTACAGAGAGATTTAAAAAAAAAGTCAGGGCAAGGAAAAGTGAAGTAAGAAGGGGTTTTACATCCTTCTAGTTGATAGAGGTTTAGGATATAGAGTTATTTAATTTATAAGCCTGTCAATCTGTTTTCTGTGTTTAGAGCTGACTTTCTGGTTATGGTCCGTTACCCTGACTGATCACTTTCATCTCAGGACATGGGTAGCAGAGAGAAATGAACCAGTGCTTTGGCAAGAGAATCATCTCCTGCTTCTCCAGGAGATGGAAAGTGTGTGATAGGCTGTGACTCAGGTGCTGCAGGTGAGAATGGCACTATCCCCACCAAAACTGATGATGATAAGTCAGATTTATCCTTTCTTTTATTGCTCCTCTGGAGCTGGCAGTAATGCACTTCGAAAGAACTTTTTTCATTCCCTAAGGCTTTCGAAGGGTAATAGAAACCAAATTCTGTTCTGCCTACTAGGTCTGAGTTTGGGGCAAAGATGAGTCCTGACT
Organism: Chamaea fasciata; assembly: GCF_029207755.1. Taxonomy (NCBI): domain Eukaryota; kingdom Metazoa; phylum Chordata; class Aves; order Passeriformes; family Sylviidae; genus Chamaea; species Chamaea fasciata. The sequence goes on from NW_027094107.1 coordinate 5,673,461, forward strand.
ACTGCAGAGCCTCTGTACCTGTGACAACACCTTAACCTGTGAACTAGAGGTTTTATTTGGCTGCTCTTTACAAACAGAACAATTTCCCTTCCAGTGAAACAAGACGAAGTCTCTGCCTGAATTAAATCTTGGTATGAAACTCTGCTTAACTGCTTTGCTTGTTTGACTAAGATCTCACAGGGAGTTTCACCCAGACGTGTTCCATTGCCCCCAAAAGTTTAAGTCTAGGCCAAAATGTTTGTCTACCTTGTGGGGTTTTTGTGAGTTTGGCTTTTTTTGTGGTGGGTTTTTGTTGTAGGCTTTTTTCCCCTCCCTTTCTCACTGCTGCTTCCCACACAGCTCGTCAGTGTTTTGCAAGGAGCTAGACAAAAGAGGGGAAGAATAAACTAAATGTCTCCTCAGCACAATAAAAGTAAGCGAGTGACAGCCACTGGCTGAGAATTAGCACTAAAAATACTCCTCTCTCTTCTGAAGGTGAATCTTTGAGATAAGGGTAATTTTCCTAATAAAAACCCCCTGATGTCTCATTTCAATAGACTCAATGCAGCACATTCTGGCAGGAGTTCCCACTCCCATGTAGGTTTCCGTTTTGCTTAGGAAAACATCAGACATAGTTAAACATTCGTGAACAAAATAGTTCTGCTAGTTCAGGGGTTTGTTTGTTTGTTTGTTTTGTGTTTTTTGCTTGTTTTGTTGGGTTTTGTTTTCTTTTTTTTTTTTTTTTGGTGCCATTGCTTCAGATAAGTTGGTAACACAAGGGTAGAGGTGAACAACTATTTTAACAGCCCAAAATGTGCTGTTTGTCCCTCTTCACACTGAATAGTTTGTTCTACTGACTTACAGACGGGACAGCTGGCACAACAGTGGCCACATGCAAAGATGAACCTCAGTGCCTCCTCTGAAATATGGCGATTCTGAGGACAGGCATGCAGAGAGAATTGTAGGACATGAGAGACATGCACAATTCTAGGATACAACTGTTCATTTTAATAACTTAGCCATGATCTGGAAGGAACTGACTTGCTTTTTTGTTCTCTTTTTATCCGGCACCCAAAGAAAGTCCTTCAGGAGGTACTATGGTTTTGTTGGGGGTTTTTTTTGTCCCAAGAAACTTTAATTTGATGCAAGAGACAGAAAAGTTGACCAGAAATAACTTTGGAAAACAAACGGGGAATAGTAATTAAGGCCATATTTCCAAAAAGTGTTTGAACAACCAGAGACGCTGTTAGACTTGAAAAAGAAAATGTGGCAGCTGCTTGCACTGGGATACACACAGCTGAGAGAAGTGGGGCGATTGCTTTCAGAAGCTTGGTTTTATTGTTTTATTTATTCAGTTTATAGAGACCGTTCTTGAACTGAGATGCAGGAAGTCTTAGACCCAATGTAGCCACGAGGTCTAAGGGCCTGATATAACAAAAATTGAAGTTCTTTGAAGTTCAAGCATGTTGGCTGCTATTTCTCAAGCCAGGCAGAGCTCTGAATGCTTTAGAAGAAATGATCAGCCCTGGCTCTGGAGTACACGGATTGTACCACGAATTTTCTTTCCCATTCACTCAGCCCCATCCACTCCTATTCTGTAAAAAAACACATTGTGCTTCCACAGCTTTCTTTGAAAACCTGAACACCCTTAGACTCCTGATTACCAAATCCCTGGTGACTATCGAGGAAAAAAGGAAATAAATCTAAAATTCCTGCACAAATGTAATGTGTCTAAGACATGCTGCCAGCCACACTTCCACTGCTGAAGCTGCCTATTCTTAGCAATTATTTAGTCACATATTCAAGTTTTAGTATATTGTTGTATTTATGATACATGGGAAAATGATGAAGATACCATTTGGAGAGAGGAAAAAATTTGAAGAGAGCTGAAATATTTTTATTTTTAAAAATATCTTTAAAAAACTTGTTTCTTTTATTATTGAGGAACATAAATGTGAGAGAACTCCTAGGACCATTATTTCTGGAAGACACTTTCCTTCAAGAAAAAGAACAGAATACTGTGACAATCTTCCAGACTAATTATATTTTGATTTTTCCCTTGGACCCCGAAAGACCCATACCTCTTTATTTCGTTGTATAAATTTCCAGCGGTAACTTTTTACCAGTGTGATTGTGATAAAATATAACAGGATTTGCTTACTGACTTCATGCAGATACCTGGGTTTTCTAGCCTTAATAAGGTCTCAGGAGACTGCTTTTTCAAGGTAAAGCATTCTCATGTATGACTTTTCAATTAATTTCTTTTTTTTTTTTATTGCACTAAGTTTACAGGACTTTGTCTCACGTAATCTTCTAAATGGTTTCATGTTTATTGCAGCAACAGAATGTTCTCAGTGATAAATGAAGCAAGCATTTTCCTGTCGTTTATTCTAATTGTCTTACGCTCAAAAGGCACATGGGAACACATTTTATAACTTGCCTTTGATTACAGGTTTTGGATATTTTCACCTGGGTAACTAAGCTGCTGAAAAATGTCATGCAATTATTAAATTACTCATAGAATTTTTTTTAGAATGTCTTGGTGCTAGATGGATTTGGAGTGACTGATATTGGGTGATTTGCTTTTAAAATATTCCTAACAAAATAGACTGTGCACTTGATAAGTCTTCCACTGTTTCGTTTGAGTGGAACAACGCCGCCCAATATTTTTTGGAGAATGGAATACTTAAAACCCAAACAAATCCCAAACTACTCGAATGTAGTCTTCTCTATGACATTTTTATCATATTCACTAATTTTAGAGTTTTACCTGCACAGTAGGTCAAATCAACTTCATAAGCAGCAGACTAATGAAGTTTACATTTCATCAAGTAATTTTCATTCTTCTAAAAGAAATATGGTGTAGTCCTGTAATCCCAGGCCAACACTTGGAGGAAAAGACAATCTTATTCACCATTTTGGGACTTGGATATGTTCCCAAATACAGTGACTCTGCTTGGGATGATCCAGATTCTTTAACTCCCTAAAATTCACCTTTTGAAATCTGAGGAGCATCCAGTGCAGATTTTTCATTAATCCAGTTGCTCTCATCGGACAAACACTTAATTCTGATGTGTAAGACAGTTTCAGGTTTCTGGGATCAGAGTAAAGGAACTCTGCTTCTTTATTTCTGTAAAGTTTAAAATAGCATTAGATTCTTAAGTATGTTTTTCTAAGGCCTTTGGGAAATAAAAACATTAGGAAGCACAGAAGTCTCCAAGAAACTTTTCTTGAAATAAAACTGTGAGGAAGGACGCATTTACTCCAAGTTCATAAGGAGTTCATTCTAATAAATACTTTTCTTCCTTTGCTAGAATTGCAGTGCAACAGCGCACACACTTAACGTCAGCAATTTTAAAGAAATCTCTGTGTGCTGTGTAAGATTTGCTGTGTAAGAAAGGCTCACCCACTCTTTACAGGGCATAAAGATATTAGGGGTAACACCAGGCATGACCGAGAAGTTCCATTGCAACCAGTTAGATTGTTGCCTTTTTTAAAATATCCCCAAATGTGCCAGATTATAGGCTGAATTTTGCCAATAAACTCTCTGGCCAAAGACACTTTTTATCTCGCTCTAGGATGGCACAGCTCATGGCATGATATCATCTTGTTTTTGGCTCTGTCCATGTCTGTCACATAAATAATGAAGTTCTCTTCTGGAGCTATTCAGATTACTCCTAAACACTCAGCATAGGCTAGTTTAAATGAAATAGGTCTCCAACTGACATTTTTTGCCCATTATTCTATTTTAAAAAAGAGGATAGGAAGTTAGAAAGGACATAAATTTTGTTACTAATGCTTCTCTCTAACAGTGTCTAATAAACCTCATCAATGTAAGTATTGTTCAATCTTTCCAAACTAAAATTTACAGGGAAAAGCAGAGGGAGGAACATGCATGTTTCCTTCTCTTTTTCTTCTGAAATAAAACCTTGTTAACTCTGAGGAGAAGCTGCAAAACGAAGCGATTGTGTTATTTCATTAACCTTTGGTTGTAGCCAATTTTGTCTTAATGGCAATATGTAAATTTTCCCTCAGTTTGGATACCATTCCACTGGCATATGGAACATTGTTCATGGGATCCTTACTGGGTCAGGAGATGTTTCTTCTGCCAGTGATATTTGCGAAAGCAGAATCTTACTGCCAGTAAAAAAGTGTGCTGTAACATCTTTAATACTGCAAACATATGTTCATCATAAAACTGCCCCTGTTGCTAATAGCTGCAAGGTGACATCTGCTTCTGTGAGTGAGCCTTGCCTAGGTCTCCAACAGCAATTTGAAGAGAAAAGCCTGTGCGGACTTGCAGAGCTCAACCTACGAAGGGATTTCAGCTTTACATTCTAGAAATCTTTCAGAAAATATTTATTCGAAATATGAAATCTTTCTGGAAATAATTGGAGAAGCTTGAACCAGTCTGGCAGCATGATAGACTAGGGAGCGCTTCCCGAACTCGTTGTGGAAGTGGCTCAGTTGAACATGATTAGTGAGTTTAATAACTGGATTGCCCAATAATTTGCTTTCCTCGCATGTCAGCGTGGTGTACAGCTGTATCTCGTTTGCCCCACTCAAATAAATATTAGTTAACTTCTAAGGGCAGCCAGAGTGAAGCCATTAAATCACAGATATCCTCACTGGCAGCCCTGTCAGTACAACTCCAGAGCCATTGGCTCCCAAGCCTTTCCCACACTGCTTTCTCAGTCATGCAGTGCCTCAAAAGCCTGAATTAAAGTACAGTACAGCATAATAGAGCAGACAAAAGCTTTCTGTTCTCCCTTTAAGGAATACCCTTTTACTCCTCAACCTGCACAGTTGAGGAAGAGGCAGGGTACAGAAAGGAGGAGAAGTGACGAAGGATGATATAAAGGGGGTCTGTCTGGTAACAGACAGCAGGACTTCTCGTTTCCTTTAACATCTGCTGCTGCAGAAGTCCAGGCTAGAAATGCTGGTATGGGCATAGATTTTGGATTTGTGCTGAGATTCACTTTAATAATAAAGGGATATATATTTCTGTTATATCTGAGCAGTGTTTACCCAGAGCCAAGGCCTTTCCTGCTCCTCACCCCTCCCTGAGGAGGAGGAGGGAGGTGCACACTTTGCCCACTCTCTATTTTTCTATAAAATGTAACTATCTAAAGTTTCAAGTGGATGACTGGGAGGGGACACAGCCAGGACAGCTGACCAGGGGACATCCCAGATCAAATGGCACCATGTCTAACAAGAAAAAAAACCCAAACTTTTCTGGGCACTGAGGTCTGAAGGCGGGACATTTGGGGTGACGGTGTTTGGCCTTTCCCAAGTCACCATTGACAGGATGGAGCTCAGCTGTCCTGGGGATGGCTGAGCACCTTTCCCCTCACAGGAAATGGGGAAGGAATTCCTTGTTTTGCTTTGCTTGTGTGCAAGGTTAACAGCAAGCTTTAGCTGTTATACTGACTTTATCTCAACCCATGATTTTTGTTCTTTTACTCTTCTGGTATTTTACCCACTGCAGGGAGTGAGGGAGCAGCTGTGTGGGGCTGAGCTGCCTGTAGGGATTAACCCATGGCATTACCTTCGGACAGGAAAGATTTCCCCTATTCATATTTCAGAGACTTTTTTTTTCCAGTACCAGCATTCCAACTTACTGTCTGATAATCCTGCTGCGACATCAGAGAGAAAAGACTCTGTCAACAGTTCAATTTAAAATTTTATTTTTTTACACTTGTAAAGGAGCACTGATAGCAATCCACCTCTTTTCTATATTAAACCATTAAAAAAATGTCTCTTGTGGGTTCCCTCTGCAAGCTGATGAATCTGAAATTTGTAGAAGCAATGCTGAGAAGAGGCTGGCTCTTCCTTACACTGTGCTGCAATATTTTCTGTCTGCAGATCCAAAATTCCTGCAGTTTCTAGATCATTTGTCCTTAAACGACACCTTGAGATCATCTACAGCCATTTAGGCTGCATCTCCTGAAGAGGAGCACAGAGGGGCAGGGTTTGTCATTCTGGGCCGGGACACAGCCTTTTGGAAGAAATAGATTGTTTGGGGGAAGAGGAGACAAGATGATAAATGGCCCAAGTATTAATTAGCAGCTAATGACTCCGGAGGGAGGACAGACAGCTTGAAAGCAATTTGTAGGCTGAGTCTGGGCAATGGTTTTCCCTCAGAGTTGCTCCAAAGCAGAGCTGTGGCCCTGGACAGGAGGTGGGCAGGCTGCTCAGCTGGGCATGGCACCCTCTGGAGCTGAACGGCAGCTCAGGAAATATTTTTCCCTGAATTTGACTCTATTTATTACATCAGGGTAACAAATGCTCAGCCAAATCTATTCAACATTTTCCTGACTGGTAATGAATTCCTGGAATTCACAGGAATCTGTTAGTTACTAATTGTACTTTCTGCCCCAGTCCAAAATACACATTAGTGCAAGTCAAGTCTGTGGTCCATAAAAGGGTTTTACTGTAGGCTGAGTGAAGATGGCTGCATATATGCACACCACTTTCATTTGGAGAAATAATTCTCTTTCAGCATGTTCCTGTTGCTTTGGACTTTTGCCACCCTGGTGTGTGATTAGAGGCAGAGGATGGTGGGCATGTTTCATAACAGGGGGTGATAAGAGGGTCCAAATACTAAATATAATGGTTTATTTTACAGCTAATCTCTGCTACTAATATATTTGTCTTTGTCTTGCTCCTGCAGGTATTTTTAAATATATTCAATTGAAAAAGTCACAGTTTTTCAGTGGCTAAATAAATTTAGAATGACAATTCTAAATTGTCTATCAATAGCTTCTTCACAAGGCATTAGCTACAGTGCCCTGTTTCAATGCAGCAAAACCCAAACCTCTAGTGGGATCACTAGTTCAATACAGTGAAATGTCATTTTTATTCAATATTCCAATTTATTTCTTGTTTAAATCCCTTGTTTTTCTATCCTATTTCCTCTTTAAAATACCACATGAATGTTTGTGTTTGTTCCTCCCACCCTTGCACAGATCACTGTGCTCAGATCTTTAAGCTGTTATGGCTGGTTTGGGGACAGGACAGGAATTTTATCAGATTGTGGCCCCTATCGGCAGCACCAGATTTTCCTGGTGCTTTAAGAAGGGATTTTGTAGTGAGACTAGGAGTACCTTAAAATGAAATTACCTGTGAAACAAGATGGGATTTTCCCTGTTCTGTAAAATAGACCCACTGATGCTCCTACCCCATTGTAGGGTTCAGGACTTGGGTAAGTTGTGGAATATTTTTCTTTCCTCCTCTGCAACCCCGGATTAATTGATTAGACTCACTCTTCCATTAGGAGTTTGGGCTTGCAAGGGCAAATGTGCAATGGGTAGCCCTGACTGGAAGGGGGAACACACCAAAATAAAACTGGAACCACAGTAATGCCTAGTGACACAAGTTCCAAAGCACCCCTAGACTCTTTTACGGAAAGGAAACTTCTTAAAAACTTGGAATTTTATCAGGAGTTTAGATGGGGGAAGAAAAAAATCCCACAGTTTTGTGAATATGTCCAGAAATCAAGGAAAAATAAAGAAGAAAACTTCCAAGAAGGGACTGAACTGCACGAGGTCTACCTGACTGCTTTCATTAACAGCTTCTGAAATGTACTGTCACAGGGGGAAATCGCTGTTGTTTGTATTCTTTTGTCACTGAGCAGTGACAGGGGCTCAAAAAATTAATACTTAAAGAGGTAATTAAAATTAATGTCTATGATGGATAGAGGAGAGGGGGAAAGTGTAACAGCCTGTGGTTAAGTAAATCATAATCTTGGGGAAAAAACATGACATTGTCTATGACCTGTAATTGGAGAATAGTGGGGGAGAGGGTTGCATCTTTCTGAAGAGACATAAAACTTACCTGTTGGCTGAGAAGTGGCTTTAACTCTCTGCTCTGGAATCTAAATTAAGTGGAAATATTCTGCTCTCAAGGTCTCCTGCCTGGGTTATTCCCCTGAGCACTGGAAGTGCTATTTATTCATCTGCTGTACTCCAGTGACCCAGTACGCTGCCCAGCTCCTCCTGGTTATCTTCTGAAGGACAAAAGTCTATTTTACCCCTTTCTTGTCGTTTAGGGGACTTTCTTGCTTGTCCTAAATGAGTAAGACTCCCAGTCAGTCTCTGTATTAACTGGAATAAAGCAAGGCTTCAAGGCCTGTGAGCAGAAGGAGGGAATTTAATTGTTTTACTAGGTCCTAATTTTATGTATATATTTAATAGCATTTATTTTACATCTACTCTATCTCCAACATCGTTTTAGTGGGAAAATTAACCTCTGTGAAGAAATTAACTTTAAGTCACGTCCACCCTTTATTTTAGTAGTAGCAGGGTTCCCCAGGCCAAATTTCAAGGGGAGCTTTCCTGGCGCAGGTTTGTTTTCCCTGAGAGAATCCTGGCAGCAGGACACCCTTCTGCCTTGATGCAGGAGATTCCGAAGGACCAAAATCTCCTTTTCTATTTTTTCTTTGCTCCCTTCAACCCTCATTTCTGTGATACTGCCAGTCGCTGGCTGATCCCTGAGTTTCTTCCAGTGCAGCTGACAAAACTCTTTTCATTTACGAGAATTAGCAAGGTGAGGTCATTTATAAAACCTGAATCAGACAATTTAGAGGACAAGTCTTTGAAATAAAGAAGCCTGGTTGTTTTGGGATTTTATAATTTATCTGACCTTCATAACTAGCATGTGGACCTATAGTAATCTGAATTTAATCTCTTCTAATTCAACATCAATCTCTTTCTCAAAAAAATGCTGTTTGAAACCTCCTTTATACTTTATTTTAATTTAAACCTCCTTATGAAGCTCATTTTTGGAAGTCCAGAATAATTCCCTTTTAAATTAAAAATAATACTTTATTCCCTTAGCCAGCAATTAATGTGTTTGTGGTCTCCTTGCAGTTGTCTGGGGAATGGAAGAGTGCAAAATCCTTGCCTTTTTATGTTAGCTTCTGGGATGGCATTATTTTTCCAAGAAAATGCCTGCAAAGCAACCTGTTGTTCCATAGAGGACATAGACATGCTGGGCTTCAGTTAAAAAAAAGCTGCTATGAATGTCAAAACAAAACAATTAGAGAAAGATTAATTGCATTTTCCAGGTAGCTAATCTTTGTTTTAAAAAAAAACAAAAACAAAAACAAACAACAACAACAAAAAAAAAACCTGCAATATTTTTCCTCTCAGTATTTTTTCTTGCTTAGTTTATGTTTTCTTGCAAGGCCTTGGGTTTTAGGGTGGGGTTTTTTTCATATTAACTTCTGCCGTCTCTCTTGAAGGAAATAAAAGATAAATTGTTCATGCAGTAGGGATCGTTGAAGGAAGAAAAGGGAGTCCTATGATTAAGACAATAAAATTATATTGAGATTTTTCTTTTTCCTTCCTCAGCATGTTTTCTTGTCATGCTAGGATGGCTTTGTTAAGAGCAGTCCTGTATGTAGCCTCTCTATAACTCTCATTTTCAGAACATATTTACACGGTGCTGTTTATTAACATATTAATGCATATTAACATATTAATTAGTGCATATTAACACTGCCAAAACATCAGATGCTTTTGCTCCCCAGATGACTCTGGCTCTATCTGCATTTGCCTAAAAGACAGCATAAAAAAACCCATTTTTCTCTCTTTTTTTTTTTTTTCCTGGCAAAGTTATCTTGTGCAGCTCGAGCTATTGATTATTTCAAAGCCAATAAACACTTAACACTCCTTGCCTCAGCCTTGCATCCTTAAAATGTGCAAGTAGCATCACCCTTTATCTTTCCAACGTGTGAAATTAAAAAGGGGAAGGGAGATTTTCACCCTTGAGAAACTCAGAGGCTCTCCTCAGCATTGAAATCAGGTCTGTGGCTACACCATGGGTGAAGAGGAGAGCTTAAAAAAATCCAAAAAATAACTGTTAATTATTTCCACTACCTGGACCTCATCCTATTCCTGGTGGTGACCAGTGACAGGACGTAAAAAAAATGGAATGAGGTTGTGTCAGGAGAGGTTCAGGTCGCATATTAGGAAAAGGTTCTTAAAAGTTTAGATTCAGGCGGGAGACCAGAGTCTTGGAGCCGATGATCCTTACAGGTCGCTTCCAATTCTTTGATTCATGTCACATTTCAATGTCTAAAATGTATGGAAATCCTCTTGTGATGCTCGGACTCGTGACCCTGAGTAGCTTCCCTCTGGGAAGGAGCAGCCCCTTCCCTGGGCTTTCCAAGGTGATAATGTTCAAAGAATCTGTTATATACTAATATAAATATATTATATACAGGGCAGAAAAAGTATAAAGGGTTGGATGTTCTTTGTTTTGTTTTCCTTCTAGGAAAGGACAATTTAATTTATAAAGGTAAAAAAAAAAAAATTAGTATGCAAAGGGTGAAAAAAAAAACCCCTTCTTACTGCAGAGCAATGAAGGTGCATCTTCATTTTTCCTATTCATTAAAGATTCCCCAACACTTCTTTATGGCAGAAATTCAAAGGCAGCCTATTTGCTTGACTCAAACTGGGTACAAAATTTTGCAAATTGTGGTGATTCAAACATGTCCTGTTCATCACTTCTGATGGAGGCAGACACTCCACACTAGTCTGGCGTCCTGTGGCAGACAATTGAAACTCTATTTCAAAGTAACAGGATTCTCCAGAGACACAGCCCTCCAATATCCTGCATCTAATTGCAGAATCCAGGGCTTGAGGATTTCTGTCCATCTAATGAATTTCCCTGTGATCTCATTTTGCAAACCAGCAACAGTTTATTTCTCTTTATTTCTTGCCAATAAGGACTGGGCTAAAGGAAAGTTACTCACAGGACTTTGAAGTATTGAGTCATTCATTTATTCACAGAAATAATTAACGGCTGTAGTTTTACATTAACTGTTTTTCTGTTGCACTAGATAGCAATATAATCTAGGTTTTAAATCATCTGCAATCATTAACACACACAAAAAAAGCCAACCAACCAAAAATGAGATAGTCTTTCTTCTTCACATTGAAAGCTAATTTCTCTCTTGTGTTAGATGACTAAGTACCTACCACCAGAAATAAAAGGAGGTACGAAAGATCTAAGCATAATAATACAGAATAGATAGTTAGATATGGAAAGGACCAAAAAAATAAAGCATAAAAAGCCCCAAACAAATAAACCCTCTCACTGCTGAGGTTACAACTGAGACACTGGCCCAGGTGTCAGGAGACTTCTGAAGGGATTTCAAAGAATCCATAAACCTCTGTAACGTTCTTCTGGCTTTGCCTTGATGTAGGGAAAGGCAACAGGCAGGAAATTCAGTCATCTTTCTGCCCCCAGCAGAAGGGTATTTCCCATTTTTCTGTCTTACAGTGGGTCAGCTCTGCTGGGTGATCCTTTACTTCCCCTCTAATGTGGGCTGCTGAAGGTGGTGGGACTTTCCCAGGGCAGCAGGGGGCTACAGGATAAAACAATATCCCCAGAGCCTACAGGCTCCTCCCAAAGAACCTTCTGAAAGCAAAGTTTTAATTTCACTGGTTCACTTCCTAAGTTTTATGGTGTCCAAGTTTTTAAAAGCTTTGATTATGCAAATTGTATAATTATTAAAAGGTTGTTTCATTTTGTTCAGGGTGTGTTGTAAAGTGGGCACACTAGTGGAGGATTTTATCCTTAAATTATGATATTGTCTGGGTATGGCAGACAGCTTGAGGTTTTTTTTGACAATCCTCACATTGATAGTTTTCTTTTGGCATTTTGGGGGTTTTCTTCTGGGGTAGGTGGAGGGGTTGGTTGGTTTTTTTGGGGGGTTTGGGGGGGTTTGGCTGGTTGGGGGTGCTAGGGGGATTTTGTTGGTGTCGGTTGGTTTGGGTTTGATTTTTAACGGTAGTGGAATTTGATTTATTTTCGAATGCAATTAAAAAAAACCTGTTTTCCATAGCACACGCACAGGCTCGCTCATGCAGAGTTTAATGCCCAGGTCTCACTGAATTTCAGCTAGACTGCACATGAAGTAGCTTTTATACTGACACTAGAAAAAGTCCCACACTGGTTTATAAAATTCTTCCTCCCCAGTAATGGGAGCAAGAGAAACTTATTGCTTGAGAGTTTTAGATCAACTCTGTCTCTAATAGCCATTACTGCCAGTGATGCTTTGAAACTCAGCTCCAAGTTTATCATATAACATTTGGTATCAGCTGTAAAATCCTCCAGTGTTTGATTGAATGGCAAATGTTATTATCCTCCCAAAAGGTTTTAATTAAGATGTTTGGAGGCCAAACAGCTGTGCATGGAAATGCTTACTTCAGCTGAAAAAAAAAATCAAACTTTGGAACCCACAATCTCAAATACTGAATTTATATGCCTTATCTTCTGCCTATTACAGAAATCTAAATTAATGGAACTGGTGGAAATTGCAGACACAGTTTTGCTGGTGCAAACTGGGGACATGGGAATGAAAATGAGCGCAGGATTCATCCCTTTGTGTTTGCAGAACATCTGATTGCTACACCTTGGCACAATCCTACCAGAGAGGATTGAGCCTGGCGGGGATAAGGCTGGGAAATCGGCAAGACTTGAAGCAGTACATGACTCTGAGTGTTTCTCTAAATTAAAGACAGAAAATTCCTAGAAAATCAGTCTTAAATCCACAGTATCCAAGTGTAGGGCATCTAGTGATCTCTTATGCTAAATTTTTTGGAAATGGGGATGTGGGTACCAAGCTTTGGGAATTTATTTGTTTGTGGAGAGAAGTTGTTTCTGTGGTTTGTTTTGGTGCTTGTTTGGGTTTTTCAAAATCTCAGCAAAGTCTACCGCCTTCCCCAAAAATGCACTGTACAATGTGCATGTCATGGGGCTCTATTTCCTTGAAAATTCAAGGTTTCTGGGGGGGTTTATGGTGGGGTTTTTTTGTTTTTGTTTTGGGGTTTTTTTGTGCAAATTCCCTTTGATGTAATTCTTGCAACATAAAAATATAAATGGGAGTATAGAAATTTTCAAAGCAAAACAATCTTCTGCCTGCACTACGAACCAAAGCAGACTGGGGGGACTCCTAGAACGCCCAGAAATTGCTGGAAAAAAATTACTTCAATTTTTTTTCTATTTTGCTGAATGAATGGGTTTGAAAACTGGGAGTAACCTTGAAGACTGAAGAGATAAATTCTGTATTCTGAGCCCACCAAAGGAGACAGAGGTGCCCAAGGACCAGGGACTGAACTGCCTTTCAGCAGATGCCTTGTTGTAAATCCTGCTAGGGTGTGACAGTGAAAGTAGACACTGAAATAGTCATGAGCGCCCCTTTCATCCTCTCTGTGCTTGTCTCACCTCTTTCCAGAAACAAATTACCAGAATATACCTGCAGAAAACTGTTTATGCAGCCTCTCTAAATTAAAAAAGAAAATAAAAATACTGGACCATTTTAACAGCCTCTCTCCTGGCAGGCACATCTCGTCTGTCACAGGAATCTAATTCAGAGGCACAGTGGGTTTCCAGCCATTAGCAGATGTTGGAGGTTACATTCCACTCACTACCCTTGGAAAAAATACCCAGCACGTATTCCAACAAAGGAGAACTGTGTCTCTTGGGAGGAGGCTTGCCATGCTATAGAGCTCCTGCTTTAAAATGTTCTCCAGAAAGGAAGAGATGCGAGAAATCTTCATCTGGGAGGGCAAGAAAGCAAATGTTCACACCATGTTCACTTTCCAATATGCAATTGCAGCTTCCCAAAGTAAAAGAGAAATGAAATCAGGATGGAACTCCAGTGTCAATAAAATAAAGTACAATCTTCTTTTTCTGCCAGTGTCTTTCAGCTGAATTTCAGGGTTTGCTTGCTCTGTTCCCTGCTGTGCTCCCCCGCATCTCATACAGCACTGGCTCTTATCTTGGAGATAGAATAGAAATCAAATTCATGGGGGTATTCTCTGCTCATCTTTCTCTCTCCTGTCTCCCGTAGTGCTGATGTGATCCCTGGAAGATGGAGGCGAGGATTTCCCCTTCAGTTCCCTTGAACTGAGGCAGTAATGATGGCACTTACCTCTGTGCTCAAAACCCAGCACAGTGGTGATGCCCAGGAGTCTGGAGGAACGACGTCAGTCAAGAGAAGGGGCAGTCCTGCTCTTGTGCAGGGTGTAGCTGAGGGCAGAAGTGACCAGGTGTCCTGGTGCCACCAGGGAGGGGACAGCACTGTGGCAAGAGAACAGCTCTGTTTGACAGCCCTCCCCAGGTGGGAGCAAGCCCCGGGCAAAGCTGCACTCACTGGCAGCATAGGGCTGAGGGTACAGCTGTGGTTTAGTACCAAGAAAAGAAGGCTCAGGGGTGAACTTATTCCTCTCTACAGCTTTGGTTGTAGCAAGATGGGGGTCGGTCTTTCCTCATTTCACAAGAGGAAATGCCCTCAAGTTGTACCAAGCGAGGTTCAGATTAGATATTGGGGAACAAAAGCTCTTCACTGAGAGAGTGAAGAATTGGAATGGGCTGCCCAGGGAAGTGGAGTCCACATCCCTGAAAGTAAAGAAACCAGCGGAAGTGGCACTTTGCAATCTTGTTTAGTGGGCATGGTGGCATTTGGTTGGAGGTTGATCATCTTGGAGGTCTTTTCCAACCCCAGTGATTCTGTTTCTTATAACTACTTTTAGTGGGAGCTGCCAGGTCCCCCTGCACCAGCGCACTGATTTCAGGCACGCGGAGGTGAGGTGAGAACAAAACCCTGCACTCTGTAGGATCTGCAGCTCTGGGAAGCTGCTGGGAATTGCTGGAGGGCACTCTGCACTGCTGGGAGTCCCAGAGGAGCCTCACTGAGGTATCAGAACCCATTACATGCAAGCTGCATTCCCAAACACTTGCAGCAGAAATCTCAGCGTGGCAATAACCGGGAGTTACGGCCCTCGGGGTGGAAAGCAAAATGTTCTGTTGTTGTGGGAGGAGGTAATGGATGTGGTCTCAGCTGTGATGCAGCTCCTGCCTCGATCATTGCAGTGCAGAGGAGCATCACCCTGCGCTCATGGTGAAAGGGACAAAGGGTTCTGGCCCTTGCTTCCCTTGGCAGCTCAGGCGTGGTGTTTGCGGGGCACCCCCATGCTCATTCTCTGTCTCTCTGCCCAGCCACATGCTCCTGTTGTAGTTTTTTCAGATTTCACAGTCTGGGCTCCATCTTGAGACTTCACAGTGATGTGAAGAATGATTAGAAAATGATAAGAAAAGTTACAGCTACAAAAACATGTCTCTTGTTTACAGAAAATTCCCTAGGAGAAGAATTTCAGAAAACTGAGACACCTCATGCACGAAACCAGGGCTACAGGGTTATGTGCCTTTCTCCAGTCCTAGGGAAGCCCCTGAGCACCGCACCCCATGAAATTCTGCTTCCTTGGGACCTGTGGCTGCCCCCCATCTGTCTGCATGGATTTGTGCATTGTTCAGTCCTGCCAATGGCCTTCTTCATTACAGAAACACAGTACTTACAGTGTGATGGAAATGCAGTGATCCAAAACATTGTTAAAGCTTCTGATGCTGCAAATGGGATTTTGGTTTTTTAATCACTCGTGTTGCATCGGCTTGTGCTTTGACAGATGGTTAAGCATCCCATAAGACTAAAATGGAATATTGGGAATATGTCTTTATCGATACCAAAGTCTAGTAAACAACCTCCTCTTCCCCTCATCCTCTGGAAAATATCAGGCTTAGTGTACTTATATCTTGTAGTGCTGCTGCTGATAGAAATGTGTGAATGACTGCTCCTGTTAATGGATAAGATAAATAAGAATTACTGTGTGGCTAACTGACAGACATGAGAAAACTAGCTCTGCTGAATCCTTGATCAATGCTTTTTCATAGGAAATATTTTCTGCTTGTTTTGAAGGGAAGTTTGGCCGGCCCGGGGAGCTGGTAATGTTATTCCACACCTTTTCCTTAAATCACTACTTACAGGCCAGACTGGCAAAGCAGTAACAGTGAGGTTTTGCTCTCTAAAGACTGATTGATGGCCTGTGTGAAATAAGTTTGTTCTCTCAGTAAAGTTACTAGTGGAAGAGATTCATGTTATAAGAACCAGCACCACAGTGTATTGTCTCTGTGGAAATTTGGACAAGAAAGGGAGGACTGACAGAGCTTGGAAATGAATTACCATTCTGCTCTAGAGGGTCCTCTCTCAAAACATGAAATGGCAAAAAGGCATCAGTGACACCTTAGCGATCACCTTTGTATTTAAAACAGGATAACCATCAGAGTATTTTTTATTATTTCTTCTGTTCTTAAAAACTATGTTAGCAATGATAAATTCATCCACATTTCAATATCAAAGGGAGAAGATTGTACCAGATGAAAAGGAAGTTAATGAACAAATGCCTCTATTCATTGCATATGATATTTTTAGAGCAGAGTGGAATGGGTGGTTGGGGGGTATTTGTTTGTTTCAGGGGATTTTTTTCCCCCTTTATTCCTATTGTCATCAGTAGACAGAAAATTACATAAAGACAAGAGATGCATAATCCCTGTAACACTGCCCAGTGTCCATCCTCTACTCCAGGCAGCTGCAGCAGTGCACACAAACTCCCTCCCAGCCCTTCCATGCCTCCTGCAGCTGGTTTCAGATGGAAACGTCTGTATTCAAGTCCATTGTCGTGCGCTGATGACAGGCCCATGCTGCACTGCTGTTGGGAGAGAATGTGATTCATTGCTGTGCCCTCAGATATTACAAATATGCTGCTTTATAAAGGCGAGATAATCCTGAATTCCCCCTCTCTGCTGCAAGCCCTGGTGCACCATATGCTGAAGGACACTGCATTTTGAGTTAATAATGAGTTACAGCATAATAAGGTCAAAGCAGTGATGATCAAACTGAACATATGCTGTGGCATATTCCTACTGACTGAAGACCTCCAACTATTGGTGGTGTTGTTACAAAGGCAGAAATATTTTTTTCTAGGACACATTCCTGGTAAACTGTAAGAAAACCTGACATGAAAGCTCCAGAAAGGGGGTGTCAAATGATCTGTAAAAGCCTTCAGTATTAGTTAATATTTTCATCAATAAACTGGAGAAGAGGTAGAACAGCAGCCTAATGGAGTTCAATGACCTGTTGAGAGAGTCTTATGAATACACCTGGGGAAACAATGAAGCTTAATGGGGGAACGGACAACAGAAAAAGAAATCCAGGAGAGACAAAAAGAGAGAAATATGCCAAGAACTTATTGGTGGAGAGACCAGATTTCCCCCCTCTTTTAAATAGGGTAGAATACAGCATTGCCTCTTTGGCCACTGGCATCCTATCTATTCAGGGAGTAAATGCAAGACGTGGAAATTTTACCCAACAGCATAATGTCATCTGTATTTAGTTGTTTGAGAGCCATATTAGAATATTTTGATTCAGAATAGCCCTGCTATTGAAAAGCTACCATGAATATTGCAAAGCAGTTTGGCTCCATCAGTGTTATTTGATGGGGATGCAGCGTGGAGAGAACTCCTCTTCACAGAGCGGTTTCCTCAGGCAAGACTTCACTCCTGCTGCATGTGTTCAGTCAGGTGTCCTTTCACCAGATGTTTCTCATTTTATTCATGCTGGTGCATTAAACACAAAGGTTTCCCTGTAACCTCTTCAGTGAGAGCACAGGCTATCACAGAGGGCTACATAAAAGCAAGCAAAGATAAGAACCTCATACAAATTCAGTGTTGACTTGCAGCTAAATTAATTACATTTCTTATTTAAGTAAAAGTTGATCCTCAGCTGGGATTCTCTAATTAAAGTGTTAAAGGACAGGGCAGTTACAGAGATTTGACTTAAAAATAAATAGCAATTGCTTCTGAATTACTAGACTTTTTAGGGTTCTGGCTGATTTTAAAATGGTTGTGGAAACTGCACAACTAAGATAAGCAATGAAAGAATATTTCTACAGGTTTGTTAGATGCATAGAACGTTCACTTTTAAATGTATTTTATTTTTGCTAGAAGTGATATTTATGCATGTCAGTTGGAACTAGTTTTTTTTGTATATACCTTTTTCCTTTAAGTCAAAGTCAACATTGGTAGTCAGGTCCCTTTTAGTTGTCCAAATTGTCTGTCTGTAAACACATTGCTTTAAATCTGAGGGAGTTATATGGTGGTAGGTAGGCGTGAAAGATAAACTTAACTGCAGATTTTTGAAGTCCAGCATACGGCTTGGAACTGGTTTCTTCTGACAGATGCATCTGCATTCCCCCAAAATGCCAAGTGGCATTTCAGTGTTTGTAACCTCAGACACCTTTGGGTAGGAAGTTCCTGTTGGGTAGAGCTGCTTTCTCTCTCTGTTCTTTGCTCAAATACAGTTTTGTGAGTTGTCATGCTTGGTTATGCCTTGGGAAGGCTGACCTGGAACAGAGACTGGACAGAACTAGAAAATAAAGTAGATATTTATTAAAAGGCCTTTAAAGGTACACCTTGGGCAGAAGAGGAGCCTGGCCAGGGCTACACCCAAGGTGGATCCAAAATGGTCACAAAATAGACAAATGGTCACCAGGTCTCACACTTTGATAAGTTTTGGTCCATTTGCATCTTGGGGTTTAATTGTCCAATCCCAGCTTCAGGCTGTGAGGTCCCATCCTTGTTCCTCCCTTCAGCCCACCCTTGTTTGTGCTTTTGGGCCTGAAAGTTGTCCTTGGTGTGCAGCAGGAAAAGGATTTGTTTTGTGTCCCTGCTCTGTGCAGAGCTGAGTGATGCTGAATGTGAGCTCAGAACTGCACCCCTGGGCAGCACAGGATCTGAAACATATGAAAGAAAGTTAAAACTTAAGGCATCACTGGCACATTGCTTGGTGTCAGGAAGTCAGGGCTGTGGAGCAGCAGAGCTGAGAATGATGAACAGCCCTGCTCTCCTTGCAGCACCATTTGTACCCCTTCCTGTGGTGAGTAATTAGCAAGTACCTGCACAACAGAGGTTCCCACAGAGGGGTTTTCCTTCATTTCCCTGCTGTGTTCCTGTCCTGTAACTCACAGCCTGGGATTTAAGAGATACTTCCCATTCTTTCTGCATATACTGCTTTAGACGTTGCCTTATCCGAGCAATTTTAGAACAGCGCATAAAGCATTTCAAGCAAAAGCGTGAATGTGTGCATGGACAAGTGATTGTATTGGAAAATTAATATTCATTAGCTTGAGCCACAGCTGTTTCACTGTTTTCATCTTTTGCCAATTCCAAAATAAAACATCAAGAGGGGAAATATATATTTCTGCCACTTTTAAAGGTCCAGATGCTTAAAAAAGTGCACTAAGGCATGATTACTCAGTGGCTTTTAGTTGTCTCTGTGTCACACTCGACATATACCTCCTGTTTTTCTCACATTCATCCAGGGCAGGTGGGAATTCATGCACATGCCTATTCATGCTGTTAAAAACAAGATGTTTCTAGGAAATTTTCTAATGTTTGCTACACTTGATTTTTCACATGGCGGGGGGGGGGGGAAGTAACTTCTGCCTTATCTCTGTCTAATCTTGGATATCAGACATCTTGGATAATGTGACCTCAAACCATAGCTGGAATTTTAATTTTTAAATTCTGCCACACGTGTTTGAATGCAGCAGATGGTTAAAAACTGTGTCACACACTGTGCAACAAGAACCTAATTGCATGTTTAGGGTGCCCCTAACAGTGGTATCACACTGTGTCCAAGAATCCATGGAGTGTGAGGCAAGGAGGTGCTTCAGCACCACATACTTTGCCATAACTGAGACAAATTATGACCTGTTGTATAAACTCAGAGAATGTTATTACTCATTATCTGTGTCTGAACACAAAATTAAAGCCATTGCCTTTTTTTATGCAAGGCAATCACATTTGAGACTTGCTTAGTGGTGTTGAGGGGTTTTTGTTTGTTTCCCTCTCCCCCTCCTTCCCCCTTTCAGTAATGAAGAATAACTTCAGTTGCTTAACACCTTGTACATTATGTTTCAAAATAACAGCCTTGAATTTTCTTTTTTTTTCCTTTTTTTTCCTTTTTTTTTTCTTTTTTTTTTTTATGGTGGAGAAATAAGACTCTGAAAGCAAAGGTCAACAATGTAGAAGTGAATCCCTGCAATATAGCATCAGCAGCAATTTGAGACATAAGTGACCTTCAATTTAGCTTCGATTGACATCAAATTCTTCTTCTAGAGAGCAAGGACAGTACAAGGCCTTGTAAATATTAGCCTCAAATAAATTCACCTTTGCTGCAAGTTTTTATACACTAACACTCAGAGTAAACAAGTGTTATTGCTTTGAGGTTTACAAGATTTTAGGTAGGTGTATTTGATAAAGTGTGTAGCAGAAAGTAATAAACTTCTTGGATTTCTTTTTCCTTTTTCGCTCTCTTGTTTTCTTGGTTACAAATTATGAAAGAAGGATTTCATATTAATAATTGTATTTGATCTTGATATATTCACTTTATTCCAGAAAAAAAATTACCAGACTGGTTCCTCTCTTTGTTCTATGTACACATTTAAAATAAGTCCATAAGTCCATTGTTGCCAGGTTATATGTTTAAATAGAATTATATTTTCTCTTTGCATCCTCAGTGGAAGTAATAAAATTCTAGCTTTGTTTTTTAAGATAAGGGTGCAAAGTTGTTGCCTTCAAATATGGGAGAGATTTTGAGGTGGGAAGCTGTGTTATTACTGAACACTGGTGTTGATAATTAGGTGAGATGGAACTTCTGACAGACTCTTGAACTCGTTAAGCCACATGTTTCTGAAGTTGCAGAGACAGAAACGGGAGGGATGCAGCCCTTCACCCACTGTAGAAAAACACAAATAGCTGGGGCAAAACTCCTGTCTGAACCACTGGTTGTTTCTTTACCAGGCCTTTTCCTTTGTATACAACTAAAGCATAAATACAAACAGAGCCCATCTTGATTTTAAAGCACTCAAGAAAGAATTTACCGCTTTTACTAGAAGACACTTTCAAATTTGAAGACACGACCCATTTGAACTTTTACACTAATCCAATTTAAATTTATTGAGATTCAACCTCCAAATCTCCTTTCTGGATTTACTGTTTTCCAAATTCAGTCTACATTTCATGAATTGCTTTCCCTTTTTCCAACTGTATACCATTCCACCTAGCCAAATTACAATGGTCACAGCCTAACCACCGATCCAAGCCGATTTTTGCAACAGTTTTTTATTGTTCTTCACCACTCTGCTACCTTCAAAGATATTAAAGAGCACAAAAGAGATTTATTCTATGATTCTTAATTAACTTCAGCATTTAAGTGGTAGGTTTTAATTTAACTGAAGTGTTTTAATACTTCCAAAACTTATTACTAACTCTGCTTTTGAATGTAATACATATAAATTTAGCAAAATCTTCACAAGGGACTGAAGCTATTTCAGGGTTCACAGACAGGACAACATTTAGCAGAATTTTCTTGCCTCAGCATTTACTACATGAATACCAATGAGAAAAGGACAACATTTCGCTTTCTTCTTGAACTCTTGGCTGCTGTCTAGATGTGGATTATTTTGATACCAGGTTCTTCCTTTTTTAATACATACATATGTGTGGAGAGTGTAGGAAAATAATAGTAAAAAATTACTTTGTTGTCCTAATCAATGGTCATGTCTCCTGGCATTTCATGATTCAGTAGCTGTGGAATAAATTATCTGCAGTGAGCTGACTTACTTGCTGGAGAATGTGACTTACTTGCTGAAGAATGTGTAGGAGGGGGGAGAAATTAGCATATATTGTTGCTTTATACAGTGCTAAGCCTGGATTTCAAATTGATGATAGTGCATCCTTTTTTTTTTCTTTTCCTAAACTGATATTCATGCTAGACAGCAACGCCATTGTTTGTAAATGATGTCACCTAACAAATCATGTGGGTGCTTCATTCAGTAAAAGAGCAGCCTAGGAGCCATAGACACGTTATTAGGATGGGCTTAAATGCTTAGCATATAGTTATTGCCAGGAGAACGTACAGATCTGAGCATGGTGCTGATGAGATGATTAGTCATGTTGTGCAGACCAGATATTTTTATAGCTAAATCACTGCCTGTTCAAAGGAGTTGATTTTTTTTTTCTTTTTAATATGAGAAGCAGCAACAGTAAAAGATGATGTTTAGCATCGATGTTGCCTTTCCTACGTGAATTCATTTATCTGTCCTTCTTTATTTCTTTCCTCAGCCACCGTTTTACAGTTTAATTTGTCTTGTTCTGTTATTTGCACCTCAATGAGGCAGAGATGCAATGAAAACATGATTTATTGCTGAAGATAAACATGAGTTAAGAAAAGCTTTTAGGCCATCATGAAAGGGAAAACTTAGAGATAAAAAGGTTGAGGTGCCACTGCCATTACTCATTTTAAGCCAGCAGCTCAGCATAGGTGGGCCTTCTGCAATTTTGGGGGTTTTTTTAAAGCAAAGTAAGAAATAATGCCCTTTCTGAAGAACTTGTTCTTTAATTGAAATAAGAATGGGTGAGAAAATAGGATAGACGCATTTCACAGATAAGGAACTGAGAACAAAGAGAAATCAGTGCTTGATTCAGTGTCTACATGAGCATGTGTTTGCTTTCAGACTGACTAGCTCCATTTCAAGTCACCACTGTATTCAGAGTGATTTTTCTACCAGCTGAGCATCCAGCCCAAGTTCTCTTTGTATCAGTTTGTCTAGTCCATGAAGAATAGCATCCTCCTTCAGCTGCTTTTTCGCTATGCTAATTAAATACTGTAGATTTTAAACATAGAACTGGGTTTTTATCAGTCTGCCATATGTTTTCCATAGATAACTACATGGTCTAATTGGTTTGATTCAAACTACTGACATCAATATGCAAATCTGGTTGAATGGAATGTGTTTATACTGCAGCTTCCTTCTGAACCATTGATTGAAATATGAGTGCTCAAAATAGATCTGTGGGGAATATTTAAGTAGTTTGCAGTTGTACACATTCTGCCTTGCCCATGCTGAGTCCTTGAAAAAACAAATAAGGAAAAGGGTCCTGGTCAGTTTCTCTTCCCTAGCCCAAAATGTTTTAGAGCATCTTCATGCTTGCAAGATTTTTGAAATTGAGTTAGAGCAGAAGTGGCATATTTAGAAAGGTATGTATATGTGCTTATGTGAGGCTAAGGCAGCATTGTGCTGGCTCTGCAGAGATATTACTGGAGCACAGACCTTTCTGACACTTTTAAAGTATTAGTTACCTTTCCTTTCAACTTTGCATGGTTATGGTGCTGTAATGGATGTCTCTGTCTGCTTTCCTTGCTGTACTCTCTGCCTCTGTCCTTTCTTTCAGTGTCTTTCCCCAGCCTGTTAAGGCCAGATACCAGGTGGGCCATGCCATCATCCCAATTATTCCCATTGGAAGGGCTGCCAGTACAATCTTCTACTGTTCATTTTTCATTACCACAAAACATCACCTTTCTGTGCAGGAGTCAAAAAATGTTTATGCTTGCATCTCTGAATGGCTACGGAAATATGCAGGCTCAGTATGTAATCATAAGTGACTACAAAATTTCCAGTCTTACTGGAAGGTGCCTGAATTTAAACAAAATCCTTTTGTAGGGGAGCAAAAATATGCACATGCTAAGCAAAATTTGAAATACATTCACTCAATTTTTAGATGTTTTCCTGGCAGGTTTGTGTGATTTGGTAACAAAACAGCTGCATGCTGACTTCTGACTGTTCTTTATTCAAGCAACAGCCATTAAAAACAAGTAAAAGATTTTTTTGTACGTAGTAAAATATAGATTTTATTTATCACCTTTAGTATTTCACATCATATAGCCCTGTTTTCTGATGGCAATCCAGTGTCATTGCGTTAAATAGATTGTTACTAGTATGAAACATGTATTGATTTCTTGACTTGGTTCTTTTTATTAAGTGAAGAAGCTCATGCCTTCAAAAGCCACATTATGGCAACAGTAAGTATCTTTCATATCCTCACCAAATAACAAATTGACAATACACAAAGTATTGAGTACACTTTTAGCTATTTTAACCCCCTTAAAAGCTGCTGGTATTTTTAAGTACCAGTTCTAAAGAAGGAATTTTTGGAGGAGAATCTCATCTGCTCTTTCAAGGAAAGGAAATGGACTTGAATAGTGAAAAAGACTTGGAAAAGAAAATTCCTAGAGGCCAAGTCACCAAATCATAGATAAAACCAGGCAAGTAAAAGGCCAGCAAATAGGAATGTAGAACCCTGTCTAAACAGTCTTTGTAGGGGTGTCTTCTGCTTGGAGCCTGTTCAAGCACTCCTTATTACTACTGCCAGAGACAGGGCGGTAGGTCAGGGTGGTGGTGTCAGTCCAATCAAGTCCTCCTGCAGTGCCAGATGTGGTTCTGTTGGAGCAGAGACGATCCTGTGGAAGGGTGAAATTTTCCTCTGAAGGTCCAGTGGTGCTGAGATGGGTCCAGTCTTCCTCTGGGAATCCAGTGCAAACAGGCTGCCCTGGTGTTCTGAATCCCAGGTTTGATCCAGGTAGGAATGCTGGGCTCCTCCCCCTGGGCGGAGCATCTCCCCATGGGATGATGGAATTGTATCAGCCCTGCAGTGAGCCTCGATGGCCCGTGGACAGCAGAGATCCCCTGGAGGGAGGATGGGTCCTGGAAGGGATAAAGAACGCTGCCCCACCTGGTTTTAATAGATGGCAATAAAATACATATTTTTGGTTACCTCTTGCATTGCAACCCAGGACAGAATACTCAGCTATCTTCATTCAGCAAGACACACATGCTCTTAAAACTCCTAAACTGCAACTAGTACTGTGCAGCTGGATTACTCCTTCACTTCCTCTCAATGCACCAGTGGAAAAAGAAAATTCAATTGAAAATTGAACTATGCCAGAAGTTATGTTAAGAAGCGATAGAAAATAAAATGAATGGCAAATGCCTTTTTAGGCCTTGCTGTGCTTCAGACAAGGCAAAGCTTCTTCCTGTGCTTGCTATAAAGTTTAGAATTATTTGCTTATGCAGCTGCTTCTCTGTGGGTGGATCCATTGCTGCACAGAGTTACTTAACTGGGGACGACTTCTAAGATTATTGTTCAGAGAGAGCTCTCTGAAATCTGAGGGAAAATGATGATTCTACAGGAAATAGCATAGCAGAATATTGAATTTTAGAAAAGCTTTATGGGCCTACTAAAAAAACCCTTTTTGGCTGAAAGACTTTATAATAAGATTAACATTTACAATTCTCCTCCAGACTTTTTCTGAATGATAATGTGCAGCTGTGGTTCAAGATGTTTACAGAAATAAGCACCATTTTCAGGGGTATATATATGTAGCGAAATTATTCACATATGGAAAAAAATTAGATTTAAACATACAAATATACAGTAAGTTGTGTCAATGCCAAATTTCTAAAGAATTTTTGGCCCCCTAGTGTAAAAATGAGTACAACTTAATCTTGTGAACATGTATTCACTTGCTTACATTTGTTCCTTTGAGTCACTGCATTGGATTTGAATGTGTTGCCTTAAACTGCAGCTTTCTCTGATGGCAACACCCTGGCTTTAAAAGAATAAAACCCCCTATTGATCACTTACAGTATCAAGTGGAAAAGAGCAATACTATGAGACTTAGAACGAGACAGTGATTTCAGCACCAAAAGTAGCTGTTTGAAATTCTTTTTTTAAAGATTGTAATTGGGAGGAATAAATTGACCTGTGTGACAGTGGGTAAAAGGACAAAAATCTTCGAGATCCCTACTAGTTCTTTGGAGGAAAGTACACACAGCTTTATGTCTGTGCTTACAACTTCCTAATTTCAGGACAGTGTAGGCTGCTGATTACCACCCTACTTCTGCAATTAGATCTGTTTTCACTGGCAAATGGTAAATGTGCAGGCTTGTTGGAGGATCTGAATATGGGTATAAGACAAACATTTATAAGAAAAATTGGCTTCCTCGTGTTACTTTCCAAACACTTGACATCTTTTAGCAATGCAGCTTCCTATTCCAGAGACAAGGCAGAGCTCAGTAGCGCACCCAGCAATCTCCTGTAAAGTTGGCTTTGTTTTTGTGAAGTTTGGAATCTGACTCTCAGCAATAATTGTGCGTTAATTAAAAACCTCACAGGGGAAATATGCTCCACCTCATGCAATGAGAAACTGCTTTAAATTGAAAAGCATAGCATATTTGCAGATAGATTATAAATCTGAGAATGGTTCTTAGCTTCAGAATTAACACTGTAAGGTTACACGCAAAGTAATCCTTCAGATAACATCTAAAATTGCTACATAACCAGCATGTCAATGCTAATATGTTTTCTTCATTGCTGTATATCCCTTGCCATAAATTTCTGTGCATTAGGAATTAAATTCTGAAGAGAAAAATTGGTTTGCTTTGATTTGCACTTGTAAAAATGTGTCTGTGTGTGTATATGTTTATGTGTGTGTGTCTATATATATTTTTTAAAAAAGTCACTTCCTGTATTGCCTCTTTGTTAATATCTATGTTCGTCCTTCTGCATAAAGACCAGTGCTCTGAGCTGGCTCACAAGGCTGATTAAGCAGTAAAAGCAGCTAACTTTGCAAAACTGCTCTCACAAATCTAGACTTGCAGGCTGAGCTGCTACATTTCAGTTGATTGCAACGTGTCATTATAAATGTTTGTATAAAATCCTGACAGTGTAGATTTTCTGGGTAAAAATAGTTGTCTGTGTTCTATAACTGATCCATGAGGGTCAGCAGTGGGATAGAAAGTTGAAAGAAAGAATGATTATATGAGGGACTGAAAATGAAATTGGGATAATGTTGGCTTTGGTGGGGAGACCCTGTTGGGAGGACTGTGCAGATTTCTGGAGTAGATTTTAAGGGCCTGCTTTGGGAAAACACTTGCAGTCAGTTTTGTTTCTCAGTGCATGTGTCTCTCATATACTGCACTCTGAATTACATGATTGGGAACAAGCATCTGGAAGAAATCTGGTTATTCATCCACCCCAGCATTTCTGAGCACAACATTTATTAAAAAAGCCAAAGCAAAATATATAAATTAGGGTCTCGAGAAGCAGTGTAAATAGAGATACAAAGAGACTTTTGAACATACTCAGATTCCTGGCATGACTCCGATCAGAAGCAAGTCATTAGGGACCAGAATTGTAATTTAACAAGTTTTTGTAGCGTGGCCAAGGAAAATGCTGCGTAACCATCCCTACAGATTCTCCAACAAAGTCCAGTTCAATGAACTAATGGTATTCTAATAGCTAAAAGAAAGTAAATTGATAAATTCATTTTGCCTGTCTAGTACAGATGGACATAGCAACAGTATAATGATATTAACTGGGCCCAAAGATGGGAGATTTTGTTAAAAGTTCTTGGTATGCATTGACCAGACTGACCACAGGAAGAAGCACTGAGACAGTAAGCCAAGCCTCACAGGCTAAACCAAATAAAGGAAGACTTATTTGTGCTGTCAGGATACGTTTTCATCTGAGGAACAAATTTTATTTATTTTATTTCCACATAAAATAAATATTTATTTACTTATAAATAGATATTTTTTCATGTTATATATTAAAAAAATAAGATGGTGGCATTTCACAGAAAAGTTCTGTGCTGTGCTGTTCTCCCTGCCAACAAATTATAATTTTTGTTTGGAAAGGAACTGTTTCATTTCCTTAACACCAACTTCCTGGACACAGATGTGGCTTTCTAGGAACTGGAAATGACTTCATAAAATCTTTTTATTCTTTCCTGGCCCTTCTTCCCAAACTGAAGAACTGAATTTCCTGCCTGGTCTTACTTCAAAATTAGTGTTCTTAGACAGAATTTTCTAAGGGTCTATAAAAGTGAGATTAAATGGGAAAGAAACTAAAAACTCTTTTGTTCCACTGACAGAAGCAGAATGGGTTCTTTGTTAGTTTGTTCATTCTCATCAGTGCTGCATAAACATGAATCTTGAGTCAAAAAGTTTTAGGACTGTGTATTTTTTGTGTGTTAGAAAATGAAAGTTTCATAAAATTGTCTGCAAAAGTGTTGAAGGGTCCTGTTTGGGAGGAACAGGATGGGGTGGATGAGAAATGCATCTCAGCTGCATGCACAGGAAGGAGACATTGACCACCAATGCACAAAACCAAAAAACTCCAAACAGCTCTTATGATAATAGCAAATTTTCATTGAACTGCAAAGCCTTTCATATTAATACTCGGCATTATGCAAATCAGCTTCCTCTTCTGTGAGCATCTAACGCAGTCTGCTCTGCTGGGAAAGGCTGAAAAGGCTCCCAAGGCAATGGTAAACATTACTGGAATCATATTACCAATGATCTAGGGTTTAAAATCGTGTCTTCTGTGCTCCTGTGAAGTGTTATCTCTGACTGTGCTCCCAGCCAGAGCTGCATTAAAGATGCAACAGGGAGATGCAGCAGACTTCAATGAATTCTGGAAGGAAAAGTGAATGGGGAACAGAGTTGTCACATACAGTAATTTAATTGGTTGCCTCTAAAATTTTCAGACAGGAGATGCTTCTTTACATAACTCTCAACTTTCATATGGAAAGGATTGCCATGGGATGCCTTAGAAGCCAAAATTATCATTTCAAAGCAAGAGATGAGACAGAGGAGTGGAGGAACTACAAACTAAGTTAGGCCAGGTACAACCTCCAGTTGCAGATGTCCCTAAAATTTGACAGCTGAGACATCACCTGAAGTTAAGCACCACTTTACTCATGCATCTTTTGAGTTTCCCTGAACTGACATTATTAGACACAACCCTGAAGTAAAATTTTGATCTTCTATCACAGCTGTGCTCTTAAGTGTCTATATTTCCATGCTGATTCTATACTATTCATGGACTCCTAGACTTGAAAAGGTTTAAGTTGAAAAAGACCTTTGAGTTCATCAAGTTCAGCCTCTAACCCAGCACTGCCAACTCCACCACTAGGCCATGTCACCAAGCACCACTTTTTATTGAGAAAGCCAAATTATTTAATGAGAAAGCCAAATTATTGGGGTGCTATAATAAATTGAATTCAAAAATTGTAGCTAAACTAAGGCAAGTAATTGAACATTCGTGTCAGATAGCAAAGTGAGGCAGCACTTTAGAAATGTAATTACACCACAAATCAAAATATAAATAATTTTTAGTCCAGTGCATAGAAGTTTTTCCAAATATTGACGTGTGTACTTGAGATGTAAGTTTTCAGGCCTAGAATGACCTGTTGTGTAATGTTAGTGATGTAATGCAGTTCACTTTACTGCTTCAGAGCAAATTCTGTACTGGCTACAGTTGTTACTGGGAATGCAATCGCCTTTCTCAGTTATTTCATTGCTTCGACTCAGATACTCAGAGATGCAGGAGTTTCCTGTCTCCCCACATATTCTGAAGACTAATTAGTGCTTGCAAGGCTATTTAAAGACAAGAACTGCTGTTTCCATGGTAGTGAATATGGTCAATTAATGTTCGTGTTGCACTTATTTTGCAATTTTTGAATTACAGGTAAAAGCATCAAGAGATATTGGTGAGTATCAGAGTGAGCTGTGGCTTTCAGTTTTGAGAACATATCCTGACTTCTTGCACTTTACCAATTCAGCATAAAAGCTTTTTAATTTCTTCATTACTTCAATTTTGACCAATAATAAAATTGCAATTAACTTGGAAAGGAAATTATAACTGACTCAGAGCTGAAATTGGCATTTTTCTTTAGGGCCACTAACCCTCTGAACCTTTGTCTAGTGATACAAGAAATCAGAACACTGACTGCAATCACACATTAAAATCATCATACGAGATACAGATTCTGCCTGCTAATGCCAACAGAGATTGTGGTTTTCTGTTATAAAGCACAAACCCAAAGTTTGAAACAATGGGGTGGAAAGATGCAGGAGGAGAAGGAGGAATAAGGAAAGGAGGATTTTTCCTAATTCTGCACATGTTGAAATAGTGAAGGCATAGACTAGTTGCAATATGTGGACGAATGTTTTCATTTCAACACTTGGCTGCAATGCTGCAGCTGTAATAGCATTAGTAGTATGAAAAGAGAATTAATTGGCATGCAGTTTTCCAAAACAATTTAAATTACAGAGAACCTGGTCTGTCACCTGCCAGTCTCAGCGTGAAACTAGTTTGTAATGATATCCATCCCCACTCACTATGTTATTTTTTTTAATTGCTGTCTTTGTTCAGTCTCAGCATTTGGCTGTCACATCTTTAAGAAAAATGG
Source organism: Chamaea fasciata (assembly GCF_029207755.1). NCBI lineage: Eukaryota > Metazoa > Chordata > Aves > Passeriformes > Sylviidae > Chamaea > Chamaea fasciata. The sequence goes on from NW_027094107.1 coordinate 5,703,444, forward strand.
TCCAACTGTTTTGCCACTTGCTCTAAGAAATAAGTTACTCCCAGCATATGGAGCCTTTCACAAACAATATGCTTTCAGTTTTCTGTGCTTTGGATTTCTCCACAGAAAATTGGTAAAGCTAGTGTGAGATTAACTAAAAATGCTGCTGTCCATATCAGCAGAGCCTGAAAAAATTTCTTCTGCACAGGAGCTTGCCAAAGAGGTGGATTTAATGTGCATCCTCCTTCAACTGAACTTCCTATGGTGAAACAGCACAGAAATAATAGCTGTACTGAAGGGCAATGCTGCTAATGAGGGGATGGCACCATAACAACTGTACTTGTCTTGGGTTCAATGCAAAATGTATTCTATTCCCATCTGTTGAAACCAGTTGAGGAGGTGGTTTTGGGTTTTTTTTTTTTTCCTTTATGTCTTCTATGACCCATTCCTCATGGCTCTGGGGGAGCGGGGGCGAGTGTTTTCTGTTAATCGACCAACTGTTCAAACCAGGTGGGGCAGTGTTCTTTATCCCTTCCAGGACCCATCCTCCCTCCAGGGGATATCTGCTGTCCATGGGCCATCGAGGCTCACTGCAGGGCTGATACAATCCCATCATCCCATAGGGAGATGCTCCGCCCAGGGGGAGGAGCCCAGCATTCCTACCTGGATCAAACCTGGGATCCAGAACACTAGGGCAGCCTGTTTGCACTGGATTCCCAGAGGAAGACTGGACCCATCTCAGCACCACTGGACCTTCAGAGGAAAATTTCACCCTTCCACAGGATCATTGCTCCAACAGCATGCCCTCCACTCCACTGCCATGGCACCAACAAAGGTGTCAGACGGTGTCAGTCCCGATTTCATGCTCACTGCTGCCAAGGCTGTACCCAAAATATTCTGAGGAGTTTCACAATCTTACACATCCTGTAGATAAATATCTTCCAAAGCTTCACATCGACTTCACCAATGCATTTCAGTGCTCGTGTTAGGAGTGCCAGTTAATTTTTTGTGTCTATAAGTCTGCACTTGAGCATTTTTCAAGTCTGTTCCTCCTCAAGGGAAAAAAAAATATTGAAAAAGGAAAAACAAGAACAGTTCATTTTTAGATGTTTAGCTTCATGTTGCAATCTAATTAGTTACCTATTTCCATCAAAGTAATTCATATTATTATTTAGTAGGACTTGCTTTGACTTTAACTGTTTCTGGTCCTTCTTGACATGTGGCATTCTTTAGATTGATGTGCTGCTTTGCTTGAAAAACATTGATAACACTATTGGCTCTCCAAGACGATAGGTTTTCTTCATAAATATCAGCTCTGCTGTTTTCATGTTATGAAATTTATCATCTTTTAATTTCCTTTGGGTTTTTGTAACTTTTTGCAGTATTTTTCTATCTATAATTTTATTTATGTTCAAATACTGTTGTCTGGCAAAAATGATAGTATAAAATGTCTGTATAAGCTTCACACAGTCCAATTTTTTGATAATTTAAATTTACCATTTTGCAATTTCAAGCAAACATTAATTTTTATATAGCAGGGCTTAGAAGTTTATTTTACACAGTCCCAAGAAATTTCATTTTCATTTCTAACAAGCCAGAAAAAGAATAACCTGGAAAACAGATCTAGTTCTTAGAGCATTCCTCTTGGAGAGAGTTTTATCTTAAGCAATAAGTCTGATGTTTCAAGGCATAGTGTGACATTTTTCACATTAGTATAGGAGTAGAGGGCTATGATTTGCCACCCTTCTGCTCCTTTTTCATTCAACCTTATTAATTTCAAAGGGGGAATTTCTTGACTATGTTGCAACCAAAAAAATGGCTAATAAGGAAGGCTGAAAATGATGATAAAATGGAGATACAGGCAAATATATTAAGAAGGTACATTTCTTGTCAATTCAATGTTCAATTTATCTCTTCATGTCCTCCAAAAATTCATAGACAGAAGTTGAATCAGAGAGAAAGTGGATCTCATCTGAGAGGAACTCATCAGTGTTTAAAGTAAAAAAGATAAAAATAATAACCAGAGTTCTTGCTAAAGCTTCGTGTTTCTGTTTTTAAATCAGTCCATGTGTGGCAGGGAACAGAACTTTCTGAGAATGGATGAGTTCCCCATATTTTTGTGTGCTGTTGTTCTGGTACCTTTTTTTCGACATATTTATTTCCAATCCACATGACAGAAAATATCTGATCAGAGATTTTATGTAAAGGTGAAAACATGAGAGTGTTCCGTAACAAAAGTAAAGAGTTCTTAGACATTGAGTTCATCAGTTGTGGAAGTGAATTTAACAAGAATGACCCGAGGAAAAATCATTGTGGCAAGAAGTTAAGAGGAAACCAATTTGTGGTAGAAGTGGAAGGAGATTTTCTAATTTCAGGGTGTGACAGGATGACTGGCAGTGTTATGAAGTGCCTTTCCACCTTCAGGGTATCACTGGCTGGACAGCTCTTTCCATCAACAGCTGTAAAGAACATAATCAGGAGGAAGGGAATTATTTTTTTTTTGTGTTTGAACTGAACCACTGTATAAAATGGCTGCAGGGAACAAAGAATGTAATGACACGTCTGGGTTATAGGAGAGCATCTGGTAAAGCAAGAGTACAACAACCCTCACCCAAAAGCTTTTAAAGCACAAAACCAATCAAGTTAAAAGAATAATGTTTCAGCCTTAGTACCCAGGGCCTGCTCTCACACTTGTTCCAGAGAAGATTTACAACTGATTTCAGCCTCCTTGCTTAGTCATTCTCATGAAATATATTGTGATCCTCATCTCCCCCGCTATAAGTCAGAGAAAACTCTTTCAGTCAGCAGGGCTGAGGTAAGGGAAAAGTTGACTACACCAGGATTTTCTAATTGAAACTTGATGTTGTCCTTCTTCCTCCGTCTTTGAGCAATAGTATTTGCTTCCCGGTTCTGAAACAGATTTAAAAGGAGGGCAGAGGTAACATTGGTCTTGCTTTAGCTTCAGACTTGTGAGAATTGGGAAAAAAGTGGGCAGACATCGATCAGGTTCAGGGAGGAAGAGCTCTGCAGAGTCACACAGTGGTCAATAGACATCCTCAGCATGCTTCAGAAGAGGCAAAATCCAGTTGGAATGGAAGGCAAAAGGGTAGTTGAGTATGAAAAAATCTAAGCCCAAACCCCTTAGGATGCATTCTCAATGTCTGTTTTAACAGGAAATGTGAGAATCAATTGTTATTTCAACAGCCAGTTCAAGTGAATGAACTCCCTCATAGCTCTGACCAAGGGCAGAGTGGAATTTCTGCTGTGCTGTGTAAAACATATTTTTATTTTACTCTTAGATGCATTATATTCTTAATTCCTTTGAATTTCCCACTGGAATTGCTCTCTGGTGGGAAGCAGGCTCAATCCCTGTGCTCTTTACATCGCATTTCTTCAGCCCATGGAGGATTTTTTAAGCGTGGAGGATGGATGGGGATGATGTGTGGGGTGTTTTTGGGGAGGTTAATCATGGTAGGAACTAGAAAACTAGCCAGAGAACTAGACAATAGAGAAGACTTGTTCTTCAGTGTTAAGTTCTACTTTGGCCATGTCTGATCCAAAAGCACATTATTTGAGTTCATTCTGCCACATATCCACTTTTACATAGGAAAAGGCCAAATTTGAAGCCTTTATTTCAGCTCTTTTGGGAACTCAAGATGGTCTGACTGAATTTAATCTCACATATAATCTGATCTAAATTTCTCTGAAATTAAACTTTATCACGTTTCATTTCTTTACCTTTGCTGATCAAAGCAGGGTGTTTGATCTGTGAATTTAATGTTGCTGATTTCTGTGTTGTTAAGTGTTTTCATGTTCCTATGTTTTTTGGGAGAGTTACTTTTTTATGGAAGCTGTTGGAAAAGCTACAGGAAAACAAGAAGCCATTTTAATAGAAACAGGCAGAGTGGTGTATTTTCCTTTTGAAAGAGAACTTTCCTAGAAGCCACTGAGGTCATATACCTTACCAGTGGTGTTTGCAGTTAAATATAAAACATTAATTTATTTCAGTCTGGAGACTACTGAAATGATAGTGAACGGATGCTCTGATACCAGAGCTGCTCAGTATTTCTGTGGCAGGGTTTCAAAGTTGCATGACATCCTCCATCAATCTGTCAGCATTAATAGTGATGTGTGTTTGTTTTTCCAAATATGCATGTAAATATTATAACCCGCAGAACTGCATAGAAAAAACAGATAATTTATATTCTGATCTGGTCTTCAAAATCTGTGTGTAGCTCACTGCAAAGATCTGGTGCTTCATCTAGCCTTAAAGTATCTTTTAAGTGGGAAAACTTTTATGAAGCATTGGCAAATGCCTTAGTTCAGAAACTGAACTGTGATATCTCTTAAAATATAATTCTATTATATAGCATTTATATGTTTTGTAACACATATTACCAGTGTTCCTCCTGGACTCACAAAATTATCTCTACCTCCTAAGTCTGTCAATAACAGAACTGTAAATGGTAAGTCGTATTGGGTAATATAATTAGTAAGTTTTTAAGGGTTTGACATTTCCCATCTTCTGCTATTTAAATTGATTTTTATATAAAGCAATTAAGGACATCCTTTTTCCATTAAGGAAATTATATTTAACTTCTGTTGTGATAATGTATGTTATATATAGAAGAGAGAAGGTACTTGAGTTTCACTTTTTTCCCTGCAAGGTCATTTTCATTGTTGGTGGTGGTGGTGGTGTAATTTTTCAAAATAAATATATTAAGAGGTGCTGCTCTTAGCACAAAATCAATCAAGACTTCAAACATAAATATTTCTTTTGACATAATTACTGTCCTGAATGAGAAATTATTTTAATTCACTAAACAACTTCAGGCTTTTGACAGATTAATAAGCAGTATGGAAAGTGTCACCTGAAAGCTCTAACATGAGCGCTTTACTTTCTTCTCTGAGATTATTGCTTATTGCTGGAGTTTTCCATGACACTTCATTAGGATGGTGGCAGACATAAATAAATATACACAGATATGATGAAGGGCTTTTGAATGTACGTGCATTAGACAGTGAGCTGTTTGGAGCAGAGCAGTGTGAGAGTAGCAGAGACACTCTGGGCAAAAAAAAATAAAATAGCCCTGTTTAAGGTGGTTTTGTTTCCTGAAAAAATGCTTGAGGAACAAGAATTTCTTATTTCATCGTTGCTAATCTCAGTATTTCTTTTCACAAGCCAGTGTTTGGTTTGTTTGTCTGTGCGCATCACTCTGAGGCAGAGCACTGACATTGATTCCATAATGACTGCAATTATTTGTATAAGTTACTGTCAGTGTAACCTCCAATGAGGTTTTGTACAAAAGTTCAAGGGAGATATTTTTGTCCCACAGCTTAGTCAGAAATGTAAGTGAGAACATGATTTCTTAAGATTTCTGCTCTGTAATTTGCTTCAGGAGAGCAACGGTGTGGAACAGATTAAAATTATGCTTTTATGAGTTTGCTAAATTTTAGGTAACTCTATAGGCACTAACATTGTCTGTCTGACTCTGTCTGACACATACACAGAAATGTTTTTCCCTGTCTCATTCTGGAATAAAATATTCCAGAGAATTCCTTAAGACATGTGGCAGAAAGTCCTAAACTACATCATCTGAATTAGGCATAAAGCAGGAGGGGTTGGCAAGGTGATATCTAGAGATACATTTAATCTTGAATTATTCCAGAATTCTGTGAAACATGACTAGTTTTAATAGAAAAATATCTGTCTTTCTAACAGAGATTGCCCAATTCTTTCCCAACATGTTCTTTAGGAGTAGTAAGCAAAGATATAGTGAACATAACTATTGTAGAGCTGAGGTCAGTGTGAACATTTTGCCCCTTCCCTTCACCTGAAGGAAATCTCTGTGCACTGCACTAGTGAGTACCCAGGACCATTAGAAACTTTGTTAAAGGAGTGGGAATGTGTTTTGATTTTTTTTTCCCGTCTTATAGGCATTTTTTATTTTCTTTCCTCTTTAATTTTCTGTTCTGTTCTTGTTATCTCAGCATTCACAAAATAAGTTTCTCTCACGCTGGGGCAGAGACTTTTTCTCAGTGAAATAGTGTATTTTTAACAGTAAAAATGGTTTGCAAGGGAGTTTCTTCTTGAATTTATTATAATTCTTTGTGTTCTGATATAGGGGGAGGTTCTACATCCTTGGAAGTAGCTTACAAAACTTGTGACATGCTGCCTCTACCAATTGTTATGATGCACATTTAATGAGAATTTCCGTGGGAACTTATGTTTATCAGTAGATGAAGCTGCATGCAGGGTTATAGATCTTTTTAAGGACAAGGTTATGCTGGTAGTATGTAAACAAATGTTTCAGTGGTGTTCGGTTCATCAGACTTCTGTGCTAGGTGTGACAATCTTCAGTCCATTAAGGTTCATGGCGTAACTTTCCTGAGGGGAAAAATATCATGAGCATAAATTAAAGTGCTCTGAGACTGCCACAGAATCGCAACTGGCTTATTCAGCATTCCTCTTTAAATGGTTTTGTGGTTTCATAGTGCACTTAGTTATTTTAAAATATCTGTGGACAAGAGCATCGTCACCGAAGGCAGTCAGGAGGTAATATTTGATTATCTTGATAATAGTGCCTCTGCCTCAATAATGCTGGTAGATGTTTTTCTTTATTCCTCTTAATTGAACCACTTTTTCATCTTTCTACTCGACCACAGAGAGAGATGGAAGGCTGTTTTCTTTTTATGTGGTTATTCCACACTTGAGCCTCAGATTTTTGGAGAGGGCTGGAATACCATTAACAATCTTTAGGTTTAACAATGTTAGTCAGAGTGTGTCGATGTCTTTGCTTGTATTTTAGTTGAAGTAAAAAGAATATTTTGTTTAGGTCCCAGACCTCATCTCTTGTATTAATAGCATTGTGGCCTCAACTAGATGTTAGGCATTAATTTTTTGCCATTGTGACTTTTTATGTATTTTATTTTTAATAACAGGAATCAATTCAGTATATGGAATTCCTTTTATCCTTAAAAAAAAAAAATATTTAGACATTGCTTATTTATACTTGACTTCTGTGTTAGACTTTAAACTACAAAGCATTTCATAGAAACTTTTGGTGAATCCAGTGAAGTGAAACTGGGCATTCCAGTACATCATGTCTGTGAATACCTGTATGGATAATTAATTATGAAAATATCTTTGTGAGCTTGACGAGTCATTTTGATTCAGTGAATGTTGTTTTTTAAAGGCCTGTGCTTCTATTTTCACACTTGCCCACACTAGGTCATCAAGAAGACAAAAAAAAAAAAAATTAAATTTCAAACTGAGCAAAAAGGAGATAAAACTGGAAAAAGGAAACCAGATTTCTCTTTACCAAACACAGTGTGCAATTGGTGTTGAGCTCTGGAATTTGAAGCTGTTAAGGGTGAAAAAATAGAGGCAAAAATGTAAATGAGAAATATGTGTAAGCTGAGCACTAAGAAAAATGTAGAAATATTGTTAAATGAAGAGCCATCAACCTTTAGAGACTTTTGAAAATGAATTAATGAATGACCATGATTGTTTCCGGTCTGACTGCTTCCTTTATTTTCTCTCGTGTTGGTTCCTGGTGGAGAGGATAGAGCAGGAAGGCCTTGCCTCAGTCAAGTGTGATTGTATTTCTGTCCCCAGCCAAAATCTTAAGCAAATAAATAGGTGGCCCAGTTTCAGAGGAATGAAAAAAAGATTGAGGATAAACACAGACAAGGATGTAATGTCCTTAGGACAGAACCTGAGCTTGCGTCTGCCCTGAAACATCTAAATAGGACTCTTTGGTTCTTTACATCCTTCCAGGCTGGCAAACAACCAGGTGCTCAGCAGGGCTGCTCTGAAAATACCTCAGCAGGATTGTTGTTGGACATGTGAAATTAGGGAGATAATTTAGTCAGGTAGGTCTGTTTATTTTTTTTACTGCTGCAGTTATATCAGAGTTAAAACCTGTCTTCCTTCTCGTTTCCATACTAAATCAGCAGATTACATCCTTGCCTTGTGCATCCTCTGCACAGTGTTTGGAAACTGCGTTAATGAACAAACATAATGCGGGAGCAAGACATATTGGGAAGAAGTAAAAACAAGATCTTGCATCTTGAAAAATGCAAAGTAATTCAACTTAATGTCTCATCGTTCTCCATGAAGTTTGTTTTCTATTTTGAATGAACAGAGCTCCTGTTCTGACTCTACAGATGAAGAATGATAGTTATAGATGGGTTTAATTTCATAGAGAGAGAGAGAGGTGCTGACTTCCTGCACTTTATTAGCATGTGGAACACTGGGGAAAAGTGTTTGTTAATTTATTTCAGCAGGGAAAACTGGAAGATGTCATGTATTTGGGCTTTCTCTCTCCTACTTTTGCCATTTTTCTCGAGAAGCTAGTACAGATATTTCTAGATTTGTCTGTAGAAAAATAATGACAACCAGAATTTACCTTCAATCCAATGGTATTTCAAAATATGTGAATCACTCACCTTTGCCTTTACCTTTAATATTTTCAGTTCTCCAGAAAATTGTCCCTGTTTTTCCCCCATTCTTGAAAGAGAAAGTCTTCTGAAAATTAAAATTAGTTTCATCATTAGTTTTTTGTCTCCAATATAACTAGATGAAGTCTTGTTTCTCATCAGTAGATGAAGATGAATATCATTGTTTTTCCATTTACTCTCCCTTTAAAAGTTTAATAATTCATTGAACTTTTAAATAAGTTTGGTTTAATGCCATCAACTTCCAATATAATAAGGTAAAATAAATAATTTGCAACTCTTGGACTATCCAAGCAAACAATTTTAAAGTCTATGCAAGATATAGATTAAAGATTTTCATCTTATTGTAAAATCAAAGTAGTAATTAGAATTGCCTAACTGAAAGAGGGGGGTTTAGCAATGTAGAGTTGCAGAGGTTTTTATTCATCTTAGTTCGGTGCCATCAAAATAGGAAAACAATTAAAATTCTGTTTCTTGAACAAGACAAGTGAAGGAATGTATCCACTACGTGGAGATCAGCTGAGATACTTCCCTTTCAATAGGAGAGTGAAACAGATTTACTAAAGGATTAAAATGCTCCTCTGTTTTCCTTGCTGTTTAGCTTATAAAATTCCACTTTTCACTGGAACTGGACTTCTCTATGGCACCCTCAGTGACCATGAAAAACCTCAAGTACCTTAGGTAAAGAACAAAACCCAACCAAAAAAGGCCCCACATCCTAGGATCAGATTTAACTTTTGATTGTGAAGACGGAGATAGGTATCGACCTTTTGTTTTCTGAGCTCTCATTCTAAATATGACATAAATCAACTCTTTAGTGACCCAGATGGGCTGCAAATAATCACCACTTTCATTAGTCAGTATTAGTAAATTAACAGGTTCATTAGGCCCTTCTGGTGTCAGTTGCTGTAAGGACAGAAAGGTTTTGGGGTTTTTTCCTTTTTAAATTGTAGGATGAAATTAGCTTTTCTGTAGCTCATGAAGTTGTCCTATAACATTTATAAAAAATGTCATACCTGACTAAATGAGCTCAAGGTCTAAATGCTGTTGGGAATTGCACAGCCTGTAGTGTCAGTGGGTATGGGAAATTACTGACTGAAATTGAAGTCTGCATAGATGTCAGTAAATTGCTGTGAATTCCTCTGTTGGGTGCAGTCCTAAGAGCCATTGGGTTTTTCCTCCTAGATTTTAGCTGTATTGAACTAATTAAACCAGCATTTTTCTTCACTTCTATTTCTGACAAACACGTAGAAGTAATACCAGCTAAGACACGGGAATCCTACTTTTGACAAGATCTAAGCCAAAGCTCTACACTCAAAAAACACTTCATCACTTTCTTGACATTTTCTTCCTTTACTCACCTCTCACAGTTTCAAAAGAAATTATTTAGTGGACACTGATAAGGTAGCCTAGTATTTCACCGATAAGGGAAGAAAGAAGATAACAGTTTCCAAGATGTATTATCAGAAATCCAGGAAGCTATTAACATATTGAGCAAAGATAAGCACATAAATAACTTGTGGCAGCTCCACAGACTACTGGAATGATCTTCAAGTATTGATTTTGATGAAAGAGTCATTAATCCTGGCAAAATGCATCTTAAATTTTCTCATCTTTTAAGGAAGCAAAATCCTCTCTTTGTGATCAATACCGTTCCTACCGTTGATTTCTCTGGGCCAGAATGTCACTCCAAATTCTCATGAAATCCGCAGTCTGAGGAATCAAAATATCCAGGAGAGATTGATAGTAAAGAAGGACTTTGCAAGTATCACCTATGCCTAGTTTATTATTGTAGTTAAAATTAAGCTGTGTTCTCATAATGTATTAAATAGTGTCATAGTTCAAGTAAGAATTTAAAAATTTAATAATTTAATCAACCTTCCCATACTCCTACCTAAGCTTATTTATGTTATGCTGGATGCTTGACGCTGTGATTTAATATTTCTTCCACAATAAAGAAAACACTTCAGTAATTAATACCTTGTCTCATTAGTCAAGACCTAACTCATTAGCATAAAATATCTCTCATGTAATTCGAGAAATACAATCTGAGAAATACAAATGTTCTTCCTCCTTTTAAAAGAATGAAGCTGTGGAAATTGGAGAGATGTGGATTTGACAGATGGTGGATAAGGAGTTGGCTGGCTGCTCACACCCGGAGATGTTGTTCATGGCTTGATGTCCCTGTGGAGACCAGTGAGGTTCCTTGGGGTCATTACTGGAGCGCCAGTGGTGTTTAACACCTTTATGTGTGAAATGTATTCTATCAACAGCTGTTAAACCAGGTGGGGCAGTGTTCTTTATCCCTTCCAGGACCCATCCTCCCTCCAGGGGATATCTGCTGTCCATGGGCCATCGAGGCTCACTGCAGGGCTGATACAATCCCATCATCCCATGGGGAGAGGCTCCACCCAGGGGGAGGAGCCCAGCATTCCTACCTGGATCAAACCTGGGATTCAGAACACCAGGGCAGCCTGTTTGCACTGGATTCCCAGAGGAAGACTGGACCCATCTCAGCACCACTGGACCTTCAGAGGAAAACCTCACCCTTCCACAGGATCATTTCTGCTCCAACAGAACCACATCTGGCACTGCAGGAGGATTTGACTGGACTGCTACCAACACCCAGACCAACAGGGTTGTGTTCTGACTCTGTCAGTGGTTTTGTTTGTTTGTTTGTTTGTTTGTTTGGGTTTGTTTTTTTTTTGTACTACTGCATTTTTAATATTCCTAGTAAAGAACTGTTATTCCTATTCCCACATCTTTGCCTGAGAGCCCCTTAATTTCAAAATTATAATAATTTGGAGGGAAGGGATTTACATTCTCCATTCCAAGGGTGGCTGCTGCCTTCCTTAGCAGACACCTGTCTTTCCAAACCAGGACACATGGACAGTGGGATCCAGGGCACCCCTGGAGGGTTCGCTGATGATGCCAAGCTGTGTGGATCAGTCACACACTGGAGGGGAAGGATGCCATCCAGTGGGACCTCGACAGGCTGGGGAGCTGGGTCTGTGTGAACCTCCTGAAGGTCAGCAAGGCCAAGGGCAGGTGAGTCAGGTCAGCCCTGAGCACAGACACAGGCTGGGTGAACTGAGAGTGAATTGAGAGCTCTTAGGAGAAGGGCCTGGAGGTGTTGGTGGAGAAGAAGCTCAGCTTGACCAAAAAATGTGCACTTAAAGCCCAGAAAGCCAAACGTGCTTTAATCTCATCGTTAAAAAGTCATGTTTTGCACAGCTTTTCAAGGCATAACTCTTAAATAAGAGTGACAATTCTGTCTCTAGTTTAAAATGTATAATTAATTCAATCATAAAGAAAATGAATCTTTAAATTCTGTCCCTAATTATATTAAAGTATTCCCAACTGTTTTCTGTGTGTAGAAGCAGCAGTTATCCAGCAACAGAAGGCCTCAAATTAATTTAAGAATTTATTTATACGTGTGCTTGTGTATACACATACCTGTGTGAAACTTTCACTGGGTGGCTTTGCCAGGGCAACCTGGTTTAACTTTCTTTTGCTTTGTGGTTCTGTGGTTCTGTTTAATTTTTCTGAAAAACTGTTGAAAAGTTTCCCTTGAGAAGAGCGCAGCAATTCCCAGGCTCAGAAAATATCGAGCCCACAGAACAGTCCCCAGGAAGGTGAACTCCATGGATCACCTCCGCTAAGCCACAGGCTCCTTGTCAATATTTGTGTTTCTCCCTTCCCTCTGACTGCGTGTGCACGCTCACCCATCTGCAGAAAGGCTTGTGGTGGCAGCCAGGGCTGTAATTACCATTCTGTTCAGGGCTGTGCTGCTTGTTTTTCCCAGTGTGCAGCAGTGGATGTGGGCCTGGTGATGTAACAAATGGGTACAAAAGGTTAAATCTTGTTCAGCATATGGGGAGAAATTTCAGATAAAAGGAGAGTGCGGCCCATTTGCCAAAAATCTGATTCATGCAAGAGAATCAGGGAGGAGGGATAGGGTAGAGAAAGGCTGCTGTTATTTTTTAACAAAAGACACTAGCAGCACAATCAGTAGATTCTGTCTTGACTGAAATTACATCGTTTTTGAGCATATAATTGTTGGGAAAAAAATTGTATGGAAGCAGCTAAAGCTTGCTGTTGCTTTCCCAGAGCATCTATAGCTAGTTGTATTTCATGCTAGCAATCTTAACCATTAAAAAATCAGATAAATTCTCCTTATGATTATAAAATAGAATGATTAAAAAAAGAGTCAGGATACATGAGAATTTGCTTTTTCCCACCAATTAACTTTTGGTGTAATCTTTTTTTGATCAGACTGAGGCTTTGACAGGTTGTATTATGTGACTTCCCCTGGGGTTTTAGCAAGTTCAGTGATATTTGAGTTTAGCTCAAAATTAAACCCCAGAAGTTTTTATAATCTTTGCTGACTGATTTTGTTCCTTCAATGCCAGGGATGGAAAGGCACGAGATCCCACACACATCCCTGTGTTTCATGTACACTTGGGCTCCTCTGCTCTGTACAGCTGAAGATCACATGTTAAAGACCTTTTCTGTTTGTGGAATGAAAGCAAAGAATTGCTATATGAGACATTGATGAGGTTATGAAGAGGCATTTAATTTTTATTTGTGTCTGTTATTAAATACCATAAAAATCCTCTCAAAGTTGTTCTCTTAGTTCTGAGTTTATGCTGAAGAATTTAGAAATAATTTTCAGTTCCTCTTGGTCCACTGAAGTGCCACCTGGACTTTCAGGTATAAGGGAATAAACCTAGAAATAATCTTTTTCACAACAGACCATCTTTTCAGTATTCAGTAATTCTATCTTCCCTTTCTTTCTCCTTGCTAGCCTAGCCAATATTCACATTAGCTGAGATATATTTGCTTTGTAATTGAATTTCATTTTAATGTATTACTGGAAATTACTTTTGAAAAAAAATCGTAAGGGAGGAGGCCCCCACCACTTCCCCAAACTGAAAAATAACTTCCCCTGCACATAGAGCATCCAGATTTATTACATCTATCCTCCTAACACAGAACACAGCCTGCTGGCTAAAAAAGAATAACTGATAGTTAACCTCTTGGGCTGGAGAAAAGATTCAGCTTTCACTCTCCTTTGAGTTTGTTTTCTTTTCTGCTTGTGGCGAAACAGCTGAAAATGAGACAGTGTATGGGATTTGCTTTCTTCACACCTGTGCACAGCAGCTGATGCCGGCAGGGATGGGGCAGGAATGGAGGTGGCTGGGACATGACCCTGTCCAGAGTTCCCTGTTCCCTCTGTCCTGGGCACAGGTGGGTGCTGAGTCCTCTTGTTCCATGTGGTATTGATGCCTTAAGTTTGAGCTCTGATGTATTTCAGACTCTGTGCTGCCCAGGGGTGCAGTTCTGAGCTCACATTCAGTGTCACTCAGCTCTGCACACAAAACAAATCCTTTTCCTGCTGCACACCAAGGACAACTGCTACAAGTTTTCAGGCCCAAAAGCACAAACAAGAGTGGCTGAAGAGAGAAAACAAGAAGGATGAGATCTGGCAACCTGGAGCTGTAATTGGACAATTAAACCCCAAGATGCAAATGGACCAAAACTTATCAAAGTGTGAGACCTGGTGGCCGTTTGTCCATTTTGTGACCATTTTGGGTCCGCCTTGGGTGTAGCCCTGGCCAGGCTCTTGTCCTGCCAAGGTGTACCCTAAAGGCTTTTTAATAAATCTCTACTTTATTCTCTGCCTCTGTCCAGTCTCTGTTCCAGGTCAGCCTTCCCAAGGCACCACTACCACTTGTAGCTGGCTCTGAAATAGAGTCTGATTTTCATCCTGGAGCCACTGCGGTGTCATTTGTGAAATCATGTTTAAAATCTGCAGTTATGTGTAGTAAATACAGTATTGATACAATTCCTGTTAGGCAGTGTCTTGTTTTTTCTTCTTATTTAATGGCAGGTCTATGCACTTAATGTTGGTCTGAAAAGCTGGTTCTATGCAGGCAAATTTGCCATTTTTCTTCTCTTTTTTTAACTGAAGCAAATCACATTCCTCTGTTATCTTGTTTCCATGCCAAGTTTCCTCCAATTAAGAAAAAGAAAAAAACAAGAATCCCCAGGCAACCCCGTTACTCTTATTCATAATTAAACCATCACACCTGAAACATCCAGCAGGCTGCGTGTGAGATTTCTGAAGTGCAGGGAGAAGCCACATTAATGTCTTTGGGCCAAGTGCCAGCACTCAGATGTGTCTAAGCTGGGAAGTGAACCAATACTTTATAGGAAAGAGGAAGGTATTTCCTGATAAAGCAATAATTGAACACGCAGCTCAGGGGAAAAAAAAACAGTGAATAGTGGGGCATAAAGTTGCTTTTGTCCCTCTGTAAAATGATTCTGTGTTTTATTTTGTGAAAAATATCCATTTTTATTATTTTTTATACGTAGCTTCTGCATGATACATTACTGTGTTGTCTGAGGGGAGCTTTCAGAGCCTTGTTATTTGCATTAGGGACAGCTCTAAGACCAACCTGATCCAATTCAGAGCACAGGCAAATAAACTCCAATCTGTGGCACTTTGCAGCTTCATAAATGTATTTCTCCAAAAAGTTTCTTCTCTTTTCAAGAGCTGTTACAGGATCTGGGAGAGTCAATCAACTGCCCTGGGGAACCATTGAAGCTGCCTCAACAACAGTAGACAGGAACTGACTGAAGTGAGATTATTTTTTTTTCCCCTCATAGTATTCCTTTAAATAAAAAATCTATTTCCAAGTAGAATATCTCACTGGAGAAGAATATGATTTAAACTCCTTTTTCTTCTTCCATGTGTTGCTAAGAACCTAGAGGCTTTATAATTACCTTGCAGCTGAAAAATCAATGGGTCAGTGAATGTAACTGGCCTCTGCTGGTTGGAAAATATATGTGATTTTCTCAGTACCACTGTTCTTTCAGCAAAGAGGAGAACACTTTTTTTTGTTTTGTTTTGTTTCGTTTTTGAAAATGTTCTTAGAAAAAGTTTTTTAGAGGGAAATAGTCAGCTAATAATAAAAAACAAAGAAAATAGAGAGGTGAGGGGGGGGGGAAATCCTTAACCCTTCTACCAATGCTTGAAACTGGGAAGGACATTTGAAAGATATTTTTAATTGTTTTGCTGAAGACATAATTTTATTTCCTCCTTTTCTGTCTTCAGAAGAGGATTTTTTAATAGTGAAGTCATCCTCCTCCTAGCAACAAATGTCTCTTAGAGGAGCTTTCCCTGGTGCTGGGTATTATCAACAACACTTTGTATTTCCCCTCACTGTTTCCTAAAGATAATTATAAAAGATGGAAATCTTTCTGTGACCCTGCCTTATTCCTATGAAATAGATTATCCCTGTAGCCTGAAGTAATTGGCTTTTGCAGGAAAACACCCTTAACTTGTCATGACATTGTCTCTTCCAGCCCCTACTCGGGGTCATTAAATTGTGCTCTTGTTAACAGTGACAATTCTAACCTCTGCTGCGTGTTTTAACAACAGCTCCAAGTCCTCAAAACAAATTTTAGGTAAAATCAAGGAATGGAGTAAAATTATTTATGTAAATTGTAAAACTGTTTATCAATGCATCATAGATCAGTGTAAATATTAGTGTTTCCAAAGATGGGAGATTTTATTTACTGCAGCTGCAGTGTGGGTAAGAGTGGGGTGTGAAATCACATTTACACTGGAGTTTTCAGTGCATGGCGTGTCACACGCAAATCTGGGCATTGTTAGTGCAAGAACTTACATTTGTGCTGCTACAAACGAAGCCTGAGTTCTGGAGGTTAAAAGTTGGATGGCTCCAAATTACGCTGGGGTGCCGACCGTCATTTTTGGATTTTTCACCTGAATTCCTCCTTTAGAAGGATTTTTAACTGCTGTTTCCAGCTGCAGCACCTGAAGTGCTCACCTCAGGCTGTGTGCGGAGAGGAGGCAGCTGCAGAGGGTGGTTTGTGCCAGGCGGGAATGCTCTCTGGAGCATCACTCCCACCCAAAAAGCGGAAAGAATAATGAGATCTCTGATTTAGGCAGGTCAGAGAGATGCCCAAAGCTGGAGGAGGTGCAAGTAGACTGAAGTTCTTTCTTGGATTTTTAGCATTAATTACCTTTGTCAGAACAATTCAGAAAAAGCGCTTGATCTCTTCTTTATGATTAATGTTCTTTATGATTAATGATGCCTCCCCCAGCCCAGCACTGTGCAAAGGGCTGTGCCTGCCTGAAAAGCTGGGATGTGTGCAGGGTTTCAATTCTCACAACCACTGCAACTAGGCAAATGTTGCTGTCCCATTTTATATGTGGGGAAATTGCAGCGCAGAAAAAGAAATTAACCAGCTTGCCTACAAGGTACCCTATGGCTCAACAGATTAAACATTAATGCAGGATTTCATTGAGTGTAATTCTGCTCTGGGATTTCTGTTTGTTCATTTGCTTTGTTTGGCAGGGGTTTGAAGTTTTGATGCTCTTTCTCCTCGGTTTTGCTAAGAGCAGTTTTTATGTTACCTTTGATTCAGAACGCTTGAGGGTGGCTTTAAAATTCTGGTTGGATTGGAATAGGGGAAAAAAAAAAATTCTTCTGTCTATTGGATCAGCTCATTTCAAAGCCAGAAAAGCTGCTTTAGTCAGTGAAGGAGTGCTTATAGCACCTCTTCCATCATCCCCACCAGCCTGTCTGACTTAACTCATTCAGTGCCCTGAGTTATTGGGATGCATCTCACTTGTTGTGTCACTGCTCCACTGCCTCTGGCACGTTGGCCACAAGCAGTGGAACACTTAATTCTTCTTAATTCTTCATCCAATCTATAATTTTTAATGCAACTTCGAAAATTTTGTGCTGCAGTTGACTGCAGCCCTGGTTCCATGCCTGAGGTGTTTGGGTTTTCCGAAATTCTTTTTCCAAAGGAATTTTCTGTAAACAGGAGAAATGTTTTTGTAGCTGTAACTTTGTTAATAATTTCTTTTCCTAGGAGGGACTTCTTGATGTCCCCCTGCTCTGACCAATGTGAGTGAAGAGGTTTGTCTTTGTGCCACCAATCAGATTGGTCTGTGTGAAATGGTATAAAAGGGAGACACATCCCAAAAACAAAGGAGTCATTTTCAGCCTTCTGAATCTCGGAGTCTGTGTCGTTGTGGTGTAAAACAGCATCAGTTGGCACATTGTTCATCCAGTTATTTTACTATACCTACGTTAGGACAGTGTAATCAAGCCAAAATAATGTCCTAATTTTGCCAGTTTGAAACTCTAATACATTTTTTTTTTTTGCCAGAAATTTGATGTATGGCATAGTAGGATTGAACCACTGAATTTCTGAGCCAAAAGTATTAATTGTTCATTATAATAAGCTCCATGTGGGTTTATAAAAGGAAGTTTTTAGCTAGAGGATTTATTCAGTCAGATAGGCATTCATATCCTTATTTTGGGTATCCTCACTTGAGCAGTTGCATATTTTTTTAATTAAAGTAATTTTCTTCTTAATTTTTGTGGAATGGAGGTTTACAACCCATTGTCATTTAATGGGTTTTAATTTTTTAATATTTCATAACTCTGAAAAGTTGCAATGAAATGTTCTGGATTTCCTCTATTATTCTGCATAATTTATTCTGAATTGAAAGAGCACAACATTAAATTGTACTGGTTCCCTCCAGTAATGAATGGCTCTTGAGACAGGCTTTTTTCTGAAACTCTCATTATTGACTTATGTCTGCTTCTATCAATATCAAGGAAGATTTTACAGGTGTTTAAAAAAAAAAAAAAAAAAAAAAAAAAAAAAAAAAAAAAAAAAAAGCCCCAGTAAAAGTTTTGTATTTGAATTAACAAGGATGGGAAACAATTCAATAAAAATAGCCAAAATTATGAAAAATAGTGAATCTGAAATGAGAAACTGTAGCAGTTTTGATACAAATATAGACAGGGACTCTATTTATTCTTTCTCATTTACATTACTTGCCTACATACATAAAAAAAAAAAATTGTTCTTTACCTGCCCTCTGGCCAAAACCAGTGAAACCATGATAGAAACAGCTTCAAGAAACACGGAGAAACTTAAAAACAATCAAGGTGAGGTTTTTACACTGTGAGATTTCATGTCTCCCATTGCAAAAAGAACATTGTTTTATTTATTTTCCCAGAAGGAATATTTATATCTCATTAGGAGTTCACAGTAATCCTTTCCTCTGGTAGATCTGTGTCTGATTTCCAAAGCAAGCTGAGTGCATTAGGGATTTTTTTTTTTGTTTATTTGTTAGTTGTTTGTTTTCACCTGTCGCTCTAAATGCAGCCTGGTGTTCTCACAAATAGAAACTCTTGATCTTTTACAGCTCAGAAAGTTGTCAGAAGTTGCATATTTCCACTTTGATCCCCCTCCTGAGGGAGAGAGCAGCAACAGGGGATGGATCCAGCAGAGGATGGATGAAGCTGAGGATGGATCCAGCAGAGGATGGATGGAAGCAGGAGAGGATGGATGCAGCAAGGGATGGATGCAGCAGAGGATGGATGAAGCAGGGGATGGATGCAGCAAGGGATGGATGCAGCAGAGGATGGATGAAGCAGGGGATGGATGCAGCAAGGGATGGATGCAGCAGAGGATGGATGCAGCAGAGATCCCCTGGTATCCATAAAGGACCCCCAGGAGATGGGAGCTGCTCCCCAGGGAAGGGACAGGCACTGATGATAGTCAGAGTGCACTGGGACTGAACTGGGAGCTCAGCAGGGAGTTCAGCAAAGGGTGAGAGGCAGGTGTGAGGGGCTGGGGCAGAGCCAAAATCACTGAGAGGGAGGAGGATGAAGGAGAAGCAAAGCAGAGGTGGGGACAAGTGGAGCAGCAGGAGTTGTAGAAAAGAAACCTGATCATGGAAGCAAAAGCAGAAGTCTGGAATCAAGAAGTGGGGGCACATATTTGTAGGAGAGAAGGAGAGGAGGAGAAGCTGCAAGTGTCCCAGGGCCGGGGAGCCCTGGGGGAGGCCCAGAGGGGCTGGAGAAGGCAGCAAATCAAGAGGGAGGTGGATGCCAGGAAAGGAAACCACGCATTAGGAAATTTGGAAAACATAAACCTCAGTGATAAGCATGTATGTATGCGTGATATAGCTACACCTCAAATGGCTAGATTGGTCAAAGTCTAATATTTTTTAATCTTTGAAGACTGAAATGTGAATATAAGAATTTCTACCAAATGCCTCAATTTCTTTTTTTTTATTGTTTGAAAAACTTGGCAAAATTATTTCCTCACCTGCTCCTCTGACTTCGCCCTATGTTGAAATGAATGAGTATTTTAATGAACTCATTTCTCTTTTAAACCATTAAATATATTCATGCTTGATAATATGCATCAGTTCTTTCTGTGGGGGAGATTATTACTAGAAATAATGTGGTGCATTAGAATTGCATTAGAATGCAGATTCAGGCCATATTTAACTTCCTCCTGAGCTCCGTGTTGTGCAAGCAGCGTACAGAATAGATGTGGTCCAAGGTAAAACCTGACAGGATGAGCTCATGCCTCAAGTTCTGCCCCTCTCAGTCGGCTCTGGTTTCCTCTGCTCTGTGGAGGTAGAAGCAGCACTCACGCTCTGAATTAATCAGTCAGCTCAGTGTTAATAATTCAGTGCAAATTACGACGAGCTGGTCTGAAAATGGACTTCCCAAAGTCAACGGTGGAGCTCTCTTCCACTTCCAAGCTGCAAAAATTTGAATCTCACCAGAAAAAGTATTGGAAATGGCAGCAAGCGATGGTGTTATACCGGGAATCACACTCCAAGTGTGACCTTGTGTGTTGGAACGAGTCAGCAGCTGGTGGGGAGAGGATGTGCAGCAGGACCTTCCTCCACAAAGGGGTGTTGAGCAGTTTTGGGTTATCTGAGCTTCCTGTGGGATGCTCTGCATGCACGAGGATTTAAAGACAGACCTCTAGATCTGGGAGATAAGTAATAGTAGTCACAATGGAAGAATAATTTCTTTTCTCAAAGGTAAAAATCTGGGGATCTTTGGTTATATTTCAAATCCATTCTCCTACTAGATGGGTTTTCCTTTAACTCCAGCCTTTCTGCTGAGGAAAAGTCTCAATGGCAGTAAAATTCGCTGTCGGAAAAAACCATTTGCTTCTGACCAACCCAAGTTCTTGTGTGCTGGAGCCAACAATAAGAAAGGGGAACTGAAACCTGGCCAAGGAGGGACGTGGTTTTGTTGTTCCCACTGGGAAGCAAAGGGACTGAGATTGGCCAGCTCAGCTAATGGCCAGCTGAAATTACACATTTCATTTCAGGTCAGCAAAATAAAATATTTCAGAATCTTGACATGCATTTTTTATGATTTTTTTTTTTAATGCGCAGATACTGCAATACCAGTTGTTTTATGTGTTATTAAAAACACATCAAACTCCTGGCTGAGGTGAAAGATTTTGGTGGTTTTCTTTTTTTTTGGTCACCTCTGTATTAAATGTGAAACAATAACTCAGAAGGCAAATTATTTCTTTTACCCTCAAACACAGGTAGTAATGGTATTTTGTGGAAAAAATGTCCACGTTCTGGTCTTTTTTAAAAAAAGACAGTGTCTCTGCTGAGAAATCAGGAAATTGCACTGAGGACCATTATTCTCCTCTTTCTTGAAGTGCAGTTCTCAGTGTGAGGCACAGCTGCTGCTCGGGTCTGTGAGGGGAAGAGGCCATTGTCCTGTACCCAACAGAGAATATTCCCACTTAGGAATCCTTCTTTAACCTTTTCCTTTATTTTCTTTCAATACCTTGGGGTTGGAGAGCCATTCCAGCTCCTAGCTGCCTTTTAGCAGCACTGTTGCCTAGTGAATTGCTCCCTATCCAGTATTTTTGCAATTTATTCCTCCTGCCCAAGTGTTAAACTTTACAGCTGCCTTTATTGAATGGCATCTTATTTTTCTGGCCTGAAATATTTTCTCAGTCTGTCAAAATCATTTTGAATTGTAGACCTGTCCTCCAACATTCTTGAGACCCTCCTCTGCTTAGAGTCACTTGTGAATTTAAGAGCTGCATTTTCTGTGCCACCATGCTCTTTGGTAATGCTTTTTATAATTAAGGCGCATGTCAAAGTAATTTGTTGTAGTCATTAAAAAGAGAAAAAAAAAATCCAAAATTATAGACAGGGGAAATCATTACTCTTTTGGCAATAACACATTCAGATAGTCAGCAACACCTATTCTAACCAGAGAAATAATCTTTCATTCAGGACCCTCGAATCCCCCTAAGAATTTCAGTTACAGTGTAGCCTGGAGCAGTGGAGAACAGAGAGCTCCCAGGTTAATTTGCTGTGTTCTACAGCATGTGCTGCACATGCAAAGGCCCAGTCTTGTTTGTCCCACAGGAATATTTGGTAATATACTCAATTTGTGACGCTAATAGCAAATAAACTGTCCAAAAGAAAATGAAATTTGATTGCCTTCAATTCCAGGAATACAGAGAGCTTTGTTTCCCCAAGTCACACAATTTCTGGTCCCCAGGAATGAATTTAATAATTTAAAGCCTTTGGACCTGGACTGTGTTGCAGTGAGTTTCACCAAAGGCTCTGTGTCTGGTGTGACTTACATCCAGCATCTTGGCCAAGGGGAATTGGAGTGACTTAATGCATCCAAACCCAATATACAACAATGCCAGAGGGCATTTCTTGCTCTCGGAGGAGAGACTGGCTAAAGAGGGAGACAGCAGAGCTGCTAGAGAAGAGTTTGTGGTCACAGCAGGCTGCAATAAACCTCACCCCACAAGGTCTCTTTGCACAGTCACCTGTCATAAAGTATTTCTATATCCGTGGATGCTCAGATGATTTTCAAGCCTCAGTTCTTTTTGGTAATAATGGAGAAGTGGATTGAAAGTATAGCAAATAAATTAAATTACTTATGTGGGAGGCAGTGAAATATGACTAAATGCATTGGGATCGTGTTGTTCCTGATGCTGCATCTGAATCATTCACCTCTTCTGAGCCTTTCAGTTTCCTGGTGGACACACTCCTAGGAGAGAGGTTGAGCTGAAAACTACCTACAAGGAAGGGTATGCTTGAGTAAATCTAATTTAGAAAACATTAGCAATTATTATGGAAGCCTTGTTTATATTTAGGTTGTTATCATTCACTGAACTTATAATGTTACCTCTGAACAGGGACTGGATTTGTTTGGTGGGGATTCTGGTACTGCAAATAATGTAACCAGAGTTTGCAGCCTTTGTTTTTTGTACCACAGGTACACAACAGCAATGAAAGGAAAATCTTTAGTGGGAAAACAGTAAAGGAAAGTTTCCCGTCCTCAAAGTCGATCTCTAAAAAAAACAATAAACCAAACCCGAACAAATAAACAAAAAGTGCTGTATGAATTTTAAGAATTGATCACTAAATATCACACATTAGAATTTAGATGTCTCATAAAATTTAAAAAAAAAAAAAGGTCTGTTCAGTAGTTGCCCCTGATTGCATCACTTTCTGTGATGCCTGCAGGCTTTGTCACACCTTACTTGGTCTGCAGGAGCAGTAAAATCTCAGAGTTAACAAGGAGCTCTTCTCCTTCCTGCATCAGGGGGAACAGCAACCCCCTGATGCTGGAGTAACCCCAGATTTCTGTGTGCAGGGTGAAGTTCCCTTTTTTGTTCTTGGGGCACCTGATGGAAATTGGGGCCACTCTGCTCTCCTCCCCCCAGAAACCCCCTGGGTTTAGGTTGCATGCTCAGATGGATTGTGTCCTCATCTCTAACACTGCAATGAAATGCAGGATGGGAGCTGAACACTCAGGAATGTGCAGGTTTGAGACCCCAGACTACTCGACCTCTTTAATTTCAGATTTTTTTTCCTGTGTGAGACTATTCCATTTCTCGTGGCTCCTCCTCCACACTTTTGGCACAGAATTCTGACCTGGTGCAGGTTGCCTGGAGGACTTTCAGTCCCACAGACTCCACACTCCCATGGGTGCTAACAATCTCTCTCTCACAGGCCACCTAGAAAATGCAATAACATAGATGTGAGGATGAAGTGAGGCAAAAAAGAAAAAAAAAAAAAAGAAAGAAAATAAAATAAAAAGATAGAAAATGGACTGTTCTTTGTATTAATTAGCTGAAGAGAAACAGGGAGACGGATGAAACACCATAAACAGACTTGGGTGCAATTTTCAGAATGAGTTTCCTCATCATTAAAATGTACTTTGAACAGAATATTCCTGTCCTGGGTGTGACTGTTCTGGATTAGGGACATCCACTCCTGTAGCCACATCTGCTCTTTTCTGAAAGCATTTTCATCTTCTGGTGTCATTCTCTGACATCATATCAATCTTTGGCCCTGTGGCTGCTTTAAAAGACTTGGTTCTACAATTTATTTTTTTATATACTTCACCCCCAACCACCCCCTCCCCCTTTTTTTTTTTTTCCTTTCTTTTTTTGTCGTTTCAGACAATCTGACATCTTCAAGTTTCATCCATCTTATCGTAATAATGTATTTTCAGTCAGATGGGCACTTAAGGGTCTTTTTTTCCTCCTCTACTTCTCCGGCTCTGGTAAATAACCAACTTGACCCTGCTGACAGAGATTTTTACATGTGCACATTGATGTATTCCAAACACAGCCCATAATTCTTGAATTTTGCACAGGTATTTTCTGCAGTCACTCTCTGCAAAGACCCAGGAAGCAGATGAAGGTGCTGTGAGCCTATGACAGACTGGCAAAAAATCATTTAGTAATCTGCTTCCGCAAAACTGCTTTCAGGTAGGTTTTTCTGGAAAGAATTTTCTCAGCTGATAAGGTTACTTTGTGGTTGTCAAAGCATCGTAGGAAGGTTCAGGTGCCATGGAGCTTCTAAACATTCCTCTGGTTTCTAAAAGCCATCATAATTATTTATAAGGCAACAAATTATTATTTTCTTTAATATTTAAATGGATGCCAATTTAGGCAGTATCCAAACAACAAAGCAATTTAAATTCTCTGATGTTATTTCTCACCCATTGGTGTGATTGCTCTAAATCCAAAACAATTTATGGGTCTCAGATAATTTTTCTGTAATGCCTTCAGTTCATTGTTCAATTTTTGAACCTATAATATTTTCTGCTGGCTGTGCACATCCATAGTCCTTTCTTTGCTGATATCCATCTAACTCTGAAGTGCAATTATATTGTATTTCCTGTTTGCAAGTATAAAAAAGTCTATATTGACCCTGGCGGGATAGAAAACTATTGCCGGTACAGTAGCCAATAAATCTTGGAGTTGAAATACGTCTGCTTTAATCTTCACTGTAATCAATTAAGCTTTGAGGTTAGGACTTCTGAGGTTTAATTCAGCTGGCTGTTTGCAGGAGTCTGTGAGCCGTCCTTGCTGAGGGATTGGTTGTGATAATAGGACGCAGTAGCAGAAGGATAAATCTATACACAAGATCTAAATTTGGGTACAAGCTATAAAATGATGGTTGAATTACATAGATGGGTCATTTATTGTCTGCTTTTTGATCAAAAGTCAGGTTTTGAGGCTTAAGAACGGGAGGTTTTTAGTTTGTACAGAAAACTTGTGTACATGTATTACTAAAATTCCACATGACTTGTTTGTTTTGTTTTGGATTTTTTTTTAGCAATTATTTCAAATACGAATAATGACTCATGCATTAGTCAGACTGTTGATTTGAAGATTCACTTCCAAAATGCCATGCGATAAACACGGTTCCTGCTACTACTTCCACTTGTGTTATTTTTTTCATTTTTTTAGCCTCCAACTAAGTCTCAGAAATTCAACTGTGTGATCCCTCCCTGCCTGACACTCCCTCAGAAATGGCAGTCAGCCTGCAGACACTGTTTAGATACCAAGATACTCAACCTCAGCTCCTCAGGAAAGCATGAAGCACTTTCCCAGAGTGGTGAATGTGATATCCCTGTTGGTTTGGCCATTCAGGAAAAGCTTCCCTGATGCTGTTTTACACCACAACGACACAGACTCTGAGATACAGAAGGCTGAAAATGACTCCTTTATTTTTGGGATGTGTCTCCCTTTTACACCATTTTACACAGACCAGTTTGATTGGTGACACAAAGACAAACCTCTTCACTCACACTGGTCAGACCAGAGGGACATCAAGAAGTCTCTCCTAGGAAAAGAATGTTAACAAAATACAAAAACACTTCTCTTGTTTACAGAAAATTCCCTGGGAAAAGAATTTCGGAAAACTAAAACACCTCAGGCACCAAACCAGGGCTACACTCCCCTAAGCCAATTTGCACCACAGAGTTACAAGGAGCCCAGGGCTCACAGGAGTTATCCTTCCCCAGGGCTCTGTGAAGCTACAAGAGTCTTTAGCCAAAGAGGTTCCCAACATCATGGCAAAGGTCAGCAGTGGGCAGACTCAAAGCCCCAGCCTGTGACCATCAGAGTCGGCAGGGAGCACCCCCAGTGTCCCCCACACACTGAGCAATTCCTTTTCAGAGCCTTCCTCCCTCTCCCAGCACTGTCCCTGTGCAATTTTCCATCTCACAGATCCTGCTGTGCACTCACTGGGCTGGCCTGTGGGCAGCAGTGTGGGTGGAAATCTTTATTTTTTGTGAGCTGGTCCCTCACAAGTTTCCTGTGTCTGTGACAGAACCAGAATAATAAGGGTTCTTTCTTGTCTGTCTGCACCATTTGCCTTTTCCTCCCATTCCTTAGCTCCTTACCTAAATGGAGCAGAGGATGCTGCTGCTGTGGGGAATAAACTTCTGTTTCCCTGTGAAATATGGAAACAGTAAAATGCTCCAGGTGCTCATGTTTCCATCCCCCATGGAAGTCAGGCATTGTAAAACCTGAGCAATAGGCAGCATCTCCTGTTTTTTAGAACAAGGTGGTATTCATTTTTATTTTTTTCCTACCCTCTGTGGCTTTCCATCTAAAAGCAGAGATCCATTTAAACTGAAAAGCTCTTGTGGCAGTATATTAGTTTCACCATAAGTTCCACAGAGAGGAGCAGTGACAAAGACAGGCAGCAGAGCCCATCCTCTCCCCAGGCAGCAGGACCATGGGCTCAGGGCTCTCACCTGGCACAGGAAATGCAGCACAGCTTCCTGCTTTATTCCCAAATTCCCAAATTTAATTCCCAGATTTAGAGGAAAGTCTGGAACTGAAGCCTTCCAGCATGCTGGATGGGCTGACCTCAGCGTCAGACACCTCAGAACGCTCCTCGGTGCAGGATTCTTTCCAAGTCTTCCCTGGTTCTAGCTTCAACACCTTTTTTTCAAGAAGCAAAAATGATCTTACTGCAAGCTCTGGTGTTGAGTCTCATCAGGAAGAGATTCAAAAGAGTAACACTCTAAACCCTCCATTTATCCCTTTTGTGCCTTTTTTCCCCCCTGAAAACAAACCTCACAGAAGACCCAGTTTGAACCTTTTTCTAAAACCTAGATTATTATTCTGGTTTTAAGAGGCAATGAATCAGAGCGATGGTGAGCATTGCACATCATCTCTGATACTCAAGGATGTGTCTCCACATCCCATTTTCCATCAGCCACCAGTGATTGGCTGATCTTATTTCAATGCCTGATTATAAAAAAACGCAAAAGTAGCACATTTCTTAGCTGGATTGGCATATTGCTATTTATGGCTTTTTAAGTCATGTATATTCATGAGCTTCTAAAATGGTGTGTCCAATTTCAGGACGTCTTCAATGTCCAAATCTCATGAATTATAAAGTAGATTTTTTAACATACATGCTTATTAACGTACAGAAGAAAAATTACAAGTCATATTATGACTAATTTCCTGTGGGAACTGAGAAATTGCCTGCATATTTATTTCTTCTGGAAAACTCTGACTTCTTGGTTTCATAATTCCCAGGCAGAATATTTATACCTTTGACAAATAAGGCAAAACATATCTGACACTTTTCAAACCCATTTACTTGCCATTTTAAGAATCTGGTGTTCATTAACAGAAAAATGCCTTTTTTTTTTTTTTTTCCCCCAGCAAACAAGGTAACTGACCTGACACTTAAGAAGGAAAAAAAAAAATCTTCTTTCCATTATTAAATCTATTTTTTAATATATTTTAAGACTGATTTATATGCCTCGCTGTCATGCACCTTTGCTCAAATCCATTTTGAACTCAAGCCTTCAATGGTGTTATTTAATTAGGAGAAATAGACAAATATTTTCCAATGCCTCACTGTTCTCTTTGTTTAAATTTTACTGGACTTATTTATCATGCACTTGAAAATACTTGTGATATATAAGCATTTTAAATGCTGTATATTAATTAAGGAATCATGGTGTGTGCTAGCTATTTTTTTTATTCTAAAAGAGCAAAATTATTAAAATTTCTATTTATCTAAATACCACTCAGGGGGTGTTTCTCCCTGGGTAGAGTTTCTAGTGTCTCACAAGGGGTACACTCACATTTCAGCCATAGTAAATTCAGTTTTTTAAAGATATTTGGGGAAGAAGAGAGTTCTGGTAAATAGAGATTTTGATAAACTGCTAAGGTCAATTCTCGTTCTGATTGCAATAGGAAATATATTCCTATTTTTCTGCTTAAATGGAGCTGTTAAGGCATTTTTACATGTTATGATATATATACACATAAGTTTCAGGCAATTTGACTTAAAAACTTCCAGGTAAGAGAAATTTGTAAAGCATTTCCTAGTCAAAACTTTGACTGGTTGTGGTACGGAAAGGAATCCAGGTAAAAACAGATTAATCATCATTATACTGGGCAACAAAGAGGGGTTGAGTTTGTTTACTCTTCACTGCTGCACTGACACATAAACTGTGGTTTTCTAATTAATGACAGTGTAATGGGATCCACATAAAAATAAAGCTGCTTATAGGATGGCTACTATTAAAAAAAATAAAAATAAACAAATCCTGGAGTGAGTTTTAAAGTGATTTAATTGTCTCTAAACCAGATGTGGGGAAAATAACTTTTAAAGCCGGCATTAAACCTTCCAGTCTGCAAGCAGAGGGAGTTTTGGTTGTCACACCTAGGGAAGCTTGGTGGTCCCATGGATGTAGCTGGGAATTGGAAAATTTGGTATTTTACTCCAGAACCCCCCAGGGCCTGCCCCAGAGGACACGAGCTGTGGTTCCTGTGTTCACTGGGAGCTGCGTGAGGATCAGGTGCAGCCACTCCTCAGGGGAGAGCAGAAAGCACTCCGGATCGTACAGGTGAGACATTCCATTCAATTTTTATTTCTTTTCTTTCAAATACATATTTGTCCTACCTCAGGCAGTTACAACAAATCTCTTCGGAGGAGGAAACTCTTTTGGCTGAAAGAAAACACGAACTATTTCTACTTTTTTCTTCTAGCTGGATGCGGGTTATAATTTGCAAAACAGTCCCATGGCATACTGCCACGTCAATCAGCCTTTTTGAAAGGAGATTTGATTTAAACACTTCTTCCCTAAATCATGTTTCGACACAGGCCTACACATCCATGCTTTCAATGAAATTAATAGTTGTCAAAAGAACAAAACAGGTATTATCTGCTCCTTACACTGACTTGAGCAATAATGAATGCTGGTACAAAGGAAGACTCCAGAAGATATGACAGACATGAAATCTTTTGGTTTGTTTTATTTTATTTTTTTTCAAATCACATCAAGAGCACTGAATACGAATTAGAACTTGTTATTGTGTGTGGAGAGAATGAAAAGTCTTGCAGAATTAAAATAATTTCTTTTAATTTATATTTGTTTCCATAATTTTGGGAGAGCATAAGGGTATAGGGAAGAATTTTCTTGTCATGAAATGAAGTTTGATGTGAAAACAAATTATATTTGAAATTGTCAAAAATATCCAGCCATGAAAGATTATTTTAAATATGTGACTAAAGAATTTTTTGTAACTTTCAATACAACTTTTCCAATATCTATTGCAGAAAATATTTTTTTCCCAGGATATCAAGGGACAGCACGCCACCACCTTTGCTGACCCTTTTTCCTGATCCATAGAGCCATGCACTCAGCTGGAGCTTTCCTTTGTGATGTTCTTGATGCCTTAAGTTTTAATTTTCATGTATTTCAGACTCTGTGCTGCCCAGGGGTGCAGCTCTGAGCTCACATTCAGTGTCACTCAGCTCTGCACACAGCAGGGACACAAAACAAATCCTTTTCCTGCTGCACACCAAGGACAACTTTCAGGCCCAAACGCACAAACAAGGGTGGGCTGGAGGGAGGAACAAGAAGGATGGGACCTCACAACCTGGAGCTGGAATTGGACAATTAAACCCCAACGTCCAAATGGACCAAAACTTATCAAAGTGTGAGACCTTGTGACCGTTTGTCCATTTTGTGACCACTTTGGGCCCACCTTGGGTGTAGCCCTGGCCAGGCTCCTGTCCTGCCCAAGGTGGATACTGGAGGCCTTTTAATAAATCCCTACTTTATTCTCCAGCTCAGTCCAGTCTCTGCTCCAGCTCAGCCTTCCCAAGGCATCATTCTCAATGAGGTTTCCAATTCCCACCTGACTTCTGTCTGCACTTACTGCTGAGGAATCCTGTCCTGGGTTATGGGACAACAAGATTTGTTGTGTTGCAGACTAGATTTTCTTTCAGCTTTTAGTTCAGCTTCAATAGTGCCATCTTCTTGGAATTGATGATAGATGTCATTGGGCTCAGGGGGACTGCCAGTGACATTTGTGATCATAAGGTGCTATGTCCTGGCTGTGCACACACCTAAAGTTTGTTGGAGCCAATGTGTTTTTCAGAGAGTTGTACATAAAACCAAAAAAAAACCCACAAAAAAAAAATCTTACCACTTGTTCTGTAAACAATTACAAATGAGTCTGTTCACACAGAGCGATGTCCTCCTTTAACCTACATCTGAATATTCAACATTAATCTTCTTACTGCTTCTACCTGCCTTAAAACTATGCTGGAATATGTGAATTTTGAATTACGGACGCATAAATATTATGCAAAAAATTAACTTTGGATAAGTTGTCTGGGAAGATGTGTCATGAATAAGAGCTGATGACAAGATTAATTAGCATCACTGCAAGTTGTGAAACATGCAAAAAAAATAGGTCAGGGAAAAAAATTTAGAAATATAAATAAAGAGGAAAGAAAAAATCCCATTGTACCATTTCACAGAAAGTTACCTTAGCTGAACCACTGGATCTGTTCATCCTGAGGAGTTGAAAATTGTTGGTAGAGCTGAAAACTAAGCAGATGTCCATCTGGATTCTTGTCCTGCTTGGACATTCACCATGCAACCTCTGCATGCAACCTTTCATCTCTTCAGCGTGTGCCATAAACATTTTTTCCTCCTCTTCCTCCTCAGAGGCAGACATGAACATCCTTTATTGCCCTGCACTTCAAACTCAGTTCAGAATTTGGCTGAGGTTGCTTTTCAACCTGTCAGAAGGGGGAATTTCTTTGGTCAGGCCCCTTGGTTTTGCTCTCACTTTTCTCTCTGTCGTGGTCACCAAGGAAAAGAGGTGACCAGGAAGTTTTCCTTTCTAGAGGAAATCCTTTCTGATCCCTTCTTTAAGGCTGAAAGGAAATCTTGGAAGGAAACACAGTGAAATACAATCAAATGTCTCCTTCGGAAGAAAAACCACACTGGTTTAAACTGACAAGCTTAATTAATACAATGGAAAAATCTGAAAGATGTAAGCAAAAGGTGCAGATAGAAGGTAACAATAAATATATAGATAAAGTAAAAAAAAAAATAATTTAAAAACACAACAATAACAAAAAAATTATAAATAAATAGTGGGCCTGTAAGTCTGGTTCAGCTGTAATTTGCCAAGTTAGAAAAATCTCTTTTTTACTAAAGAGCTCTTCATTCTGGAATATTATAATGAATGAAAATCTGTCAAGAAAAAAAATCTCACCCTACTTATTGCAGAAAGTTGCTTTGATGCTAATTCCTCTTTTACTTCTCATGAGAGGATTAGCTGAGGACCTTGAAAGTGAAAAGGAATCCAATCTGTCAACTTATGGCTTTTTCAGTGTGTAAATTAAAAGAATTTTTCAGTGTGTAAATAAATAGATGGACTTCCTTATAAATTTCTTTACAAATTTACAGGATCAGCGGCAGGTGTCTTTTCTGACATTTTGTTTTATAAACAAAATTCAGCTGTTGGGGTTTTTTTTTTGTTTGTTTGTTGGTTTGGTTGATTTTTTTCTTATTTTTTTTTCAGGAAGACCGTTATAAACTCTATATTTGAGTAATAAGGACCTGTGCATGTTTTTCTTTTTTGTTCTGTAATGAATTCTGAAGGGTGAACAAGCATGAAACCATCTATTTAAACAGCTGAGGAGAGTGTAAAACACATGGGAGTACTGATGAAAATTATGCATGTGAGCTTCTTTAGACTTGTTGCTTCAAGGGCAGCTCTCCTTTCATCTCCATCCATTTAAAGTGACTTCGTTCCATGGGGTGGAAAAAGGAACATTGCATTTTCTTCCCAAATTTCTTCATACAGCACAATCTTTTTGTCTGTCATGTGTCACATGTACTACAGTATCACCTGCCATTAAAAAATGATTGCTCTTAATAACCTTCAGAACATTTATTTTTTCTTTTTTTTTTTTTCCCTCCCTCCCCTCTGATATTCATTCTGCTTCTTTTTAAATTGCAGTCATACGTTGTGCAACTGTTCCATCTTTACAAAATCTCTGTTTTCAGGCTGGTAACATTTTTATTTGTCTATCATTCACCTCTGGATATTAGTCATTCCTTAAAAATTATTTCTTAGTGCTGGGTGTAGAAACGATGTTAATGTCTTCTGTACCTTTTTTATGATTTGGGAACATTTGCAGTCATTAAATATTTCTAGAGGGAGCGTGTGAAAAGAAGCTAAGACCATAGTGCCAATTAAATAAATAAAAACTCCCAAAAATCTTGAAAAACATAGATTTCCATTAACTTTTGTGTTGTTCTACTTTAAGATCTTTTTTCTTTAGGATAATATACCCTCGAAGCTACACGGGAGATCATTGCCTGCGGCTGAAAATACCCACAGAGCAAGCATTTATTTCAGCCAATATCTGCAGTTGTCTCGTGTTTCCATCAAGCTGGTGAGTGGAGCACAAATCACCGGGATTTGGGAAAGCACAAAAGGGGTTCAGGAAGGACGCATCTGCCTTCCACTGAAAATTTCCTTCTGATTTATTTCCTGATAAAGGAGAAAGATTTTAAACATGCCTCAGCCTTAGAAAGACCTTGTCAGCTCTGTAATCTGTCAGTGTCCTCAGCACAGTGATGAAGATCATCATGTGCACAACTCCTATATTGACATGCAAGGAGCCACCTAAAAGATGACAGATTTAACTTTATTGCAGTAAGACATTTTCCTTATGTGATGAATTGCGTTCCCTTTTTCTTCCAATCCTCATTTTTTGTCCTTTCTAAACTTCAATAGACCAAACTGTCAGTGGTTTCCTGGAACATATTTCTCATGTTTCTGCTTAAATCTTCCTCTTTTTTTTTAATTTTAATTTTTATTTTTTTCAAGATGAACTGATATGACTGGATGCTGTGAACTTGCATTTCTGCTGAGTTGTTTCTTATAATAATAGCATTGGTTAGGATTGGGCAGGCAGAATAAAACACAGGAGAGATGCACGGAGGGGAGTTCATCCCTGCCGGACACCCTGGGACAAACCACTGAATATCTCCGAGTGTGGCAAATTTGGCTTTATTTTTCTGCCAAATCTCAAATCACTGACTAACTGTCTGTGAGAAATGTATTCGTACAGC
Source organism: Chamaea fasciata (assembly GCF_029207755.1). Lineage (NCBI taxonomy): Eukaryota > Metazoa > Chordata > Aves > Passeriformes > Sylviidae > Chamaea > Chamaea fasciata. The sequence goes on from NW_027094107.1 coordinate 5,736,467, forward strand.
TGTATCTGCTCCTGGAAATGTAACTCTTTAAAACAAGATGAGCACATCTGTCCTGTTCTAATTTTCTCACTCTCATATTTTTATTTTTGATGCAAATCTTCTTTTTTTTTAATGTCTTCTTTTATTTACCCCTACTGATAACTTTTTCTCAAGACTAAGAAAAAAATTGTGCCATCATTTCTTTGTCAGCTTTTTGTTGGTTTTTTTTAACCCCTGTTGTATGTAATAGCAATTTATCAAACACAATTAATTTCATTTTTTCTCCTTATTTGGTTTGTAATTTGCCAATTAGGTACGTTGTCAAGTCAGTTCAGTGCTCAGCAGCTAATGAAAATGAACATGACAAGTGTGATTTATGACAATTTGAGCAAAGTTTCGCTGTCATTGTGTGCAATATTTCACATTTTATTTTAGCACAGCAGGGTTGAAATATTCTCCGGAGTGCCTTGCAGTTGTTTATTGTTTGCTTGTTTTTTTAGAAAGACTTGAACAACACCAAGGAAGCAACAACAAGGAAAAAAACCTGAAACTTTTCTTAGCTCAGACGTCTGCGAATCTTCGACTGATCCTGTGTGTTTGAGGCGCTTTATTTTATTTTCAATATCACACTCAAGGAAAAGAAGAGCAGAAGGGCACGTATTTCTAGACGCTCTCAGAGTTTCCATACTCACAGGAGGGCGCATTTTTCCCCCGGGCTGCCCCTCCATGCACTCTGTGGTTAATGCAGATGTGAGTTATGCAGCAGCATCAGGGGGAAGGTTTTCCTGCAGCTGCGAGGGTGAGTGGGTGGTGAGGAGAGAATAACCAGGGTTGGGAAAGGCTGATGAGGAATCTGTCCGGGGAAACACCTCACCTGGGTTCAGAAACACACAACAGGCACTGAGCCCAAGCACACACATCATGAGAGGGCTGTTGAAGGGCCATACACCAGACACCAGACACCTGGCATATCCTTTTTATCACTATTAGCAGGTTCTTAACGTCCAGTCCTTCAGGTGATATTTTGATAGGAAAACGGAAAATAAAAACACTGTTCTTTCTGCCATTAAACATCATTTTGCACGTCTCACTCCATCTAAAGAAAAGAGGGCAAAAATCAACATTGTCATTTTCAAAGGAGAAAGCCATGGCAGCAAACAGTGAAATAGCTTGTCCTAGTTTGTACAGACATCTGTGTTCCCTGGTGATCATGAAGAGGGATCCATCCTATTCTGGGCTAATGAGGACAAAATACAAGTTGTTCTGGATGTGGCTGAGAAAAGATCAGACACACTTTGTATAAAGGAAAAGCTCACTAGATATCATAACCATGTTCCTGAATCAGTGGTGTGACAGAACAAAGTCAAGTAAAGAAATCCTTGATTGGAGGATATTAGTTAAATGAGGAGTACGCACTGCTTTCAATAAGTAATGATTGGGATAAGTTAGGGGGAAAAAAATGCAGTCAGTTTATACTTGTCCTAATCTAACCTTTCAAACTTAAGGTTATGCACCAGTCTAGACAGATTTATAGTAAGTTTGTTTAATTAATGTGGAGCCTTTTTTTTTTTTTTTTTAGTATTTCAGTGTTCTCCATATCTTAACTTGGTGAAATTAGTGGAGGATTCTATTAAGCCATGACTTTGCTAATGTAATTTGATGGTTCAACATCTCCCTGTGCCTGGTATTCACTATTTGTTCCGCTTCAAAATTTGACATGATCAGTCAGATCTTGGAATTCTAATTACGCAAAGAAGAGAAAGACTTCAATATTTCAAGTCCCCACAGAAAAAGCCAGTGGGTATGTAATTAAGAACGAAAAAAAGGCTCGACCTACTTTTTTTCCGTGTAGTCTAAACTTCTAATTGATCTATCTTTATTTCTTCCTATTGATCTATTTATCTGCTTATCCATTCTGTCACTAATAATCTTGACCTTGTTTTGCGTTGATTGATCATTTAAACTAATTTCTAGCCTGAATGACGGTAATTTAATAATGTGAGCCAATTAGGAGTTAAATAGAATCAATAAACCATTCTGTGACATCAGCGGGAGGAACACTGAAGTGCCACTGTCTCATTAGACCTTTCAGCATTTTGCATGAATATTTTTAGTGCTGAAGTAAAATGAAGGTACCACTGAAACTGGAAAGCACTTCATGAAATGTTATTTTCCAGCTACCAACTTTTTCCAGCTTCAGAAAATAAAAGCCAGGAGCGGCTGTGATTTGTTCAACCTCAGCAGGCACTCTCCATCTAATCAACATCCAGTATGGGGAAAGATGTGTTTGCATTCTCACTCCTGCTTTCATCATACCTCTAATGTTTGCTTTCCAGCTGTTTTGCCTTTCACATGTATTTTAAGCAGTAAAAGAAGGAGTCTGATATCTTCTGAGCCCACCATGCCATAACTCAGATCCGTGTAATCCATGGAGAAACCACTCTTTGCTGAGTGATTGAAATATTTTTCCCAGGGAAAAAAAAAAAAAAGTTGTGAAAAATCAGTGTTTCTGATGCTGGAAATATCAGAGGAAGAGTTGTTTGGAGGAGAGTAAGAAGGCTAATTGATGATTACTGCACATTAACAATTTTTTCCTCACTGAATTTCCTCCATCATGATTTCATCTCACAGGTACATACAAATATTGGATCCACAGAACCAAGTGGAGTTGATCCCATGCCTTCAGCTTGCCCACTTGCCTTCATAAGATTTTGGCTTTCAAATGGCTTGATGGTTCTTTCGTACAACATCCCTTGCCAATCTCTGGTTCCTCCAGTGAATCTAAAAGCAAATTAAATACTCACAAAGCAGTTTTGTGTCCTGAAAGAAGCAAGATTTTGAGGCAGGTTTTCAGATATTTTAAAGAATATTCTCCCAAGGCTGATATCATGAGGAAAGGGATGCTGCCAGGTGCTTGCAAAGAGATCCATCCCTTTTCCATACCAAACACCTTTGTGGAAAAGCTATTTTTTACCAATTCCTTGAGCATTCCTAGCAGAATCTGAGTTCTCTCAGGTTATCTCTTACAATTTTGCACCCTTTTAGTCCTAGATTAAAAGTTCCTTGGGCCTAACCATTGCTTGTGTTAGATGAATTCTGCCTATGGTTTCCCAAGTGGAGTACAATTTGTTGTTCCTGCCTCTGGATGGTGACAGACAATTCCTGCCAGAGCTGGCCCAAATGTAAGTGTTAACAGCGGGTGTTAGCAGTGTTCTAAGCGTCTTGTTGGCTTTCCTGTCAGCCCTGTCACATGTTGCTCTTTTTTTTGGAGCTTTTTCCTGTGTTGTTCTGTTAGGGGTTTTTTGGTGGGGTTTTTTTGGGTTTTTTTTTTTGTTTTTTGGGTTTTTTTTTTTTGGGAAGGGGATTGTTTGGTTTTTTGGTTTTACTCACAACCTATCCCACAAATTGAAAGTGAATGCAGCTCAAAATGAAGCCTCCATTTGCAGGTCTATAATTCATATGTTTTCAGTCATTTTGCCAAGCTCTAAAAGCTGGATCAATGGGATAGATTTCCTTTAAGAGCAAATGAGGCTTGTCCATTTTCCTTCCTCCAAAATCTGTCACTGTTTTAACTTTATTTCCATGTAGGCTCCTCTTTGCATTATTTCTAAACCTTGTTGGGAGCAGATTTGCAAAAAGTGAAACAAAATGTCTGGAGATTCCTTTAATGAAGTCCATTCATGAATGATAAAAGGCATTGGATGCAAATATCCTAATCAGTGGAGTTTACTAATAATATTCAAGAGTTCTTCCAAATATTCTTTTTTAAAAAAGTTTTTTTTCTGGCCAGAATTTACGTTCCTATTAAAAAAAAAATGCTTTGATTTAATTTCATGTTGTTGCTGTTCCATAATTCTCTTTTTGTCTTTCATGTTGAATTTTAGTTTTCTCTACCTTATGCTTAAAAGAAAACTGTACTCATTTAACTGGCAGCTCTTCAGAGCTTAGAGACTAAATTGCCTTGGAAACTAGAAGTTTATGTAAGGATAATGGATTTCAGTTATTTGACAACTCAGTAATCTAATGAAATAATGACGGATATAGTTTCTGATTACATCTAAATTTATGATTGGTAAAAATTTCATTTTACAAGACTAGATTAATGATTAAATATCAAATTATCTGTGGATTTTAGTATTTTGATTTGCTCATCATTCCACAGATACAGATAATAAAATAAAAAATCATTGCGAGAACTCGTTTAAAAATTAAAAGAAAATTACATATTGAAACCCAATCCTGAATTTTGCATGGGACGTGTTTAAACTGGGTTATAAAATATTGCATATTTAATCTCTCAGGGAAGAAGCTCCCAGTGATTGCATCCAGGCTTGCTCGAGCTCGGCATTCACAGATGATATAAAAACATTTGGAGCGCCCCTGCCAACTGCAAGGGCAATAGGACAGCGCACAGCACGGGCACCTGGTACCAGAATTGTGTGGAAATTCAGCTCTGGGAAGCAGAGCTCCGTGCAGGATCTGCAGGGCTGCCCCAGCCCCTCCTGCCGGGCTGCAGCTCTGGGGGGTGGCAGGGAGGCATCAAAGAAATTCATTTTCTCTCCTGCAAAGTGCGAGCACTCCTCTTGGCAGTGGCTGTGAGCAGGAGCACACTGGGCTGCTTTCATGCTGCGAGATGCAATTCCTTCATGGCAACCAGAGAAAGGAGCAAGAGGACTGAGGATTTAACACACTAAGCTGGGAATCTCGGGAGCGGGGGTTTGGGGAAAGAGAAAAAATACTTCTTTTTAATCTTTTAAATCATTCTCTCTAAGCAAAGAGGCAGTTCCTGGACCAGTTGGGTGATTTTTGTGTCATCGGTGATCTTATCAGTGATCCTATCATCAGTGTGTCTTATCTGATCTTATTTCATTTGGCCAAGCCAGGAGTTTCTCTGAAATGAATACCTGTGATGGAAGGTACAGTTTGTGCCCAGGTGTGAAGGCAGCTTGGCATTTTGAAATTTTCCACCACGCTTACACAATTTTAAAATGTATTGGCCCTGCCATGGTTCACTTCCTCCGAGATGGAGCTATTACCAAAAATATTTGTGCAGTGATAAAACTCCTATGTTTATGCTTTCAGCATGCATTTCATCACTTGAGGATTACACAGGGATTAAAACAAATTTCAGGTGAAATTATAACGTAAAAACTACATTTTCTGATTTGGATAAGCTTTCCTTCTTGCTGTCTCTTCCTTGCAACTCTTTCCTCTATTACGAATTTAAGCATATGTGGTATTTTATTTTGTTTTCTATATTACAACATGTTGCTAATCGTGTTGTAAGTTTTGATTAAAAGGTGAGCAGTTCGGGCAGTAGAAAGTGTCTTGAAAAGTGCCAGGTTAATTCACACAGCACACACACAACGGGACTGCTTTCCAATATCAATTCTATGCAGTTTTTCTCATCTATATTCACAGACAATTCCTTCTGAACTTTAAAACCTGACCCCAGGATCTGTCAGCCTTTATATCTCACTAATGCTGTTGGGCAGGGGTTTTTATCTTCGCAATCATAAAGAGCACTGTCGTGGTGATGCTAATTTCTAAACAGTGAGAGACCCTCACTTATTGAAATGGACACCAGAATATGTGGGGTTTATATTCTGGTATAAATCAAAGACCTGGGGGTGTTTTGTTCAAACTTCACCAAAAACGTTGCCTTTTCACAGAAATGAACATTCTTTATTTAAACAGAAAGGAGTTGATATTTAGAATATCAAGCAGGGACTTGCAAGTTTCATTCACAAATGGCTGCTTAAACACAAGAAATCTGGTTAGGAATGCTATATAACAAAATCCATCTTCAATGCAATGCCTAAGTGAAATGCAGCCTCTCCAACAAGGACTTTCTTTGCAAACCTTTGGCAGGCTGTGTGGGACCTTTGGGAGCATCTGGGAAGCCCTGGCTCAAAGCACAGGGAAATAAAGGTAAATTACATTATTCAGGTTTGCTGTACTGCCTATCCTTTTCAACAGAGTCGAAGATGTGGCAATAGCACAGACAAGATAAAGAAAAGTTCTTAACAAATTCCCTTGTCAATACACTTCCCTTGGTTAAAATTCAGAATGGCAAATTATGTGGAGGAGCATAGCTTAGATGCCCTGTCAGCTAAACCCCACCTGGGCTGTCTGCACGCCAGCTGGAATGGAAATTAAACTTTTATTTATCACTGTCTGCCAAGGAAACCTCTGGTTTTCCACTGGGCAGATTAGGTCTTATTTGGGTTATTCCACGTATACATCACTTGGAGGTTACAAACAGAGCAATAAATGAAGAAATGCACCAGATCTCAGGGTAATATGCCAAAAATAGTCTGTCCTTCCACTCGGGTCAGACTGATTCTAAGGAGAGATCTCCCCGTGAGTTGTTCCATCACTGCTGTAGAAAGCACAACCATTAGGAGGGAGATTGCATTAAAGAACAAACAACATCATTAGGTAAAACTAAAGGGCTATTAAAAACTAAGAAGGCAGGCTGGACTTCCTTTTTGTGGTTGACTTGGGCAGTTGTGTTAGGCTTCATGTTTGCTGCTGGAAACTGCCTCATCTCCCCTACTCCAGCGCAGGAGCTTGGCTGGGTGAATGCACTGCATGCAAATATCTCCGGGCTTTTGGGTTTAAATCAGCCATTAGCACTGCCTTTTCTTGTATCCCATTAACATTTATACACTCAGGAAGGGAATACTTTCTTAGCCCAGCAACAGGGGTTTGTATTTTCCTCTTTACACCCTCAAGTACAGACAATAACCCCCTAATGAGAGTTGAGGGATTTCTTCTTTTTATTTTTTTTTTCCATTTGAGGCATTCCTGTGGGAAGAGATTTCGGTGGGAAAAAGTGATTGGTGATGGGTGATTGTTGTTTCTTTCCTGAAATTTTGCTGGAAGACTGGAAAGGCAAATAGCTGCTCAAGGCTGCCACATTGCTCAAGCAGTTATCTCCTGTGCTAAGGGCGGAACTGCTACCCTAAACAAATGAAGAGCACAATGCTATTTAAAATATAAATTCACCCAAGCTATGTCCTTTAGCTTCAACTGCGTGCTGGAATGAGTCAGCTAGTGCAGAACAAGGTTTAAAGGAAGTTAAAGCACGAGGGTACGTGGCAGGACCTAATTCAGCTCGATGAACAAGGGTGCTACATTCAGTGTGAAATAGAGATTATTTGGGAACACAGCTGGATCCCTCATGGACCACAGGCTTGAACCAGAGGCTGGGAGATTAAAACAGCCTTGTTAACAGTCCTCCTCTTGTAGAAATAGTCACTGGAGGTGCTTTATATTGCCCCAGGTGTCTGCCTGGAACTGGTTATACCCCCCTGTGAATTTTAGAAGGAAGCAGAACAGGCAAACCCCAGTCTTTGCCACAGATTGTCCTTTCAGCTCTCAACACATCAAGCCCTCCGGGCAGTTGCTACGAAACACAGGCAGTTCCCACAGCGTCTCAGTGGCCCTTGTGCCAGAGAGGGTTAAAACCATCCCTTCCACAGGAACATTCTGAGAGATGTTGTGAGGAACACGTCCCAGACCAGACAAACAAAGAAGAAAAATCAGATGAGCAAAGATTTAAAAAACCCCAAAGCCTGCACTCAGCTATATCACTAAAGATAAAGAAGCATAAGGTTGCAGTTTCATAAACTTTCTAATTCTCTTAGGAAGATTACTGGAAGTTTCTCCTCCGGAGTTGCCTTTGTGGTGACATCTGTAACAAAACAAAAATAAAGCTTCGGTTCTCCCTGAAGTACTTGTAGGTTAAAGCTATAGCTCTCCCTCCCCATATCTGATGAATAGAGAATGCAGCAGTATTCTCAAATTTCTTAGGGTTTATAGACACAATGATTCACCCTTCGAGCCGCCGGTTGTGGTGTGATAATTGAAGATAAATCTGAGATTCCGTGGAACGGTGAAGAAGCAAATACTCTTGAGCATCTTTTGCAGCAGATTTTTCCCCCCCCAGAGTATTTTGTTCTCATCAAATGCAGATTTAGATGTTTGTGTCAGAGATCACAATCTGTATGCTGTTTATTTTAGGGAGAAGTCTTATAACAGTCTCTTCTTCGTAAAAAACTTAGAAGCAGTAGATGGGAAAGTGCACGATTTTTATCCCTGTCTGTATCTACCCACATTCTGCAAAGTGAGACTTCTCATTTTACTACAGGTCATACAACTCTCCCCCTGTGTTTTTCATCCCCATGAAGTGGTGACACCTCCAGCAATTCACCCCGTGCCTCACAGCACCGACAGATGCAGCCTCAGTGAAAGGTGGGGAGGCTTGCTCGTTGAGGGGGTGTGAAAATGAATGTGTGCTACATGAATGTGGCTTCTGTGGTGACAGCCCTCAGCTGTCCCTCCCCACTCCCATCATCCCTCCCCACTCCCAATTTTGTCTTCTGGAGTAGTCGGCACGGTGCTAATTATCTTGAGCCAAAACCTTAGGTGTACTGAGGTACCTAAAAGTTGGAATACTTGTATTTACAAAAGTGAAAGTAATTAGGCAAGTCCTCTAAAGATTTTGACTCGAGTTTCCTAATTATTCCTGCTGATGTCTCTTTTATGAAGTTTTCATGGGGGCTTTTGTGGATATTATACTTCTATATATCTAACGGTGGCATGTTAGAGAGTGGTGCTGCTGTTATTAATGTGCAGTGTGAGAATATGGCACATCTGTTGACAAGCACCATGTTCCATCACAGATTCCCCATTAATAACCACTCAGTGCCCAAGCTTGAGTAAATCCATTTTCCTATTTGTCTTGTACCACGGGTCTCCAGGCTTTGTGCAATCTCCACTGACAGCATCGGTCTGACTCTTGCAGAATAAAACAGCTTGAACTTTTCACAACTCCAAATCAGTTTTCTCTGTCAAAGGTGTGACTTTTAAAAGGGAATATATATTCCTTTTCCCCTAATCCTATTGCTCTCTGTGGAATGGATAGAAGCAATTGAAATATCCTGGTTTATCCTTGGATTGTCAGCTAAGGAGGAAACAAACACCCAAGAATTGTTATGTGAAAATGGTTCCCTGGGGAAATAGTCACACACGTTTTTTTTTCCTTGTTCTGACAAAAATCCCCAAGTAATTTGTCCAGGTCATTTTCTACAGTCAGCACAGCTCCGGACACGTGTTCCTTCCCCCCCAGGCAGGGGACACAATAACTCATTGCTTCTGCAGGACTCTTCCTCAGTGATTTAGTCAAGTTGCTGTCTGGCTCCCTGATTAATTCACACAGCTTCCTCACAAACTCTTCCTTAATAAGGTGGCAGAGCTCTGGCTCGGCAGGTTCCCCCTCTCCAGCACAATAATCCCTGGCTGTCAGCAGCATGCAGGCTGCTGGAAAAGCTTCTGGGTCTGGACAAGCTGTTTGAAAAGTGGCTTGGCTGCAGGACAGCCCTGCTGGTTGGATCTCCACGCTGTCTTCCAAGGTAGATCGCCATGGAACTGCAGATAGCCTGGTTCAAACCCTCTCTCTTTGCTTCTCTCCCACTGAGGAGCAAAAAACACTTTTTGAAAAGCAGACACAAAAGCTGTCAAGCACAAAGGGAAAACAGAGCACTGAGGTGTGAGAGGGGGCACCTCCCAGGTCACGGATCGGTGGTCAAGTGGGCATGTGCAAATCATCGCGGGTTTAGGAGCAATTTGTACACAAATGTCCACAAATGGCACCTTTTAGAAGCACAAATTCCACCTTCTAGACCACCCTGGTCCTGCTCTGCCCACTCCACCTTGGTTTCCTCATGCCACTGCATCACTCCATGCACGACCACCAGCCCTGGCTGCCCTTTGCCCTTCCCTCGCTCCTCTCCATTCTGTTTTCACCTTTTCCCTGGTTATCTCAGCACATTTATCTTTGAATTTTCTGTTCTTTATCATCAGCCTTCTCCCTCATGGCCAATATCTATTTCATGGTAATATGCAGAAAGTGGATATATAGGCAAAAGAGCTAATTAGGAACTTTGAATGGAGTCTCTGAAGACTCAGGTTCTGTGGTTAGGTTTAAAAGGGGGTTTTGTCTCCTGAATGTAAATCTGACAATATATAAACTTTAATAGCATCTTAAATCAGAGCACAGAAAGAATCTGTTTCCTTTTAAAACAACACAGTTATTTTCAGCTCCTGTAAATAGGGGATTGGGCAAGATGACCCTAATTTCCAACCTCAATCACGCTGTAATATTTATACATCTGGGAAAGAAAATTCCCTTCTGAGGATCTCTTATCTTGTTGCTGTAATAATCCTGACAAATTCATCTCTTCTGCTTCACGCATGTTGTAATTCTGTCTGAGAGAAGACAAATTAAAAAGTTCCCGTGTTTCACAAAACAAACAAACTGTGAGTGGGACTGGGAATGCTGCAACACCAACAGAGAGCAGAAGGTGGGTCTTGCACCAATTAATTACTTAATTTGGAAGGAGTCGTTTTGACAGGTCCTAGCAGATGAGAACATGCCGTGGTGCAGACTCTCAGGATTATTTTTTATCTCCTTTTTTTATATATAAAATGTGCAAGAGGGAGTGGTTTGTTGTTTGGAAATGGTCATTCCAGCAGGTAAATATTTCCTCCTGCAGTTTAACAGCACGTCTCAGAGAAGCTTTTCAAAAACATTTGAACAGCAGTAAGGAACTCAAGACTTTTATTCCTATGAAGCTAATTATTTCTGTAATGTAATCATTCTAGTTATGGGCAGGGGTCAGGTATCCAGTCTGCTAAAAACCCACAAGTGAAAATCCTTGCCTGAAATAAATATTAGTTACAAAAAACATGAGAAATAGACTTAGTAACAACTTCAATGTTACAACACAGTGCTTATAGTTGAAGAACAACACTGTGTTATTTATGAATTTTTCAGTTCAGTGTCTGATCCAAAAAACTATGGGAACCATCCTTTGGAAGGGTTCCCTCCATAATTTTTTTTTTTTTTTCCCAGAAGCAAATTTGAAGTTTCCATTTATTGTTTTTGCAATTTTTTTTTAACTCAGATCGTAATTGAAATACTTTCAAATTCTAATTTAAATTATTCTAAAACCGAAGGTTGAAACACTCTATTTATAACGTGCTAACAGAAATAATTGCAATTATCCAATGGCACCTCTCCATGGCTGACACTTCTTTCACCATAATTGTCAACAAATATTTTGTAGGCAGCATGGAACAGGATATTTAACACTTTTCTGAATTGTGCCTTCTCTTCCATGTATCTATTGAAGAATATCAGATTAGAGTCACTAATATGAGCCAGCCAAAAGATTGGGTTTCTGCTCCTTCCTACATTTACCCTGTTGTGTCACCTCCCACTTTTCAACATCTCTGATGATAGATGAGAAAAAAAACCTATGCAATTTCAGAATAAAAACAGAAGTAAATGTAAAATGATAGAGGCTTTTGTGGAAGATTAATTAGCATGATTTATACTTTAATTGTAATACAAGTAGATTAGAGAGAGTGGGGATGACATTGGGATTGCTTTGTTTTCAGACTTCTGCTATCTGGAGCCCATAGAGAGTCACTTTTGAAATAGTGTGGGGAAAAAAAGGAAAAATACAGCTGACTATAAAAGATTATTCATATATTCTCTTTATAGTTATCCTCAGCATTTTCCTGGGCTCTGATTCTGAAAATAAATCCATTGGTGATGAGCAATTGCACTGTGTACTTGTTGGGTTCAATTCCTCTCCCTTTTAAAAAAAATTCTCTTTAATTACAATTTTTAAATTTTATTATTCATTCTTATAATATTTTATTTCAATTATTAAAACGTTCTCATCTCAACCCACAAATTTTCTCGTTTTTACCCTTCTGATCCTTTCCTTCATCCCACTGGGAGGAGGAGCAGTGAGCAGCTGTGTGGTGCTTACTTGGGGTTAAACCACATCAGCAGGATTTTCCTGTAGCTGAAGTAGGGTGTCCAGATTTATCCCACAATGGTTCAGAGCAGTGGTTGAGAGGGATGCAAGATTTTGTTCTGTCATTTCTGATCTCGAGTCCCAGCATTATTCTGCTCCCTTGCAGTGTAGTATCTGTTGTAACTGGGACATTTTCAATCCTTGCACTAATGCAGCAAAAACTAAAGCATTTTCATTTCTTTGCAACGTTATTTCTTAAACTTCTGTGAGCAGGGCTCCAGCCTCTCATCATAACCCTCTTTTCCTCTCCCTTCTTCCCACTCCCATAACCCCTGCACTTTTTATTCCTGGCGGCAGCTCTGCTCAGCTGGGGCAGAGAGAGGAGAACCAGTTAAAATTACTGAGGGCAGTTCTGGAGGACAGAGCTGTTCCCAGTCAGTCTGTGGGTTTTGTGACCCATTTATGGCCACTAAGGAGCTGTAAAGCACAGTCTGAGAAGCACTGTCTAGGAATTCATCTCTGATGATTTACTCTAGACACTGAGGTGAGACATACTTGGCTAAATCCACCATAAACAGTCCCAGACTCGGGCCTAATTCTGCAAAACCTTTGCTCAACATATTCTCGAGCTAAATTTTTCATAAACATCTCTAAAATGTTAGCCTGAAATGTCAGCCTGAAATGTCACCTGGTCTTTCATTACCGTCACCATTTTGTATCAGGTTGTGTTGGCTTTCATATCTCAGTAACAACGTGGATGTTATTCTCATTTGTCTGCAAGGCAAGGGAAAAACAAGAGTCAGAAGTAAGACAGACAAAAACATTTGCTCTTGCAAAGAACAGGACAAAGAGACAATCAGAAAACAAACATTTTTTTAAATTAATGTTTATATTTGATTAGAAAAGGCTGACCTTTATTACACTGGCGTGTATTTTTCCCTATCTACAAGAAAGCAGAACAGTGACTGGTGAGAGAAAGATCTAATGGATCAGAGAATTTACATTTAATTTGCATACAGTAATTTTTTTTTTATCTTTATCACTTCTGTTTTGCAACCTGCAGTTCAATTAGTTTCATCTTTCTGTATTACGTCTGATGAGACAGAATGTGAGTTACTGAGTAATTTCTGTGTAATTTGCTGCTTTGGCATTAAAGGCAGATATTTCAGGGAAGAAACTCTCCTGGCTTGGCCCCCCAGAGAGTTTGTTACCCACTGAACAGTGCAGCCATCCCAGCCAGTTTGTTCAGCACAAAGCTGTGAGAAACAGCTTTACTAAGGTCCAGGCGGACACAGCCACAGCCTTTCCCTCTTCCACAAAGTGGTCCCTTTGTCACAGAGGGAGGTCAGGCTAAATACTGAAAAAGTGAAAGTAAGGCAAGACCTGCCTTTTGTAAATCTGTGTTGGCTGGGGCGGTAGAAAACCAAAACTGTAACACCCTGGTTGCCTTGATCTGCTCCGTCATCTCTCCTGACACCCAGATCAGGCTGCCAGACCTGCAGTTCTCTCCTTTTTCTGCCAGTTTCCATCATAGGGAGTCACAGATGACTCCTGTGCTCAGTCTACATCCATCTGTATTTTCTTTCCTTATTCTGGCATCATAAACTCTGCTGGGGCTCACAGGGCACAGAGGTTTTTCTCTGGTTGAGCTACATTCCCCACACCGGATTTCTAACCTGTGACTAGAACTGTTCGTGTGACAGGACACTGCCCACACTGAAATGTTTTGCTAAAACAGAAGGCAAAAACATTTATCCAACACTGCCCAGGCACTAGGAGTCTAGTCCCAAAATCTGTGGAGCAAAGGGATATCAGGGGTAGTTTTCCCTGCTCAAGTGAAGATCAAAAGGCAGATAAAGAGTAATAATACTCCTGAGGGAGAGACCAAAAAGTGCACCCAGCTGAATGAACGGATCTAAAAACCTAAGGTAATAACTTAGAAGGAAAGACATCCTCCCTCAAGCTATCCATGTGCAAAAGTATAAGTAAAGAAAGTTCCCAGGGGACTGAGTAATTTCCAGGGTATCAGAACTCCTGCAAACCCAGGAGAAAACAATTGAATTTCAGTGATAGAACTAAAGATAGAGACATTAAAATGAAGAACAGACATGACCAGCCTCATCAAAGTATTTATGCTGAAAGAAGTCTACAGGCCCATGTGGGCACTAAATCTCAAGAGTCTTATTAATGAATCCTTTTCTTTCGATACTTTTTGCCTAATTGTTTGCATAGTTTTCAGTCCACCATTATGCTCAATGGGATTCATGTTCTAAGACTGTCAGCTTCGAAAAGTAAAAAGATCTTCTTGTGATCAAACACACCATGAACAATCACTCTAAGACAGCAGCTCAGTCACATTTAATATCCCCAAAAATACTACAAAGGAGCAGTCTAAATTTGATTGATGTTAGAGGGAAATATCCTTCCTCCATCATTTTTTAGGCAGTGACAATAGGGACAGCCTTTATTTGCTCCTGGAATAATTGAACTTTAAAAACCTGATAAACACGATGGAGAAAATGGATTGACTTTAAATTTAACAGTGGATATCACAGAGTATAAAAGAGTCTTTTAGATGATTGAGGGATTGGAACAGCTGTCACAGGAGGAGAGCTGGGTGTGTTCAGTCTGCAGAAGAGGACAGTCACAGAGATCTTCCCCTTGTGCAAGAATAACTGATGGAAGAGTAAAAATAAGGTGACACCAGACTTGAGGTGTTGCAGTGTGAGAGGCAATTTCACAAACTGAAATACAGGAAATTCCATCTAAACATAAGAAAACAGTTCCTCACTGTGAAGATACACACTGGAACAAAGTGCCCAGAGAGGCTGTGGAGTCTCCATTTTTGGAGACCCTAAAACTTTAAGCTGGTCATGTTCCCAAGAATCCTGCTCTAGCTGCTCCTGGCTCTGAGCTGGGCTTGGTCTAGGTGGTCTCCAGAAGAACCTGCTCACAGCAGCCCATTCTGTGACTCTCTGAGCTGACTAATTTTTTTAAAATCAATTACTTCCACAGCATTGTTTTATCAATGATCTAAGTTGTTCAGTTTTGCTACAGCTGTATTTGCATGAGTTGTCTCACAAGAAGGGGAGTTACTCCTAAAACCTTGTTGGTCCCACAGAAGTTTTTTTTCTGATCCATCTCCTAGAAATATTACTATGGCAAAGTTCTCAAGAGATTGACAAAAGGATGGTAGGGTTTGTTTGCTTTCAGATAATGTTTCTGGGAAGCTGTAGCTAAGAATGTTTCTGACCCCTTTTATTTTAGGGCAATTTCAAATGCAATTGTTTTCTAATAAAAATGCACTATTTGTTTAAAAAACCTGTTTTTCAAAAACTTAAACTTCCTCTGAGAATATTTCTGGCTGATTTTTTTAGCCTGCCCTTGGCATGGTTTTGTTGTTGGGTTTTTTTGTTTGTTTTGGTTTGGTTTGGTTTTTTTTTGGTTTGTGTTTTGTTTTGTTTTTCTTTTTCTTTTTTTTTCTTTTTTTTTTTTTCTTTCTCTTCTGTATGTATCTATTTTCCCTCACCTTACAGGATAAAGTCTGAATCTAACTTTCTTTGGTATGTGCTCATCCAGTATCTACTGGGAAGAACCCAATACCCTTACCTGCCTTCAGAGAGAAAATTAATAGTGGTAACAGTGGGAAAGTTAATGCTTAACAGGTAAATTTTCCAAAATGCTGACATTTGTTTGCCAGAGTTTTTGCAACTAAGTAGTTTTACCTGTCCTATCTGCCGTCATGTTGTATATTCTTGTGTTTAATGCAGATTCTATTGAAAATTAACCTCAGTAATTATTTCTAAAGTCTTATTAAGATAAGCTATAAATTCTTTTCTGTGGAGGACCTTAGAGATAGGAGCAAGTGCTCATTTTTCTAATTCATGGGAGAGAATAAACAGCTCCTATTGCTCCTGCAGTTCCCAGGCTAGAAGGAGGCTCTGGCCTTTTCACAGGTTTTCCTTTGCTCTTTTCTTTGCTGGCCTGTCCTTCACTTCTTGGGTTTTTTTCTGCAACATTTCTTTGCCTGCCCGTGTATTACATGAATATAATCTGTCCTCAGGACAATGAGAGGTCACCTTACCCCTCCTCTCTTGGAAAAGTCAATATGAACTGGCTGGAGACAAAAATAGTCCTTGCAAGTGTGTGTCATTTGTTCTTGCTCAGACATGCAGTCTCGAGAGGAAAATGGGACATTTTGAAGCAGACTGTGAGCTCGGTTTGCTGTAATATTGAGGTATGGTCAGCATGTGTGCACTACTGCCACGTGTAATCTGGAGTAAAAGGTGTAGCTTATCTCTCTTGCCACCTGAGGGGATGGGTGGGCAGGGAAAAAGAAAAGAGGAAAGGGTAAGAAAAGTACAGTTAAAATAGAGTTAGTGTATGAAGTAGTCATATAGAAGGAGTAGAGACAAAAAAATATATATTTAACAATGGCAGTACATAAGCTTTGCTTAATAAACTGTCCTCCTTTTGTACTGCAGAGTTGGTTTTTTTTCTGGACTCAGCATCATTTACCTTCAATACTCTATTCAAACATCCACAGGACATGTTAAAGTACACACTAAAAACTGGCCATTTGACACTTGTATGGCTTATTTGACTTCTACGGATGTACATAAAATCACAGCAAGCTGGGGTGAAATCCAGCCTCATTAATCAGCCCCCTTTAAGTCCTTTTTTAACTTGACTGGCTGACAAATTTCTTTGAGGCTCCCTGGAGATGGATTAATTTTGCTCGGAGTGATTAAAAATCAGGTAGGCTATGAATTTTCTGTGTGTACTTTGCTAATGTAAGGCAAGCATTACACTGAAATTATCCTTGGGATTTTTCAATCCTTTTGGCAGACTTTAATAGGGATACTTGATCAATTGTACTCTACTACGTATCAGTGAAAGCAGTAACATTCTCATCAGTTTGATAGAAAACTAAATCATGCCACCTACTCTCTGAGATGTCCTGGGTACCTGCAAAAATTAAATAACATCTGTGTGTGGGAATCGATACTTAAAACATCATTGTCATTGGCATTAAGTGCTAACTAATGTGAATTAGAAAACTGATGGGTAGCTGAGCACCTGAGGTGTGTGCTGTTCTGTCTCTGGAATGTTCAGCAGACTCAAATCAGACTCACAGTGATGCCTTGGGAAGGCTGAACTGGAACAGAGACTGGACAGAGCCAGAGAATAAAGTAGAGATCTATTAAAAGGCCTTTAAGGATCCACCTTGGGCAGGACAAGAGCCTGGCCAGGGCTACACCCAAGGTGGACCTAAAATGGACACAAAATGACCACAGGTCGTTTTACACCTCGTTGTGATAGTTTCCAACAGTCTGGAATTTCTAGGTGATGGGGCCAGTTTTACACATGGATTCCCCTTGAACACACTTGAAATGAGAGAAGAGCTATTTTAGTCATGCTGAAGCTTCCAGACCAGAATCTCAAGCTACTTGTAAATGATTTATCCAATGAAAATGTAATTTAGTTTTGATTGCTAATCTCTCTCTGTAGGAAATAGAGGCTAATCTCCGGAATCAGAGCAGTAAACCGAGGTGAGCTGAACCTGGAAGCTGATTGTTGTGTTCCTTGCTTTTAATAGCTTTTGTTTTCCAGTAAAACAGATTTGATAGAAAAGGACTGGACAGGCCCCCCACTGGCTGCCTAGAGTCTCTTACAGCAACCTAAGTTTTGCATTAAAATGCTCTTTTCTTCAAGAGCCAAGCTGCCAGTGGGTCTCGGTGTGACAGGTGATATGTGCAGGGGCAAGAGTGGTTCACTACAGAGCTTTTGACTGTATTATCATGTTTAGTTCACAGGATGAATACGTTTTTGTTAGGAACAGGGGCCATGGATTATGCCTGGTGCTGGTGTTCATCATGGAGATGTGTCTTGTGCTGCATTCCAATGTGGGCATAGATATGTCCCTCATGATTTCAGAGACTCTGAAAAATCCACTTCTTATTTTTATCAAATATAACCTGGTTGAGTTTTTTTCTTGCTATTTTTTTACTGAAAACCCTGAGCTGAAAAGCTCAGTTCTTCTGTCTTACAGAGCTACAAAAAAATATTTGCATTTTACACATTCTCCTCTCCTTTTCTTGTTAAAAGATTATTAAAAAAAAAAAAAAAAAAAAAAAAACAACCAAAAAACACCTGATTTGGAGTTTCAGAAGCAGGGAATAAAGTTTTGCTTTAATTTATGGTTGCCTGCTCCCTGATTACCCCAAGGAACAACCTTGTGAGAGAGCTTTGGTTTTTTATCTGATCCAGTTGCCTTTGTGCAACTGCCGGTTTAATGATGAGAATAGCATTTTGCTCATTTGGACAAGACGTTAAAACCTTGTTATGGGTGTACCAGAATTTCAGACAGAAAAAGAGGAAGGCCTCTGTTTATATTTCTACCCTTTACCATGATCTCAGTTCAAGAAAACACCTCTGCAAGGTAGGATATAAGGGTGTGCTCAATGTTAACCTTGTTCTTGAAATCATACTAACAACGAAGCCATTCAAGGGGAAGAGGATAATGTTTTCATTTTTAGAAGTTACAGAGAGTGGAAATGTCTGCATTTTCATAATTTTTATTAATTTTTTTATCCGAACTACCATTCCCCCTAGGAGTTCAAATATTTGGCTTTTTTTTTGTTTGTTTGGCTGTATTTTTTTCCTTTAACCAAAAAATGCCCATTATGCCTGAAAAAAACCCTCAAAAGGCTCTTTAGCATCTGTGCACTCCAATAAGATGTCAGGGATTTTATATTGCCTATTATACCAGAGCAAGTAACCTCATCACTGAACCAGGACCATTATATTTTTTTTTAATTTACAGGAAAAAAAAAGAAGTAAAAAGCCAAATTATGTTTGATTACGACTATACCTGGAAGGTCTTGCAGAAGGTGTCATAATTCCATCTATCATTACAGCAGCCGAGCTATAATGAAATGTTGAGGAAATTGAATTTGCCGATTTTAGTTACGTGCAACTTAATTATAATTCATTTAGTGCTAATCACGTACATCTCATGCAGAAGGCTGACTGGGTAAAGCATTTCTTATAATTCACCAAAGCTCTTTTCCTCCTCCAGTTTTATTTTGCATATAGTATCTTTCTAAACACAGATACTTGGACTATTATAGCCGCGCCCATTGTCCAAGGACCACGTGAGAAGTTGTCTCATGCCTACAGATCTCTCTTCATCAGATCTGCCTGTCAAAACTGGCCGAGTAATTGGGACAATTAAGGTGCCCCTGAGATATAATTATCCTTTATAATTTCTCTATATGTTTAAGAACAGTGATGATTGGCTCACAAAAACAGGTTCCCCACGGTACAGTGCGAAAGAGGAGACTGGAAAAGAACAGATCAGCTTTCATCTCCCCCACCTAAACACTCCCTAAAATAATTTTAGCCCAAACTCTTCCTCCTGTGCCAGTAACTTACACCACAAAGCAACATTTTAAGTATGTGTAGACAAATAAATGAGGATGATCTCTGTTCGGAGCATCCTTTGGTGTATTAGATCCCGGTAATGGCTCTCAGTTGCAAGTGAGAGGAAGATAAATGTGACAGCTGTTTCCCCATGCCCCACTGGCTCACTATTCATCTAGTTAAGTACACAGACAGTCCTCTGAGACCCTCTCCTGCCTCACAGCTCCTCCGTGGCTCTGCAGCCTTATTCCCAGCGCCACAGATTTAGACAAACAGAACATCTTACCCTAATTATCTGGGCAGTTAATGGGAAAGGCTGGATGCTTCCCCCACCAGGACCCCTCACAGGGCAGGGCTGTGGCTGCCCTGAAATCACCAGCATTTGCAACAAGGCACAAAATGCCCCTTGGCCACAAATGTCCAGGGCTCCTCAGACATTTCAGTGCCCAGCCCAGAAATTTTATTCTTTCTCCCCTGCTTATCCATCTGGCTATAAATTATAAAATCCAAAATAAAGTTTCACTTGGGTTTTTTTGTGGGTTTTTTTGGCGTTAATTGTTTAGGTGGAGCGACAAGCTGGTTGTAAACGAGCTTTTAAATGCGAATGTACTAACACAGCACTCCCTCCTCTCCCGATTTCAAAATGCAAATAGAATACTAAGGAGTTAATATTTCCCTCAGACAACTGAAGTGTAGCACTTGCTGCAGTTTCTAAAGAATGCATACATTTAAAGGATAAATACGACAGGAATAGGTGTATTCATGAAGGAAGTGTTTATACCACATTTATTTCCCCTAGGCAAGAACATTGTTTTTCCCACCTCCACGGCTCAATTGTGTGTTTCTACAATCCACATTCATACAATTACATTACTGAGGGAAAAGGTGCAGTGATTATTTTAATTCCATGTCCTTCCAGCCCAAAACCAATTTTTACACATTTTTTTTGCTGTGGCTATCAGATCATGAAATTCCCTGACATGAAATAAATTCTCATTAAAACACATGGCCCTACTGAAAAAAATCAGACTCTAAAGTCATAATAAGGCACTATCCTCTCGCAGGGGATAGATTAGAGGGTTGTCAGTCACAGAGGAATCAGAATTTGGCCAGATGTTTAATTTCAGTCTCCACCCAGATCTAATTTGCCTTCTACATATCCTGTAAGTGTGCAGATTAAAGATTTCAGGAAGAATTTACTGCTGCTTTGCACCTTGCACATTCACATACCTTCAGCAAAGTGTGTGAAGACACAGTTTACACTGTCCCAGCTGAAGGAGACGGCAGGCATTTCACATCTGCTTTGCCTGCATCTGTTTCATGAGGCAGTTGATGATGCAGCTCGCCAGCACATCTGTAATGTTCTAATGAGCCAGGAGAGCAAGTAGCTGCTACTTCTTTCACCTTTTTCTCACCTGGAAAGTGTGCAGGCTTGGGTTAAGTGAGGTTGAAGGCCAATTTACTCTGCCAGCAGCAGAGACAAAAGTTGTCTCCTGACTAAAACTCATATATTCTAAAGTTCTATTTGGAATGCATCCTAACATACCGTATGTGTTCTTAAGTCTACTATAAGGGATCTGCTGGGATTTTTCAAATCTATGTCTCACTGACAGCAGAAGAAAACAATGTATTTTACATACTACGGAAGAGCTATTTCCAGACTGGGCCAGCCTGAGTTATACCAGGCTTTGCCCCACTTGGTTGCATGGCTCTAGAATCACCACATTAAAACCACGATGGCAAAGGGTGATCTGAGCATTTCTCACAACTTCCAGTCGTTAAGCACCCAAAGGGCCAATTTTCAGAACTGAGGAGCAAATTCAGGATCCAACAGATGCACGAAGATAACAATACTAACTCAACAGAAACTGTTAGAAGCCACCACTATTTGGTCTTAGCCTGTCTGGGCTGAGGATGATTCCAAAGAACATTTAAGACCAGACTTTTCATGCTTTCCTGTTTGATAGTCCATGCAACATGGCTGGGCCACTCTTGCCACTCCCATTTTCTGGGATATGTGAAATATACCGGCTGTATCTCCTCCTGACTGCATGAGTTGTTTTAAAAACTAGTAATAAAAGGGTCTGAAAATGAAAAATTATTTTCATTTTCATTCCGCTCTCTGAAAATGCCTTTCAGGAGAGTGGGAACTCTTCAGCAGGTTATTGGGAAGAATGGGATGCCACCATAGTCACTGACAAGGCCTACACAGCCTCCAAATGTCCTGCATAGAATCCTGGTTTTCCGGGAAGGTTCCTTTAGATAAACGAAGTCCCCTTCTTCTCTCACTAGTTCAATAAGTGAGCAAACCTTGGAAAAGCCTGTACACCATAAAAGTATTCCTTGAAATCATCTCAAACAGAATGTAGCCCCAAGGTGAAATTCTAACAAGAGCAAAAATTGGTCATGCACGATTACTTTCTGACACACAAAATAGCCAGCTTAGATTTTATGTCATCATTAAATAAATGGGAACTAACAAAAAAGTGCTTCTTTTCTTTCTCTGTCCTTATTACTGCACAATATGTTTTGACAATGTTTTCTTCATTAATTTGGACCCAACTCAAGCTTGCTTTTATTCTGTGTAATGATTTCCAGTAGTGTAAAGAGGTTATATAGAGCTGCATTTTGGATTTCACAGGTTTTTACTCCCACTGGGGTACAGGGAAAGGGGAGGGGATGGGAGGTAGGTCTCAGGGGGTGACCAGAGCAGCTCCTCTGCAGTAACGTGGAAGGAAGGAATGCTGCACTGAGGCTTGGCTCAACTCACTCTGTCACTGAGGGACACCTAAACTGGACACAAACTCTAGATATGTCTTTATTCATTATTCTTACTTTATCATTATTTATTATTATTGTCATTAAACTTTACTCATTATTATTAATAAGGATAGTCTGCCTTCTGATTCACTCTGGGCGAAATTCTGCTAACACTGACCCTAGGATTACACCTTCTTCTGGCCTAAGGTCAGTGAAGCTCTTGCAGAACATTATCTGATATATCTGAGGGTCTCTGAGTTGTCTCCTATTCAGGATCCCATTCCAGATGGCAGGCAGCTCGCTCTGCTGCTAACCAGAAAACACACAAAGCCTTCGGAAACAATGCGCCGAAAGAAAGCCTGTAGGGCTCCTGCTTTTCCTTTTAGTCCTGGCACTTCTGCTCCTTTTTACCAGCGTGTGAATGAGAGCAAATGAGGTGCAGGGTAGAAAAAAGAGAAGTGTTGATAAAGACGTTGTTACATCTCTCTCAGGCCATCAGCACAGTACTAAGTGTTTTAGTGAGCATCTGTTCCTCCCTCCTGTTATCAGCAGTCAGTTCATCTCTCCTGTTTACAGCAGAGTCCCATGGCCACACTGCTCTCCCTGTTCCTACAGGAGCTGCATCCTTCCCTTCCTGAGAAGTCATTCCCTTTGCAGTTAATTACCCCACTCCAGGGGGGTAGCAGAGAGAAAATAAAGAAGATTCTACTGAAAATGAGGAAAAAAAAATATACAAAGTTCGAAAAATATAATCTGTATGATTCAGTGGTCTAAGGGAATGGAGATCAGTGCTGATCTGGAAATGTTAAATGTAGGGTATTCATCAAAAGATGTAAGTTTGTCATTCTCCTCTGAGACTGACCACAGAGCAATAAATGCACAGAACACTGCAACATCCTCCCCTCTTAAAATTACAAAATAAGTCTGAAGTCTGGGTTCTGATTTGACTCTGACCCTTTCGATCTGAGATTAGTAGTTTTACACTCCACTAAAGTCTCTGAAAATACCAGATGAGGTCTAAAATGGAAGTAGAACGCTTTCGGGCTGACACAGCTATCAGTCCTGCCCTTCTCTGCGTTGAGTATTTGAGAAGTGCATCTTCACCCCCAAATTAGAACAGAGAAAGTTTCAGATAATGATTATTTCAGCCACTCGACATCCATTTTGTGTTGTTATGAAATGTTTGGCTGAACAAAGAGGTATTTATGGGAGACCAATTGCCTTTCCCTAGGCTGCTGCTCAGGCGTGGTGTCACTGAGCCCATCAGACTCGGGAGTCCAGGGAGGAGGCAGGTCAAAAGGAGTTGGGTAATTCCTTCTTTGCACCCATGACAGGGAGTAAGCCACTTAACAACCAGGTGTGAATTACCCCTTATGCAGCAAGAAGAAGGAGAAAAGACTGGCTGAGTCACGATTTGCCCCTGGGTCTGGCTGCATCGCCTGTTTCATCCCTCGCTCTGACCCAGAGCAGGGATGTGAGCCTGCTGCTCTAACTGCGGGGGCAGGGAAGAGCTGGAGCTCATCCCACCCTCCTCTCCTTCCCACTGCAAGGAGAACTCTGATCCTGAGAGGAATACCAGTCTTCCTGGTCTGGTTCAAAGTCGAGTTGCAAAGGCCAGAAACAGTTTCCATCCCCAGCGTGACACTAATGGAATATCTCGGTGGTTGTTTGAGAGCTGGGCTATGAAAGACCAGAGACAGGAATGATACTTGTGCACTGCGAGCTCCAAGAAAAATGACAAATGCACTGCAGTTCCTGTGATGATGATTAGCTGTGAGTGGAACACACGGGTCAGTTCGGATGTTTTTCTAGCTGAAAACAAGCCCTAGTGGGTTAGGGTGTGGGAAAAGGAGTGTGTCCAATGTTTCCTTCTTTTTGTTTTTATTTAGAGCTGAAAATGCCGCAATACGAGATATCACCTGGGCAAATAAGCTGTTTGGGTCAGATGGGACAGAACATTGCAGGGCCTTGTTCCTGGTCACCGGGATGTGAAGAACAAGTCAGTTCTTTCCAGGGGGCTGCAAGGCCAGGCTTGGGGTTGTCTTACCCTTGTTCAAAGAACTCTGCTGAAGGCAAAGATCTCTAGTCAAGACAAAGCCCCTAATGGCTCACTAACTTCTTCGAGGTGGAAGTCACAGTTGTGCCCGGCCTTTTTCTGACTCTCGACTTACTTTCAGTCTCCTGTGTTTGGTTATATTTCATACTCTTGCTTTACAGCCACAGGATTCCCTGTGCACGATGCAGTGTTCCAGTGCACTTTTTTCATAAAGGCCATTGGCAGTCTTTGAAAGCAGGCTGTAAAAAAATCTACTGGTAGAGCTTACCAGGTTTCAAGGTGAGCTAAGGTATTCCAGGCTATGAAATGAGAGTGTCTGTGCCTTCATTTTGGTAAGTCAATTGTCAATGAGATAAAGGCAATACTCTTTTTTATGGTGAATTACTATAAACGTGATTTTTCACTTCTTAGAAGATCAGCACAGCAGGTCAAATAACAGATGATCTAGTAAACCTGATTTATTCTCTCTTTTTCTCTCTTCCTCTCCTCCCTTCATCACTAGGAGTTAAAAGATCACGAGACCATTATACATACAATTGCATTCTGCCATGCTTTGCTATATTTTGCTTCACCTTTGGGTAAAGATAGATTTTTTTGCCCCCCAAGGAGGAACTCAGTCACATCATAGCCATAACTTCTATTATCTTCTTGCCTGGAGAGCTTAGATCTATTCAACTGTGAAATAGCTTGTCCCTATATTATGCAACCCTGGTAATTCTCTGTTTGGCATTACTCATAGATGCCCAGGGTGGAAGCATCAGCTCCAGGAAAAGAGGGTGGGAAGTTAAATGTAGCACCAGTACTCTACAGTCAGAGCAAGAAGGAAAAAAAACCCAAAGATATTCATGTATCTTAGAAAAGTGTGGAATAAAACCACTGAAAAATTATCTTTGAAAACAGACTAAGTGTCTTTCAATAGAGTGTGAGATATTTCTGAAGAGTAAATCCCAGCTTTTGTGGAATTTTCCATTATGCAACTGAGAATTTCGTGACAGAGAATTTTTTATCCACTGTCTAGACTCAATAAGAAGCCCAGTTTTTATATAAACTTATGTACGTGTTCTCACACTATGGAGACGTCAGAAGAGATGCCACAGTTAAAGATGGTTGGTTGAAATATACAGATAAAGCAGCACTAAAATCAAATTTCTTCACACTTCAAAGAATTCAGACTGAATTTGGTATCAAACTGACAATCCAACTTTCCAGAATAAAATTTATTATGACTTTCTTTTTGGAAAATAACTTAGTGGCTTCCATTGGGAATTTCCTCCTCCTGCTGTTGCTTATGTCTACAGATCTTATGTATTATGTCTTATTTCAAAATGTTTGGGTTTAATTTTCATTCGAGGTCCTTTTCCACAGCCAAAGACAACTGTAGGTTATCACAAAAAACAAACCCCAGTATTCCGTGTTTCAGGATCTTTTGGGAGCATTGAAGATTTTTGGGGCAGGCTCTGCATGCAAGTGTCTGTGTGGACGACAGGCTGACCCCATGGCAGAGGGAGGCAGCAGCTCTTGGGTACAGCCTGAGCAACACCCGGGTTTGACCTTGACAACAGATTAAAGAAGTAGATTTTTCAGGTAATGTGGCAGCTGCATAAAGTTTGGAGCTGTAAACAGAAAAATCAGCGTCTCTGGAGATACCCTGCTCAAAAGGATGGAATTTTGTACATTTTTAATAAATAAGCAGAAATGCAACAGTTCTGCTATTTTTTTCCCTCCCTGCTGAATCAGAATATCCCAAAACCATTAAATATTGATCTGTTGCTTGGGTCAAAAGAGATACTACAGTCCATATCCTCCCAGACATTCTCCAGCTAAAATATTATCTTCTCCTCCTGCTCTGCTGTTGATATAATACCCCCAGTCTAATACATTCTTGAACATAGTCCAATTCTGACATTTTAAATGTGAACAGATTTACATTTTGGTTTTCAGAACAGTTTACAGTGAACCACACAAAGATTAATCAGTAAGTCTGCTCCAATATCCATCTACTTTTATTTTACCTTATTCCAAGCCAACTTTTTAGGTCAGGATAGAAGAAAAACAGACAAGAGAATGTATGTTAGTGTTTGGAGTCACTAAAAGATGAAAAATGATCATGGTTTTGTGTTAATTGATGAAAATTTCAGAAGAAAATGTAAATAGGAGAGATTTTAAGAGGTGTGTGAAGCAAAGGCAGATGGGCATTTGTGTGGAGCCTGCAGCTGAGGTAAATCCCACTTTTTAAATAGGGAATATCTCTGTGACTCCTTCCCCACTTCCTTTCTGGACACCAGCTGGGCATTCACAACTGCAAAAGTTCTGGTGGACCTATCCAGAACTCCAAGTCCTTCCTTATTTCATCCAGTTCTTTTGCAAGAGCAATAATACATTCTTTAAAATTGTTTGAATGTCAGACGGCTTCTCAGGTGGCTCTGTAGAAAATTTTATTTTATTATTTGCAATATTTTTCCGTTCCCTCAATAATTCAGTTACAGATTGTTTTGACTGTCTTTTTGCTAAAATACTGAGAGCACTGTAGGAGGTAAAATACAAATTTGACAGGTAAAAGCAGTTTAAAAGCATATGGTTTGCCTATGCTGCATCAAACAATGTCGTTCTCAATTACAGACACCAAATCCAAACACTTTGAAAGGCTTTGAAGGTGTTTGACAGTTTAGAAACTCTCATCCACATAAAAGCAGCATAATATTTTAAAATTACTGATGAAGACAGATATGGAAATACCTGGTCCTGATCATTTTTGTCAGTGAAGTTTGGGAATGTGATGGATGAACTTGACTCCTTGGCCACAGTTTGGTAGAGGCTCCAGAGTGTCTGAGCTGAAACTGGATCAAGGAATTTGCTCTAGGAAAGAACACACCACAAATGCTTGGGCTAAATATCAGCAGTGATATCATAATTGATTGGGTTGGTGAATATTTAGGTGGGAGTGAAAGGAAGCTGTTGCCTCCTGGAAGAAGATTTCCACTTCACACAACAAATGAATATTTCTATATCAATCTTCCCCACCATCAGAAAGAAGGTTGTGCCACAGCACCTCAACACAAACATCCTCCTCTTAATTAGATTTTAGACCTGAAAAACAGGGAAAATAAAAATAACTGGTGTGGTAGGAATGGTGGAAGTACTGTGACATCTCCCCTGATTACAAATCGGGTAGTGAGGTACTTCAACATGGAAAATCGACTTGGTGCCATCTGCAAAGTCATAATCTTACTCTTAATGCCTTGGTAGTCTAATTAATGTAAATACAAAAGTCTGAATAATTGCTTTGGGGTCATCTTAATTAGAACTTCCCATCTTTTAATTGGCAAAGAGATTAATTAAGATATACACTCAACTGTCCACTAAATCTCATCCCTTGTATTTTGTGAAGAATTTTCCCATCTCAGGTCAAGAATACTAATCCTACCTCACTCTTCCACTCTGCCAGCAACGAAGGGCAATAATCTTCTCACATGCACCCTAAATCACACCAAAACACTGACATCCGACTCACTGCATTCCCTGTGTGTGGATGAGCTATGGAAAAGAAACAGCTGCCACCACTAAAACTCCACCTCTGGAAGTCCAGAGGAAAAAACAAAGAAGGGAGGAGCAGAGGGAGCAGAGCTCCAAGCTTGAAAGACCCAAACAGAGACCAGCCCATGGACATGTCCAAGCCTTGGCAGCTGCTTGGAAGAGGAGCCATGGTAGGAAATTCCTGGGATGGAAAAGGATGGAGAAAGACCTTAAAACCTTGATAGTGTGAGAGTTTCTTAATTCACATCTTTCTTGTATCCAGAATTTCTCACCATTTCTCATTAGTTTCACAATCTCGGCACTAGAAACAAGTTGAAGTGCGACTGCACTGGGTTTTCAGGGGAAATTAAATGAGAACTGGAAAAAAAAATTGGAAAGTGGCATTTCCAGCCAAGTGCCTCTGGCAGGTTTGGGCATGACCACCATGAGCGATGAAAGGTGATGGAATAAGGTGTCAGCACATTTCCTGACAAAACAAAGCCTCAGGGGGTCACACAGCCTTTGTTAACAAAAGGATAATGTTATTGTGGGGGCAATGTGCTTGTAAACCTACAGGCAAATGAGACAGGGAACCCACAGCTTTACCTCTCTGTTATGCAGTCTGGAGAAAAACTGGAGAGAGAGACAAAAAAAATCCACAAGAGAGCGTTTTACAGCCTGGCAGGCCAGCATAAAGAGGCAGAATCTGAGAGCAAAGACAATACCTCTCGTTTGATTCCTTCAGCATTCAGGAAAGGAGGCCCGTGTTCTCTGAAAATAACAACAGGTCTGCTTCAAAGAGCTGCTGGTGCTGCACACATATTTCTTCTTAGCAGAAAACCCTGCTAGGTCCTGAACGTGTGGCTGAACGCTCAGGTCAAAGCAGCAATTGCTCCTTTCAAGTTGCCTTGTCATCCGAGTGACATTACTGAGACCAGGGCCTCTGAAGGATCCTGGCACCGGGGAGCAAAGGAAGGAATCAAAGCACTTTTCCAAGGAGAAGTTTGATAATATTTCCCTTTTCTGAAGTGAAGGCCTCTGAGCTGACCTTCTAGCTGCTCGTATTAATTCCAGCATTGTTACAACACAACCATTTGCCCTCAGGGGAAAGAAGGAGAACATTTCCATGCAGAGACTCTAAATACAAATGGATTGGGGTTGGGAGTTGAGGCTCTCAACACCTCTGAGAGTGTCCATCACCTCACAGAAAAAGGCTTAAATAATTAGCGAGACGGCACGGTTGAGTATGTCTTGAAAAGCAAAGAGGGTTTAATAAAGGAGGAAAGTTATACAAAAAACAGAGAGCAAAGCTGATCACAGTGTAGGAACAGGTCCCACACACCTGCTACAACACCTTGAGAATGCACTGAGAAGCCTCATGCTCTGCCTTAAGTATTGGATTATTTAGGTGTGTTTTTTTGGCAAACAGCCCAATAGAGAATAGCAACATTTCTGAGGAACAGGTAAACAGACCTATCAGTGGTTTTGTCTTGGCACTGAGCCAGTTACTGTCAGGAGAGCAAAGAAACTTCTAGTGTTCTTCCCTTGAAAGGTTTTGGGGTGAACCTGAAACCCTTCCCTGTGTGGAGACACCTGCTTGAGTGTGGGGTGCATTGGTACAGAACACCATGCATCAGAAACCTGCTCATCTACAACCTCTGGGCGTAAATACCCCTTCTCTGGCAGGGTCCTGGAAAAAAATCCTGGTCCTAAATCCTGTGGGACTGTGTCAGGATGTCAGAGCTGTGAGCTACAACCAGGTGTGTGCCACACACCAGCCTGGTCCAGCGTGGCCCCGAGGAATTGTCCTGCTGCAAGCCAGCTGTCCTGCAGTGATGGAGCACGTCATAAAACCAAGGCAGGTGCTGGAGAAAAATGACTCCTAGGAAGTACGTCAGGACTTCTCTTTGGAACTTCTTTAGTTCCTCACCAAATGGAAAACACGTCAGGACTAGAAGAGATGTAAGCAGCAATTTAAAAATTGCTTCTTTAATGAAAGTTATTGACTAGCTCTGCTTTTATATGGATATGCACTTTTATGCAGGGTTTTGTCTGTCTTACAGACCCTGGATAAATAAGTGACAGATATGTGATAATTTAATATAAAATTAACATCTTCCTATAGATTGCTTTCCTTGGCATCACATAATTAATAGCCTTTATTGTAGATCAGTCATCTCCTACCTATTCTTCATTAAAAACAATCCTGAATATTATCCTACCACCTTGCCCACGAGAGAAGCAGAGCAAGGCTGAAACTAATTTGGGACCCAGAGTCTGAGACGTGCCTTTGGTGCCAGGCAGGTGTTAATAGAGCTGGCACCTCCGAGCTGCTGGGGATGACTTCTGAGCTACTCACCGAGGAATGTGGGAAAACAGAGTGAAAATACATCTCAGTCTGTGCCAGCCAGGACTGGAGGTTGATCTCTGGACATGCTGCTCAGACCCTCTGCTCAAGAAACTGCAAGGAAACAACCTCAAAAATGCATTTTTTGTGTTTGAGGAGCTCTCAAGATCTGATTCCAACCACCTGTCTTTTTTTAATAAAATTTTTTTGGTAAGTATATAAAGTATATAATGGTGTTTGGAAGCAGAAATTCAGATTCTCCTTCTGCCAGCATTGTTTTTCTTTATTTTGGTCAGAACTGAAAGCTAATTATTCCCTGCTTCAAGAGCAATAAGAGCGTTTATTGGAATGTTCCCTGCAAACCTATCAGAAGTGTTATAGCTCAGTAATAAATGAGCTTCCAATTAATTAAATTTAGCTCTCAATTTAGACAGATCACTCCAGAAACTGTTTCTTCTTTTCCTCCTTCTGTATCAACATGAGTTCATACAAAGCAGGAAGGAGGCATTCACTGGAGTTTAATAAAAAATATCATGATTGCAGAATGTTGTACTCATGGTGAAATCCATCCTTAGTGATTTAATGTTTAAAACTAAATAGATATATTTTTAGTTCCACTCTTAAAATGTAATTTCTTTGGGTACAGACTTTGCACTCACTTTTTTATTTAAGTATTAAAAAATTGGCAGTGTAAAAATGGAGCTTCCATCATTTTTAATAGAATTTTTGATAGCTTTCATCTCTTATCACCTTTGAATTACATTTTAGAGAAGAAACTTTCATTCTTGATCAAGACAATGCGAAATACAGCAACAATTATTTGTACGTCAGAAGGAAAAAGGATGATTTTGATTTTTTGCAAGTGGGAAGAAAGGGCTGGTTTCAAGTCATCCAGCTATTTCGAGAGAGTTTTTACTACAGGGGAGTTGCTGTGAAAAAAACCCGAAGTTAGGGGGATGTTATCCTGAGATTCAGGATGTTGGCAATGCTGACTGGTGTAACATCCCTTCCTCAGGTGCAACAACAATGTGAGGCATGATTTTGGGTTCATAAGCTCGGGAAAAGTTCAGATGGTCATTGAAAGAGCTCGGGATGGAAATAAGGAATAAAATTTAAGTGTGAGAAAAGTTTAGAGGGAATTACAAACTAAATAAGGGTGGGGGAATGAAACCATTCCTGTCACCCCAAATAAAAATGCGTCTCCTCACAGAGTGACTCTGGTGGAACAGTCGTCACGACGGATTCCTGAAGTCCCAGCAGAGCACACCCAGAGAGCAAAGGTGCCTTCTAGGATAATGCCACTTCCTAGGAATCATCACCAAATGAGCAGGGAAACAAAACTCCATTCCTTTTGTCCTGGCTTTCCCAGGCCAGGAAAGTCCTGACAGTGCTGCAGCCTGCGATCTTTGAGTGAGGAACAGGGAGGAGGCTGCACAGAAAGCTGACCCCTGGCAGGAGAAGCAAACTCTCCCTTGGGGCTGTGGAGCCAGAGGATATCAGAGCAGGAATTGCCATGCTTGCGATGGCAAATTGAAAATTTCTGAATGCAACGGCAGTTGCACTGCAGTGGCAAATGTCTGAATTGTGGTGCTGAACACACCCAGCATTCTTCACAGAACAGCCAGACCCACGGTCTGAGGTACCAGCATTTCACCCTCACAGTTTGTGGGACTTTTAAGCTGAATGGAAAGTCAGTGTTAAAGCATTTTCATCCTTTAGTGTCAGCACCTGCTTTGACATGGAAAGCTACAAAGGCTGAGGGGGTCTGCCTAAAAACTTTGGTGTGTCTATCTTTATCTTCACTCAAAGCAAACCCACACTGAGCTCAAGTCTCAGCAGCTGGCCGATTTTCGTTCTTTCCAAAAAAGCATTGGCTTCTCCCCCTTAAAGAGGGTGCACAGCCTTTGATTTGAAGCTTATCCCTGGCAAGAAATCACTTTTATTGAAATCTCTCAATAGGGTATCGCCTTGCCTCATCAAATGTTCTTTAGTAGTATGCCTTGTGATTTTCAGCCCCTGTAATTTATAGTGGAGAACATAATTCAGAGCAAAAATTAATAACAGCAGCCCGTGTAGATAGTGTGGTCAAACTGATAAAGATTTTTGTTAATGTTCCTCTCATCTGACTTTATCATTGTGTCTGATTGCCTTCCTGTCTTTCTCACCTGTAGCCTCTGCTGCCCGTCCAGCTGGGAAATTTCATTTCTCTTCAGACTGGCAGAGTTGGAAGGACAAATCTCCTGTTCGTATTCAGTAAGAACAAAACAGCAGCAAAACCACGAACTGGATGTAAAATTTAACCCAGGGTTTCAAGCAGATATTCTGTCTACAGTTTGGTAAAGATAATAGTTGTTGATTACTAGAAGTTTTACTAATGTTGAAGTAACATGGGAAAAATTACTGGATAGCTTTCTGAGGTGAAAACTGAGTCATTTGTGGGCATGTTCATATATTTACCGTACTTGCTTTCCATGATCATGCCAGGTAAAAATAGGAATGCATAAATATTTATGCAGAATATTGCTTAAGGAGGCACAGCCAGAGCATTACACAAGCATTTGTATCTACACAAGCTCAGGGCATGCTCATCCCATCAAAGGATGAGCTTGTTAGACGAGAGAGCAGATTTAGTCTCTGCAATTCTTCAGGTCTCCATTATCCAGGTGTTTCTTCAGTTCGAAACCCTCAGTTAGCAGCAGTGATTAAAACGTCACAGAATTTATTGGGCATACGGAGATACTAGTCATACCCATAAGCTATAGATCCCTTATTAAAAGCTGTTGGTGGGCAACTCACTTTTGTGGATTTTTTTTTTTTTAATTTTTTTTTTTTTAATAAAGGTGAATTTGAAATGCCTGCTACTTTTAGAAGTTATGGCTTAGTTGTGATGCAGTCACACCAGCCAGGCCAGAATGCAGAATGACATTGGGGTTAGAGGAGAGCTGGCACTGCACTAATTGTCCATATAGATTTTTATTGAATAAGCTCCATTTCAGTGTCTATATATATTGACACCAACTATTTCAACTTTAAACGTTCTGTCCAGAAGATTAAAAATGCTGATGGTGTTTAATATGACATTTTAAAGACAAAAGGCAGCCATGCTGGGCAGAAGTGATGGGTTAGGAGAACGACACCAGAGTGACACAATTAGATAAAGATTAAAAATGAGAGCTGCTTTGTAACACATGCAGAATAACAGGGTTGCTTGTTGTTGGGATTCTACAAATTATAAGGCTTAATATAAAGCATAAATCAGAAGGTTTTGCTGAACTGATTTTTGTTTGTATCACAACATGTCTCTAAAAAAAAAACAAAAAACCCACCCAAAACTTTATTCTTACTTTGTTCCAAAGTCCTTAAGAAATCCAGAAAAGGCTGCCAGTAATATGAACTAGGAAAGGTATTTTCTCTTTTCCTCTGTCTGTCCCCCCTCTCCTCAGATATATGGGAGCTACGAGAGTCTGCAATTCTCTCCCAGGTATCAAAGGGGAGCTCCCCCATCTGAGCTGAGCGTGATTCAGCTGGGAAGGAAACATCCTCTCTGCCATCATCAAATGATGAAAGCTGTGGCTCTGGGTTTTACCAGCCTTTGAATCTCCGGCTTTCAAACTTTTTGAGGGAAAGGCTCTGTATATTTGTGAACCCACAGGCACGTCCCTTTGAGCTGTAAAGGCTGCAGATAACTTTCATGCTGCACAAGTTTTGCGTGACTTAAATTCACTATCGTGATGTCTGGAAAGGGAATGCCTGGGACTAGAAATAAAACTGATGCAAAGAGTCCAGCTAGATAATAACTGTGTAGGGCTTCAAACCTCCAGAGTGTGCTTAGGAGAAGCATCTTACAGCGGACCACAATTTTTTTTTAATCACTTTCACTTTGTCCCTTGTGCAGCCCTACAATTAAAAAGTAGGTTATTATCCCTCTCAAAAATTTATCAGGGTTAGCAGGAAGGGATGCTCTTATTTAGCAGACTGAATGGATGGAGTTAGATAAACCAGAAACCCATCTCAGTGCTGCTCTTCAGGTATTAATGAATGTGAATGGAGAATTTGGGGGCTGGGCAGTGTTTTGTTCTGAAGGCTAGTCTGCAAGCTACTGGATGATCTTTCTGTCTAATTCATGTGGATATTTTGCAGATCTGGTGTGGCACTGAGGCTAGAAGAAGCTGAAATATGTAAAAACAAATGGCATATCACTTAAAGTCATGCAACCAGTGGCTGTTTTCAAGGTCCACCCAGTTGTGTTAGCCCTAGACTGCCCTCCTCATTCCTAAACCACTTCAATGCCACTTGAGGACCAATGGAAAGGTCTGACTTGCATTGCAATAAAACTCCATCAATCAAAGTTTTGTTCCATTAGACTAAACCTGGGGATGACTAGAAATAACTATAGCATTTCACTCTGTGCTGTGGAATTCATTGGAGGTATTTGAAAAAAGTATTCTCCATGACAAATATTAAAGAGAGATTACTAAGAAAGCAGATGTAAATGCTACTTCATTGCTTTTCTTAAGCCTTGCTAGTGAAAAGCCAACAACTAACACAAGTGCAATTAAAACTTGGGAGTCATACTCGTAAAAAGAGTGAAGCCTTCAGAAGTGGCATCAAAGCAATCCCTGCTCAGTGGGGGCCCAATGTCAATGACTCAGCCCTTGAACATAAAACACGGAGTAAATGGGGTTGTGAACAACTGGCACACAAAGAGCACAACAGGCAAAGGCCAGGGTGTCCCTGACCCAGATGGGGATGTACATGCACAACAATGTGGCCCACAGCATTCCAGCACAGCTCTGTATGTTCCATTGATTAGAATAAAAAGACAGAAAAAAAAAACCCTAAGGCTTGTGATGCTGAGTTTTGAAATGTTTCAGGTTAGAAATGCTCTTATTTGAAGGGGCACTTGGCTGCAACATTTCCATTTTGTGATACTTCACCCAGTGTTACTTGGACCTCATAAAATCATTCTGTTCTCTCAAAATATTTTTCAGAGATTCAGCCTGAAACTGCAAGCTGATGTTCAGATATTTCTTTTCCTCTAGAATGTGGCAGTTATGACGAAGCAGAGTTTATTCTGTGTTCTGTTGATCACCATAGTAACCTGTGCTCTCCGTATTTAATAGGGAACAAAAAGTTATTTATTTGACAGGGACAGAGTTCTGGGAAGAAATGGTTTATGAACACTGGCAAAATATTTTAATGGGACTGTTTGCTTCTCAAGTGGTTAATGTGTACCAGTAATTTGCTCTTTATCTGTCATGAAGACTTCACAAGATGAAATTGATTGTAGGTAAAAGGTGTTCATTTTACTTACAGCTATTTTCTACTCTTAGCAGTTATTAAATAAAGCTGGACAGTTCCCTGTTCAGTCCAGACTGTTTATTATATGCAAAGCACAGTAAAGGTATCTTGCTTGCTATTGGGCTTCTTATGTATTCTCAGGAACCAAAGGAATTCCTAAACTGCAAACAAAAATAACAACTGGCAGTTGTTATTTATTGAAATCACGCTGCCTCCCATCAGAACACGTCTGGTTTTTTTCCAGCCCAAAGGGCGAGATTGCCCACCAGTTTTAATTGCTCCTTTGGTGGTGCAAATTGATTTACTTTATGAAATTACTTTCAGTGTGCTAAATGATCTTTTTGCCTGGTTACTCTTAACAGGGATCAATCCATTGATCTGCCTCATAGAGGTGGCCCCACAAAATGCAGAGGTGGCAATAACTGGTATGCAGCGCTGGGCAGAAGAAGCTGAAATGGTTTTTTCACCCATCCCTTTGTTAAGTGTGACTGACATAAAATCTGTCCTCTTATTGAAACTTTCCTTGAGCAAATTTTGTCTTGGGCACGCTGGAGGAAACCAGGGTGGCTGCCCATGCAGGTTTTCCTTTGTGAAGAGACTTTCTGCACTTTCAGTACCTGTGGGAACACACCATGGTGTGACATATCCCCAGGAAGGTTTATAAAGGAATCCATCAGGAAAAGGTTTATAAAGGAAGGTTTATAAAGGAATCCATCAGGAGAAGGTTTATAAAGGAAGGTTTATAATGGAATCCATCAGGGAAAGGTGTGCTCATCACACTTCTCTACCTGCAATGGTTGCTTCATTATCAAACATCCTTATTACGTAGCTATAAACCATTTAATTTTTCCTACCTCTACATTTTGCCTAAACCACAATTACAAAAACATATTTTTAAGTTATGTCCAGTTCCTCGTGTATTCTTGTGTTCTACCTACCTTTTCTTAAGCATTTTATCATTCTGCAGTGAACCATATTTTAAAATGCATACAATTTTACAGCTTGAATTTCACCAGTCCTATAGGGATTGTTTTACCCAGAAGACTGAACTTATTTCTTCTAACTCAGGAAGGATTTTGATTCAAACTCTGAGATATTAAATGTATCGAAAAAAAAAAAAAGAAAAGAAAAACACAGCTATTAATTCTGAATTTTCATTTTATTGGAAGCGCAGCTCCACTGCATAATATAATTATTTAATACAGTTAAATATACATTTTATCCTGCAGAAGCAGATGCAATCAATACCAGGCAGCAAGCAGAATGTGCACATTGATTGTACAAAAGCCCCCTTTTCTCTCTCACGTTATCAAGGAGCTTTTCAAACCTCTATTCTTAGGAACGCCATTTGGAGGATTGTGCATATGCATGTGTAAAATGAACTGCTGTTATGACTTCATCCTCAGTGTGTTGGCACTGCAGACAGTTTTTGCTGAAGTAATAATTTGGTGGTACCAAGAGGCAGAAAATCGGATCACAGCAGCACAATTCAGATGGAATTGCTGAGTAAGTGCATTGTGTGGTTTTCTTCCTCTCTTGTGAAGAGATTAAATTCCATACCTGGATAATATTTCATAAATACCACACACAGAGTACTTATGAGGCAGATAAGGCAAGGCTGGTAGCACAAGCAAGAAGCAGAGGAAATGTTTCCTGTGATAGATGCATTTTTCTACCATAAGGAGCTCACTGGGAATGCAGAGGTTTCCCCCCCTCAAAAAAAAAAAAAAAAAACCAAACAAAAAACAGTTAAGTAAAATTTTAGCAATACTTTTTAATTCCAAAACCTGCAGAATGCAGGGGACCTGGCCATGGTGTGATTGATGGTTTAACTTTGGAGACCAGGTTCAGAATTTTCAGTGGCTTTATAGCAACTACATCAACTCTATTCTAAATGTTCAAAGACACCTAAGTCTCATTTTCAGATTTATTTAGGGCAAGCCTATATAGGCAGGTGCACCAAGAGACAGGCACTGGTTCACTGTGAGATTGCCAACACAAACGAGTTCTGAACAATTGTTCAGAACAATCATTCAGGATTACAATTTGTTCAAGAACAATATAACTTCTCTTAAAATATTAAGCCTGGCTGAGTTTACCAAACAGTCCAAACACTTTAGCCAAGCACAAGATTCTTCTAACTTAAAGCACAGACAGGTAAAATTCCAATTATCCTTGCAGCTTTATCTGCAAAACAGGACTACAAAATCTCCCTCTCACAAAGCTGAAGTGCATTTAAATAATGTGATATTGGGTACATTGGATACAATTAGAAGATCTTGGATGAGAAACTGCATAAATGCAAAGTATGAGATCATTAAAGCCCGCTATTTATGCTCTCACATTCTGAGGATCAATGTGTGTTTATATCCTTTTTCCAGAAAATAAAATTGGTATTCCTGAGGTAATGGTGAACAGCTTGTAGGGAACTCACATATAGGACTTGTGCATAAATTATGCAGCAAAGAATTTACAGAGATATTTCATTTCCTTTGCAAATGTCATCATTGGAGAGCACTGGTGACAAATATCACACACAATCCACCTTTTGTTAATTTACACAAAGCCACAGTACACAGGTCACACATACCAAAGAGAAGACTTCAGCTCAAGAAAATACAACTGTAAAATGGATTTGCTTGCACAAAGGCATAGAAGTTATCAAATAAAACAGGAAGGCAATATTGATTTTGATATAGGCACCCCTAAAAATACAGGCTTTGCAGAGTCAATACTGTCTTGATTTAGGTTCTAACCCAACCCAAAAGTCTCAGACTCGGCTCCATCCACTTATTGATTTGTCTGGCATGCTGAGGGTTTTAATTTTTTTTTTTTCAGAAATGCTTTTCTGCCCTCAAATTTTAGCTAGCTCTCCCCGAAGAATGTCTACTACAGTCACAAAGAGCAATTCTGTTCCTTACAACTGAGCTATTGACTGTCGTAATAAAAAGGAAAGACAGAAGTCATGTCAGCTTAGCTTCTCACAGGACCTCACAGTGCTCCTTCATTCAAAAACAATTATGTAACCAACAAGCAATGGGTAATGAATTGCAAAATATCAGCAGCCCTTAATTTTCTATCAGGTATGATAAAAACCTTATAAAGCTGGGCAATTCTTGAGAAAGAAAGCACCTTATGACTACCACCAATGCATCGGTTCTTTGATATTTTGCAATAATTCCTCTTCTATTTCACTTTTCTTCTCTCCTGCTACCTGACATCTAAATGCCTGTAATTTTTGGCACAAAGACCACATGTCAGGAAAAAGAAAAAAAAAAAAAAGATCCACAGAAAGAGAGCTGAAAGATGTTATTTTTGCCATTTGTAGGCAGTAGTTTACCTGATGTGCATCTTCAACCCCTTTGTCTTTATATGGGGAGGCAGAGATTCAGGTGAAGGAGCACAAAGAGACAGTACAGCTCCTTTAACAAGCCTTAACAACTTTGGGTTTATTAAATTTGTACAGTAAAACTGAAAACCTTTAGGTAGGGGCAAAAAAGCCCTGGTGATGAATTATCAAGGAAACCAATAGAGGAAATAAAGCCATGCTTGGAAGAGATTAAACAAGTCACAAAGTTTTTAATAAAAGTAGGATGCAGGAAATAGAAGGAGGCATGAGTGATTGATTGAGGTGCAAATGTGTGTGTGGGCAGGAAGAAAGCGAAGGGTAAATTTGTCTGGGGAGTAAGTCCATTTTGGTCATTACAGCTCAGCATGGCCACAATCCAGAAAAACACTTGAGCACGTGCTTGGTTCTAACATGACTCACTCCTGAAAGCTGAGCTCTGCTGACTTGCTCAGGCTCAGGTTTGAGTGATTTCATCAGCGTCCTCTCTTGAATGGGATCACCCCGCCTGAAATCCTGCCAGACAGCAAACTGAAGGGTGGAATGGCTTTGGGTTGGTTCTCTACCTGAAGAATCCATTCTGGACACAGAAAACTGCACACTCTGCTTTCTATCATGGAATGAGCTTAGAAATGGAAACCTATTTTTGCAAACACAGGGGATGAGGAAGAGGAAAGTCAGTGGCAGCCAGAGCGGACATCAGGGTGTTACAAGGTTTTTATTTGCTGGAAAACCATCCTGGAGTTTAGTGAGACATGGCACAGGATAACCTGATGTCACTGGGCCAGAATTACTGTGCCTTTAGTGCTTGTTTGTGTGGTCCCATGAATGCTGCCTGTGCTTGAATGCTGCAGGGTCCCCGGGGAAAAGGACCAGCTCAGGACCAGCTGCCTCTGAAGACACTTTGTGTTCCGGTCATTAACCGCTGATAACAAGAAATGAATTCCTTGGCTGTTCTTTTTACCCCAAGTTTTGGTGAGATTTCTGGCCAGGGCAGAGGAATGATTTTGAAAGCAGTCTGGCTAAATCCATGGTTCTAAACCATTAATTTGAGCTGATTGTCTTGTGAAAAGACAAAAAAGTTTAAATCTCACATATTTTTAACCCATCTTCTCATCCATCTGAACACATTCTTCCTCCTCTCTAAGCTCCAGTCTTACATTTTCTAAGGCAGAAAGAAATACCATCCTGGCTTTGCAGAAAAGAACAAATAGACAAGATTAGATACACTATACAAGTCAGCATCACCAAGACCGTATTTATTTTTCTTAACTCTCTTTCCTGGGAAATGGGAATAGAAGGA
Organism: Chamaea fasciata; assembly: GCF_029207755.1. Classification (NCBI taxonomy): domain Eukaryota; kingdom Metazoa; phylum Chordata; class Aves; order Passeriformes; family Sylviidae; genus Chamaea; species Chamaea fasciata. Next base: position 5,776,334 of record NW_027094107.1, read on the forward strand.
TCACAGCTTTCATTAAACAATAGAGTTAATTTCTAGTTCTCAAGGTTTCACAGAAAAGCATTAAAACAATACTTGCAATGTCACCCACAAATATCACTTTGACTCCTTGAAATCGCCTCACTTTTGAGCAGTGTCTCTGAGGATGCAACAATTCACTTCTAAAAGCAATTTGCGGAACACAGGGCCCTGTTCATCTGTCACAGAGTTCTTTTTCTTCTAGGAAGCTGTGCACAAGAGCAAACAACTATATATTAATAAAACCAGTATGTCACAAGATTTTTTTTTTCAATTGCTGCATTTTATTAATAAGTTACTAGAAGAAACTAAGTTTTTTTGTAAGTTTATAGTAACTTATAAGTCACTATAAGAAACTAAAAGGTTTCTTTGAAACAATTCAGAAGCCAAAATTAAAAACTGCGTGTCTTTTTCAGCATTTTTATGTTTCATTCCTCATCAGATTCTCAACCAGCAAGATGAGGTGGGTGATAATTATTCAGGGTTGCCAATTAACCTACTTAGCAGGTCACACAGGTAACTGGCATAAATTGTGTCAAATCTCATTACTGGGATAATAATTTAATCACCCAGCGCATTGATTGAAGGCCAGAGAACCTGGAGAATAAATTAAACAGGAAAATAAAATCAGTACCTAGACAGACATTATATTTAAATACACGAAAATAGTAAAATTATAAAGCATACTACTCACTAGTAGAAACCCAGTAAAGTCTGGGATGGGGGCTGGGGGTATTGAGAGTGGGATTTTCAATCACAACTTCCAACCTGAGTATAAAAAAGGGTTTTATGTCACCTTGCTACTATGAATGAACGTTTAACCCATGAAGAGGGCGTGAGAACATGTATTATCCATTAGAATTTAAGTAGGTCTGACATGCAATTATCTTAAATGCATTTTAAGCACTTATAAATAATTTTTAAGCATTTATAATTTTAAGCATTTGTAAATAAATATTTAGCATTTATTTTCAGCATTTATTTAGGCACACCTGCTTTGGGTAACAATCCTGTCCTCTCCCTTCCTGCACATCCCAGCCTTCTTCAGTCCTTTGTGCCTGGATTCAGAGCAATGACATAGGAATGTCAAGTAAAGAAGGTCACACAATGGATAAAATAATATTGGAGGATCTGTCAAGAAAGACAGGAGGTATGAAAAAAATACAGTCAGTGTAATTGTCAAAGTCATGGAGTCTGTGAAAAAGCTTCTGTAGGATAATGCCCTGCATTTTCAAGGTGAGTGAGTGTATAAGAGGTAGGAATAGACGAGTCTGCCTGGAAGTAGAAAAACCTTTTTTCTGTGCAAATGGAGAAAAAATTACTAGAAGGAGCAATAACATCTTTCAAAGTGGGTTTTATACATATAAGCTACATATGAGTTTGAAGCTTGTATCTGCTTCAAAGAGAGGTACAGACTTTTCTAGAAATTGTCAGAGTTTTAATATTCAAAATATAGACTAAATGTATTCAAAATATAAGAACCCCCCCCCCATATTCAATATTCAAAAAACCCCCATATTCTATATTCAAAATATAGAAAAAAACCCGAAAAACACTATTAATGCCAAGATTTAGTTAATCCTGAATGTGTGAAGTGTGAGGTGTCCCGCAGCACAGAAAAAAGTCCCTGCAAGACTCCAGGAAAGATGAGAATTTGGTGAAGTTGCCCTTGTCTTCATGGTCTATTTCAGTGGTTTACTGTCTGCAGAAACAGGAGGGCCATAAAAGAAGCCATCACTCCTCTGAGCAGTGGATCATTCAGTTTAAACATATCTCATAGATGTTATGGCCAGGAATTACAGCACACTGAGCGCTGCTCCAGGACTTGTAATTTATGCACTCAGTAGGGAAAAAAGTGACTTCCATAGCAGCACTTGATAGGCCTGTAAAATAAAAAACAACCAGCATAAAAAAAAATAGCCAGTGGGCCAGGAAATGAGCGTTGGTTTGGCCAGGAATGAAAATTTGGTTTGGTTTGTTTATTATAACAACGAGCTAAACCACATGCTAATGTTAGTGGATGTGAGCAGATCACTCATTTATGCTGTCAAATATATTACTTTGAATCATAAATTATCTTGTTACTGGAAGAATATACACTATGGCAGAAAGGGTGAGCAGATCTATTTCAGTCCTGGAATTACAGAAACAACGTGCAGCTCTTAAATGTCATTTTACATGTTCCCACAGAATGCAAATGCTGTAGTAGTCAGTAACTTCTTAGACCTTCTTTTCTTGTTTTTTGAAAAGGCTAAAGCAGGGCAGCACTATTTGTGGATGCTACCCACTAGTTCAGGAAACTGCACACAGAGGAAAAATCATTTTCACCTAATTAGTAGGAAACTCAACACTGATGAGTTAAACTTTCTCATTAAAACTGACCCTGGTAAAAAAGCAACAAGCTTGAAAAGAATAGATTTATTTACTTATTTTTTTATTTAAACATAAAGCAAGAGCTCAAAAGTCCCCGATAAATTCAGTGTTAGTGCTTATCTCTCAGGAGGTGTCAGCAGTTACAGAAGACCCACAGCTGCCAGTCTTTTCTGGTTCTTGGGAATATTTCCAGTGTTTTCGCCTCATTGCTATTTTTTATATATTAGGTAAAAATTAATAAATGGCTCAAATCAAATTACACAGGCTAAAGTCACAGACAAGAGTGAGAGTGGGTTAAGAAACCCCATCAGAATACTGAATATTTCATTACCTAGCTGTCTAGAAAAATCAGACTTTAGAAGTGCTTTGATAAGGCAAAAAAAGCATTGTTGACTCATTTCCCTGGTGGTGTAGAGAGCCTTCCTTTCAGAGGTCAGCTAAGGGCACTAATACAGCTTCAGCAGCAGAATTCCCATTTTGGGAAGACAGGAAAATCCTGAGCAGGATTCCAAGGCCAAGAGCAAGCCCCAGTGTGGGTCTGGAGGTGCCTGCCCTGGCGCAGCTCTCAGGGAGTGAACACACAGGAACTTCTTCCTCGAAGATGGATTTTTCAGCTTGAGAGCAGCTCTGAGTGATCTCTGGGGAAAGGATCAATTAGAGACTTCTGGCTTCTCTTCATTTATTACATTTTCCATTAAAACAATGCTTCCCATTGTTCTCTCATTTATAATTCACAGTCAGTAATTGTCATGAGCAGCAACCCCATTAGACTGTTGTCTTAGCACCGTGTTAAAACATTTCATTTTAAGATAGTGCTTTCCATTATTCTTCAGTTGCAGCAATCACCTGCGTGTGCGTTTTTAACTAAAAATATAATGAGAAGCACTAGCCCTAAAGCCCTATTAAAGTATGATAATACAGTGTCAGAGCATTTTGGACAGACCTGGGCTGGTTAAAATGTTTACTCAACACCTCCTCCCAGTAGTGTGCAGGCTTGAATATTCCTGCTCAGTGCTACCCTCCTTCATTCCTCTCCTCACTCAGACTAACCCTGACTTTCATTCACCTGCAGAGGTGACGCTAATTTCTGGATGCCTGCAGGGATTGAACCATCCACCCCCGGGACACTTTGGGGCAGGGAACAGCTTCTTCTCCCTCTGGTGAAAATGACGACTGCTCACATTTCCACTGCAAGGAGAAAGGCAGGCTTTAACCAGAACAGGGGGAGAGGAGGGGAGAAGGCAGGGTCTGAGCCTGCCCAGGGGCAGAACTGCAGGGCAGCCCTGCTTCCCCTCCCAGCCCTCAGCCTCACCCCCTCCTTAGGGAGTGCTGTCCCTTCAGCCACAGCCTTGGGGGGCCCTCAGCAGAGCATCCCCCCAAATGCCAGGGCTGGGAGGGCAGGGCACACTGCTCTTTTCTCCCCCCATCATGATTGCCTGCTTCTTTGGACAGCAAAAATGGGTTTAAATCACTGCAAGCTCCGAAGAGCCCGGACCACTCTATCCCACTCCCTGGGCAAGCATTTTACCTCCAGGTTGTATTTTCTGCAAATGAATACTGTATATTACACTCAACACAGAGCACAGCAATCCCTCTTCAAGCCCTGGTGAGAGGAGCAGTGCTGGAAACTTGGTCTAGGGCACAAATTAGTCCCATATAACTTTCCATGCTGAAGGTGTCACTGGCTGCCTGCATCTGTGCTGGGCAGTTCTGGCTCAGGAAGTGACAAGTCTTTTGGTTCAGGGCTGCAGAACATGGCTGGGTTTTTGTTTGCCTCTGTGGCTTTCCCAGTGCTCACAGAAGAAAGCCTTTATCCCTCAGTAAATGCACAGCTGAACTAATGCATTGTCAAGGATTCATTGCAAAAAAGACAGTTTACTTCTCAAGATAGCGCTGAAGATTTCCAAGTGTAAGAGCCTGCAACAAAACGTAAAACATTTTAAATACAACACAGTGAATAACCACGGACTTTCCATAATAATCATCACTTAGTGAATGTATAAATAGAATAAAAGCAATATTGAAGCAAATAAATGACCTCTGACACAAAGAATGGACTGCATTTCACATTACTTTACTTAACTGCCCCCTCCTTCCCCCACCAAACAGAAGCTTTATTGACAAAATGTGCTCTGGTGATTTAGTCTGTAGACTTAAAGAATGTGCAACTCTGGGAAAAACTGAATTATGGATTCCATTTGTCAGATGAGGAATGGCATGTAATAACTTAATGAGCTAGAAGCTTATTAGTTGTAAAAGAGAGAAGGCGTTGTCTATCAATCTCTTTTATTTTTTTGAACTCAGGAATGTTCAGGTGGGTAAGCATCAAATCCATTTCACATTTATTATCTCATGAATACCAATATGTGCTAGAATCTCAACAAGCTACAAAAATATATCTCAGCTTCTAGTTTAATGTGCATTTTATTAGTCAGTTTTGGAGGCTCTGTTTGGAACCCAAGTCATTAGAATACGTGCTCACATATTTGGCCAGCAAAAATTTCACTTGCACACAAGAGCGACACTGAATTCATCAAAGCTGTGGAGTGAAAGAAATTCAAACACAGTGACAGTGACAACTGTGTTTCAATAGCTGGTTATTGCTCTATGGGCACATAAATACAAAAGGACAGTAAGATAACAACTTTAACAAGAAACTTGTAGAGAAACCAGCCTGGTATAAAATGGAAGAATCGAATCCTTGGCTGATAAAGCAGTCTTCTCCACTTTGTAAAGTACACAAATTTATCTCACCTAAACTTTACTGTGGACCTATTTATTCTGCACAATTGAGTGACATTTGGATGGTGTGAATATGCACAAAGATTACAACAATAATGCAGTTTAAAATCCATTAGATGCCTCTCCCAGTCTTAGCTGATATAATGTCTTAAAAATACACTGTAACAAGTAGGAATTAGCCCCAAATAAATACACAAAACACCTGTGAAAGTAACAAAAACTGGCAGAAAGCAGGAAATTCAAAGTTCAAGCCAATGCATATGGAGGTATGTGTAGAACAAAGCAGCCAGGTTCCAATCTATCAGCCCCAATATTTCATGTGCTGCACAGATCTGTGGGTAATTGCAATTTTAACCCTGCGCGAGATCGATCCCTTTCCTTCGATTTTCTTTTTCCAGAAATAAAAATAAGTAAGGAAGGAAAATCTGCATTAATGTATGCCTTTAGTAGGCTCCTGTGGGTGGACTTTTTCTAAGTTTTTTGGTTTGTTGGGGTTTTTTGGTGTGGCCAGTCTAGCAGCAGCTGTCTCACGTACATCAGGCAGTTTAGAAGAGCAGCCATACCCATTTCACTCAATCGGGTAATAGCACACTATTGACATACCGGACCAATTTAATACATTTGTTTTCTTTATCCATTTACATTTCATCTCAAAGATCTCCAGCACAATGGGATTTTGAACTATTTTGTGCCGAGCACAATCGAAGGGCCGGTAATCCAATAATTTGATTTTCTTGCTGGAGAGAAGAGGACAGAGAGAGGGGGGAAAAACATCTTTTTCTTGCTCCAGCAAGTAGAGCTGCAGGCCTGCATTAGGCTTTAAGCTTCCTGTGTAAAACATACCCCAAGGGCAACAGAAGGCCACTTAAACACAGCTTGGAGGGCATCACTGGGACATGGCTGTGGCACTGCTGGCTTCCTGCCCAGGAGTAAATTTCAACCATTAGCATCAAACACTCATCCCGAAGCTCTCAAACGGAAATTAAATGCCATCTATCAAATGAATAAACAATAATAAAGTAGCAGAAGTAAATTTAAAAAAATAAATTGGAGTAATTTATACTGTGGATCATCTGTTCTGGGTTGCTGTTCCAGACTGTTCGCCTCAGATTATCTTTCAGACTATTATTATTTTTTTTTTCACTGTTGGGTTTTTGTGCATGTAAAACAGCCCTTGATACACAAATTAAATTTATTCATGCTCTATGCTACTCGTTACTAAAAAAAAATAGTTTTAAATAATGCTTGTTTTTCCTATGGAAATAATTTTGTTTCCTTCTGCTAGTCATAGGTTGAGTCTACATGAGTTGTGTCTAAACAAGAATACAAACAACAATCAAACATGCAAAAATGTACCTTTAGATATCTCAGCTGGAACTGCACATTCTGGTTTAGGCAGTCAAGGAAAATTTCAGCAGGCTTCAGAATTTGGAAAGTTGTGTGTTTAAAGTGAATTCACCCTTTAAAAGTGCTCAGAGGAAAAAGGAACCAGTATTTTGGGACAGATTTTGAAAGGGAAATTTTCAATAGGCAGAATTTAATTACCTAACTGAAATTTTTGCTATGGTGTCCTGGCTAAAACTTCACTTTTTGTGAGAAACAAGAAAAAATAACAAAAAAAACCCCCCCAAAAAAAAAAAAAACCCAAAAAAACCAAAAACAAAAACAACAAAAAAAAAAAAAACCCCACCAAAACCAGCTCTGGGAAATTATTATACTTTGTCTGAATCACAGCTATTACAGCAATAAATTCAGCCCTGTGCTGAGATGGGACAGTATTGCAAAGGAGAGAAAGGGGAAATATCTCACTTACTGAATATTAGTCTCATTTCCCAAAACAAGTTGACTCTTCCCAGGAACTTCTTTCCCAACATTTCCTTAGGGTATGAAATAATTGGCTATTAACCAGTGTGTTCTTGACCCAAAGAATGGAGCAGAAAACATGCAAGATTTGTCTGGATTACTAGAAGAAAGAAAAGAGAAATTAAAGTAGATACACACTGCCGGAGCCCGTGGCTGTCTTCATTTTGCTCATCAGGACTGGAGGCTTTTACCTGCATTTATAGCAGAGCAAAAGACCTGAGGAAAAGAGCAGGCAGGAAAGAGAGGAAGGGAAACTAGAACAGCACAACCTTCTCCCTTTTCAGATTTATTTTCCCCTGCCTGCCTGCCCTGCATTTAGTGTGGGGCTGTGAAAAAGGAAGGCTGCCAGCTCCATAGCATCATATTGCCTACAGCATAAAGGGCAGCCTGTCTCAAACCCCAGGCAGCAGAGAACTTATGGAAAAGTGCCTGCACACTAAAAGGGAAAAAACACCAGCAAAATCTCACTTACCATAAATCCTGTGCACAGGCTCCTGAACAAGTGATAGTTTCCCTTTTTTTTTCCCCCCCCCTGGACATGGGATCACCTGTGACCCAGCAAAGCCCCCAAGGTCCCCTGGGTGGAGGAGCGGCTGAGGACGCGGCACGTGGGGACAGTTCCCATGGCCTGCAGGGATGAAAAACAAGTCATTAATATGCACCAGGCAGAGCCAAGGGCTGAGCCTGCTGCTAATGAGGGCTGCACTGAGGGCTCAGGCCACGGTTCTGCTGAATTCTGTGCTCCTGGTGCACCTGAAGACACCACACACACATCGGGGCTCACACGCCTGCCCGAGTGCAGGGCAGCACAACCAAAGTGCTGGGGCAGGCGCGTGAGCCACAGAGGGTTGGGATGGTCACGACACACAGAGTGACACCACAAAAGTTCAGACGGCTCCTTATCATGGCCCCATGCTGTCCTCTATACAGTTTCTACAAACCTTGAGGGAAACCTCCAATTGATAATAGCTTCCTTGTCAAGTGTTCTATTGGTTAGAAAAAGGTGTTTTACTTGTCCATCAAATCCATCTATTCTCAGAGGAAAGATTCCACTCCAATCAGAAAGTCCTATGGTATGTTCTAGGGATGTGGGACCATTCCTAGAGAATTTGAGGGAGGAATGTTAATATACTGGGACGAGCTTATAACTTCAAACACAAATTAGGACACTGAATTTTCTTTAAAGCCTATGTCCAACTCAGGGTCTTGCCTCACAACCCCCTTACACACACCTACATAATACCAGTGCTCTGCTTATTCTGTATTGCAGTAACTTACATGCACGACAAATTCTCTCATGCTGCAAATTTATCTTCATTGAGCTATCTTTTGATCTTGGGCATTAACTCTGATCAGCACTAAGGCAGAGACAGTCTATCCAATTAGCAGGTGACAGCCTCAGAAACTCAGGACACAGCACCTCTGTTCCACTGCCTTCCAGGAGATTTGACCTCAACAAACACTTTAGATGAACCCAGCCACAGTATTTGTCTGCCTACCTCAGCTGGTCTGCTCAGGTGGCATTTTGCCAGTTAGCAAAGGTAAAATCCTGCTTTCAGGAGGTGCCAGGAAAGGATGGCTTTAGGTCCAGAACTTGCTGAGGTCTGTTAATGCAGCTTTCTTCTGACTCTAAGCAGTCACATAAAGCATCTTGTCTTTGTTCGCATAAAAGCAACTCATTATCAGACACTCCCTTGTCTGGAATCCAAACAACAACCAACCAGCTCGTTTTCCAACATCTGCAGAAACAAATTATCTTTCAAAGGAGATTGGCTTTGTGCTTTTGTGTCCTGCTACCCATGCCATCAAGGAAACCCTTTCACTGGATAGTTACACTTGGAGCAACGACCACTCTATTCTGTGTTTTCCCTGCTCAGAGCCAAGGGCTCCTGGGCCATTGTCAAGGTTGCTGAGCACAGATACCAAATGCAGTTCTGCACTGAATGTCAAATAAACCCAGCACTTTGTTCTGTTGGCAATTCCAAAGCCACAGGGGGAGAATCCGTGACTCAGCCTCCATTAAAATTCACCAGTTAATTATGAATAATTGTACCTCACTGCTCTGTGCCTCCAGTTAATCTGTTTGGGTCTGTTTGTGTCCACTGATCCCTGCTTGCTCTGACACTGCAGCACCCCAAAGCCACAGGAGCAGGAATGCCAAGATTTGAGGTTGTTCTGCAAGCTGGCACAACATCAGTCCAGATGTTCCTGTATGCCTGAAGTCAAATTGGGCTGTGTTGAAGAACTCTTGGGTGACAGCAGGTGTGAAATGCCGTATTTCCTGAGAGTGGGATGGACAAGAAAAACTCCAAGATCTGGTAATGGTCCCAGTAATTTCTGAAGCTAAGCTTGACTGACTGTATGGCTTCATTCATTCTGCACCTCCAGTGGGTCATTAGTGCTGAACCCAGTGGGTGGTCATCTAAATAGAGACCCCAAACACCAAGAAAAATGCAAGGACCCGTGTTCTTACAGTAGCTTCTGCTTGCTTGCCTTTCCCCCATTGGGAATCACCACCCTGTGGCTTTGAGGGTCTGTAACAGGGGAGTTTGTGGGGATCAGCCATGACAGAAGAGTAGGATCTCCAAACCACCCTCTAAAACTGGAGTTTACCCCACTTTTCTTCAGCACTCCTACAGCAGTCCCTCCTCTGTGCCTCTTCCAGTCTGACTACTATTTTTTATTAATATTTTTTGGTGTGACAGGGTTGATCAGAAATCTACCTTGTTCATTCTTACTCTTTCCAAGCATTTTACATTCAGCACAACAGATATAAAACCAAGAGCCAGAGATAAGATGAGAAGAAAGGGATCAGAAGAACAGAAGAAAAGAATCAAGAAGAAAACCCTGCAATCCACGGAGAACATTGCCATTTTGTGACTGAAGTGTGTTGTACAGCAACAGCAAAAAAGTCGCAGAAAACTTCTTTAGTCTATCAAGGAGCAAAGAACGTCATTAGAATGAGAAGAGCCATGTTATTATGCTGAAATTACAGGGCCTTTCTTGAACGTGCTCAAACCCCCTCGTGCCTGGATTATTGCTAAGGGTTAAGAGAACTGAGTTTCTACTGAAAATAACTGAGAACCCAGTTATTTTCTGAAGGGATGTGGGAGAAAGGGCTGGAAGTTAACACAAGGAAACCTGGAATGGGGAGGGAGGACTACAAATACAAATTTACTCCCCTGCAAAATCAATTCATCTAAAATTGAGTAAAAGAACAAGATGATATCTCCCTCCTCCCTCCTACAACACATTCCATTCTTCAAGTATATTGACATTGAAGGGTAAGCATGATAAATAGCTCTATTTTCAGTAACAAAGAGAAGAAAGTTATGAGACTGACTCCAGCCAACAGTTTTCTCCTGCCTCAAACCTTGAATGGTCTCCTCCAAGGAGACTTTCTCTGTGGCAGGGCTGGGCAGGCTTTGGGAACCCTCTTTAGGGGCATAAAGAGGATTTTTCTGCTGGACCCCAGGTAGGTCACAACTATTATCTCTTATCATATTGATACCGAATGTTTTCACGCAGCCAAAAGCAACCTTCCAAAGGGAGTTGAAAAGGACAGCATTTACCTTTCTGAATCAACAGTAGGGTCCACAGCAGATTCATAATGGGAAGCTGAAAATAAAAATAATAATAATAAAAAAAAAATGTTTTCTATAACTTCCACCCCCACCAAAGGATTTTTGAACGGTCATGCCCTAAACTATTTGTTCTTTATTTTCCAAACACAGTGTAGCCAACTGAAAACCAAATTCACATTTAGAGCTTAACAGTGAACAGTGTTAGCAGTCAGTTAAACAAAAATAAAGATTAACTGTATGACTCACATTAATATATAGTAATATCTGATGCCTAAATTTTAACAAAATGTCGAGCACTGTGCTCATTTTTTAAAAAAATGAGAATTAGAATCTGTCTATCAAAACAGCTTTTAATAAACTCAAAAGGATGTAAATTTTTTCCTATGAAGGGAGAAGGGTATGTGAATATGCCAACAAAGATGAAGGTAATTAAAATGGGTTTTTTTCTAAATAGTAGAAAAAAATATAGAGAAAACAAATCCAGGTAATTCCTTTCAGGACCTAATTAACCTTAAAAATGGAGTCTCCAGCCTTTCCCATGGATTTCAGTGCAAGGGGGAATGTCCCTTGTTTCAAACTATAGGTCTGATTTAATGGAGTTTTGATTGAGGATAAAGGCAGAAGAGTCAGCCTGTGGTACCCTCTCTTTGCACTGAAAAGTGTCCAATTCCAAAAGCAAATGCACTGAGCTCAGCCACCCCAATTAAAGTGTCGGCTGCGGTTCAGCAGGAGCAAAGATAGCACAAAGAATGCAAAAGAATCAGCCCTCACAGCACATGGACAAAGGCAGCACAGCAATTGATGTTGGTCAGGGGACAGAAAAGCAAAATACTTGTTATTTAAACAAGCAGATGTACGTACTCACGTGTCAATATCTGCACACACATACATATACCACAAAACAAAATGGTGTAAAAAGGAGTAAACCCACTTTGCTCTCTCTAGGACATTCCCATGAATCTATGTATGAACATAAGTGGAACTCCAGCTGGTAAGCTGCAATACCTTGATGTTGAACCAGTGTCTTCTTGTTGCAAGTGAGAAGTGTTAAAAAATAAATACTCAAAGAACAATTTTTTTTTTTTTTTCCACAGGCATCTACAACTCATCGGGTATGCAGAGCACACACACCCCCTGGTCTTACCCTGCTGTCTGTCAGGCTGCCAAAACCCCTCGTGGCTCTGGAGGAATTTCTGTGCTGAGATCAGGATCCGACTGGGTCATTCCCTGCAGTGGTGCCTGGCACAGATCTCCCACTGCCATCTCTGCAGGTTCTGCCTCAGTGCTCCTGGCACTCTGCTACATTCAGGTTAAATCACCTGAAACTTCCTCCCTTCCCAAATGCCTACCGGTTACTATATTCCTTTATCAGAGAGGATGAAAGCGACAGAGAGGATTCCCTGCCAAAGGTTATCTCCGAGTTCATGGTGTGTGTCCTTCTGCTGCCACATCCAACAAATCCCTGATGCTGTTCCAGGCTGGCTTCCCTGGGACTGGTCCTGTGGGGCCAGCAGGAATACATGCTGAAATAGGGAGGAAAAGCTGGGCTGGCACCACAGCTCCCTGTGAGCCTTCAAATGCTTGTGGAATGATCTTCCAGCCTCAGCTTTCCAGGGCTGCTGTTGTTTCCAAGAGCTAAAGAGACACTGGGCTCAGCAAGAGCAAAGGTCACCCAGAGCAGTGGGAATCTCACAAAGTCCCCTGGGCTGGTTTGAGATGTCCCATAGAAAGGCCAGGGATACTCTGCTCCTCTCAGCCTCCCTGGAGAGCTCCGGTGCTGATGCTGGGGCTCACTGAAGGAGACACTCTCGGGGGGTTTGGGTTACTTTGGGGGGTTTGGATTACTTTGGATTACACAGAAGGAGCTTCAGCCACTTCTGCAACTTACGTGGATCCAAATTACAGGGGAGGCTGTAATGTGGGGACCATTTCTGCCTCCTCTTATCTGGCAGGAAATTCATTCCCAAAAGCTAACACAAGACACTCATAAAGTCCTTCTTAAGCTCTTGAAGATCCACCTCAATTTCCTCTGCAACAGCTGGTGTGGGTTTACAATAAATGAGAATAAAGTGGTACACAGCCCATGCTCTTGTAATTGGCACAGTGATGGACTTTGAGCCCTTTTCAACTTTTGTGAAGCCAGATGACCCAAACTAGCAGCAAGAGGAGGGTGCCACGAAGCATAATTATTTTATAGCCCCTATTTAATTTCTGGAAAATCAAAATTTATGACAATCACCAAAGCAGATTGATTAAACCCTAAGTGTAAACACACCATGAAACAGAAGTTGTTTTGCTGTCATCCCAAGGAAGCATCTATTTGCAAAGTACATGGCAACATCAAAGAGCTCTCTATTGATTAAACTTTGAAAATAAAATTGCACCACTTATCATATGCTGTTTGCAAAAATGCCAATCATTATAATACTCACATAAGCATACTGCGCCTTCCCCCTGAACTCGTTAAATTTATTACTGAGACTCTATCCTGAGCTGCCTACATGTGGAAAAAATATCATTCAGATAACGCATTAACATTTATAACCAGTATTTAAAGCTGTGCATGGTGTCATCTCCGATGATAAGGGTCTTGTCAGCATTTCCAGTATAAGCCTCGTTTTCAGGGAATGGAAGAAGGGAGGGAGTGGCAACACTGCATTTCAGCAATTTTAGATGACACCAACAAGAAGCCTGGCGTACAAGTTGTCAATCTAATTGTGCCTACCTTTCAGAGACAGGTGCATCTTTTTATGCCCACATTCGGGGTTTTTTTTTTAAAAAGCGAAATTCTCAATACATCATTGTAAGCTACCTGGCAAGTGCTGTCATTCTGCTCGTGCATACAGCATCCCACACGATTATAATTCTAGAGCTAAGCCTTCATTTTACAAAAGCTCTTAAGGTATGGAACAAAAATGTTATGACCCCCTCCTCACAGCTATACTTTGCACTCCTGAGGAGGAAGAAAGAGATAAGCAAAACAGCTAACAATGCAACAATGAGGGCTGGTTCGGGACTCATGTTATCAGATGTTCCTGCAGTATCAAAATACTAATACTGAATACAAATTTTAAGAGCAGAAAAGATTAAAAAAAAAATACAACTAAAAATCTTTTCTGGGGTGAGAAACTCGTAGGTGCAATGCATCTGCCATGAGCCCAATTCTGCTACAGGTACAGTGTGAGCTGTGATTTGCTGAGTGACACCTGTTGGCTGTCGACGTTTAAGTATTCTGCCAAAAGAAAAGATAATTTGGATATTTGTGTTAGTACAAAAAAAGTTATCAAAAGACAAAAGGCAAGAGAGGCTTCTGAAAGACACATCTCTAAAAAAGGAAGGTATTGAAGTGATTATATTTGAGATGATCTGGACCACTGGACATAAGTAAATATATGCAAAAGGGGAACCTCAGCTCTAGAGAATTCTAAGTGCATCAGTAACACGAGCTAGAAACAACAATGCCAAGCACTTCTGCCTATGAAAGCAACAATATTTCTAATCAGAAAGCTCAAATGCTCACCAGTGTAGTGGTTGTAAAGCAAAAACACTCTGAGCAGGTATGTGTGCAAATGGATTTTCCAGATTCCAAGCCACAGTTGATTACCAAGGCTGACTGAGCTCTCCTCTTCTCCTCCCAGCTTTACTTGCTGCTCAGGCACACAGTGGACATAAAAATCTCCTGCTGTGCAGAGGATTTTATTGCTTTACAGGAAAAAAAAAAAAGACTAATAGATAATAAGAAGAGGCCATATAAAGGATGGGCAGTTGTTCAAAAATTCTATGCTTTGGAAATGCCACAAGAGCTATGGAATGCACACACACACACACACCTCATATCGAGGCCAAAGCTGCTCCAATTCACATGGAATTTCATGGGCTGGAAAGGCACCACACAAAGAACAAGGTCACACTCATCCACAGACTGTTCCACAGAATCAGGTGTCCTCTTCCACCCCCTGGCATTTAGGCTGGAGAGCAGATGTGTAAATATCTCCAGCATCCAGAGCCCAATGACTGCAAGAAAGCAGAGGTATTATTCTGATTCCTTCCCTTCCCATTCTCCTTTCAGCTAGTTTGGCATGTTTCTGGTTTGCTTTGGACGGAGTCTATCAAGCCAGAGATGGTTCTGAGGACAGCCAGGAAAGCAGCTCCAAGGCCAGGTAGACAGTCATGATGAAAATTTGAACATCAAGCAGTTTTAAGCACCATGAGAGTCTGACCACTATAGAGTTTGACCACCTCACAGTTTGACCAGTAGCAGAGGAAATTCTCAGTGTGCCTATTTTCTACCCAAGCACCTCCATCTCACCATAAAACGTCCTACTAGATACTCGAGATTGGTGTGTTTGTGTGTAACTCCCCAGGGCAGAAGTCAGCTGGAATCCTGGCCCCATGAAGCCAGAGGGAGATTTGTCTGTGGGTGAAGCCTAGGTCAGGATCTTACGTATATTTATGTTGTGCTTCGTGCAATAAAAAGCTCAGGGAGCTACTTCAGATGCCAAATAAACGTTAAGGTTTCTGTGGAATTTGAAATACTTTTTAAGTGATTCTCCCCGACAAATTAATGCAGCCACCATTCTCTCTCAAGTTCTAATTGTCTCATCAATTTCTTTTCATGCCACTTGCAGTTATACATCATGCTTCAAAGTCAGCATGTGTACAGCCAGCCTCCACAAGACAAATATTACAGGGTATTTTTCAGGTAAATTATTACTGCTCAGAGACAGCGAAGTTTCTGGCTAGAGTGGTGTGGAAAAGACTGCAGAGAAGCAGGGAAAGTTTTCCTTACTCAAAAATTGAAGTATTTAATTCTCAGAGTATTAACTTTTTTATCCTTGGGAAAACCTGTGGGGCTAGACAAAGGCAGTTTAATAAAGCAAAGCGACCTGGAACCAAAGGAAAAAAACCAAAAGATTTATTCTCAGCAGGTGCTGTCCCTCCACTTCCTGGGATGTAGGTCTTCATTAGTGGTTGTTCCAGGAAACAAATATCCTTGCAACAAATGTCATCTCCTCCTTCTCTTAGCTTTTAGTGCTGAGCAGAGATGACGTGGTCTGGAATATCCCTTTGGCCAGCTGGGGTCAGCTGCCCTGGCTGTGTGCTGTCCCCAAGACCCTCCTCCTCCTCCTCCTCCCCAGCCCACCAGTGAGGGGAGGATGCTGGAGGCACAGCCCTGAGGCTGTGGGAACACTGCTCAGCAGCACCCAAACCACTCACAATGGTGAATTCTCCACGAATTATCCACTCCCTCCTGGCTGCCAGTTCCCAGCCCCGAAATGAGGGAAATGAGCTCCAGCTCAGCCAGACCCAGCTGAAATCTCCCACCCTTGGGGCAATCCTCAGTCACTGATCCACTGAAGAAGTGGGAAACTAAAATTGCTCATAGCAGAACCTTCCAGCAGATCTGGCTCCAAACTTCTGTGGAGTGGGGGCGACTTTGACTGACAGCCAGACAAGCACACCCTGTGGACATGCAGAATTGTATTCCTCTTAGAAATCAAGGTGAAAAACAAAAACCAGGTGAAAACCAAAAGCCAATGATCACCCAATTCTTTCCTCAGTGTGCAACTTTTCACAAACATCTCATGGAATGAACACAATGGAAGGAATTTTTGGGGACACAAGGAGTCTGAAAAAATGCTGTTTCTTTTCTACTCATCTCAATTTTTTTTTTTTCTGAAGCAAAAGCAGAACTATGTGACCTCTGTGCATAATGACAACTCAATGACACAGCTCTCATGCTGAATGTGGAATAAGAAACGCTCACCGTGAACTGCTCTAAAATAATCCCCAGGCCATGATTATTCATAGAAATTATTTGGTGAGTAATTTCAATTAAATAAATTCAAGGAATCAAGAAAAATAGGCTAAACTAATAGAATGCATTATTTATGATGAATAATTCATTTGGAGGAACTTTCTCCCACTATTGCAGAAAGCCATAGGGCACTGAAGTCTCACTTAAGCCCTGTTTTGAGGTCTTAATTGGGGGCTTTCATGATGAATCACTCTAGGCTGGCCCTCTGCCCAGGACTGAATTTCACCCATTGCTCCTGCTCCTCACATATTTCTAGATATGTCATTAGCACAGTGGAATCTGTATTCTTTCAACTCCACTGCCATAAAAATAATGAGAGGGAGAGATTTCATTATGTTTCTTTTACCACTGAAAACTAAAGGGAAGAAACTTCTTACATCAGCTCACCAGACTTTCAACAGTGAACGTTCATCATGCCCTTATATCAACTGCATCATGCAAATATGAGCCCCCCTGTCCACTGAGGGAAGGCAAGAAGACACAATAATTTAAACAAGACTCTCCAAATCACTAAAACCACTTGTGTGCACTTGTGCCTGCATGATGGCACATTTCTAGTTAAAAACATTCACAGTGTGTAAAACATAGATTACGACTCTGAGGAAATCTGGAAAATTGTGCTTGTAAAGGGTAGTGGTAGAAATTACTGTGGACACACATTTGAAGCACAGTAAATAATAGATCCATTGTTGTTTTAAAGATGGGAAAATAAAACCCCACACTTCTCTTGGGTTTTTTGGTTTTTGTTTTTTGGGTTTTTTTTGCTTTTTGTTCTTGTTGCTCAGCAATGCCAGCACAGAATATCTATCATCAGGAAGATTCATCTCATTGTTGCTATCAGAGAAAAAGACCTATTGACATGATGAAACAAAGCACTTCCAAAAATATTTAAACCACTCAATAAAACCTAAGTGCAGGCTTTGAAGCTAAGCATTTGTTCAAAGATCTGATCCAAATCCCACTGAAATCAGTCAGAGTCCTTCCACTGACACCAAAGGGCTTTGGATCAGACTTACTCCTTTCCTGAACAGGATGAAGACATCCATAAATATTAATTGTCTCACAGTGCCTTGCTGGGTCTTATGATAAAAGGTGTGAGTGTAGTAGGGGAGTGGATGTTTGCTTTTCTAGGCAAGAAAGAAACGAAGCTGGGCTAAATCTAAACGAATGATCAGTTGTTAATTGCACAGCGTTGAGTCTGTCAGTATCCCCAAAGCACAGGGTACCAGGGGTGTTTTCTGACAGACAGCTTCTCTATCACATTCCCTGCTGAAACCAATATTACTGCCATTATAACACACTAAATTCTCTCCTTAAGACAGTCAGGATTAATGACACAAAAAATCAGGAGCTGGTAGTTCTGCTGCTGCAGTTTGTACCACCAGGGTAGAATCACGATGTGCTGTTATAAAACAGATTACCCCAGATATATTGAAACAAATCATGACCAAGTCTCCTTGCCAAAAAAAAAAATAAATAAATGCTGCAGTTAGATGACGGGTGTCAAAAACTGGCCAAGGTCTGAGTCCTTGCAGGAAGCAAAAACTGAGGGAAGAGTTAGAAAGCACACTTATTTTAAGTCATAGTTCATTAAATCCTTTCATTTATGCAATAGGCAGTCATGTAGTGTCAGTGAACAGCACTCTGAAGCAGGCCAGCTCTCCATATGTCTCCATGGTCGGGACAAATGGAGCTAAAAATTGCGTTTGGAATCCAGAAAAACCCCTCCCAGCTGATGGCACAGGCAACCACTGATTGCCACCAAAGGGAAACTCAGCAGCCACCACCCAGCCTGGAGTGACCCTGTGCCCTCACACTGGCTCGTCCAGCAGCTCTCCTTCCACCGAGGTCTCACCCCAAAGGTCTGCCTCTCTCACCATGCTAAATCTGGAAACAGTTTATTTCCTTAAGAATTCCTTTAAAGTGAGGCCCCAAAATCCACTTTACAGTACAGGAAAGACCCCAAAAATGTGTTCATGGAAGTAGAAAGCCTCCTGCTACAAGGAGATACACACATACACAGAGAGAGCAGGAATACAGGGTACTTGTTGGAGAGCAGTGATGATCAGCTCAGAACCCTAAAAGCCTACATGGAGTAGGCATCTCATCTGCAGTTCAGGATTACAGGATGAGGAGCATATGAGATCAGCAAACACCTAAATTTACAAATTCCCACTGTTTCCCACATCAGCCATCATGTTGTGTTCACGGAAATCAATGTTGGCTTCTACTTTTATATGAACAAACCCTGCTTTACTTGCCAGCAGCATCCAGGCTACCTTAATAGATTCTAATGATCAGTAACACTTGTATCCTCTTCTCCATCCAATTCACGGAGTTTTTGCTTTGTTTCTTGCTGCCCTCTTTTCTTTATTCTTAAGGCTTGGTGGGTATGTTTGTTCCTTCATTTATACACAGAGAAGCAAAGCCAGAAAAACTTCTAGGTAAAAATGTATAAGTAAGTGTTTAGCATCCACCTGCAGACACAATGTGATGAAAGAAAATCATCTCCACATTTTTCCAGACTTTTTCTGCTCCTTGATATTTACTCTCCCAGAAGGACAACAGCATGATGTGCACTAGGCAGGAAGGGTAATGATCTGTGCCAAATTTTATGTGCTTATGCTTCATGCTGTGGTCTGGCTTTTTTTTTTTTTTTTTCTTTTTTTTCTTTTTTTTTTCCCCTGCCAGCAGACAGACAAAGTGGTGGCTTCAGGACAGTGCAGGAGCCAAGAGCTGTGCTGGTGTGTGGAGCAGGACTAACAGACTATTGGAAACAGGTTAAGGCTGGCACCAGGCAAGAATTCAGTTCATACTTGCTCTGCAGCAGTCTGGGAGTGTCCCCATGGGAAACAGGTAGGGGATAATTAAGGGCTCTTAAGCCAGCAGACAAGGATATTACAAGGATAAACATTTCAAAGTGAAGACAGTTAGATGTAGAGTTGTAGAAAAAGCCCAATTTTTTTTACCTGTGGGGGATGAAACCTATTGGTTTACCGAACCAATTTACCGAACACGATGGCAGATTTTCACCATAGGCAGTGGCTAAAATATGCCTGGCTATGTTATTGGGTTTCATTTTTTTTTTTATTTTTCCTATGAAGTATGATCTAGTTTGAAGAGGAATTAATTCCAATTTAGCTGATGGCTTCGGTTTTGCAAGATCCAAAAGCCACAATGGTTCCATTTAGCACCATAATCTATGAGTCTGTACTCAGTCTTCACAACTTTGCAAAAATGAGCATGAGGGAACACAGCTAAATATTTGGGACCTCCACAATGCTTACAAATCAGGCATACCCTTGAGTTTCCCCAAGTCCTCATGGGCTGCTGTACCAACCTACCTCCTGCCCTTCCATCCCTGGAGGCTCCCAGATAGTCATACACTGGAAATGCGCCTGCGTTCAACATATAAAATAAAAAGGCAGTAAAACAGGTGGAGGAAAAAAAAGCTGTCCTTTTATACTCTGTTTTTAATTGAAGGGATTATAAAACACTTCAGGCGTGCTGAGAAATCAGGACTTTGTTCCTAAATAAAAAGCTGAAGCTATTATATTTTTTTTTTAAATCCTTGTTCCTCCTCCTACAACCATGGTTATTATATGCATGCATTTGCAGTGTAATAGAATCAGTATCATCTCTGTGTCTTATTACTGTTGCAATCCCCTAACATGCTGTTCCTTCCATCCCACATGGATCTGGTAATTACTGCTGAGGCATGCCATGCGTACGCCTTCCCTTCCAAGGCAGCAGCGGCAGTGCCACAAACACATTTCCCACGTATTAGTAAACACAGGAGAGTGGGACAGTGCTTGTTGCCTTCACAAGCCAATTCCAGGACGTGGTCCTCGCTCACCAGAAAGATGCACCTGGCTGGAACTCATGGGCATAGACCAAATGTACACTGGGAGACAAGGGGAAAGTGCATTGGGTTTACCTGGGCCTTCATTTTTGCTGTGAGAGCTGGCTGCTCAGGTGAGATGTGCTGAAGGGAGGTTACAGGAGCCTCTCTGTGGGACAGGTGTGTGTGAATATGCTCCCTTCTGAAAATAATAAAACAAACAAACAAAAAAAAATCAACCTGGGTCTCCTTTTACCCTCACTTTTTACGCTCATGCCCCCAAGAGTGTGTTAGAAAGAGCTGAAAACAGGATTTGCTACAGCCTGTAACTAGTCCAATTTTGCTCCCCAAACACCATGTCCTTGTGTTTAGAGCAGAAAACAAGCAAAAAATCTCACAGAATAATAATCTGGCTTCTGGTGTATTAGTGTTGTAGAACAGCAGATACGCAACACACCTTTCCTGATCTTAGCAATTTTTGCTCCTGAATTAAAACTGGATAAAGAGAGACACAACGGAGCAGCTCTGAGTGCAGTTCAGAATCCCAGTCTTGTTGAAATTCACACAGCACCACACCAAAACCGTGCTCCAGTGTGGGATGCTCCTGCTCTTGTCACAACCTCTCCAAATTTTAGGTAGGGAAGCTGCAACTGCTTCAATCCCAAACGCAAACTCCGGCACTATTCTTGTCCAGGAGCACTGCAAAGGCATCTGTGCTGGCTGCTGCTGGATGTACCTTTTCCAGCCTCAGGAGAGAGATAAGAATAGACAGTAGATTTCTGCTGCTCCTAAAATGTGGGCTCCGATACATAATGGCTAAAGAACACCATGAGATGACAGTACCACTTTTGCCAACTCTTTTGGCAGCAAACCCTTACATTCTAGAGACTAAGTAAAGTGAGTACCTTGTAAGAATCTTATAGTACCTTGTAAGAATCTGGCAGTAGTGCACCCTGCCCTGCTAGCACTTCAAAAATTCCCTGTAGAGTGCCTTTTTGTCCCCTCCCCGCAGTGTGAACCCAAAGTTTTACCTTTAGACAGAGATCAAGAGCAGCCATCCTTTCCCATCACACAGATCTGTGCCCAGAGCATGGAGCTTAAGCAAAGTCACAACAACCAAGATCCAACACCTTGTTCTTTTTAAAGGCAGCTACACGACAACATTTCAGTGGGGCAGTGGGACTAACCCAGCCTGGAGACGTTAGATGTGGTTAAATCTGGCCGCTTAGTACTCGGGGGGAGCGTTCCAGAGGGTGTAGGGATTTAAGGTTGGGACTGCCGCTGCCCGACAGCCGGGTTTGGCGGCAGGTGTTGAACTTCCCTGAACGTGTCGAACACCAGATGTGCTGGGCAGAGCCGGGCACGGCAGTTTGGGGAGGGAAGAGCAGCTCCAGGCGGAGCGGGGGATCGATGCGGGTGCCAGATCGGGGATTTGCAGCACCGCTGCTCCGGGAGCCAGACTGTGCATGTGTGTGATGAGCGATGTGCGATGTGCGATGTGCGATGTGCGATGTGTGATGTGCGCGGAGGATGTGTGCGGGCTGCGCCTGTGTCTCTGCGCGCTGTGCGTGTGTGAGCGGTGCGTGCGCGCCTGCCGGCTGCCTCTTGCCGAAGAAGCTGCTTGACTTGCTCTCTATTTTGAGGGCACGGATTCAGCGACTCGGGGCCAAAACAATTTCTCCGGACCCAGGTAAATCCGCTCGTTACCTTATTCCCCTTCCCGGCTCCGAGTGCCCGCGCTGTCCTGCAGGTGCTGTCAGAGCGCTCCGGCGAAGAGCAGCCGAGCCAGGAGCGGAGCCGGCAGCGAGAGCCACCGGGAGGGAAGGGAGGGGGGGGACGGGGACGGGGACGGGGACAGGGGGGCTGGGAATAAACGTGTCCCCCCCGCCCCCGGCTGACGTCAGCGCGGCTCCGCGCGGGGCACCCGGCAAAAGCGGCGGCACCCCGCCCAGCCCCGCACTGCCCGCGCACACACGGCCCCGCGCTCCCGCAGCGCCGCCGCTCCCACCCCGCCCGGCCCAACTTCCCGCACGGGGTCGGGGAAGGGGAACGGGGACGGGGACGGGACGGCGGTGCCCCGCTGGGCTCCTGCTGAGGCGTGAGCGGGCGATGCCGCTCGCCGCCGGGCGCCTGGCTCCCGGGGCGCGGCGGCTCTCGGCGGCGGCCACTGCTCGCACTGCCCGCTCGGGAGCCCCCAGAGCAGGTACGAGCGCGGGGGGTGCCGCTGCGGCGGGGAGGGTTTGCCGCGTTTGCTGTCAGTCCTTGTGTCCCCCGGCTTGAGATGCCGGCGGGCGCCGGGAGCCCCGGGACGGGCAGCGGGGATGGGGTGGCGGTGCCGGCGGCCGCGGCGGGCGGGGGAGCGGGCGGAGAGCCCCGCGCTAGGGACCCGGGGTTCGGGGAGCTCCCCGGCGGGGCTTCCCCAGACAGCTCCGCGGGCGCTTTCCGAGAGGAAGAGAAGAGAGGAGGAGGATGGGGGGGGGGGGGGGGGGGGGGGATTCCAGAGGAGTTTGTAAGTCGCTGCCTTGCGACTCCCCTTCCCCCTCATCCTTCCGACCTGCTTTCACTCTCCCCGTGCTGCGTCTGCTCCCGGCCGTGTTCACTGGGGACCTCTTCTTTCTCTCCTTACCTGTCTCAAAAGGTTTGACTGTAGGTACCAAAGCGGGGATCGACGGCGCATAAAGATGCTGAAGGGTGTTTGGTTGCTCAGTTTGTTAACAGTGGCTGGGATCTCGTGGACAGAGAGTCGCAAACCTGCCAAAGACATTTGCAGCAAGAGCCGCTGCCCTTGCGAGGAGAAGGAGAACGTGCTGAACATTAATTGTGAAAACAAGGGATTTACAACCGTCAGCCTCCTCCTGCCGCCCCCGTCCAAGATCTACCAGCTGTTTCTCAATGGGAACGCACTGACCCGCCTGTTCCCCAATGAGTTTGTCAACTACTCCAATGCCGTGACACTGCACCTGGGCAACAACGACATGCAGGAGATCCGCACCGGGGCCTTCAGCGGCCTCCGCACCCTCAAGAGGCTGCACCTCAACAACAACAAGCTGGAAGTGCTGAAGGAAGACACCTTCCTGGGCTTGGAGAGTCTGGAGTACCTGCAGGCTGATTACAATTACATCAGTGCCATCGAAGCGGGGGCATTCAGCAAGCTGAACAAGCTCAAGGTGCTGATCCTCAATGACAACCTCCTGCTGTCCCTGCCCAGCAATGTCTTCCGCTTTGTGCTCCTCACTCACCTGGACCTGCGGGGGAACAGGCTGAAGATGATGCCTTTTGCTGGCGTGCTGGAGCACATTGGAGGCATCATGGAAATCCAGCTGGAGGAAAACCCTTGGAACTGCACCTGCGACTTGCTGCCACTCAAAGCCTGGCTGGACACCATCACCGTGTTTGTGGGTGAGATTGTCTGTGAAACCCCCTTCAGGCTTCATGGGAAAGATGTGACCCAGCTCACCAGGCAAGATCTCTGCCCTAGGAAAAGCTCCAGTGATTCAAGCCAGAGGGAAAAGCACCCTGTCCTCTCAGACCCACACATCTCGAGGCTGTCGCCCACAGCCAACTCTGCCATCAACCCCACCAGGGCCCCAAAAGCCAGCCGGCCCCCCAAAACTAGGAACCGCCCCACCCCCCGTGTCTCTGTGTCAAAAGACAGGCAAATATTTGGACCTATCATGGTTTACCAGACAAAGTCTCCTGTGCCCATCACCTGCCCAGCTGGCTGCATCTGCACGTCGCAGAGCTCAGACAATGGCCTGAATGTTAACTGCCAAGAGAAAAAGATCAGTAACATCTCCGACCTCCACCCCAGGCCAACCAGTCCAAAGAAACTTTACCTTACCAGTAACTATCTGCAAGTCATTTACAGAACGGATCTCACAGAGTACAGCTCCCTGGATCTGCTACATCTGGGGAATAACAGGATTGCAGTGATACAAGAAGGTGCCTTTACAAACCTCACAAGTTTACGCAGACTTTACCTCAATGGCAACTACCTTGAGGTCCTGTACCGATCCATGTTTGAAGGGCTGCACAGCCTGCAGTATCTCTACCTAGAGTACAATGTCATTAAGGAGATCCTGCCACGCACATTTGATGCTCTGAGTAATCTTCACCTGTTGTTTCTCAATAACAACCTGCTCAGATCCCTGCCTGATAATGTCTTTGGAGGCACCTCCCTCACCAGGCTCAACCTTAGAAACAACCACTTCTCTCACCTGCCTGTGAGAGGAGTCTTGGACCAGCTCTCGGCTCTGATTCAGATAGACCTCCAGGAGAACCCTTGGGACTGCACGTGTGACATCCTGGGGCTGAGGAACTGGATAGAGAAAGTCACTGACCAGAACAACCAGCAGTCAAATCCCCCTGTAGTTATCAATGAAGTGATATGCGAGTCTCCCACCAAGCACTCTGGAGAGCATCTGAAATTCCTCAGCAAAGAAGCCATATGCCCAGAGAACCCCAACCTGGCAGATTCCTCTGTCCTCTCCATGAACCAGAACACAGATACCCCCCACCTGGGTGTCTCACCCAGCACCTACCCAGAATTACACACTGAAGTCCCGCTCTCTGTCCTCATTTTAGGCTTGCTGGTTGTGTTTATTCTGTCTGTTTGTTTCGGGGCAGGTCTGTTTGTCTTCGTCCTGAAGCGCCGGAAGGGGGTGCAGAGCATGCCCACCAGTGCCAACAACGTAGACATTAGTTCATTTCAGCTCCAGTATGGGTCTTACAACACTGAGAGCCATGATAAAACTGAGGGACATGTTTATAACTACATCCCCCCTCCCGTTGGACAGATGTGCCAAAACCCAATCTACATGCAAAAGGAAGGGGATCCAGTTGCCTATTACAGGAATCTCCATGAGTTTAGCTATAGCAGCCTTGACCACAAAAAAGAAGACCCCACCAGTCTTGCATTTACCATCAGTGCAGCTGAATTGCTGGAAAAGCAGTCCTCACCAAGGGAACCAGAGCTGCTGTATCAAAATATTGCAGAGAGGGTCAAGGAACTCCCCACCGGAGGATTAGTTCATTATAACTTTTGTACCTTACCCAAAAGGCAGTTTGCCCCTTCGTATGAATCCAGACGCCAAAACCAGGACAGGATAAATAAAACTGTTTTATATGGAACTCCCAGGAAATATTTTGCAGAACAGTCTAAACCTGAGCATCCTTTACTCCAAGGAAAGCTACAAACAGAACCAGACTACCTCGAAGTTCTGGAAAAACAAACTGCAATCAGTCAGCTGTGAGGGGGGAGGTGGGAGACAAAGGAAATTTTTTAAAATGTGCTCAGCATCACATTTCTTTGAGTCTGAACTCAGTACTGATGTCATCTGTCGCATTCCCAACATTTCCACTTTTTTAAATCAGAGAAGGAGTGAGAGAGAAAAGGAACCCTTGCAGCCTAGCAGGGATGTGGTGTTGCTTTTACAACGTTCCCTTTAAGTTATTTCTAAATCTCTCTCCTTTTGACCCTTCTCTAGGAACTGTCACTGCAAAATGTATCTTTCTGTAATAGATCTTGCATAATTCTTTTTGATTTCGAAGGAAATGAGAAAGGGGGTCTTTGGGGTTTCTGGTTTTTTGGTCTTTTTTTTTTTTTCTTTTCATTTCAAAATGGAAACTTAATGTATTATGTAGAAGATCTCCAAAGATCTTTTTTCCTGGACTATGACTTTCTTTTGTAAATAATAATATACAGTACTGCTGTTTCAATTACCAACTATAGCCACTGGGCGTCACTTTTTTGTGTTAAAGTGCCTTTGCACTTTAAGTACATTATTACTTAATTGTTGCTCTTAGCTTTGATAAATTGAACCTATTTTAATGTGTTGTATTTTTGAAATTAAAAAAAAATTGTAAAATAGATCTATATGTCAGCTGCATTAAATCAGAAGGTTTGATTTATAGGAAAGCTGCCCTTCTTTAAATGACTCTAGTTCTAGGACCTTACAGACTCAAATGTAAATTATTGGGGTATTTTTTCCCTCTAGGTTTGTTTAGAGTGACTCACTGAAATCAACTGAAAGGATTTAGCAATGGACTAGAGGTTATCAAATGCCTCAGCCGGGAATAACAGCTCGTTAATAAAAGATGTTTAACACAATGTCATAGTGAACTGAACAATTAATGTCCTTCTTAATACATTGCATTGCAGCTCTAACACAGTAATGTTCAATGGCTTAAGATTATTTTCATACTTAACAGAACATTACTCATAATATTCTATGCATTGGATTAGGTATTTTTATACATTTTGTGACAGAGTTTATATTTGTAACTTTTTGGACCAAGATTAACATGTCCTCTTCCTGCCAGATACATTTTTATTTTTTTTTTTCATAAGCAGGGACACCAGCAGGGGTCATCCCACACCTCATTAAATTTATTAACATACAGGCAAATGAACCCATGCCAAAGGTAAAATTTGAACCCTGGAGTCCTCCAAATCAAGGTGGCTGAAATCAGCATGTGCGTCCCACTAACTTTTGGTAGCCTGAATCGTGTCTATGTGCTTTTTGTCTCTAAAGCAGAAGTAATACTGCAATAATTCTAATCTGTTAGAGAAAACTACCATTAAGTTCACTGTCTTGAATTTTATAAAATGTTTTGTGCTAACTGGATCCCATTCTCAACACTGCTTTTCTTAAGCCCAACAGTGAACAAATGCAGTGTGTCTTCTCCTTTCCCATTAACTCAGGCCTGTTTTGCTTCAAGCTTTATGTTATCACCTTCAATTTACTTTTCTTTCATGGAGAATATTGAAACCATTTTTATTAACAAGCATACAGTCAAACTTTATTAAGCCTTATTAGCTTCTAAATAATTTTTAGATGCAAACATTATTGTGCAATTTAGACAAACAGTCCTTATTTACAACAAAAACAGTTTTGTTTTGTCTGTTCTAAATCCTTATGCAACTGGGATGGTGATCTGCATATAAAGTAGGCCAGGCTTTTCAATTCCTTATTAAAGCAATTGATGGGGTCTGAAAGAAGCACACTGTTTCCTTTTCATAAATAGGTTACTGCACATAATAATCCTTTATTATCATGCAGAGATTGAAGTGGCCTCTGCTGACTGAGTTTTAGAGCTTTACTATAGTTAATAATACAGTATCTACAACTTGGAGAAATTTTCAGCAATAGCATTTAAGCTATAAATAACTACAATCAATGTTGTTCTAATCAGGACTTTGCCAAAAGGAAGTTGCTTTGTATTTAAGAGCTAAAGAGGCTTTGCATGTGTATTGCCAGATATGAGTCACTGAGTAAAACGTCTTCCAATGATTTATGTGACATCTGAGTGCATTAATATGCTAACATGTCAGCTCTTTACATTTAGAATCCATAGCATCCATGGCTGTGCATTAGGTCAGGTTTAAAATCGAAGTGCTACAAAGAGCTGCTGAAGATTCAGCCTTCAAAATGGTCTCCCATCAAGGAGGAGGTGAAATGGTATCACTTTAGTTGAACTTGGAACATTTGTCTGGACTTGGCATCCATCTTTGAGCAAGGTACTTGCTTGAAACCTTCCAGTGCTGATTGTCTTATGCCTCCTTCCCTTGGGTAATTAAAGGCATTTGTTACTGAAACACTGAGAAAAGTATAAGTATTATTTTGAAAGATAGTTATTAACTCTTCCCAGGTATGAATTTAGTATTGCCTGCAGAACAAGTGGCATGTTACATCTGGCAGCAGCTGGGATATTATTATTTATTATTCGCCAGTGGAGCAGAACCAATTACAAAGGGTTTTTTCCCTCAGAAAAAAAAAAAAAAAGCGCTATTTTTTTTTTTTCAACAGAAATGTTTTCAGTGTTCTAGTGTTTGGAAACAACAGAGATAGGGAATTGATTCTTTTAGTAACATTATATTGTTTAGTTTTAGTGCTTCAGTCTCAGCGCTTTGATGTTTGCTTCGGTAGCACAGCCATACTTTACAGAGGTTGCTGCTGCTTTACATTTCCTTAGGTTTCCTAGTGGAATTTATTTAATGACTAGATTTTATTTTGCATCACCAGTACCAGCTTAAACATTATTATTGCTGTGGATCTTTTAGGTTTGTTTTTGTACCCTTCAGCTGACATCCATTAAGGAATTCTTTTCAGAAAGTGTCTAGGTGAAAGAGAAGATTTTTTTCAGTTACACTTAAAGAGATTTTGTTTAACAGGGAAAGTGTGTCGGCAGCTGCCGTACAGAGGTCTCCACATTTCTTCAGCTGTGCTGCTGCTTGTTAGGGGAGAGCTGCTTGCCTGAGTCGTGGCTTGATAATGAGTCTGAAAAAAAAAAAAAAATTTCTTTCACGGTTTGAAAAGTTGAACTGTGAAAATTATGTAACCAGGTTAGCAAAGTTGTTTTTATTCCCTATTCCCTCAGGGAAATGGGGTGCAAATAGTTTTCTTTCTTGGTAAGTTTTCTTTTGTGAAAGTGAACTTAATGACCTTTACAGAAACAGTAACAGTGCAGACTGTTAAAACTATGCAGTTATTTCTAGTGAAAATGAGGAGTGCTACTCTTCCAAAGCATGAATACTTTTTTTTCTTTTTTTTTTTTTTTTAGACCTTTCTGGGTAAGTATTAGATAAAGTCTATCAACATACTTCCCTTTTTCTCCCCAGTGACAGAAAAAAAATGTTGCTTTTTGGGAAAAAAAGTGTTCTTTTTGTCCTCAAGCCTGCTGCAGAACCACCCCACCTGCCCAATGGTCTTTGTCTTCCATCAGATTTTACCTTTTTGGGCTCCAGCATTTGCTCTGCTCCTACCTCACCTCCATTCCCTGCTTCCAAACCCTCCTCATTTCCACCTGCACCTGTCCCTGTGGGCTCTCCATCCCTTCCCTAGCAATCTTTGAAGGATCTGTTCCAGCTTTGAAGGGAGCTGATGTCCCTGCTCACCCAGAGCTCACTCCTTCCCTCCTGCCCTGCCATTGTCTCCAAGCAGACTCCTGATGCCAGTGGTTTTCCTGGGAGCTGTGCTGGAGGAAAATCTGCATAGCTGTTCCCTCTTCTTCTCTTGGAACAGAGAAGAGAAGCCCAAAATCGCTGAGGGTTTCAGCTTCCATGCAGGGTTCGCCGTGTGCCAGCCTGGGGCAGGTGGCATGGCTTGTGTCTGTGCAAGCAGCACTCCTGAGCAGGAGCAGATGGATGAGTTTGCTGAAACCACTGGCATCGCATCACTCTTTGCTGTGATTTTGGTGAGTTAACCTCGCCAAAATTAGCTGCTAACATTTTAAACTCCAGCTCGTGTCTCTAGGGTAAATAACAAAAATGCCAGGCCGTTCAAAGGTGATTGCTCCTAATCCAGAGTGTGAATTGGGCTACGGCTCTGCCTGCTTGCTTACAGGAGGTGCAGAGAGGACAGATAATGAGTGCTGATAACAGCTAACTCCCTCAGTCAGCCCAGCCTGGCCATTTTCCACCACACCTCCATGCCACATCCATGCTCTGCTGAGGATCTGCCAGTCTCCACTCCAAAACATTTTTTTTCTTTCCTTAAGAGAAGCATTCCCTGAGAGTTTAAACCCTGCTTTGGTCAAATATATTGTCTTTTTAGAGTTTTTATAACATCACCTTGTGCTTAGTTTGGTTTTTTTTCTTTCCCGTCAACACTTGGGTTTGTAAAATAAAAGTTGCGCTTTTTTAAAGGGTTGCAGCTGTAATTAGCAGTGTCAAAATAAGGATACCAACAAGTTAAATTGCCTAAAAAAAAAAAAAGTCTTGTAGGATACTGAGCTTGCATAGGAACACAATAATTTTAAACTGCTCATGAGTGAAATGAGATACTGGAAATGTTAATGAAACTTCATAGGCTCTTACAGGCTAATCACTGATACAGTTTGTGATTTTTCATATTGCTGGTTTTGCGGACAATAAATGTCATTTAAGAGAGAAGAGGAAAAAAAATCCGATTTCCCAAAGATCTCCTCCAACTGTAGAACCTGAAAACAACATAAATTAACTTATGCAGATGATGTGGCACTTCTTGTGTATTTCCCATCACTTCTTCAAAACCTTCCATAGGAGGAGTACAAAAGTTATTCTCTTCTAAGAGGATCATTAAGTCTGTTTGGATTATTGATCTCATAGCTTTTCTGGGCACAAGGCCAATCATTTTGACTGAGGTTTTTAATCCTAGCTAATGAGGGAGGTGGATTAAGGAGAAGGTTTTTGTTGTTGCTTTTTTGTTCTTGAAGGGCTGGTTGGATTTTTTTTTGAAGCAGCAGATTGACATGTTTATGAATACAGATGAATAGATCGTTTTGAATGAAAGAAATGTTGGAGTGGCAGTCGGAGATGCAGTCATTCTCAAGACCAAATAGGCTGAAGAGTATGAGTGAAGTTTGAAAAACAGGAACGTCATAAAAGTGGCTTTCTTCCTGAGATCATAAACACAGAGGACTCCCCTGTGAATACAGATTTTGTTAGATGCTGTTAACCATTTGGAGGGATGAAATTAGAGGCCAGAGCCACCTCTGTTGTGTTTAAGGACAGACTGGAGTGTTCAGGATTTGTTCTCAGCCCTGGTTGTTGCCCTGTGTGCTCACACCTGTATTACCACTGCTTATGCACTCGGTTTGAGAAAGCAAACAAGGTGAAATTTGGAGGAGCAGAGCTATTTGCACTCTTTCTGTCCTTTAAAATGAAATGAATTAACCGTTGGTGTATTTAATGCCATAGACTTTTAATTTCTAAGGTCCTTTGTACAAACTAACTTCCCAGCAAAAGGTCACTGTATGTAGCTACTTACAAAATGAGCAGCACAAAACTTTGTGGCTGATCTCAAGAAGGAAGCAGCCGAGGTAATGTAAATACATATTTGCAGTACAACAAATCACATCAGCATTACAAAGTTGTGCAATATAATGACATCAGGGTTCTTTGTGGTGACAGGAAACACAAAGTGGGTTTTTTGAAAACACAGGGTCCTTGTGTCTCCTCTTCTTACCCTGCTTGCGCATTGCTTCTCCAGAGCTGTTAATCATCTTAATCTTCTGAGAAGGAGGCAGAACAGCCTTTTAAAAAATGAACGGTGCACTGGAAAAAGCACAGCTAATGTGTATGGACCTGTTGCAGTTATCTCCTCTTGAGATAAGACGTATTTCCATACAAAAGCCTGGGAAAAAATCCCCTTGAGATCGCTGATAATGTGACAGAGTCTATTTTAAAACATCTTGATTTTAGTCCTGAAAGCCTCTCATCTGAGAGGCAAAGGAGTTGCAGTTAAGGCAATTTTTTTTCCCCATGATATAAAGTTTTGTCCTGTTCCCCAGGGATTTGTTACAGATTTGATGCATGCCAGCATCTTAGCCAGACAGCTGAAATGGACACAAAATTTCTTGAGGACTGTGAAAATGTAATGACTACATGAATTTTCTTCTAATCGCGGAAGAACATACAACATGATATGGAAGCAAAGTTGTCAGAGAGGCTTTTAAAGATTCCGGGGGACAGTGAAATCTGAGGAATTCAGCGGCAGGTGCAGAGCAGCTCTGTTAGTTTTACACCTGAGTGCCTTCTGTGGGATGCCCTGGTTTGGCACCAGTGACAGGAATCTCACTAAATAAGAACAATCCCATTGAACTCCCCAGCTGTGAGTGGCAGAGGGGAGAGAAAAATGCTCGTGTCCTCTCACCATCACTCAAAATGCCATCGGGGAGTTTTCCAGACTCAGCACTCATTCCCATAAATGTGAAGTCAACATACTCCAAGCTTATATTTAAACACCAGATTTTCAGTAATAAGTGAGTGATGTGACATTTTGGCTCTTACTCCTGAGTGAGGTTTTGCTTGGAACCTTTGGTTTATTCTATCTCTTCTTAATTTCAATTCTTGATTATTTCTGTGTTCTTGCTTTGGAGGGCAAACGGAATGTGCTCAGCCAAGTCTTTGGTTTTTCTTCATCTTATTTCACAAGTTCCTCAAGTATCAGGCAGCTGAGGCTTGAACAAGTCAGAAGTTTCAGAAGCTCAGTGATCCACTCAAGCGAGCAAAGCTTTACCAAAGCTTTCCTGCTCCCATCACATCTGCTGTGTTCTGCAAAGCTGCTGATTTTATTCAGATGAATTCCAACTTGAAACACATTAATAAATATCTGTGTAAAACCTTGTAATATTCAGCTTACTTAGAATAAAGTGAGGGAGTTAGAGGTTGGGAAAAGGCTTTCAAATTTCTGGGTTCTTTTTTTCCGAGGGATTCATTTTGGTTACTAGGGAGTCAAAAGGAATTCTACTAACAGTGTTGTGTGGGGTTTTTTTTGTGTTTTTGTGCAAGGTAATGGAGGTGGGGGAAAGAGGGAAAAAAAAAGGTAGATTATAATTGTCTTAACTGTCAAGATGTTGAAAGGAGATGACCAGAAAACTAATGAATTCAGAGTTTATGACTCAAAGAGGTCACAAAAATGCCAGTTTTCTGTGGTACATCTAAAGGGAAATGGTTTCACACAGGCTGCTTTCCTAGAGGCTGAGAGAATGGGACAGGCTCCCTTGGAGAGCTGAGGAATCCCAGCCTTAAATTAGAGCAGATTTACTGTAATTCAGACATAAACTTGGCTCATGTGAAGAGATGATGGAAGTGGGGAGATGCTTCATGCTGCAGTTCACACCTTAATTAGTGGTGTAGTTTGTAGCCTGTATTTTCTGTAACCGTATTTACCATCACATCCAACTCATAAGCTGCTTACCAGAACTGAGTAGATAATTCTTACATTTATTGATGTGGCCTTTTTTCCATAAGACAATCTTTAAAAATTTGTTTGATGGTGGCTTAAGTTTGCCATGGCTTCTTTTTGTTCTCCAAATAATGCATGGGGGCAATTCCTAATGGATATTAGGAGATGTCCTAATAGATATTTCATAGTGAACACCTACAGTTGAACTCCCAAGGACTTTGTTTATATTATCCTTGTTTTGTTTTGCTTAGATAGTGAAGCAGTGGGTCTAGTTAAAAGCTCATTTGCTGGGAACTGAAAAAATAATGTTCTGGTTTTAGTTCTGCCAGTGACCTTGCACAAGGCATACCTGTGTCCCCCATGCTTTAATTTCTGCATCATTAAGTAAGGAGTATAATACTTTCTGCCTTAGTCTGGTGAGATTTACTGATGAGCAATGTTAAATGTAATTGTTTTTCAAAGCCTTTATAGCTTCATCCAAATGCAGCAACAGTGCACTGCTTTTTTTTTTTTTTTCCCTGGCATATGTTTTTCTGATCTAAGAATGTGGTGTTGACATGTCAGATTTAGTTTTGTTTTCTGTCTTTGCAGTTAAAAAACAGCCCATGAAGATTACCTTGTACAGGGAAAAGATGCTATCTCCCTGTAAAAGGATGTGAGATTTATGGAATAAAATGGGGAGGCAAAAGCTACAGTTTGTTTTTAAACCTTGGAAAATACGTAGTACCACATCTGCTCAGTTTTCTCTCCCTGGCTGAGTTGAATCACCTTGTCTGTTTCTGCCCTATAGAATCCATTCAAAAATAGTTCTCAGCATACCGGTAATTTTTTTTTATTCACCTTTTTCTGCATGAAGTCAGTTGGGCTGTTGCTGACAGTTTTTTGTGCTGGCAAGCAAGCCAAGAGAGGCTCTGAGTGGCAGACAGCTGCTGAGACAAGAGCCTGGCACTCTGGGGAGAGAAAGAAATTCATTCAACTTTCCTTGTCAGCCTCTTCCCTTCCACTTTAACTTCTTTCTTTCTGCTCTGTAGTGACCACAGTAATTCTCTTGTCCGTTGAATGCAGACTGTGGGCATATTTTTCCATATATAGCCCAAGTGCAAGCTGTAAAATCCAACTATGTGTTGGAAAGGCCGTCATTTTCCACAGTCTTCCATGGCATGCCTGGAAATCTGATGTTCCATGCAAGAGAGCTGATTTCTCAATGTAGGGCTACAAGAATCTGTGGCACAATATCCACTCAACACAACAGAGACAGAACTTCACCTCCACTTTGAAATTTGCTTTTGATTAACCTACTAAAATTCACTCACTGGCTCGGCCTTTTGTTTTGCTTTATGTTTGGATATTATGCCCATCTAAATTTTGAGAGTGCAAAGACTGATTCGCTCATTTTCTTGCTGATTCATAAAATGGGATGTGAACAATTATTCCTGGTTTCTAGGCTGCAAGTGGCATGGGGGAATTTTTGGCTGGATGGGGTAAGTGCTCTGATCCCATGCACAATTTCATACTTCTAGATAATTGGCAGTTGTTCAGAGGCTTTTTAGATAGAACGAAAGGTGCATGGTACACCCAAATTGTTTCTGACTGTGCAATGTAAACCCTCTGTCCTGGACCAGCAGAAGTGCATCCAAAGTGGTAGTTACAATAGTCCTTAAAAAGACTCTTTTTTCTTAAATTCTGGGAGAAATCTGAATCAAGGAAAGTAAATATTCAGTGATACTTTTAACATGCTCATCTTCAGGATTTTAGGGGATCATTTTATTCTCTCCTAAGAATACAGAGTTTATTGTATGAGGAAGGATATCCAGACTCTCGCCTGCTGTAAACAGTGTTTACTTCCACAGACATCACAGATATTACAGTAGCTGAGGATGCAGCTGCTTTGTTTTGTAAACCCCTTAACTTCAGCAATCAGCATTTATACCAATAATGGATCTGTGCTATCAGTGTCGATCACTTTGATTCCACTGCTGTAGAACCAATACAATTTGCCACTGCCTTGGAACTTTTAGTCACATTTGAAAAGAAAGAGATCTTTGAAAGTTCACGACCTAGTTCATTTTGGGATGTCAATGAATAATTTCTGTACCCAAACTCTTTGGTTGATAAATTTATGCACTTGGTGCTTCACAAACCCTTTTAATTTTCAAGTCTTAAGAATCAGTAATACAGCACAGTGAGGCAGACAGGCATATTCCGTGTTCTCCTTTTGGGACTCCTCATTTCTTCCTAAAGATCAAAGCTTTTTAGCAGCTCTTGCCTCCCTGTTCTGCGACCCTCAGAGTTTGGATGTGAGTCTGCAGTCAACTGTAACTGCACTGTAACAGTAAATGTCCTTTCAAAGAAACTTAGCGCAGAGTCCTGAGACATGCACAAAGTCACATCCAGAAAGTCACGTTTTCCCAAGGATGGCCACAGCTGTTTCTTTCTCTTTGTGAGCAATACATTGACTTAATCTAAAATACATTGCCTTATTATCATGCAAATATTTATGCCACATTAGAATCAGACTGGCTTTCTTCACAATAGATAAGCTTCCTGTGTTATTGCAGATAATGAAAATCCAATTTCTGAATATGTTCTCTTATTGTTTCTTTTTTCCTCTGCTTTTTATTAGTGAAGGACTTGCAATTATTTGCTCTTATTCAGATGTTCCAGAGGAAGAATTGAAGTCATATTTCCCACACATTAGGATTCTGATAATTGAAATTCACTGCTTTCTCTTCTTTCTATTGCCTTTAAATAAAGGAATGTACTGGGGAAAAAGACTCAGCTCAGTCCGGAATGATACAAGTGCAAGTCAGGAATAACTGAAAACAGTTTTGATCACCCTTTGAAATCCTTGATTAAGCAATTTTGCTAACGCTCAAAGAAATCCACTGGAACCTTTTGATTTATTGCACAATAGGTAGAAAGCTGCTTTTCTTCTTCTCCAGGCTCTTTCCCTGCCAATGGATATTTGTTCTGTAAGTAGCAGTGACATGAAAAGTCTGAAGTTGTCCACTTTTCTCCCTTTGACCAAAGTTCCCCTGGTAAACAGAGCGCCGTGAGGAGAGCGGAGTTAATCCTCTAAGTTTAGCTCTGTGAAAAAGCCACACTGAAAGCTGTGAAAGCTCTGAGGGAAATTAGCACAACTTTGCAAGCCTTGCCAGCATCTTTCCAGAACGCTTCCCATTATATGAGATTCCAATTTAATAATGGCCTCAACAGTTTCTTCCATATTAATAAAATATGAGCATGGAAATAACAATGGCGTGTCCCCTTCGCTGAAGGAACTCCACTTAGCAACATGGGTTGTGATGCTGATTGCAATGCCAGCTCTCTGATCTGTTGGGTTTTGCTTATTAATTGAATTAATTGAACTGATAAATTGAATTTTTCTGCCTCTGGGCTGAGTAGTCAGGCTGAGTAACTGCTAGGCTGCTCCTGCAAAGGGGAAGGAAGGGACAGAAGAGGAGCAGTGAGGACACAGGAGGAACAGAGGACAGACACAGAAGCACAGCCTTGAAAAGAGGTGTTGAGGCCACAAAAAAAATGAGATCTCTGCCCTCCTAGAAGTGTTCCCTCACACTCACACATAGAGACAGGTTCCTCCAGCATGGCATTCCACCTCACATTTGGGTTTTGGTGGGCACCCAGCCTGCCTGCTGCCCCAGGAGCTGCTTGCAGGGCACACACCTTCACACAGTTGCACTGGGTTGGTGTCTGTCCATCCAAAGCTGTGTGCACTCTCTTACACTTGGCTAGTAGGGTGAGAAATCCAATGGCCTGGGTAGAAATCCCATTCTAAGGGCTTGGGAATTGGGTCTGGAGAGCTCTGTGCTTCAGCTGACCGGGAAAGTGGAAAAGGCACCATCAGCTTTCCTCGAGAGAGTCCTGGGAGCCTGCCCTGACACTCCTCATCTCACTGCACTCAATAAGATGTCACTATCATTACAGAAAAGATAAGTAAGCATCTCAGCGAGGGCACAGAGGAAGATAAATATTAAAATGGTTATATAAGAGGAAGTCCTTGGTGTTGGAGGTCAAAGAGGACTCCAGTGGTGGAGCTGCTGGAATAGGGACTGGCATTGCTGGGCACAGCCCTTGTGTGTACGTGCTGCTGCTCTGTCTGTGACACCAACTCTGCTGCTGCCACAAAAGCACAGAGCAGAGGCCTCCCACAGTCTCCAAAGGTTGGGTTCCTGAAGTTCTGAATTTACCGAAATGGTGAAGCTCTACTGGATGAACAAACGTTATTCTTAATGTAGTCCCCAACCCCTGTGAAAGCAAACATGTTCCTAATACCATGTTATTTCCTAAATATTCTTTCTCGTGGCATGGAAAACATGGGGGACAATTACTTTAAATAATTTAGCTCTACCCTGTTAATATTGCAGCACGTGGTACTGTATTCCAATACATTTTTCCTCCTCTATAAGTAGCAATGCTCAGAAATCAATCTCTTTTAAATGGAGGGTGGGAGTGAGTTTTCTCTGACATTTCTAGACTGAGATAAATAGTAAACTCCTCCAAATATATGGACAGGACCATCCTGAAAAGGAGAAAGGGAGATGAGACTCCCTGATGATCTTGAAAGTGAAAGAACAAATGAGCCCTGTCTACCTTATTAACTGACCCTGGCTCCAAGTGCTTTTTGATAGTACAGGTGGCAGAAAAATCACTGGACTCTCTCTGCCCTGAGAAAAAAAGTGGGTCACAGAGCACCACCATCAATTTTTAAAAAAAGTTACTCCCTTGGAATCAGTGATTGTTCTTAAAAATTGTGCTCTACTGCTCTACCTTTTTAATGCAGAGGAATTATTATCACTTTACCAAACACGGCAGCACTGTGCTCTCCAGTCCAGTGCAAGAGGAGATTTAAATTCCAGTGACAAAAGGAGATGACCTGTAAGCATTGTTGCCTCCACAGATGATTCTCTATAATAAATGTTGCTTTTTTTGCTGCTTGACTTTGTCATTCATGTGGGATTCATGTCATTTAACAGCAGCTACCTGAGCATGAAGCATCTTTCTTATTTTAATCATCAGCGTACTTTTTATACTTAGCAGAAGAAATCAGTCCCACCGTGAGTTGATTCATCTCACCCACCTCAGCAAATTGTCATTGTCTGCACACTGTGTATGCCTTTGGGAGTTAGACTGGTCCCTAAAGTAAATGAGTAGCCAAAAGTCCTACTGAATAGGAAATGGATGAAAACTCCAAAGCAGTCGGGGTGTTTTTTTGAGTTCCATCCATATGGATCTTCTATTTTCTCATAGAAACACATGAATTTCTTGTGCTTTAATGCCAAAGTGAAACTCTTGTCATGAGAAAAAAAGCAATCGAGGTAAAGAAGAAAAATTATTCTGATTCTTTTTCTTTTTTTTTTTTTTTTTTTAAATGAGAAGGGGATATTTTTAGTGGTATGCAGCCCCTACACCTCCTTCCTTTATGTCTGAAATTCTCAGTGTTTCCTGAGCCTTAAATCTCCTCCACCCACCTCTATGCTTGAAGATACTCAGCTCATATAATGCTGTACCAAATTTTCTGTCTATACCCAGATTCCTCCTTTGAAAAGTATAATTTTAGCAAGATTTAGCTGATCCTGGGATCCCACATAGATTCCTAAGATATGGATCCTCCTGTTCTTTCTCACCTCCTTACAGGTAATTTAGTTTTTTCAGATGTGTCTTGAGATTTGTAGTCACAGGTAAAACAGAGGTGCCCTGGCCACGAATGAGATTTTGGAGCAGACAAATTGTCAGTGGCACCACACATCACACCAGCAAAAAAAAATTAATAACCTCTGCAGCTATTAAAGACCATATTTGGATATATTTGCGCAGAGAGAAAGATCCAGCAGTCTTTAGAGTAGCAAAGAGGCGTGTGCATCTCATGTGCTCAACTTGAGAGAAGTACAGGAAAGAGAAAGTCATTTGGAAGATGTCAAGAAGTTCCTTCCATGAGGAGACTCAGAGTGGGTTTGTAGTGAATAATGAGCAATTAGGGATCCCACCAAGTGCTGAATGTCTGTGTGGATCACTCCGAGGCAACAGCCACGTACAGCTGTTGTGAGGATCCAGCAAAGGATTTAAAATTATTCTGCTCAGCCGACCATGCCTTTGTGATGTGCTGTTTATCAGAACAGTTGCTGCTCACAGGGGGTGACCTCACTTTGCTCTTACTCACCAAGACAAATCACTCCATCTTTTCCACGTGTCCTTTGGTAAATAAAAAAATGCCTGGGAGCAAGAGGTGGCATTTTCAGAAAGCTTGCTGGTGTAAGTGTTGAACCACACCATAAATTTTCTCTTTAGCATCTGATCTTAAAAGAAATATGTGGGTTTTTTTAAGCAGATAAGGCTCATTTATTTTTAAAGCTCCAGAAGGTGTCTAAATGGTCATTTTAGAAGCACAGACATGAAGGGCTATTGTTACCTGGACAAGTCAGGTGAGTTTACAAATACTGGTGATTTATCTCCCTTGTCAGTATTTTGACACCAATCCTATTTGAGAAGACAAACAGTGCCTCAGTCAGTTAAGGAACTCTGTGTTCCAGGAGGAAAGGCCATCCTCCTGATCCCCTGGGGCCTCCATCCCAGCTCCCAAACTGAACCCCAAGTCTGAATAGCAGACTCAGGAGTGGCAGAATTTCCAAGGTGCTCGCATCAGGAGGAAGGTGCCTCTGCAGCCATCCCACTTTGTACAGTTCAACCTCACCTCATCCCTGTTGCAGAAGTAAAGTAAAGATAAATGATCAGTCAGCTGGGGATGTCCAGACCTCCTCCCCACACTGACTTTCCTCCATCCACCCCTTGTGATGGGTGCTGAGAAAATGTGTAATATAATGCATTAAACAAAGGCTTTCCTGGATGGGCTTTGGAACATCTTAATCACAGAATCAACACCATTAGTCATCTTTTAGAAAGCAGTGGGTATAATCTCTATAGCAAGTAAATAATCATTCTTTTTCATTGCTCGCTCTCTGCAATAATAAAGATGCATATTTTACTCTTCAGTTCTGTGCTAAGCAGACAGAAAGACGCTGCAGCCTGTATTCTTGTTTTAGGTGAGCTTCTTGTCTCCCGGTTCACACACATTCACACTTTTTTATAAAATAAACAAACCAACAATAACTACCTCTCTTCTTCTCTTACATTGACTCCTCTAACAGAACATTTTCAGATATCAAGTGATCAAATGGGGCAATTCATCCATGCAATAATTGCATAATTGTGAGCCTATCCAGAAGAACTGTAGGGAAGATAAGGATTTCCCCATGGGGATCTTACACACAAGCAGAATGTAAATGTGGCAAAGACACAGCAGTGCATGTCATTCTCTTCCTTGCACAGCAAGAATCCAAAACTGAGAAAACAAGTGACTTAAAGCAGTTCTTTGACATTCATAGAGATGAGAAGCTGTGGAAGTGCTGGAGGTGCTCAGATCTCTGACCTTTCCAAGCCCAGACAACCTGGTCTAAGTGGAATTTGTCCCTGCCCATGGCAAGGGGTTGGAGCTGGATGACCTTTAAGGGTCCTTCCAAACCAAACCATTCTATGATCCCAGATGAGCATTGTACAGATAGATTTGATGTGGTTAATATCATTCTCTCTTTGGTATTAGCAATGTAAAGGAGTTATTATTTTTTCTGTGAAGCTTGAGTCTTTATGGACACACAGAAGGAGACTCAAAACTTCTCATTATTATATGGGATTATAATGAAGCAAGCCAAGTGTGAATTTCCTGCAGCTGGTTAGGATTATACTTATCAAATCAAGAATTACTCTGTGGAGAAGGAAGTTTTATGAAACAATTGTACAGTGTTCCCAGAATAAAAGGAGAATCAGGCCCACGGGTTAATTTTAAAGCACATTTTAAGAAGCAAGCAGACCTGATCAAATGTCAAGAACCAATTTGTTCATGTGAGATTTGCCACCAGAAGGCTCTAAAATCAGTCAGGGCTTAGTTTCTATTTCACAAGTCTTGATCATATCAGCGAGCTTCAGGCTGTTAGATTAACTTGCACACTGAACTTTCTGAAGACAGAAGGAAGAAAAAGATAAGGGAGGAAAAAAGTGAAGAAAAGCCCAAAATAAAGGCAAAGGAAATAAAAAGTATTTGGAGATGGGGTATAAGATCTGTAGAGAATAAGTGTTGCTGGAATTTAAAAGAAAATTAAATAATGGAGGTGGGGGAGGATGCCAAAAGATGGTAGAGGAAAACAAACATTCCTGATTAACAAGAAAAGAAAATGAGAATTTGCTGGGACTAACAGAGGGAAGACAAAGCACTGAGTATTTAGTTGTCTCTAGCCGGGGGATAAGACAAACATCAATGCATAGATTTCGCCCTGCTAACTAAGCAGTGATTAATTCCATTCCATTTAAGCATTTTGCAGTATCCGTTACTTATTGATGGAGGTTGTGATCTTTCTGCTTCTGCATCATCCTGTGGAGAATGCTGCTACAAATCAAGGAGGATCCACTCTCTGCTCAGTTGTTTTTATTTTCCTTATAAAATTAATTTAAAAATTGCCACACGGTCAAAGGAGAATTTTCTGTTCAGGCTATCCTGGATCAGATCAATACTGCTAAAATTATTAAGATCCCAATGGAACTGCAGTAATTTACACCAGTGTGGAATTAGGACTCTGTCTGTTCAAGTCCAGCCTAAAGCAGATACCTGATGGAACAATTACAATTAAAAGTGACATAACTTCATTGAAGTGAGGATATTGTCTGTGCTGAGACCAATGGAGTGCAGTTATGTGAACCAGGTTCTATATTGCTTCCCATTAATGATTAACTTCAATATACCTCTGCTTTCTATACTAAATTTCAAAAACATATTTCATTTGAAAGCATATTTCCTGTAGTTGAGTAATACTCCTTTTTTGTGTTTTTCTTATAATTTTGCTTTGATCTATGAGACACCTTTTGATGCACATTGTCCAGACCACAGCTCCACCAAAGAGCTGATGCTGAAATATTGCCAGGGATTAATTTTCAGGAAGCACAGGCAAAGGGCAAGAATATGGGAACACTACACTGGCTTAATCCTGTAGTTCACTTGACCTTATAATCCTTTCTCCTTTCCTATCAGTGGCAAGCACAACAGTTTTTTAAAATCTGTGGTGTAATCAAACTTCCCCATTAAGTATTTCTTTTCTGGGATACGCACGGAAACGAAACACACAGCTTATTACCTCTTTCAAAACCAATTCTGAACATCTTTCTTATTTTTATTCCTGTCATTAATTGACTAGACTCTTTTTCAATGTAATTAAATCTTCGGTCTGAATGGCTGGGGTTTTTTTACAAATATTAAATCTTTGGTCTGAACGTCTGGGTTTTTTTTTTTTTTTTTACAAATAAAGGTGTGGGGTTTGTTCAGAGTTCTCAAATTACTCATTGCTGAGGGAACAATTCTCTATCAGCTCTAATTATAATGTTTTACATTCCTTTTGGTTCTTAATGTCTTTTTGGACTTTCGGCCATCACTAAAGCCTTCATCAAGCTGCCTGTAACAGCATCCAAATCTCTTGGCTGAACGGAATAATGAATTCCAAATCCTCTGTGCTTCCATGGATGTTTTAATGCTGTGCACGGGCTGATTTGGTGAGCCTGGTGTGCCGTCATGGTCCTGGTGGGGCTCATCCATCAGCCCAGAGTGCTGAGTGAGACCACGGGGCCACTGAGGCTGGGAGCACTTCACCATTAGTTGATGTTTAAACCAGAGAACCAGTGTGAGCATCTTTCCACCCCTCACACATAAATCAGTCTTCCTTTGTGATCACTGACCCACATATCCGGACTCTCAGCAAATTTGGCTGCCTTCCTGTTCATCATTTTTTTCAGGAATTAGTTGAGTATATTAAGCAATTTTGTACCTAATACACCAAGTTAAATTCTTGGGTTTATATTTAGTTTGTCAGGAAAAAAAAAATCTTCATTTTATGGCTCCTCATGTATAGAATCCCAAGCTCACTGTTTACATAACCTGGAAGACATTGTGTGAAAATACAAATATGATGAAAGTCAAGGAAAATGTGTTCTAGAAATTTTAGATATTTTTTTATTTCTTGATTCCCATAAAATATGAATGAATCAGTATTCATGATGAATTTATGATTATTTTTTTTTCCCCAGTAACAGAATATGTTCCTATAAAGAATAATTTTAGACTAAGGTATTAAAAAATGCACTGAGATGCAGTATGGAACAATTTAAATGCTTTAGAAATAGCAGAGGTTACAGTGCACTATCAAGGTGCTGAGAAATCACTGGTTCACTTTGATCTGAATTTAACTTTCCACTGGTTTTATGTTTTTTCCATCTTTAGAGGAAAAAAAAGGTTAAATTGTAGTTACAGGTAGTAAAGAGAGAATGCAATCTCCAGATATGAGTTTATTTATTAAGGCCATTTTAGCCATCATAACCAGAACCTAGCAGAGCAGGACAAATAAACTTCTTGGCCCTTCCTGCATTAGTGAAAATAATAAAGTGGTTATTCCTGACCCTTACAGCCTCCAAGATCCCTTGACCAACATTGCTACAAGGAGAAGAGAAATGCATGATGAAAATGAGGAGAGGAATCAGCTAGGCTACATCCAACAGGAGAGAAAGAATAGAAAACTTTTGTAAATTGAGTTTAAAATCTGGTGAGAGGTCTGGAAACCTTCACAGTATATCAAAGCTCTAGCATCTCACTAAACATGCACATGGAAACTAGGAAACTTCCTACAGCTTCTGTGTGCAGCTCCCACAGATGGGATGGCATTTGGTTCAGGAACACCAATATTTTTATAGTAAAATAGTAAACAACAAAAAGAAAAGATTTCCCTTGCTGTATTCGACAATCCCGGAAAACAAATGGATTTTATTGCCAGAGATTTAAACAATTTGTGATATTTGATGGAGATTTCTTCTCTGGTTTACATTTAAAAGTAAAGGATGCATCTGTAAAATCATGTAAGGAAAGGTTTAATCCAGGTGCCTACAGATGATGTTTCCCTGATGATGCCTTGGGAAGGCTGATCTGGAACAGAGACTGGACAGAGATAGAAAATAAAGTAGGTATTTATTGAAAGGCCTTTAAGGATCCACCTTGGGCAGGACAAGAGCCTGGCCAGGGCTACACCCAAGGTGGGCCCCAAATGGTCACAAAATGGACAAATGGTCACCAGGTCTCACATTTTAATAAGTTTTGGGCCATTTGCATATTGGGGTTTAATTGTCCAATCACAGCTCCAGGTTGTGAGGTCCCATCCTTCTTGGTTTTTTTCTTCAGCCCACCCTTGTTTGTGCTTTTGGGTTGAAAGTTGTCCTTGGTGTGCAGCAGGAAAAGGATTTGTTTTGTGTCCCTGCTCTGTGCAGAGCTGAGTGACACTGAATGTGAGCTCAGAACTGCACCCCTGGGCAGCACAGGATCTGAAACACGTGATAACTCAAACTTAAGGCGTCACTGGGAATGATTC
This sequence comes from Chamaea fasciata, assembly GCF_029207755.1. Classification (NCBI taxonomy): domain Eukaryota; kingdom Metazoa; phylum Chordata; class Aves; order Passeriformes; family Sylviidae; genus Chamaea; species Chamaea fasciata. The sequence goes on from NW_027094107.1 coordinate 5,820,706, forward strand.
ACAGGTTTCCATATTAACTGTGTGTATTATAGGACTAAGCAGAACTGCAGGGAGACCGTTCACAAATAATGCATGGTTGCCTGCTATTTACAGCTTGTTGAGTTCCTGAGATGTGAATAATCAGCAGAGCTCTGAGAACACTAAAAAACATCCTTTTTTTTTTTTTTTTTTGTAATATCCAGCCATGCTTCCCACTGACCAAATGCCCAGGGCCAGTCTGTGCCCCAGTCCTTCCAGCAGAACCACCTCACACCCTGCAGGTCACAGTAATTCTTGAGCAGTATCTACCTGGGCCTCAAGAGGCCACTCACAAAGGAATTTTTCAGAGTTATTGGCAGGGACACCACCAGGCCCTGCTTGGATGATAGGTGGTTTACAGCTGAGCATGAATTTTTCAGACTTATTTTTTTTTAAAAAACGAACCTTCATAGCGTGGAGTTTAAAGTGCCCTCACTCTTCCCTGACATCCAGGTAGTTCTGGTTCGGCCTCAGTCCAAGGAAATTGCACAGTGGTGGTGCTTGCTGATATAATAATCCATATAAAGGCTATAGCCTTCCCTAATTTGTACTAAGAGGATAATTCAAATAAGTTTTATGAGCTTTGTATAAGTTGACAAAGGAGGTTTATAGCACATTTGTAAAGTGAAATGTCTCTGTTAATGAATTAAAATCTGTAAAGACTGTGCTTGTGAGCACCTGATTTTTGCTGAGGTGGAAGATTTGCCTAAGTGTGCAAAATCCGGAGAGGAGCAGCACAAACTCGAATTTAATTTGCCTGTAAGTAAATGAACTCACCCTTTGGAGGCAAGTGACCATTCACAGCTTTTCCTATTTGTGCTGCACCCTTTGCTACCATCCATTATCAAGTGTCAGTTGTTTTCTTAAGGCTGGAAATTTGAAAACACTTTGCCTACCTGCCAAAACCAGCCAGCTACAGAATTGCTTTCGAATAAATGCTGCTGCTGATTTTTGTATAAAAGATTTGTAAATATGGGGAATGAGTGAGTGAAATAGCAATTTTTGCCCTAGATTCTGAACTGCCCAGTGGGTGTCCTTCACATTTAAAAAGCTTTCCTTCTGCCAGTAATGCCGAGTCCTCACATATGCTCTGCAGTCTCTGTTTTGCTATGCACAAGGCTAACTGCACTTGGGGAGGTTGTTAAATGGGAAAAAAAAAAATATTTTGGTTCAGTAGCCAGCAAACCATGTTTATTTGGCACATTTAAACTAAACTACGCTTAATTACTAAAGGAAAGGAAAAGTGTGATACAAATGAGATATATGATCAAAGATCAGCTTTGCTGCCAAGCCACAGAAAATAGAGTTGGTTAACACTCAACTCTAGTTGTCATGTAAAAAACACTGAGGGAAACATGTACTACACTAAATGCTGCCATGCTTCTGTGGTGAGATCATTTGGACAGACAGATGATGGAATTATCTTACACAGAGTAAACCACCATTAACAGTCACCATATGTTAACACATATTTCTATCTATCTAAGCCAATTAAGAACTGCATTATTTAGTTATTTTCCCTTCATGCTGGCTGGTAGGTTAAAAAAAAGAAATAAATTAAAAAGAAGCACTCAAGCTGACTCTAGTACAGCAAACCTCAACCACATTTAGTTGCCATTACCTCACACTTTATATCTGGGGAACTCAAGGGGATATTGCTTTCCCTCTTGAATTGCACAGGCACAGACTGAATCGTTATTAATGAGAATTGAAGGAATTCATGGAGAAAAAAGATATTGGTAAGCATGAAGACACTTGTATCTCCACAGTATCTGCCTAAAAGTAATAAGTATCACTGGTTGAAAATATAAAATGTCCTTATTTATCAGAACAAATATCTCCATTTCCTTGCACCCCTTCCCTCGAAGGGCCACAGATATCTAAAGGATCATATGAACAAGTCAACAGCGTGATTCCTCCCCAGAAAAATTCATATTACAGAGCCTTCCCAAGCCACAAATACAGAAAGGTGATGACTTCCAGAACTAGGTCTGATAAGAAATACGGAGCAAGACACCCTCAAGATTTAACAGAGGGCCATAAATGTAAATGTAATCGCAGTGGATTTGTTACTGAGCAGGTTGTAAAAAATAGAAACAAAAATTCACTGACTCCAGTAGGTTGTGCCAGAATGCTACAGGCAGTAATATCAGCTGAAACATTGAGGTCAGCAGGAACGAGCAAAGGGAACCAGAGACTAACAAGCAATGTTATTTAAGCACAACAAAACAGTCAATGTCAATGCTGCAGAAATGGCAGAAGCCAGGTTGGAAATATGCTGGGGTGAGTGCCGTGGAGCAAAATGCCATGATATTCACCCTACAGGAATACTAATGACTACTAATTACAGTGTCCTAGGTGTGTAAATCAACGTGTATTCAAACACCACTGCAAAGGGCCAGAGGTGCTGCATTTCCCATCAGTTTTATAACCTTTGTGCGTGTGGACAAGACCTGGCAGACATCCTGCATCCAGCTCTGGCACCAAATCGATGTGTACATCTTTAGGAGAAAACCTTATGGATGAATTTTTCACTATCACACCTTAAGCTTCCCTTTATTAATTGGACCATGAGAAACAAACAAAAATGTCTGAGAGAAGAATCCACTGAAGATCCTCTGTCAGTTTTCAGAGCTTCCAATTTCACACCATCCATGAGGAGCGGGCTTTCTGTTCCCATTGTGGTCTCCAGAAAAAAGGATCAGCTCCTCTCAGTTGCTGCCAGCTGGACTCAGTGTTGTCTGAGTGTTCACACCAGTAAATTGCAGAGGCTTTCCCCTCCTGTGCTTACACAGGGATGCTTTTGCAGGGAATGGCTTTGTTTGCATTTTCTAAGTGAAAGTTTAAAATTTCCTCTCTACACTGCTGTTTGATCTCTAACCCAACCCCTCTACAGACTTTCTCTCTTGCCTGCATGGCCTAGGATTCCTGAGGGCTGGCTTTAGCACTAGAGAGTGAAGGAAAGAAGAAATTCAGTAACTCCACCCTCTGTGTTGTTCCAGGACGTCCACCTCCCCCAGCACTGAGCCTACTTAATCTTCCTTTTGCTACTGATACACTTGAAGAAACCCTTCTTGTCATCCCTGAAATCTCTTGCCAGATTTAATCCCAGGTGGACCCTCCTCTGTGCATCCCTGCATATTCTGGAAACGTTCCAAAATTCCTTCCAAGTGGCCTCCCGTTTTTTCACACATTCTGTAAACTTTGTTCTTCAGTTTGAGTTTTGCCAGAAGCTCCTTGCTCAGCCATGCAGGTCTCCTGCAGGAATGCACTGAAACCTATTTCTAGAATACCGAAGGACTGAAATATGTGGATTGTAAAGTCTGAGATATTTTCCAAAAGCTGAGAATATAATCCAGAATAATTTGAAGATTTCCCAATTTGGCAACTTCACTGTGATCCTAAACAATGCAGTAGACACTTTGTAAAAAGACTGTCTATTGTGTCTATTTAATACTGACATCAAAAATAATTCCTGGCAGCAGGCAGTTTTAGAGGCAGGTTAGTCTGATTTCTCTTAATTTAAGTGTGATTTAAGAGAATTTAAATAGTGTTTTCTTTCCAGCAAAAGACATAGCCAAGTCACACCAAGTAAAAGACTTGTTCTGTTTCCTCATTAGCTCAGCCTCGCTGGAAATAAATGCACAACACTGAGGTAGATCCTTGGTAAAAGAAATAATGCAAGATGTCAAATAACTGGTGGTGTGAAGTTTTTGCTGAGAAGTGTTAGTATCCAGCTACAGAGACAAGAAAGCTCAGGCTGGGTTTTCCTGCTGCCACCCATGCTGTGGTTCCGGCTACAGGAGACATTCCACTGAAAGCAAACTCATTTTATTTCTCTTCAGGAAAACGGTTGAGTCATTTCAATGGTACCTTGACCTGGCTGATTAAAAAAAAAATAGGAAAAACAAATTCTCTCAATCTCTTGCAGAGGATTTTAATGGATGGGTCAGTACAGTGTGAGTGTAAATAAAACCAGCTAACAATCACCAATGTGCATAAAATTTAAAAGGCAAACAGTTGTGACTCAGAAGGAAAAAATAAATGGTCTGGAATTCCTCTGGGTTTCAAATCACTGAGCCAACATGGGTCATGTGAAAGCAGCCTAAAATGAACTGAGAATTATTCCCAGACAAAGCAGAAATGTTTTGATAAAAAGAATTGTACTTCTAGTAAAATTCATTCCACTTGTTTCTTCTGACAAGATGTGTTTGATGAAACAAAAGTGGAGGCCCCTGTGGACAGCTGCTTACTCTGAAAAAATGTTAATGGAAGCATAAAGCCCTCTTATCCTTTTCTTGATGACTCCAGATGAAAATAAAGAATAAAATATGGCTTTCCCCTTGCATTAATTATTTTATGTTTTTAGTTATCTGTTGTGAACACAGTGATAGCCAAATGCCCTATTGATATCTAATAAATTGTTCATTTTTAAATAACCGGTAAGTCAGCATTTACATTTGATCATCTTCCAGCTAACACTGAGTATGATCCACTTGTACTAAACAAAATCCCAAGGACTGGAAGATATTCAGGATCTGTTGGCAAGGTCACATTGGCTGAATAATGCATTTGATTTACACTGTAATGAAAAATTAGTGTCTCTTATCTCGGGGAAGTAGGTGTATAAAACACAGCTTTTAAACAGCTGCTTTGAACTCTCCCGTGCACTCAGGTCCTTACAGAAAAGTTGACTCCACATAAATAGGAAGCAAAACATGTACTAACTGCGTTGTCATAAAAGCTGTCGCTTAAACCCTGATCAGCAGCTGGGGAATGGAAAGCAACAAATGTAACCTCAGCCCTGGAGAGGGTAGGCAAGAAACTCGAGGGGAAACTTCAGTTTGCCCAGTGATTCTGTGCAATTCTGTGAACCCCTTGGCTAGAAAGGCCTTATTGGCCTGTTGGTGAACACTGTAGGGTTTTTCAAGTTTGAGAGTTGGAAAGCAGGGAAGTTTTCTCGACACTGCAGTGTAGTCAAAGTCAGGACTCATATTTTGGCTGTAGGTGCTCATTTACAAATGAGCAATTCATCTTGCGAGACAGAAAGGAAAACAGCTCCAGGTTTGTGTCACGGGGCTACAATGAGAAGTGTTCCCCATTGACAGGACTCTGCTTTAGACTGACAAAACTGAGAAAGCGGGAGCTGAATTGTTCTCTGACTCTCCACACTGTTCTGGCTAGAGTGAGGAGCCTGTGAAAAACAGCTAAATGTGTTTAAACTACCTAAAGCAGGAAACAGAGGCATAAGACAGGACAATGAGCACTGAGGAGACGGAAGGCTTCTTTATGATGCCACCAAATAATTGCTGTTCTCAAAGGGCTGAGCAGTAAGTGTGAAGAAAGCCTAACCTTGGTCCATTGTGCTGTGCAGGTGGCTCCTGGGAGAAGAAATAAAAGTCTCTTTGATCATTTGAGGCTGGGCAAAGAAGTCAGATATGCTGATAAAGATGTAATCCCGTATTGGCAGGTCAAGGTAACCCGGCATGTCTGCTCCACAGAACATCAATATTCTGTCAAGCTCTGAAGATATTGTTATGAGGTGCCTTGTAACTGGAGTAGCCTGTGTTGGGTGTTTTCAGCTGAGACACACTTCTAAATTTATGAAATCCCAGGGACAAGACAAACCTTCAGGGCCTTGCAGAGGTTTCTGGCTGGATTTTGTTTTCTTGCATTGTCTGCTAATATCTGTGAAAAGAATGAAGAGTACCTCAGAAGAGGCTGACTGAGAGGAGAATGATTTATTAAAAGCACAAAAAGGTTAAAGAAAGCAGCCGTGTGCCTTGTTTCAAAAGTATACGCATTATTTTAAAAATAAAATGAACAAAGTATATTTCCTGGCATGCAGCCTAGCAATAAACATGAATTTTATAATATTAAAAAATGCTATTTTTAACAGAATCAAAGTATTGATTGAATTTAGAGACATTTAAAATATGTTTTTTACTTCCTTAGATGTTAAGGCATCATTTTCTGCATACACAGTGCATTCTGGGGAAGAAACTCCATGTTCTTTACAATCATAATAGGTCTAATTTCCAACCATATACACAGAAAATAAATTTTATCATAAGGTTTTCTTCTGCAGAAGAGTCAATTACAAAATACTTAAAACAAACAGTAATGCATCCTATACTCCAGTGTTTTACAACAGAAATAGTAACTCTGAAGTCTGTTGCCCTCATTTTTGTGAGCTGGCACAAATCTCTGCCTTGGTATTCTCTAGATTCTGTCTGTGTAAATGTTGGTAAATATAGTACTATATGGGACTGAGGGTGCACCTCTTTCCCTTATGGTGCACTATGGAATAACCCTCCAACTGTTATTTTAATTCTGTAGTTGCCAGCATAAATTATATCCCTCATGGCAGTTCAGTAATGAGTTCCTATAAAAGCTGATAGAAAGCCAGTAGAAAACAAAAGAATGACTCCTGTTGATTCCAGCAGACCCTGTCTCTATTTTTAAATAGAAAAAAAAAAAACAAAACAAAACAAAACAAAAAAAAAAAAACCAACACTTTAAGATATTGCCTAGGTGCTTACTTTAAATGGCATATGAATATAAAGGCTGTACTTTTAAAGTTTGGAAGCAAACACCTAAAATATCAATTTTTTTATTAATGCAAGTTATGGGTATGGATCACTAGAAACATTGTACTTGGGCAGTGGCAGCCAATACTTTCATTCATCCAAAATAATGGAATGGCCACTTTTCTCCTCTATTACTCCCACTGGTTATAGGTCCAGACAATGTCACATCACTGAGCAGCAGTTAACAACCTGACACAAACCTGGAGGTGTTTCCCTTTGCCTCCACATGATGAATTGCTCATTTACAAATGAACACCTTGAGCCAAAACATTAATGCAGGGTTTGCCTGCATCCTACTGTCTGGAAGAATTGTTATAATGACAAAACCAATTAATATTACATAGGTGCCGGCCTGATGTGATTTGTCATCGAATAATTTAATTTGTTACTAGTTAATATTCACAGACTACAGTCTTCCAAATTAAATCACATTTCAAGATGCTCAAATTCTATTAACCTTTGTGTTTGTTAATACAGGCTGTTACTCAAAAAAAAAAATCATACATTTTGTCAAGTCAGAGCAAATTTCTGGGAAAAGGGAAGAGATTTAGATGAATAGCAGTAAAACAAAGCCTGTGCTTTTACTGTTCAACAGCAGTCATTTCACAAAGAGGAGAGTATATTTTAAGTTCAGAAATGTCTCAATCATTGCCATTTTTGTTCCTGTAGTTTCTCCTGCGACGGGAAAGGCTTCCAGCAAAAACACAAGTGTGGCACACTTGATTGCAGCTCCCTGGGACTCGCAGGCCAGAGAGAAGGGACAGCTGGAACACTGTGCCCGCATCATCACTCACCTCTGTGAGCTCCCACCCATGCAGGGTGCAGAAATAATGATTTGCAGCTGACAAAGATGCCACCTCCAAAGTGATGGTTAGGGGGAAAAAAAAAAAAAAAAAAAGCAAAATATTGGATCCATTTCTGCAGAGCAGAAAGTGCTCTAAAGCAAGAAAGGTATCAGACATATCCACAAGAAAGCTGGCTGCAGTGGAACACTGCACAAGAATCCCTTCAGCACTCAGAATGTTAATCTTCTGCTGTATTATCCTTGAATATTAAGACAGAATTATCTAAATTAAGGACCTGACCTGAAAATCTCTTCCTCATCACTGTAATTACATTAGGAGATGTGAGGAGGCTGCATTATGCCAGCCTGCAAAGAATTCCAATAATTGCAAAGCACCTTCAATGTCTCAATCACAGATTTCAGCTCCTGAGCACTTTTCCTTGTTTGTTTTGCCTTTGGTAATCCCCCTCATACCAGAGCTGTTGCTGATTTTGTCACAGCTAATAAGAGTATATTTGTGCCTCTTTTGCAGGAATGAATGCTTGAGTTGGTTTTAACAGAGTTTCCAGGCCTAGATGAGCAATAAAAGTGTCCTGAAAAGTGACACCCAAACACACAATGCATGAGCTTTAGATTTGGTTACAGGGCACTGTACACATGATTATAACAAGGCAATGCTTTGAAGGTCACGTTTTCACAGTCTGCTAAGTAGAATCCTCATCAAAGCCATTGCAAAAAAAAAAAAAAAATTATCCAAGAGTGTGCAGGAAAGAACACCTGATGATTATGCTCTCTGTATCATGGCTAAACCGGTTTATTTTTCACTCTAATGAAAAAATCCATACTTTAGACCTTCAAAGCTAAAGACCGGGGAATTCTGGGAGCTTTGCTTTATCACGAACTTTTCGAGCCAGAGACAAAAACTTCTTGCAGTACACATAAAACAGGTCAGGGATGCCAATTACAATATTATTCCAGTCTTTCCAGCCCTTCAAGGGATTTCTATAAAAATCTTCAACAGAAACTAATACCTGAGTGTTTTATTAGCACTTTATTTCAAATGGCAGTGCTCATCCCATTTCACTTCTTTCATTTTCATTTAAATTTCCATGGTTCAGATTTCCTTTTGCTCCCCCGAGCATTTTGACTATAAGGATAGATTCCTTGCAGCCCTGACAGGAGAAATGAAAAAACCCAAACCAGTGTAATTAAAGATGGCCAGGCCAATTTGTATTTGTTAGTTGGCCTGGATTGCAAAAAGATATTTTATTCTGTGTAGGCAAGCTATTAAACAATTTCTTTTGATTAAAACGTGTTGACATCCACCAGAACACACAGATGACAGAAATAAGGATAAAAAAACCTTACCCTTCAGTGAAAATGTATGCTTTCCTAATAAGTTAATCAATTTAGTGATGCTTCTAGGGAAAAAGATTTCTATGAAACACTTCAGCAGATCACCCGTTGTTCCATTCATTCGAGCTTTTCATGTGTCATGGTTACTTAGTTTTCAAAGATCATATGAATACCATTGTCCTTTCTTTTTAATAGCTTGACGGACTTTTCAAATCATAGCTCATCTCCTATCTTTCATTCTATATTTTTCTAGCAAAACCACTGAGTGTTAACAGGTAAGAGAGAAGTCTACTGGCAACTGTAACTTAGAATTTTCTCCTCTTCTTTTCGTTTCTGAGATGTTGATGTCTCACTGAAAAATAATTTAAAAAATTGCCTTTGTGCTTTCTTTGTCCATACTTTTCCTGCGTGTAAGAATTTGACATTCAGAGGACGTTCCAAGGAAATTAATCTCCCTCAAAGTACCACCAGGTTCCCTCTAAATGTTTTTTCTGATTGCTTCACTGAGGCATTGCTTTATTAGTTTGTTTATAGGTTTAGATCCAAAGATGGTTTTCTAAAATGTAGGCTCAAAAGGTAGACATGATAAAATTTCAATAGTCAAACAAAAATAAAAAATCCTTCCCAGAGCAGGGATGAAGACTTAAAGATATTTTCTTGACCCAGTAAAAATTAGCTATCATTTCAGTATCTTGATCTCTAAAGATCCAGCCACAGGCCTGACCCAAGAGCCAGGAAAAACCAGTATCACCAAACTTCCAAACTTCACAGTGCCAGCTATCACCTTCAGCACAGAGCATGACAAAAAGTCAGAGTTTCCAAGTGCCTACGTTTAACAGAATGGGCAAAAAGAAACTACACTTCACAGGAAAACTCCAGGGGTGGGAAACCAAAATTTAGGGTCATTGATTTATATTTAACCTATTTTGGATTTGTTTTGGGTTAGATAACCTGGTCTCCAGCCATCAGGAAAAGTCAGCCCTTAATTCTGGTTTAGGGGTTTTATAAACCCTTAATGGTTTAGGGTATTTGTAAATAAGCAGCAGTTTTCTGTTGTGCTCTATCTAGTCATAAAGGCACAAAATTTATGGCAAAAAAATGTGGGGTTTTTAATAAAAGCATCCAGCAAGAGTCTGTCCAAAAAGCTGATCATGAGACTTATTTTCTAATGAAATTATGTTTATGCAATTGTGTTATTTTGTGTCTCTCCTTCTGTCAGCAGTAAGTTTTGTGCTATCTCATTTATGTATTTCTTAATTTTTTTTATACCAGAAAGAAAATTTATTACATCTTTGAGAATAAAAATCCAAGTAGTGAACACATATGGTGGTCACATATTTAGTACTTGTTTTAAGTTAAAGCTCCTGACTTCTGACAGAGCTTTTTCTTGTACAGGAAACATATTGCTGGTGCTCACATTCCTATTCAAAATTTTATATATAGACATTTGTATGAGTAAAAATACATATTCTATTTCTTTCCCTGACTGTAGATATTCCTAATAGTCCAACTGAGAGGTACAACTTTTGGGCATTTCCAGACCTTGTCAGCCTTAAATCTCTGGGTTTAGGATGGATTTGAAGCTGGAAAGAGCCCACTTCATTTTTCTGCTTCTTCGCTCAGCTTCTTCTCTGTGGGAGTCTGAGATGATTCCTGCTTCCATAACGGGCTGAGATTGCCTCGTGTCACCAAGCAGAGCTAACAGCACATCAAAGTGAGTTCCTACATAAAATGCCCCCAAGAGCTGAGTGCGCGAGCTAGGAGTTCTCTTTTTAAGCAGACACACATTTCACATGTGGAAAAGGGTTTTTAATAAATGCGTGGTGCGGAGGGTGCTGTGACTGGTGAATATTAGAAGCCAAAATTCCCAGCAGTGCCCACAGGAGACTGACACTCAATCCAGGGATGAGGATATGCCATTACACTGAGAGCCCTGCTGGAAGGAGGAAAGGCAGGCTCTAAGCACAGCAAAACCCAAAACTCCGGGATACCCCTTTCAATCTCACTGCCCCTCCTCTGTGGCAACAGAGTCCTGGTCAAACTCTGCACAGCCATGGTTGAGTTGTTCTTTGATTTAAATAAATTTGTTCCTAATGAAGGCCCCAACTGAGAACCTCCATCCACATCGTAGGTGTGGTAAACGACAAACTTGCTTCTTCAGTATAAACGAATGGAAACGCTCTTGGATTTAGCCCCAGGAGAAAAGCATCACAGCCTCAAATGCAGAGAGAAGGGGTGAGGGTAGGCTGCAGGGAACTGTGTGAGCAGCCATCTCTTGGAGAGGAAAATAATAAATTTGCATTCCACGATGTTGACACATCACTCTCCCTTTCCCCCATAGCCCAAGCTTTCACATATTAAGATTTTTCTTCCAGAACCACCTACACGAGTACTAGCCACAGTATAAATGCTCAAATACTTGCTCGTTTGGATACTCATAATTGTAAAACACTGCTTTCCATTAGCTCCTGATGTAACTGTGTCATTGCACTCCACTCCCATGGAACACGCTTAGTGAGCTCCTTGGGCTGCAGAGGCTTTTCTTTCACTACTGCTTTGCAGTCAGTTGCACAGGTGACTTCCCTTTCATTCAGTTCACTGAATTAGGTGCAAGATTTCTGTTGTCTCTCCTGTCCAAAATCCCGCACGTTCTGTGTGCAGCATGTGAGGCACAGAGAGAAGATCTCGGAGTGTCGAGGGTGTAAATATTCCCATGACTACAAAATCAGCCATTTACATGTGAAGGCAGACCTAAATGTCCTTAGAGCCAAGTACAGCTGCCACCATTAAAAGTTAGCGCAGCAATGCACTTTGCATGCCATAAATTACCTCCCCATGGATAAGCAATGTCAGCGCAAGAATACAATGTCGCTGGTGATAAGCAGCAAGGAAAGGCAGCTTTGGCATCATAAAATGAATGAGATTTAATCTCGGTTCCAAAGGGTGTGAGATCATCAGTGTCCCATTTACATGAAAAGAAGGGGTAAGAGAACAAGACAGAGAAAATATTATATACATATATATATACATTTATACACACATATACATATATATATATATATGTAAAAAGATAATCCTATGGTAGACAGGTGCTTCAGCTAATGCTGACACTGCAAGAACCACCCTGAAGACAAAAGATAAATGGATTAATTGATTCTGGTTTAGGAGAGGCTGTAGAGGGAGAATCGACCCTCTGTTCATAGCAATGGAGGGATTTCACATTCACACACTATAAAATACAAATAGACGGGCAAATTGTAAAGAGATGGAGAAGAAATCCACAGCACACACACATCCCCAATGGTAAACTGTTTTTTAAAGTGCTGAGTTTTACTGATAGCCACAATCTTGCCTACATACAAAACAGTCTTCTTGACTGCAACGAAATAGTTAGAACAACAAAACTCCCACCCCCCGCCCCCAACATGAACATTTTAGTGATAATAGCATAAAGGAATTTATGTGTGTGGAGATTCTATACCTTTACTAAAAAGTGAATAAAACACCCTGGCACCTTTGATGGCAAAATAGCTGCAACCATTCAAGGGACAGTTCTAACACGATTACAGCAGTACAGAGGAAAACCAATCACAACCCTCATCAGAGCACAAAACTGGTAGACCCATCCTAACCCTCTCAAGTGCACTTAATATAATTGTTTGCAGAGCACAGAAAGCTGTTAACAGAAAAGGCTCATATAGCTGGGCTGTGTAAGAACAGAAGGACTTGAAAGCACCACATGGGATATGTGTATTTGGAGAGATTTGTTCAGAGGGAGACTCTCACCACAGAATGAAGCATTCATTCATTTAAAAACGGAGGCTGAAAGCCATTGATTGAGTCCCTGGCTCTGAATAATGATAATTCTGTGCGTTATGTCAACAGCTAGGTGAGTTATATGTACAGGAGGTGCAGGGCTAAGTAACTACAGATAATATTGGCACAGAGCAAAGGCAGAGCAGAACCTGGCAGCTCCGAAAACACATTGAGCAACCTTTCTTGTGGGCAAAGGATGCTTATTCATGTACATCAGAATAACATCACTGTGAACACAAAAACCTCAGTGTATGGTGCAAATGAATAGGGCAGTGGCCTCCTTTAAATATGTGCATTTGCCTATGAGGCTGATGAGCAGCTTTTGGAGAAACAAGACACACAACTGGTTTCCATTTGCAGCAGTCCATGGGGTTCTAGGCAGACAGCTGATGTGTCTGATGAGAACCCTGATCTCAGAAATAAATATCAAGAAGTTCTCTCAAAAAGGAATTATCACAGTACCCCTAGATTGAATCTGGCTATGAGACACCATTCTTCCCTTAGGCACGTTGGGCTGGAACCAGAAATTCATGAATAGCAGGATAAATTATTACCTTCAAACTCAGGCAGTGATGTGAGTTTTGGTGAAGAGCACTCTACATTTGGCTAGCAGACTGAAAAACTCTGAGATAGCATTGCCCAACGTGAGATGGCAGAAGGGCAAGATTAGAACCAGTGGACGAAATAGATGTTATTGTCTCACTATATTAGTCTTTATTACCGCCCATGTGTGACCATTTTGGTGTACAAGATGCACTGTACAGAAGAATGAAGGGAACAATTAGTTTAGGGTCCAGAAGATACCGATATCCTGCAAGCGGCTGCTTCATGATTTTTGTTCCAAGTGTTGAAAATCCTGTATGATGCTCACAGAAGGTAGCAGAAGACACTAACCCTTATAAAAAAAATTCCTTGTTACTTGTGTTTTGCATTAAAAGAAAATTTTTGGATATTTGTTTATTTTTATTCGAATTTTTGGGGGGAAGGAATGCACATGTCAGCAGTAAAAAATTATGGTACCAGGATTTTATGCATTCTCATTAACTAGAAATATCACTAAGAGTTCTTTCATGGTCATTTTTAAAATCATTGAAGTAATTAGCTTGAACTTTGCAGAACTTTACTGCCAGCTCTTCTTTCCTCTAGATTTATTCACCTTCAGAGGTGGCAACCCCGGTGCTATATTACTAACCGTCACCTCACAGACTTGCGACATTGTTTTGTTCACAAATTATTGGCTGCTCGGATTAATGAAGGAAAGCAGCCACCTCCTAAAGCAGTTCGTGATCAATTCTCTACCTGCGCAGAAAGGTTCTTTGAGAAGTGTGAAGCACCTAAATCCTGCTAAAAAGATTAATTTGCATAAGACTTCTCTCAGCTATTCGGAGCTAACCAGCAGTGCAGAGTGAGAGGATCCTCATCCTCCGCTATTTATCCTTCCCCCTCTTTTCAAGGCTGGGGTTGCATTAAACTGGGGAAAAGCGTCGTAGGACTCTGACAGCTCCCAATACATCCCGGGGTCCGTGCAGACAACAGCCAGACAGTCATAAATTACTGCACTGTATAGGTTGCTCTAAATTACTGCACGTTTAAAGAAGTTTAATGATGAGACAATGACAGCCAGTTCTGTTGGAGAACCCCCATTCCAGAGCTGAAAAGACCTTGGCACAAGCGAGGATCTCGCTCTTTTTCAGTGCTCCTGCACTATTTTAGGAATCATCATTCTTCCATGCTGAGAGATCATTTTCTAAGTCTTCTGTGTTGCCATAGCAAAAGCCAGATTTTTTTTTTCTCCTCCCAATGCCTGACAAAAAGAGTCTGTGCAATTACAGAGGAAAACAGTATAAACAACAGTCTTAAAATGACTACAAGTGTTTCCTATGGCTTCACTTTTTGATCTCCATTAAAGTGCAGTTTAGTCTTACCAAGGATGTAAAAATATGTCTGAATTCTTCCTGTTGTCTTCAGACCTGGGGGTTCTGAAAAGTGCTAATCTTGCCTCATGACTGAAATTTTGTGGACTGGAAGAGAATGGCTGGTGCAGAGGAGGACGTGCCTTCTCAGGGAGACATTTTAAGGGATGCATTTCATTCACTTATAGCTGTGGTTAACAGCTATAGAGTCAGGGCAGCCAGCAATCACAGAGGAATCACAATACTAAAGTAATCAGAAAAGAAATCACAACTTTCTCTCCTTGCGAGAGCCTAAATATTGGAAAGCCATACTTGGAACAAATAGAGGTTCTTACACTTCAAATTGCCCCCAAATGCTTCAAAGAGTAAAGAAAAGAATAACCAGCACACTTGCAATTGTATTAAGATCAGTTTTAGACTAAACTTCAGATCATTGAGTCCTGCATGTACCTGGGGTCAGACATTACAATTTCACCCCATATTATTAATGTGCAATAGAAAAAGGCCTCAATCATTATAATCAGTCACTTAGCACAGTATATAATTAAATATTCAGCATCATCAAATGTTAGTTACACAAAAGGGGTCAGAATGCTGCAGCAGGCACACAAACACTACAGCCTTTAGTTTATACCAATTTGCATTCTAAATAGGCACTTGACTTTTCCTCTGTGACAGTCTCACAATTGATTAGACAAATATTTTGCAGTAAGCCACAAGAATGTAGGGGCATAAATCAAGGTGTCATTTTAGCGACTGAGATATCTTTAAACAACCAAAAAAATACTATTGTTTGAAATAATCCGTTACTTCCAAATCAGCCAAGTCTTCACCAAGCTCTGTGAAACTTCAGCATCCTGTGCTTGGGGTATGTCAATTCACTGCAAGAAATTTCTGATGTGCTTGATTACTTAAACTCTTTTAGGAGTTACTACATGACTTAAGCAGACAATACAAGACATTCTAATCACTTAGAGGGTTTAGAAATCTGAATAGGCTACCCAAAGCTGTCATCAGTAGCTGAATTTGTGGCTGGCAATGATATAGGCTAATTTTTGTCAGGGAAAGAAAATATACATTGTCATTTTCCCAAAATTAATGTGGATTTCCAGTTGCTGAATTGGGAAGGTTGCGGGGTTGTGTTTTGTTTGTTTGCTTGGCGCTTTTTTTTTTGTTGATTTTTGGCTTTTTTTTTTTTCTTTATATTTCCCAACCTAAGTAAAACAACTGAACACCCAGGGATTGTTTTGTTGTCTGGAGTTTTTTTGGACGATGACAACTCATTTTGTATTTCATACAATATTTTTGTCCAGAAGGAACTGACTCTCCTCCTAGTTAAAGTGAATTGGCATTACCCACCAACACCAGCTATTCATTAGAGAAACTGTATTCCCTCAGTGATTTAAGGGTTGCAGGTGGATTGAAAAAGCAGATTAGAAAAAAGCATAAAAAATAAAATATATATGGCTCTTTCCCTTCCATTGCATACAAACAGAAAAACGGGTAGGCAAACTTGTACAGCTTCAATTTACACCGTGTGACCTTCACTTCTTTGGCATATTTGGGATGACTGAGATAGCATCCCAGGAATTTATGGGTTGGTTTATGTGAAAAATGATTTGTCTGAGAGCTGATCCTTCAAAACACCTAAAAATAAACAGGCCCACTTTTCAAGCTGTGCTAAATACTGTCTTTGAATGCAAAGCTGTGTTTATCTGGGAGCTGAAATCCGAGACAGGACTGGACTAAAATAGTGTGCTGATTGTTTTCCTTACACCGCACGCCACAAACGATATCCGCTTATTGGTTTGTGTTTATTTTGTTCTTCTCAGTAGGTATTGCATTAAAAAAAAACCGGCAGGGCACCTCATTTTGCTTGAAAGGCATCAGTCACCCATAGGCTGTGGCAGTTCTGTGAGGAAGAACTGAACAATGCAGCTCTGCCCCAGGGTGAGCGTGTTTTCGGCAACAAGTGTGGGTTGTACTCAGCACCTTGGCTGGCTCTGAAGGCAGAGCTGCACTGGCCATGCTGCTCCTCCTGTTTTTGGGCACTTCCCTGTGCCCCTCACCAACCCTGGCTGTATCACCCGGCTGATTACAAATGGCAATGGCATTTCTTTATTTCTCATCATTTATCACCTTCCCATTTCCAGACGTCCTGTGCCTTTTTTATTTCACTGCAGTCCATCCCCTGGGAGGTCTTTGGGAACACACTCACTAAACCTTCTTCCTGATATGAATCTGTGAGGTTTTCCTGATGAGAGAGAGGTATGGAAATACCATTTGTGGAAACAAAATCCCACTTTGTGGGAAAGTTCAGGATATCAAAAAGCACCTTGCAAAATCAAGCCTGTGTTTGCTACTTAATTATACATGAGCCAGGAACATAAACTTGGACTCCTCCGAATGTCACCGAGTTCAAGTTTGACTCCCCAGATCAGATCTTTTGCTGCCACACTGACGCAAGGTGGGCCAATTTTGTGTCTCTCTGAACACCTTAATCTTCCCACTAGTATCCCAAAGCATGAGCAGAGCAACACTCATAATTAACAATTGTGTCACAGTCTATAAAAGGCTCCCTGCTCAGGAAGCTGAAAACTGAGCAGAAATGAAGCCAACATTTGCTGTTAAGGGCCCACAGCTCCTACGCTGAGCAAACGTGAACAAAAGCCAGAAAACTTGAGGGGAAAAAAAAAAAAAGTAAAAGAAGTTGTAAAACCCTAATGGTAGTTGATGGAAGTTTGACACGTTCAGATGTGCCTTCTGATTCACACATGCATAAATGTCACATTTAATTTCTAAAGAGATCTAAACTGTAGCTTTCTCTCTGTGCTAGTGGTAGTCATACATCTCAGCTTTATCTATTAATACATTCTTCCAGAGAAGCAACTCCCATCCCAGTCCTTGACTCTAATTTAAGGCATGGTTGCTATTTTCACATCTTAGGTACTTTGGATTTTGTTCCCTCGTCACGCAGAACGTGACTCAGATATTGACTGAGAGGAGCAGCACCACCCTCTTACAATTAAAATTAAAACCCTTTTGCATTTAAAGGGATGAATTAAAGTACTAACTGTCTATCTCATGGGGACAGAAAGTGAAGGAAAGGACTTTTTCAGTCCTACATTTCGTTTCTTTTCATGTTGTTAAATATTATTTTCCCCAAGGTGACTGGGCATAGAGACATGGATGGCTACCTCTGAATTCCAAGTGCCTGACACTCAGTGTGATTTGTCTTGTATGCAAAAGTCCAGCTTTGATTATGAAAACAGGAGGAGGGAATAGCACCCTCTTCTTCAACCATCACTAGTGCTTCAGGAGAAAGTAAATAGGTGTCTTAAATACAGGAAATATGTGTATAAAACTCATGTGCAACTTGACTTCATACGGCTATATTAAGAGCAAATACATCCCTCATAAGAGCAATTGTGCCCTTTAACAAACCACTGTAAAGCAGGTAAATCTTCCAAAAGAGGCCACAATTTTAACTGTGCAGTTGTGGAGTTCTCTGTTTATTACGTTTTAGCTCTATGATTTATTTTTACCCCGCAGGAAACCACTTAAATGAAAGGAGAAATGAACTCTTCAGGTAATCTTGGAGCTCAGTAAAGAGATATTTCTTTTTGCTGTGGAAACCATTCAGGTTCAGACACAACTGGCCTGTCCACGACCTAATGAAATGTTCAATCACTAAACAGCAATCAAGGGCACCTTGTGGGCCAGGTCTGTCAGAAGTTCTTCTACTCCTGCTCTGATCCAAAGTGATCATTGCCTCCCAAACCATTACTAACAGCTATTTATTTAATTAATTAATTCATATACTCATTACAGTAATTTTATTAATACATTCTTTGGAACTATCCATTCTACTGTCCACTTATTCCAATATTAAATATGGACGTCTGGCAAGTCAGGACTCAGAGCTGCTGTTACTGGTTCTCTGCAAACCTCTGATGCTGTTATTTTTTCACACAAGCTATTTTCCTCTAACTCAGTTCACATCTACAAATGGTAATGGCATTTCTTTATTTCTCATCATTTCTGCGTCTACCTTGTCTCCTAGAAACACCAGATAGTTTTTTGCATGCAGAGTCTCCCAACAGACACATATTTAACCCACCCACATATCCTATCTAGCCTTAATTAAAGCCAATGACAGCCTCTTTGACCGTGTTTTAGCTGATGCTGGAAAGAACTGATGTTAACTCCAAATTACTTGGTTCCACATTTGCCGCTTCACCCAGGCTGGGTTTTGTCAGCAGATGGGATTCATTTGTTATTTGAGCCACTGTGGACTGAAAAAGTTTAGGTCCTGTGCAGAGAGGCATTACAGGATGTAGCCCTGGTTTTGTGCCTGAGGTGTTTTGGTTTTCTGAAATGCTTTTCCCAGGGAATTTTCTGTATACAGGAGAAGTGCTTTTGTAACTGTAACTTTGTTTACATTCCTTTCCCTAGGAGGGACTTCTTCTTGGTGTCCCTCTAGTCTGACCAATGTGAGTGAAGAGGTTTGTCTTTGTTTCACCAATCAGATTGGTCTGTGTAAAATAGTATAAAAACGAGACACATCCCAAAAATAAAGGAGTCATTTTTCAGCCTTCTGGATCTCAGAGTCTGTGTCATTGTGGTGTACAACAGTGTCATCAGTATTTGTGGGAAGTGGTGAATTCATGCACTCTCCAGGCTCGCTCTGAGCTGCAAGGGTGTGAGTTATGACACCTAGACAGAGAGCTGAGCTCCTCAGCACAAGCTGCAGGAACTTTTCGTCTTTCCCCACCATCAGGCAAAAGGAAAGCTATCTCACACATCATGCTGAGTGTGGCAGAGTCATGATTTACTCAGTCCTGCTGCGGGGAGAGATAATTACACAAATAAGATTTACTAACGTCAGGAGCCCCACATTGCTCAAGTCAGCAATTTGTGCTCTTTTCATCTGGAGTGAGAACTACCACAATGCAGCTCTGCCATGGCAGACCTGGTGGCTGCATGCAACCTCAGCAGGAAATTTACAGAACCACACATTTATAAAACAGATTAAAAAACTTGTATTTTCCCTTTGAGTATGAAGTTAAGACATAAAATGCAATCATGAATATAATGACAATGATTATCTTTTTTTAACACTATTATCATTAACTGACAGCACAGAAACCTAATTGCCTATAATTAAGTCCCTATAACAGATTAATTCTTTTGTGTTTTGCATGGCTGATTCAACAAGTAAAAATATCTGCAAGGTATTTGGCTAGTCAAGGATCTTTTCAGGCTGCCAACGATCTGATGGAAGGACGACTTTGACCAGATGACAGTCTCTGTTTCACAGCCTGAAGTCCAAACCGTGGACTCCTTTATCTTTCTTCCAGTCTCTCACCATTACATTTGTATTAGTTCAGCTCCAGTAAAGTCTGTTTTGACACAAATGTTAGTGCTGACTGTCCATCGTGACTCCTGCTGTGTGTAGAGCCAAGTCATAACCTCCAGGGACAAAGAGATGAAAATCACAGTGCCCTGTTCGGTTTGGCCTGACCTGCTTTCCCCCACCCAAATGTCCTCGTGATCCCTGCAGCAGTGAGGAGTCCGAGAAAGCAAAAATGTACATCTCAGCCAATGCCATCGTATAATTAACTAAAGCCTGTCCTGCAGGAGAGTGCACTGGAAATCAACAGTCAGGAGAATTTTTGGTGGACGTTATGGTTTTGATGGGTTTTTTTTTCTTCAACAGGCAAAAATGTTCTTTAACAAGTTGAATTTCACAGTTTCTTTTTCAGGACATGAAAAAAAAATCTAAACTATATGCACACAAAATAGGGGCAGAGGTAGGTATGCAAGGGATAGGATGGAGAGCATTAAAACCAAGGGATTGACTTTCATAGCCCTAGGTCCAGGCTCAGTCTTGAGCTGGACATAAATTCCTCTCAAAAATTATCCTTCAGCCATTTTTAAGCTGCATCAAGCAGGTGCATGTCAGCATAAACCATTGCTGGACTTGGAAATCATAAATATCAAAAGTTACTGACTCTGCAGACCTCAAGAAATTAGATTACACTCTATTTATACTCATGGCCAGATTCTAACCTCTATTTTAATAGCCTCAAATTACAGCAGGTTTGTTGGCACAAGTAATTTTTCTGTTTACATCAGTTTGTGTGAGGTCAGACTGCTTATGAGAGAGAAAGAATGAATGGATCAGTGTAAATTTATACTATAGTTTCAAGGTATTGAAGCAGAATGTGAAAACTCCCAATTTAAACCTGTTCCAAACAGAACTTGTTTATTTAAGGTACTTGTGACAAGAGAAGGAATCAAAAACTGTCAGCAAAACAAAATTTTCCTGCATAAAAACTGTCATGTCAGCTAGGCACTTATAATTTCGTTTTTGCCCTATTATGCATTTGCCCATACTTAAATTTCCACCTGAGAGTTACTAAGATTCCAGGATTAAGCTAGCAATCCTTTAGTTCTAAGGAACCCCAGAGAAGTACTGTCCATTTAAACACATATATTAAGCACACAAAATTTCAAGTGTATGACATAGAAGCCAGGAATTTTGTATCAACCTAATTAGCTCATCAAGCCTAAAAAAAATGCTTTTCTAAAACATTTTGGTTATAATAAAATGAGTTTTCAAGTCCAAAACGTACAAGATCATAAGCCAACACAAACACCAGCCAGCTGCATGTCTAACAAATAATTGACAAAACAATAGTCTCATCTTATTGTAATTTCACAATCTGTATTTTTAGGAGTTTTAATAATCAATCTGCATGTAGGCATCAAACAGCTGAGAGAGAACACGCATTTTCCATTGCCCAACAGCAATCTTTGAATGACTGAAACACTCCTTTTTTTTAACATAAAACCACTTCAGTAAAATTCCGGGCAGGATCTTGGTGGATTAGTGGATGGTTTGAATGCAGATCTTGGTGTTCTATGTGGTGTGCTCAGAAGAGACTAAAGGCAGAGATGCTTCAGGAAACAAAAACACCACCCAGTTCCCTAGAGAGAAATACCAGCTTTCCCATGGTCTATTCTGGCATGAAGATATCTTAAGGCAAGAGGAGCATGGTTAAATTGGCTTTTCACACCCTGACTGTTGCTTTCGAGCATTCAGAAATACAAAAATTGAAAAAATAGAAATAATCTGAGAGCTTGCACAGCAGCACCCAGCTGAATTATGAGCACTCCAGCAAATACTTGTTCATCTTTGTTGTTCTGTGGGAGCCAGCCCCGGGAGAGGATTAGCATTCACAGTGAGACTCCTGCAGCCACTGGCTCCCCACTGTTATAATACAGGAATTATTTCTGCTCATGATAAAAGTTATAGTGGCCCCTAAAGAAAAGGATAGTTGTAAAGTGTACTGCCGAAAGCTGATGGAAATGAAGTCCCTATTTCTTCCTGAGAAGCTGTGGATGATGTGCCAGCTGTGCAGCAACATTCCCAATATGTCCCAGCAGCCACACTGCTGGTTTGCATGTCAAAATGCCTTAAATGCTGAAAAAAGAAACGATCAAACCTTCACTTTTAAGACAATCCCTACTTTGTAACACTATCCTGCAATGACACTGTGCTGTGAGTGTATTGCAAAATGATATTCATTGTTCATAAAGCCTTAAATATGTGTGGGATGTGTCTCAGAGCTGTTGTCTCTAATCAGCCCCATAAAGCCTGGCAACAGTCTCTTCAGCAAAGACTGATGTGATTACTGCTCTGATGAAATCCTGGCTCTATCTACCTCTGAAAAGGACTCGAGAAACACACAGCAGAGTTAGCTCCGTTTGCCAGCCTCTACAGAAAAGAAAGTGTGAGATATTGAGAGCAACCCTGAGGAGAAGGACTTGGGGGAAGCTTTTCATGACTCTGCAATGAGCGCTTGCAGCCCAGAAGCACAATCACACCCCGGCCTAGACACTGAGCAGCATGGCCAGAATTCTGGGGGAGGGAATCTCCTCCTCCTTTCCTGAGAGAGAGAATTCTCTTCTTCTTTACTGAGGGAGGGAATTCTCTGTGGTGAGAGGCCCCCTGGAGCACTGCATCCAGCTCTGGGGCTGGATAAGAAGGATGTGACCTTGCTGGAGGCCACAAAAATGCTCAGAGGGCTGGAAAACCTCTCCTAGGAAGACAGGCTGCCAGTTTAGGCTAGTCAGTGTGGAGAAGAGAAGGTTCTGAATAGACCTTAGAGTCCCTTATGGGATGGGAAGGAGCTACAGCAGAGCTGGAGTGGGAGTTTTGGAAGGGCATGGAGTTATAGGACAAGGGGAAATTGCTTTAAGCTGAAAAAAGATAGGCTTAGATTATATTTTAGGAAGAACTTTTTCCCTGCCAGGGTGGTGAGGTCCTGGAGCTGATACCTTGGGAAGGCTGACCTGGAGCAGAGGCTGGACAGAACTAAGAGAGTAAAGTAGAGACTTATTGAAAGGCCTTTAAGGATCCACCTTGGGCAGGATAAGATTCTGGCCAGGGCTACACCCAAGGTGGACCCAAAATGGTCACAAAATGGACAAATGGTCACCAGGTCTCACACTTTGATAAGTTTTGGTCCTTTTGCATCTTGAGGTTTAATTGTCCAGTTACATCTCCAGGTGATGAAGTCCCATCCTTCTTGTTTTCTCTCTTCAGCCACCCTCGTTTGTGCTTTTGGGCCTGAAAATTTGTCCCAGTTGTCCTTGGTGTGCAGCAGGAAAAGGATTTGTTTTGTGTCCTTGCTCTGTGCAGAGCTGAGTGACACTGACTGTGAGCTCAGAACTGCACCCCTGGGCAGCACAGAGTCTGAAACACATGAAAGATAAAACTTAAGGCATCAGCACAGGTTGCCCAGAGTAGTTCTGTTTGCCCCATCCCTGGATGTGTTCAAGGCCAAGCTGGATGGGTTTTGGGGTGGCTTGGTAACCTCACAACAATCCCAAGGCAGATTTTCCTGGATGGATAAGGGTCCCCAGGCTCCATCCTTAAGTGCTCAAATCTTTGATATCACATAAAAGAGCAGAACATTTTCACTGTGCATAAACAATTAGTTTAATGGTTTATTCTTCTTCCCCTATTCACATGAAGGAATTTTAATGAGACCTTCAACATTTAAAATAAAGATGTACTAGACTTCTAGCTAATTACAGTAGACAATTAGTCCAATTAGCTATCTATTAGAGCAAATTATACTTTACTCAAATGCAATGCCTCAATTAAAAAATGAAATCTTGCAATTGATGATGAAAATAATACAAAAGGAATGGCTGAAATAAATGACCTGCATGGGGCTTCTTTTAAGCTGTCCTCCTTTTACCTGGTTTGGTTTTTTTGCCTTTTTTTTTTTTTTTTTTACCATCCCTGTATTAGACAATGCACTTATAACCAGCTATCAGAAAAAAAAGCTTTTTATAGGCTTTGAACTCTTCTTGCTGTACCATCATTTGTCTAATCAAAGCAGCTGTGTCTATTTTAAGAGAAGGTTTTTTGACTTAATATCAGAGCTAACTGCAAGGAGTTCTGCATACAGAATGGAGGGAGTATATCTCCTTTTCTCTAAGCAGTATAATTTCCTTTAGTATGTGTACAGATACACACCTCATTAATTTGGATACACTTTTTTTTTTAGTATTTACTATGCAAATTACTAATTACTTCTTATTTATGTTGTATTATGTTCAAAAAAAAAAAAAAAAAAACCAAAACCCAAACCTTTTCAGTTAATAGCATTCATCCTAAAATGATGAATGGTATGCAAGGTAATATTAACTGCATTAGTCATTAGAAATAGTTGGGGAAAAATTACATGGTAATTCTCCATTACTTTACACTGAAAGTCACATTTTCTGAAATGAGCAATCTAAGCGCAGTCACGTTCTGTGTCAAGCAAAATATGTACAAATTAATTTTGAAAACATCACGTTTTTAAAAGAAAAAAAAAAATCATAGCACTTTTTTTAGTATTTCCAACCTGATCTCAAATACTCGTCATTTCCATCATTAACGTGTATGAAATGTTGGTCAAAGCTGGTGTCCTTTGGTGAAAGAGAACATTCTGAACTGAGTTCCTATTTCTCCACGAGAGAGGGTAAAAATATGACTGCAGTGAAACAAAAGTGCTCAGCTGCTTCAGAGCTTAAGCCAAGATATTTCTCTCACTGAAAACTCTGGTCCAGCACAGCCCAAAAGTAGGACTAAAAAACTAAATCTCTTATTTCTAGCCAGAAGTGTTTTGCACTGATATCAAAACCACATCCCTGTTTCTGAAAAAATTGATTCTGCTGGGTGTTCAGTGTTAGACCAAGGAGATCTTGGAAAAAGAGTACAGAATATTTTAATTGAATACTAAGACCTTTTTTTCACCTGATCTCTTCTGAAAATGTACTAAAAAGGAAAGTAGTGTCATCAAAGTTGATTGTATTGGGATAGAAATGTTAATGAATGCTGGAAGATGAGAAGCTAATAATGGTTCTTAGTAACCCAAGCCTGAGATTTTACACCTCTCTGTGAGCCTGTTACTATATTTGTCACTGCCTTGTAAGATATCTAGTCTGAAAGAGAAGTTAATCTTCAACAAAAGTTCCTGCAAATTATTATTAATAACAACACCTTTTCCCCCTAATGAGCCTACCCAAAATTAGCTCAAAAATACATCATGGACTTGAATATTCGAACATGATGAGATAAATGTTCCCAAAGTTAATTCTAATCCCATAAAATATTAACTCCCTAATTTATAAGGAAATTCCTGGATTATTTTTTGAAGAAAACACAGATTTTCAGTGTTAGTAGTGACTTGATCAACTTGCACAGAAGCAAGAGTTTTTCTGCATGTTCTTTATTATATAAAATGAATGACTGGGGGAAAAATTTTCAGACTCGAGACAAAGACTCAATCAGATTTTTGTTATTAAACTGGGTCCAGTGTTGTTTAATTTATCCACCAATGACTTGGAGGAGGAGGCAGGTGGCTCCTCAGATGTGCTGGTGGCATAAAGGTGGGAGGGGTGGGTGACACCACAGTCCTTCCCAGGGACCTCAACAAGCAGAAAGGAAACATCTGAAATTATTTTTTTTTTTTTAATACAAAGGAGAACGCAGAAGGGCAAAAGCAATTCTTCATTACTCCCTTAGCAGTGTGTTGGACACAGCAGAAGCTGCAGTCACTGAAGACCCATTTTCAAATTCAGAACAACTCTTCAATTCAGAATTGATTTCAGTGTCCTTGGAGGTATGAGGAAGACACACACACACACAAATCAACCAGAGTAATACTCAGTTCCAAGGAGAGATTTATATGAAAAAGAAGCAACTTTCTGAGAGCAAACAAAAAGGAACATCTAAAAAGGTAAAAAAACTAATCCATGATCGAAAGACTATTAAAAGACACTATTCTTGTGAAGCACATGGTAAGTGTATAAAAATTTTCAAGACTATATTCAAAGAAGGGGAAAAAAAGATGTTGCTTTCAAACTGTGAATAAAAGACCCTATTAGAAGTAAAAAGCCCTTAGCACAAAGCTGTAGTTATCACTTAATTAAAGAGGGGAAAGAATGCTAAGGATAATAAGGGTATATTTAAAAAACTAAAGCAGGGCTCTGAGGCTTAGTAGGCTGTCTGCATATAAAAACGAACACCACCCCCATTCAAAAAAAAAACCAACCCCAAACACCAAACTAACTCTAGTGCTGGAACTTAAATGAACCCACTAAAGAAACCTCAGTGTCCAGAGATCTCTGAAATGTAAACATGGGACTGCAGTTTGTGCTGGCCGATGCCACGAAAGGAAAGGCTGCAGGATGGGAGCCTCCTGTCAGGCAGAACATTTTCTAGCACAGGATGTCTCCAGGCACCCTCCTGTGATTTTATCCCTTTCCATGCGCTCCTGCCAGCTCTCTGTTATCACCAAAATATAATATGGACCTTGTGTTGTGTGTGGGAAACCACCTAATGATGATCTCATTCCAACACCTCAAGTCTCCCATGGACAAGGGCAGGACACCTGTGAATCCACCAGGTGCCTTCCCAAATTGGAGAGCACTTTCAAAGCCCCCTAAAGAGTTTGGATACAGCTCTTGAGGTCAGGAGATCAGCTCAAAAGCTGGTGGCCACACTCTCTGTTTGCAGTGGCTTCCCCAGCAGGGTTAGACCAATGTCCTTTAGACCCATCCCAGCACCTCCAGCAGCTGGGTTGTGCACCTAAAATGAAATCATGTCAATAAACATGACAAAAGTCAGGCTCACAAACCATATCAGCTTCATTGCCTCTTCTTGGACATTTTAGATCCTCCTCATTTATTTATTTACGCTTTAATGCCTTAAAAAAGATGAAATTTTCGAAAGAAGATCAGAATATTTGTAAGGGTTTTTTTCGGCCTTGTTTTATTTCAGCTGAGTTGTGGATCTGCCCACTCAAATGGACATATTTAGAAAATATAAATGCAGCAGATGCTTACAAATATGGCTTACTTCTAGAGTCAACTCCTCTTTACACATTTTTTTTAGCTAGTAACACACAGAGCCTCCATGCAGGTTTTGAGGTAAAGAAGATTGGATTTCTCTGAAAAGCAAACACAGCCATGTAACAAGGAAGTGCATTTTCCAAGAGAGCCTGTGTGTGCATCACTGTGGGCTCCATTGAGGAAATATTTGAAGAAAGATTTTTAAACCCAGCTCTCATGGACCTGTGATTACATGGTGATGAAATCTAATTTATTACATTATTCACAAGAGACAAGTTCTGGTACTTTTGGCAGGTTTCTCAGCATGCAAACAAACAAATGACTGCCTACATTGCCCAGCATAGAATTTGCTGTTCTTTGTTTTTCCCATAAATGTCTACCCTTTACAGCTGCTCTGGGCCAGAGATTTAGATAAAATAAGAAAGAAGGCGGAAGTCAGCGGAACAAGGGAAGGAAGAGCCATAACTAGAGGAGCAAAATATTTGTGATTAATGAAGGCTTCTGGTAGCACAGAGCTCACAGCAGTAATTATGCAGCATCAAATATAGCTCCAAAAACAATAGCAATGTACCATCACTGTCAAAATGCACTCCAAAGACTTCCTTGTGATGCTGCAGAGGCTCAGGCAGAGCACATGGAAGACAAGGAGATCTCAAGATACATTACTGAGCTTAGCATCTTCTCTTTAATTCAATGTATGGGAGAGACGCAGCAAATCTAAGATTTTTAGCAGAGTGTAGGTAAGTTACTGACTAAATCCAGAAGGTTTTGCAGAGAGCTTGCATATTTATCCTTAAAATATATGCTACAAGCCTTGCTTTTTTAAGCAAATATTAGCGTAGTGACTCCAGATTTTTATTTAAAAAACCACCATAATTACAATGGCATTTTTTCCTCCTGCCATAAAATAATGATGCAAAGATGGGGAGAAGATGCTGCTGTAGGATGCCTGGTTTATTTGCCAAGTTCACAAGTGATCACATTTTATAGAATAAGGTAAGGAGGTCAATAAGAGAAGTCCAGAGCAAGGGCGAGGCAGAAGATTCCAAGTATAGCAGGATTTAAGAGATGGTGGTAATGAATAAGATCAAAGAGGGTGCTAATTATGAAGCTGGATATAAGAAAATGTGAGAAAATTCTACAGGAAGCTGAATTTACTGACCTCTGTTTGTGGAACAATATGTTGCATATTGCATTAAGTCCTTTCATTTTCCTCCTGAACAGGGATTTTTCATGGAATATTGAACAAATCTGAGGGCGTTCCTACAAAGTCCACCACCACCTGAAAGCCCAGACCTGCTTTTGTGAATTTGGGCAACTCCTGGCATCCAAAGCAGGACTGTTCTCTTCCTGAGAGCTACTGGGAGCATCTGTTACGAGAAACATCAGAGAAATGAAAAAACTCAGAGAAAATGAGTTACCTGAAGGAAATTCTGGGATATCGGGATCTTCTCAGATCACTTAACCTTTGAAAGACAGGAATGTGAAGCGTGCATCTTTTTGAAACCACACACAAAACAGTGCTAAGCCTTCTCATGGAAAACATTTGATTCTAATAGCCTTTGCTGTCTAAGATGAAGATGCAATCTCTTCTATTAATTTTGACAAGTTCAGCTTAATTGTTTTCATTATTCTGTCACTAGCATTGTTCATTTTAAATAGGTGCATCAATTGGAAGTGGCATTAGCACATTAGATAAAGGTTAGTTGCTCAAGCAGCATGGTGTATTGAAAAGAAAGATATACTAATTTCATTAAACCAGAGAGGCACCTTTTCTTCTGAATAATCTATGAGTACAACAGACCCATCTAACATTTCAATTGGCAGGATTTTGATGGCTGAAAGTGCAACTTGAAATTTCTCCTCTTAATTGCATCTTTGTCTTTACTGTCTTATCTCCTCCTCATTTGGTCGTTACATTTCTATGTATTTTTTATGAACCACTTCCTGGGTTGTGCCTTCAGTTTGTGCTTCCCTGACTCTCGTGACTTTTGTCTTATTGTAAATGTTGTCAGGGAGCAGGGTATAACTTATTTAATAAACCCCCACAAATTCTCCAGCACGACAGCTACAGAAGTTTGCCATAAATACATCACACATGATTTGAAGCCATTAGAAACCCAGTTCAGAACAAAATGCGCTAATGCCTTTGGATGTGTTAAATTAGCATTTAATTTAAATTTAACAAGGCTGTTGTATAGAATTTAATGGCACTGAACTGTGAGAGAAGCACATCTGTGAGCTTGATGAAGATACATTTACTATAATTCAAGCCCAGTTAATTTATTGTCACGTCAACATCTTCACTATTTTTCTTTTCTTTGTTGGTTAAATCTGTTGTCCTTCCGTATTTCCAATTTGACTTTAGTCCAAACACTTGTGTGCATTGGGTTATTTGGGGCTTGCACAGTGGCTGGTTATATGTGAACACCACCTGAGGGACCACAGAGGGTTGGTGTTCAAAACTGGCTGCACCTCAGAGAAAACACAGCAGCCTCTTAGGAGTCTGATCACAAAACTTGCTCCATCTGGTCAGTAGAGAACATTTTGCAAGCTTCAAACACTTTTTATTTTTAAAAAAACACCGAAAATGCTAGAGGTTTTTTTAAAAAATATGATGTTTTAAAAATATTTTTTTCATTTGATGGCATTGCCTTTGTTCTAAAAAACTTTTTGCCAAAGAAATCAGGGAGTAATGTATCTTAAATACTATCTAATTAATTAAAAATGTTGTGATTTTGCTTTAAATATTACATGCTGGTCTACTTTTATTTTAAAATCCATTTCTGTTTTCATGTCATTTTTAGGAACTACAGCACAAAAATATGTGGAGAGTGAAACTTGTCATGATAAACAGGAAAAGACTTCACAAAAAGTTTGAGGAAAGAGTCAATACCAAAAAACAATTGTGCTTAAAATTTCTTTTGAAAAGAAATATGGTAATTTTTTCTCCTGTTATGCCACATTATGACATTAATTGATCGTTAGAATGAGATAGAAGACGTGGAATCATTTTTAAAAAGTAAAATTTCCCTTAGAATTCCTATTCCCTTGAAATGTGAGATTCAGGTTTCAGCTCACTATGGCATTTACTGCTTTATTCCTCTGTTTATCAAGCCTGGCAAGCATTTTAAGGCTGGGACCCTTTCTGTGCAGTGGTCACACATTCTCTGGAGCTGGTCCTTATGCTGCCGGCACGACAGGCATCAGACAGAAAACCTGGGAGCAGAGAGGATCATTTATTGGCTTTTGTTAGGATCATTTCTTGGCTTTTGTTAGATGGAGACCCAAGAACTGCTAAGACAAAAACCCACTGCCAAACCCTGAACTCATGACTATGCGACTGCATTAAACGACAGTAAAAGACATCCCTTCTAATTAAGCCTCATTAAATACCTTTTTAGCAATCAGATGGTATTGAATTAACTGAGAGTAGCTGACCTATAAAATCTAATTCAGACCTAGCTAAAATCTATCTTGCCCCAGGCTCTCTTTCTTTTTTTTCTTTTTGGTCACACGTCACAAATGATGTATTGATAAAAACAGAACTTGCCATAAATAGCCCAGCCACTGGGATCTGTAGAGGGTGACACTTAAGCATCTCACCCACTCGAGACACATAAATTATTACCCAAACTTCTGTGGCCACATTTTACTGCTCTCTGAGGTGCTCGTGCCACACTTCATCCTACAAGTGGCTGAAACCCACAGCTGGTTCTGTGCTCCCCCCACCCGAATTCTGTCATTCCCCATCAGTAAATCGACCAAAAACTGTCAGATTCTGCCCAGCCATCAGCTCCTCTAAGCCAGATTATAACCACTCTGTGTCATCTGAGTGATGGCATTAGAAAACCTGGCCGAATATAATGAGGCAATTAAAGTCTTAGTTAAATCTGATTAAGGGCATGGGAAAGTTCTCATGTATTAGGGAGGCTAAAAAAAAAAAAAAAAAAAAAAGGCTTGTTTACCTGGAGGCAGATTTGAATAGGGAGAAACTTTGAATAAAGAATGAAAATGCCAGCAGAGCCAGAGCAGCAGGATCAGGAAATTTTTCCAGCATTCACGCAGAAGAATGAGGATTGTGAGGTGGAACTCAAAGTGACATATATAAAATAAAATCGCAGGGAGATATAACTACACAGGAAATAATGAGTCCAAATAGATTTTACAGAAACTTTGCCAAATTTGCCTAGTTCTTTGTTGGATATCATTATTTTAAGGAGGAAAGAGAATTTTTAATTTGAAGAGGCTATGTATAGCTTTCTATTAATTTTTTTACACTTCTCCTGAGTTCTAGAATTGCATCAGTTAAAGATATTTATTGTGAGTCTCCCTCACCTGTCTTTTTTGCAGCCTAGCAAATCAGAATTCTAAGTACTGAAAGAGAGCTGCTTCCTTGGGATCTTCATGCCTGAAAAGGAATTTTGAAAATATTTACCCACTGCAGCTGGACATTATGTGGGTCATATGGATGGGTCCCATCTCTGAAATATTTGTCCTCTGTATATGCTTTTGAGATCAGGTTACATGCTTGTAATGTTCTCATTGTTCCTGGTTTACAGGTGGGGAGCTGAACTATGAGGATATCAGAGGTCCAGGTATAAAGATATTTGAATCCTCAGGAGAGACTCGTTTCACAGAACCATAGAAGGGTTTGGGTTAGAAGGGACATTGAAGACCACCCAATTCCAGCCTCCCCACCGTGATTTAAAATGGCACTTCACTCTGTGACAGAAAATGCTGGATTTACTGGAAATTAACCCAATCACCAGCTTTGTCTTCTCTTCAGCTGCCCATCACTGGCTCTCAGGAGCAAACTGATCCACAACTACTCTGCAAACATCTTCTGTGGAAGATACCACTTCTTTATGAGCTTGCCACAGTAAGACAAGTGAATTTCTGGTGACAGGTGAATGTCCATATTCCCCGTGAAAAGAATACACAGGAAATTAAATAACCCTGAATAACTTCAGGAAAGGAAACATAACCAAATCTAGAGAGATAAATGTGTGGCTACAGAAATAACAGAAAGTAATAAAATAAGCTATTTTCTTTTCAGAGCATTACCCTTAGCAATTAAAACATCTCTGTGAGGAACACAACCTCAGGAAATGCCTAGCAATTGTTTCCAGCCACTCAATATAGCCATTCTTAATGTTTATGCTTTAATTGGCTTCTGTAAACCTCTTTACCAGCTCATAACTCCATAATTCTGCTACATCCCACCAATTAAACGTAATGGCACTAATACAAACTTCTGTCAGCTCTTTAATTTGTTGCAATAATTTTTTTTTCAGTAAATCCAGTCTGGTGATTGAGAATTTGTCACCTTCTACTGCACTTTGGCTTTGAATTTATCCAACTTACTCATAAAGTCTCCTTTGTAAATGCTGCCAGCTGGAATTGCCACCTCATGGCCTTTTTAACCATTAGTTCCGTGCTATTATATGAAAAGAATTTAATGGCAGCTCTGTCATTGACTTCAGTAGTATTGGAATAAAGCTACTTACAAGGTAAGTGAAAAAAGAATTAGTTCACATTTGGTGTCATGAAAAGCCCCATCTTGACGAGACAAATTGGCATAGCTTTATACATAAATGCCTTCTTTACTTGGCTAATAACCTTTCAGAGGATATTAGAATTTTATTGCACTTTTAAAAACAACTTCTACTGAGATTCATTCCAGCTGATAGTTACTGTTTGATACTGCTTGGTTCTACCAGCAAATAATACCAACATTTTTCAATTTATTCATTTGGAATTCTGTAAAGTTTTTCTCTTTAAAAACGGCTTCTGTCATGTGAACAAAAAGAAAGAAAAGAATGTCTGTGTGAAACACCCCTGATCTCAGCAGGATCATCACTGCTGTTGCATTTCTATGCCGTATTTATTGTAGTATTATTCAAGGCAGTGGGTGCTGAATGCTCTTCAATTACATACAGTGGGGAAGTTTTGGCCCCAAATTCCTCACGGTCTCATGCCTCTTACCTAAACTGCCAAGAATATAAATAAATAAATAAATAAATAAATAGGCAAAAACACAGTGTTCTAACTAAAAAAAAAAAAATAAATAAAAATTGCAGAGCAGGAATGCACACAACCTCCTGTTAAACACGTAAAAAAGCATTTCACTCAGGGGATCATAGAATCGTATAATGGCCTGGAATGGCCTGGAAAGGATCTTAAAAATCATCTTGTTCCCACCCCCTACCACAGGCAGGGACACCTTCCTCTATCCCAGGGTGCTCCAAGCCCTATCCAGCCTGGCCCTGGGCACCTCCAGGGATCCAGGGGCAGCCACAGCTTCTCTGGGGAACCTGAGCTGGAGCCTCCCCACCCCCACAAGGAAAGAATTCCTTCCTAAAATCTGACCTAAGCCTCTTCTCTTTCAGTCTGAAGCCATTCCCCCTTGTCCTGTCACTGCGTGTCCCCACAAACTGTCTCTCTCCATTTTTCCTGTAGGATCCCATCAAGGCACTGGGAGGCACAGTTAGGTCACCCCAAAGCCTTCCCTTTTCCAGACTGAACAACCCCAATTTGTTTATAAAGAAGCCAAATCATCTTTTAATTTTTTTTTAATTGTTTCATCCATCTGCTCCATTTACCTGGAAGCAGAGCCCAGGACCTGCCTGTGCCACATGCAGTGCAAATGACCAAGTCACTCAACCTGGTTTCACCAACTTCTGCTGAAGAAACAAGAGAAAATTTTAAAAAACTATCTGACTGTAATGATGTGACTGTATAAAGAATAAATATTGGAATTCTTTATTATGAATAAAATAATATTCAAATAATTCTTTATTGAATTCTTATTTATTAGGAATAAAACAATTCTTTATAAAGAATAAAGATGGAAGAAAGTGCTGTCATCACAACAGACGTTCCATAATGCAGGGATGACATTAGGTCAAGTTTCTAAATCATTTCCGTTCTGTGTGACGCTGGATTTTTGGACAGTGTCTTCCTAAGAACCTAGCTCAATTTCTTCTGTTGAAGACACAGAAGCTAAGGATTTGTATCCTCAGAAAAGGCACTGTAAAAAAGACATGGAATATGCCGTCAAATGTCTAACTCTAAATGAATTATCACTAAGAAGTTTTCCAAAAATTCCAGCAATCATTGTTAGCATATCACTGTCTGCAATCAGGGCTTTGCAATCAAAGGAATGCAACTCTCCCAATCTTCCTTCAAAAGCAGAAAACAAGCTTGATCTTCCCAAAAATTCATCCTGATTTTAAATTGCAAATGTATATCTGATTGTCTGGTGGTTTTTTTTTTTTGAAGAGTTACAATTAATTTTGATTTTATAACTGCTTTTTCGGCCTTTTGTATACAACAATTTTTTAAGAAAAAAAAATAAAGCTATTAAATATATTCTGGATTCATTAAAACTGTGCTTATAGCTATTTCAGTGATTAACAGGCCTTGAGGGAAGTTTCTTTAAATAGTTTGCTAAAACCCAACAATTCTTGTAGCAATATGAAGTTCAAATTCTTTTTGTTGGTGATATATTGCAAAAAATTCCCCAGATTTTCAAAGATCAAACTATAGGAAGAAATTCATGTTTTTCAAGCATGTAAGAAAAGATAATTTCTCCTAATTAAACTTTGCATCCTTTTCCAGCTATAAATAGAGATAAAAATATTCCCTTTTCTCCCCACATGAGGTACATTAGGTACCCTGTTCCTCCTTTTCTGCAGCGTGCAGGATCGCTGGATTAGACTTTGCAGACAGAAAAAGATGTTGGTGTTTGAAATATCCCCTTAGATTTCCATAGCTGCTATCACAGGTTTAACCAGATTTCTCCAAATTGACCTTCGTATAACAGTCACTGGAGCCACTTACAGAAGAACACTTTACTAAGAGCATTTTTTTTTTTCTATTTATATCCACCCACCCAGTGTGGAAATTGCTCATTTAATTTCCCCACAGCTCGGGAACATCGGGGCACAGAGTCCAGTGCTCTCAGTCAACAGGAAGAGCTGGGGAGCACAAAGCACATGCAGAAACTTAAATTGAGAAACTCAGGCTGTGCTTTGTATCAAAAAATCCCCACAGGACATGCTGTGGGGACTCAGATTTCTCTTCTTTGCCACTCCCGATATTTGTGTCAAGCTGCAGAGCTTGCTGCCCCTTCGGCAGCAGCAGATCCCAAGTGTGTGATCACACCATCAGCCCCCCAGCTCACACCATTGCAACAGATGGTGTACAGAAAAGCGGGGTGTATTCGTGTGCCGGAAAAGTAAATAACAATATATGGCACTAAAGTGCTGACATCAATGGGAATGGTAATGCAAACCTATTGGCTCTAATGGTAATGAAAAATTATCTTTAACAGTGCAAAAAAATTATGGTAGCAGAATTCGTTACATATCTGGAGAGGAAAAAAAAGCCCACATGACTTTTACTACGGTGCCTATGTAGTGACCTCTAAAGGGAAGAAAAAAGGGAAGTAGAATGACTCCAGATGCATAGGAAGAATGCCAAAAATTACATATATATATTTGGATAGCACACCTTTTCCTGATCCCCAGTCCCATACTCCTCCCAGGTACCCTGATTATACACAATACAAGGGACAACGCTGCTGTAGGCATCACGAGCCGTGACCAGCAGCCTCTTAAAACGTGGCCTCACAGAGCACTCATTCTCACTACTTTCTCCTAAGGAACTTTTCTCCTTCTTATTGGCAATTTGTCCAAAATGGGACGCTTAAGTCTATTTTAAATCTCTTCTGCCGAATTCTAATTACTTTGACGTTTACTGTGCTGCGGTGAGTCCTTCCTCAGGAGTGGAACTTTTCCAAAGGTTTTGCAAGTCAGAGCAGGGTTTTCATTTGGTATGAGGCCAACATCCAACAAGCAACAATCCTTTTTACGGATCTGTTTGTGTGCCTATAATGCAATAATTTACGAGCACTGCGTGTTTCCAGTTCTGACACCTCCAGAGAGGTTCTGAGTCCACATGAACACCATCTTTCCTGCTGGAGGACAAGTGCCCAGCACCAGCTACTTTTGAGATGTGCTATTTACATCAGGTTGTTGTAACACTTGCTGCAAGTTGCCATTTGGCCCACAGAGGCAACACCACATGTGCCTTTTGGTAATCTAAATAAATCCAACGAAAAAAACAAACCCGAGGGCAATGACTTTCCTCAGTTCGCCCAACACATCACAAAGAGTCCAGAACAGAACCAATCCTTTTGTGCTCCTAAATACCTTCTGGACCCTCTGGGCATTTGCAGAACGAGGAGTTCTCACGACTCCTGACACAGAGCAGCTGTGAAATGCCTCTCTGAAGTCCTGCACATGGTCTGAGGCAGGAAAAATGAGCAATACACAGACTGCTGCTTGTTCCACCCCACAGAGTTATGCCAATTAAGCTCAGAATTACTTTGGAAAGTGGCAAAAGTGGAGTTTGTCCCTCTTGCTCCCATTAGTAAAAAAGTAAACACAAAAGCTATGTTTCATGCAAACTAGGGGACACTGCTGAATTTAAATGCATTTTCATGTTCATCTTCCATCAACAGCACCTTGGGCATTTCTCACTGAACCACTAAACACACAGGATATACATCAACAACATATAAAAAAAGGAAACAAAATCATAAAACTTCAACCCTATCAGAAAAAAAAAAAATACACTCTAAAAATACTTCAGGTATTTTCCAAGGAATGACAATTCAGTTCCTTGACATCCTAATAATCAGCTCTTTCCTCATATACTTGTGGAGGTTTAACAGCAATGTCAAGCTGGATGTCCTTCACTCTGTTATCCTTTAAAAAGATACTTTAATCACTCTTCATTCCACATTGGGTACACTACACACACAGGCACAAGGAGATTAGTAAAATCAAATCTCTTTGTCTTTTAATATATGCAGCAGTGCAAATAAAAATAGAGAAATGAGAGGAAAATACAAGGAATGGGAACAGCTGAGCAGAGAATCTCAGACCAGGCAGAAAAATCCTCAAGGACTGATAAAAACCAAACCACTTCAACAAACCAATTCATGGAGTCAATGGCATAAAGTGAATTATTCAATCAAAACACAGCAACAGGTTGTGTAGCAACAATAAAAGGTTTCCTCATCTGTTTCTTTGTTTGCTGTGCACTGATACCTTCCCTCACAATTTAAAAGTAAGGGAAATGGAAGGGAAGGACAGAAAGGGAATCAACTTTCTGCTCAGCACTAATACAAGCAGATGCTGCTTCAGGGATCAACCTGTCACCTTTAGCTTTGCCTCTCCTTCTGCAGCAGATGTGCAGCACCACATACGGCAGCCATAAAGTTTAACTCAAAGTAGTTTCAATTTTCCCAGGGGTTTTGAGTATATTTTATGTTTTTTTTTTTTTTATTCCTGTGACCAAGCTCAGTCTCTCCACTGATGTGTATCACATGTGGAGCAAATGTTCTGTGTCCACACTAACACCCATGTGCCAGAATAATTGTTCCAAACAGCAATTTCTGTTGTTTTCTCATGACATATCTTTTGTGGTGCGTGATGTGAAATTTCACACTTTTCTTTATTTGAACCATTCTGAGAAATGAGCATCATTTCACTTCCACATCTGTTGAATTCAAATTATTAGATGGATCACCACTGCTGAACTCCAGGCAGACATCAACTCTAAGAAGCAACACATCTCTCTTTCACCACCATGTCAAAAACCACACAGCTTTAAGGTTTGATCAGATGCTAATGTAGCTCTAAAATTGAAAGCCCTGATTCTTACTGGCTTGATTAATAGATCTAACTATCTGTAAAAATCTGTTAAATCAGGTAAACAACCCTAAAAAAGCGGGTGCTTTAAGAACAAATTAGTTCTTGCTCGGACACATCCCTGAGCGATGCAATTTGCAGAAGTGCTGAGCACAACAGGCCCTTTTGACTCACCTAAACTACAAAGCTCAGACCTGCTTCAGCAGAAAGTTAAACAATCTACTGTAAGGAGCTTACATGAGGAGCCCTTCTCCATAAATTTGTTTGTTTAACTTCTTTCTTGTGGTATCCATCACACAGAGGTGCTTTCTTGCTTGTTTGGAACATCTCAAAGTCTAAGAAGTTAAAACCTAAAGGAGAGAGGCGCTCCTCATGTGACAGTATTTCCTTTACCTCAACTTCATTGCCTTAACATTTTCTGCTGCAGCACCAGCCTTGCTATTTTCCCTACACCACCTCTGGCCGCCAGGGAATGGCATCAGTTAGAGCAGTCAGCTTTCCCCTTCCCTACAGAAATCAAATGTGTCATCTCTGCAGTGCTCCCGGCCTCTGCAAGCCAACAAAGTCACAGTCTCTTCACACCCCTTCCCAACTGGGCAGGTTCTGCTCAAAGCACTGACTGTGTGACAGGGACCTGCTTTGTTCTTAATTATAATGCCTCCCTTTTTTTTTTTTTTTTTTTTTTTTTTTTTTGAGCTGAAGGAAATTAATGTGGGTGTTAGGCAAAGAGGAAGCCTGATGTAGAATTGTACGATTCCAGCATTTGGAGGGACCAGGCATTTCAAGTTTCCCATAAAAGATACTGAGGATTCAGCACTGATACAAATGAGTTTCCATTCTAGGTTGAAATTTTTTAAACTGTTGCTGGAGATTCCTTCTGGGACTTGAAGATTTTTGTTTGTCTGTTTTAAGCAACAGAACTCTACTTGTTAAAACTCATTAAAACCATCCTACAAATTACTTGATATTTACCAATCATATCTAAAATAACACCAATATTCACCTTGATCCAGCTATGAACAATAGACATCCATTTGGAAGAAACTCCTTATTTTATATTATTTCATATTCTACATCTGCTTTTTCCTCTTGTAAGTGCTATTCAAATGATGTGCTGGGTTTTCTTTTTTTTGTCACTGCATTTTTAAAGGGCTTCCCTTGTCACTCATTAGAACCTTTCAAGTGCAGCTCTGCCCAGGGGTTCTAACCTACATAGCATCCCTGCCATCACTCAGGCACTGAAAGCTTGCCCTCACCTCATCAAAGGCAGATCAAACAGTTTGGGCCAAAGCTCCAGCTGGTGGAAAAACTGCAGGGCACCTATATTCATAAGAATTCTTTAAAGCAGGCCTTTCTCCCCAAAATGTGCATTAGTCACAGCTGAGAACACCAACACCAACATGTCTGGAACTCTTTGACTCTCTAAACCAGGTGCTAAAGGCACAGCATGGGCACGACACTCACCGTGTCCCCCCGAGGTGAATTATTGATTTTGGGGTTCCACTGCAAATCAGGACAGGAACCCTCACACCATCCTCAGCTGACCCACATGACGTTGATGTTCCATGGATTCCTGCTCCATAATTAAATTCACCTTAGAAGCAAAGATGCAGAATTTAGGGTAGCACAAAGAACAACCATGCTTTGAAGTCTAATCTTGCCTAAACCGAGATATGATTTTGTCAGTGAAGATTATAACATTTATGCACTTTTCACTTGTCATAACAGATTTACTGCTTATTTTCTACAGCCTTTCCTGGGGAAAAGCATATTCTTGCCATTCTAATGTCACAGTATAGTTTAATAGTTTAAATATAGTATAGCTCAAGATTTAATTTTTTTTTCCTCTTAGTATGGCAAAGGTAGCTCAAGAGCAGATTTTGAAAAACTTATGATTTCTGCAATGAATTTTAGAGAAGAAGAACAGATTAATGAGTAGTTAGGGAGCCATGTAGGAGCCAAGTTCTGAATCTGGCCTGCTAAATGGGCCTAGGAAACATTCAAGCTCTTACTATAAAAGCTTCTCTGTCCTTTTTGTTTTTCAGATTTAAATGGACATGATAGCATCTTATGTATATCTGTATGGAGTGTTCAGATCCTAACATTCATTTTTGAATGTTGGGAACTCTCCACATTATTACCAGAGATTACAATCACTCACCTCACCAAAACTCAGGGTTCTTAGAGGGTCATTTTGGAGGAGAAGACAGCATTAGGAAGGAGACAGCATGACTTCAGTACTTCAGTGAAAAGTACATTAAACAGATGTGAGAATTAGTTAGACTAGGACTACTGAAAGAGAACTAAACCATTTCTCAGAATGGCTGTTTAAAATTACTGGATTCATTATTTATGATGGAGCTGGATGGAAAAGAGATGAAGAAAACACGGCAAAAGGCATTAAAATGTCCAAGAACCAGAAGCCTGGATATAAAATAACAGCAGTTAAGTTTTGAGTCATGATCCAAAATTCCCAGGAGGTCAGAATAGAAAAAAAAAAAAAAGAAACCAAGTGAAGGAGACACATTTCTGTTTAAATGTCTGATACATCAAGGTACTTTTTAGTTTTAGAGCTTCACACACACAGAGCCAATGTGATTTCTCTCAGAATTCAAACTATAAAGACTTAATCATCAGTATAAGAATTATAAGTTTTTAAAAATATCCTGGTTGTTCATTCAGAGCATCACCCCAAATAAAATTATCCATATTTAAAACTCAAGACTAATTTAAATGGCACAAGAAACAGCCCTATTTTTTTTCTTCTTACCAGTTTTCCAAGTGATTGTCTTATTCTATTGGCAACGTGAGGTATCCTATTAACTGGGAAAAGCCACAAGGCTGTGCAGAACTGAGGGATTATGGCTCCACATTTCTGTAGACTGACTGCATTGGCTCACAGTGGGGCATTGTTCCAGCACCCAACATTCAGCGAAGGGTGAAAAAAATGAAAGGAAAATTCCTTTTGCAGAGGCAGCGTCGTGGAGCAGAGCAGACTCTGAGCAAGTACCTCGTGTGCTTTGTTCTTTGAGCTTTACCATCGTGCTCAATTTTCCACTGCAGCCCTTTGCCTTTTACACAGATGGATATTTTATGGAATTTGCAAGGACGTTGCAAGGCCAGAGCAGAGCATGGACATGAATCTAATTTGGTTTGTGTTGGTGGTGCCAAATGTTTGAGCAAAAAACTTTCTTCTTTCACTTTCCAGATTGTGTTTCTTCATGCCCATTTAGAATAATTTCCGTTCTTTACATATCTCATCTGGTATGCAGCTCTGAACTACTGTCTGACTCCAGATTTGCTACACTAAGCCCTTTCTGGGTTGGAAACATTTCCAATACAAGCTCATAGAAATTTCTACCAGCCTCAGGCTTTATTCCGCATATAATAGTCAGTCTGATGTTAAGAATACTTATGCCACTATTTATATAAATTCCGAAAAAATTAGAAATAGGAACATGCAGCACAAGAGATCTGATTTTTTTTTTGACCTCTTTAAACCAAGTAAAACTTGGTGTCAGCTCATCTTAACCTTTAAGTTCACCTAAAATTCAAACCAGTCTGGGATAGCATATTTCTAGGATACCCCAGAATGGAAAGTTCTGTTCTGATAAACTGAGATAAGATCAGTAGAGTTTTTACTGAGCCAGAATCCGATGGAGATTTTTTTCTTAATGCAATCAAATCAACTGATTGTGCAATTCTAACACAGTCCAATACCTGAGCAGCTTGCATATTACACTGGTATCATTAGCAGCTCATGTTAAAAAGGCTGAGACACATTTAAAATCTCAAACAAACATGAATTTCTTTTAAAGCTGGAAAAAGCTGTGCTCACATGTAGACTACAACTCCAGTCAGCATTTCCACCCCTTCCAATGGACTCTGACATGTTTTGCCTTCCACAAGGCAGCCACCCACAGGTATTCAGCCACCACAAAGCCACCCACACGTATTCAGCAGCATTGTCTGCCCTCAAAATTGTGGCTGAAGTCACAGATGAATCACTGCAAAGCATCTCCTCTCCTAGGAAGCCAGTGGCTCTGCTGGTTGAGGAAATCAACCAGCAGAAGAACCACTGCAGACCCTGTTACAGCCAGCTCGTGCTTTTCAGTATTGGCAACCACTGCAGAAAAAGAGGGAAATAATACCAGCTGGATTTGACACTCCTTTTCATCAGGACAGCCATGAAAAGATACTCTCCTCTTCCTCTAAATGCCATTTTAATGCTGCTACAGTTCACTGCCACAAACTTTGATAAGAATGCGCAATTCGCTTAAATGCTTATTAACCCACAAGGAAATCCAGGCTTATTTAGGAGAACAAAGGTAAGAAATCAAGCCTTTAAAATCTGCCACTATCCAAAAGGGTCACACTACTCTGGCGTGGTCTATGTTTCACACCTTTCATATATAATTGTTTGATTTAGTGACACAGATTTTATAATCTTGCAGCTCAAGAGGAATTTGCATTAATAATACTACAAAGACAGATAAAGCTCTGCTAGCTCATGCCTCAACAGACATGCCTTATGCAAAATATTCTGATGTTGGAGTGCCAGTTTCCCATCCTGGCAAATATCACCAGTCAGGCACTTTCTACTTTTAAATTCCTTCAGTTTCCTCCAGTAGTACCATTGCTTTAAAACAAGGAAACAAATCCATATTACTTTTAAATCCTAAAGAATCATTTGTATTACCACCAAGTGTCCTGTCTTAAAAATGACTAAGAATTTTTCAGTTTTCATTAAAATCTCCCGAAGGTCTGAGCACACAGCCAAGGCGGTATTCACTCTGTGAAGAAGGATGCATGGAGACATCCAGTCTGAATCCTCACCAGCCCATGTGGATGAGGTAGATGCTAAGCTGTCAAAGTCTAGGATCCCTACAATTTCACTTCAGCACAAATGTAGAAGGTTTTTTAGGTGTGTAGACCCTCTAAAATACAACTTAGATGAACAGAAAGGGGCTTGTGCCCATCTTCACAGCTATGTGACCTACACGTGCTCTAGAATTGGCAAGTTCCCTTCCCTGTGTGAACTCGGGTGTCACCTCCATTTTGCCCTACTGCTGTAAAAAGTACTCCCCAGTTTCAAAAATATCCTTTTCACACAGATTTTTCTGACATTGGTTTCTCATCTCTCATAAGCGTTTGGTGTTACTGTGTCCTCTTCCTTTATATCTGCAGATTGAAACTTGTTTGGTTCAATTTCCACTGCATGAAATATAAATGCAGCAGCAAATGAGTAATCTAAGGTCAAGAGAGTAAGAAGTAATCTGAGGTCAAGAGAGAATCAGGCAGTGAAACAATATTTTTCAAAACTGTGTGAAACAACTGAAATGGAGCAGCTCACATAAACAGCGTATTTAGCTTATTCCAATTATAATATCCCAATTCTCTTCTTAATGAGCCCTTTAGAAAATAGACAAATGCATCACATAAAGCTCATACTCAGCAGATGTAGGTCTCAGAATCTGATCCTCCATGGTTGCACTGGGAAAAGCATTATCAAATTTCCCTGTCTTTTAGGCTGCATAAATTCTTCGGAAAACACAGGGAAAATGTCACCTGGTGTTAAATATTGATGCCTGCTCCCATACAGTGAATCATCCTTCAAAGTAGCATTAGGATAGATGTATATTAAAAACTGCCACTGCAAAACTTCATTCCTTTTACACAGGCAACACAAACAATGCTGAATATACTGCAGAGCACAGAAGGGAGGGAAGGGCTCTTCTTCAGTGGAGTCTTTCCTCACCACATAAAATGCCTGGTAATAAAAAAGGCACAATATTTTTTTTCCCATCAGCTTTTGGTCTCTCTATATTTTTTTTTTCTTTTTTCTTCTGCTGTTTCTCCTACTCTTAAGTCTCCTTAGGCATCAGGAAAAAAATATTACCCATAAAAATCTGAAGTGGCCACAGTAATTGCAGCGCAATGCCAGCTGCAAGATCTAGGTCTGGGGGCCAGGCTGTTCCTCACTTTTCGAACCATTTAACTCCAGCAAGCAAGCACACCAAATGTGCAAGCAAGCACACCAAATGCACTGCAATATGTTGATCCAGCCACTGCCCTGATTTAATTGGCCCAGAAAATTGCTTGAGGTGTTTGGGACTGCAATTAAGGCTAGAAAAGTCTGGAAACACAGTCGTTGGTGGTGAAGGGATTTTTTTTTATTACTATTTTTTAAGAAACCAAACTTTCTCTTAGCTAAGACTCATGGGCTTAATTAGAGATTAATTAGAGTTACTTGCTGCTTGTTGAATTATAGCTTAGCAGACATATTTTAAGTAGCAGGTATAAAATTTAGCCTTTTCCATCTCTCCTTTTTGACTCTGCCTCCAACAACC
Source organism: Chamaea fasciata (assembly GCF_029207755.1). Lineage (NCBI taxonomy): Eukaryota > Metazoa > Chordata > Aves > Passeriformes > Sylviidae > Chamaea > Chamaea fasciata. The sequence goes on from NW_027094107.1 coordinate 5,864,677, forward strand.
AGAACTTCCTCAATCAGCAAATTCATTCAGTTCAAATCAGAATAATTGTCCATCTCTGCCCTTACCTTCAGAACTTGAGAATACCTACCATAATTTGTCCTAATCAAATGAAATTAATTTTAAGAGAACAATGACCCTTGCCTGCCACTGTTGCCATGCTGTGGCCTGTGACCCTGCAGCTGGAAATCACAGTTACTGTGCACTGGAAATATCCAGCTGCGTGTGCAGAGGAAAAGCTGGGAGGTGACTGCACCAGAACAACAGGAAAATTCTCTAGTTTGGTCTACAAATCAGAGACAAAATTAAAATGAAAAGCACAAATAACAGTAGCTCACGTAGCAGCTCTGGGTGAGACATGGGAGTCCTTCTCCACTCAGACTCCCAAACAGAGAACAGACTTCTCAGAAGGGCTCAGCCTGTAACAGAGCCCAGCACAAGCCGTGGTTGAAAAACACAAAGCTTGTCTGCAGGCATCTGATGTTCCCTCTGCAAGACACCCATGCATCATGGAACAGGAGGTCAAACACACTCCTCCAAAAAAATCCAGTAAAAATACACACTGAGCTTTACACATAACAGTTTATCTCAATTAGCAAACGCTCAACAACACTGGCTTTAATTTGACTTATCCATCTCTGAGTTTACTATTTGTCTAGACAATGGCAGCAGGCACGAGTTCAATACTTACATGATTCATTTTCATTAAGTTGGGATGGCATCATGTTGTTATTGTCTGGTTATTTGGGTTTAGTGGGGCCAGCGGAACGTTCTTCTGTTGGGTTTGGTGGTTATTTTTGGGAGAGGTTGTTTTGTTTTAAACAGACTGTTCTCCAATCCTGTTGTCACAGCAACAGTGGACATAACTAGCTGACACAATTTTTTTTCCTCCAAACCTTCAGTGCTATTCAGATTGCAGATTGAATTTAATAAGCCAATTTAACAGCCTTCCTGAATCTAATTGCAAGTTTGCCTAATAGCATGACATTATCCTTTTCAATACAATCTGAAAGATTTCAATAAATTCTTTTCCTATAGACTAGAGTGGTGAGTTTTCTTTGTTTAAATATATGTTATGAGCTTTCTCCCCTTCGTATTCAGATAGAGAAGCATTCCCCCCTGTAAATCTGGATCTTTCCTTGGCATTTGAAAAAATATTAAGGGCAGAAACATTTAGAGATCTGTGTTTTACAGTGACAAGGCTGAATTTCCAATATTATACAGTAAGGACATATACATTTGGGGATTCCTTTGAGGCAAAAAAAATCCAGTCTACAAGATTTCCCCCTGATTTTATGGATTTAACAGAGCCAGGACACTGAGCATGTGCAGGGTTTGTTTTTTTTTTTTTTTTCCACTAAACTTACTAGAACTGAAATTTATCTGAAAGGTGCCTTTGTGATTTTGTAGTAAAATAAATATTATATGGGCTTCTCCAATCGCAGCAAGGGTGGGCTTTGGGTTTGCTGAGCAGAGCCTGCAATGACAAAGTGCTGCCCTGAGCAAAAGGAATAATGGCCTTGAGCAGATGCAGCCAAAAATTCTGAGTTTTCTGCCCTTTCAAGGAAAAATGGTTGTGCCTTATATGTCCAAGGCATCAGAGTTTGACAAGAAGAGGCATCAGGTCACATTTAGGATGGGAAGTGGTGCTTTGTGCCAGCATTTTTCAAAAGGAAAAATTGCCCTTGAGCACAAACACACAACACCCTTTCCAGGTGACAAAGAACGGTGTGTTCCTGTAGTATTAGAAGACTTTAGAAGAGAGGTGTGTGAAGCCATTCTGGGGGTACCAAAACCAATCACAGAGGGCTCTGTATGGAAATTAAGGTTTCTTGAAATTTTATCACTTCAGACACTAAGAGCTCTCAGACATACTAGAACAAAAAAAAAAAAAAAAAAGAAAAAAAAAAGTCAAATTTAACCTGCTTTTGGCCAGGTTTATGCAATCTGTGGTAAACTTGTTGCTGCTGGGGGGAGATTCAGAATTCCTAAGCTAGTTTTATCACACAATAGTCACAGGTTTGATTTTGGACACTGTTTCCTGGTCTTCCCTGTTTTCTGTGGTGAATTATTGGAGTTCAGAGCAGATTTAGTTTACAAAATAGTGTATGGATCTCTGTTATTGCAGAGAATAATCCAAATCAATATGACTATGATGGATCTTCATGATGTTTCATAATGTGTGCTTGTGTACACTTAGGAATTAATTCAAGGTAATCGAATAAATTTCTATGATTTTATTTTTAAATGAGACCTGATTCCCCATACTAGTGGTTTTCATATCTGTTTTTCCTGTCAGGCTCCACTACTAAGGCTCTTCAGCTGTGTGTGCTATTACCCTCTCAGTTACTCAATTAAATAAACACTAATCAGCTTATTTAATAAACTAGATTACAGTGTCTCTACTGGCCTAAGTTTATAACAGAGACAAACGTTTTTAAGATGTACAACGTGTTGTGCTAAAGTAAGCAATGGAGTACATTTTATCTGGTGATAGATGCCTGACTAATCACTGAAGGTTTCCATATGTTTTGGGGAGAAAAAATTGAGGATCAGTCCATCACATGATTCACATTTAAATCTAGGAACTAGAAAAGACAGATAAAAAAAAAAAATTCAACACATCTTCCATATTAAAATTAAATAAATACCCTTTACATACAGCCCGTTAGGGAACATCTGGGATCAGTCTTTACAGAACAAACTGACAAAATTCATCAAGAGCTGAAGCAGCCAGAAGCTGACTTTCAAATACGCATATTTTTAAATATTCATCTCTTATCAGCTTTTTCCCCAACTAACCCATCCATTTTGATAAAAAAGGTCTGGAGAGGTAGGATTACATGGTGTTAGTGAGGAGGCTGGAGCTGACATTCTCTCAGTAGAATGTGGTGGGTTTGTCTCTTTTGGATTTCCTAACTGGGTGTAGGATTTTTCTGGGTTTTGCCCTACTTGGGCTGCATTCCCTCTTGTCTCACAGAGCAGCCCCAGAACCAGCCCTGCTCAGAGCAGGTCGGGGTGGAAGGGCTGAATTCCACTGAAAAAGAGTCAGGACTGTCTCAAACTGCAAATTGCACCAACCCCAAAAACTGCAGCTTTCTACCCTGCTTCTCTAAATCCTCAACACATCACCAATTGCTCAGTAACTGGAAAAAAAATAACTTTCAAAAGCAAGTAAAAAATTCACTTTACGATGAGAATTCCTGTCTGGTTTATGCAAAACATTGGAAAATGAACATTTGGCTTTTGAAGGAATCTGTGGGGTTTTTTTCTCTGTTCGGATGACCAAATCCATGGTTAAATACAGAAAATCATATAATTTTTAATAGTTTCTTGGCCTTGATATGATTTTTTTTTTAAGCAGCACAGCATTTTCCTTCAGAACAGTCATGTTGGCAAAGACGAATGTTTCAAACTCTGTTTTGAAACAGATCTACAGCTAGGATCTCAGGAAATCACAGAACATAAATCAGGGCAGACTTGGATGCACGGGGTGTGTTTTGAGGAGGACTCCAGAGCAAATCTGAAGTGATGCTGCTGACACTGGGCCTGATCGAGCTCGGCAAAATGTTTGTTCTCAACAGCAAAGTTATGGGCAGGGATCTGATGGGATCCCACAGACCCTCACACGTCCCCACAGACCTCACTGAAGAGGAGTTTTAGCATGAGCAGGCGATGAAATATTCATTCATTCATTCATTCTTAATCTAAGGATAATTAATAATAATCTAAGCATTATAGAAAAAATTCTGAGGCCGAAGCAGAAGCAGTGCTTACTTTACAATGAGGCATGAGGCAAAAATTTGAAATTTTAAATTTTAGACCTTTCTTAAAACTTTAAATCAGTTCGTCTGGAAAAGCAAGACTCAGATTTTTTTTAAAGAGACAAAAGAGATACAAGCGCAAAAAAGAAATCAATTGTTCTTCTACTCACTTAAAACTTTTCATGCCTCACCAGATCTATTTTTATTTTTTTTCCAAAGTTTACTGTTTCAGAAGAAAAGCCCCAAACAAGCAGTTATTTTCTTTTTTTAATTCAAACTGACCAAAACCTATTTTGTCTTTATTTTTGGTTCCGTTTCTGAAAAGAATTCAGTTTTTCCAACACCTTTAGCCAACTTATGTCTGACTGTTATGATGTGTTTAAAGATTTCTTTGCATAAAAATTCTTGGAAAAGCAACTTTTTAGCAATGAAGCTTTCGGAGATCAAAAAAATCTATCTCTGAGATTTCCTGAATGGCCTTTGCACAGTCCTGGTCAATCACAGAGGTCAGTCTCTCCCATATGAGGCATCTAATATTAGATCTTTAAATCTATATTTGGACACCAAAATCTTTGGCCCGATTTTTAACAAGATGAGCATTTCTCGCCTAACTGCAGAAACTGAAGTTCAAACAATTTGCCTTACACTCTCTTCTCTCTCAATGTCATGGAAATGAGAAATAAATGTAAATGCAAAATGGGAAATTGAAGACTTCTGAGCTTCCCAAATGCACTGCGAGGATAAAATGTCAAGTCTGATGAATCCTACTATGATGTACATTGTGAAAAGTTTATCAATAATATATAAGGAAAGGATTAGAGGCAATGTCACTGTAACAAAGTAGATTAAAATAGTTCTAACTGCTTTGAAAAACACCTTTCCTTCTCCATCTGCCCTACCAGCTCATACCCAACCAACCACCATCTCTCACGCATATATCATTATTCTCAGCAAGTAGCAAGAACAGACACAACATTTCTGCCTTCCATAATATTTCTTTCATTAATTGAGACTAAGACTCGAAGAGAAATGTCACTGCTCTGTGGAGGAGCTGTGGGCCACAACAAGAACCCTGGCTCCACAAATGACAATGTGAGTAAAGCTCCAGTTCCTCAGGGCCACCATTAAAATCTCTTTCTCCATCACATCCATGCACACTTGTTCTAAAAGATATCCTTATGATATCTAATATTTTATCTGGGAAACAGCAACCAATCCACAGAAACAGCCACATTTTCTGTAGCTTCACCACTGGAGTTTGGGCTGGGAAATTCTGACCTGAACCTGCTGGTTTCCAGTACCTGACCTATAACCAACCCAGCAAAAGAGAGCGAAAAGAGAGTTAAAAGTCATCAGGGTACTAAAGTTGGCATGTGGGTGTCAAGGCTACTGATTATTAAAGCAAAGTGCTGAATTCTCAGGTAGGATAAAACTACAGACACGCGGCTGCCCTAAAGTTAATAAATTTCCTTCTCTCCTTGGCACCCTTGTTCTAAGTTGCTGCAAAAGATGCGAAATAACGGTTTTGACAGACTTATCTTCCCCCCAGAGCAGATGTGTTGATCTCCCTGAGGTTCTTTAAACAGAGGCAAGGCAGATTTTAATCTTCCTGTGCCCACTGTGGCAGCTGGATCAACACTTCATTAACATCAGAATGGTGATAAGTATGTGCTATTAAAATTGGGGAGGGGGGGGCAGTGTTTTTCTGTATCCTTTATATCTCAGTGCATTTTATGCTGTGAGTAGGTGCTAAATCGGGAATGAATAAATGCGTTTCAAACCCACACTTGGCATGCAATGTATGCTTGTTCTCTTACAGATGAACCGCATTTTTAGATTGACAATTTTTGCATCTATTCAGTGCCAAGGCAAGCATGTTGTTTAATATGAATTTGAGAAAATACAGCAAGAAAAGAGGGTTTTTTCTCTGAAAAAAAAGTGACATCCATATTCTTAAAATGCTTTTTATTGCAGTTTTCATTTGCCTAGAACTCAGGCTATGGCATGTAGTGTCTGTTAACTCTGGTACTAGTATGAAAACATGGTGAATTTTCTTTCAGGAAGATCATGAGTTACTTTTTTTTTTTTCTTTGAGGCCTTTAACAACTTTAAATTCAACTGCCTTCCTTAGCTTTCCCTTGATACTTCACTAGAGATGTCATTACTGAGAATTTACTGAGTCACTCTCAGTAAACGGTGAGTGCAGGATTATTTTTTATGAAGAGGAGAAGCGAGACAGTTGATCTTCTGCATATTTAAGAATTTATTTGATGTCAAATTAAGAATTTGCAAAAAAATGTACTTTGCCCAGCCTAGAAATCCTCCCGAGATAAGATCTACTCTGTCTTCTGCTCATTAGGGACGCAGATATTGTCCCTGCTCTTCTAAAGCACTAACTTATAAAATTGAACTGGAAAACTGGCATCTCATCAGTTTCCTTGGCTTCTTCCTTTCCATATACACACATGAGCACGTAAAGCATTTTCTGTAGGCATATATGTATATATATATATCTTTGTGTGTATATATTTATATAAATAGATACATTTCTATATATATGTACGTATAAATAAATGCTTCTTTCCTGCACCAGCTGTCACCTCTGAAGCATATGCCTGGCCAGAAAAGCAGACAAATGCTTTTTGAAGCAGATACATCTTCTATTTCCATAGAGTGTTGGCAGGAGGTGGTAGTAAGGATTAAGAAATTGGTTCTATTCTTGCTAAGAGCCAACTGGCTGGGAGGATGCTTTGGGGCATTGTGGATGTGATACGTTGGTAGTTCCTGAACTGAAGGGAAAGAATGAATTTGTGTGTGGATATCTGAAGCCTCTGTCTGTTCCATGCTCGTCACACAGCTACCTCGCCTTCCTCTCTGCAAGGATGCTGCAAATCATGTCTAATGGCTCCCAGCCAAAACCTGACAGGCTTTTCTTTACCTCTCTGACATATGTGCTGCACATCCAGGCTCTCTGCAGCTTCTTCAGAATTAAGGAGGTTAAATTTTTCTCTCAGATGTCAGCACACAACTTCTATTACCCTGATTTTAATCTTACTCGGATTTAACTTCTGCACAACCTCTTTGCAAATAGCAACGTGTCACGGACAGAGGAAATTAAAACTTGGCCAGAGCCTTTTTGCCAAGCACCAATAACTTCATTAGATTACATTGCCAGTGATAATGTAGAGAAATCAGGAGGAACAACAGACAGTTCCTGCTAAGATCCCATTCTCATTTCCATTCTACACAGGAACTGGGTTCTGGATTTTCAGTAGGTGAGTAGACCTCCGTTTAAAAGACCTACTTTATGTGTGCTGACGTTCCACCCCCTACCCCCTGCAGACCAGATGCTGCTCGAGCACACTCGGGTTTGTTGAAGACCATGGGATCATGGTTTGGTCTTCAGTCTGAGCCTTCCACTAACTGAAGTGGAAGTTTCCTGCCCAGTAATGAAGTGATTGCCTGTGACACAAGACGGAGTTGTCTCTGGTGACTGTGTGATATGGATTTGGTCAAGCTTGGAGCTAAGCCCTACAGGTTCCTGTTCCTATTGTCTTTAGGAGAGCAGGCCTTCAGTTGCTAACACAGGCCAAGTGTGGGGGCTGGAGGCATCTGACCAGGGCTGCACACTCTGCTAAACCAGCTCTTTGCAGACAGATTCTCTAGTTCTGGGCTCCATCCCAGCCTGGAGCTGTCCCAGTGCGTGCTCCACACCCTGCACAAAGCACCAGAGACATGGAGTGTCTTCCACACAATTGATAATTTACATCTCATCCATATCTAATGCCTCAAATAACCCAAGGATGAAGGAGTGAAATTTTGGAAAGAAGCAGAGAAAAGACAGACTAGAGAGTGATCAGCCTTTCTCTCCAGTGTGGAAGCACTCTCCTAATCAATCCTGCTATTAGTTAAAGATAATGACTGGCCACATGGGCAGTCTGCACTGGGCACATGTGAAGAATTTACTTCTTCAGACTGTTAAAAAAACCCTGTTCACATCACAGCAAAAACCCAAAGTCCAGGGTAATCCCAGGAGTTTGACTTTGCCCAAAAGCATTGGGGAACGTTCCAGACAGCACAACACACCGCAGGCCATTCCCCTGGCGGGTCAGTGCCACTGCAAGGACCATCTGACTTCAGTCACAGGTGACAGTGGCATTAGCTGCTGCCACAGAGCTTCTGCAGCAAGCAATGAAATGAACAAGTGGCAAAACTTGGCATCAAACCCCCTCTGCGTGGGAGTTCCTGCTCACCACACTCTGGCAGCCCTGAAGTTCCTCTATGCTGGCTCCAAATCCACAGCCCTGTAATTGAGAGCAGCTTCAGGTACTGTCACAGCTGATCCTTGTTGACAGTGATCAAAATTACTGCATGAGCCATTATGGTTTGAACTGAACAGACAGTACCCATAACTGAGAGCCAAACCAATTTCCCCGTGTACAACAGAGTGGGCAAAATGGGAAGCACAGGCGTAATGACTGCTAGTGAGTGGGTTACACGTTTTGATTCATTTGCCACAGCTTTCAAATGTCATAACAAAATAGAAGACATTGACATTTCCCCAAGAGCACACGGAAAGTTCTTAGTCTCCAATTACCGCAGAGTTAAGCTAAAAATTGTAAGTACAGTAAACTCTATCTGACGTTTTTTGCCTTTTAGATTAGCTTTCAACTGCTCCTGGAAATGGACAGGCATCAATTTTCAGAATTTATTGTACTTTATTTACTTTATTTTTGGTTTGTTCACAGAACATGTACATAGGCACAAGTTCTGACAGTTTCCATGGCCTCTTTGCTGCAGGTAGAAAAAATGTCCCTCCATCCAGTTAAAATTGATACAGAGTGTTCTTTTCTGAGGAGAAAAACTGGTGGTAGCTTGAAAACAAATTACACCTTAAAATATCCTGAACAGTGAGCAGTGCTCTGTAGAGACAGAACACGCTCAAGAAATCAGAATCATGTAGAGATCAAACAAGTTATCCAAGAAGTTACATATCCAACAAGTTATGCCTTTCACAGAAACTGATAGGATGGAAAAGAATTATGCAGTTCCTCCAGTCTGTACTGACAAGAGAAGGATTTCCTTCCCTCCTTCCTCCCTTCCCTTCCCTTCCCTTCCCTTCCCTTCCCTTCCCTTCCCTTCCCTTCCCTTCCCTTCCCTTCCCTTCCCTTCCCTTCCCTTCCCTTCCCTTCCCTTCCCTTCCCTTCCCTTCCCTTCCCTTCCCTTCCCTTCCCTTCCCTTCCCTTCCCTTCCCTTCCCTTCCCTTCCCTTCCCTTCCCTTCCCTTCCCTTCCCTTCCCTTCCCTTCCCTTCCCTTCCCTTCCCTTCCCTTCCCTTCCCTTCCCTTCCCTTCCCTTCCCTTCCCTTCCCTTCCCTTCCCTTCCCTCCTTTCGTTCCTCTCAGAGTATATTTTGTTTAAAAACTGGAAAAACTTGATCTCATGCTCCAGATGTCATATCCAATCAGACGTGGATAGGAAAATAGGAATCAAAATTTTGCAGCTCAGAAACCACCTCCTACAAGACATTACATGAACTGAAGGCCATAGATTGAAGTTTGAATTAATTTCCACAAGAGGATGGCACCCAAGTGGAATTTTGGAACTGTAATTCCAATCTTGGCTCTTCCTTGAAACCAACAGGCAATTATTTAGCCCAATGCATCCTCATTGCACTCCTGTAGTCATTCAAGTGAATGAAAAGCAGAGCTCAGACTGTATCTGAACTGAGGAATTCCTTGGGGTTAAGAAGGAAACTCCACAGGACAAGCTCATGGGAAGGTGTTTCAAGCTTTGTCTTTTTCTCTTTACCAGGACAGGCGTGGGAGCTGTTGAGTTGTTGAGTTTGGGATTTATTACTTTAATTATTTATTAATGCTTCTATTTAACAGCTCCTTAACAGTACAATGGGGGGGGGGGGGGGGGGGAATCACCCTAATTATTAAGGAGCAGAAACTAGAAACTTTCTTGGGCTCCACTGAAGTGTTAGTTCAGAATGAGCTCCTAGGCACTTTCTAAAAAGCAGGGTTGTTGTCTGTAAGGAAGCCTGACTAGTCTGGTTGCTGCACAAGACACAGATGGCCATTCTACACGCCAGAGAACGCTCTGATCACCAGACTGTAGGGAAATGACAACCCTTGGCTCCTCTGCCAGCCAGTCTTGGAAGAAAGCAGTGGAACCTGCAAGACAACAAACCCTACACGGGTTCCTCCTACATTGACTGGAGCTCTCAAGGGACAGGGGTGACAAAAAAATCTTGTTTTGTTGTCCCTTGTAGGGCTTGTGCAGTCTCATGTAGCTGCTCAGGGCTGAGCCAGCCCTGGCTTTCAGCAGCACACAGACAGTGATACAGAACTGAGTGTTTCGTGCGAGGTGAAGGAGACTCAGAGGTCAAACAACTCTGTACGGAAAGTTAATTCAAATATGCAGTTTACCAGCCTGTATCTGTGTCCTCTAGACAGCCCCATGCAATGTAATTGGATCCTGGAAAACCAAGATCCATTACTGCTGGGGATAAGATGAGGAGGCAGAAGCTAAAAAGTGACCTCCTAAAGGCAATTTTAGAAGCACAGCTTGTATCCAAAAACCCACGTGAAATTTCAAGTAGAGTTTCCGATTAAGGCCACGAAGATCATTATGATATTTGCTACCTGGTACATCCCAACCTTTGGGTGACCTTCTGGAATATGCACCCTGCTGAAATTAAAACTGTTTCAGGATGTATTACATATTCAGTGCTCTCAAAGGCACTGAATGCACACTCCGGTCAGGTGAAAAGGGAAATGGGAGTTTGCATTTACAACTCCTCACTTAAAGCAGCAGAGATACAACCTTGTATTATCTTTAAGGACTGCAATAAAACACACTTTGAAAGGGAATCTTTCAAGGGGACACTAAAGCAATGAAATGGTGGCAGAAGTAATTATGCAGAAATATTTTTGCAAATAATGAGAAATATCCACTTTCTTCTTGCCATTTCTTGGCATGGACATTTATAAGAAAATCCTTTTTATTTCACTTCATTTTGTGTGAATGATTCAGGGTTAGAACAGAACTTGCACAGGAAATGAAAAAATCTCATTTAAGTTTCAGATATTTTATAATCAATTAAAGCTTTGTTTCAGGACTTTGGTTTAGTGCCTCTCCTTCTACCTAAGAATCTTTCCTCATCACTTCTATACTATTACAAATACGAAAAAAGAAAACAGACTTTTCTCCCTGATGCTGGACATGGCATGTGAAATATTCCAGAATGCTTTTCTCAGGCTGATCATTTACTTGGCCTTTTAACAAATTGTCAGGTACAACTCCCGCCATTTCAGCCACCATTTTTCTATAGACTACACTTTTCAGCACATCCATGGAGAACAAGTCCATGAGGTCCAGACAATTTATTTACTCCCATCTGAGTACTGTCAGCTATGCAATTTTTGAATCTTTTCAATCACTAACCAAGTTTCGTGTTTACTGTGCAGCTGCCAGTTCTATGCTTCTTATAAAAGCTTTGATAGGATTTTAGCATTTCTGCTTTAGGCATCAAGGAAATTTAAAGTCATAGATATAAATCTTCTGGAGGATTTCTTAATGAAAAGCCTAGTAAAAGGAGCTGAGCGCTGAAGTACCACCTAGATAGAAATATCCTTTAGAGTGCCAAGTGTGGCACAGTGAGCAGTGCTGGAAACCCTGTGACTTTTCGAGACTGTGAATGAGACTGTTCCTCTGCCCTTGTTGGAGGAAATTGTCCCACTCTGGACAGGCACAAACCAGAATGGTGTTCATATGGAGAGAAGGAATGTATTCCTACAGCTCCCAGATTGAATGACAGATTTTTTACACCTACACCCTGAGAATGGTGGCCCAAATTCCTGGTTCCAGCAGAAGCGAGGACATTGATGAGTTTATTTTAGCGATTAGGGATGCTTCTTACATTGCTAAAAATATATCACAGAGGTATTGCAGGTTACTTGAAACACGTGACTTTAAAATGTGTGTTATTCTCCTGAGCTTTAACTGGCCTCCAGCAGTCATTCTCGTGCTTCCACTTAAAAAAAAGCAAAGCCATCAACAACAGAAGTTAAACAAATACATGAATCAGGTCTGGGAATATCCTGAGAGAGGAAATATGACAATGATAGGAGTGTATAAAATATCAATAATGGTGTTTATGCACTTTACAAGGTTTTACTGGGTAATGACTTCTCCAACTGAATTCATGTCTTAAAATCCAGTTGGGAGTGTGGCACCTAGAACTTTGTGTAGAGGACTGAGGAGCAGTTTTTGTGGTGATGGGTTTTTTCCAAACCCAGCCAAAAATGCTGTGAGTTTGTATTTTTTATGGCAGCATTCACCTGGGATGTAGGTATCTGACATTTAATTACTGCCTCTGAAAGGAAGAAGGTCCACCCCCCACTTTTTAATTAGAAACCACTATATCCAACCACTCCTAATGCTGCCTCTTTCTCTTTATTCTGTTCTTTTAATGCGTAATTCCCTTCTCTTCCCAGCTTTATCTGACTTTACCTACCTTGTACACAGGCTAGAGGAGCCTGCAGGCCAGAGACCCCTTCTCACCTGAGAGCTGCCTGGCATTCACAGGGGCTGAGGCTCTGTCCTCTGTCCCCAGGCACAACTCCAAATCCAGAAATTACTGTCTCCTGGCATCCCTGCAGCGTGCCACCAGGGACAATCAATGAAGAATAGAAAAGTCAATGTCTGTGGGACTGGGGCTGTAATTTTCTGTCACACAGTCCAGGTTTTCCTGAGAAGGATACACAGGAAATGATATGTAAAAGCCAAAAAAAAAAAAAATAAAATAAAATAAAATAAAAAAAAATCTATGTGAGCACTTGACTAATTCCATCACTCACAAACAAGGTTTCCCAGGTGTTATCCCACACAGAGACAACAGCAAGGAGTCAAGCTGGTGCAGTTTAAGAGTCTCGCGATCGCTCAGATCCAATTTTTGCAGTTGATGCAACCATTCCATTTGCACCTCCATTAACCATTGCAGCACCACGTAAAGCGAGTCAACATCAGCCAGTTTGGTTGACTTGAGTTTTTATTTTGGCAATAGACAAAAGCAGTTCAGCTACGGAGGGTTGCTGGGAGAGCCTGGGCTGCCGTGCCTCCCTCCCAAACACAGAATTTATTATGCACTCCCTGCCTAACGGTCCAGCAGGACCCTCTCCCCTGGCTCAAGGCTCCTGATTGCTGCTCCACTAAATTATCTCTGGCTGTAAATACACAAGGAAAGAGAAATCCCATGTCCTAGGAGTTTACTGTCTAAACAGGAGTGAAGAGCTACTTTTAGGAAGAAAGGCCTGCAGGCGACTTTTAAAGCCTCAGGCAACCAAGGGAGCAGACAGGCTGAGACAAGGGGAGTGCAAACCACCCAGCACTCAACAGGGAAAGGGAAGCTCTGAACTCTTGTCCTGACCAGAATCTCTCTAATCATTACCAGAGCTCTGTCTTAGTGCTACTGGTAATTTGTGTGTTCTGGGAGCTTCTGTATGAGGTAACAAAGAGATAAGGTGAGACCTTCAGACGTCTCAAAAATCAGGCCCAGGAAAGAGGCTTTACATGTAATAATTCCACTCCATCACTGCTTATCTAGCATCAACATAAATATCAAGTTTTGAAAGGAAGTCTGTATCGCTTCTTTTCAAAGCTGTTTTCCAGTGTAATCAACATAAAAGATGCTGTAAAGGTTTTGAGAGATAATAATGATTTGCCCTAGGTGAAAAGTCAAGTTTCTTCACCAGCACCAGTTTTTGAAAATTCAGGTTTTTATATAATGAACACTTTGGACATGTGGAAATGTCATGTATCTCTTATTTCTTGTTTTCTTGACACAGATTATTTTTCTCTGTTTTTCTCTGTTGAGTTGTTGCAGCATCTAAAAAAACCTTTACAGGATTGAATTTTTTTTTTTAATTACAGCATCTCAAAACCTTCACTGCTTCCTCTCAACTAAGTGTACTTAAAAAACATCCTCTTGATTTAGTAAAGATCCTAAAGTATGCTAGAAGTATCTAGGGAGGAGTCATAGATGACATTTTCTCTTCCTGGATTTAACACCTTCTGGAAGGTGCCTGAGATGCTGGATGGCAAAATCTGATGGGGATTACAGCCTTGTTTTCCTAAATAGCTCAAACCCCAACTTCATAATGTCTCTGATTCATCAGATTGTATACTGACCCCTGAAAACTCTCCTTTCCTTAACATGTTTACTGTATTTAAAGTAAAAACTTTTTTTTTCTTTTACTTTGAAATTACTCTACATTCATTTTATTCTCAGGGCTCAAACACAGGATTGGGTGTTAGCAAGTGACTGCAGCAGCAATACCAGTGTGCATCCTCTGAGCTGCTGGGAGACAAAGAGTGATGCAACCACAGATTGCTTCTGAAAACGATGCTCCCAAAAAGCCCAGTGCTAGTTCCTGCTAACTCAGCTGGTTTCTTATTCCTAAAGGAAAAACAGCAGCACAAACGTGTGGCCTTTGCACATGGCTTAGCAAGGTAAGCACTGAGGGCTCACTTACAGGTCACACACATTCACACATCAACAGAGAATGCTCACCCACAAAATGCCATTGCAGAATGGGCACAGCCAGACCGTTTTAAAAATTACTACCTGTGATAGGTATTAAAATTTATTGTATGGCGTTATGTCGTTACAGGTGTCCTGGTAACTTTTGTGAGATTGAGAGAAACTGACAATTATTTTTCAACTGCTTTACAGAAATAACAACAGGTGTTCTAATTGTACAATGAAATATTCCAGCCAAGGATATTTCTAAGAAGTCTGCCTTTCGTCATGCACAGTCAGGTTTCCAGTGTCAGAAAAAATAAAGTACCTTTAGTCATAAAACTTGGAAGTTTTTCATATCAATTTTGCAGTTCTGACATTGAATCTGAAATTACTCCTTGCTGATTTTGTACTGTTTAGTCTCTCTATCCTAATTTTGTTTCTTACAGCTGTCTAAACTGATTATCTTGCTCATCTCTGATCCCAGCATCCCTTAACACTTAAATAAGAATCCTGTTCTTCTAATAAATACAAATCACACATCTGAATTAACTCAACCACAGATATTGAAAATATGGAAATAAACATTTAGCACTTGACGATTTGGAACATTTCATTTTAGCACCTATGGAGGCACATACATGACTGTAAATAAAATTTACATTTTAGTCATAAATTGCTTTGTTTATTCCTCACAAATGGATTCTTGCTATGCACATCATACTTTACGTGATGAGGAACAACCCAGGGTGATCAGTGTAAGGCAAATGTGTGACTGTGAAGAGTTTCTCTCCCAGGACGCCCCAGCAGCAGCGTCTTCCTGAGAGGTTTCAGAATAGCACAAAAGTTTCTCCTCTGTGTGTCCATCTCGAGTTTTTAACAGCTGCAGAAAAGGCATTTTTCACTGCACTGAGGAATGCTGGACAAAATGGTGACTGACCTTAATGAAACCCATTATCTTGTCATACCTGTTAATATCTTTGATCTATATAAACTGACTTTAAAGCTTTCCTATAATTATAACTTCTATAACTTCTTTCCAATATTTTTTCCTATAATCATCGCTCCCTGATGCAGCTCTCTCTAAACAGTGAAATAAAAAAAATGAACTTCATTTATCTCACAAAAATCCTTATCTCCAAACATAAATTGTGTTGATTGTAAATATCCCACTAAGTCAGAGAGTGGGGAAAAAAAGCAAAATGAGATCGCATTCAGTTCTCTGTGTGAACGAAGCTAGCTAACACATTTCCCTATAACCGTAGAAATATCTTGTTGGGAGGGCATTTTTTTGTTATAGTGTTGTTTCTCAAATTATTCTGTCTTCAGACATGTCTGTTTTTCCCTGGGGGATTTTCCCACAAGGTTCATTCTGCATCTTGTTTGCTCATTAACAGCAGGCATGAGAGGAGCCCGGGCACGGGCGTGATAAACCTCTGCTGCTGTGCTCGACAGCTTCAGGTGCAGAGAGCACCTGAACAACACTGGAATAAAAGCAAAACAAAACAAGGCAGAAAAAAAAAAAAAACCGCTCGGTTCGCCCTTCAACATTTCTGCCAGCTTTGCTGTATGTTTAATAATTAAATCTAACAAAATTTTGTGTTGCTGTGAGACACCACCAAGCATAAGCAATGTGATCTTTAACACCATCGAGGGAAGAAATTCTGCTGAAAATGTGATCTGGCATTATTAGAATTAACTATATCCATCTCTTCCATCAGGTAAAATATTTGATAACTATGGCATTATGTTTTTAACAATTAATTAATTGGCTGATTCTCTGGGATTTTTATGGAAAGACACTTTAAGGCTTGATGAATTTTTAGGGGGTGAAAAGGGAAAGAGAAAGCACATTTCTGATTCCTCTGTGCATCACTAAGAATTCATCCTTTGTGTTATTGGTACGACACTGTGTATTAAAAGGCAAATCGTCAGGGACAGAGAGCTGGTGTTTCAGTAGACCACCTCCTTGAAGCCGGATTTTTAAAAGACTGATAAAACTCCTTCCCTCAAGAAAACAATTGTTTCCCATCCTTTCCAAGAACATGTTGGAGAGAGAGCAATGAATGCATGAAACATAAATCATAAGAGCAAGCCAACTCAGAGAGCCAGAAATCCGTTCCTCTGATAATTACGTCAAACTCCAGAAAAGAAGCCTTGTTTAACCAGAGCCTGTTCACTCCAAGCAAGAGAGTAGAGTGGAGAGTGCAGCAAGAGCAAAGTTGTTAAAAGAATAGCACTGAAATTTAGTGTGGAAACTTCAGGACAATTTCAAGTTCTTCCTCACCTATTCACAGAGCTGCAGATTCCTCCATCACTGTCTCTCTTGCTGTGGCCTCTCAGACCTGCCTACTCAACTGCTTTGCCCTTAAATCCTCCACCTAGAGCTACCTCACCTTCCCATATATTCCACAGTTCTCTTTTCAGTGACTTCCTTACAGTCCAGAAGAGCAAGAGAAACATCCTAATGATTTCCCAGCAGCCTCCTTTACACCACAAATGTCCATGCTCCAAACAATGGGTTTTTTTGCATCTTTCAGTGCATCAAGCTGCAGAAGGTTCAGTGGAGCCCTATGGTCATATCTCTAATGCAATTTTGCTTCATTACCAGGGTGAGATTCAGTACCAGGAAAACTCACATCTCCTTTACTTTTGATACCTTCTGTCAACCAGTACAGGCTCAGACTTGCTCCTTTTTCTTATCACTCCTTCAGGAGAATGTGTTTATATGAGCAAACTTTAGCTGCTGTGGTTAAAAAGCAGCAGAGTTCCAGCACAGGTGCCACATGCCAGCACGATGTTTTCTAAAAGAGCTACTGCCTGGTTTGCAAATAAGCCCTGGGAACTCAGGGATGGGCTGCAGAGTTTGCACTGTAATTGTGGCTGAATTGGTCTGTTCTGCTGCTGTTTTCATCCCAAGGATATCCTGGTGGAGGCTGTGCTGTTTGATATCCCAAACCTTTTAACGTGGTAATGGAATATATTCCAGCTACAAGTTTTTACAATATTATGGATTACCATCTCAATAATGATTCAATAAAGGGAATTTTTTTCTTCATGGTCTTGTCACCTGTGACAGGGAAAATTACAGCAACAACAAGAGGATAACCTAGGGTCAAAAACATGCATTTCAAACAACTGAGTTCTCCTATTACAGTATTCAAAGTCTCAAGAAAACGCATACTTTGGTCCTAACAGGGCAAAGGTACTGTTACTGGGATGATGGTTCATGAAAAAAGAAAACAAAATCTTCCCAGGTGATACACTTAGCCAGGTTTTGAAGAGCTTTCAGGGAGAATTAACAACATACCTGCGTTAGTGATCTTCAGTACTCCTCCAGGTTTGCAGGAGAATCAGTTTGGAAATAAAAGTATCTGGTTAGGTGTTAAAGAGTGACTTTTTTGCTTGGAAGAAAATTTTTTTAGTGGCACAAATGCATTCGACATTTCCTGGTAGGAACACTATTTATCTTTTAAAAGATCAAAAAAACAAACGTATCATGTTTGTGTGCCTGTTTACCTAAACATAATCTGAGGTTTTACAAGGGTAGAGGAAGAGATGGATTGCTCTGTGGCATGACTCAGGCTCTTCAGTGCACACCTAAAACTGCTGTTTGATGAATATTCAAAATTTCCTCCCAGATCTGCAGTGGGTTTTCTAAGTCATATTTTGATGCAACGTGACCCCTTGCCACAGATACGGAACAGATATTTTCAATAAATGGTTTAAGATTTTACACTGAGCAACAGATATTTGGGGAAAGTGGAGTATGTACAAGGATTTACTTCCCAATTTCTTACTTTAAGTAAAATCTTTATGAAAATGGCATTTTTCTTTAAAGGTGTCCAGTTTCCTTATCAATTTCTGCCTCTTGTGTTTCAAACTTCAGATAGCTAAAAACCCTTAAAATTTTGGCTGCTCTGGGCCAGGGAAGGTCTGAGGTGACAGCAGATCAATGCAACATGCTGTAATGTTTTCAGTACAGACAGAACTTTCCTGCCTTTCCTTCCACATCTGGGACAAGGACTGCAGACTGCAGCTACCTCCAGATGAAACAAGGCAGCATTTTGGGCACGGTCCACGCTGTGTGTTTTGTGGTGGCTGGGATTTGGGAAGTAAAACTACAGCCAGAGATAAAACAGGTTCTGTGGTTGTATTTCCTTCCAACAAAAATGCCCCTGTAAAGTGCCCAGTAAAACGGGACATGACAAAAAAAAATGTATATATATAAGGAAAGGTGTATTGCAATGGGAAAACAAGCAAGTGAAAAAAAGGGTACAACCAGCAAAAGAAGCAAAAAAAGTCACTTGCACCAAAATCTTAGCTCAGCGTCATCCCAAATCACTAACAAACCTCCAGTCTCACCAAAAATGATCACTGTTTTGCTTTCACAAGACACACATCTCTTGATATATATTATTAACTCAATTCCTGGCCAGGCCAAAATCAGTGGCCAAGGGTATCTGAAATGTTCTGAAGTAGTCTGTCCCCTCAGATTAGTAAAATATGCCGTTAGAACAGGAATCGTGCAAACAGGTACCCACCAGGATAAACACACTCAAAAGTAGATGGAGTAGAATCCGTCAAGTGGCTCAGTAGCTGAATTATGTTCAAGATATTAAATGCTGGAGAAAATAAGTGGTATTTGTGCAAGGCTTCAAGGACTTCCCCAAAGCACTAAAGCATGTTGTTTCTTCAGCTCATAATTTTGCTGCCACATCAGGCACAAAGAGGAAAAAGATACATCACTAATGAAAAGGTAAATTTCACTAACGTTATGCTCTTAGCAATGTCAAGGACTCAGGACGAAGCAGAAGAAGAAATAAATCAAAAATACTTAGCAATCTATTGACATAACACTGCACTTCTTTTTCAACAGCAAAAGACCATCAACACCGCAGCAAATTTCCTGGGAAGCACTAAAAAGCTAAACAAAGTTATGGAAGAGAAAAATGAGAACCGTGACATATCTGATTAATGTGCGGTTACTGGTTTAGATAACCCTGTTTTCTTGGGAAATGTATTGCCCTAATCATCAGTCGGTTCTTTCTTTTCCATTTGTTTAATTTTTAAACAAACCTGTGCAAAGCACATGATCACTTCTCTTCATCAGAAAGCAAGTCAAGTTTTCCTGCTTTCAGTCGCTGAAGCAAAAAGTGCCAATATAGAGAAAGTGGCAATTCCATTGTTTAATAATATCTTGGAACAGCTTGTCTTTACGACCCAATCCCCTCAGCAGCGAGCAGGCTGTGACAGAAGCGTGCAACACAGCAAGACACTGATCACTGGGGGTGAAGCTGAAACTCCATCGGGTCCTGACGTCAGCCACAGGGACAGCCAAACTCCCTTTGTGCCCCTCAGAGAGGAGCTGGCATCTGCTGCCCCTGCCAGGAACCACTGCCTGTGCCTGCAGCAAACTCTCCTCCACTGAGATCACCTTTGGAGCATGTCACAGCTGATGGCTCTCACCCTGCTCTCCTCTGGCTGCAGCCCAGCCAGAAATGCTCCAGAGCTGCGGGAACACATGCGTATCCCTAATCTGCACATTGGCCTCCATTGCACACATGGGCAGGAGCCGGTTACAAATACAAAACATCGGGGGTTTTTTTGCAACTATCCCTTTTGTGGCAAGCAAACTAAACAAGGCAATGGAAATGCATGTAATTTGTAAGAAGCAGCTTTGCAGGGAATGATAAATATGCACCCAATTTGTTCAGGATAAAACAACGTTTTACCTACAAAATGGTAGGTCCTCCTCTTCACAAAGTGACTTTTGATTTACTCAGCCATAAATCTGAAGTGCAGTAGAAGAGTTCAATTTTGTAGAAATATCAGCTACGATATAACCCAATAATGTAACTGTACCACAGGTATTCAATTTTTTTTTTTCAGCCCAAACACCATATTTTCTGTATTCCATTTCAATACAGACAGACAGTGATGGATTATTACAACTGTAAGTCTACAGTACACATCCTGTGTGGTAGCATGCAATAAAGAAATTTTTTTTCTTTTTTTTTCTGTGTATGTGCACCTCCATGCCCAATTATTTGTGTCAAAATGACAGCAGAGTGAGTTTCTACAGCTTTACCTATGCTGCAAAATCCTCTGGTACAAGTGATTTTTATGCTCTTTGAAATCTTGTGGTTGGTTAAGGGATATGGTAAAAATGCATGACTGAAAAATGCTTTCAGAGATTTATAATCTATTACTTGGATGCTGAGGCACATCTCAGTGGCAGAAATAGGGCATCTGATGCCCTTCAGCTACACTGAGATCACACAGAGCTCCTGCCTGAGCATATCCATGAGGCTCACAACTGACTTCCTGAAATTAAAGAGCAAGCAGAATTAATATGGAGCCTGCCTCTTCTGGCTGCTGATGTACTGGAGAATTTCTTTGACTTCATCTCTCTGTGGACAACTGGCCAGGAGTGTAATTCACTCTGGTTCCATCACAGTGATGTATGTGTGTCTGTGGTGCAGGCAGTGAAAACTGCGAATGCACCTTTCAGTGTTTATTCCACACCTCCCTCACGGACCTTTTGGCTTTATGTGTTCTCTGCAAAAGTGAGTGCACAGGACGAGATTATCGACATTGTGATCAAGACTCCACCACTGCCAAACACTCCGTGTCAGTAAGATCTGATCAGATTTGGTGGGCTTGAAAAGAAAATTAAAATCGCTCGCAAACCAGGAGTTCTGCCTTTCAACCTTTATAGCAGCAGGTCAAGCCTTTGTGTGTAATTCTAGTGCCAACATACTTCAGACACAAACTAAAACTCTACATTAGCATTACTCAGGAATTTTAGTACTAGTGCTCAAGCAAGAGCAACAGGAAAAGATTTATATTCAGATTCAAATGGTTGTATAAGAGACACAACTATAATCAAACCCTAGCACAGACATTCATTAGCAATTACATTTTTTTTTACAGTTTTCTAAAAAGCAAGTCATGAAAATCAAAAGCACGTAATTAAGAGCAACATTCAAACAAGGGCTTTTATTTACATCTAGTCAACATTTCTGACATACATAATTGCAGGCCTTAATAAATATGATTTGATTTATTAAAGATGCATAAATTAAGCATGATGGATATCATTCTGCTTCAATTTCTTTCTAGAGAACAAAATGTATTAAAAATGAATTAGGGAAGGGACAAGTTGGTATAGGGAGCCAACAAAGGGATGCATCAGTAAGGAACTATTAATTAAAAATAATATTGCTTTTTATTCAGTTCCTTATTTATTAATTTTTTTCATAAATTAGTTCTGTCATATTTTAAATACATGCATTTTTACATTTGCAAATATTTCAAAAATGTTGAAACTAATAATACATCCTAGCAATTTTAAGGTTTTTGCTATGCTTTAACTCTACTTTCTTTGGATATACTATTTTCTTCTTTTTCCACCATCTGCCATAAGCATTTTTAAAAAGGGACACAGTGAAAGGCACAGAGTGGACAGAAACACATATCACTGGAGTTTTATACAAACACCTCAGGAGAAGCTTTTAATTAAACACAAGCTCCAGATGTCTCCATTTTGACCAGAAAACCTCTCATCTCAGACCTCTGTCTTTACCAAACCCACTCAGGAAAACAAACTATCTTTGCTTTTGAACTTGGCTGTAAATACAAATTTACCTATCCCTAAAGCGAGGAGGGGCAACACCCCCCCGACACCTGGGGCTGCCCTGAGAGCTCAGAAAGCCGCTTTAGGTCTCCTCAGACCTCTTTAGGTCTTGTTAGGCCTCCTTAGGTCTCCTTTGGCCTCCTTAGGTCTCGTTAGTCTTCCTTAGGTCTCCTTAAGTCTCATTCAGCCTCCTTAGGCCTCCTTAGGTCTCCTTTGGCCTCCTTAGGTCTCGTTAGTCTTCCTTAGGTCTCCTTAAGTCTCATTCAGCCTCCTTAGGCCTCCTTAGGTCTCATTTGGCCTCCTTAGGTCTTGTTAGTCTTCCTTAGGTCTCCTTAAGTCTCATTCAGCCTCCTTAGGTCTCCTTAGGTCTCATTTGGCCTCCTTAGGTCTTGTTAGTCTTCCTTAGGTCTCCTTAAGTCTCATTCAGTCTCCTTAGGTCTCCTTAGGTCTCATTTGGCCTCCTTAGGTCTCTTTAGGTCTTGTTTGGCCTCCTTAGGCTTAATTAAGCCTCTTTAGGCCTGGCTTTGGTGGGCAGGGCCTGGGCTGGGCTCCCCTCACAAACACTTTCTGCTTCTAGCAACTCCTGCAGCCTAATGAGCTCCTGGGCTTTAATCAACAGCCTTGGAGGCTGATCTTTCTTCCCCGAATAACAACCCGAGTGGAACAACATTTTTTGTTGTTGAACTTCTGAAGAAAGTTATCAACCCAAACTGAGTCCAAGATGGAAAATTAGTGTGGCTGAAGCCCACTGTCTGTAAACATTGAGCTACAAACCACTGTTTGTTTTCTGATTCATGTAAAAACTCAATTTAAAAAAAAAAAATAAAAACAAAAAAAACCAGCCTCACTTTTTCATATACATGCTAATAGACCCGTGTCTACAAAACCAGTAATAGGACATGTTTGACTTTCATGTTCTAAGAGGCCAGAAGCTCAATGGATCTGAATAATTTGCTAGAACTTCCTCAGATACACATGAAACACAAGAGATGTGGAAAAAAAAGAGGCAGGGCCTCTTTGATTTGATTTCAGGTGAGAGGACAATACATTATCATCCCTTCTCTTTTCCCGCCTTCATTTCCTAAAGCATCATTGAATTTCCATCGGGCCAGGATCTACATATCCACAAATTATATCCCTCTGCTACCTATGGAAACCCCATCACTGGCAGATGTGTCTCAGTGTAATATAAACTACTCTTGTCGAATACACAGAAGTCAAAAAAAAAAAAAATCTAAAAGCCCAAAACCAAGCCAACAGCTTTTCATTCCTCATTGGTTAAACGAAAACAAACCCAAAACAATACTTTATTTCTAAGAAACGTGTCTGAATACATAAAAGCAGATCCTTTTTCAGTAAGGAAATGCCACTTTTACAAAGCAATTTCTCAGAGATTTGGACAAGCTGTTTCTTCAAATTCATGCTCTCTGGCCAAGTTTGACAAATACCTTGATGTGGTCATTTTTCGACTGTATGTTTATTGAATGTAGAGGTCAATGGTTAGATGGATGAACAACCTTGATCAGGTTTCACTGCTGTCAAATAGCACATTAGATGGTGTTTCTAACTTCCTGTGATTATCCAAGAACTGTAGATCAAAAGAAAAAAAAAAACCAAACAAAAAACCCAGAGGGAAAGGAGGGGGAGGTTGAGAAGCAACTTTGTTCTTTTTCAGACTCATGATTTTCTGTGGAGAAAAGGGAAATTGAGGAAACCAGAAAAACTCCGGGGTATTTTAATAGTTTTTTTACCACGAGGTTGGAAATGCTGAATCACTTCTGTTCTGTACATCTGTGGCAGCAAAACGGAACACATGCTTATGAATTTCACAAGGAAGACCTAGAAGTTTTATACTGACAGATGCTGAAGCACCTGATTTTACTCATGTTAGTCCAGAAATTGGAAAGAGACAATTTGTGATAGAAATGCTGGCTCCAGGGATCTGATCTTAGATCCAGAGACAGTCTAGTCACAAAGGTTTGGAATGGTCCCAAAGGTAATAGTCATTTGACAAGAATCAAAGCTTCTTCATTTAAGCTTGGTTCCAAGTTCATTTGACTTGATTTTATCTGGTCCTGGTCAGAAAACACCATGCAGCAGTGTTTTATGTGATTTTATAAGGCTGGATCTTACCTAGCCCGAACATCTCTGCTCTGAGCTAATTTCCATGGCACACCAGAGTCTGCCTGATTACTTACTGGAAGCACACAGGAACTGGAAAAGTGCTACTGGTTGAGAAAAGCAAAGGATGGAGCAATTTTAAGCACAAAACGGCATTGCTCAGTCAGATGCCTGCAGAATCTCTCCAAAATATAGTCCTGTCATTTTTTGGACACGAACATGTCCTACTTTCCTCTTAAACCCATAAGCAGCCTGAGTTCTGGCATGAGCTTTGAAGAGGACAGAATTTCAAAAACTATTCCAAGCATTTTAGAAAATGAGAGCATTTTATAGGATGTTCTCCAGGGGAGCTCCTTAGCTCTGATACTTCTGTAGTACTGTTTTAGACTCTTAGTCAGATGTTTGGTCTGGTAGTGTGGAAGACAAGACACCTGTACAGGTCTCTGTGATAGGATGGTGTTTGTGCCACTTGCTACCCATTTTTTATTATTATTTATTCTCTTTTTTTTCCAATATTGCTTATTTTCAATAGCATTTTAGTATTTTTCCAAGAAGGCAGAAGTTATCACCAAGCTAGGAATTGCTCAGTGTATTTATAACTATTATGCAGATTCTCTGAAAATACACAGTTCTTTGATCTAACTCAAGCTAGTCAAAGAGATAAGAGAAACAGATTGATACTGAGCTGTTCAGAAGCTTGGGGAAAATGAAACAGATATATATCAAAGAGCAAACATTGTCCTCTGTGATTCTGGCTTCTTCTGCAGGAGTCTCCCCCATGCATTATCACCAAAATGCACATTTGAGGTACATGCTCTACACTTACTCAAAATTTTCTAATTAAACACAGCAATAAGTAAAAATAGCAATAAGTACTGGGCAATAATATAACTGTATCTGACTATTGAACAGCACTTGATTGCTCATTCCTCATCCCCTCATTGCCCCTCTCACCAGGGGAGTTCTTAGAGGAGCCTGGGTCACAAGACTGATCCAGATACTGAAATTACAAAACTTTGATTAAAAAATATGAAGCAAATCACTGAAAAAAATTCCTTGGTTTAGACACTTCTGAATAAAATGTGTAATTAATCTGGAGCTAATTTGGGGTACTGAAATGGAAGTAGTAACTCCAGGTCTGATGATACGCTGGCATTCAGTTCTCTGTCCCAGTGTACCAAGAGTACCAGGCGTGAACTGGGCATTGGCAAAGTTAGTTTGAAAAGTTTTCTGTCATAATAATGCTGTCCAGAGACAATATTCTAATAGGAATATCAAATAAGGGCATTTAAATACCTGCTAAGGTCTGCTAAACTAGGAAAAGGATTAGATATTGTCATCTGTTCTAGGAAAGGACTGGACTTGACAATGACCATGGCCCTTCAGTCTTATTTTATCCTTTGGAAGAGTCATTCAACCATAAGAAGGAAAAAGTAACAGTTGGAACAAACCAGCCATAAGAAAGTAAAATTCTACAGGTAAGACACTGTAAAAACCACTGCTAGAAGAAACATCATCATATTTCATAAGTTTTCATGAATATTCAGTACAGTAAGAAATTCAGTCAGGAATTACTCAGTGGTGCTCTGGGAATAGCAGAAATAGTTCTGTAAGTATTCCAGGAGAAGAACAATTTGGCATGCATTATGTAAAAGAAACTTCAAGTAATCTTTTAGTCTGAAAGTACTGGCAGACTTCCAAGGATCAAATATTTGGGTAAAACCATGTGCCTAGGGACTGATCAAGGGTATACTTTTAATGATAAAATCTGACCATTGTGAAGACTAATTATTATAGGCTAAAAAAAAAAAAAGAGAGATGCAAGTACTGCCAAGCTGTGAATAAAGAAGCTACAGATTTATCTGCTTATGCAAAGGACAAGTATTCTTACTTTTCTGGACATTAAGTTAGGAAAAATATTGGCGTATACTTGCAAGGAGATAAAATAAGAACTGTGATGCAGGCTGTATAATTATAATTCTTCTTGACACGTATGACTACACTGCATTTTGAGAGCTGTTAGTGACAGAATTGACATCATGATAAAAGCATAGTGTTCTCCTTAGAGAGTCTGGCTTTCTAGTTTGTAAGAAAGAATACAATGGTATTAAGACACACTTCTTAATGAGAAAAGGAAAAAAATTCTGCCATTATGCCATTAATACAACATCATCATTTTTAACCTCCAAAAGCTTCTAGTCAATCAGTTAATGGTTGGGTTTTTTAGGAAATTGTGAAAAAAATAAAATTATAAGGAGTTTTCCAGCTAGAATGATCCTGGCACCCAAACTACTTAAATTCTCTCATTTTTTCTGCAAGAAAGAAAGCAAACTAACAACAACAATAAAAAAAGCGCATGATACTTGACTCACTCTAGAATGTAAAGGATTTAATCCTGTTCCTCTTCAGTTCTCAGCAGTTATAAAAATAACACTAAATGCATATTAAATCTTGAAATTTATCTGTACTGGAAAGAATCGAGGTCCAGACAAAACAGTCTTAATAAATTATCTGTGATCAATTCCTGACAGACTCCTCTGACTGTTAAGCAGCCCTTAACAGAAAGATTCATCCAACTGGGGACCCTTCCATACGTGCAAAAAGAGATGGAACTGGACCCTTGAAAAGAATCAAGCCTGGCAGATGTGGTAGTCATGAAAGGTCATAAAATGAAATTAACATTCAAATTCAGTCCTGGCTCCTGGACTATCACAGTAGTTCTCTCCTAGCCATAACTATTGGTAAAGAAAATTGAGACATTAAAAAAATCAAAGTAGAGAAAGAAAAAGAATGTCAGTCCTCAAAGTAAACTGTGCTTCCCTCATACAATGCCTTACTCATGGGGCATTTATAATCAAAGAATAACAATGCCAAAGGAAATGACTACATGTGTGAATATCTGATGCTGAAAAGAAAACTGATTGATAAGAACAATATTGAGACTTGAAATCACCTAATCACAATCAGTAACTTTTAGCCTGTAATCTGCCTGCACTACCAAATGCAGATGAAGAAAAGTCAAAATTGCACAAGTTCATTCACAGGAACATGCAACTGACAATCAAAACACAATGGGCACATTTCTTTAAATATTAAATAGATAAAAATTAAAGTGTCAGAAGTCCAGACCAAATCATATAATGATCCACAAGAACTGAACTTTTGAACATTTGAACTTTTTGTGACAGAGCGGTTTGCTTTCAGATGTGTGGAAAGTTTTTCCTCTGCCAGCAACTATTCTCCTCTGAAATAATTTCTAATGCTTCACTGGTGGTAGAAGGTCAAATATTCACACTGGGGAACCAGAGAACTGTAGCTTGTCCCTTCAACCTTTTCCCCAAAGGTTTTGGCCACACCAGAATCTTCTGTAGCTACTTCTCACCATCCTGTAATAAGTAACAACACTTACATGCCCTTTGAAGATATTTCCCAAGTGAAAACACTGAGATATAACACTGATGAGTATCATCAACAGATGTACAGTTAAAAATTCCTTTTATTGTCCTAATAAATGTACGAATTTCAAATGCAATCCTTTTATTCAAAATATAAAACCTATGGATGCCTGCATGAAGTTCTTTTAACTTCCCTCTGCTGAGAATTACAAATGTGACACACAGACTGTGTCAACATCACCTTTTTTTTTTTTTTCTAGACAGAGAGATTTTCAAGCAAGCTGCCTCAGAGGCTGAAGGACTTGGAGTTCTGTGTGGGCAACAGAGCTTCCTAAATGCCAGGAGATGCTGTCAACAGTACCTGGGAGAACCAACAGGTGGCAAGACACATCTGCACAGGCTTTGGTCACACCAAACATGAGTAGTCACAGAGAGCTTTCGACTGCTACCTCTCTAAGCATCAGATTTGTCCTCTGTATCACAAAAAAAGACGAAAATTAAACCCAGGAGTAAATTGTAGAGTGTGTGGGATTGGTGACAGCCAGAAACAGCTTAGTTAAGGACCAAAAATTAGTGTATTGTCTGTGGCACTTTCTGGAAGATGTATTCATAGTTGTCAATCACTTCTGATTGTCTTAACAACCCGAGTGTATTTGAGCTTGGAAAATAAACCATTTAAGCAAATCAGAAATGGAAGTGCTATTCAAAGCAGTCAAACATCATGACTAATGTGTCCTTTGCAAGGAACATCACCTTCAGAAAAGGCAAAAAAGGAATCAGAGATACACAAATCGATTTTATGATCATTATTTTATGCAGAAGGGCATGAGGGTCCTTTGAAGCTGAAAATGATTCTAATCAAGCTATTATGACCTGTTTTCTTCCTAAATCAATTTCCTCCTTGGGTTTTAGCTGAAATCAGTGAGGTGATAAACATCAGACCAGTAAATTCAACAGGAGAGAAAGTTCATAAACATTTGTTCCTTAAAAAGATTTATTACAAATGTTGGCATTTTTTTCCCCCTGAAAGGCCGATGATGGATGTGCCAAGGTTCATAGCTGTGCCTGACAAGGGTGGGCAGCGTAAAACATAAGAAACAGTGCCCTTGGAGATGAAAGGCAAAGAGCCAAGCTTAACCTCTTGGAAAATAATTACAGCTCAGGTACAAAGCCTGCTACAAGTTACTTTGTTTTTGTATTAAAAGGTTCAGACACTGCTGAATGGTGTCCACTTTCCCCAGGAAAAGATTGACAGATGCTGGATTCTAACAGACGCCTCTAGAACAATGTGACAATCCAGACAGGAAACCTTCACACTCAGAGTACAATAATTTCTCTTGAGGTAAATAATCTGGAATAATCAGAATAATCTGGAGGCACCCCAAAACCAACCAACCAATCAACAATCAACCAAAAAAAAAAAAAAAAAAAAAAAAAAAAAAAAAAAAAAAAACCCAAACAAACAAACAAAAAAACCCCAACCAACCAACCAAAAAAACCACAAAAACACAAAACAAAACCCGCTTACTATTGACCACGATAAACATTTTTTATCTAATTGAAATTGATGCTGTAACAGGCACCAGTATGCAGAACAGAACCCATGGCAGGTCCCCACTAGCACTTTTATAATCTGCAGGCACAGTTTGAAATGACCTTGTTTTTATAACCATAACCGCCTTTCTAGCAGAAGACTTTAGAGTTCTGCTGGTTTCCTTGGCAACTATTAGTAATGCAAGAAAGATACAACATAGAAAAAAATTATATTTTACCCAAACCTTTTTCCAGCAACTGTTAATTCCCCTCTCATATCAAAGGGAATTTTACAAAAGAATTTTTCCTCCCGTGTCAAGAGTGGCAGGAGTAACAGATAACACAAAACTTTACCACAGTGAAGGCCATTTCGTACCCCTTTAGCCATCACACCTGACTGTCTAGACTAGTACAAAACAAATGTTAACCTTTTCGGGAAGTCTTCTGCTTTTCATCCCTGTAGGCAAGCACTGTTGCGTTTCTGGGGAGATCAAGGCAGGGAGTTTTAACAAAATGCAGATACTTCTCTGTATTCAGCTCTTCACCTTTTTGTCTCCAGCTTCACTCCTGCTCCAGAACACATGGCACTTCAGCAGTGGGGAGAAAAAAGAAAACTCCAAAAGAGGCAACTCAGCCCAATTCAGCAGGACTGAGGCGGGGACTTCTCTGTTTATTCTTCCTCATTATTATTATTATTCTCACACCAACTGAATTTACTTTCTGCAGAAGTGTCACAGTGATATCTTCTTCTTCCCCAGTGCTGGTTCTCACAGCCTGCCTTGGCCGCTTGTACAGATTCACCTTCTCAATGAGGGTGTCACACTCCAAAGGGAAATAACTGTTATTATGAAATCTGTGTGGGTTTATCCTCTGTTTGGCAGAGTCAGCCTTTACATGGACCAGTCGTATTTGGCCACTTTGTAAAGCTTTCAGCAGACCTCAGAAAGGAGCAGAATACTTGAAACTTAGAGATGAAAAGAAACATTATGTGACAACCACAGCTGCTGGGTAAAGCAGGGCAAATCCACCTCCCCCCAAATAAATAAATAAATAAATAAATAAATAAATAAATAAATAAAGGAAATCAAGGACGTCAGAGAGTAGGAGGAAAGAGTTAAAGATAACAAATAAAGTGAAGATTAAGTGAGTCTCTAGCGTGAAATGCATTTTCAGCCCTTTACTAACAGATCTGGAGAGGGGGAAAATAGCATTTATATTTCTGAAAGGTTGTGTTTACAGCAAGATGAAAGGGACAGAACATGGAACCACAGCGCACTTTTAAATAGACACCAAAGGCTATCAACAACATACAAAGTTCATTAAGTTTTTAAATAAATTATTTACACTCTCTATATAATATTTTTCATCTATAAACTAGAGTTCTACATTTCAATAGACCCTCTATATCTTCAAAAACATTTTCATATTTTTAACAGAATACGTGGACAATTCTCAAATCATTTTTCAGAGGACAAAACTTCCTTGGCCTCATCTCCACGTGTGCCTTTCTTCCTTGGCAATTGTGGCTTACGCAGAGAATTGACAAGGCAGAACCAAGGTCTTACACATCGATAACTTACCAAAACCAGTCTCTTTGCATTTTCCTCCCTTTGGGAGACAGGTTTTTGGAAATAAAGAACATATCTACTTTGCTATTTAAATTGTTCTTACCAAAAATGGTGCCAAGTGAAAGCTAAAATTTTGTGACAGTAGTTAAATAGTCCAGAAAAAGCATCATCAAGCTGTTGAAGCTTTCTAAAGATCCCTAAGGGAGAGAAAAAATAGTACCGGATTATGGGTAGAAGACACATTTTTATAAAATAATAGAAATATATTAGACTTACAAATTACCAAGTCTGTGGGATAAAGAATCCACACTAGGAAATTCAGTCAGCAATTGTTGTAATCATTTTTTGCAAGAAATAACACCTTCCATGAACTTTGCCTTTACTTTTACGAAAGAAAAAAGACACCTCAGGACTCCAGCTTTAGTAGCTGTTATTATTATTATTATCAAAACTACTACTACTACTTCTGCTAATAATAATAACAGATGGGATGATATTTAGAGCAAACCAGCAATTTTTGACGGACAAAAAAATGTTAAATCTCGGGTAAAAGCCACTTACAACAAGGATTTTACCCCTGGAAACAATGATGTCAGGCATTTAGCTCAGTTTCAGTAATTCTATTTCTCCTAGTAACAGGAAGTGCTTCAATGAATTTAACTTTGTTAAGTAGAGACAAGCCTTGTTTTGAAAGTTATTCAATGCATCTGGAAGATGACTAATAAAAAAAAGAGAGAGAGAAAAAAAAGAGGCATTTACTAATGCCCTAGAAATTACTCATCCTCTTGAACTAAAAATACTGAGTATATTGAGACTGTTGAAGATTTAAAAGAAATTGCTCACGGAACAGGAAGAAAACTGGAACTGCCAGATTATGTTAAAGAGTATCCCCAAGGCAGGACAGCAGGAGTACAGCAGAAAGCAAAGAGAGACACACCAGGCACTAACAGAAGCAGGTATATAATGACTAATGCTCATCAAAAACATTTTATTCTCAGTATATTCCTGACCCAAAAGCGTCTCTTCCTGGGAATCTCTGGAGCTGGAATGATTCAGTCTCTGCTGGATGAATGAATTTAAATATGGGCAATTTCCCCTTAATTTATGCATCTGGCAATGCATGGACATTGCAAATAGGATTTTTTAAAAAATAGTTCTGTAAAGCTCAGTAGAATTACAAACCAAGACATGGGGAAGGGTTAATTCTGGCTGTTAAATTTGGTGCATGGGAGTCAGAATTCCTAAATGGTCAGTGGAGGAGTGATCCAGAGCATCCAGGCCATGGGCTTCAAAAAAAATGACCTGGTAAACGAAGATACACAATTCTCAACAAGCAAGTTTCACGCAAATTACCTTGTGGAAGGACACACCAAGGTGCTGATTTTGGCATTACAGTTGAAAACGAAACAAGCAAAATTTTACTTTTAGCCCTGAAAACCAAATTAATTAAGATAAGAGCTATCACAGCATATATCTTGATTAATTCCTTAAATGAGATCTGCCATAACACAGAAATACACTCAGCTGAATGTGAAAAACAACACCTGAAGAAATCTGCAAGAGTCATCTGCAATAGGGAAAAAAACACATAAAGAAAAAAGAAAACAAAAAATACTCTCCATGGCCAAGATTTCCTGAGAACATACTGTAGTACATCAATTCATCAGCTTTGAGATTAGGTACCAAATTTAATGTTTCATCCTTTAGAGGAGGAGCTGAATTTCAGCAGACTCAGGTAGTGCTGCATTTCACCGAGAAGCAAGAATACAGCAGACGTGTCCTGTAAGTGGTAATTCATTACACAGTCAAATATTATGTGTTTAGATTTACCTCAAATATGTGTTTGAGGTAAAAAATATCCATGAAATTTAGTCATAAAACGCTGTCATAAGAATTTATTTTTTTTTTTTCCATGAAAAGCCTGTTCAGGAGGCTTTTGTGCCTCATCTTGTGCCCTGACACAGCGCTGCCTCTATGGGCTTATTGCATTAACTCCAGCCACTGTTGTAACAAGCATTCAGTTTAGCCTCGATATATTCTGACACTAACTTAGACTGTAAAGAATTTTCCCATATTAAAATGGAAAATCTACCATTAATCACCAGATTATGCAAAATCATGTTAATGGAAATATTTCTAAGTTTAGCAAGTGAATCACCAATGGAAATTGCATTAAGCTGAGATGAATATCGCATCCAAACTGCTTCAGATTTCCTATTAATTTTAATATTTGCTTACTAAAATTACTGTTTTAAATAACAGTATAAATAATTATTTTAACTAATATAAATAATAATTACCAAAATTATAAATAATCGTTAATAATAGTATTAAATATTGCTGATAACAGATTATGTAGTAGTGTAAATTTAAACACTGTTATTCTTTAAGTCATGTCTTGTTTTCTGCACGTTATAGAAGTGTTTCCAGTAAAGTGTTTTGCACAACATTAATTAAAATACATACCAGAACTCTTTCCTCTTAACTGAGCTCCTGTAAGAGGGTAGCTTCAAAGGTATGAGACAAAACTTTCACCTATGAAAGAACAGTGATCCTCATGAATAAGAACCTACAAATCCGCACAGAAACCAGTTCGTGAGATCCAGGCAGCTGGAGGCAGGGGTTATACAGTGAACATACAGCATTTATCACAAAAAATACAATTATTGTCAACAGACCAAACAGTGACTTGTGTGTTGTATGTTAGGGATTCTATCAAATGACATAGTTTTTTAAACTGTATTCATATCATAATAAAAAAGAATAATGTCCTCTGTGGGGGAACAAACACTAAAAAACAGCGTATTTTGACAGGGAAACCCTGAAAATTTACTGCACAGAACAGTAAAGATTAAGACAACTTTCTCCTCTCAGCCTTTAAAGGATATGAAAGAAGTGAAATAGCTTTCTCAGGATCCAATTTGGATCTAAGTTATTGATTATTACTATACAAAAGAATGTCATGAAAGACCTCCAGGATGTTCCTAAAGCATTTAAAGCCTCTTAAACTACAAAACTGAGAAACAGCTGGCGAAACAGGAGAACTGCGCTGATGTGTTCATCAGATCTTCAGGCATTTCTTATGTATTCTTTTGTCCCATCTCACTAACTGAGGAGCTGTGAAACTCTAGAGCTGCTGTCCTTTCTTTCAGAACATTTCTGGGAGGACAGAGAGGAGGCATCAGCTCTGAAAAGTTTCAGTTTACTGCGACTGTTTGCATGACCAAAATGCTTATCAGGCCTTGACCACTGTACCAGTTTGTATGGACGGCAGAAAACATGGACCTGATATTGCATCAAATCTCCAGAATGTCTTATTTTCACAGCATTTTTATGTCCCCATGAACTCCTCTAGACCCCTCCACTCCATGTTTCCCAGGTCATCTATCATTCAGTGATGAAATAAAACTGGGTACTGATTCCCACGGCTTTGGTTTTTCACAAAATTTATTTTGACACACACACACAGAGTAAACATTATCTGGGAGACTAAATATAAATTAAAGTCCCCTTTTGGTCCACAAATATAACTTAAAGAACTTTATGTCTAAAGGGAATCCAGCAATATTTCCTCAGCTTCTGAGAAATAAAACTGTGCCCATGAATCTGTCAGTTTAAAACCAGAATGCTGCTTGCTGCATTCCTTCATCTATTTCTATTCATAGTGGTTAATTTTTAAAGA
This sequence comes from Chamaea fasciata, assembly GCF_029207755.1. Lineage (NCBI taxonomy): Eukaryota > Metazoa > Chordata > Aves > Passeriformes > Sylviidae > Chamaea > Chamaea fasciata. The sequence continues at coordinate 5,898,901 of NW_027094107.1, forward strand.
GACCAAGACAGCAAGAGGACAGAACAGTCAACCCTGTCACATTCAGAGGAAAAACACATTAGTCACCTCCTGAAGTGTGGCTCCTTCTTCCAGCCCTCCTTTGGCTTGTTTAGCAAAGCCAGTGCTCTGATTTTTCTCTCTGGCCCAGATGCTGTGCCTCCCACTCCATCCCAGTGAACCGTGCTGCTGCTTCATCCTGCCAGAGGGAAGCAAAAGAGGAATATTGTCCCAAATGTCCCCCCCAGCACAGAAACTCGGCCTTCCCAGCCACCACCTGATCTCCTGGTTCTTACAGTTCCTAGGGATTCATTTCCCCTGTGAACACGTAGGAATCACAGTCAAGGACTTTCCGTCCCAGAAATGTGGCAAATACTGCATAAAAATGCCACAATAAACCCCCCAATCTCCGCCACCCTGCAAAGTGTGGGATAAGAGAAGGTTTTGGACCTGCCTCAGCGATGGTGTAGTCATCACAGAACCCACTTTTAATGTTCTCCAAACCCTTCTTTGCTTTCATGACAGAACACATTTCATTTAAAAATCTGTTGTAAGGAACGTATATGGGAAGGACTGAGGTCATTCCTGCAGACCTGACCGTGTGTAAAGCCTGATGGACCTCCGCCGCAGAAGTAGGTTTACTGTCATGAGTAAGGTTTCAGGAACAGATTTTCCCGAGCCTCGTTTTCATCTTTCAAATTCAAGACTTCCACATGAATGCATTAATGCTTTCAGCTAATTATTTAGATTTTTATAATTCAGGAAATGTTATGTTCAACAAAAGCACTAAAAGGACTGGAATGCCCAGACAACATTGTCTAATGAGCTGTAATGGGTCTTTTTCTCCCAGCATTTTCCCCTTTACATTTTTTGTAATTAAAAGCCTGGTTTTGATAATAAAGGAGCTGTCCTAGAGGTCTGATCTCCTAGTAATGTTATCTTAGCAGTGAAGCAGTATGTCTTCATCCCATCCCCCTCCAGTGAGCCTTCCACATGCTATCAGGTCTGCCCTCCTGTCTTTCCCTATTTTTTCCCCAATTCTTCACCTGGCAGTGGTCTCCCTGAGCTGTTCCAAGATCTTTCTCCACTGAGGGTTTATTATTTCTTGAATTATTACTACAGTAAAGAAAAAGATCCCTGCAGAAATGTGTAACATCTGAAGAGCTGCTGCCTCACAATACCTGGAAAAACAGAATGCATCAAAAATACTGCCTCATAAATTACCAAACATTCGTATTTGGAAATTAATGTGGATTTGTGATGGTTTAAGGAGTTGACTCCCCACCTCCCACGGCAGGCAGGTGCTCAGCAGGGCTCCAACACCTGGAGCAGTGACTTGGGAAGACAAACACCATCACTCCAAACGTGCCCCTTTCCTCTTCCTCCCCAGCTCTGGGTGCTGAGCGTGGTGCCACACGGTCTGGGACATCCCCTGGGTCACCTGGGGTCAGCTGTCCTGGCTGTGTCCCCTCCCAGCTCCTTGTGGAGCCTCTTGCTGGTGGGGTGGGTGGGGAGCAGGAAAGGCTCTGGGCAAGAACTGCTCAGAAGTCACAAACATTTCTGTGTTAGCAACACTATTTTTGACAAAAATCCAAACCACACCCCCACACCACTCACTACAGAAATAACTGACTTTACCCCAACCAAAGCCTGCAAAGGATTTTTACAAAGAAAAAGAATTAAATGTATTTATGCTTAGAAATTATAATGTAGCATGTAAATAGTGTAAGAGAGCAATTTTTATTAAATTTTAAATTTAAACAATATCTTCGATACACTTAAACTACAATCAAATAAACTTCCTGATGTGGACTGTTATCTCACTCACTGACTGTGCAGAATTATGCAGGGAGTAGAAGATTGCTCTGTGAATATAAATAAATGAGTGAAATATAAACTGAACCTTTACATTTGCAACCTGCTTAATTCAATTCAAGCAGAAATTATTTGTATGCTTTCAAAATAATCAAAGGGGAATAACAGTTGCTAAAGAATGGAAGTATTCTACAGAATGATCAACGGGGGAGAAACCAAATAAGAGATTTCTTTTTTGACTATCGTTTTCAAGATGAGAAAAATTTAAGTACTCTCTTACTAAATTAGTCATCATGTGAGATCACATGAGAGAGAACGGTTCTAGGCTGAAAGAGACCAACAATTTATTACTTGAGATGTTGCCTGTCACAACAAAGAACAATAGAGCATTCCAGTTACATTAAAATACCTCCAAAAGGAACTGTGGTTTGAAAATCATTGCATTCTAGATAAAACAAAATATAGTTATAAATGAGCAAGAGAAAGATTTTTTTAATCTCCTAGACAATAAATTTGAAAGCTGTCTTTTTTCTTTTTTTTTTTTTTTGCAGCAATCACCTGATTACATGAATATTACGCAAGAAAAGCCTACATCATAAATTATCTTTACATCTGACATGACCTTCTGTCCTTCTTTTGCTAAACCCCAAATAAACCATTTTATGTATCTTCCAGAAATTGTGAGGTAGAGGTGCCCTATGGACTGCCCAGCTATATTTAATTTGTTTGGCCCACAGAAGTCTTAAACATCTGATAAAGAATCTGCCATGAGATCGTGAATCTTAGGACAGTCACAATTTCATTCTTTTGCCACTACCAAATTTGGTCTTGGGTCTACAGTGCAGATGAAAAATATTGAGAATCTATATGGCCAGCTAAGAAAAAAAAAAAAAAGAGTTTTTCCTTTGTCTGAAATTCCCCTTGCTCACCAAAAAGTAGAAGCCAGGCTCTCTTGCCTGAATAAAGCCAGACTGCACACCAGCAATAAATACTGGCTCCTTTTCCCAGAGATTTAAATAATCAGCATTCAGAGATGGATTTATGGAAAGGAGACAACGAGATGCAGATGGTGAGTTCTCTTTCTCTCCCTGCCCAGACTGCAGAGGTGGGAACTCCCTGTTCATCATCCCCTGTTTTCACTCTCCTGCTTCCAGACCTTCTGCAAAGAGAATAACAGAGTCGGTGCTTGTCTCTATCCAATCACATACCTGAGCATGGCTGCAAAATCATGGGTTGATATACTGTTTTATAGGGTTTTATACCCTGTTTTCCTAAATCCTCAACACATCAGCAATTGCTCAGTAACTGGAGCAAGTAATATTCAAAAGCAAGGAAAAAAAAATCACCTTATGCTAAGGCCATGCTGTCATTCACAGCCAGGCTGCAGCCACTTAATCTTTAATAAAAATAGAGCTAAAATTTATTTCAATTGGTACGATATCCTCTGATAAGCACTGAGTCTCCCAGGTACAAGAGAACTCCCTAAATCAGCACCGGAAACACATCACACAAAGCTTCCTTAAGAACATCACATTTCTCATTCCTTTAATTAGCTGTAATTAGCTGTAAAACTTTTACCTTAAAGAGAAAACGCTACAAATGTTGAAGTACAAACAGCCAGAGGAGAAGTCTTCAATTCCTGTGCATGTCTGCTTCCACATTTGTCCTCTGTTCTTTTATTCTAAGTGACAATTATAGCAAAAATAATTCTTCCCTTTGTTTGAGGTAGATGATGAGGATTGTTGTTGTTCTTGTTGTTGTTGAACAGTCTTATTGCAACGGCATAATTAAACCTGACTAAAAATCTCTCCCAGTTTTCTGCATCCTGCTACCTAAAATTCAACCCTTAGGAAAAAAAAAATGAAGTTTTTCAGCTAAAAAGGCAATGTAGACATATGTTTTCCAAATTTTATCTTCTGCAAAGATCATATATCTGTTACCCACGCAGTCCTCTTCCATTTTTTTTCTTTTTGGGTGTATTTCAAAATGTCATTTATCACACAGCCTTCCAGTTTGGCTATTTGCTGGCCAAGTGAGCATCTTGTTCCCCATATCCTTTTTATTTTTTTTTTCTATTTTTTTCTTCCTGTTGAGATAATCTGAACGCTCTTGCTAATTTTCCTCAAGTTTGTGTAGAAATGTCAATATTGGAAACTCATTTTTTATCCACAATTAATTAGGCATAAGGCAGCTTCATCAGAGACATTCTTGGTTCTTGGCTTTCTGAGCACTGAGACGTGGAGAAGCCAAATTCTGATGTGATTGGAGAAGGGCTCCTTTGCATGGAATCCTCTGATATTAGAGATGGTGGCAAGACATGAAATAACATAATAAACAGCCTTTTATTTTTTTTTGATAGAATGTTTTCCCAACTGCATTCTCTTTGGTAATTGGATACGCTGAATCTAAAAAACCTCTACTGTATAAACACAATGAATTAACTGGATTTACTGTTTACCAGAACTCATAAATGAGGCAAACACTGTGAAAGATATTTTGGGCTTAGCATCTGTATGTAGACGGTCCAAATGCTAAGGAGGACATGATGCTCATGCAAAATTTCATACTCGCTCATGAGAATTCTGCCTGGGCTATTTGTTACACGGACCCCCAGCACTACCTGCTGTGCAGTGTAAGAATGGAGTTTATTTCTCATTAATTCAAAATTTCAAGACTCCTCCCCTCGTGACCTTTGCAATACCAAAAAAAACCTACCACATTTGTTTCCTAGAAGGAAACTGGTCAAACAGTTAAGTGACTATTGATCTCTGTATAGGTTAGATAAAGTTAGAGAAAAAGGTATTTTTGTCTAAATACAACAGAGTATTGTATTATCTGTTCTGCTAAATAGGTATAAAGAAACTCTAGAACAAACTTCCTGAGGGGATCCCATGGTTTTCACATTCACAGTCTTTCCACAGAGTTTAAAAATGGAATAAATGGGGGATAAAATGGGATAAAAATAGGATAAATTCAGTGAGAGTGCCTTAGTTAGCATTCTGTTCATTTGTATTCCTGGTAAATGAAAAAAGCCCCAGACCTTCATAATCCATTTGCAATGTAGGCAAGAGTTTCCAGATATATCAGAGCACTCAGATTTTATGGACCTAAAACTTGTCTACCCTCTAGACATTTCCACAGATGATTTTTAGGCTTCTCTCCCTACTCCTCCTCATAGAATTTCCCTTCACCCATATGCCGGTTTTAATCCATAGACCCCACCTCAATAACTAAAGCATTTTTCAGCTCACATTCTTACCATTTCCAGGCTTGGTGAGCCTTTATTGTAACTAATAAAATAAGAATTGTGTCTTGCAGATGGATCTTTAAGAAAAGAGTGAATGCATTTTATAGTCAGGCCTTTCAGCACACTCTGGAAGGCCAATTATTTTGGTATTTGATCTTCTGTGGTGATTCTCCAGATTGTCAACTTTCTCAAAGAGATAAAATATTTCCTTCTTATGTTATTCTTTATCCTTCTTAAAGCCTGAAATACGGTCTTCTGAATTACAAATCCTTTCCACTGCAGCAGTTGCTCCAATGTGTATTTTATTTATCAAAATACTCCTATGTCCTCTCAACCTTCCCTTTCACTGGACCTATGTAGAAACATCTCTACATAAAGGAAGAAAGAAAAGTCCTTTGTGTGCAACAAATTGTGCAGACCTGCAGGGATGCCAGAATAACTTATGAAGTGGTTATCTATGAAAAAAAAGAATGGGTGGATCAGATTTAATTATTGTTTTAACCCAGATTTTCTTCCCAAATGTGCTGTGAATCCACAACTTTAATTCAGTGCCTTATGAGCTGTATTATCCTTAGAGAGAGAGAAATACTGGTCAGGCAAAATTCAGAGCATGTCTGTGAGCCCACAGAACAAGAGCAGATGACATTTTTTGAGAGAAAAAGCAAAAACCTACTGAAAAGGGAAGAAAAGCTTAGGAACAGATTATATTTTGGTTGGAATTTCTAGTGCTGAAATTGACTTCATTTGAGCAATTCCATAATTATTTAAAGTGAGGATTTTAGCTTACTGTCCCCTTGAAGAGACACTAAGTGGTTTTAGTTTGTACTGCTACGAGCTTTTCATATTTAACCCTTAGAAAAAAAATGAAGAAATATTACTGAGTTTATGCCATTTTATATTTTCTTATGGAAGATAGTAAAAACAATTCCTTTGTCATAGAAAAACACTCAAAATAATTTGAAGTATATAATACTCGGTGAAGAAAGGGATATTGCAGTGACTAATTGCTGTGAAGAGCAAGATCTGTATTTTTTATTTGTCTGAACTTTGTCAAGTCCTATTCTGTTTAAGGGTACTTTCTAAAAAATTCTTGGTTCTAATGTTAAAAAATTTCTTTCTAAAGAGGAAAATAAATCCAGAGTTTATTAAAGTGAATAAAATAATTTATAGGCCATTATTTTATCTCTCCTTTTTGAGCATGCCAAACAGCTTTTTAAATAAATGTCAACAGTTTTCAGTCAAATTTTGAGACACTTTCAGCTCATCTTCGTGTCAGGTTTTGAAACTCACGTCCTCCCATAGCCCACCCATAAAATAAAGTATTTTATTCTTTTTATATATTTACTCCATTCTTTGGAGCTACAAACGCTGAACCATTTCCTTAAGACTGCTTTGAGGCAAGGCTGGTTCCTGTGTGGACACCAGGAAATCAATACCTAACAGTGCTGTTATGACAAGCAGAGGATGTGCAAGGTGTCATTGCCATCACGGGTACAGCAAGATCAGTATTCTGCATGCCCTGAAGGCTTGGCCACAAAGTATTGATTCCTGCCTTTGATGTTTTAATAACAGGCATGGGAGTAGGACAAGGATGGGTCCACCCTGATCTTAGAAAAAAACGTAAATGATTATTCTCATTTTGAACCTTTTCTGTCACGAGGACATGGTGATAATCGAGGCTACCAGAAAATCTCATTCCAGCCAGAATGTGACCTAGTTCACCTCCCCTGTGCATCCACAGAGATTCTTCACTCTACTCTTGGGACAGGTGAGCACTTCACACCACCCACACCCTGTGGCAAAGTTTCTCAGGTTTTGCAGCACCTCACTGGAACAGACTGGAAAAGAGACATCGCCACTGAGGTAACACTGACACCAGCTCAGCAGCCAGTTGTTCCCAAAGCTCAGGAGTGCTATTAGGCATCGTGTACTTTTCTACCCTGAAAGAAGGTCATCCTAACATCTGTTTATAATGAAGCTTGGCGAGAGAAAAGGATTTTTTTAAAAGATATTTTCCACTTTTACCGTTCGTGGATCTAGTTTGGTACAAATGGTTACTGCATCCATTTGCCATCGTATTACCATGATAAGTCTCTGAAAAACAAACGTTTGTTGTCTTTTCTTATAAAAAATCCAATGTATCGAGACAGTTGCTTACAGTATTAAATTGACACCGGTTTAATTGTGGCCTACTAAAATAATAAAGATCTGTTAATTGCTTTCTTTGCCGCAATATCAAGGGAAAAAAAGAGTTTATTGAATGCAAAGAGAAACAGATTTATCACATCTACATGATTAGCTGCTCTACAATAGGCATTTTCAGTCATTACACTTTGCACAACACTCTAAACCCCAATTATACCGTGGTGTTAAGTATAAAATTGTAGCTGAACCTTGCAGTTTCATGTTTTATTGTCTTTTAAAATGAGCGTTAGCACTGAATGCAATGGTAATATGGAAAGAGAATATTTAAAAAGCTGTGATTTTAATTTAGCCTTTGGCAATGCATACAGATGGTGCAGGGTGACAGTGATGCCTTTTGAGCAAAAGCATCTGCAGGTATGAGGATATAAAAGTCAAATTAAATTGGGAGCAGTCTATTAAAGATTATGAAATAAGATCAATGTGTCAACAATCTGACCTTGTAAACTAGATAGATGGTTATCTTTCTTATTTGTTGGCTGCAAGATGTGTAAAATGGTCTCTGGGATCCATTAAATGAAATTCTATTGGACACCAAAAGTAGGACAACTCCTTTCTTCTGTCAAATCATAAACTGATAATGATACTCCTGTTCTATTGAACACCATTTTGGCTACAGGAAAGCTTTCAATGCTTTAATGTTTCTGTAAATATTTACCCTACCTCACTCAGAAGAGCAAGAAAAGCTGTTGATTTTAATAAACCAACAGCTTTTATGTTTCCTTGCCTACTTCCAGATAAAAACAAAGCCTTTCTTACTGTGTTCTACAGTAATGTCTTGCATCATTCCAGATTTTGGCCTGTGTGTAATTTTCACAGCCTGGAAGTGAAAATCACAGCCAGTCACTCCATGACCTTCACCAGGGTCACGTTACTTTCTCTGCAGATAAGCTGTAACAGCAAAGACAGCAGTGGTTGGAATACCCAGGGTTTTCTCTTGAGTGTATGACTCCTGATGCGTTTAAGTTTCAGGATTTGGTTTTAAAAGGTGGATGACTAAAGACGTGGTTGATCATGTAATTGTAATTACTCCAGATAGAAAGTATTCCCATAACAGCAACCTACGAATGATTTGTCACCCTAATACAAAAAGGAAAAGGAAAACAAAACAAAACCAAAGAAACAACAAACCAAGCTGTTAAGGGCACATTTCCAAAAGGAAACGGCCCTGCCTCTTCCATTTTTGACATGACTTTAGAGTTCACTTTCAGGCCTCACTGTGGAAAGTGCCACAGTTCCAAGTCATCCAGAATATTTAACAGGGAAAACACATCTTCATCCTTCCCCTTCACCTCACAATACTTTTGGTCTGTAACTTTCAATAGTCATTGTACATCGCCTTTATTCTCCCATTCCTATTAAATCTCTCAAGAGTTTCAGGAAAGTCATTTGCTTGCTGAACCATTTATATTGAGGCAGACCTTCACACAAAGAGCCTTCACTCGTAGGACACCTCAGAGGAATATTGTACTTGGTGAAGGGAATTATAATGCATGCAACAGGAGTCTATTAATGAGACATCGAGATGCTTAAATGAACCTTTGAACATTTAGGTACCAGTCCCAAAAGTGCTGTTCTCTTCTCTTATTGTCACTGTAAAAGCGAAGATCCATCAACAATAACTGAAAATACCACCTGCTCCTCTGAGCCTTCACATCCCTGCTCTAGGCTTTCTGATCAGATGCCTGTTTTGGAGGGGATTTTGTTTTAGTCTCTCCTTCTCAACTTGTCTATAACATTTTCAGGGAAAATCTTTCATTCCTACTCACTCTTGCAGATATTTTTTTGCGTATGTGTGTACATGCATGTAACCCCCTTAAACTGTTTTAATTTCAGAGCAGCAGAAATATTTATTGGTTCCAAACAGAATCCAATAGGAACTGAGTATCTTCTGAGCTTTGTTCTGAGCTCTTTTGGCATGGGAAAAACCTTGCACATGTACCCACCTCAACTCTTTTTCTTAAGGCCCCATTATAATTTAGAAAACTGCATCCCAAGGTTGTGTCAGGATAGCACATAAGGCACATATGCTCATGCTACAGAGCTGATGGATTCTGCCTCTGGAGGAAGGGATAAATGGAACAGATAGAATCAAAGGCTATTATGAAAGAAGAAGAACTCTCAGTGTGCAAATTCAAGCTGATGAAACAAAGTCATCTGTCCTCTCACTGAACAGCCTTCTAGTAACTGGCATTCTGCAAGAGGACAGGATGCAAGAGAGGATGGAAATACACATCTAAAAACTTAAAACCCGCCAGCTGATGTTTCAAAATCCACATGCAGCATGATTCCTGCCTTGATTCAAAACCCACTGACCTTTTGTTTAAAAACATGTCAGCCTCTGTCTTGGAAATGGCCACCCCCTGCACTCACACTTGTTTAGGATCAGTCTCTGAAGGGGTGCTTGTGTTTCCTCTTTTTTCAATCAGCTCACACAAATCACTAGACTTGTATTCTTCAAGGCCTAAATTATTCATCAGTTAGTGAGCTGACAAAAGGAATTTCATCAGGACAAAAACACGTGTTGGCTCATCTCCATCAAAGACACAGGGCTTGCTTTGTGAGGGGAAGAGTGTCCTGGAATTCCTCGGACGTTATCTGTGCATAATGCTGAGACTGAAATGTGCATTAATTAAAATCCCGGAGATACCTGCCTTAGTCATCCCCAGCTTCATGCTTTTAATACTCCCACACCCTGGCCTGAAAGCAAAGTAATCTAAACACAACATTTGAAGGTCAAATTATCTATGTAAGCAAGCGCATCTCAGGTTCACTGATTAATATCCATGGTAAATTTGCCTTCAGAGGTTTGGTCTTTCCTGTAAGGGAAATTCCTACTTCTGATGTAGGAGCACAGATGCCTTTTTGCATCAGATCAGTAGCCTTGGCCATAATCCCATTATTTGGGCATTAGTTTGTTCTTAAAAGAAAGGAAAAGAGAAAGAATTGTACACAAAAAAAAAAAAAAATTATTGGCTGACATGCTCATAAATCTTGATTCATGAGGATTAATACAACAGACAATTTAAAAAAAAAATCCTTTACTTGCTCTGATTATTTAGGGTTTAATATATGTGTATGTGTATTAACTCGCTCAGTTGGATAATATCCTGTAGCAGTGAGTTCCACAGCTGAAAAGATTTTGTTTGTTTGTTTGTTTGTTAGTTTTCTATGGATGCTCTCTGTTTTACATTCTGGCAAATTTTGGTCATGAGAAACATAAGAAAATGTTATTACCATTAGGCAAGTATATCAATAATTTTCTTTTTAGTCTGCGTTCTAAAATGATAATCTTTCTTTATGCTTGTGATGACTTAAACTTCCTCCAAAGAAAATACCTTTCTCTTTTTTCCTGGGTTGAAACTTTGAATTCAGAATAGTGATGAGAGATTTGAAAGTTCAGAAAATTTTGTTAAAATGGTAAATAACAGAAGATCAAGTACTTTGTGCTTTGATCAGTGGCTAGGCTAGATAGATTACTTGTATAAATTATGCTCAATAAATGAAGATATATCAATAATATAAATTCTACTATTATTATTTTAAACTGGTTTTGTATATGAACAGCTTTTTGTCTTAGCCCTGGAAAGGTACAATAAACCCTTATTTTGGTAGAATTATCATTGACAAAACCTCCTCCCCAGAGTTTAAACGGAAGATGTGAACATCACTCAGTGTATTCACCTCTCAAACCTGTATCAATCACAGATATTCTTGGGAGATGAAGCATGAAATTTGATTTCAAAGCCTGTAAAAACACTACACAGCCCCGTCTAAAGCTCACTCACCTCTTGGTTACACAACATAGTCCTAAATCGACTGAAAATTTGAGGTCAAAGTCACTGAAATTCAGCATTTTCTACAACACTTTGATTTCTCAAAATTTCTTTTCCAATATGATGTTCAGCATCATAAAAACATGAGTGAGACCAGACAGACACCAAACAACAGAAAATGGGTTAGACCATGCTTTGTCGTTGTAGGTGTGCCCTTTTGTATCCTCAGATCTGAAAGTGTAACTTCACATTCAGGCAGAAAATGAATGAAAACCAGGAGATACCCCAAAAGCAGACTGATGAGCAGTGAGCCCAAATCTTTTCTCCTCCCTATTCAAACAGAAAAACAAACTCATATTTGCAGTTAATGTTGTGGTATAGCTGAAACAAATATATTCCTCAAGGGGCGTGATAATACTTAAATTTTACTGAACTAAGGATGTTTTCTTTTCTTTGGTGCTATTCGTCTTCTTTATGCACAAATCTTAAAGTATCGACAGCCTCCAACTCATATTTCATAGGGGAACAATGTCAATTCAGTGAACTCCAATACTGTGTTCACATTCCAGTAATCCCATATCAAAATTTATTTTCAAGACCTTAATGCTGCTCCATGTGAACTTTCCAAGAACAACTCAGACAGCTCTTCCTGCCATTCCATGCATAAATTATCCCATCAAAGAGCTGGTGTTTATTCTGAGGTCTTTGAAATTCTAATCACTTGTACACACCTCCTCAGGCCAGCCTGTGCTTTGAAATTTGGATTACTCACAATTGGGCAATTCATAATGCAGGGCTATAGAATGCAGCTTGCCACCCCTTTCCAAGCCTCTGTACATCCAACATGCCATCAAGGATTTCTAATTGACACACTTCTCTTCTTCCAGATTATTTTCCCAGTGTCAGCTTTTATATCAACTATTTGGCTCACAGCACAGATAGAAAATTGCTTTAAGAGGGTGTGAAACGCATGCAAGTAATGTTGAGTTAGACTTTCTAGGCATTACTATAAAGCAAACTTGCAGTGCTAATTTATTTATTTATTTACTTATTTGTTTAGGTGTGAATTCTGGCCGTGTGAGTGAAAGAATAGAGAAATACTACACATATCTGTCCTTTCAATCTTATATAATTAGTGGTCCTCATGAAAAGATACATGCAAGTCAATCAAAGAGCAGAGCAAGGAATGCGCTCATCATTACTGTGAAATTTACTTTGGAACATAACTGAGAAATAAAATTCAATGTTGATTTTTTAATGGGATGCCAGACTTTTTTCCCCATAAATACTTACACTTTTTTATGCTTTTTTATTTTCATTTCAGTGGAGTTGTGGAAACTTTCAGCAGCGGAGGATCTGATGCAAGGTCAAATGCATAGAGTTAGGGGTTTAAATGTAGAAGGAATTGAATTTGATGCACACAGTGCTATTAGGAACTAGAGGAAGGATTTTAATGGGGTGGCATTATCAAGGCCATGCTAGAACAGATTACAGGAGAATCACAATACAATAATGGCTTATTTTACAATCTGTGCACTTCATTCCTGTGATTGACATAGTGCTGAAAATGCAGATAAAAAGGGTGGTGATGCTTTTGTTACTTGGATCAAGAATCCTGTCTGGGGAAAAAAATGTGATTTCTTTGGCTAACCTTTAAATCTTAACTTGGGTATATCACTGGGAATGGGAGATATCTTTAATCTTCTGCAATCTTACAACATAATACAAATCAACCTAACCAGGCTTTCAATTATTCTGCCAACATCTACTGCTCTGTAAGTCCATAATCTCATTGGCTGTCACAGAAGACATACAGGGTTTTTAAAGTAAGGTAGGGTAGCGCTATTATTTAGGCTTCCCTGCAAGAAAAAAAAAAAAAAAATAAAAAAAAAGAGAAAGCCCAAGAGAAATATACATTGATGTAAAAAGGAGATTTTTTTTTTTTTCAGGAGGTGATCTAAATACCTTTCAGACATTAGTCAGAAAATACAGGACAATGGAAACATTAAGGCCATAGTCCTGGAAAGTCTCAATTTTGCAGAGAATTTCATCCATAGAAAGTTCAGAAAATTGTCCTAGATGGTGATTTCTCTCTGATCCAGAATCTATTATCTGACAGAACATTTAAATAGGTCATCCTATACCATCCATCAGACAATTATTTTCTTTAAAGACTAGATGCGTATTTCTACTAGAGTTTATTATTATGCATCATGACAAGTTTCTAGTGGTACACTTATTAGCCCAATGTTGTGCTTAAAAAATACTTTTTCACAAAAGATTTAACAAGAGTAAACAAAGTTAACAATACTGCAAGAGCAGAGAATTTAAATGTTCCCACTCAGACATTCTGCTGGGGAATCACTATGCAGAGATCAGCTCCGAAGCTCAGGCTAGAAACCTGACACTCCACCAAAAATAAAAAAGAAAAAGGGCATTTTTTAATCTTTCTACTGGGTTTTGTGGGGTTTGGTTTTGGGGTTTGTTTTTTTTTTACGTCCTTATCATTTTTCCGTAGAAGAGATATTTAGGAACATAACTCAAGGTCTGCTCCAAGTGTTAAGCCCGCACAGTACATTCATTTGGGATTTGTGATTTTAACCTCTTGACATGCTGATATTGAAGTCATGAAGTCTCTTGTAAGCCGTTTGAACTCAGGACATTCCAACTCTGGGAATATGATACAGACACTGAGAACAAAATACTGGAGCAGAAGATGATGTTGGAAAACCCCAACACCACCAAAAACTTCTCAGTTTCTGAAAACAGTGAGCCTGCTTCCCAATAAATCTTCTGAATTTTGGATCATGTTTCACATTGGCAAAGGCCATAGGAATTGTTTTCTGAAGCAGAAAAGCCCATAATGAAGCTGTGAAACAAAACCAGATACTGTACTAACACTTTCTGGGACTTCAGGTAGAGTCACACTGGTGTCTTGACCAATGAGCTGAGCAAAGAGATATTTCTCTTGACAGAAAGGGATAAACAAGCCCCAAACTGTGCTCCAGCTGATAATGAATAGAATCCAAACCATTGCAATTCAGAGCAAAGCCCAAAGGTAAGCACTGAAAGAACAGCACAGTAAAGAGGTGAGAGTCCAAACCTGGACTCCCCTGCAGGATAAACCTCAAAGCACTTTTGACATTTGCGACAGGAACTTCATCATCCTCACCCGAATGCTGAGCTGCTGCCTGTCAGTTTGGTGATATCGCAGCAGGTTATGCCAGTTGGGAACCTGCCCCACTGCAGGTTTGTGGTTTGTAATTGTCAGCTCCGGGTCTGTGCTGCATTTGCAGAACTTCTACCACACTGTTCTCTTTATGATGCACGATTTTCATTACTCGGTGCCCCTGATTTCAGCATATGTTTATGGGAACAGCCTGCTATTTATTACTCAAAGCAGCATCTCATGCTGCACATCCCTGTGACAGGCAATTAGTTCCCTTTGAGTAATTAATTATTAACACAAAATTTATTTAAGGACTACTCCTCGTAAAAGTTATAATTATTTTTACCCCAAAAAGTATAAATAACACAAGCACTTAATTGCCATTTTGTTTTTTTAAATATTATATGTGCAACCACTCTAAAAATTGACAGTGCTCAGTAAAATAGTACCCCTTGAATAAAGCTGTCTGTGGCATGAGGACAGGAAATTATTATTGATTCGGACTGGTTTAAGTTGAAGGAAAATATTTGCAGACAACTGGTGAGAAGTTCTTTATAATTTTTTAGGCTTTTGCAGTAAAAATATTGATGGCATCATCCTTCTTTCTCAATCTCTAGTTAGAAAGAAATATGATTTTTTAAAGGTTTCACAATAACAAAAAAAAAAAACCAGAGAAAATATTAATTTTTTGTTCAAAACTATTTGCAAAATGCCCGAGGAAGAGAATATTTGTATGCCCATAATGAGCAAAAGAGGTAAAAATCCATTGCTTTGTCATAATTTTCTTCTTCCAGCACACTAAATAATATAAACCTTTTGAAATTTCCTACAAAACAACACTGCCATTTACAACGTCTTTGGTTGGAGGGCAATTTGCAGAGTTACAGCCTTTCAAATGAGCATATGTTCTGTTTTCCAGGGGGAAATCATATGGATGTTAGAGCAGCTACAGAGGGATGAACTATTTCTACGTAGTACCGGTTTCTCATCATTCTCCCTCTGCCTGTCTGCTCCTTCAAAGGATGGGCAGCAGCATGTGAGGAAGGATGGGATGTCAGACAAGCAAGAATGTCAGACATGCCTCTCGTTATTGGTGATAACTACCACACAGAAGGATTCTGCAGGAGGAACAGCTCAGCTTTCTCCCTTTCGCTTTACCAAAAATGACACCAAGAGAGGTTGAGCTCAAATCTGGAAAAAAAAAAAAAAAAAAAAAAACGAAAACCACGGAATGATCTTTTTTAGTGGGAAGGAGCCATGGAGTATCTGTGAAGAAGTGGAAGGAGTTCTGTGTCACCCTAAGTTTTCAGCCTTCTGATGTTTTGCATTTTCTACTGGAGCTTTTTCAGGCATTTTAATATGAACAAAGAGTGATGTTTTGTAAATAATACATTCCTTTCCAGGAAGAAGGACAAATTTATAGACTTCTAAGTTGGCCAGTGGGGTTAAAGAGGTGTTAACCTCATCCTCCAGTCCCTGATCAAATTCCAAAGACTAAATAAGTCAAGATCCCAAAATAAACTTCTTTCTTTCTCACACCTGACGCGTGAGTGTTATTTTTTCATGTCAATCTAGCAAGAGTTCTGAACATCTATCTGAATATCTTTACCTTTTGTACGTGAAAAAAAAAAAAAAAAAAACCAAAATAAAATGAAACAGGTGTGAGTGCCTCTCTGCAGCTGTATTTTACACACAGCCTCACTGCTCACCAGGACATTCTTTACAGCCACCATCAGATGGCCACTGCAGAGGACAGATCTCCTCATGCTACAGGAATGGTGCTTTAGACAAGCCCAAACCAAGCATTTACACCTCCACTGCAAACATCTGCACGGCTGAAACTTCATGCACTGCTGAAGAGGTGAAAAAATGTTGTTCAACATAAGTATCATGGAATAACGTTCATGTTTAAGTGTGTTTTCGCTCATTTCCTTCTGCCCACGGTGAGGATTCCAAAGTTACAGCAATATCTCCAGGTAGATCAAAAAGCAAAGAATGAGACAAGAATCAAAGCAGAACACAACCTGCAAAGAGCCCAGCAGCCTTTGGCTGTGCTGACCTGACCTGGATTAGGAACCTTTGCCTTCAAAAATCTGCAGGTGTCAAATTGCCCAGGAAACCTGACTCATCCTTCAGTAACTCCAGCTATTAATTGCCTTTGGAATATTACAGTTACAAACTGTGATTAAGCTGCTACATAAATGGAAATAAATCAGTGGGGGCCAAGTGCAATTCCAGGCTCATATTCACTCATTGTTGGAAGTTCCTTTAATATTTCCTGAGCTGCTCTTTCTTCTGCTGCTGGTACATTCACAGGAATCATCCTGGCACTGCTGAAAGGTCAAGTTCATTTTACAAAACCCAAGATGCAAGCAGCTACAGGCTCCCCTGCTGCTGTGCCTGCATTTCTTCTGCTCTCCTTTGAAGAAATACGATTCTATAAAAGCAAAATAACATTTGTAGTGACCCCACAATTACCAGCTTCATTTGATGATGTCCTGTGTGCATTCTCTACTTATGGGATGTCACAGGAAAAGGACAGTGGGAGGCTTCAGCTCTGATGAGTTTCTTCTGCCCGAGTGTGTTTTTAATTCCAGAAGATTCAATAAGGTCCAACTTTTAATATGGACCCTCATTTTTTCTTTTTTTTTTTTTTGTTTTAAGAGCCATTTCACCACATGGAGAAAGAGATATTATGCCATATTTATTATTTATCCAGCTTCTACCACCTCTGAAATTAAGAGCTATGTTTTCTCCCTTGTCTACAATAAAGTCAGGCATTTAAAAACAACTATGCAAGCATTTCAAAAACAGCATTGTACAAATGGTTTTTTGAGCATTCCCATTTTCACAGTCACCTCGGACAAATAACGTCAAGCCGAATGTTTTCAGTGCTTTGAGTAAATTAAAAACGAATTATTTAGGAGAGCTCAGAAGGAAGGGAACAGGAATTCATTAATTAATTTTGACTTAGCTGATTTGTGAGTGCTTAAATCAAATGACAGCAGCTTGGAGCCACAGGCTACCAGCTGAGCTACACACAACAGGAGGAAGCTGAATTAAAAACGTTGAAGCAGCAGAATAAAACGCAGCCAGTGGCACTCCAGGTCAGAGCCCCTGCACATGACCGACCCTGGTTGTGACCCAAGGTTGAAAGCTTTCAAAGCAACACTAACAGGAGACAGAAATTCAAGTCTGAAGGCTGCGCATCAATCAGTCCAAAGCCATCAGAGCTACCAGCAGACTCCACTCACCTGCCCGGGTGCTGTGCAGGCGCTGGTGACTCCAGCAAGTTCAGTGAACAGGAGAGAGCTGTGCACGTCTCTGTCCAAATGGGATATGTGTTTTCTGCCCTTAGAAATCAACAATCTGCCAGGGAAGTGAATAAACATTATTTTTCTAAGCTTAGTAGCCTTGCAAACTTCCTATCAGAACATAAATCCAAAAATTAACTCAAAAGAAAATAAATCAAAGACATAAAATATCTAGTCTTATACACAAATTATATAGAGACAAAAAAAATGCTGTATCACCTTTCAGAATGGGCATTTAATCTTTCAAGTACTGCTGCTTGCCTGTTATTTGCAGGTTAATCACTGAGGTTTATTTATCAAAAAATATATTTACATCATAATGAAAGTAAAATTCAGACTGTCTCCAGATACTTCAGAGTAATAATGAAAGCATTTCAAATACAGAATTTAGGAGAACACTTCAATTCTTTTCTCACAAATAATTCCACAGCAAGAACCTGAGGTATCTTGTACTCACATGACTGAGGTGGAATTCATTGGCCTAAATGAGGTGTTATGAACTGTAAAAATAAATCCTTCCTCAGCAGAAATGAATACAAATGAGTTACAATTGGTCTCTTCTTTCCCCAGAAAACTTCCTCTGACTTCATGGCAGCTTTCATGAGAATACATAAAGATTTCATTTTTCATGGTGGTTATCAATAGCCAAAATGTTCACAGGTATCAGGACACTGATACAGGGCCTTTTTCTGGGTTATGCGGAGGAAAAAAAATTATATAAGCTGGTCAATCAATTACGTGAAGTCAAGCAGAGCTGAAATATTCACAGTCCTGCCTGAGAACAACGCAGGACTATGCTTAACTTTGGCCATGTGGTTTCTCCTTCCAGCAGCAGTGCAGAGAACATCCTCCAGCACCAAGGAGCCAAGGTATTACCACAGGACTGGAGAATTGGAACAGCTTCCCTGTACATGCCAGTCTCACGTTAGATACAGAGTCTGGAAAGGGGACAGAAGTTTGAATCTAGCAGCAATAATGTGAAAAAACTCGCTGTTGTTCTAAAGCAGCTCTTTACAGGCTATTCACTATCAGAGATGAAACAACTCAAAAATGTTTTTACATCTCCGTTTTAACTTTTTTTTTCTCCCTGAATGTAGGTTAACACTCAAACCTTATGTCACCACTAAATACAGAGTTCCTTATTTGAGGTTGCTGTGTGGTGAGCTTATTTTTAATAACAATTACTAAACAGAATGGACAGGTGAGACTTTCATTGAAAGCTTTGGTCAGCCCAACAATGCTACGGGGGGGAAAATGTAAATGTGATCAAATAAGATAGCGGTAGGTAATGGTAAGAATGAAGTCTAACACTTGAATATGTTTATGAAATGCAGACAACGCACTGAGAAAACGTTAAACTTCCATTAAACCCTGAGAATTAGCCATGCTTTGGCAGCTTTGAGGCAAACAAAGAGCCGATGCAGACGCTGTCTGAATGCATTCCCTGCACCCAGCGACCGGTTGGGAACGAGTGCGAGTCCATCAACATCCCGAGAAAGGAGCAGCCCCTGCCGCATCATCTGTTCCGCAGCTCCCCACTTCACCTACAGGAACAAACAACTTCTCGGGGCCCTCAGAGGCAATCAGCAGTCACACTCTGCCTTACAAAGAAAACAGCAAATTGGTTTAAAGGCGCTCCATTTCGTGCTGTCAGCGCGTCGGGGTCGTGTTAATGAGATGGGACAGGTTGTGTGACAAAGAGAGCAGCGCGTTTCCCAGCGGTGAGAAGGGATGGGTTCATTGACCACTACACACAACCTCAGTCTCAGGCTGCTCTCCCCCCATTTGGCAAAAGGCCCAGCTCTGCTTTTTAGGCTCTCTGCTATATTTTAGGTTTGTGGGGGAGTTTTTGTTTTTGTTTTTGATTTGTTTTGTTTTGTTTTTTTTAATCTACGTTTTGGCTGAAAACAGAAAAGCGTATTCTTGGGGAAGAGATCATAGGCTTTCATCCACACCAGCAGGCTCAGAAATATCTAACCAGGCTTTAGAGGTCGGTCATCTCACACCACAGAGTGTCAGGGATGATCTTGTGTTTGTTTGATCAGACGTTTTAGCTACACTCTCTGCTATCAAACAAGGAGCTTTGATAAAGCAGCCAACTAAACTTTGTAGGCAAGAAAAAAAAAAAAAAGTGAATGTCCTTGAAGAGTGTTCCCCTTTCATGCTGTGATTAATTAAGCAATTAAAAGTATGATTGGTCTTTTTAAAGATGTCATAAGATATGGCAACTTCCCCTTATCAGAATAAATTAAGAACATCTCTTCAGTCCTTTTATAAAGGGCTCGAGTTGCAGGACAAAATGTAACATGTTTGAGAAATTGGAGTTTGCTGTTCTCAAATATCACTGCAAAGCAGGATGAGTCAGATGGGCAATGCCAGAGCTCGGGTCATAAATATTTTGCCTATTTCGATATTGCACCAGCAACTCAGGTTGCCAGATCAATAGACTTCAGCACTAATGATTTCAGCCCTGCAACGTGGAGCTGTTCTCCCCCAAACCCAAATGCCTTTCCAACAGCAAAACCTACGTGGAAGTCATCAAGAGTTTACTCACTACTTTACATTTGTGACCCCAAATCTGACTAAAATACAGGAGAGAAACAGACAAGACAAAAGCTAAGTATAAAACTAAAAATGAAATACCAGGTGTCTTTAAACATTACATTTTTTTAAACTATCAGATTGAAGACACAGTCGCAGCTCTCAGATATTCTCTCAGCATAAGAACAGATATCCCACCTCTCCTGTCACTTAGCTATCAAACAAAGGACCAGCAACATCCACCTGACTCGAGAGGCCTTAGGCAGATATCAGGAAAATCAGACCCTGGTACTTTGTCCTGGCTGCTCCCGAGATATTTTGAAATTGCAATTTATCCCTCTGACCAAGCAGAAACACAACTCTGCCACAAGCTATCTTTGACCACTGACAGAGAGGCTGGAGCATTTTAAGCTTTCTAAGTCACCCTTTGCTCACGACTACCTGTTGCAGTGACAATGTCTCCAGCATATTTTGGAATGAGAAGAACTATAATGAGAACGTGGAGCAATACAATCAACAGCTTAAACAAAATTTCCTGTCAAACCCACTCCTCCAATTTGTTACATCCCAGTGCTTGCTACGACTTTGAGAAGGAAATCCTTATTCATCAGTATGTTCTTATGACTTCACCATGATTTACTGATGTACCACTAAACCTTTGAAAATGCTAATTAATTCATTTACCATGGGGATACAACTTGTCCTTATTTCTGGCTTCCTACATACTTTGGCAATAATCATTATTTCAGACAAGGCACAACTGTTTGCAAGAACTATAATGAGAAAGGACAGGCTGCAAAAAAACACTTCACTATCTATTGCTTTTTCTCATTTTATTTTGCAATAAGCATTCAATAATAAGTTCTTTATACGCTGAAAATCAATTATGAAGAAACAAAAAAAATAGAGCCGGATGCATAGGAAAAAAAAATCAATGGCATGTTTAGAATTAACTCAATTAATCCATACAGCCCACTTAGTCCAAAAATGTCATGCAACAAACTGACGGACCATTTTTAAGGCAGGTGGTGGCACATTAACAATACAGATAAGCGAAATTTACTGGAAACAATTCACTTACCTCACACAAGTGCTGCTCTAGCCAGACCATCACTTAACATGTCAAATATCTATAACTATCTGATCCACTTAAATGGTTTAGGGAAATACAAGGAGTGGAATAATCAATTTTCAGAGGCAGAGAAGCATTCACTTGTGGACAGCTATGCAATCCAACTGAAGTGCAGTTTTTCTACAGCTACTTGTATGGAAGGATATTTAGAACCTGTCTGAATGTACATAACAGAAATATTTTTTAAAAGCCTTCAGGAATTTTGAGAATAACACAGAGGAAGCCTCACAAATACAAAATAAATGCGTATATAAAATACATTATTAAATTATCCAAC
Source organism: Chamaea fasciata (assembly GCF_029207755.1). NCBI lineage: Eukaryota > Metazoa > Chordata > Aves > Passeriformes > Sylviidae > Chamaea > Chamaea fasciata. Next base: position 5,920,371 of record NW_027094107.1, read on the forward strand.
CTTGCAGTGATTCTCCAGCTTCACTTAGACCAAAACCAATCTCTGGATCTTTTATTTTAAAGGGTAACTGTTGCCTCTGTTTCCTGGTCCTTGCACACCTAAGAGCAAATATTCATCTTTCCTCTTAAAAATGGAACTTTTTTTATCTTTTCATCTTGAAAAACTTTATTTCCATGAGAGCACGATATCTGAATTTGCTGTAAAGTAAAGGACCGCTCTCTCAGCTCTTTTGTTACGACACCGGAGTAGAAGGCAGTCCTGTGAGTATGGCTGAGGAACATCTAGTCCTGCTCTGCATGCAGAGCTGGGAAATCAGCATGCAATTCAAGCAATCTAAAGTTTACTGGATACTTTCAACAGGGAAAGACTAAAATAAAAACAGAAAATGGGAAATGTTCCGTTCAGCGTTTTGATACAAGCCACAATCCAAATTAGGTCATTAAATGCAAGCTGCGAAACTTAACTTTGATCTGCAAGTCACTAGAGAAAAGGGGAGCAAAGAAAAGCTGTGATAAACAACTCAATTTTCCAGTTTTTTCTCCTCACAGCTCTCCCAAGGAGATCCTACCATTCATTTGGAAGTTCTTTTCTTCCTCACACCTTGTCCATGGATCTGTTCCTAACCAGAGATAAAAGGACAAGTTTTCATTAGGGTGCAATTAGGCATGTACCTCCATTTCTATTAACTATGTAATGAAGAATAATAAAGGAAAAATAGGAACATTAACATTTTTTTGGAGGTAACAGATCATTCTTAATGGAAACCTTGTGCCTTAACTCCCTATACATGGTAATGAAACTGCAGCTCATTTTGCCAGTTCACGAGGAGAAAAAGGACAAGCATAAAAAAAAAAAAATAAAATGACACCCCACATCCCACCCTGCCCACAATGGAACTAACCAAAAATGAAATGTTTGCCTTCTGAAAATCAGTGGGAATTGTGCCTCATTTGGGGAAAACTTCCCCTCAATGCCCCCTTGTAAGTGATTTAAAATATTTTAGTAAGTACAGATTTACATACAGATCTATATTACCCAGAAACAGGCCAGAATTGTGAAAGTAATCTCGGTCAGAGATGAAAATAAGACTTGATCCAATATCAAATGAAGAACATGAACATTTCCCTATTGACTTCAGGAGATTTTGGATGGAGTCCATTTGCAGGCTGCACACTGAGAAGGATTTCTCTACTAACCTCCTTTGCCAAAGGAAGATAAAAATACATTAAAAATAATGACATTTTTTCAATTGGAGCAAAATGTCTGGTCTTCAGCTCTGGACCAGAAAGGAAGTCTTTATTTTCGCTATTACAGCCGAACTCATACATAGTTACAAAATAGAAACAAAAACCACAACAGCAACAAATCCAACCAACCAAGAAAACAAACAAAAAGAAAACAAACAAAAAGATGCAACCAAAAAAAAAAAAACCAAACCCAAAAAAACCCCACCAAAATCAAGACACCACCCAACACATCTCAGTTACTGAAACACATAAGGAAGTTATTTCCTCTGCAATTTTATTTCGGTTTATGCATTTACCATATTTCCCATTAAAAAAAAATACAAATTCACAGCAGCTGCTGTGGACCACATGTTGACAACCTAACTAGGAAGATGATAAAACATTCTATTACTTGTGCCTGATGATAGAGACAGCCATTCATCCATCAAAGCTAAACAAAACACCTCCAATCCAACCCAAAAAAAGTTTTTTTCTGTGAACTCCAGCTAACCTAACTAACAGCTTGTTATACAGGAAAAATTAAGAAGACAGAATTATAGGATACGATATGCTGGATTAGGCCAATTTTACTGAGCATAGTTTTACTGAGTATCAGCCACTGAGGTCAATAATAAAACTTAGAAAATCAGGGTAGAATCCATACAATAAAATCAGATGTCTGCAGGAAAGCTCTTCTCTCACACAAATTAGTTGAAGGCTGGCTTGCTGTAGGGCTTTTAATCCTTGAGATACACAACCTTTATTAAAATATCTAACTTTTACAGCTGCCTAATTCTATTTTTCACTTCTTACAACTGTCCAATCCCTTTCCTGAAGAGCGCCAGGCATTTGGCTTCAGTAATTGGAAATCACCTGTGTGAGGCTTCTGCAGAAAGCACAGAGGCTTCTCACTCCTGCTGAAACAAATATTTTCAAATCTATACCTAAAAAAAGAATCACACAGCTAAAGAAAGGTCACGTTGTACTACTTATTAGCAATGCTTTTGGTTTCTTTTTTTTATTTGCTTTCATCTAGTTTGGCTTGGCAAGCTTGTTCATTACCCTTCCCTTCATTCACATCCATATTGTGCAGAGCACAGTTTGACATGGCTTTTCTTTCCACCTTTTTTTTTTTAATGGCAAGATATCAACTGTTTTATTAAAAGTCTTCCATTCCAGCACAAATCCCAGAAAATGCTGCAGCAAATAAGAATGTGCCAATGTCAATATGTCTCTTTAAGCTGTTAAATATCTAGTTCTTTTCTGCTTGTGCTCTCTATATTGCTGCCACGAAGTTGAGGAGAACTGGAACCAGGCATTTCACAGCTTTCCCCTTGAGCTGCAGAACTCTGAGATGTTGAGAATTCTGTTTTTCCTTCTCTGCTGGAGACATGAGAGAAGATTTCAACCACACAGCTGTGGGATCACTTTGAAAGTCCTTCTGGCACACAGACTGCTGAATTTCAGGGGGTTTTCTCAGGTAACACTCCTCTTCTGTTCTCTGTGCATCAATGTCTAGCCTCTTCTTTATTTTTATCTTTCTTTTCTCTGTAATAAAGGTGAAGTCACTCAATACACAAACCCCTTTAAAACAAAAAAGCACAACTCCTCCCTTGCAGGGAATTAGAGAATGTATTGACTCTTCTCATAATTTCATCATTGTGTAAAACACTGAGAAAACTGGATGAAAAAGAAAGAAAGAAAAAAAAATAATCTTTATGCTGTTTAAATATTCTAAAAGGCCCCTGGTTATCATTCTCTAAGCTGAGGCAGCCCTGTGATCACCAGTCATAATAAAGGTGTATTACAGAGAAACTGCATATTTACACTACAAAAGTCGATCCATGTCCCAAAAATATTTGAAGAGTGCAATGGCAATTCAACTAGGCTGGGGAAAGAGTACTCCTTTTAAATAAAAACAGATTCCCTTAAAATTATATATGCATATTACACACACACACACATATAGATGAAGTAGGGGGAATCTGTTTTGAAGTTCCTACTGTTTGAACATTTGCTTTCAGACTGTGATGCAAAAAATCAGTCTCAAGCTGTACTCTTCACAGAAAAGCTCTGATCTCCATAAAATTGCAAAAAAAATAATCAAAATACTTCATTTACATTCAATGTGTAACCTGAATTCTTTTCCACACTCTGATGAGACAGGCTGGAGTTCTGTCTTTTCTTCATTTTCTCCAGCATGAGACATAATTTCTCTTTATAAAATCTGCCTGTAACCTCCAAGCATCTGCAGCAAAGCTCCCTACTAACATAGATTCTGACATGTTCTCCAAGGACAGCTGTCCTGGCTTTTCCAGGAGATTAAACCTCCTCTGTTATTTTACATGTAGGGTAAAATGAACCTGTTTTTAATCACAGGCACTGACCCCCAAGCAAACACTGCATTGGACCTGAGGCCTTGGAAAAGGCTCCCAAAATTGAGTGACAGCACTGGGATTGTGGGTGTGGCGTTTGAATAGAGCTGTGTGATATCACAGGGTGGAAAAATTGCAGTTTAAGGTTTTAGAATATATAAAGCAAGATGGAGGTTTTAGGGCAGAGGCTGAGTCCTTCTTTTTCACCTTCTTCATGGATCTGAGTGGAATTCTGTAATTGGGTAGAAAAATCCACATTGCGGGTCGTGGGTGGTTGGTTATTGGGTTAAAAGTAAAAATAATTTAGGTGTCATTTCATAACTGGACAGTTTGTTCTTAAAAGGCCTTGTAGAGAGATAGATACGCTCCATTTTTACTTAGCTAGAAGAGCTGTAGAACTCATGGCTTGTGAGACTGTGATATAGATAAGAATTAATAAACATCTGAGTCTGAACAAGAAACGCCGTCTCAAGCATTTAATTCCGACTCTGGAAAAAAAAATAAAAAATAAAAAATAAATAAAAATTTAAAAAAAAAATAAAAAAAAAAATAAAAAAAAACACCACAACTATGAACACCTTCATTGTGTTCAAGGGTGGAAACACAGTTGAGGTGACACATACCCAGAGCAGAGATGAGATACAATTTCCTGCTTCTCTCACCCACCCTGCTCAACCCACACCCTTCCACCTATTGCTCTTTACACGAGAAAAACAAAACCAAAAAACTGGGACAGACAGAAAGCTCCCAGAGTAGCTGGCATGATTTCCACTGTGCTAAATTCCTTCTTCCTGCAGGGCAGCCTGTGCAATCGCTGCCTAAGAGAGGCTTTTTTGCTGAGGGTTGACATTTGCAGCAAGAAGAGGCACAGCTGCCAAAGGAAGAGTAACGAGGCAGCCCCGTGGTAAAGAAACAGTGGGCAAAAGTATCCAAGAAGGGGAAGAAGAGCTGCTCCAGAGCACCGCTGTGGAAACTGGCCAGCTTTATTTCTTTTTTTCTGCAGTTTCTGTGGGCTTCAGACAGATTATTCATTACAAATATTTACCTGCCACGTCTTGGCATGTTTCTTTAAGATCTATATTGCTTGAGAGTGTTACTGACACAGAACGGGGTTCTTTCGATGTAAAATATTGATTTTCAAGTAAACTTGTCAGTGTGAAGGCTAAAATGGAAAAGGTGAGTTACAGACAAACCTTCTCAAGTCCTGCTTTTTTTATATAAAATATAACACTGATATAAAATATAACATACTAACTCAATTATTTTAGGCCAGGCTATCCCTTCATTTATCCTGGAATGGAAATTAGATGAATTTTCTCAGCTAACAGGAAAAGTGGAAGAGTATTTCTTCTTTTAACAGAAAAAGCAGAAAGATTTTTCTGACTTGGAGGTTTGCCAAGCCTTACAAAGTCAGATGCAATCGTGCTGAGAGGTTTGGCCTTCTCAGATTGAATCCCATAATCACATGCATCTCTGAAATGTGGACTTGTGCGCTCCTCCATTTTCTCAAGTTTCCATGTAAAGTTATGTTTTACTTTTGGAAATTACAAGGAAAGAAAATGTGTCTCATAAAGGAGGTCATTCCTCAAGATCTCAGTCGGGGAGGAACAAGTGCTCTTCACCATGCAGCACTGAACTGAAAATATTTCAGAAATGTGGTACCAGATTATTTTCTGACAATGTGCAGCTTCTCCATAGCCAGAGCCAGGATGATTAGACAACAGAAAAGTAATTTTTTTGAGCCAAAACCAGGTAAAATCTTCAAAGAAAACAACAAGAACACACCGAAAGAAAAATTTCTACGAAAATGAATAGTATTTTCTTACACAGAACTTCTGCAGCTGATGATCACTTTGCTAGTCTTGCACATACCTGTGTTCAAACCCAACAAAACACAAACATTTATTTACACACGTTCAGAGAAGGCAGTGACCATGCTGAGGCCCATCACACTACCAGGTTTGAAAGCAGGCAGGTAATAGAGAAGAGCCATCGAGGTGCAATAAATTCAAGCAGCTGCCTCGTCAGACTCATTTTAATTCCTTTAATCCCAGCACATTTCTAAAACTCCCTTCAGAAAGAATACAGTTATGAAATCACTTTGCACTGCTTCTTCCTGACCAGAGACAGCCAGCAAGAGCTCACAGGCTGTGCGTGGTAAGAGGGGTGGGAAAGAGAAAAAAAATTCAATTATTTTGATATTTACGTCAAGCAGGATGGAGCTCTTCTGTCACCATGATCTGGTGGAAGCATAAACTCTTGATTTGGTTACTCCTTTAATTTCACACTGGGTGGGATCCTCCTGTCAGTAAAGACAACAGGAATTTCCACTGTGATAGCCATGGCTGTCAACCTGTGCATTGGAGATCATTCCTTTACGCTGGGAGGTGTCTCATTTCTGTAGAACAAAATTAATAGTGGTTTTTGTTGGGGTTCTTTAATAGGTGTTTCCAAAACACAGCTCCAATCTCTTCGATTCCAACTGCTAAGTATTGACAAGCGTGCAAAAATAGCGTGTGGGTGATAGACTGGAATAGCATTTAAAAACAAAATGTGGAAATATTCTAACCTCATCATTGAAGCAGCAGACACAACAAAAAGACTCAATGTCTTTTTTTAAAGATTGGGATTTTTGTTTTGTTTTGTTTTTTTACCTGCATGCTACACACACATTTATTTGTTTTTTTGGTTTTTGTTATATAATTAATTTATTTATTCCAATATTCCTGCATTGCATTCCTCCAACCTTCCCTGGGCCCCCCTCAGAGGCAGACACAGCCCAGCACTGGTACCACAGTCTCACCTTTGCTCTCCTGGCTTCTCTTCAGAACCATCATCAGGTGGGACCTGCCCTGCCCTGGCTAAGGAGCCACCAACTGCACCCTGCAGAAATAAAATCACGTGGTAACTTCAGAGCTGGGATAAAATTCTTCTCTCTCCCCACACTCTCACAAGCTATCTAAAAGTATTGCCATTTTGGAGATTAAAGGTTTTACAGCTACATGATTAAACCCAAGGTGAAAGATCAGTGGTGGGGGGGGAAAATCTAAATTCTCCTCAGCCTGTTAAATTCAGCGTTTCAAAAGTCGTCATATTCTTCCTGCTTGCACTTAAAGGCCCCTAGTACCCTCCATCCCCTAGCTTGGTTAAATGACAGCATGGCCAGCCAAAGAACCCCCCCAAAAATGGCCTGTCTATCCTTTCTGGTCTTTACTCCAGAGCACTTTCCATTTCCCTATATAGCAGGATATCAAATGATATTTTTCTTAGTTTTTGAATTTCAGCTTTATATCATTATTCCTTACATTAAATCTGGCATGCATTTTTATTCAAAGCATCAACTTTCATCTGTATTCCATTTATGTTTTGACAAGACTGAGGTTATTACTTTCTCCTACTTTTCTGCCTGATTATTAGGCTTACATGACTTACACAGATATTTATCAGCCAAGCTGAAGAAGCTACTCTGCCTCTTGTTAGGCATCTGCATTGCTGTTTCCTGTGCTGACTTATAGGTAATAGAATTACATTAAGGCCCCAGCACTGTTTATTGTATTTGATCAAATTTGTTTACAAATGGAAATATTGCATTCGAGCTGCATTAAGATACATCATCTCCAGAGATCTGCAGATATTATTTACTCATAGGGAAGCTTTCTGAACGTATTAATAGTTACTCAGATCTTCCAGGTACCAATTTTCCTCAATACTTTTGAGACAATAGATGGCATACACCCCATTCAAATGAGATATATTCCCTATATCAATGGATAGAGAGCACAGCAGCCTTTTGCAGGGCTGCGTTTCTGGCAAGGACAAACACGCTGCTAGTGTCAGGCTCCAGTTCAGCTTAAATTAAAGCATAACTATCCTGATTCCATACTATAGCTTTGTTCTAAAACAGCAATTAGTGATGATAAAGGTAACAAAGCATGAATTAAAACAAAGCTGCATAAAGCATTGCCTTCACATAGTATGACTACACAGTTGTTCTTCAGAAACCATGAATTATTTATCTCACAAGAGCATTTAATTGTCCCATCAAGCTAATGTGGAAAATGACAGTAGTGCAGTAGAAGAGGAATATCATGTGAACGTAAAAAAAAAATATGCAATTATTGGAATCCAGGCCATGTGACTAATATCTTATGAAGCTGTGACAGCTTTGAGTGCAGATAAGATTACACCAGAAGTCCATGACTGTTTCACATTAAACCCTCACCTTTATAACTGTGCATGTAACAGATTTGGAGGATGAGATGGAATTATGCAGATTGTATTTAGAAGATTTAGACCAGTGAGTGCTGTCTTACACAGCCTTACCCTCCAAATTACACAATCCTATTTTTTCCTGAGACTACCTTCTAGCTGAAAGCATTTTCTGCATATACAACACTTGCAACGACCAGCTATCTTTAACAGCAATGAGACCATTAGATTTGAGCACAGAATATCACTTACCCTCTGTTTTCTGCACATCTCTAATCATTAATACTAACACCCCCAAAAAATAACCAAGCAAGCAAATGAACAAGAAAAACTCATCCAAAGAAAATGGATTACAGAGAAGTGTTAGTGTTTTGTTTCCCTTTGCAGAATAAAGACATCTTGTGTTCTTATCTCCTTCCCATATAAGCTTTACAATAGCTACTTCAGAAGAAGTCAAATCAACCGATTAGTGTTGTTCTGTCTCCACAAAACAGATCAAAACCATGAATAATAAAAGCTACTCTTAATTTTCCAGTGTGAAGTTACTACCAAGGATGTAGCTGTGACTGAAAAAGGTAAGCAGGGAGATATTCTTTATTTGCTCACTGGCTTGGAAAAATACTAATGAAATTACTTCTTTTTAAAAGAGAAAAACATTGAGGTTTTTGGTTGGTTTTTTTTTTTAGTCTGTTAGCAACTGGTATCACAATGTATTTTCTGCAGAATGCATGGCAGTATGTCCTCATAGAGCCATAAAAGAAAGTTGCCTGTATAACCCGGAAAGGAGGCAATTTACTGAAATTAGGTAATTCACCACTTGGGAAAAAGTGCTCTGTGCTCTCCCTGGAAAACCCCACAGCATCTCTAAGGGAAGGCAGGGCATTCTCTGCCTTGTGCTGCTCATCAGCCAAACTGCAGGCACTGCAGCTCATTTGGAGACTGCAGCCCTGGTTCTGTGCCTGAGGTGTTTTGATTTTCTGAAATTCTTTTCCCAGGGAATTTTCTGGAAACAGGAGGAGTGTTTTTGTAACTGTAACTATGTTATTCATTCCTTTTCCTAGGAGGGACTTCTTGATGTCCCTCTGGTCTGACCAGTGTGAGTGAAGAGGTTTTGCCTTTGTGTCACCAATCAAACCGGTCTGTGTAAAATAGCACAAAAGGGAGACACATCCCAAAAATAAAGGAGCCATTTTCAGCCTTCTGAATCTCAGAGTCTGTGTTGCTGTGGTGTAAAACAGCGTCAGAAGACCTGTCAGAGAGCTGAAGCAAATCTCACAGCTCTGGGCCACTCCTGAGTGCAGCTAACACAGCCAGGTCACAGGCAGGACGTCCCCAAGTGACCAGGGAGGAAAGGATGTTTCAGGGGCCTGTTCCTAAAGGATCTTCTTCTGACTAGAAACACAAAGATTTTACAGCAGTTATTGGCAGACCTCAAACCAAACGACTTCCAAGTGGAAAATCCCTTTTTGTGTTTTCTTTGGCTTTGCTTTGCTTTCTGCTGAAGCTGAACTTTTTTTTTTTTTCCCTCCAGAAAATCTTGCAGTTTTGAGTTCTGTTGGTAGACTGAGAGCTATTTGTAACATTGTCCTTCCCAGAGATTGCTTCTAAACTCCATCTGCTCCTTGGCTCCCTCCCAGCAGGCACAGCCCCAGCGTTGGGAGAACAAGGGAGAGGGGTTAGCACAGACAGCCCCCAGGGCACGCCAGGGCTGCAGGTGGGTGTGGAACTGCAGCCCAGGAAAACCCTTGGGGTTTGAGTGTCAAACATCTCTGCAGCCTCAGAGTGATGCTTTAAGTTTTAGATGTGATTTAGTTCAGACTCTGTGCTGCCCAGGGGTGCAGCTCTGAGCTCACATTCAGTGTCACTCAGCTCTGCACAGAGTAGGGACACAAAACAAATCCTTTTCCTGCTGAACGCCAAGGACAACTGGGACAAGTTTTCAGGCCCAAAAGCACAAATAAGGATGGCTGAAGAGAGAAAACAAGAAGGATGGGAATCTCATAACCTGAAGCTGGAATTGGACAATTAAACCCCAAGATGTAAATGGACCAAAATTTATCAAAGTGTGAGACCTTGTGACCGTTTGTCCATTTTGTGACCATTTTGGGCCCACCTTGGGTGTAGCCCTGGCCAGGCTCTTATCCTGCCTAAGGTGTGTCCTGAAAGGCCTTTTAATAAATATCTACTGTGGCTGTGTCCAGTCTCTGTTCCAGGTCAGCCTTCCCAAGGCGTCAAGAGGAGCAGCACTGCTGGGCAGCAGCCAGGATCCTCCAGCCCTGTGGGCAAGAGGAGAAGTGGGACAGACTTACAGGGGACACTTCAAACCCTCCTGACTCTTCCAATGACATTTAAGCCCAGTGTTGAGGTGCAGCTCCAGCTTTTTGTAACTGATCTCTCCAATGTGCCATTATCTTGTGCCATTATTATTCCTAACACTTTCAGACTCTTATTTTAAACACTGCACAACAATAGAATGTTTTTTTTCCAACCAGGAGCCCAATCCCCTCTTGTTTTCGAAAAGTCCAGCTCCCTCCTGCAAATGGTCCTTCTACTTCACTTTAAAAACAAAGCTAGAATTCATTCTGAAAAGTTAATGAATGTTTACTTTTTAGTTACATACTGCATTTCCATAATTCTTACATTTTTCTGACTTAATGGTAACAGCAGGTATTGCAACTGCAAGTTCTTCCCAAGAAGCAAAATCTGTTCAGATTTATGTTCCCCATCACTCAGGCACTTTTCCCAGGGAGGCAAAGTCCATTTCCAGTTTTCAAGGTGATCACTGCCTCCATGGTTAGTTATGCTTCCTCTGACAGAATTTCTGCCTCTGGACAGAATTTCAAGGCAGTATAAACACAAGTGAAGAGCATTTGAGAATATAATTTTCACTCCTGTGAGGATGCTTTCAAAAATTATCAGCCTAGTACCCCCAAAATGTAATTTGATTTGCAAAGGAAAATGCATTCTTATATGGATGCTTTGCATATCTTATAACCCGTGTTGCATAAAGCTGCATTCTGTGCTCCCTGGGTGTAGAAAATCGAAATAGCACTGATGACACAGTATTGACAGAAACATTTTCATGTTTAAAGCAAAAATATTTTGATGGCAAAGTGCCTTCCATATACGACACCAGTTATACGTATGCCAAATATGGAATTCATTCAGAATTATTTTGCTTCTTAAGTCTTACAATTTCCTTTCCATCCTGATCTGAGTTTAAATTTGAAATTCTCACTTTATAACCACATGCAGCAGCAGGCATATTTCATTCTGCCAGTTCAGAATCTGTCCCGTGTCCTGTGGCAGACTATTTGACTTTTCAGTGTCAGCACAAATGACTACCCATTAGAAGATTTAAAAATCTTAATAATGTCATCACTCAAGTGTTTTCCACATTCATCTACATCTCACTTAAGTTTGGAAGGTGAAGCAGATTTTAGCGTAGCAGTGATAGCAGCTCTCTACAAGGCAAGCAAAATGAGTGTCATTTATCCCCCCTCAGGCTTCAGCAGAACCTAAAGAGTTCCACTAAGAGCAAAATTAACTGGTCTGAGTTTTGAGAGCTCCATGTGCTCTGCTTCACATCTGTACAACTCCAGAATTTTGGGAGAGGTTTAAACAGTCCCAGGAGCTAATTTCTTTTTCCAGCCAGGCTTTATGAACACTTGATTGCCTCACTTCCACAACAAGACTGGATTGATCCTCATAGCCTGCAGCTTGTACAAGTCTTGGGCTTCCCATCTTTGGAACCAGAGAATCAGATAGGTGGGAAAAGACCCCTGAGAGCACTGAGTCCAAGCTGTGACCCAACAGCACCCACATGGCACTGAGGCCCATGTCCAGGCTCTCCTTAAACACCTCCAGGGACAGTGACTCCAATGCCTGATCACAGAAAAACTGCACCAAACAGCTCCAGTTATAACAAGTGGGGCAAATTTAAAAATAGTTAAAGCCTCGAAGATTATTCAGCTTAACATGACAATTCCCATAGAAATAATTTTCCATTGACACCCCATCTTTTAAGAGGTGGATTTCTTAATATTAGATGTCTACTAATACTGGACTTCCCTCTTCAGAAATAAATGATGTGTTGTACTTTAGGACAACTGGGTACAGCTCTACACAGTCTTTTTCTTTGTAAAGTTTTGGAAGCACTTGTGTCTGGAAAACTACATCCCTGAGTGTTCAAAGGGCTGACAACACTGCCTTTGAAAATTTGTGAAGGGTTTTAGAGAGTAAAAGGACCATAAAAGAGTAAATGTAGCATCTGTCTTCAAAACTGGTGAAGAGATGGAGCACTCAGATAGGTGTCCTGTAGAACCTGTGTAGTCCACAGCGTGAAGGTCTTGAGAATTATGTTTCTGATCTCTAATAACACATAAACCTCTGCTAAGACTTTTCCAAAACTTGAGGGAAATGTTTTGTCTCTCTCCCACTTGGATTTTCTGGTGTCTAATAAATACTGTGACCTCAATTGCAGTTTTCCTCTCAAAGACAATTTGTAGCCCCTCTGGAGAATGGACTATCATGTTACTCTATTAGAATACAGAAGTCATCCTCTTCTAGTCAACTCATTTGTATGGCATGTGGGTATTTAATATCTTTAAGAGCATTCAACAGCTTACAAGAAGTCTGCCAAGAGGTCAAGGAGTTATTAGAATACAGACAGCCATATTCACGCTGAGGAGGATCACATGCATTTAATTTCATTATGAGCAGAAGCAAAACCCCAAAGCTTTCTCATGTCAGGCAAAGGAATTAAGATCTGAGCATATACTCAGCCACTTCTGCCTCACCCTTGCTGTTTGAAGCAATCTGCAGACACAGATTCACACTCGTGATACATCAAAAATACAGATCAGCCCTGCTCCCTCTGCTCCTTACTAGACCAAACCACGTAATTCCGGTTAATATAATACTTTCTTAGAACATTTCAGAGGAACTGAACCATTTTCTATTTTAGATGAGGAAAACTTTTTCAACACAGATCAATGGCCCAAAAAGTCTTTTGATTTGGGGTCAGTCAAAACTTGTGTTCTCTTTAACGTACAAAGACACAGTACTTCTAAGTCCCCATAATTAAGAACATTTTTGGGCAACAAGGTCTAGATCTTCATCAAAATAAATTCCATAATATGCACTGCAACCAGAGTAAATAACAAAACCAAAGGCATTCAATCCCAGTGGCTCATCTGTTTTCACCTCAAATAGGTAAAGGCATGATATTTCAGAGCATAGAAATCTCTACTTCATGATCTACAAGAGGGACGCTGAAGAACTTGTCCCTTAATGAAGCATGCAGCCTTGGAAACAACCTGATGGAAATTAAGAATGATTTCCCATCTACCTTTACCCTCTCTGAGCAGTGAAGGGGGCAGAGGGGTCCTTGGCAGCTGGGCAGCCCTTGCACTGACAAGGTTAAACCCCTGCACATCCAGGATTAATCCCTGGGGTGACAGAGCCAAAGGGCTGGGGCAAGTTTCCCCAAGCCCTGTGGTGCTCTGAGGCACAGCATTTCAAGGGCTGAAGCCAGACAAGCCTTCTCAGTCATATTCACAACCTCATTTATCTATTTCCTGCAGGCTTGGAGTGCTCCCAGACCGTGTTCACTATGTGTCACCCAGAAAAAAAACAAAAAACATATCAGATTGTGATTTAACTTTTAAATTAGTTAAGTTTTCTCTTCCTGGAACATCTGCTTTTGTGATGCTTTCCATGTGCCACAGGGTGTTGTAGCAGTAATGTATAGTTACAAGTGGACTGCACTTGACAGCCATTAATACTAAATGACATTTAGAGCCATGCTGATGCACAGGGAGCCCTGCTCCCTTTCTGCATCTTTTTCATGAGGATAACACAAGGCAGCAGCAAAAGGGAAAGCTGCAGAACTCCAGTTCACAGGTTCAGCTGATGGACAGGGAGTCGTACCCAGAAGGATGAGCTTTCCCTCCCTTAAATAAACAGAATAAGAAAATTCAGTGTAATAGACAAAGCAATGAATGCAATTGTGTCTGTACTCCTGGAGCACACTTCCCACAGCCTGCCACCAAATGTTACTGGAAAATATAAATCCAGGATGACTTGTCTTGAATGCAGCAGATAAGGGAAGCAAACAAGGAGCAGTAACAGCTGTACACAAACTGGTGAAGGGCAGCAAAGGAGAAACAAAACTGTGTGGGGATAACAGGGAAATCTGCTTGGCCACTTCATATATTCAGAAGGTAGATGTCCTGAGAAGCATTTGGCAGTTTGCATCTGTTTTGCCTGTAGAAAAATTGGAACATTCCTCTTCAAAAATATTCAGAGCAAAAGGAGTTGGTTTTCTTTCCACTAGCAGTTAAGGTGGTTGTGGGCATCTGACTTCATGCTAATTTTTTTTAAAAAGTCCTGGATGAAAATTTTGCAGAAATATACCATCCTGGGAAATACTAAGTTCCAAACCATATCGAAGCAAAGGTGCTGGGAATAAGAAATGGACTCAAATTCACTCCGTGAGGGAAAGTCTAAAGGGCACAGCTCATACCTCAGGTCAGAGAGCTGTGCTCCAGTACCAGCAGAATGACCAGCATCCCTTATTCACATTCATTCCATAGCACTGTGTATAAATATTTTACAATTCACCTGATCATATTTACTACAAGAATTTTAAATGTGTATCTGGGATGTATATTTCTTCACCAGCATGGGAGTAGTGTTTTTCTGGAAAAAAAACCAAACAAACAAACCCGAACAACAAACAAAAAATCATTGCTATAAATCCTGTCTTCAGTAGCTACCTGGTGAAACTCTGTAAAAATTGTGAATTAAACACCCAGAATAGCAGGGTGAAACAAAATTAAAGTGCTATTATTTTGGTGCTGGACATGAAACAGGATTTACAATTCCACTGACCCTCCTAGTAAAAACAACATGAGATAGATAAGGGAAACTAAACCTCTGGTAAAAACCTGTTTTTTTCTGAAATTCTCCTGGGAGATCCTTAGATGATGGCAGCAGCTGAAACAACTACTGATGTCCTGATGTCAGAGGCTCGAGGGAATGGTTGCACAGAAAAAAATAATAAAGAGGTTTTAATCAGCCTTCAGTAAAGAAATGCTGTGGACAGAACTCTCTCTCTCTCTCTCTCTGAATGGAGGGATTTTACAGAATTATGCCTTCCTCCTCATGCAAAGGAACAAGGTTCCCCTTGATTTGTACAATGAGACAGCACAGAGCCACATCCAAAGTCGGTTTCAGATAAATCCTGCCAAGGCAGGGATGCACCTTGGCAAGCAGGATCCCAGGGACAGCCCTGGCCACGGCTCATCCTCGTGTCGCAGCAGTGCCAGCAGGCACCAGACCCAGGGTGCTCCAGCAACACTGAGAGAACCAGTGGGGCTGGCTCCAATTAAGGTACAAACAGCCCTGCTGAGTTTATTCCATCCCTGGAACTTCACACACGTGCTGGAGCTATGGCCAACTCACTCCTCTGTTCTGAGAGTAACAAAGAACCTGTCTTCGTTTCCTTTTCCCATTTAAAATGACTAACATGTGGCAAAGCTGATCCCACCAGGAAGATAATATCTCAGAAAAGCAGTTTTTGGGTTTTCTTTTTTTCCCTTTTGAAATAATGGGAAGCTTTTACTACATGCACTGTAATTTCACTATTACTTCCATGTCTTGTTAGGAAAGCATTAAACTGTGGGGATGTACAAACCAGAGCTATTAACTTATTTGATGACTTGGCTTAGTTATTCTATTAGCATACCTGATGACTAATATTAAGAATTCCAACACAGATTGGGACTGCAGCTGGAAAATCTAAGATCTCACAGTCTGCTTTGCTTGAAAGAAATTATATACATATATCTATCTATATCTATATCTCTACATATAGATAGACAGACAGACAGACAGACAGACAGATAGATAGATAGATATTGGTATTGGTATTGATATTCAAAGAAAGTGACTGAACAAGTGCACTAGAGGATTCATTTCCAGCAGATTGTGCGCAGAGAGCAATGGAAAAGCAACGTGACCACCCTTGAAAACTAAAGTAATTTAAAAGTACCTGTGGCTACAGTACAATCTGTCACAATTCTTATTAATAGCAGTAATTATTTAGTTTAATTATTATTATTTATTCAGTATAAGTATTTAAGCTGTATTTAGTTGCCTTCCAGGAATTCCAAGTAACTCTTCTGGAGAGCAAACATCACCTGTGTGCATGCTGGGCACAGGCACACCCACACAAATATGAATCAAACTGGCACAGAAACACTCCCTAGAGCACTGCAGAGGTGCCAGAATGCAGCAGCCCAGAAGCAGCACAGAATTGGGTGTGACTCTGCCATTTTTGGTACTGCAGAGATTTCTGCAGTGCTCTGGAGCTGCACCAACTTGGGTTGGGATGAGCTTCATCCCAGGAGTTCCAGCAGCTGTCCACCCCTAGGATGGAGATTATCTGCACTGTTGTTTTTATTAAACCTCAGGCTCGGATTCCATGTCCACTGTTAGGTACATAATGCATGAGGGATGCATGCAGCGTGCCATGCCTTGGAATGAAGAGCAAGAAAGCAGCTCAGGCAGGCAGAGTGTTCTCTCCTAGCAAAAAATCCGAGGGAAAACTGCAGACAGCATTATTCTGCTCAGAAAGAACTTCCCCCCAAACTGCATCAGCTGCTCACATCATAACTATTCTGAAATCATAACTGGCAGTTCTCCCTGCCAAGGCTTTTGTTTGATAAAGGTCAGTAAAATTTAAGAGTGTTAGGACGTTTATCTCAAAATAGCAATTCACTCCTGGAACTGGAATTTACAGGAGGAATTCTGCCAAAACACTTGTGCTTGAAGTTTATGCTGATTCATCCAGCTGAAACTTTGGCCACTGGCTGGGGAAGTAGTACACCAGACAACACATAAAGGATGATAAATGCAAAGAGGACATGCAGGAAATAAAAGCTGGAAGAACTCCAAGCACCTCCTCAGGCAGCAGAGTGTACAATCGCTGCCACTTGCAGCAACTTAGACACAGCTGCTGGTGCCCAAAGTTGAGATGTTCTTCGTGTAATCAATACATAATGACAGATAGAGAGCATCTAACTGGAAAGTCAAGCCCAGATAACCAAGCAGCATCTGGTCCACACAAATTATCACTGGGCTGGACAGAGGAAAAGGAATCAAGGCCGGAATAAAAAGTCTCTGATCCGTGTACAGTCGTTCCAGGTGTGACAGTGAATCCCTCAGGTCACCCAGAGAGCAGGAATGAGGAAAGGAGGGCAGTGGTTTGCAACCACCCATCCTTCAGAGAGAACACAAACAGCAGCTCAGCATTTGCTGGCCACAGCAGCATCCTCAGATGTCTCCTCTCCTTCCTTCAGCAGGTATTTGGCATTGGGCAGGGAGGCAGAGGGAACTCAGCAGGTTTTGTCCTTCTGCACAGCAGAGTGGCAGATCTCAACTACACGAGTCTTGTATCTCATCCCAGAATTTGCCCAAAGTAAATTTTTTCTCTTAATGTGCACATTCACAAATACACACAGTTTTCATCTCTTAGTTCTCCTCCCAAATGCTCACACACTCTTCAGAAAGGAAATAAATTGTATCACTGTACTCTAAATAGCCAAAGCTCCTGAAAACAGCTTTCAGATAAAAAGGGAAAAGAGATTATTAAAAACATAATTTCACAATTAGAAATGTGAAATCAGGATATGTGTCTTCTATTTGCTAAAGAATTGCCTTGTCCCGTTGAAAACCCCATTGCTCTGACTGCTGTGTGGTACTTGGAAGTGATTGCTGGAGATCAGACTAGCAAAAGGCCATGATTAGGGAAAAAATATTCCAGTGCCAGGTTTGTGTTCTGGTCCCCAGCCTGGAGGATTGATGGTTCTGTGGTCTCCAGACACAACCCCAGCCTCAGCTGAAGAGAAAGTGCAGCCCAGTGCTCTGAGGTAAGCTCATATTTTGAAACTCCCTCTGTAGGAGCAGCTCCCCTCTGCTGTTTGTGCAAACAGGGAAAGGGCAGTGATGAATTTCTGCATGTTATGAGCTCCACGAAGGTTCATCACACTCTGAGGGTTGCCAGCAACCTCCCAGAAATGGCTTAACAAAAAATCAGCCAGACGGCTGATAGAAGGTGTTTTGAAAAAGTAAAAAAGGTTTTAATTAAAGCAAAAATAACAAACCGTAAAAAATAAAAGGGTAAAAGCCGTGCACAGTGCAGGGAGGTCCCTTGCACCTGCTAAGACACCCCAAAAATGCCCTGAGAATCTCCGTGCTCTTTCAAGTATTCAAAGATCCAGGAGGGGTTTTTGGGATGCTGCCCAATAAAAAATAGCCACATTTCTTGAGGAACAGCTCAAGGTTCCCAGGGATGCCTTTGTTTTTAATTTTTTTTTTAATTTTTTTTTTTTTTTTCAATTTGCACTGGGCCAATTATGGTGAAAGGTGATGAGCACACCCAGGGGGACAGGCACAGAACCAGGTCACCCCGCAGCAGCCCCAAGGATGCAGAAAGCCACGCCAGCAGCAGCTCTCAGTCATTTACAGCACACTCCTCGCTGGCTGCTCCAGGGGAATAAAAACCTTCGGAGTTAGTGCCCGCATGGGAGGTCAGTGTGCTGTAAATTCCCATCCTACCTGGTGCTGCAGTCACTTCCACGTGTGTGGCGCTCCAGGCTGAATTAATGGCTACAGCCCTGCCTGAGCTAAACAAGCTGCTGTTCCCCAGTTCAGGGGGCGCTTCTCTTTCACTTCAGTTTGTTCAAGCCTTTTGATTGTAAATTCCTTTGGGCAGGGAGTGTCATATTTACACAGAGAGAGTCTGCTTGTGGGAGGATTTTGTAGCTGCTGCTGTAAGAATAGTAAACATGAGAAGCAGAACTGGCAGAACAAAAGCTTAACAAAAACACGAATCACCACAATTTCCAATTCCAAAGAACCTAACTAGGGTAAGGCAAATACTTCGAGGATTTAGTCAAAACAGCTCTTCAAAACCTGGAAATGTGGGGTGCCTACACTTCCTAAACAAACAGAACATTTCTTTTGGTTTGTAATCCCTCCTTAGAAAACCCCAAGGTGCCAACGGAGCACCAAAGCCATAGACAATAGTGATGGATTTATTGTTACCTTATTTATTATTTACATTGAAATAATGTCCTGAGACCAAATCCATATTTTTTTTCTGCTAGCGTAGACATTCCTTGTGAATGTGTCTTTAGCAGACTTGTGCATTTAGTAAAATGTTTAATGTGAAACTAAAAAAGAGCTGAGAATGGCTGGGACCTCAGACAGTGAACCCACTATCTACACTGCTTCTAGGATCACCTTCTTCCTCTCTGCACTTGCCACTTGCCAAGAATCATCTGACAGCTCTCATTTCCATCCCCCCATCTCCCTGGGGCATGGCTTATCTCTTAATTCCTCACACAGCACCAGCTTGTGCCCGTGGCCAGGGGGCCACAAAGCCCCACAGGAACCACCAAATGCAGTATGACCACCCTGCAGAGGCAATTGAAGAGTTAACAGCTTTTCCCGAGGCTAAACCCAAGGTCTGAGGCACTCTTGATCATTAAGCTACAGGATTTTTAATTCACTACGTTTCTAGATCAAAAAAAATTAATTAGCTTTGCATGGGGGCCACAACGCAACAAATACACCAACAACTGTGCTGATAGGACAATGCAAGAGCGAGAGCCAGGGATTAAAATGTTAGCAAAAACTGATGTTGAGTGATAAAGGTTACAGTACCTACTAGGTGCCCGCAGTAAATCAAAATCATTGGGAAAACTCAGACATATGTGGCAAGAGCTAATCTAATCATACAGTGATTGGTTTGACAAGCAGCTTCTGATTACAGCTTATGCAAGTAAGAGGAAAAAAAGGGATATTTCTAAATTTATGAAATGAAACCAGATGTATTTTGGTGCTTTCTTGAGTTGGCTGAAAGCATGCAACAGAAATGTTTCATGGGATCATATCTGTTTTCATGGCAGAGTGTCAAAACACAGGTTTCATCTTGACTACTTTAAGACATTTTCTTCTGAAATGTTGACATTTACATTATATCTCAATTGGGCATTATGTCAAAAAAATCACTTTGTTGCATGAAAAGTTAAGGTTTTTTCCAGTATCTCTCTTTTATTAAAAAAAAAAAAAAAAAAAACAAAAAAAAAAACCACCAAAACCAAAACCCACCAGTTTTGCAAGTTAATAGTATGTAAAATCTGTTTTCCATGTTTTGGAACATGCACCTATTTATTAGGGGCTTTTTTTAAGTTATCAAGATACAAGTTTCAATTCACTTGTTTGCTCACTTGGGCATAGAAGTCATGTATGGCCTCTTTAGGATCAGGGCTTTTGATGTTCAGGTGGTTGAATAAACTGGAACAACTGAAGTTAAAGAAAATATCCACTAAACTCTGGATGTTTCCAGCTTTCAGCAAAGCTAAAGAATTTTTAATGCAAATACTATTTTAAATTAGCATGGAAAAATCAGAATTAAGTATTATTTCTGGATTCAGGAACAAATTTAGATTAAACCTTGCTTTAGGATATATCAAGCATCTACCGATGCAAAATATTTTTACCAAAAACGGTCACTGAATAAAGGGGGGAAGAACTCATAGAAAAGCTTTTATTTGATCATAGTTATTATTCAAGAATGCTAAAATAAACTGATAATTACTTTTAGAATGGAAGTTAAGTTGCTGATGTACTTCAAAGGGGAGGGCAGTCAGGTGGAGTGCTTTTGACAATATTTCTCCCAAGCTTTGAGCACACACTGCTAACAGTCTAATGAGGCGCCTTTCCAGTATGAACTGCAGGTCAGAAAAATCCACGATAAAAGTGACGATTCTCTTTTTGAAAATCTGTGGGTCAGAGAAGAGGCACGACGTGACTACGCAGCAACTTTGTGATGTTAATTCTGGCTGTGTTCCTGCCTTTCCCTCTCCAAAGTGGTGCATTGTCAATCTCCTCACACATCACTGATGACAGTAATTTGCTCGCCTGCTAACAGATGAAAAAGCTTTCTGTTATGAGATATATTTAATAAAATTTTCCCTCTCTCTCCCTCTCGGGCCCATTATTAGCAATCGAAATGTGTTTATTACGGTGAAAAAGGTGGTGCCTCAAGCTGAGGGCTATTGTCACTCTCACACTCATTTGAAAGCCCTGCTGAAAATACACCAGCACAATACACCACGGAAAGAATCTGTGTCACAGCTCCCAGCCTCAGGGTGCCCACCCACCCCAAAGGCCAGCATTCCTCCCTTTTCTTAGCTGGAAAATCCTCTTTGAAAACAACATCACATACTCCATCGCCTTCATATTTACTCTGGAAAAGTCTATGTCTCCATTAACATCATGTACAGGTTGTCCTGCCAGAATAACCAAAAACTTTGTAGGTAGAGGCAATACATTTGCTCTAATTAAACAGTTTCCTCAATTTAGAAAAATAACTACACTGTCTTTATTTTCTCCTGCAGAGAACATCTAATACATTTGGCTAAAATGTTAAGAGATGGTTACAGATGGTAAAATGCTTTTCTGCATTTCAGTGCCCCAGTCACTCGGGTATATTTGCATCTCTGTGTTTTTGTTGGTTTTGCTCTTTTAAGGTGAAATGTCTCATACTTGCCTCTCAGAGCAAATAAAAGTGTTTGAGGTCTCAAGAATCTCAAGAGTCAAGAAAACCATTTTCTACCAAACAACCCTCTCAGTTGGCTTGAAATGAAATGTCAGCTGAAAAACCCCACAGCAAAGCTTGGTGCTTCTCATTGACAGTATCATGAACAGAACTCACAGTGCTGCTGCTCTTTTCTTTACTTTTCCCCGTCTATTTTCTCCACCTGTGTTCCAACCAGACAGTTGTTCCTCTGTGGATGTGGAAAGGAAAGAGAAAATCAAGGCCAAATTCAGTTGTTACCTCTGACAGCAGACCAAGAAAGCAAAATCTTTTCTTAAATTTGACTTTTACTTTGGCTTCCCATGCCAGCTGCACAAGTTGTTCTGTCCTGGTAGTTGTTGACAGTAGCTATAAAAAGCATAATATATTCATTTTCAAATTTGAACTTATAAATAACAGTTCCATGACAGCTGGACCAGACATTTTCCTGTCCTAAATGAGGTGTTCTTAGGGAGGAACAGGAGAAAGGAGAGAGAGAAACAGGCACTTTTTGGCACTGCAGTTCTACTTTTAGCTTGTTCACTCTCTAACCCTCTTTCTCTCATTCAGAATTAACTGATAAAAAGGATTACACACAGCAACACCATTAAATGAAAAGAAGACCATCATCTTGGCAAAAGAAGAAACTTCATGACTGACTTTTTAAAATAAAAGACAACAACACTTATCTTGTCAACAATTGGTCAGGAGCTACTTTTGCTTGTTCTTGTATTTTTAAAACAAAAAGGAGTGGAGTTTGGGTATTAATAAAGAAAGACGGGCCTTGACAACAAATTCATAAGAAATACACATTTCACAGGCATATGCCAGTTCTAATGAAGAAGGGTAAGGAAGTCTCTGGGTAAGGAAGAGGTAAGGAAGATCTGTCTGGCAGCAGACAGATCAACATATGGAAAGGGAAAAAAAAAACCTAAACCAAAGCAAACAAAAATAAAACTCCACAATTAGAATAATTAATAGGGGAAAAAGGAAACGAGATTCAAATCTCTGCTTGTTTCGAGATTGTAAATTCCCTTCAGAGCTTCCTAAAGCATTGCTTTTTCACTCAGTCTCATGAAAAATGTAGGTCTTGATTCCTTCTCACTTTAGGATGGAAATGTCAACACCCTGCAGATTGGAAGAGAGCATCTCACCCAGCCTGTGGCAGCCAGACCCAGTGTGCACCATGGGGCTGATTATTAGAGCCACTTGAGTGGCAAAGTGTATTTCCCTTCCCCAGAGGGCTGGACCCACCAGCTGATGGTTTATACCCACTTCTGTGTGACAGGGATCAGCCCCTTCCTCTCCAAACCTAAAGAGAACCCTTTGGAAAGGTGGTAACGGCTCCATGGCTAGCGCATTTCTTCTCACTTCCCTGCATCTGATGGTTCAACTTTTAACACTGACACCCTCAAGGGAGGTGATGAGAATCTCTTTAATATTCTGCAGGATTCCAGCTTATGACAACTCTTTGTTTGAGGTCCGTGGAAGGAGGCATTAGGAGGCTTCACAAAAAGGCAAATGCAGCAACACAGGAAACAGAGGTGATGATGCACTTTCCCTTGAGCAGCGGCCCCTGGCTCTGAGCATCACATTCCCAGCTGCTGCAGAATGATCAAGGAGCAGGGATAGGAAGCAGATTGCTTTTTGTCTGCAGGAGGCCAGGAGATTAGCTGCTGCGCCTTCTGTAAGAGCCACTGTAATTGTGGGCTTGAGATGGAGCCAATACATAACTTCATACAAGGATTAAACCAAATCCAACTGGTCTGGAAACTGAAGCAACATCAGCTGCTCCATGTCTCCAGTGGCACATTTAAGCACAAGCACACATGTCAACTGGTCTGTAAATATCCTGAGGCGTCTCCTTTGTTCCAGCAGAAGCCTCACATACACCTCCTGCATTTTAAGGTGCAGAATCATAATTAAGGTAATGAGGAGAAGGTTGCAATAAGTTAATGTTTATTTTCTCCTTGCCCTTACCACTGTTATTCAAGTGGGTGTTAGGTGAGTGAATTCATAATTTCAGTTTAAGTGCCATGAAGGGTGTATAGAGCCTTATTTACTTTAAATAAGTAAATAAACTAATGTAACCTCATTCTTCTAACTGCCCTGAAATGATGACTTTAAAACCCGTTGCAATATTTTACAATACCTGCCTTCCACAAGCTCAGAGCCTGTTGGCAGGGGCCTGCTGCTGTCACCTGAGCTGCTCTGTGCACTGCAGAGCACCAGAGACATTGTCCTGCTGTCCCAGAAGCTGAACAAAACCACTAAATACAGCAGCAACACTAACTCAGCCCCATTCCAACCTCAAGGGCCGTAAGACAAACAATTACAAATGTTCAGCTACATATAACCTGCTAAATTCTTCACCACAGTGGGATCATTTTCCTTGTTCAAGGACCAGCGAATTACAAACTCTCTCACCTGGAGTCACAGGAGCTCAGTTTCTAAATTAAGTTTTCTCTCTGTTCTATGGAGCAGTAACTGTAATTTAGCAAGCTCAAATGTCAGCCCTGGAAACATTCCTCTGCATGCCTGTTTGCATGCTAAATGCAAGGTGTTTAATCTCTTGCCGTCACAGAAACCTTTGCCTATGCTGGAATTATTTGCTCGTGCACCAAATTCCCTAATTAAGAGAAGGAAAGTCATCATAAAAATCGTAATTCCTAAAACTAATAGAATGCCTCATGCTTGCAGCATCATGCAGATGTTAACAAAATTACAAATTAATCCATGTAACAATTCAGTGAGGCACAGAGAAGCACCATTGCTCCAAAACAAATGGCAGAAAGCGAACGCAGTACAGAGAAGCTGGCTAAGAAAATATTGCTAATATTGGCGGTAGGAGAGCAGTTCTACATGAGTAATTCCAAAAGCTTGCTTTACAAAAGAAAAGGAAAAACTAAAAAGTCATGATGCTTGTGGCCCAGCCAGCCTGTGGCAATCATCCACTATTTGGAGGGCATTTCCCCCACTCACTGGCAACAATCTAAATCCTTACTGTTCTGACGCACCTTGAAACACTAAAAAACACAATTTCTGCATTTCTGAAGCGAAGAAGAAGTTCTTCCACCAGGATTTTTAGGGGCAGCAGTGCATTCCCAGACCTGTGTGCTTTCCCACCTCGAGGGGAGGCAGGGAATAAATGAATTATGTGGGTGCAGCACTGAGCTCACAGTGAGCAGCAGGCGTGTTCCAGAGTGAGGAGTTTTTGCACATCTTCTGTTCTTTTTGCACATCTTCTCACCATACCAGACCTGGTGGAGAAGGCATCTGCCAGTGTTTACTCCCAACACACTTTCCCTATTTGTTCCCCCTCACAAATGCCAACACTTGTGACAGTTACCTAAACCCAAAAAGCTGTTTTAGTACCACTCAGCAGTGCCCTGGCACTCAAAGGAACCATTTTTGCTCAAGGGGATATTTACTTCTTTCAGAAAAAAAAATCCCAGAGATAACGTTATATATTCATTCATGGCACACTATACTTTTATGTCTTAGACCTTTAAAAGAGAAGGATCAATAAGAGGTGGAGGGTTTTTGCCCTCCAAGAAATGTATAAGCAGTAAATGATCACCCTTGGAGCACCCTAGTAAGAAAATAATGACTGTTCTTCCTTGTTACTTAGATGAGGAGTGACAGGAAGGTAAGAACATTTTCAAGAGTGCCTGGGTATATATATTTCAGTTGACTGTCTGAAAGTTAAGCTTGCATTGCCTTTAACAGTCTCAGTTTTAAGGCAATGAACTTAAACTGAGACTGTTAAAGGCAATGCAAGCTTAACTTTCAGACAGTCAACTGAACAGCTGCCAAAAAACACGGTATAAAAAGCAGAGGAAAGGAATCAAACATTTCTGCCAAGATCAAAAGGCAAAAACCCCACAAAAATTAAAGCTTTGGAAAGGAATGAACCCTTTTGAAACAATCTTCAGAAGAAATTTTCAAAACATGGATGGAGGCAATGAAGGACTGAGACACCTCTGGCAGCCAGGAGTTACTACTCACTTTCTTCTTGTAAAGGGGACCAAGGCAAACATTGCAGTTAAAAAAGAAATTATCTGTGGAAGCTAGAAATCATTCTGTGCTAAAGAGAACTCTGCCTCATGACACCACTGAGGTGCAGAGTCTTCATCCAGTGGAGGTGACAGAGAACACCATTCCTTGGCTGAGGACATGACAGTTCACCTATGGCAGCTCACCTGAGCTGTAAGCCTGGCGAGTTGTCTTGTAAAATAATGTCACAGCACAGCTGCTTGGCACTCCCATAGGTATTTTATCAGTTTTATCTTTTTTTTATAATAAAACAAAAAGAAGAAACTTGAATGTAGGCTGTCCCATGGGCTTACTTTTGTGGAACAGGGTGGAAAGGAGGAGGGGGAGAGGAAGAAATCATACTCTGTAAAAAAAAAAAAATGGAAACCCACTCAAAGCTATTTTAAGCATAACTTCTGTAAAAAGAATCATCTGAGCATCAATTCCTATTTAATACAAGTCTCATGATTCAAAACCAGATTGATAAGATAGACTTTAAGTACTTAATTTAGTAAATTTTAAAAGTTATATGTCTTTGCCAGGTAAAATTGGGGTTTTTTTGATCTCAAATCTTCCCACCTGGATAAGTGAACAGATGCAGAAAGCACTTGTTTTTCTGACCAGGTTCAGTGGGGGAGTGTCTGGACCTCAACTTCTCTCTCTAAAAGTGATTTATGCCCATTTCTCTCCCAAGTGCACAAGAATATCCTCTAAAACCCCACTGTAAACAACTGAATGTAAAAATAGTCGTTCTAGCCATATAAAGAGACAATTTTTTTTCTTTCTGGAAAAACCTGGTAATAAAATCATTACAAGACAAACAGTGCAAATTTCATTGTGGGAGCTTCACTTCATCACAGCAAAACCCACAGTCACAACAACACAACACAGCTGAAGCCTTACCAAATATAAACTGAGCCATCACAAATAGATATAAAGTTCAGTACAAAAATAACAGGGACGACACTGCAGAGAAAGGAACACTGACAGCACAGGCTTCTTTTACTCCCCTTTACACGTCCAAAATATTGAGCAGAATAAGGAAGAGGTGATTCAAATTATACCCCTAAAAACCTTCCATTAGAGAGTAGATTAAGAAAAGTGTGTTCCTCAGGGAAACAGGGAGAGAGACAGAAAAACTGAAAGAACACGTTCATGACTTATGGCATGTAGATACAATTCATCAATTTGGAAACGGAGAAAATGCAAAATACAGAACAAAACTCGCAATGCCTTGGCAACAACCATGAGGAGAGGATTATAAAAAGTGTCAAAGAAAGGCCTGGAGGACACCCCTGATACCTCCCAGAGGAGCCCAGTAGGAATTAACAGTAGATGAAACTGCAGCTGCCTTGTGTTGACAGGCTGGAGTGCAGGGATGGGAGCAGAGCACAAATCAACATAGGGTGAATGTGTTAATAAAGCTAACTTGTTTTAATGAATACCATGGAACTAGCATTCAAAATTCTGAGGGATGTGGATTATTTTGTTTTTTTTCATTATGTGACTGTTTTATTATGAATCAAGCACTTCACTTTGTTAAAGTAGCCATAAAGGAATGATATTTGCATTGTTTTACAGCCCCATAAAATTCTCAAAAGACACATATGCTGCTTAACAAGGTAACATCTCTAATAATCCTCTCACTGGGACTGACAAAAAGACGAGAACTTTACAATGGATACGAACCAAAGATAAAATACAGGATTAAAAATAAAATATAGAACAAGATTTATTTTTAATTAATTCACATGCCACCTCCACTGGGTTGATGTACGTGGGAGAGCTGCATTAAGCCTACAATGTTCTTACCCAGAAAAGAGGCAGATCTTAAAAAGTGCCTCTCTTAAGTAGGTAGGTAGGACAGTGTATCACTGAAAGTTGAGAGGACCTGCTCTATTTCAGACATTCACACTAAACTTCTCTTTTTAGACAAAAATAAGAAGGCACACGTATCACTGCCTGCTAATTTTGTTAAAGCATGGAAAACAAATATGGGTAACAGTGGATGTGGAAAATTACATGGGCACACTGACCCAAAACAGGCTCAGAAAAACTATTCAAAACAATTTGAAAAGTTTCACTGCAAACTTGCTCATCTGTTAGTCTCTCATACAAAGATTGAGTGTGAACAAAAGGCAAGGTAATGTCTCAGAGATCCTAAAAATATTTATAACTTACTTAAAACTTTACATTCTTAAATAAATGTTTTCAAGCAAAAAAAAAAAAACCAAAAAAAACCCACAGCATCCCTTATAGCATAGGTTCTAATAATTTACAATACGAAATGATGGAGCGTGAACTGTTCTGGATTTGCACAGATGAAAACCCAATTATGTTTTTCAATTTTTGGGGACTTCTCATCTATGACCTACCTTCAATATATGTAACCTTTATCAATCACAGGGGTTGGATAATACATGAACAACTGCTTTTCCACAGCTTCACAAGATCAGGCAGGACTATGCCAAATGAGACAGATTATCCCAAAGCCTCAGTGAAGTTGCAGATTCTGTGGACCAGATGGACACAGGTGAGTGGTGGTGATCAGGGCAGAGAGACAGGGCCTAGAGCTCACAGGATCTCTCTCACTTTCTTGAATCCACCTTGTAAGGATGGACAAAGTCTTACTAAATTTAGTTGAAGAACAGATCTGATGCCTTAAGTTTGAGCTTCCATATTTTTCAGACCCTGTGCTGCCCAGGGGTGCAGTTCTGAGCTCACATTCAGTGTCACTCAGCTCTGCACAGAGCAGGGACACAAAACAAATACTTTTCCTGCTGAACGCCAAGGACAACTTTCACCCCAAAAGCACAAACAAGGGTGGGCTGGAGGGAGGGACAGGAAGGATGGGAACTCACAACCTGAAGCTGGAATTGGACAATTAAAGCCGAAGATGCAAATGGACCAAAACTTATCAAAGTGTGAGACCTGGTGACCTTTTGTTCATTTTGTGACCATTTTGGGCCCACCTTGAGTGTAGCTCTGGCCAGGCTCTTGTCCTGCCCAAGGTCGATACTTATAGGCCTTTTAAGAAATATGTCCTTTATCATTTGGCTCTGTCCAGTGTCTGTTCCAGGTCAGCCTTCCCAAGGCATCAGACCCATCAACCAAAACGGAACCTGTATTAAGGTGTCATGAGCTAGATCCACAGGGATGATGTGTAAAACACAGGGATGTGTTAGAAACTGAGAGGAAAATTAGGGAGATACATCTTGTGCTTTGAGATGCCATTGTTATTACAGCAGGTCAGGCACTGAGACAAATCCTAACAGCTCTCCATGTGAGTCTGGCAGCACCACATCAAACAAACAGCGTGGGGAGAGCCACGCTTTTGTAAAATTACACATCAAAATCGAAAAATCTTGCAAAAGGAGAGGCAGAGGCAAACGCATGAGGAATTGGAGGAGCCAGAGCAGAAACTGGCCCCGAGCCACAGTGAAGTATTTTTTTTCACTTCAAAGCAGAGGAAAGCAGTGGGATGATGGAAGCACGATCTGTGTCTGGTAGCAGCATCTGCGCAGGCCGTGGGTTCCACTGGCCTGCCTGGCTACCACGGCTGAGCGCATGAATCACCAGCTCTCCCTCACCATTAAAGAGCTTGCAGGAATAAATTCTGTTTGCTGATTTTCCAGTGCTGTGGTGATGCCTTAAGTTTCAGCTTTCATGATTCTCAGGTTCTCTGGTGATTAGGTGTGTAGTTCTGAGCTCACAGTCAGTGTCACTCAGCTCTGCACACAGCAGGGACACAAAACAAATCCCTTTCCTGCTGCACACCAAGGACAACTTTCACCCCAAAAGCACAAACAAGGGTGGGCTGGAGGGAGAAACGAGGAGGAGGAGACTTCATAATCTGAAGCTGTAATTGGACAATTAAACCCCAAGATGCAAATGGAACAAAACTTATCAAAGTGTGAGACCTGGTGACCCTTTGTCCATTTTGTGACCATTTTGGGTCCACCTTGGGTGTAGCCCTGGCCAGGCTCTTGTCCTGCCCAAAGTGTACCCTAGGAGCCTTTTAATAAATCTCTACTTTATTCTCTGGCTCTGTCCAGTCTCTGTTCCAGGTCAGCCTTCCCAAGGCATCAGTGGCACCAGAGCTTGGCCCAACAAACCATCAGGCACAGCGTGGCCTTTGCTGCAGAAAGCAAAGCTGGTGACACAAATGACATTGTGAGCAGCATTAGGAGCACAAGTTTGTTTTTGGGGAACTGGTCAGCTACTATCAACTCTTCTAGAGTGTCAGTGGACCTGAGATCCACAGTGTAAATGGAAAGAAGTCCCCCACAGGGGTGGCACTTGACCCTTTACCAGAGTTCAAATTAATGGATAGTAACAATTAGGTGTTAACAAAAAAATTGTGGGAGGGTAAGAAGTCATTCACTGATCCCCTGCATCCACAAACGTCTTTGTACAAATTCCTTAAAGTGTAGAACTTTTGTCTGTGATTTTACGGGAATATAATTTCTCTGCCTCTGCTTTTTTTTTTTTTTTTTCCATTAGTTTTGTAGGTGCCTTCTGTTACATTACAGACCACTGACTGAGAAACCCAGATGGATTTGGAGACTGCATGGTTCCTCCTAGTCCTGCCATTCACGAGTTGAATGCTTCTTAATCATCCACACTGTCCTTTTGATGAGAAATTTGGGAGAAATTTGGGCCAGATTTTTCACTTAGTTTTGCGTGCCAAACATTTCACAGACTTCTTTTTCTGGGTGTGGGGGTGTGTAAAAATTGGCATTTTAAATTGAAAAAATGCCTGCCACAAAATCCTAAAATAAGGGGGGAAAAAAAGATGGTCAGAAACATCTCCTGCATTTGTCAGTTCCTTCAACCTCAGGAATTTGGTTTACAGTTTAAAAAAATTTATGTCTCATGGGTTCTGGTGTTTAATATTGATAGATTTGCTGGTTGACTAGAGGATACCTTCTAGCAGATGTCATTTTCAATGCTTCATATTGATGGATTCTTATCCTTTGGTAGCAAGGCAACGTTTACAGAGAAATCACAGTCTTTTCATCAGTCACAGAAGCACTGTAGGGGCAGCATCCAGCAAATAATGGTTATGAGAAACAGGATCAGGTCTGTCAGTCCGGAGACTGGGAGAGATGAGCTCTAAGTCACCCACCCACAAGCAAAACTTCACCCCATCCAAAGGCATTTCAGCCTCAAGATATCAAAATGCAGAGCTTGCAAGAGACTGAAACTGAAACTTCAGGCTTCCCAGAGGAGAACCTTTCCTATTTTTATAAGTAAAATACATACATTTCCCCTCAAGTTTTGTTGCTCAGTAACTCAGCTTGAGAAACAACCTTATTTTTGCCATGCGGTATCTAGAAGGAAAGGTGGACAATTTGGATGAGCACAGGGTTTTTTCCCCTCTAAAAAACATTATTTAATTTTCTCACTTTTATTTGCAGATTTGTATTGCAGTGGAGAAGATTCTGCAAAAAGAAAATTACAACTAAACTGACAAAGTCCGATGCTCTATTTAGGGACCAAAAGCATTTTCATAGAATGGTTTGGCTTGGAAGTGACCTTGCAGATCATGATTCCAACTCCCCTGCCATGGGCAGAGACAAAAGGGACAAAGTTTCTCTGTAGATGTATTGGAAAGTGATCCCCAATGCTGCTGTTGTTGGACTACTTTGTTGCAGATTAACGTGTTGATGCTAAACTACTTCAGCTAAACCTCTCCACTATGAGCCATCAAGAATTTCCGAGTGTCAAGGCAGAAATTTTTGCTCCATTTATATAAAAGGAAAGATTTGGCTTTGTCAGCCAGAATGAACCAGGACACCCAGCTGTGGAAAAACGCCAAGACTTTGCTATTAAAAGTTACCACGTAACACCAACTTCTCTTACCACAGGGTTTGCTGACATTTCGCCACCACTGAGAATTTACAGAAGATGTGCAAAGTAAGGAGTGCAAGTGGGAGCCCTTTTGCTTTCCCTATTCCCTACGTAACAATTCCTTTTTCTCTTTGGAAAACTAGAGGTCATGACCCTACTGTGGGGCAGAAAGAGTCATGAATTTCAGATGTAGCATGCAAGGAGGAACACTTCTCATCTAACTCCTTTCTTAATTGGCCACAGTCTGCAGTTTGAGCCAGGTGATAAGTTCACATTATGAAAGCTGGATTTGCTCAAGAACATGTTCCTATTTCTGCCTCCCTTCTAAGCACTTTTGAAGGCAAATCAAATGAGTCACAGGCTCAGATCCAGGCAGGTATACATTCACCACTGCTTGGAGAGAAGGGAACATCACCAGACAAGGACAGAATGTAATCCTTGCTGATAACATAAACAAACAGAAAGCACTCAGAGACACATCAGTTGTTTTGACAATAGCCACCACCAAGAGAACTGTGTGCTCCGTTGGTTTATTGCAGGATAAAGCCCTGCCATCTCACATGGGTCTGATGAAGCAAGGTGACAGATCAGCTCTGGGCTATGTATTTAGCTATGAAGTTGGTGGATGTCTCTTCTACATGCGTGACTGTAACAGACATATGAGAATAAAAATAGCTGTCTTACATGTATTCATGTCTATTGTCTGGGTTCTGAAACCCTGGAGGACAAATGTGAGTTGTCATCTCCTTTCTGTCCCCCCAGTCAAATGGCTTTGAGACAGTAATGACTACCAGAATTAACAGCCCTGGATTAGCCCAGAGATACGAATAAACTCAGTGGCAATGTTACAAGCCACAGCTTACAAAATAGATGTAGAAGACACCAGCAATTTGAGCCTTAAAAGCACAAAATGATTCTGAGGGATTTTACTTAAGAGTAGTTCCAACAGATTCTACAGAAAGGGAAAAAAAGCAGGATGTCAGAAGAGAGGACTGTGTAACCTTCTAAAGCAACACAACTTCTTATCTCTGCCACATTACTTACACAATTGCAATTTTAACTTGATTTTAACTTGAACTTAGTGTATTTTAAGGAAATTCACCCAACAAGTAATATTGTCTGAGGGGAACTTTTGAGTTCCTCAGGTGAATTTTCCACTAATGCCTAAACAGACCACATTTACCTCCTTCTATGTTTATTCATTTCCTTATTTTAAGGTCAGAAGGCATTAAGCCTCTTGCATTATGTAAACTGCGGCACAAACCTGGGTATTTTCTCCAAAAGTGACTGATAAAAGTTTTGTCTTGTCTCACTTTAACAGCTGCTGTCCTGTGGTTAGTTCACTTTGCACAAAGTTGGGACATTTGCAAGCACACAGCTTCTTAACATTCCTGTACAGTCATGTCACCACAGGAGCAGCAATAAATAATGTCACACATCCAGCTCAACAGACCAGTGCCAGCAAGGTTATTTATTTCTGGGCAGTCAATCCTGAGGCTTTTTAATGCATTGTGACTCTTAAACTCATCAGTAGATTACCCTCTAGGCAGAGCAAATTAGAGAATCTGCTTGCCCTCTGTCATTGAAAGACCCAACCATTTACAGCAAAACAAATTCATAGCAAATTTAGCAAACTGGGCATTTACAGTAAAAGAAATTCAGGTTTCATAACAAGAAAGCATATTTATGCTCCACAGGGCAGGATACATTTAGGTAATTGTCAGTAAAATCACCAATACTTAATTCCTGTAGTTTGCTAAAGCTATTGGAGTTAAACTCGTAGGTTTCTTTTTTTTTTTTCTTCTGTAAATAAATGGGGTTTTTTTTCCTCATCTAGATAATTTAACAGCTCTTTAAACAATTTATTTATCCAGTGGTACGTGGCAATTTGAGATGAAGTGTGCAAACATTATATAAAAGTGGAAAGTGGTAGTGTTAAAGGATACACTTGGTTGTTTTTATTTCAGCTGAGTGATTCCCCACAGTAAAGCTAACACACCAAAATTGTGTCCCGTCAGTACGTGGTTGAAGAGTGTCAGAAATTTGACTAGTTAAGAAAAATGGCTTTGCTCCAGAGTGCCCACTGGCAGAGTAACTGTGTGCCAGAGCAGTTAAGGGCTCCATTTTCCTGGTCAAATAATTAATCATCATTTTCCTACTTTAACTGAAGGGTGTTCCCCTCATACCTAATATACGTATACCGATATATCATACTGGTATACTTCATTATAAGGTATTTAACAGATTAAGTAGTTGGCATAAATATACTTTATAACAACATGTTTTATTCTATATTTATACGTTCCAAAACATAATTTAAGTTAGTTAACAGAAAGAGTTCTAAAACCCACTTCAAACTCCAGTGAAGTCAACAGAAAGACTTTCCCCAGAGCAGATATTGACTGGGATCATCACTATAAAAAGCACAGAAGCCTCTCCTCTAAGAAGCCCAAGTTGTGTTCTTGCCTGCCCACAACCAGTTCTCCATGTAGCTCCAGTTGTATTAAAGACAACTCTTAGCCAAAGACTTTCCCAACAATTGTCACTGTGAAGATATCCACTCTGGCCTCGAGATTTACCTTCAATATTTGACAAACCATTGATTTATAGAACTGGAAATAGGTTGCCCTGACACAGAATGGTTCCATGCAATGATCTATAAAACGAACATGGAAATATAACCTGGCAGCTGTCAGTCAGACAAGGACTTGGAAGATATGTCCTCTGACATAATTCAGTTCCAGATATCCCTGGCTATTTTGGGGGTCAGTGAGGTCGCTCACTGTTCAAATAATAACTTTCTTACAAAAATCTCATGAAAATGTGTTCTCATATGATTCAAGCGGTGAACTTTCTATCTTAGTTCCAAAAAACCCATATAGAATCAAGGTGACAATCCCTTAACCTTGTAGAATTGAAAAATTAAAAGATTATGCTTTTTATTTATTCCTCTTTTGCAAAGAATATCATGTTTAGTCACCTCTTTAGTCCTCCCTTAGCAAGCATGGAATTTCAATGCTACAAATCCTTATTAATGAAAAAAAACCTAAGATTTTTTTTAAATATTTACCAAAATAAATTATGAGACAGAGGACACATTTGATGGCCCCAGCCAGGGGAACCTCCATCAGCATCCCACTGAACCTTTAAATTGATTTCCATTCAGAGTCACCTCAGTTTGCTGCAGCTGCCTGGAGAGACACAGGACACGAGGTGAGAGCAAGAATCCTCAGCTCGGAGAGTGAGATTTGTCATTCTCTGGGAATGCCTCTGCAGCTCCCTCCAGCACAACCATTTCCTCTGCAACAAAAATCCAAATCCACACCTCAGACTATTTGTCGTGCCTGGGGAAGTGAAAGGAGAGTAAAAGATATCAGCCCGAAATAGATAATGTGTTTTCGAGACAAAGCTGAGTATTTATGGTACACCCAGCACTGGAGGCCAAGTGCAACTCAAATTGGGAAAGTGAATCCTCACAAACATTTGGGGTTAACTCTGTAAATTTCAAGTCAATGCTTTACAATGGATTTCTCTGCCAGCCCTAAATCAGGTCTTAAGGTACCATGGCACTCTGGCAGAGAATTGCAGTATTAATCAAAATGTTTTGCACTCTGCTTCTCATTAAAATTTCCACGGGCTTTTGTACAAGCTGTATTGGATTTACTATTCCAAGGGAGCAGCAGAAGATCCCTCAAAGATGTACAAATCATCGTACTTGGATGCCTCTGGGAGGGTAAAAGGAAGCAAAAATATTAGGAATATCATCTGGATTTTCTCCTATAAAATAGGAGCATATAAAATTTATCATGTTCTAGGTACTAAGAATCAATAAAGGTTTCTGCAAGAATAATAACATTTCCTTTCTACCAAGGTAGACTTTCTAAACTTGATAAAAAAAAATGAGTGTGCAGGTTTATTTCTGATTATTTCTTTCCTTTTCCCCTGTAAGGAAACCAGCAGGATAAATTGGTTGAAATACTGTACTTAGTCTACAAAAGGGTATAGCTGATATTTTACAATATTTGGCACAAAGAAATCAGCATATATCTCTGCAAGGGCTGTTTCAGAGAATATTTAATTGTGACAATTGTGGACTTCTCATTTTACCTTTGGAAATTTATAATTTACACAAGAGGATAGGTTTTTTAATCCTTTGAGGCTCCATTTTGCAATGTAAAATGTTGGATTTTTGCTTAGCTTACATCTCCAGCATTATTAATACCTAGATGTACTAAAATTCTCTTCATTAGGAGTTTTGAAAGAACTTAAAATGGTGAAAATGTCTGGGGCCATGAAAGTTATACAAAAATAGACCAAATCACAGACACCAACTAGGACAAATTTCCTTTAAAACAGCACTGAAGAGAGTATTATACTGGAAAAAATTGGGAATTTCTCTAAATTCTTTCAAGCACTCCCACAGCTACTAGCATTTTCATAAAATTAACTTGCAGAAGACTCTCCCAGTAAAATTAGAATTCTTTTTTTTTTTTTTTTTTTTTTTTTTTTTTTTTTTTTTGTGGCAGCAAAGTCTATTAGGGATACAGATAAAATGAAAGACACTTCAGAGCCATTATTCAGCAGTGCTAATAGCTTTCCATGTCTGAAGATTAGCTCCAATGAAGTCTCCGGGAGCATTTCAAATCCACTCCAGATCAGGCTGTTTAATTCCATCCATGAAGGAGACGAAGCACTGGCAGATGGGTGTGAGTTACACTGTACACAACACGTGAAATTATCACATTATTAGCAGGATGCAAACATCTGAAACAGAAATATGGGAGACTTGTGTCTTGCCACACACACAAAGACCACCTGGGCAGAGCTATTCCATGAGAGCAATATTTCCTGTTCTTCAAATTAGAAGGACTTTTTACCTTCCACAATAATTCTCCTTTGTTGCCTCAGAACGAGGCAAAACTGCCATCCTCCTGCACTGCACATTTTCTCTCACACAGATCCAGTTTCACCACAGCTCTCTTCCCATATGTGATAAGATATAAAAGGCTTATTTTATTTTTCTTTTTTTGGTCAGCCAAGTTGTCCAGCACCCTGGCTTTGCAAGGCTGCATCTACCCCTTTTACCCACCATTTGACAAACTTCAGTGCATTCAAACCACAGAACACAAATTATTCTCCAGCCACAAAACTTCCATGCAGGGTCTGGCCGCCTGTTGAGTTCTGGTCATCAAACTCTTGACAACATCTCCAAATTCCTTAATGCAAATCCCTGCATGTGGTGTGCACACATCCCGCAGGATTCCTGCTGATACCAGTTCCAAACACAAAACAGTGCCCATGGTTTTCCTCTTTCCTGTTTAGGATAAGGATGGGAAACCCTGTGGACAAGGAGGCAGAAGGACCTGTTCCCACCTCCTTTGCCATCTCAGGGAAGTGACCACAAAAAACTCTTTCTACTTCATACTTTCATGATGTTGTAGTGGAAATTAAAGCTTATTCTAAAGGAAAAAGCTGAAGTTATTTGAAAATATTTGTAGTTCCAGCACTGAGCTTTTCAACACTTCTGCTGCTTCTCAAAAACCAGCACCTGACTCATCTGCTGCAAACTGTTGAAACACCTAAAAATCTTTGGGCCTACTTTATTTGCTGTATATCCTGATAGTGTGGCAATGCCTAGATTTTATCTAATCAGATGAAATGGATGCAGTTGATGTAGGCTATTTCAGAACTACTTGAAATAATATTGCCATTCCTGAGAGTGCAGGGAAGAGGCACTACTGAAAGACCATTTATAGAAATGTGATTTTAGCTGAAATGAATGCAGCAAACCTCAGTGGGTAAAGGTAGTAACAACAATGCAATATCTTTGCCAACAGCCAAACGCTGCTTAGAGAATTCTTTTTCCAAAGAAAAAATTCTTTTTTGAATTGATAGGATGTCTTAATTCTTGAGATGAAAGAGTGTTTCAATGAGACAGAACCAATTTCAGAAATTATTAACTTCTTACAACTAGGGATAATATGTGAGTCAGATTATTATGTTTTTTAATGTAGGCAATGCAAACATTGAAAGGTATAATCAAACAGAATATTGCTATCAATTCTTTCAAAATGCCATAGGAAAGCCAGCTCCAGAAAGGGTAGATCCACCAAGCAGTGTGTTTATAGCAGTTCAGGCTCTTTCAGCCTCACATAACAAGGTCACTAAATTTGCTTTTGGTCATGCATAATTATTCAATGATTTCTTCATGCCGTTTTCCTTAAAACTGATGAGGAAACTAAAAGTTTCTGCTCCTCCCCTCTTCCACAAACAGAACAAATGAGGAAATAGAGGTATGACTTCTTAAATTTCAGTTTTTCAGGCAAGTAGAGCATTTGTATTTCTCAGTGACCAAGCTATGAGAGAGTCACACTCAGTGAAAGACCTTTCAGTTCTTAGGATATTAAATTACTTTATTAACAGCAGATATTTAGTCTGCTTTAAATCCCTCTGTTAAGGTCCCGAGTAAAAAAATTCAATAAGAGAAAAAATATTGATTTTTTTCTCCCCATTTTTACAGCTAATGGCTCTAAATATAACCCTTAAATATTTGTTGGATAACAAAGCATTCAAATTTAGGGCACCAAATAAAAAGGCTATTGCAAATTTTTCTTGTCCACACACCCAGTTGTTACTATTTCTGTATCAGCCTTTCAGTATTACCACTTATAAATAAAAAAACCACTAAATAATCTGATCATCTTCACATACATATCGTTAGATACTTCAGCAATGCCCTAACATCCCACTATCCCCGTCTTAAAACAATAATTAAATTTCTCAATTTCATATTGCCAAGCTGCAAAGGCTGAGAAAGCAGTTTGCAAGCAAGCAGCAGGAGCAGCAGTAGATTTGTTATATGACTCTATTTCAAACAGGCTGATTTGCAGGACCGCAAACAGCACCAGGAAGAATTTCTTGACTCTGCATGCAGGTTCAGCTCTATTGGAGAAGGAATGTCAACATGCCCCGAAAATGGAGCGTGGTAAAGCAGTGACATCCATGGCCTGACAGAGCAAAATGAGCTGAGCAGTGGCAGAAAGGGAGAGGAGAGGAATAATGGATTGCTTCTCTCAGTTCCCTGTGATCCATCT
Organism: Chamaea fasciata; assembly: GCF_029207755.1. Taxonomy (NCBI): domain Eukaryota; kingdom Metazoa; phylum Chordata; class Aves; order Passeriformes; family Sylviidae; genus Chamaea; species Chamaea fasciata. Next base: position 5,958,814 of record NW_027094107.1, read on the forward strand.
TGCTGCTCTGCCTCCTGAGCCTCATTTTCAGTGGTGAACCCTTGGATCTGCACCCTGTGACCACGTGAGCTGAATTTTTGATGCTATATAAATACCACAGCTGTTCACAGGGTGCTCACTACATCCAGCCTTGAGTGAAAAAACAGTGGTACAAGGACTGCAGAACATTCCCAAAAGGTCACTCTCAAAACAGACACAGAGCTAAAGGAAAAAAGACAAAGCAGACCTTCTGTGATCCCATGTGGCACCTCAATTGCAAGACTATCTCTTTTCGTGGCTTCAACAAGCTTCTTCTGAAGGATTGCACTTTTTGGCATACCTGCAAGATTTCTGCAGTGAAATTACATGGCAATAGTCAGAGACGTTTGTATGAAGTTACTCGATCCTTTTAAACCCCTGCCACAACCTTGCTGCAAGTATCAAAGGCACATTTAATGTAAAAAAATTGTAATAAACAAGAAATCAATTTTCATTACGTTGACTTAAGATGTCTATCAAAATTAATATTTCAGATTTACAGAAAGAATCTATAACATTGGCTGTGACACTGTGGCTTTTTGACCTGCCGTGCCTGAAAGCCTCTGGGAGCAAGTCCACAACTCAGCTCCCTGACTCTGCTCACTCCAGAGAAAAGACACAGTAAGCAAACAAACCCAAAACCTGCATTTTTATCTCCTGCAGGGATTAATAAATTTTGCACAACACTGATACAGATGATAAATTGAGGCTTTACCATATTTGTTGTGTCAGCCCTATTGTTTGGCAGCACAGAGCTAAAAATAACCCTTAAGAGTGCAGAGTAAGGCTGGGACTCGAAAGTTTGCTTTTAATTTTGGATTTCAGCTCTGAAAGTGGAGGAGTTGAGTGCCTTGGAAGGGTGAAGCCATTTGGTGGACATGAGCAGAGTTCCAGGTTCCCATAAACCATGAATCCCATAGAATTCACAGGATATACATTAGGGACCTGTGGCTGTCCTCCCTCCTGCAGCAAAGGATTCCCAGCTCTCACCTCTGAGTTTCTGTACCCTGAAATTTTAGTGCATCATCCAAACTGGTTTGTGGGGTGATCCTTTTGTTTCTGTAGTTACCCACAAAGAAAAGAATTCAAATTTACGTGGTGCAGCTTAGTCACAATCCCATCCAATTTACCCCTTTCATTTTGTGATAAAGACAATTATCGGGCCCTTGGTGCAGCTAAAGGCTTTTAACATTGTAGGGTTAGAAGAGCTGGAAAGGAGAAAATTGTCATGCAACATGAGTTTTCCTCACAACTCCCTAAGTCTCCCCTTCCTTCCTCAACTCTATTCTTCTTTTTCTTCACGTTTTTATTCATATTTTTATTTTTAAGCAAATACCACTTTTCCTCTGCTCTTCACCACTGCAAAACTAAGTGCTCAGGGAGCTCAAATTTAATGTATTTTCATTACACAACGTTCTGCTCTGGTGAAATGTTACACCAGAAAGGAAAAAAAAAAAAAGAGGAATCTTCCTGTAAGAAGAATATATTTAGACTAGGCATGTTTCTGTGCTTTATAACCTGTTTAAAATGTAGGCTGTGTAAAATTCTGCGCAGGAATCTCTTTGCACATCATAGCTCGTAAACATGAATAATGTTCAGCAACAATCCTGACGTTATTTTTGCTCCCCTCCACAGACTAAGCCATTTATTGTTAATACTGCTTTGCCCTCAAGAACTAAATAATTGTTTCATCATTTTCTTCCTACGTTTTTCTGTATGTTAAGCCTGATAACTTGTGTCAGGTCACAACATTGAGACAACTTTAAAAAATGTCACATATAAACCTGAGGGAGCTGGGGGGGTTTATCCTGGAGAAAAAGATGATCACGCTCTACACCTGCCTGGAAGTTGAGGTTGAAGCCAGGTGGGAGGTCAGACTCTTTTCACATGTAATAAGCAAGAGGAGGTGGATTCAGATTGTGCCAGGGAACGTTTAGATTGGATATTAGGAAAAATTCCTTCACAGAAAAAATTCCTTCACAGACAGGGTTGTCAAACTCTGGAACACGATGCCCAGGGAAGTGGCTCAGTCGCCAGCCCTGGAGGGATGAAAAGACATTCGCAAATAGCTCTTGAGGACCTGCTTTAGTGGTAGGCTTGGTAGTTTGACATTAATGGTTGGACTCAATAATCTTGGACGTCTTTTCCAACCAAAAAATCATTATATATAATATATATATGTCATATATATTGCATATTATATATCATATATGGTTTTATCATATATCATTTAATATATAAATAATACATAATATATGTTACTATTATATATTTTATATGTATTTTATATTTATGTGTACATATATATATAATGACACACTTTGAATGTTTTCAACAAAAATCTTGAAGAATTCAAAAAGCTGTTCAGCATAGATACTGCCAGTTACACTCTTTTCAAAAGTAAGGTTATATTGAACTTTCTGAGAGAGATTAGATAAGCATACACAGATTTCAGGGCTGTCATCCGTCAGGCCCTGAAGTATGGCCAGCACAGAGCAATGCAGAAAAGGCCATAAAATTTGTTTTATTATTTAATTCTATTTCCTTCAGTCCTGAAAAACATCAGCTTAGACAAGTAGAGAGAATGGATATCACGGCAAAGATTTAAGATATAGATGTGAATTGACATCAAATAAAAAGTTTTCCTAACTTATAATGAGTTGCAATATTTTTTTTTTGAATGGTTGAGCGAACAGACCTTAACTTTGACAGAGACCGAGCATCTGATATGCCATGAAATCCATCCCTGTTTCAGCAGCACTTGCAAAGCAGCAGAATTATCTCGACTTTTGCTGATTTTCAGTCATTTCCACTTACACCCATGGGCTGGGGGCTGCAGCGATAACCTCCCTCCCTCTCTCCCCTGTCCAGCAACATGCCTGTAGCTTTTTCCCAGGAAAAGCAAAAGGGAACAAGGTTCTCAAGAACAGGATGAGCCCACTCAATCCACAGAGGATCTCGGTAGAAGGAAAACAAGATTATTCCCTAGGAGCAGAGCGTACCAAACTCTTTGGCCACAGGATCATGCTCCTCCATCAGATCAAGCTGCCCTTCAAGGCAAGTTTAAGGTTAATATGTCCAGTTCAAGGCAAAGCAGAGCGGAGTTAGAAACCAATCATCACCTCTAAAAACATATTAAAGAATAATAAATTATGAAATCTATTTGAGGTCAGGAGTTTATTAATAAGATGCCAATCAGGTAATATCCTTGGGAAAGGTATTTTCATGCCTGGTCACACTTAAGAAGAACTAATTTAAGTTTTCCAGCATGAAAGCTGTATTTACTTTATTCTGTTATCTCCCTGATCTTACACTCACCTGTGCTCTCTCTATTCCATTGATATGAACAGCCAATTATTTGGCCTAATTTTCCCAGCTTCTGAATTGAAATAGATATGACAGCAAAATGGGAGCAGAAGGCATAAGCAGACCCTAGTCTGGATTAAATTAATATCAGTCTTTCAGTCTACCTGTGGGACAAAAGCTGCATCACTGCAGGCTGCTGGCCTTGGGGTTGGTTGCTCTGAGTCTCTCAGACTTTCATGTCCTGGATGGAACTTCTCAGTGGTACCAAAAACACACGAGCTGCTGATGGCAGCAGCTGAACCAAAGATTAAATTCTCAGTTCTTTGGGCATCAAAAGAATGGAAGCACTGAACTTTGTGAGCTGCATTTATCAGAACTGCTCCATGCCAGGTAGGGTAAATGTTCTCTCTCTCTTCTGCTGCCTCCATTCTTTGTTGGAAATGGAGCACTGAGTAATTTTTTTATCCAAGACACTTATCCAGGAAGGGAACTGCTGGCTCCTGATGCCAACAGTGTGATTTGTTCCTGAATTATTAAAAAAAAAAAAGAAGAGAGAGAGAAAACCCACCACTGAATCACAGTCCCTTTTTCCTTTGTTTCTGATCAAGTTCATACCGTCTTTTGATTGTAGTCTCCTATGGGCACTTTCTTCTATAGAGCACAGCACTCTTTTTTTCCTGCCAAAACTGTATTGTGTTGTGTTTAGAGAAGAGAGCCTTTGTCCTTGGTATCAGGAGGAAAGGAGAACATTTCATTTCATCTTTGTAGGATTGCCATGGGAAAAAAAAAAAAAAAAAAGAAAAGGCCAAAAGGAAGAAAAAACATCACTGTAGATAACCTGAAAAAGACAAAGGTGAGAACCGCCTCATAAGAGATATTTCATTGACATTAGAGTACTTTTTATTAATTTACTGGTTGCCACAATTCCAGAAAATAATCCATATTTTCCTTGGAAACATTTTTACCCTTATTCAATGAAGCTTAAAAACTTTGACTTGTTAATGAATAAATACTTGTTAAATGGAGTAAAGGATCTCCTTTCTGTAAATTCTCCTTATTAGGCACAGAATCATTTATTTATACTTCAGATTTCCTGCCTGAGTGCACTACTGCGTGTAAACCAGGTAAGCATGATTCTTTCCATTGTGAAGTCAGAAATTACTCAAAACTATTTAAAACTAAATTGAATCTTAATAGAAATGTCTATATTGGCACTCACAGGCTTAAGAATCCAAATTTAAGAATTTAGTATATAGTAATACGTGTGAGTCAAGATGGAGGATTTTAGGCATTGTCTGAGTCCTTCTTCACCTTCTTCCTTCTTCTTCTTCATGGGTTTGGATGGTTTTCTGTAATTGGGTAAAAAAGGCCCACACTGTGGGCCTTGGGTGGTCATTTTTGGGTCTAAAGTATAAATAATGTAAATAATACAGGTGTCACCTCGTTATTGGGTAATTATCACTTAAATAACCTTGGAAAGAGTTAGAAGGTCTCCATTTTGCCTCTTTTCTCTTGCTAGTTAGAGCTCACAGCTCGTGAGTCTGTAAATAGATAAGGAATAATAAATATCCAAGTCCAAACACTAAATCATTTCCCGTGCATTAATCCCAACTTTGAAAAGGAAAAAAAAAAGAGGCAGAACCTTCACACCTGCTCAGCCACCTCTGCCACAGCCAAGCATCCTCCTCTTGCCAGAGAACAAAGGAGTCCATCCAAAGTTTCACTGTGCCAGTTTAGAAGGCAGACTTTTCATTTTGTTCGTGATAAAATTTAGGCGTCATGGATTAGGCTTGTTTTTGTAATTTATTTAGAAAAGCTCCTTCCAAATCAGGCTTTGCTGTTTCATGAAATGAGCAGTTGTAATTGATTATGTCCCTCACAAACTGAAGAATACAATCTTTTCTCTTTTTTTTTTTTTTTTTCCCCTCAAGGATTTGATTTTCTGTGTTTTGAATTTTATATCACAACTGGAAACAGTTCGGCTAACACAAGACATTTCTAAATCCTATAGCTATATTTATATATATATATGTATTTATAGTTGAAATAGTTCTAAATGCTGATGATTGAACTCAGCTATAAGGCCACATCCACCACAGTTTTGAATTCCATGTGTTTTTCATAAATATAGAAATATGTTATTGAATGAGCCACAAAGAAAGGACAATTTTAGATAATCATACATCTTGAGTCTCTGAAGTTTTTGTAAAAGGGAGAAGTATTGACAAGGATCAGGTATGTCCTTTTTATTCTGCCTCTCTCAAACATGCAGCATATCATTTTTATCAGCCATTCAATAAACTAAAAATGTAGGGAGATGGTGGACTGTTGAAAAGATCATTTGTGCCAAAATAATTCTTCTCCTATTGCATTATAACCGTATGCAGATTTGAACGCACTGTAAGTTAGGCAGAAAAAATGGAAAAAAGTAATAATTCCTTACATTGTGCATGCCATCGGACACAAAAACATTTATTTTAAAAAATTCAATGGCATAGTAGCACGGAAAAACTTGTCACATGCAAAATACTTCTTTGACAGGGAAATCAAGCCCAGATAATCCAGCACAGTGTAAGTTTTGAATCATCCTGTTGAAATGCTTATCAACAAGGCATTCAAAATAGGCAGCTTACATTTTTTCCTGATTATTAGAAATGGGATTACAAGCATCCCAGTGGGCAGAAAATGTTTGCATGTTCCACTTCTAAGACTAAAAATCAGATAAGAAATCCAGAAGGGTACAGATTCCTAAATCCTCAAAGTTCTGGCTTTGCACAGATAGAATTTACATTCAGGCCCCTGCCAGCCAGATGCTTTATAATATGTTTCAGTTTGCCAGCACTTTAAACCGCTGATAAAAGCTGTAATATTACTGAAGAATTTGTCCATATGTTGAAGTGGTTTTGCATCTAGAAAAGGACTAATACACAGACTTATTTTTGTTCACAGATTAATGTGCTTTGCTGAGTCTGGGCTACAATGCTGTGATGAACAGAAAATACTTTGAAAGCTTCCAGTGTCTTATGCAATAGGTTTTATTTAAGAGGACATAGCTAGAGTAAAGACTGTTTTAAAAACTAATTCTTGACATTTCAGTTCTACAAATTGAAATAATAGTCTTTTGAGAATTCTTTACAATTCTTCAGAAACCTAGAGGGTAGTTGCCTGGATAGACAAAACATCGACCATTTTAATATAGTGAACTTTCCTTAGAAACCATATCCTTTGTATTTTTAAATACATTGTGTGGCTTCTATTTACTATCAAGTCCACAGCCTGGCATGAAAAGAACAGCAGTCACAGTATTTAGCACTCTTGAAAATAGGGGAGTTAATTTCATAAAGACAAGGTAGAGTTCTACTTAATTTCATCTACAGCATATCCCACGCAAATTCCAAGTGTAAATCATCAGAAAATAATTGAAGTAGATTTGCATACAAATGGCCTAAAGCATTAATTCACATTTTTAAAAATGTGAATTAGAAATGCATCACAACAGTAGACAAAGGAGCCAGTACTCCTAAACACAGATTTACCATTTGCCTTAGCATTACACTTGCCTGCCACGTTCAGATTAATTAGATCTTTATCTCAAGCAGATTCAAAGGATGTTAAGTATGTAAATTAATTTTCTGAAACAGGCCAACATAACTAAAGGCCTCAGCCACCCATTGTGTCAAATCAGAAAAGAGGGAAAAGCAGAGTTTTAATTTAATTGCAGCACCTCTGCTCAAGAAAGAACACCAGAGGGATAGTAATTTTATAATCTATAAGAGTTTATATATGTATTTAAACTATTATAGGTTATATAAACTATGCATATATAGTTTATATAATCTATAATAGTTTATATATTATTGGAGAAACAGAAGGTGTTTCTGTTGGTGACTTCACTGATCATCACCTTAACCTGGCAGAGTTCAATGTTAATAAGGACTGTTCTCCTGCCCTTCACAGGAGATGGCAGGTGCCAGCAGCAGGGAGTACACTGAATAAAGGCTCACTGAGGGGTCTGCAGGGAATACACTGAATAAAAGCTCACTGAGGGGTCTCAAAGTGGGAAGATGCACTGAGGGGTCTCCCTGGTGCTGTTGGTGTGCCCCTGGAAAAGCCATTTGATCCACCCTGTGATCCAGCAGAGCTGCTCAGGGAAGGGTCACTCTGGTGGGACACTGACAGGCACAAAGGTCTCAACCACGCTGGCAGACAAATCAAACACTGAGGGTCAAGGAAATCTCCCCTTTTCACACGATAGAATCATAACAACCTCTTCACAAATCTTAGATTGTTCAACTGCCTCTTATTTCTAATAATTACACACAATATTTAAATGCTTAACCAGTGATAAAGTGATATTTAACTTGTAGGAAAAATAGACCGGTTATTTGCAAATAAGAATAAATCAGTCGTACAGAAGAAAGAAAATAATTACAATCCAGCTGCACCTAGATTTTAACTGCTGGGTTTTGTGAAATGTGGCAACTGCTTCAAAAGATCTGCTTTTATATTCAATAGATATTGAATCCTCTTCTGTATTCTGAACACTTCAAAAGGAATGGGGAAGAGAAGGCCTGTGGGTTTGAATGTTTGCCTGAGACATGAATGTCTAAATGATCTTGACTGAGACAGGAATTTACTAGCAAAATCTTGAAAATGAGTAGAAGTTTATTTTCCTTTGCCTTCCATGTTTTGGCATCATACAAGTCCTCCTCCTCAGACTGCAGAATTTTCTGCTCTGCTCATGCAAACATAAGTTGTCCCATTCTCAGAACAGCTCCCCAAAGTCTGTTTTTCAGCCTGCCCACAATTATATTTTACTGAAGCTTCTAATGACAAGAGGAAAGAAGAAAACTAATTGCATTCAATTTATTTCTGGTTTATTTTAAGGCAGGATGGTTGCTGATTTTTATGCAGTAATATTTACTAAATATAGTCAATACCTTTTTCATTACTCTATCAACAAGATAAATTCCAGGGAATATTCAATGGTGGGCAAAAGCAATGCTACATGTTCCATTATAGCCAACAATATCCAGCTCTGTAAATTGTCCTTTATTGCAGCTATTACTGGATTATGGAAATCTTATTACTAATTGATTATTAACTCAGAATAATGTAATATATTTCCAGAGAATGCCAGGCAGCCTGCAAACACAACGCTAAATCAATACTTATTTCTTACCTGTTTCATTCATCATATTCAATTCCCACTACACCAAATGCAAGAGGCTAAAATAGGTTCTTTCTAGCAGTAGAAGAGACTGAATAAATCCATATAAGAGTAAATAAAAAGAACTGGAGAACAGAAAACTAGTCATAATTTTAAAGTAGAACAGGTAGGAGAATCCAATCATTTAAAGACTTTTTTTTTTTTTTTTTTTTTCAGTTAGGCTCTACTCCTTTTCTACAGCAGGGGTTTGCTTTATCTAAGTCTGATTTTATTCCTTCAAGTATTTGAGGCTGTTAAAATATATGTTAATATAGAGTTTTCTTGATCAATCCTCACATATTAAGGGAAAACTTTTGGGGAGACCTAATTTCCCTATCCTGAATTTAAACACAGGTTACCCTAAAGTTGGTGTGAAACTAAAAAAACCCAGAGTAAGGATATGAACACTGGGACTCATTTTACAGCCAAAAGAGATTCCCTTTGCCCACCTTTTGAATTTTGGCAGCAGAGCTTTTAGTTCTGGATGGTTTTGTCTCTGCACCCTCCTTGGCATTGGTGAAATCACGTGTAATTAGCCAGGGTCTACTCAGCACAAGAGAAAAAAGCATCAGAATAACAGATTACAGCAGCCAGCTGAGGTCAGTGCATCCGTATTGATCCTCTGGAGTTTGCCCTGGATACCTGCTCTTCTGCCAAGCACACGGTCTCAGTTAAGGAATAATGCTTTTCTTTGACTGCAGAGTAATTTCCAGTATTCAGAAATTCACCTCTTTCCCTTCCCCAACAATTGTCAAAACACACTCTATAACGTCTCCTTATAAAACAAAACAAACTTGGAAAATTAAGTTGAAAATGGAATAATTCAACGTTTTCTAAGCAGCTTTACACCTACCAGCATGAATAAAACAGGAGGATATGGTAGAACCAATATTGCTCCCAGACATATAAGGACAATAAATATGTTTAGAAATATCTTTTATAGAGACATCCACATTTAAGTGTTTATAAATTGAAGCTCTGGGCTTCAAAAGGCCAAGGGCAGGAAGATTTCTACCCTCATCTTGGCACAGTGCTGCTATCAGCAGGGGTCACAAACTCCACCATTGTGTATAGGATATTTCTCTCCAATATGTTTCAGAGAGTGATTTGGTTTGGGGCATAGAATGACAACCGCATAAGTAACCTGAATCACTTTATGAGAGCCTGGTGAAGGAGAGGTTGTAAGGAATTTAGCAGAGCAAATCTGAGAGAAAGGCTCAATACTGAGCACTTGAAGATGTCTTCCTGACGTGACTGAGTCACAAGGTGACTTTAGTTCTTCAGGCACTGAATTATCACAAGGAGGTCAAAGTGGACAGTCTGTAAAGATATGTATGTCCTAAGTAACTCCACCTCAACTCCTCAATGATACATGACAAATGCTTAAAAATTCATTTTCCCGCTCAGGGATAAAAGGGAATGGTCCTTATTTGAAAAATTCCTGCTGAAAAAAGGACAGAAAATAAAAGAGAGAGATTTTTCTGCCATGCGCAATGTGGCAAAAATATTCTAGAAGGTAATATATTACTAGAAGGTAATAAACTATCTGAAGGACATCTGAATTCTTGGAAAGACCGAGTCTCTTAAGCTGAAATAAATTCCTTGTAAGTGCAGCCTCATGTATGAACATTAAATAAGTCCTGTAGAAGTGCAGTTTAAATTGATGCTATGTTTCACCAAATTTTATGCACTGACAGTAGGTTCCTGAAGGTCAGTTTCAGCCAAGGGAAATCTAACTCTCTGGGCTCCCCTAAGGATAATTTGGAACATTGGAAGTTGGCCTCCAGCTTTGAATTGCTCCCACACTAACGAGCTGGAGAGACAGCGACAGAACGAGGGAGAGGCTTGAAAAATTCATGTTGTGTGCAGCAGCAGAATCGTCCACAAAGAGCTGCAGGACACTGACCTAAGTTAGGGCAACACTTTCCAAACGGATCTGTTGTGCTGACGGGATTTCCCCTGGGAGATTCGAATGCCATTAACAAACTTGCCACAACACGGGCTTTAGAGCAGAGAGGTACAGCTGCAAAGCTTAACAGCTAATCAAGGAGCCTAATTAGATAAAGTGGTTAATCCCCACATCTGTCTACAGATGACTGACAAGGAAGGCTAAGCTCTGTGAGAGCTCGGAGCAGGTTCCTAAGCTAGGGTCTCTGCATTCTTTACAAATCCGTAAGAGCAGTCCCATAACCACACACGGATGTAAAACAGCCTCAGAATTGTGTCCTCTGCACAGAAAATAGAAGTTGCAACAGCTCTGCTGCTGTAGGGACACGTCAAAATGACTCAGCTGCCTCTCTAAGCCTCACCAGCTGATTAATGCTCCTAGATAAGCTCTCAAGACTGTCTAAAGTACTAAATTGGGTTAAATACGAATGATGATGTGCGTGCCTCCAGCCACACCGAAACGATGTCAGGAAGGTCTTTGTTCTTACTGAGTACGACTTGATATTTATACATCAGGAATTGGAACTGATATTCCATTTTCTGAGGGATGCAAAGGAGACAAAAGAAAGAAATTCAAGCTGTGGGGAAGAACTTTGGTTTCCTATGAAGTCCCAAAAAGACAAAGGGATATCTTCTGGGTCAGTGGGTGCTCTCTGCACGACATAGAGGAGTGGAGTTTGGAGGGTGCGCTCACACAGAGCCAGCTCAGGCTTCTTTAGATAATGAGGGTGGAAGGGATGAAGCACAGAGCAAGAGTGCTAAAGGCACGTTCTCACAGGATTTAGCCTTACACCACCATCACATATGATCCCTTCCAGTTTAAATCTATAAAAAAAATTTCTAAACATATTTACGTAGGAACAACATTGGTTCTACCCTATCCTCCTGTTTGATTCATTAGCCCACAATCCCAACCTTTCTGGGATTGTGGGCTAACACTTTACTTCATAAGTCAGGCTCTCAGCATGAACTGTTAAACACCAAGTACAGCAAACACACTGATGATCTTGTCTGGTAATTTTTGGTGGAATCCAGAAGCGTGGGGATATCTACACCATGGTATTTTTTCCCATTTGTGAGTGGTGACTTCTACACCTCAGGAGTCTCCATACTCCTGCAAATTCTTGGGGAGAGTTCATAATTTCTGAAAGAAAGACAAGGCATGGAAGTGATCCATAGTGCATATTCTTAATTTCATATTTCATCTTTGTGCACTCTTAACCTAGAGAGTCACGGGATACTGCAAAGCTCTACATTACTACTAAGTCTGCAAGTTATTTTGGTGAGTAGTTCGTGTTTTTATGGTCAAATAAATAATAATAAATAGAAGCTATTTAATAAAGCGTGCGGTTTACACTACAAATTATGAATACCTTTTTCTGAGTTCATGCCTATTTAGAAGATTAAAAGTAAAAGTGCTTATAAGCTATCTTTCAGCAGACTTGACAGTTTTAGTGTATGGTATTTTACAGGCACTCAAGGCAAGCAGAAAAAAATTTCATATTTTAACACTACTTGAAAATAAAATTCTTCCATTCTATCTTTATGCAAATTTCAATTCTGCGAAATATATTATACACTAGAACTTTGTAAAACAGAACGGTATTTCACAATCTCAAGTCCAATAATAACTGTATACTTACTATGAAAAGCCTTTCTTTCGGATTTTGAGGATCACTGGAATATAAGGATATCTTCTCTGCTTTAGCAGGTTTGTCCTGAGCTGTGAATTGAATTGAAAGAGCATGAAGCCCCATGAGCAAATACTCTGAAAATATTTAACTTTTTTTCCCTAAAGCCCGTACTGATGCAGCGGTTTTTTATCATGGAACTTGCCAAAACATTGGAGTCATGCTAAGAATGAAGCAAAAGATAAACATTCAAAACAACACTCAATAAAACAAACTTTGGCACAGCCCCACAGCCCCACTCCACCCACCTGAAGGTCTGCTCAAAGAGGGTCACCCAGTTCCTCTTCCACGGCCCACAAAGGAAAACGGCAATTTCTAAATACAATTCACTTTCCTTAAAAAGGGATTGATCACCTCCTCACAGTTTTTTACTGGCTGAAAGGAAGTCTTAGCAATTTGCCTGGATTAGACACTTTGACAGCTACAGCAGATAAATCACATCAGTTTCCTGTATGATGGGAAAAACCGTAAACTGTTTGAAAATCCTGGCCTAAAAAATACCTTCCCAAGGACTGCACAACTTCACACAGTGGTTTGATCAATTGGCCAATTCAAACCCAACTTCACACTTGGGTAAACATTCAAAGCTGCTCTTCATTTAAACCCGTTTGCTGGGACTGGTTCTTTGGCCTCAGCCACTGCGACCGGATATGTTAATCCTTTGAGTGTGAGAAATTCCCTTACTTTCAATTTCCATTCTATATTGTCAAGAGGCTACAACAGCACAGGCTCTTCTACATCGTCAGGAATTCACACCTTCACCCAAAAAGTACCCAAAATGAGACAATAATAAAGGTTGAGACAAATCCCAGCTTGGTACTTCATCTAATTTGTCAAAGTCTGTATAAAGAGCTACAGGTACAAAACTGTTGTTACTTTTTAAGTGGAAGAACATGGGCAGCATAACTCAGTGTGGAAAGCAAAGGGAAATGTCCAGATCACAGTGGCATTTCCCACATTTTATTGACGAATGCACTGGATTGTGAAGATACTTTGCCTCACAAAAGGAATAGCACAAGCCAAATGGGCTCAAATCCACAGGACTCTGGAATGGTGTAAATGGACTTAAAAACTTATGGTTTTAAGTCCATTAAACCTACAGGTTCAGAAAGAATGCAATGCTAAAGCTGAATGGAGGCCAGTACAGCCAAAATATCCCCTGGTGGCTAAAGAACCTTAATCATTCAATTCAGCATTAACAAGCACTGAAGGAATCATTGAAGTTCTGCTCAGATAACACACAGCATCAAAACTGGACGAGTTCCGACCTTCTCCCTGCTAGAATCTGTTCATCCGTAATTGAACCACTTAATTCTTTTCATTTTTCCTTCCTATCAGCAAAGAACCACTTGTCATTGAGATGAAATTCCTTTCCAAAAAAAAGCTTAAAGAGACAACCTTCCCCCCAACACACAAACCCCACTTTTTGTCCTGACCTTTACAAAGATAACTTGAATGAAGGAGATGAAGTAATTGCAACCCTAACAGAGAGTAATAATGTAAACCTTAACAGCAATCAAGTTTATTCATACGAGTCCTTCCTCTAATTGTTCCCCAGCATGGCCTTGGATAATATCCAACTGAAAGCTGAATTAAATACATACATTATTAGCATCACTACTTAACAAATAGTGTGGAAAAGATGTGCACTTTCTGCTTTATATCCAAAACTAATGCAAACCAATTAGAATCTTTTAATTATGGTTGAGCAAACCTGAGCACACACGAGTAAGCATTATTATTCAATTTGGTCTCCTTCTCACCCCACTGATGCTCATTTAAATTTCAAAAATATCTGTTCTTCCTCAAAGTCCATTTTGCATGCCTACGTAAAGTTAAAAAAAAAAAAAAAAAAAACACCACGAAAAACTAAAGCATACAACAACCTGGAAACTCCCCCAAACCCACAGAAGTCCCTGACTATCCACAAGTCAGAGAAATCATTCACACCAACGGTTTTTCTAGCCACCTTTTGTTGAGCTTTGGGGCCAGGAATAGATTCCATGCGGGAACTGTCCAAGGGCAAGATCTAAACATGGATACACTGCAGCAAAACTCACACTTAACCCATGTACCTGTACTGGATTTGGTGACTGGTTTTGGGGGGGAATCTTTGTGCTCTGTGACAGAATATTTTGGTTTTATGCTAATTCCCAGCTGATATGTCAGTTAGGACCTCAGATCACTGCAAACCAGAACACAAGATCCTGTTCTTTCCATGCCCATGCACAGTGCCCAGGAGCCCATTTGATTTTCTAGTTCCGGCCTCCCTGCATGGGCAGGGACACTGGCTACCAGCAGACCTTTAAAGTTCTTTGCAACCCAAACCATTCTATCATTCCATGATTAAGAGAAGTGGTTTACTTCTCTTCAGATCAACACAGGATCCAGGAGAATTTTTAATGAAGCAGCAGCAGAATAAGATTTTTTGCTATGCTGAGCAATATCCTGGAACCTCTGAGAATGCAGCCTTTAGGGATGGACTCTAAAAAAGATAACTTTCCAACCGAGGAAAAATAAAAAAGCACATAACATCATCCTTAAATAATATTATGGGGATATGCTCAATAATACATATCACAAATTGCTATGCATGGTCCCAGATGTCATAGACATTCAAAATATTATTGTATTATGCCTAACTTTCAAAATTAAAAATGTAACAGGGGCAGCTATAACTACTTCATAATACAGGGAAGTATGTGCTGATATTTGAGAATTAACAGAGTAGTACAGGAATCGTATCTCTAAAACAAGAGGTCTAGAAATCCTTAAATTCGCTACGATTTTTTGTTAAAAGGTGAATTTAAACATGCAGCTGGTTAGTAGTTACATAGTGGAAATAAGCAAAAAAACCCCAAAACCACCGGACTCAATTTTTACCCATTACACAAAATCAGTGACTTCACCTAACTGCACAAACCCAACTAACAAACTTAACTTCACTGCACAAAAATAACTATGTGGTCAAGGGTATTACAGAAAATGGATTAAAATAAAAGAAAGTTTTGGCAAAATTGCTATGCATTCTTGTAAAGTTTTTCTCCACTTTAAATCATGACAGAAATTAAAGTAGCCTTTTCAGTTAGTCCAGCTTGGGGGCCACAGAGTGCCTCCTTTAACGACTCAGAGACAGAACGAGATTTATGATCCTGTGTACGGATCCAAAGAGATTTGTTTCAACAGTCTGATCCACTGGGAAGTGATCAAAAGTATCTCATGTGGAGCATTTAGTAATGTAAGCTGCATGCCTTGTATCCAGAGGCCACAAACCATCCCTAAACCCACCAGGGAGCAGTGACAAGAACACTGTGCCAAGACACCCGCGTGCTCCTGTCAGTCAGGACCGTCTGCACCACAAAAAAAAAAAAGACTTTACACCCACATTCCCTTGCTGAGCTGTCAAAGATTGCCACGAGAATGCCTCATGTAAAATATTTTATGAGAAAGTCATCACTTAATGAGGTTAAACTTTGTGCTGAGGGACAGGTAGAAAAGTTCTTTTAACGTCATCGATGTGGAGAGCAGCAGTGAATGTCGCAGGAAATAATTCAAACACCAGAATCATGTTTCCTTCCTGTTGGGAGGAATTAAGGACCATTACACCAACATGAGTCAATCTATCTCCTGGTACATGGCCTGCATTATTCCAGCAACCAGCTACTGATCTGATGCCCGACTGAATCCAACACAACCCGCACAACCATCAGCAGAAATAAAGGTTTGATTTTCCAAGGAACTTGTAGCTCTGCTGTTGTCAGGGACTGGAAGCACTTCTTTATGGTAGCCAACTGCACAGAAGTGCTGCAGAGCACAGGTTTTATTGGAAGGCAATATATTAAAAGTAATGACCGGTGAGGAAAGTTTTGCAGGCTGTGGTTGCAGTGCATCGCACCTGGTCTCAAAATAAACCTCAGCAGAGTGTCAGCTTCATCCATCAACCAAAAAGGAACTGGATTCTTGCTGTGCTCCAGACATGACCCCTTCATACAAACATGGCTGGTGAAAAAGGCAAACTCACATCAGCACTGCCAATTAACTGCTAATTGCAGTTCAGATCAGCATTAAGTTGTTCAAATATTTTAGCA
The DNA here is from genome assembly GCF_029207755.1 of Chamaea fasciata. Taxonomy (NCBI): domain Eukaryota; kingdom Metazoa; phylum Chordata; class Aves; order Passeriformes; family Sylviidae; genus Chamaea; species Chamaea fasciata. The sequence goes on from NW_027094107.1 coordinate 5,975,073, forward strand.
ATTTAAACAGTTGCAGTGGTCAGGGTAGACTGCTCAAATACAGCAGAAAAAAAGGAAGGGTTCTCCAGCAACAAGAACACTCTTAATCAAAGACTTCTCTTCTTGTATTTCCCCATCTCATCTACCATTCCTCTTGACAGGGCTTCTCTTCGGATTTGCTGTGATTCAGTGTTTCTTGCTGAGAAGAGCTTGCATCTCTTTTGCTTGGAGCAATCAAGAAGAGATAAGACTCAAGTTATGGAGCGATGTATCAGCAACATAACTCCCTTTATACCTGCTTGGAGATTATCTAACTAAGGTAATAAAAATACCATTTAATCCTTAAAAAAATATTTTTCTTACTTTTATAATCATTTGTTACCAAAAAATCTGTCAGTTTAACTGTAAAATGTGATAAAACTGCAATGAAAAAGATTATAGAACTCTATATACATTCTGAGCTTCATAAAGGCCTTGTATTTTAATCCAACTAAAAGGAATTATTCAGCAGAGCATTACCTGTGCATTCACATCCAATCTGTTTGTAGCTGTGGAGAGCCTATTTATCAGAGATGTCAAATAGAAAACAATTAACCTCATCTGTGATGAGAATGATTTATGAAATAGGGAAAACCAAAGGAAATGGCAGAATCTACAGGTTATCAGTCAAAAACTAAATGCAAAGGCATTAACACAGTTTCTAAAAGAAGATACCTCAGTACGTGTTGAAGGGAATACAAATGTTATATTTTTCATGTCCTCTTAATTTAGGTCATAAGCTCCACTAGACATGCACTTTGTATTTCAAGAACACCCCAAGAATAACTAGGCTTTCACTAATACTCATTAGAAATAATTGATGGCCAGAAAACTAAAAAAAGTGTAAGGAAATCGCAGTGAAAATGCAGTTGACACAGTAAAACAAATGCTTATTTTACACTGTGACAATATGGAAATAAAATACAGTATGTGATCACACAACAACAGCATCACCCTCTAACTCATGAATAAAACAAAATGCAATTCATCTATATGTTTTCAAACCTTAAATAAACTCTTATATCACTTTTTTGTATATACACAAACATAAAATATAGTAGTTTTATCTGTGGAGAAAAAATACACAATGCAATGAACCATATCTGGCTCTTCCAGAATTATTATTATTATTACTACTACTATTACTATTATTATTAATTATTATTATTTATTATTAGTTGGAAAAATGTGACACTAATCTACAAGAAAGACCAGAAGGAGAATTTGGGGAACTTCAGAACTCTCAGTCTGATCTCAGTGCTGGGAACAACATCTTCCACAGTTTTCTCCTGGTTGTTCACAGCTACCAGGGAACTTTAGATTGAATATTAGGAAAAAAAATTCTTCACTGAAAGGGCTATAAAGAAGTTAAAGAGGCTGCCCAGGAAAATGGTTGAGGTAACATCCCTGAGTATATTTAAAAGACATGGATGTGGTGCTTAGGGACATGGTTTAGTGATTTCAGAGTAGCAAAGTGGAAAAAAAAAAGAGAGGACAGAACTAGCAATATTCTGAGTAGATAATAGGAAAAAAACTTTCAGTGGAGGAACAGGTCTCCCAGAGATGTCATGCAATCTCCATCCCTGGAAATAATAAAAACACAACTCTGCATGATTCTAAGCAACCTAATCAAATTTGTAAGTTTGAATATTCAAGGCTGGCTCTGCTTTAAGCAAGAGGTGAGATCCAACCACATCCCAAAGATCCTCCAAGTCCAGTTATTCTCTAACTTTGTTCTATCTAAATGACTTGACCGGTTGCAAATATTAGTAATTTAGTGGATTTATTTTTTATGCACACATAGAACTTATTTCTGGAGCTTTATGTTACACAAAACCACATTCATACAGAAAAAAAAAATCCCCAAACCCTACCCCTGGCATAGCATTTTGGGGGGAGTTTGCTTTTCCTTCTTTCACTGTGGTTTTTAAGTAATATACAAGCCAAGAAGATCACTGTGACTATTACATGGTTGAACACTCTAGTGAAGTAACGTCTGCAAATGCTTGTTTGTATCCTTTTTGTTTTCCTTTGTTTTAAACCATCACACTTTTTCTCAGATATTTCTGACAGGAAGCCCAGTAGTTAACTACTGATCCTTCCTAGACTGTTTCTTGACAGGCTTAAGGAATCTCTCTGCAAACCCCCTCAATACCAGAATTACTGACAGGCTTTGAATTACGTGGTTTACAGCTGTCAGGATTTTATCCCTGCCTCGAAATGCTCTTCTCATCAAAAGTCCTGTGTTAAAAATTAAAACTCCCTGGTCTCAGTCAGATAGCATCTCTGACATCTAACAAAAACCACCCTGTTTTCTCACCAAGTTCCTGATAAATTCTGCTCCCGATCCCAGAAAAGTAATTTTCAGCTGTGGAACAGACACCGCACTTTCATCCCAGGGCTCTGGCTGGAATGCCAACCAAAGTTTCCCTCTACTTTTGAAAATGCAAGAGAGTTCAGAACAAAGTGATTTGTGTCTCTCACACAGTTTCTCACGAACACTGCACCATCAACATGAGCTGCAAAAGTTGCCTTTCTAGTTAAAGACAGTACAAGAAAGGATATTAAGGCAGCAAACAGAATTTCCAGAGCTGTCTCCACCAACCAAAGAATTCAGTGGCAAGATGCAGAGTTTGAAACCCGCTCATCACGTATTGCACACATAAAATCTCCTGTCTAGGAAAGTCAGAGCCATCAACAAAAATTATTTAGATCACAAAGGAGGAATAAATCGTTCTGATTAGGAGTTATGTACAAATGAGAATGATCCAAAGGAGGAGGAGTTAAGTATAATTGGATCAGGGTGGCTCAATCAAAGACTGAAAACAGATATTTCTGTGAATGAAAGGGAAATCAAGGGATTTTTATGCGTTATACAGAAGAAGTACCTAGTCCTGAACATTCTGCTTCAGCCCATTTATAATGGTGGACACGAAAAATCAAATTTACTCTTGCAAATAATTCTGACATCGAAAATGATGAAATTTTTTTTTTCCAAATTGAGAACTGATTAAAAAAAAGAAGCATCAACATTCTTTATTTTTAGTTCTAAATACCTCACCAAATATATGCTGTATTATTTAAAGTTAAAAAAAAAAAAAATCAAAAGATACCACAATCACATTTTGGTAATGTTCAAAAAAAGTATCTGTAGTTTCACTGACTACCAGGAATCCACACGGGAAGTACAGTTCTGCTCCTGCTCAGGGAATTTCTCCTCCTTTGTGGTTTTGTACTTTAGTCACTAAAACAAATAACTACAGATTCCCCCCCCTTTAGTACTTAAGCTGAAAATTACAGCCTCTGCTCATTTGAGCATCTAGTCAAAAGTGATTTACCTTTTCCACAACCTCTGCTGCAGTCATTTTCCTGTTGCAAAGATCTATGGCTTGAATGGAAGTGCACCCACTGCATCAACATTTCCAAGACTTACAAACAATCTGTTTAGGCTACATGACTGCCAGGTAATCCCAGAAAAAAAAAACGGATTGGACTTGAAACGCTAAGACTGGAAAAAGCCTTTAAAACATCCTGACATCATGGCTAACACATGCCAGGGGCCATTAGCAACTTTGCCATCCCTCTCCCAGGAACATCTGAACACTGTTTCTAAAAATAAAACAAGAAAAATTTCAAAAGGAATAGGAAAAAAACAAGATCAGGGGAAATGATGATGTTTCCAAGAAATCATGTTTATTTGTGAGGATCTTTTTGATCCTTGTATTTGGTTTAATGTTACCCACACAGAACATCTCCTGACAAAATGTTCATGCCGAGAGTGCTACTCTCACTTCTATACTATTAATGTTTAATTAATTATTTCTACATCCCTGCATATCTAAAGAGGAGGGCCAGATGTCAATAAACAACACATTCCATTCAGTCATTAGAAACTGATGAGCTATAAATGAAAATTTGTGTAAAATCATCAAGAGGTAAAACAGAGTGAGGGTTAGACGATTTTCGGATTCGCTGCTGTCACTCATGGGGTTTCTAACAGGAAGATGTCCACAAGGTTATAGCACATTGTATCCACTTTTTTTTCTCTTTACCCAAAAAGGTAGGCTATTGGCCTGAAGATACTTTAAATGAGGAAACAAAGGTATTTGTCTTTTGCTTTTTGTGTAGCACAAGAACATCTCACAGGGCAATTCTTTTCTGGGGATTTCTACACCCCACTGGAGCACTGTTATCTGTTCACTTTAGGCTTTTCTGTGAGGAGCAGGCTATAAAGCAGGCCGTAATCATATGAACACACACGTGGAATCCTAAGCACAACACAGACGTATCTGCCCCTTGAGAAAAATATTTCCCAACACTTACCCACAACCATAAAATTTCTTAATATTAAAAGTCCTCTGCAGAGTTCTCATAATTGCCTTTCCTGTTCCCAAAATTCTCTTGACTACAATCAATTAATATAGCAAATACAGAGAGTCAATTAACACTGAAGTGTTTTGGACAGAATCCCACAGTGCATTGCAAGCTGGCAACAGACACATTCTGTGAGATAAAAATTGTCTAGCAAAAATATCTCCATACAAACGAAATCTGGGGACAGCTTTATTTAGTTCACTACTTGGCTCATTCTTTCTTTCTGCCACACACGGCACTCACAGTGCAAGTGCAAATTAACACATTTTTGCACTTTTCTGTCAGAAATCCTGCCTAAGATCCCCTTTCCTGCTCTCCACACTGTGCAGAAAGTGTTGGCTTGGGGTCTGGGCACCTCCTCATTTGGTTGGGTTTGGGATCCTTTTGTTGGTTTTGTTCTGTTTATAAAGTGAAGAGCTTCTCCCGTGAGATTGCCAGCTGGCAGGAGAGGTGACACCATCCAGCCCCTGGCTGAGCTTGTGCAGCTCAGATGATGAACTGTTGTAATCCATCACATGTTCATTTTTGTTACAGGTTTTTGTCATGCACGTGTCAAATCTTGTATGTGAACCAAAGGAACGGCAAAGGCTTTCATGGAGAGGCAAAAATGCACGTGAACAAATGCAAGTAGATAATCTCTGCTTACAAGTATAAATAAAGTATTCATCATATTATAGGTAAGATTTTTAAAAAATTCTCCTGTCATAGCTCAATAAGCTTCATTTACATCCTATCTAATTAAAAGATCAGCATGAAAGCCGAAGGACTGAGTTCCTTGTTTTTGCAAGTTCACTTTCCATCAAGGCTCGGGCTGCTTGTCCTTTTCCCTGTTTAGACAGGATGGACACTCAGTTTGTCTCACATCCCCCTTTAAAGAAAAGCAAGTAGCCGTAGCATTCAGGTAATTTCCTTTAATTAAATCATGTCATGAGAGCTAAATGGTGTGAATGCTCACCAGGAACTCTCATTCTGATACACCAGCTACCAGAAAATTATGAGTTGCCAAACATAATCAAGAGAATGAATTACAAGAGCTATCAGCAGTGTCAAGCTGGATAAGGAAATGTATGATTATTGCTCAGCCACAGCTGAGAGATTCACAGTAAAGTGCAGAAGGCTCTAATTAATAAAAACTGTGGAAATATCAAACAATTTTTTACCCCAACATGATTATGAATTTCAACTAAAAACAAATATTTCAACCACTCATTCTGAGTGCATTTTCCAGTTTTTTTAAGTACTCGTATATTTTTTTCATACACCATTCGCTATTCCAGTACCTGGAGTACTGAAGATACAAATCCAGGTGGTAGAACAGGTCTATTATCAATACCTTTCTACTAGAAGAGAAATACTTCTAGTCTTGGATAGCAAGCACTTTCATCAAGCACATGGGAAAAGACCTCAAGAAACACATTTACATTTTACATGTTTGCAAAACACCTCCTGAGCTACCAGCACAGACATCTTCATAGTCAGTAAAATGCCAGAAAATTCTAAGTATGATTCAAAGCAGTATGAAATGCAACAGGCTAAAGGGACTGAAAGTCAAAATGTGCCTTCACCAAAAATGAAGGAAGTTCGGAGAACTATCTGAGATTTATCTGCAATTACAGCTACATTTATCTCTAGTCAGTCATGGGGAATCCCATGAGTGTTGTCCCTGTCGTACATTCACCTGGGAGGAGGAATCACAGTTGAATGACAGTTCAAATATATATACTTAATGAAATTTTGATGACTGTTTTCATTCCCCAGTCATTAGTCTGCATTTTTTAGTGAGAAAGTTGAGTTACAAAAGTTTGCTGAGTGAAGAAATGGAATAACTCCTTCAAAAGCAGCTGAATCTGGATTTAAATCAGACTATGTTAGCATCTTTACAATTCCAGAAGAGGAAATAATGCCCATTATTGCAATCACACCCTGCAATTTCCCTTCTGTGATGAGTTTAAATAATCAGTGGTGGCATTCCACCATTACAAATTTTGTCAAAATAAAAAGTACTATAAAAGATCAATGCTTTAATTTACAGGTAAGAAACTAATTCAAATTGTATAGTTTGCTTCAGCTGAGAAGTTCAACTGCAGATGAGCATTCTCTGAAAATTATTAATTCAAAACAGGATCTTGTTCTTTAAACTGAGTTACTGCTTTCCATCTTCAAACCAAAAACCAAAGGCCCGAAACAATTTCCTCACCCCCCTCTAATTCTTTATTTATTTTCCTAGCATAGAGATGAAATCTCTCCTTTAGTAACGAGGAGCAAAGCCTGTGAATTTCCTGCGTATAAACCCCATGGTCACAGACTCACCTCACCAGGGACTGCTGATATCCTATTACTGTGCTCTTTTGAACAGAGAAAAAGATAATAATTTCAGGAAACCATCTGTTTGCCTATGATAAACCTTGTTTTCTCCATAAAGCTGCAACTGGAAACTTAACTCTGGTAAATTATTTTATAAATACTGCAGTAATAAGGGATGTGAGAGTTGCAACTCCTTTAAGCTTCATTATATATCACTACTGCTTCACATTGCAGCTCTTTTGCAGTTAAGCAAAAGGAAGAGGGAAATTAAGTATATTTCCTGGTGTGAATATCACCCAGAACTTCCAGAAGTAGAGTTGTTAACACATCTGTGTATCACTGAGCACCATAAACAGAATACAAACCAGGGGTTTTTTTCTCTAAAGTTGTGGGTGCAGGTTTTTATGCACTTCAAAGGACGATGTTTTAAAGGAAATTATTCACTCAGAGGAGAAATTCACTCTGTTAAAACCTTCATAACCCCCCACCACCACAACAGCAACTGTGACATTATTCTAAGCCCAATCTAGCAACTTCTGACTTGCTGTGGGGATGCTGCTTCCAAGCTGAACGTGCAATTCCATACATTTTATCTCTTATTCACATTTTCTCCAGAGAAACCTGCAGCATTTCACTTACTGGGAAAATAAAGCTCCTGGAGAAGAGGTAATCCCACAAGAATACCTTGTAATAATAACTGAATACCAAAGGCACCTCAGGTAGAAAAGGCAGAATGGAATTATATAAATTGAAAAATTAGTGTGAGACTGAGATTTTCTCCTATAATTTAAGATAAACGTATTGAATTATCTCAGAGTATCTAAGTTATCTCTGGTTTACTCTTCAGTCTGAGGTAAAATATTATTCCTCATAATCCTTTTGTTATTTTCCATCCCCAGAGAGATGATGGGAGAAGAAACCTTAGTTTTATTTACACATTTTACAGCTTTTGTCCATGCCACAGTCTCCCTTCTATTTCGTTATCACCAAGGAATCATTTTTTCCAGTGGAAGCAGAATCAGGGTGAATACAGTCAGCAAATAAAAGTATGAACTTGTCATTGCATGAAGGTATTTGAAAAAATTCAAATATTTTAAGTAAAAAGTACCAAAAAAAAAGTCATAAAGATTGGGAAACTGATGATTAAACACCTTAGAAAGAAATTTGTTCTGGGAATGCCACTTAAACACATCTGAATGGCAACAGTGGCACTTGTGATTTGTCCCTGAATTTCCATTTTTAGCTGCACCTGCTTTGGGGATCCTTTTAAAAGAGAAGAACACGTTGCCCTACCAGCCCCTTGCACTGGACACCTGCAGAATTTGGAATTACAGGGCTCCAAGCAGCTGTGGCTTGGGTGAGTGTGTTGTGTCCAAGCCGACCCCAGCTGTGCTGAGGAGACAGAACTGTCCCACAAAAACATCTGGATCTGTCTGTGCATCACCACCTTCCTGGCCAGGATCCTCCAGACTGCAGTTATCAAAAACAACACCAATAACACGCCAGCCAGCCAGAGCAGGCTCCCGGCAGTGGGCAAGTCAGAGCTCAGGAGGGATCCTGAACATCCTGAAGAAATCTGAGAGGAGTTCCTGTCATTTTCCAGCTTTTCAGCACAGGAGAAGGAAATCTCGCTCACTGAGGGCTGGCAAACCCCCAGAGTTAACACCTGTCAGCGAAACAATCATAATCCCCAACTGCCTGCATCTGTATCGTGGCCAGGAGCATCCTGACGAAAAATACACAACTGGAACGTGGGCTTCTGTGTCCTTGGCTGAACTTGATGACAATAGAGGGTTTTATTCCAACCTAAACAATTCTGCGGTTCTTGTCTAAAAGTGAGCAACTCTTATGAGTCCTGAGTCTGTGCAGTACAGGCCAAGTGTTCAGGAAAATTACTGCAAATCATAAATAACTATTTTTGAGGGGATTTCTCCAGGAAAAGAAAAACTCTTTTCCCCACTTCTAAACTCTTCTTCATTTTAAGCCTTTGATCTTGAGCTACCAAGGGTTTGGTTCGGTTTGGAAGTTTTTCGTTGGGTTGGTTTGGTTTGTTTCGTTTGGAGGTTTTTTGTTGGGCTGGTTTGGTTTTCTCCGTTTGGAGGTTTGGTTTGGAGGTTTTTCGTTGGGCTGGTTTGGTTTCTTGTTTTAGAAAGAGCATCAAACACCATATAACAGAGCTTCACAATATTTTCTAAATTCCTCTCCCTGGAAAACCACAAGCATTACCACACACTGCTAAAGCAGCAGTTCCACTAATCAGCAAAAGGGCAACACAACTGAAACCCACAGATCGTGCTGGGAAACACCAGATAATTGTAACGGAAAAGCTGCTGCAAAGTTCAACCTGTAAATTAGCCTGCTCTGAGGCAAGGGGCTGCTCTTTGCTGCTCCTCACTGTGCTGAATGAGACTCCTCCACTGAGAAGTTGGGATCGGCAGGAAGGAGAAGCATTTTGGAGAGATCAGGACAGAACAGAATGCTCAAGTGCCTTCCCACTCCTTGAGCTTCTGGGAACAAGGAGCTGTACAAGGTAATTGCTGGAGTAGTTTCACTGCACTTGGGAAAACACAAAACCTTTACAAAGCACACCTTGTCAAAAATCCTGCAGCCTGGCCAAGTAAGAAATACCAGAAGAAACCAACATTGCCAGGACACCACGGAGTGATGCCTGCAGGGCCTTGCAGATCCTGCCATGTATTAGAACCAGCAAGGCTCCTCTCCCCACAGCATCATCACAGAGCTTTACACATCATGCCTAAGCTGATTTCACAGAGCAGGCAGCACCCCTGCCTTGAAGAGACTCATCCCATGAGGACTGAACATTGACACTGAAAGCTGGAAATAATACACAAACAAAAAAGGAGTTGGGAGGAGAGCTAAGTGGGAACCATGGACTGAGTTTTTCTGACGAGCCCCAAACACTGCCACTACCTCACCCTGTTGGAGTCCTAGAAACTTAGAATTTGGGGGTTTAGTATATAGTAATGTGTGTGAGTTAAGATGGAAGATTTAGGGCTTTGCAGCTTCTCTAAAATGAGGAATAAGATTTCCAGAGGAGCTGATGAGACCCCTGACCCAGAAGTTGACCCAAAAGTAAGTCCACATGTAGACCAAACCTGAAAGGAATTTTCTAATCCCCCAATTTAAGAATTTTCATGTGAAGAAATTCAGAACCCTTACACACCCCACTCTCCAGGCTGCATAAGTGCCAATTTATTAGCATTTTTCACGAGTTTTGGATAAAATAAGGCAGCATCAGGTAAATTTTGCTAAAGGAATCAAAGCCTCCATTCCTACCGAAGGGACTCACGCTGAAGAGTCATCCATGCTATCTTTAGGTTATCCAGGCTCCTTTTACACAGCTTAAATATTCAAAAAATCGCACAGCGGTTACCACAGCAACAAAGTGAGCTGTGCTGCATGAACCAGCTCCGGGGCTGCCGGCACGATCTGCACTACAATGGGTCTCATTACTTGCTATTTTTCACCCCATTCACCTAATCCAGCTCGCTCAGCTCGGTGTCTTCCGAGCTTGTACACATCCTCCTTCCCAGCCAAGCCTCCACAGCACCTACAGCTCACACCCAGCTCAGAGCCCGGGATGCTCCAACAGCCAGCGCTGCAGCCACCTCCTTGTCACAGATGCTACTCCATCACATGGATTATCTGAAAACCTTGGCTCTTTGAGAAGACGCAGACACACATGGCAGGATCTTCAGACAAGACTCTACTCAGATCAGCACCTTTAATCGGTCAATAAACACATCAGCAGTATCAATACCACGCAAATGTCAAAGCAGATGACAGAGGCTCTGGAGCAAACCCAGTATTCTGCTCAAGAACAGGGCATCTCTTACTCTGCACCAGGGTTACAACCCCAAATGGATCTGGCAGTGCTGCCTGAAGTTTCTGGCAGTGATGCCTGAAGTTTGAGCTTTCATGTATTTCAGACTCTGTGCTGCCCAGGGGTGCAGCTCTGAGCTCACATTCAGTGTCACTCAGCTCTGCACAGAGCAGGGACACAAAACAAATCCTTTTCTTGCTGCACACCAAGGACAAGTGGGACAAGTTTTCAGGCCCAAAAGCACAAACAAAGGTGGGCTGAAGGGAGGAACAAGAAGGATGGGAGCTCACAACCTGAAGCTGTAATTGGACAATTAAACCCCATTATGCAAATGGACCAAAACTTATAAAGGTGTGAGACCTTGTGACCGTTTGTCCATTTTGTGACCATTTTGGGTCCACCTTGGATGTAGCCCTGGCCAGGCTCTTGTCCTGCCCAAGATGTACTTTTAAAAGCCTTTTAATAAATATTCAGTTTATTCTCTGGCTCTGTCCAGTCTCTCTTCCAGGTCAGCCTTCCCAAGGCATCAGCAGCAGCAAGGCAGGACTTTCTCCACTTATCAGAAGGAAAGAAATGTGAGATGGGACCTCAGGGCAAGCTCCTGGAGCTGAGGGGACAGACTGGACACCTTACTGCAAATAAATCAGGGCAAATGGCCCAGCCTCAAAGAGCAGTGTCACCAGATGCCTTTCACATACAGACTTGCTTTGGCAAATTGCCCTTTAAGTACCTTCCACCCCAGTATATTCCCAAGAGTCATGCTGCTGCTTCACTCGGAGCTGGCTCCCTGCGTAAATCAAACTGACAGATTTCAGCAGATTATTTTGTCTAAGCTAGATCTGCACAGCTGAGCTCAAAGGCAATTGCAGAGTTTTGGAGTGGGCCAATAGCACACCTTTTATCACATGGCCTTAGCTCTCCTTTTACAGATCTGTTTTTTTGTGGTTTAAGACATTAACAATAAGAATGATCTATATAACAAGCCTGAAGCCCCAGTATTTGGGGAGCCTGTTAACAGGTTTCAAGACTTACTCTGAGCAGGTGCTACTTGTCCAGCAGACTCTCAAAAAACTTCATAATGTATATGGGTCTAGTTGAGAATGCTGCTTACATTTGCACAGTGAAGTGGTTGCAAAGTCAAAGCCCCACAGAGTTCACTTCCAGCATTAGACAAACAATTTCAGCTCCCTGTAAGATAAGGACATTTTCTGTACAGTGGATTCAGGACTGTAAAAACAAGCTTGGCCTCTGCTCTGTCCAAGCAATGCACTGGAGACCTGCTATTCAGGGTTCACAGCACAGGACAGTTTGCTGATGGAGCAAAAGAAACATAGGCAGAAGATATTGCAAACACCAGAAGAAAAGATACGGCCTGGGTGTCATTCAATCAGAAAAAAAAATCAGAATTATCTGGAATATATGAATCACAAAGTGTTTGATCTGCAGCTCTTCCTTAAGAATACAAATCAAGCTGTGAGCAAGATCAAAACTCTGCCCCAGACATTCAGTGAGGAGTTTATGAGGAGGTTCCCTAAATGGCCAAAACCACATTTCGCTGTTATTGTGTTCTGAGAGGAATCCAGCCTTTGAGTTCCTACCAGAATGCTCTTCCTCCCACACACGGGTCCTGTTTCTAAGCAACATGCACTTAAACCATCCACAGGAATAAAAGAGTTAAATGTTACCACCCAGCCTCACCTGCTGTGCCCTGAGGAGCAGCATCTGCATGTCAAAGAGAAGACTCTGATTTATTCCAGCAGGGCACAGGATCCTGCAGCTCAAGGCTGGCTCAAGGAGACCACAACAATCCCTGAAAAAGGAAAGAGTCTCCAGAAACAGAGACTCCGCTCTATTTCTATTACCAAGACCTCCACATGGCCTTCATTGACTAGTAATTAAGAAAAGAAAAATTAGGCAACCTGAGATCTTAAAGTACTGATACTCATTAGCAGTAAGCACTGCTAAACTCAGGCAAACCTTGCCATATTTACAATTTTCAAGACCTTTAACACCTTTTATTCCATGGAAAACTACAGCTATTCCAATTTTTCTTGAGGGATAGATCAGACACAATATTTAGGAAGGGGAAAACCTTCAAGATTAATTTTAAAATCTCCTAGAAACTTCACCTTAAGGGCTTCTCAGACACAGTGATGCCACTGAAGTCAGTAATGAAACCATTATCATACAACTCAATAAATCCATAATAAGCTCACTACCTAAAGAGTGTGAGTGGTTCTAACCCTCTTCCTTCCTTTCGTGAAGAGAAATGTCAGAACCAAAAAAAAAAAAAAAAAACCAAAACAAAAAACACCAAAACCAAACTACAAAGAACAGGAAAGAATGATCAAAGTTATGGAAGAGCTCTCTCAGAAAAAGAAACTAAACAGGTCAGACCCAGGTCAGAAAAATGGTACAGCCACGATTATTTCAGTTTCTAGATTATTATCTAATTTAAAGAAAAAATATACTGACATATACTGGGCGATGGGGTGCAGCTACAGACAGAGAAGTCCCCTGAAACTTTCAAAATATATTGACGTCTAGTTATATTTGGTAACAGAAAATGAGACAAGACTTGGGTCAAATCTAAATTTGAGATGAGCAGATTTATAAGTATCTCATTTCTCTAATAATGGAGGTTTAAAAAGTAAATACCTTTGTGTTGGTGAGAACTATACAGCAACAATAAACTAAATAAAAGGAAGTTGTATTATGCTATGTTTAATATATTGCTTAATGTATTCAGCTCCTTTTCCTGGCAGAAAAGCAGAGTATCCATCAAAGTACAGTAGCAGCTGGCAACTGTATACACCAATATCTAATTTCTCTAAGGAAAAAAAAAAAAAAAAAACAGGTTATATCTAACAAAAGTCTGTCTATGTTTCCTTTCAAACTATTCAAAAAAAAATTTTTTTAACAGAATAAAGAGGAGTAGCAGGGCAAGGAAATAACAGTGATGAGCAAAACAGATGTTATGAGTCAGATCCTCGGTTTGAATAAATCAACACATTGGAGAAAGCCAAGAAATAATTTGTACCATTTAACAGTCACGTCTCCATACCAAAGACGGTTCTCCATGAACCTCCTGGAGGACAAACCCAGCACAGCGAGCTGAGCCAAGGGGCATCCAAGCAAGGTCCAGCACAAGACAGAGGTCAGCAGTCCATGGTCACAGGATCACTGGTTACAAGGCCTTTTAAAGGTTAATTAGCCAATAAACTACTGCCACAAAAATTGTTTCTGTTTTCACACCAATCCCTAATTAAATTGTCTCACACCTCTTGCCTCAATGAGAACCTTCTTCACCAATCCTATAATGACACACAAACCTACCTGCTGCACCTTAAAACTTTTTACTATTTCTGTAACTAGTCCCATAGCTACACTTTAAAGCTTTTAAATTTTCCACTACTCAGCTTAATCTGTCTCTGTCTATACTACAAACCCACATTCCGGCTTCTGGTCTCTAGAGCAGAAAGCCTTTTCCAAGGTCTCGGGTCAAACCCTGTATTCATTTCTAGGTTTGGGCCTAAGCGCATGTGGATTTCCCACATGGTTTGGCCCTTATGAGACACTTTTCAGGACTTTTCAGCATAAAATTAATGTCTTTTGAAGGTCTGAGTGCTTTCAGGCCTCCTGTGGATCCCTCCAACTCTGCCAGCAATCAAAGGAACACAAGAGGAAAGGACCAAACAAATTTGTTTGTTCTTGGACCCGGAAGATCTTCCTGTGGTTCTCTCTGTTTAGTCATTTGTGATAACCTTCATGATTCATCTGTGAGTAATACCCACACTGGTAAGTTCCCACTGTGCAGGGCTGCAGTATTGTTTCTGGAAATCGAATCCAAGGAATGCAGAGCTGTGATGTGAGATGCAATGCCATTGGTTCTCACTCAAGGTGCTCCAGAGCACCAGCGTCATAAAAGCTCCTGTGTTATTCAGAGAAACTGTAGGAAAAGTACTCAGCACGTAGTTTTCATCAGCCACCCCATTTTTGTTTGACTGTGTGTTTATTTTAACTGTCAAATTACGATTCTTGTCAAAACATATCGCCTCCCTTCTATATCACCATATGCCACGATAAATCTCCACATTCTCACTTGAATGTCATGACTGCTTCAGCATTTTGCACTGAATATTTCTCAAGTGTAGAACAATCTCTGAAGTAATACATTCCTTTGCTAATAAAGGAACAAGAAACTAAGTATCTCTCATTATCATTAATTTCCACATCAACTCTTCTGTGATATTATGACTGTGGCAGGAAATGGTCTCTTTGCCTATAATTAAATGCCATAAATTTGCCTGTACCTGTCATTAATATAAAGGACAAGATTTAAAGAGAGTAAAGGGGCAAAGTGCCACCTAATTAAACAGGCAATTTAAGTCCTACTTTCAAAACTTAGCAGAATATGGAAGCCTCTGTCTCATTTCTTTTAATGAGTATTTTAAAAACGTGATTTAAGTGAGAATTGTTTGTCTTTTCTTCATTGGCTACAAACGCATAGTGGGCATCCAACCACACTCTTCAACACCAAAAACCAATCTGTCCCATTAGTAGGTTTGCCACAGCTCTTGGAGGACCACCAACAAGAATTCCATGGTGAAAAGGACCCAAATAAATACAGCTGATCACCAAAAGAGCCGGTGTGGAAAAGTTATTTAAATGCCAAAATATATTTGAAAAGCCCCCAGACTTCCTCAAGTACGGAGAGAGACAGGAGCTGTATGAAAAGACACAGCTTGCTGGAAGGCTTGGGGTTTTTTTACTTAGCCAAACCCAAAGTAATTGGAAAAAAAAAAATTAAAACTTGGTCTACAGTTTATCAGTAAACTTTTAGCTTGGCCTGTGCTCTGGAGCCCACAGCTGAAGTGTCATTTATTCCAGGTTTGGAATCCACAAATACAAATTGCCAACAGAGGAGTCAGCTGCCCTGCCTGACTTGGAAATGCAGGAGATCAGGAACGCTCAGCCTAATATCTTGTCTCCATGAGATGGCAACAAACCTGCTCAGGTGCTTGAGGAATTAAAAATATAAAGTTCCCACGTCTCTTTTGTGGTGCCTTATTCTTCACCTAAAGAGAAATCACCCATATGCAGCCTGGTCTTAAGATAATTTTTACATATAGTTATAAAAATATGAATATGCTGAAATAGTGATTTTTTAAAAATCAGTGGCATGGTTGTCGCCTTTCACTTGACTCTTCATTGTGAAGGCAAACACTACTTTAGAATAAAATACAGAAATAATGGGATTCCCTCTGCCTTCAGCTTTTTTGACTCCCAACTGATGCCAGAAGTCTTGAGAAGTGCCAGGCTTGCATGCAACCCTACATTCCCAACCCCATTCAGAGGCCATGCCTGCTGCTTCTCATTCATAACACCTTTATATACAAGATTTTGCTTTTAAGACAACTCAAAATTTTAAACCAGGCATGACCACAATCCATAAAAATTCTCAAAGCAAGGAATTTAATAGATTGAGGTGTTAAAAAAACCCCAAAACTAATTACTTTAAAAGATAGCTGGAGCAAAGCAAAAGTCAATAGATAAAGTAGATCTGAGCCAGTAAAAGAGCTCAGCGAAAAAAGAGATGCAAAATAAACCCTCAGAAGCTAAATCATTTTTATATCAAATCCAGAGCCACAAAGAATGTCTTTAACCAGCAGGACTGGAACTTCTTTGTGACAGCTGGAAGCTGAATAATAAGTTCATGCAACATTTTATCATATCTGATTACACTTGTTTCAAGTTTAGTTCCATTCTATACCCACAATAAAACCTCCCCTCTCAATTCATTACCTGTGGTCTTAATTAGGTAATATTTCTAAAAGCTAAGATTATCTGTTTTATCTACTTCTGGGCTGGGTTTTTAAGACAATACAAAAGAGGAATTTTGAAAAAAAAAAAAAGTAACATTTTTAAATTAGGATTTTTTTCACTTTTTCTCCTCAATTTACAATTTTTTATGCCATATTGTTAATAACAAGAAGAAAACATCAATTTCCAACAGCTCTTGTGTATATTTACCCAGTAACTCCAGATTTGAAGAATCAGAAAAAGAAGAGAAGTTCAGCACAAGACCATAACAAGACATAGCAACTTTGCAAAATATTCTAATTTGGTCTTAAAATACTATCTAGCTATTTAAAATTCTAAAAACTGTCATCTCATATGTCTGAATCACATGAAAAACTAAATAAGCACAAGACTGATCCTCCCTTTACAGATTGTGGCTACACACCCTCCCACCAGTCGCTGATCAAATGCTTTATTTCACATATCCAAGGAATTTAATGCCAAATCACCCACTCCAAGTCTTAAATGTCACTTTCTGGACATAGACCAGCAGCCCAAAGAATCTCCAATGTCCCCACATAAGAAATCCTTGACCCTGCAAGACGAACTTGGAGGTGAAACCTGAAACCATATCTTGTCACAGACAGCTTCTGAATTTTCCACAGCCCTGAGCAGGCCACTTATCCTGCAAATGGAGAATTAATGACCCCCTTCAGACAGAAATATCAGATATTTGGAAATGTTCAATCACAGCTCAGGGCATTTTAGAAATTTACTCTGGCAATTCTCTCATGGCCTCATTAATAATTAACTGTCATTATGAGACAAAACCTCTCCAGCTAAGAGCACAGTGACCCACCACTGGAGGTGATTTTCAGCACAATGACCCTGTGATAGGTGAGGTACCAGTGATCGTCTCCACTTTTAAAATCCATCACAAAACAAGACAAAGGGCTGGAGAAGGAAGCTGCAGTGGCAAAAGCCTGGATGAGATGGTTGTTGTTTTTCTCTTCAGGAAGCTACTACACTGAAATTCTAAACGCCATGTAATTCCAAAACTGCTTCCTTTAAATCTCCATGAGCTGTTCCAAGAGAAGAGTTTCTAGCTGGTTTTACAACCCACGTGTAGGGAATAAGATAATCAGAAGTAGAAAGCTTTGGGGAGGAATAAAAGGCAAAATTCACCCAGTCATGGTTCAGATCCGCTCTTCAGTACTCTGCCTCCCATAATTAAAAAGAATGAAAGTTGTGGTTTATCATGGTCTCTTAAAACTTCTGTTAATGAGCTTAATATTACATTAATGCATGGGTGATTTGCTGAATGGACATGGCAGCTCATTTATTTGAACAGGCCATGCACAGAGTAAGTTCCCATTCAGGAATAGCGGAGAACCTTGTTTAGCCGGGAAAAACATTCAAAAACAAGAGTAAACCCACTCTACTCTTCATTTTCTTCTAGAAATTATTTGAACGGTTCCAAGTGAATTTATTTAACAATATTTGAAGACTGAACATCTGGTTTCCAAAGTTATTCAATTAAAACACAAAATGGCTCATATCACTTTTTATATACAACAGTATAAGGTATTGCATCAAAGAGAATGCCTTACAATTACTGTGATAGTCAGAAATAAACAAGTATGAAAACAATTATTTCCCTCCAGAGTGGATAACACTTCCAGTTTAACAGTCATGAGCAAAGTAATTTGTGAAGTTTATTAAGATTATGGTTTTACAGGCTTTAATTTATTGAGACAAAGCCTCATTTATGCAGAAACATTAGGACTTACTACTGACTCATTTGATATCAAATATTCTTCCTGGAATAAAATTTTCACATAATTACTTCAAATAAATGAGGTGTTTACAGTCAATGAACTGATTCCCTTTAATCTGTTTCTGAAATAATACATACTTATGGAAAAACAGCATAAGTTTCTTCAAACTAATAATGAACTTTATAGTGAAACAGATGAAGTGCCTTCCTAAAGAAATCGTTTCACTCGACCAAATGTATCCCTATATGATGTAAACAATTTCTGTTCTCAATTTGCTAACTCATTTCTCAGATTCTGGTACAGAGAACAGGTATTATCAGATCAAACTGCCAAACTGTCGAGAAGCTTGGGGTTTTTTAATACATTTTCAGTGTCTTGGACCAGACCTACTGTGAATAACAGCAGAGTGCTCAAATCCAGATCTAAATGAAAGATACAACTGTGAATCCAGTGAATGCTGCTGCAAGCTGCAACATCTACGTGTCTGCTCCCCCTTGTTTAAATTGGGGAAATCTTCTACAAACCTTGCAGTGGGGATAGATGAACAAAGCTCTCTCCACAGCCTGCTCGTCCCTGCCAAGAGATCTATTTGTCAGTGGCAGATGAAGCTGCAGACCCCCGTGATTATCTGACTCCAGGGTTCCTGACTCAGGCCGGGTAATCTCATCACTGAATAATTCACAGCATCAAAATAGAATTCCCTGGAGGATGGGAACACAGGAGAATCAAAAAGGTTGCTAGTGAACAGCTGCCCCAATACTGCTTTAACAACAAGGTGCTTTACCCTCACACACTCTTTTTTACAGGATACTCTTCTCAAGCTAACAAATACTGTAAATTAATGTTAACCTCTTTGGAAGTCAGTATTCAAGAATTTAATCTAAGCTTTGTTTTCCTCAACAGGACAAATCTCCTCTTGTGGTAAAAATCATTTAGAAGAACATTCTGTAAGAGTTGATTCGAGAAACCTTGTAACTTACTCCAAAAAGATAAAACTACTTTGTTTTGTTTGTTTGTTTAATAATAATGACATAAACTAGAAAAATCTTCAGGTCATCAGGATGACTTCGTGTTTTTCCTCTTATTTCTTACTAGGAAATCCATATGAGTTTCTTCCCACTCCCAGATATTGTTGGATACAATAAACTGAACCAATGCAACACTTCATTAAGAAGAAAAACAAGTACCAAGATCATAGAGATTCAAAGCTTGTATATTCAGACCCAATCTTCAGCAAGCTCAGAACATATAGTAACTTTTAAAATCTGTTTTGAAACCTAGAAAACAACAACATTTCAATTTTTTATGCAAATTAAGTACAGTACAGGGAAATTTGCAGTATATCACATAATTAATTGCAATATTTAAAAGACAGGAGGGTTTTTTTAATCTAAAAATGTAGCCTTGATCTCTTTCTCCTGTGTGACACTTGATTTTCCTGAGTAGATGAACAGTTATTACTCATGTCCTTTCTTATTAAGCCCAAATAACCATCATGAAAAGATAACGAGGGACTGTTAATGCATTTTTGTTGGTATATTTGTTAATTTTTAAAAAAAAAAATCTCAGCCAGGGTGAACAAAGCTGTGCTGGTCCAGCAGGTGGTAAAGATCGAAAATGAAATAAATCAAAGAGGATGTGCAATAGTTGCAGGCACTATTATAGCAACAGGCTTATGATGTGAGAGCTGAGGGTTTAACTATCAGTTTCATTAGAAGTTACTATTCCTTTGTGTAGACAGCTTTGAAGTGAAAACTCCCTTGATGTACAGCCTTGGAAAAAGGAGTTCTCGGCTAAAAGAAAACACCTCCTCCCCTATGACAATCCCATGCTTTTGGTTATGTTTCTCCCTTTAAAAGATGGAGTTCCAAAAAAAGAAACTGTCATGGTTTATCATTAGTGTGCTTGCTTCTAACGAGTTGGCAAAAATTCTTCATTTCTTCCCCTGTTCACCATCATGAGCAGAAGGCTCCTCACAGGCCACTGTTTCTGGTAGGGACCATCCTTTTTCACACACAAAAACTAGATCTAATTTTTTCCCACCAACCTTGCTGAGCCTTTGTATTCCGTGCATTCCTTTCACACGAGCTGCACACTTAAAATTCACTACCAGTTAAAGCACTGCCATGGACATGATAGGACTGTGTCTCTTGGAGCAAGCAATTACATCTGGTGATTCCCACATTCTGTTCCTCGGGAGGAAATATTGCAGCTTTTTCATTTTCTACCACGCAGGTTTAAGGTACTGAATCCTGGAGTCCAGTCCCTCCTGCAGGCCCCTGGGAGGCAGCACAAATTAAAGATTCTGTTCTGAACCATCCCCCCGGGGAAGCTCCTCTGCAGGCAGCAATGGTGAAGTGCACTCTGATGAAGCAGGTAACACAGCAATCATTTGTTCACAAAGGGATGGAAATAACTTCCACTGTCTGAAACGTGGAAGAGGAGGGGTTTACAGTGCCCACCATGGTCCTTGCCTTTGGGGACAAACCACGCATCCCCCAGGAACCAGAGAAGACATCCCAGAGCATCTCAAGACATCCCAGAGCACGTCAGGACATCCCAGAGCACATCAAGACATCCCCGGACATGCCAAGACATCCCAGAGCACGTCAGGACATCCCAGAGCACATCAAGACATCCCTGGACATGCCAAGACATCCCAGAGCATGTCAGGACATCCCAGAGCACATCAAGACATCCCCGGACGTGCCAAGACATCGCAGAGCACGTCAGGACATCCCAGAGCACATCAAGACATCCCCGGACATGCCAAGACATCCCAGTGCACGTCAGGACATCCCAGAGCACATCAAGACATCCCCGGACATGCCAAGACATCCCAGTGCACGTCAGGACATCCCAGAGCACATCAAGACATCCCCGGACATGCCAAGACATCCCAGTGCACGTCAGGACATCCCAGAGCACATCAAGACATCCCCGGACATGCCAAGACATCCCAGTGCACGTCAGGTCATCCCAGAGCACATCAAGACATCCCTGGACATGCCAAGACATCGCAGAGCACGTCAGGTCATCCCAGAGCACATCAAGACATCCCCGGACGTGCCAAGACATCGCAGAGCACGCCAGCCTCTCCTCTGTCTCAGCACAGAAATGTTCACCCCGGGGGTGCAGGAAGGAAGATAATCCCCACTGTTCTGCGCCTGGTCCCTGAGGACAGGCAGGAGGGGACAGAGGCAGCAGAGCTCCTTGCCAGGAGCCAGCTCCAGGGCATGGCTGGGATTTGGGCTGCTCAAAGACAGGAAACAACTTATTCCTCACCAGGAAACATTCCTCACCAATATGAAATGTTAAAGCAGAGGAGTCCTAGGGTTTCTTTGTTCTTACCGGGGTAATGGAATTACCCAGGAAACTCAGAGCACTTTCTAAAATTACATTTCGGTCCTGTGTAATCTTAAGATTAATTAACTTCTGTGTTCCTTCATTCTTCCTCTGTGTATAATACTGGTTTATTGACATGCAAATTTAGGGGAGTGGGGGGAGAAATCCTCAGAAGTTCAATATCTCTCACAGCAGAGCAGGGAAAGTAAAGGCGAGGTCACACAGTAATTCAGAGCAAGGGAGTCACAAACTAATATATTTTCCATACACGTTCCCAGACCTCTCCTTAAATGACTGCTGC
Organism: Chamaea fasciata; assembly: GCF_029207755.1. NCBI lineage: Eukaryota > Metazoa > Chordata > Aves > Passeriformes > Sylviidae > Chamaea > Chamaea fasciata. The sequence goes on from NW_027094107.1 coordinate 5,996,839, forward strand.
ACAAGAAAAGCAAACCCAAATGAATGTCAGATATTGCCTTTTCCTTCACCTCATCTTCATAAACACAGGGAGATCATTTCTAATGAAGCTTGCCCTTTCTCCAGTGAAAAATTAATCTGCAAGCAAAATTAAGACATCTTTCCGCATATCCCTCCCACCCAGAAAACGTTAGTAATTTTGGTTCAAATACAAATGGCTTGGGTTAAGCTCAAAACACTTTTCCTTTCTCAGTATGTACATTCACAGCTCTCCATCAGTGCCACTACTTAGATGTTTGATGCGTTGCCACAGTTAATTTCAATGTGTAGAACTTTTTGGAACTGCTCATTCTTCAGTGCTACAGTTTCCATCGCTCAACAGAGATTTATTTTCCTTTAAAGTTACCAGAGTATTTTTACCTTATTGTTTTCCACCAGCCAGTTTCTATCACCTGCGAGGAAGAACTCAAGAGACAACAAATGTACACTAAAAATACTACCAGCACCAGGGGAAACTATAAATCCTGTTCTTGCTTGATTTCTCTGGTCACCTTATTTTGTGAATATAAGGAATTAAGTGCCATACCTGCATACTGAGGTTTTATTTGAGCACAAAATTCACATGGCTAAGATGGGTAACTACTTGTAATGGTTAGACAACTTTTATCTGCTCAAGCTAGAGGCCTTTTTGTTTCCTATTTCCTATATTAGTTTTATTAACTTAGGATATTTCCACCAGCAACCACAGAGGCTTTGCTGAAAAAATCCAAACAAAAAATCCACCCACCAAAAAATGACAAAATAAAAGAAGCCATAAAAATAGTCACCATGTGGTGGAGAATAGGCAGAATGGACTGAAATATCTTTAAGCATTTCTGCACTTCACATTTTGAACAGGAATATAAAATAGGCATATTCCATCCTGGTCCATACACACACACCAAGTGGTTGCAAATCTGCAGCCAGGGAAGTGCTGTGACCTTCCCTGGCAAATGTCCAACCCCGCTCCCTTCGCAAACTTCATTATCCAGCAGTGTCACACCAGAATTTCACCCCAAACAGTGCTCAGGCACAAATCATGGTCCCTGTTCCAGGCAGACGCTCAGGTAGCACCATGCCCTGCAAGTCTCATTGAGAGGAGAGGCCTGGGTGTTCTTGTAGAGTTAAAAATATCAGAGTACACTACCTAAACACACAGAACCTGGAGGAGATGAGTTGTTTGACTACAAGGGACAAAGTCGTGATGAAGTCCTTTCTTCTGGGCACACCAAACTCTTTCATTTAAAAAAATTAAAACGAAACACCACCAAAAACATGCTTTTCCACAAAATTGTATCAGACAATTGTCTGTTGGCAAAGATGCTCCCAGGCTGGCAAAGTGCTGGCATCTGTGTCAACTCCAGTCCTTACAGTGTCTTTCAGCCACAACCTCCTTGATTTAAATGCAAGCGCTGCTGACCTTCAGGATTATGTAAAAGCATGTTCTTTATCTTCTCTGCATGCCACGACTTGTCCAGTGTTAGAGGGTGGTTTTTTTTTTTTTCACTGCTTAATCATTAAACTCTCCAAAACAGTAACAGAGCTTCATTTATTTGGCAGTTGTGTAGCTGGGGAAAGGGGATGTGGGAATTCATCCTTGGAGAGCTCCAGAGGGTGAAAAGTAGGGAAGCATTGAAGAACAACCATATGTGTCACGGAAAATTAACACTCTCCACTAATCCAAGGCTCCAGCTATACCCGAGATGTGCCTCTCTCTTATCCCTAGCAGATAATTTCCAACTGATCATACTTGTCATCTTGTACACTTGTATTGGCAGCAATCCCCTTAATGCACAGTTAACCACAGATGGCAGGACTCCAGCTTCAGATGCAAGATTTTGAGATCTAACATATAAATAAACCTTCAAGTACCCTAAAGCAGAGCTGTGAAAACTTGTTAGTGCTGCTTTATGTATTTAGCTTGAAAGGCAGTGCCACTCTAAATAAGGATGGAGGGAAGGACAACATGATCGTACACTGGAGCAACAAGTCTTTCTGCACATGATTTAACTCTGTATTTAATCACAGTGACACCAACCTCAACCTTCTCATCATCCATCAGTAAAAAGACTGTGATTCATATACTTAAAAATAAAGTTTTCGGGTAAACTACTCAGAGTTTTGTCTTTTTAAGAACGTTCCTTATCAAGAATAGTCACTCAGTGAGTACTAAACCAATAGAAAAGAAAAATTAAAAATCAGAGTACACTACCTAAATGTAAAAAAACTTAGATGAGATGAGCTATTTAACAGCAAAGGAGAAAGCAATAGTGAAATGTTTTCTTCTGGGAATACCAAACCCTTCCATTTAAATAAAAGAACCAAAACATTGTCCCTTTTACATGACATTCAATTAGGCTCCTACACAGGCCTCCCTTCAGAACTCTGAAGATAAGAAGATTTCCAACTGCTCTTACTGTTACGTTACTTAAAAATCTGCATTTCGTATTTTTCATTGGAAAACAACATCACAAATTAGAATAAAATGTGCTTCTGTTGAGGATTTTGCATTTCTGTTTCACAGTAAGGAAAAGAATCAACCAGGTCACTGCTTATGAGGCACATGAGCAAAGAGCTAGCAATGGGCAACGAACTCAGCTGGCAAAAACCATTACAGGAAATATTTGGAACTGATTCAAATTAAAGGGAAAGAAGCAATTCCACGGGCAGGGAAAGAAGGACCAGCCAGGTCCTGGCAGTACAGTGAAGTCCCAGGAGAGTGGACAAGTGGAAACATTGCTCTCATTTTTATAAAGGGGCTAAAGGAGGACTCTGGGAAGCACTGACCTGTCAGCCTCACCTGTGAGGGTGCCCAGGGAAGCTGTGGCTGACCCTGGATCCCTGGAATTCTCCAAGGCCAGGCTGGACAGGGCTCAGAGCACCATGGGACAGTGGGAGGGGTCCCTGGCCGTGGCAGGGGGTTGGAACTGGGTGATCTTCAAGGTCACTTCCAACTCAAGCCCGTCTATGATTTTATGAATTTATAAATTTTTAAAATATTTTCTTAAAGTATGAGAGGCAATTAGCTCAGTCTCACCGTCACGGAGCCTTTGCACATCCTTTTTCAGTAAGGAGTATCTTAAACCTGCTCTAGCCTGCAGGCAGTCATTATCTTATGACTGTCTCTTTTGCACTTGTGGTTGATTCCGGTGGATTGAGAATGCACCAGTCACACTGCTGTTAATTTATTCTTCCTGTTTGGTTGGATCATAGATCAGCATCACTGGTGCCCTGCCAGGCAGCAGAAGAGCAACAATATCTGGCAACTAAAGAGATTTAAAATAATTGGTGGCAACACACCAGCTCCAAAATGACTGAAGGTCTGGCTCCTGTTCAGTTGTCAAATGAAATGTTATCTTAATTATAGGGTCTAGGCTTTTCTCTGAGCATAGTAGGACTTTTTTTTCCCCTCTTTTTTCTGTACAGCCACTGAATCCCAACTGTTACAGGATTACCCTTTCATATCTTAATACTCCAGTCAACACAGTCATAGAGAAGCTGCTGCCGGAGAAAAAGAAATTCAGACAGGATAATTTCCAGAGGTAAACAACAGAACGAGCTCCAACTCTGCAAGTAATACAGGGAATGCTCCCATGAACTGAGAACATTGGTGTCCTCTCCTTTCCATGCATCATTTCAGTCCATATAATTGCCAAATTTGTTAATTAAAGTCTGCTCTTAAAAAAAAAAAAATTGTACATTGTGGGATTTAGTGAATAAAATAGGACATGTACTGGTCCAGGTATTTCATTCCAATTCCCCTCATCACCAGCCTTGCATCTCTGCCCCTTTCCTGGTGTCCACACACACTCAGGATTCCACCCTGTGCATGTCAGAATGAGAGTAGATGGAAGGGAGGAATTTCCAAAGTGGCAACACATTCATGGGAGGATTTCAATCACAGACCTCCTGTGCTGGCTTTCACATATTTTTCTACAGCTTCAACTGTAAGGAATTCATAAGGGAAATGTATGCCATGCTCTCAGCTTTGTTACCTCTCTGAAAAATCCAGCTTCCTGTTACCAGGACTGGCAGAGCTGTGGGGCTTCAGATACTTCTTGTGTTCATCTCTAGTCAGTCTGAATATTAGGCATATCCCCCAGGCTTGAATATCTCCTACAGCAGTAACTCAAAACACAAAAACTGGAGCACAAACAACAGAAAAGGAAAATTAACAGTGAGGGAAAGAAGAAGTAATAATAAAATGAGTTCCTCGTACAGTGCTGGTCCTCCATGTATTTTGTCTAAATGCCATTTCTCTTGGCCTTCCCACATCTCAGAAAATCACACCTAAGGCTTGACTTCTATAAAAATCAGAATGTTTTAATTGAAATAGCCACAACTTCAATGGAGGATGACTTCTCCCTCATCTTAGAGCCACTGACATACTATTGTGCATATATATATAATGCCAATACTCCATTAAGCTTTGTAAAGTTGTCATATAACACCAAGTGATTTCTATGGCATTTTCTATCACAAAATGATCATCTATTATGTGTTGCACTGTTTTCTTGCAAAATGCTACATTTGTAGTATGTCCATAGGCAATAAGAAAGCAAATTACGTTACCTGAGGGACAGTAAGCTCTGTGCTCCACTGCCAAAATTGTAAGCAGTCATGCACACTTGTGAAATACATATTTTCCTGTTTCTCCCTTCTTGAGGGCAAAAAAAAAAAAAAAAATTAACAAAAAATGCCAGCTTCTGCAGCCTGAAAAAATTGCTTTTTCAAACTTCAATTCATGTTATCTTTTCAGTTCCTGGAATAAGGATCCCCTCTCACGCAGGGTAAGGACTGCCCAAGCACATCACATCCCACAGCAGCACGCAACCCCAAGAAATGAAAAGTAAATGTCATGTCACACCCCGAAAAAAGATGTAGGGGGTTTTTTCTGGTGGTAAATCCAGATAAGGAGTTTAACAGCCTAATTCATAAACACAGAGGAATGTTTAATACACTTTAGCACCTGAAAATCCCATAAGAATACAATCCCTCAAGGAAAACAGTTTTCACTATAACAGACAACAAGCCCTGTGCAATGACATTTTTCTGCAGGCCTCCTCCTGGCTCCACACGTCTGCCACAGCTCCTGTGAAAGCTCTGATGCCTTGGGAAGGTGACCTGGAACAGACACTGCACAGAGCCAGAGAATAAAGTAGAGATTTATTGAAAGGCCTTTAAGGATCCACCTTGGGCAGGACAAGAGCCTGGCCAGGGCTGCACCCAAAGTGAACCTAAAATGGTCACAAAATGGACAAACGGTCACCAGGTCTCACACTTTGATAAGTTTTGGTCCATTTGCATATTGGGGTTTAATTGTCCAATTACAGCTTCAGGTTGTGAGGTCCCATCCTTCTTGTTCCTCCCTCCAGCCCACCCTTGTTTGTGCTTTTGGGCTGAAAGTCCTTGGTGTGCAGCAGGAAAAGGATTTGTTTTGTGTCCCTGCTCTGTGCAGAGCTGAGTGACACTGAATGTGAGCTCAGAGCTGCACCCCTGGGCAGCACAGAATCTGAAATACATGAAAGATAAAACTTCAGGCATCAGCATTAGACCTGGTAAATGTGTCATGCCTTGCCTTGGCTCCTCAGGGATGTAGAGCATCCCCAGGGCCCTGCACAGGTACAGCAGCAGCCAGGTGTGAGCAGCTGACCTGGGGGAATCCATCCTCACCCGCAAGCAGCCAAGGAGTGTTCTGTTCCAAGGCAGAACACTCCAGCTGTCCCCACAGCCCGACCCTTTAACGTTTATTAGTACAAATCTCGCATTGAACATACAGAAATGGAAGGGAAAACACACACGTGGTAAAAGTCTGTCAATTCATGAACCTTCTACAAGGCTCCCTCTCAGAAGCACCCACTGGGCTGTGGCTCCCTCCTCTTCTTGTCACTCAATATTTTCCACGATCTCATACATGAGAAAAGTGAACTCGAGAAAGTGAACTGTTTCAATCTGTATCTTAAAGTCTTACTCTCACACCTTATTAGTCATTTAAAAAAAAAAAATTAGATTATCTTCACCACAGTGCAGAGTTCTACCATGTGGAAATAACTCTGCTGGGTCCTGCACTCGATTTGGACTGGAACCTGAAATAACTTTCAGACAACTGCACTACAGCCCATTAATTCTCCTTTTGCCAAAGAATAAGGCTTCATTCCTGGACTCCAGACTCAAATTAGAATTTGCCTTTTCTTTGCTTAATGCTAAAATCAATAAAATAATCTGTCTCCAAAATGAGATTTGTTACAATGGAAAATAAGAGGCTTTCTATAGAAAATCTTTTACACGATAATTCTAATAAACAGATATCCAATTTAATTACACCAGTAGGACTTGGGCTGACTATGGTTAAACTACAGCAAACTAAATTCGAGAAGCCTGAAAATTAAAGGACTGAGGAAATACTGTTAAATACTTGTCTGCAGTAAAATGTGGCCAGAATTCATTGGTGGGCTATGTACCTATTCTGAACTCCACAGAGGAACATCTGGTACACAAGAAGTCAGTAAAGGCCTTCACTCAAGTAAAACTTAATTTTGCAGATCAGAAATGGCAAGGGAAAAGAATGACTTGCTGGAGAAAAAAAAAAAACAACAAACCCATACATTCTTTTAGTTGAAAAAGAAATTAATTATTGGGAACATCTTGTTCAAAAAAAAAAAAAAAAGAAAGAAAGAAAAAAGTACTTTTTATCCTTAACTTCAGTTGAAATGCATTGTGTGTCCTCCCTTCATACTTGGAAGGAACCCCAATTGCTTTGAAGTTCATCAGCCTAATGAGGAAGTCCATATAGCTCAGGCAACTGCTGCATACTTAGCAGCTCCTGAAAAGGAGAACCATTTATAAACCTAAAGGGATGGTTGGTTATTCAGGCACAAATACAAATTCACTCACCAGCTCGGCTGCTGACATGACTCATTGGACTCCAAGTGCTGGATCTGGATATAACGTGGAGAGACATTCCTGAAGTGTTTTGTTTTAATTCACTGCAGCAGAGAACATGATCTATCGACAGCAAAAGCAGAGCCACAGCTTCCATCAAAGTTTTTTGCAGCCTTGGCATCAGATGTGTGCAATCACTGCACCATCTGAATGCTTTGAGGATTTCAACACCACTGTAGCAGCCTGGATAAAGGACTGCACTTTTTAAATGATCTGCCAATGGTTTAATAACAAATAAGAAAAATTTGCTGTATTTTATTTCTGACCTTGTATTGGATTTAATCTTCTTTTGAATGTCATAAGCTTGGACAAAGTCTCATGACAGAAAAAATAGTAAAAGTGGCATTTTCTGTTGGCACTGAAGCACACTCTATTTAATATCTACTTGTGGGAAGATGTGTATCTTAAACACAGTTTAACATAAACCTGTGAACCAGTTACTCCCTTACACTCTAAATTTCAGTTTCTAAGTACAAATTACAAGAAACATCACGAGTAAAGTTGTGAATTTGGATCACATGAGGGGAAGGAGAAATACAATGTCTGCACACTGCACACTTCATGAGGCATTTTTGCTGCCTGCACATTCCCACATTTTCATTGCTCGGTTTCTCCGTGTTCCTAATTACACTGCAGATAAATTTCTTAAGAGAAAAAGGAATTTGGAAGGAACAGACCTCTCAGAGACAAGGGCAACAATTAAGCTGGAAATGCCTGCTTTTTTCTTCAGCATAAACTGAAGCATAATTATGCAAGTGATGTTGCTGCCATACCATTTCATTATCCGAGTGCCAACATAGAGGGTTTCTGTTCCCTTCGGATGGAGGGACCCAAGTCAATCCTGGCTGTGCCAGCGTGGAAAAATCTGAAGTTGCCCACAGTAATTGCAAATGCAAATATAAATACCAGAAAATCAGAAATGGAGTATTTATAGATGTGCATGCTTCCTGAATGCCCACCATTATCTGGAGAGAAAGACCAGCACAGTTATCCCAAAATGCATTTTCTGGGTACAATTTCTTCAGAGGCTCTTGTGTTTCTGCTTCCTACAGTGCACATAAAACTAAACTCTGAGGTTTGCAGACCATGAAAAAAAGAAGCTAAAACAATGTACTCCAGAGTAAGGTAAATCCAGAGTATAAAAGGGCAAAGAAGGGCATGTGATCAAATGTCACCCCAAACGCAAAGTAAGATGATCAATAAAAATTAAAAATAAGTATTAAATATTTTCAAAATAACGCCAGCTTCCCTTCTAAGATCTGCAATGACTACTCTTAATATTACAATATAAAGCTTCTAAGATAGAATGATATACTTCACAAATGAATGAGGGAGAGAATACTAACTGCCTTGTATTTTTGTATGTATTCCAACTGTTTTCTTATTTTTATGTGTAAGCATTAGGTGCTTGCAACAATACTAAAAACATTAATGGATGCTGTCAAGCTCCAAACTGTAGGTACTATTAACAAATCTGTAGAACTTTTAAGTTTGCCTTGCCCTCAATTTGCATGTTAAACACGTAATTAAGTTACAGCATTCCACAGATGCCACCATGTTAAACAGCAAGAGGAAATAAAAGGGGAGGAGAAAACAAGGAAAATTAATTTTTACACACACGGATAAAGAGATGGCAAACACGGCCATGAAAGCACATTAGCAGAGAGCAAAAGCACAGGGAATTAAAAGTAAAGAACACCATCTGGGTATCCTGGATGGTGTCACGGTTCTGTCCCCTCTGTCCAGCTGGCAAGGGCTGGGACATGGTGCAGCTCACACTGCTGATGTGTCTGAGAGCTCAGCCAGCTCTGGGCTGCCCAGAAATCTTCGTGTCTGGCTGCAGCAGGAATGAGGGCACTGGCACTTCATTGTGGCAAAAACGCCGTTGTTGTGATTCAGGATCACTTTCCTATCACTTCAATCAGCATCAGAGCGAGCCCTGAAGTTAACTGGCTCAACAACACCCATCGTTTTGAATTAACTTCCCTTTGGATTGGTCACTTCTTCTCAGGACTGAAATCCTAAAGGAGTAGATTGAAGGAAAAAAAGGATGATTTTACATATTTGCTGCTGCAAAGAAAAAGTCTCTAAGCTGTTCTCTGTGTCCATCACGTCCAGAGTAGTCATAAGGAAATTAAAGCACAGAGAGGAGAATTTATACTGGATTTTGCCACATTTCCTAATTAGGGCAGTGAACATTGATAGAAGACCCTAGGGACACTGTGATACCCATCACTGTGTGTTTTAAATAACACACTGGAGAACTTTGGAGGGAAAGCTTTAGATACAGTCCCTTCTGATTCAGGAAAAGATGATGGAATGGTTGGAACAGCACAAGCTCTCAGAAACACACCTGACTCAAATTCTCATGACTGTGACCTCCTGGGGTAAACAGAAATGGTGGCTATTTGGTGAGATGACTACATCTTCCACATCTAACACGGAAAAATACCACCCCTTTATGGGTGTGAGTTTCAGCAAATTTTGCTTTAAGTTATAATGCAGCTGTCTTCATTCTTCAGTAATATTTTTCTGTTCTGCTTCCTAATTATCTCTTAGAATAATTACCATGTCATGGCTTGCAGTCTTTCTTCAGTTGTAATCAGTGGTAATTTGTCTGAGAAAAAGACAGCAAGTTCAAGCTTTGCAAGGATCTGAGGACTAGGATGACCCCTCCAGAAAAACAGCATCACAGGATGGTCTTTTATCTGAAAGTTCTTAAACTTTCAAAGTGGCCAGAGTTAAACTGTCAGCATTCCAGACGTGATAACAGACTCCCAGAGAGCCCACGGCTCTGCCTGAGTGTTTTGCCAAGCCAGGCTGGTGCTAACAGCTGCCAGGGCTGAAGGAGGTGATACTGTGTTCATGGAAAATTACCTTTTGTATTTCTTTTTTTCTGTGCACTGTCCTTGCTCCCAGGATTAAATCCCGCACTCCTGGGATTAAATAGGTGGAGCTCTGGGCCTTCGTATCAGCCTGTGCTGACCAAGATCAAACCAGCTCATAAACAAGAGGAATTTTTTTCTCTCCCGTGTAGCACATGCCAGTTCACAGCAGACAGGTGTCAGCCAAGGGTTCTTGCTCACACTGAAATAGGCACTGTAGGAATTGCACCCTTCTGTCCATCACACTTCATAGTGTTCAGCCCAATAAAATGTATATGCAACCTGAATATGCCAAAAAAAAAAAAATCCCTCCTGAGAAATAAGTAATTTCGTTAACTCTTCCTGAAATAGAAGGTGCAGGTATAACTGAACCAACAGCTTTTTCCAGAGAGATCAAGAACCATTGCCAAATAATGTGTCAATTGAGATGATCAGGAACAATGATAATAGCACACAATTGTCACCATTTTAAAGTTATCTGGTGCCAAATGCTGTTAAAATTCTTTTTAAAACCTCACTATAATACAGATGTTAATATGCAAGATATGTTGGCACCATTTAACAAACTTCCAGTTTGAGGTTGTCAAGAGTGTCAAGGATCAAACAGAGGTTAGAACAAATTCCAGGCTGTCAAGAAATACCTGACAGAGAATAAAGAGCAAAATTCTGCAATCCATTTTAATTTGACATTGATGGTTTTTTACCTTGGAAAGAGCTAAAGTACCCCAGATTTGCTCTGGGAGGTGCAGCAGTAAGGTATTTAGGGCTAGATACAGAAAATGCAGAAGGTATTCAGATATTGTGCTCCCAGCTGGTATTTACAGACCCTTATAAATACACGAACCACGAGCAAAACAAAACAAAAATGAGTGGATTGTGGGGGGGGGGGGGGAAAAAAAAAAAAAAAAAGCTGAATGGAAAGATGGGAATGAACACTGGCTGCAAATGAACATAGTTACAACAGTACCAACTTTACTTCCAGGAAATAAATTCTGTTTATAACTCTCAATATAAGCTACACAGTACCCCATAGGCAACAACCCCCACGTGCCTTCCCCACTGGGCAAAACCATTAATCCTATTTCTAAACAAAGTCACCTGGGGAAGATGGAACTAACCCCAGAGGAGGCACGTTCTTGGACCTTTATCAAACCATTTCATCCTTTCTCTGTGTTAGCTTAGGAAAGTTAAAAAGGCAATCTCATCACCTCACACCTCCCAGCCCACTGAACTCAAATGTCTTCCCTTTATTCTGCCTATAAATAGCAAGAGCTTTATACAGTAGAGATTTTATTAATTTTTTTCAGCTTAAAACTGATTCTAGATTGTTACTTTAAGAGAGCACAGCCAGCTCAAGATGTCATTGGCACCAAGCCACTCAGAGATATTCAAACCTCCCATGGGCTGCTTTGGCACATGTACAGTACACAGTGTTTTTGTTCAATAAGTTTTTAGCACAAAAAAAAATGTAAAATTGAGGCGCTTCAGAGCATTATAATTTACAAAAAAGGGTTCTAAGCAGCTAATTCAAATAACTTCAGGATTAGGAAATTTATCTCTCCCAATGCTGAAGTGGGGAAATGAGCAATAGCTCATAAAGCAAAAGTGGTGTTGGAATCCATTCATTCCCTGATGACCTTGTCTTGGCATTGAACTTCAGCTGGCACAGAAATGCGGGAGAGAACCAACAGTGCTTACTGATGAAACACATAGTGAATGCAACCTGCTTTCTGGAATATTTTGTACCTTGTGCAAATGTTTTGATTTTCTGATATCTCATTAATTCTGTTGCTTCTCCGTTAGTGCAAGAAGACTAATTTTTTAATAGTTTTAGCAGCTTTTTATACTCCTTTATAACATGCCAAAAGTTTAAAAAATTATCATGATCCTGATATAAATTCCACAGCCATTAAGCTGTTAATATCCAAAAAACTAATTTAAAACTACAGAACTCATTTTGACCTGCAACACAGTGGAAACTTATTACAATAGATAAAAAATTATGCCTTGAAAACTTCATCTGTTTTGTAGCCTACTGTAGCTGAAATAGACTTATACGAAAAAAAATTAATGCATTCAAACTAAAATTTAAGTGGCCCATTCTCATTTACTGCCTGGAGTAATTAGATTTTTTTTTTCTTTTTTAGAGTTCAATTACATTTAAAAAATACTGTTTGTTTTCTTTCACTGATATAATGAAATGGGGATAAAGATCACCTAACACTTCAGCCAGAGGGTTCTTTTAATGCTTATGAGATGAAGAGCACATAGATGACAGCAAGAAAGAAGACATGGCTTTTTGTACTGCCATGAAATACGCTGAATATATGACTAAGAAGTTGTTAAAAGGCAAAGAAAAATGGTTGAAACAAATTGGGTTTGAGGCTATGTGAGTATGTTTCACTAGGAACATCCTTATTACTTTAAGAAAGAGGAAAAATATCCTGAGCTTTGAAAACTCAGATAACAAACGCTATTGAACAGGAAGATATGCTTAATCTCTAAATTAGTGTCCTTTAATTCAATAGGGTCTATCAGGCTCTGTTTCCAAACCTGGTTCACAATACAATTCATTGTACCCAAGAGAATAACAGAAGGGACTGATTTTACTAGTTCTACCAAAATTGGGGAAAACATGCTTGTACTGAATCAATTTACTGACTTGAAATGTTACATCTCTAAGATAAGATTGTACATAACCACACAGAACTCTGTTGTCTCTGAGTTATGCCAAGGTAAGAAATACATCAAACATGAAATACATCAACTGGTTATTGATTATTGGTTATGTAGTCACTCAATGGACAGCAAAAGACAATAGTGCTGCTCACAGTGTTTTTTGTCACCTATTTTCTATTTTTATTTGAATAGAGCACAGCTTTGTGAGCTGAACATAGATATAAACACTTGAAACCATCAGTCCTGTGCTAATTTTATCTTAATGTCTGTTTAAAATTTAGTTGCTGGTCATGATCTGTCATATAATCAACTAAGGAAACTAAAATTTAAAGCTAGATGCTGTTTTTTAGCATGGAACAGAGCTATCAGTTCCAATAGAGTCAAATGAAAATGTCCAGAATGACAGAAAAGGAAAATGTCTTTTAAAAGACATTAAATTACTAATGTAATTCCCACAATCTGAATAATTATCTGTAAAGTTAAATACATTTGCATAAAATATTTTTCTTTTAATGGTACCACTGAGAAATTAATAGTTTTATGACTTTGGTAATGTTCAGAGACAGCTGTGCCTGTGATCTTGCCCCTTTATGAACACTATTAATCAGCATAATTTCTGACACAAACACACACAAAAGAAATAAATGCAGGAGGCAATTAAAATGTTATTTACCTTATTGACTTGTGTTCCTACCTGTCCGTTCCACCTGTGGGTGCAGCTCCCACCCAGCCTGACTGATCCCCAGCGGGATCTCTACACTCCAGTCTCTTCTTATCTGCCTTTGATCATCAGGAAACATCTACTGGTATAATAACTCTTAGTATTATAGCCATTAGTTTGTAAGTAATTGGGGCTGACAAGACCTTTCAATTAACAACAGTTGGTTTAGCTGCATTTACTGATTCCCTTCTATATTACTTTGTTGGCCTGCTTGAGAAATGTTTGGAGTAGAAATACTCCTCTGCCACATTGTTTTCTTTTCACTCTGTATCAAAAACTAGGTGCAAATGATTATATTTTGCACAACCTGAACATCCACTTATATTATTAATAAATTCCAACTGTGTCATTTCTGAGTGCCAGAATCCCTTTCCTGTATGCATAACACCCCAAAGGTACATTTATTTATTTATTCCGATTATTTTATTCCAATTTCTAATCTTAATAAATATTTTCCTTCTTAGTGTAATTTCATTACATTAAGAACTAGAATGGAACCCAGATCCTTTTCTTATGAATGTCACAAAAAATTCGAGGTGCCCATTGTTTTCTGTCCCTCTCCCAACAGGATCAATATTGTCAATTCAGTTATACAAGATGTTTTAATTTTTAAGTCATATGGTCCAAGTCAAAATTTTTAACTTGCCTTTGAAATTCTTAGTTTAACACAAAAACTTTTACACACTGCAAAGTGTAATAATGGGATAATATTACTGAAAGAACACAGAAAATCTTCTGCTTTACTTGTAAGAGTTAATGTTTCATTTAAATACTTAGTCCATTTGGAGATGTAGAAAGAGCATGATACTAAAATGTTTATGTTAATGCATTTTGCCTGATAACCCTGTTCATATTTGTTTACAGTTCAGCAGCACATTAGCAGTAAAGTAGAATAAACAGCATAAAGCAATGGCGAGACTTGACTGCCTTAACACAAATAAGGGAAAGGTTTCACACCACACTGAATTTATATTAAAACCTCTCCGTGATTTTGAGAGGAGCATACACACAGACACAATTAGAAAAGGCAGAATAAGTCCTAAATTAGCTCTGTGAATTCTGTATGGCTTACCCTTCCTAATGCTCCACACCAATAAACTGTTGGAATAATCCTGCTGGTGCCAAGGCTCCCATTGTCTTTAATAAGCTTTTCCATTTGCAAAGCCAGTGCAGTCTCATGCAGGCAGGTAGAGGGTAAAAGCAGAATATTTAATGGGAAGTGGCAGTTCTGAAGGAACAGAGCTATTTCTGGGTCCACCAGGAAAAGCAGTCCTGCAATGGCCAAAACACAATAATCATCATCCAAAAGCCAATTGGCAGGAGAAGTTCAATAAGCTTTACCCCTTTATAAAAACCTCATTAGCTTGATTTGGCTTCTATTATGCTATTTTCACAATCCCTGTCTTCAGCCATTGTTCTTCCCCTGTATTCTCTGGGTTACTCACAATTACAGTTCCACTGTAAGACCTCAGCAGAAATGAGGCAGCCCTTGCATTTCAGGGACAATGCAGAGGCTTTTCCACTAATTCAGTCTTTGACAGACAAAATTATTGTATCATTTGTATGCAATATTGTGAATATCTCCAAAGAAACACAGCATTACTTATTCACAAACGAGACTCTTTGACCATTAGGAAATGCCAAAGTGATGTTGGGGTACTTACACCGCTGTGTCAAAAACCTGGGACCAAAATTCATCACAAAGTCTGTTTCAGTTTTGCAGGGAAAAAGTCAGAATTAGGTCACTGTCACACCGGACCCAGCCTCAGCTGCCTGCCACAATTTTGATACCATCACACAGCTCTGTAGTGCAAAATAAAACGACTACATTAGCAGCTGTCTCCTGAAAAGCAGCTTAGCTCTTTCCAAAGCCAAAAACCAATTAGCTAACACCTACCAGAGAAATTGAGTTTGAAGAAAAATCAGTCAACACGTTAAAATATAAAACAAAATCTGGGAACTTGATGATCAGAGATGCCATTTTCATCACCTCCATGTTCCATGCTTGCTGTTCCATCTCTTTGCAATGAATCGGTGGCCTTTGTCCAGGTGAGATGTCTGCAGAAATGCAAGGATCCAAGGAGAGGTGAGGAATGCAGGCCTGGTGCAATCCAGGCTCCAAGGAGCAATCACCAGGGCAACAGCATCTGATGCATCCTTCAGGGCAGCAGCTTCCCTGCAGTGAAGGGACAAAGCATAATTTATCTGACTCACAGGTACTTATGTCTGTTCGCTGCCCACCACAGTCTACATCCTGGTTTTATTATGGAAAATAATGGAGGGTAAAACACAGTCACTGCTAAAAAAAAAATCAAAACTTCCAAATTAGGGGTTTGAGCAAAACTAAAAAACTGTTTTCAAATCCTTACAAACAATATTTCTTATTGTACATGATGACTTCTACCCCAAATGATTTAATGTGGTTTGATCTGTACCCAGGAACTCCTAAGATTAACAAAATTACTGACTTGCAAATTACCTGTAGATACAGTTAATGATTTCCAAGATTTCTTGTTATTGAGTTTACCAACCTTCAGACTATTAAGTACACATCCAAGTCAATTTTTTCTTTAAACTTGTGGGCTAATGTTTGTCTTTTGCTCTACATCATCCTTTTGGACAGTTCTAAACACAGTTTAGACACTAAACCTTCATTTCCTTTAATTAGTTACCCACCCTCTGCTGTCACTTTTTTAAATGTATGTAAACATCTGATTTGACAATTATTTTCATAGTAGTTATTTTATTGGAAATGTCTTTTTTCTTTTCCCCACAATCTCCTAATTTCTTTTGCAGAAGTCTCTCAAGAACAGAATTGCACCGGTATCAAGGCAATAATCGGAGTTATTTGGAAGTGTTTAGCTTGTTAGTTGTAGTGCTCCTGAACATGATTCCTTCTGATCCAGGTCATCACACTGCTGCTCTCTGCTGTCCATAAGAAGAATCCACATGAAATTGTTACAAATATATCATTCATTTTAGACTCCATAACAAACATCTGTACATGGCAAATTTTTCATTTCTAATTTTTCTTTCTTGCAAAAATCAAATGTAACTGTAGCTGGCAAGAAAATCCACATAATTGCAAATGCCATGAGTTAAACATGAGAAGAATCAGAGGGTTTTGCAAAGCAGTTGTACTCACACTTGAATTTTGTACTAACCATGAAATACATGCTCACCTTTAGGCCTTAATTCTTCATTTCTGTTTTACCACGGCCTGATGAAAAATTCATTGAACAAATACTTTTCAGTGTGTAATGAATGAATAATTAGGTCCAAATTTCCACACTGCAAGTGATCTCTGCATAGGCTGACTTCAAAATAGTACAGAGAATATAGTTGTCACTTTAACATTAGTTTGCATATTTTCCATCAGGACAAGGCAGAAAATGAAACTTTTAAGAACAGGAAATCCCTAACCAGCTCAAAGATTTAACAAAAAAAAGATGAAAAACATTTCCATCCTTGCATGATTTTTAAATTGGATGACTTGAAGTCATTAGAATGAGTACACTTGCAGGGCAGGAATTCTTCTAAAGGAAAAATCTTTCAGAGTAAGACTTTATATTGTCCTGGGTTCTCCTACCTACATTTTGAGAAGAAACGCTATACAAGAAACAGAAAACAATTCTTGTCCATGATAAATTTAATTGTGTGAATACATGTACCAGGTCAAAAACCTGTAGCTGATACAAATACAGTAACACTTGCGAGAACATAGGTTTAGCCTATAATAAGAAAAAGGATACAACTAAAACATGAAATTTTACAGAAAGTAGGATTAGGTGTTTCCCATTCCTTTGGCTTTATTCCCCTGTGATTCAGTTAATGCCGCTCCTTTTCCCCTGCCCGTCACTTATCATTTCACTTTAATGGTACCACCCATGGCCTGCTGAATGAAACTCTTCAGAATCCCAAAAATCGTTAGTTATGACTAATTATATGCGCAACACCAAACAGAGGCACTGCTACAACAGAAGTTGTGAGTCTATTTTTGCATGGGTAAATCAGAGATACCCTGATTTAAAGTTTGGCTGGAAACACAGTGAGCCTATTTAGATTTGGGCCTCTTGCTCCAAAAATCCCTCCATCCATTTTATTTAGGATGCTTCTTCTGTTCCAGTGTCCCTGATACGATGGGGAAAAGGGCCTCTGTAAAAGCCTGAGAAAACACCAACCGAAACAACTCACAAACACAAATTTTGCTGCATTCTGAGTTAACAATAGCAGCTGGATTGTCCCCAACACATGGATGGGATTAGTCAGTCTTCCAGGTGCTCGTGGCTACAAGCAATAAACAAAACTGTCTTAATTACGATTTAACATAAATTAGGATTAGCAGAGCCAGGGAGGCTTAGTGGGTTATCAGCAGCATGCATTTTACCCAAGCTAGCATTTTGTGTGCTCTCAGTTCCACCATCTGTTTATCTCCTCGTGTAGGTTGACTCTGACACAAAAGGATTTCATGACAGGTAAGGTTGGATTTATTGAATTCTGTATAGAATATAAACCTAAAAGAATTACCACACAAGCAGCCATGCACTTCATCCAGCATGTGGGATTTGTTTTTAATTAAACTGTTTGTTTTCAGTTTAAATGCCTAAA
This sequence comes from Chamaea fasciata, assembly GCF_029207755.1. Lineage (NCBI taxonomy): Eukaryota > Metazoa > Chordata > Aves > Passeriformes > Sylviidae > Chamaea > Chamaea fasciata. Next base: position 6,014,691 of record NW_027094107.1, read on the forward strand.
AATGCCCTTACAGACTGTGAAGAAAATGTTCCCCAAGTAGTGGTCAATACCTGTGACGATTTCACAGAAACAGTCTGTTCTCATTTTGGTTTTGTGCAAGGTTCTTATGAAACCTGGACTCTTTTCACACTTGATATTCACAGCTTGTACTTATTCAAAGAACTGTATTCACAAGCAAAATATTAAGAAAAAATTTTAAAGGACTTTTCTAGTGTTCTTAGACCCATAAACTACAAACCTAAAACACAAATATGTTTAAAAATTGCTTTAAAATTTTCTCTTTTTTTCTTTTCGCTTGTCTTTGGTTTTTTTCAGTCCTAATTCACTGAACATTTATTGTGGAAAACTATTTTGAGAGGTCTTAGAATATAAACTCTTGTCAATCCAGAGAAAAACATCCACAAAATCCAAGTCCACCCAGTGGAGAAGAACATGAAAGAAAAGTATTTCAACTCTGAAAACTGAAATCCCTAATTCTGACCCAAGCAATAAACAAAAACACCTTTGGGTCATTTAAAAAAAAAAAAAAAAAAAAAAAAAAAAAAACAAAAAAAAACATTCCACTCACTAAGACTAGCAATTTGCTTTTCAGTTTCCCCAGTCTTGCCAGATTTAGGCAAAATAAGATGAATAGAGTTGTCATCACCAGGATGTTTACATTCTCACAGGAATATCAGCAACTCCAGCTCTCCTACAATGCAGAACTACAGAGGAGAACAGAAAGCAGCGGAGAAATCAGACCACACATTGTAATTCTACATTAGGACTTGCAGATAAGATCTTGAACTTTAGGAACAAAAAACCCACACGTGCAAGGTTGGAATTAAAAGCCAACCTGAACTTTGTATCTCCAGAGATATTTTATACAAATAAATCATGTTTTAGAGTTCCTTCAGACATTGAAAAATATTCCAGGAAATTGCCAAGAAAGAATTTGATGCCAGCAGAGTACTTCCTGTGACAACACTCTAAAAAATCCATTGAATTTATTGTGTGATAATTCTTCCGTATTAGAAAACCAGGACAAACGTGTTGTCAAATCTCCGTGGAAAGAAATCATAAATACTAAAAATCAATACCTAATTCTGGGAAGGCTGGAAAACCCTTTTAACAATCTCATGGTTAAACCCCAGATGGTGACTGAGCCTCACAGCAGCCTCTCACTCACTTTACCCTGGGTGGGTTGGGGAGTGAATAAAAGAAAACTCATGGGTTGGGATAAAGGCAGTTTAACAGGTAAAGCAAACCAAGGAACTCTGATACTGTGATACACGTGGCCAGAGTGTAATAAACCACGTGCTAATGTTTCAATCTCTGAGGTACCAGTCCTGTCAGAGAAGTGGCTATAATTAATTTGAGCCAGACTGCTCCTCAGAAGTGTTTTGTAAATCAAAAGGTTTAATAAGTAAAAGTACCAAAATAACAAACATTACAGAAAGCAAATAATAAACAGCATTACATAACAAAGATATAAAAACAGCCCCCCTACTCTGATCATCTTAAGAAGAGAAATACCATTTTAACATGAGAAATTATCTCCATTTTCTGATTGCCACGTGTGGACTCGATATTTTCTGAGCTTGAGAAGAGCTAGCTCTTCTCCAGGGAAACTTTTCAACAGTTTTGCTTTTTCCCAAAACAACCTCGTGTAGACACTATTCCTCTCCCACAACAACAGGTGCTGTTTGCTATTTCTGTTACTCAGCCAATGGGAGAGGTGTCAGCCCTATGGAGCAATAAGGTGCTTTTTAGTGCAGCATGTTATAAAAGGGCTGAATAAATTGTAAATAAACCTTCTGGTTTCTACTGCCTTCTGACTGGAGTCAAGCATCTTTATTTCATGCCCTATCCCGACAGCCACGCATGAGGGCGAGCCTCAGTGACAGCACAGAGCAGCCAGTGCCCCCACGGCGAGTTTTGTCCCCTGTGATGTCACAGAGCAGCCCCATGAAGCAACAGAAAGCTCCTCCCAGCTCATGAGCTGACCCACACACCCAGCCCACAGCAGTGCCCCTGGCAGCCAGCACCAGGCATGGAGCACAGCCCACCAAGCACAGGATGCAGAGCAGCTCCCGCTGGGGCAGGTCCCTGCAGGTCTCCCAGCATGGACACTGTGGTGCTTAAGAAGAGGGGCTACAGCCTGGGGGACACTCTTGGGGAAGGCTCCTACGGCAAGGTGAAAGCTGCCTACAGCCACCGCCTCAAGCGCAAGGTGGCCATCAAGATCATCAACAAGAAGGAAATGTCTCAGAACGTCCTGGAGAAGTTTCTCCCCAGGGAAATGCAGGCCCTGATGGAGCTGCACCACCCCTCGATCATCGAGACCTTTGAGATTTTCGAGACATCCACTGGGAAGGTGTACATCGTGATGGAGCTGGGGGAGAAGGGCAGCCTGCTGAACTACCTCACCAGCCAGGGCGCCATGGAGGAGAGCGTGGCCCGCTGCAAGTTCCAGCAGCTGACTTCTGCCATCAAGCACTGCCATGACTTGGACTTTGCCCACAGGGACCTGAAATGTGACAACATCCTTCTCGACAACGACCTCAACTTCAAGCTGTCAGATTTTGGGTTTTCAAAACCTCTGGCTCGGGATGAAAACGGAAAGACCGTCCTCAGCCACACTTTCTGTGGGTCTCTGGCCTACTCAGCCCCCGAGCTGCTTGAGCACATCCCTTGTGACCCCAGGATTTCAGACATGTGGAGCCTGGGCATCATCCTGTACGCAATGCTTTTTGCTTTGCAGCCCTTTGACAGCTCCAACGTCAAGGAAATGCTCCAGGTGCAGAAACAAAGGAAGATTCCCTTCCTCAAGTCCAAACATCTCTCTGCGGAGTGCAAGAACCTCATTGCCAACCTGCTCCACCCTGACGTGACTCAGAGGCTGCGCATAGATGACGTTTTGAAACACCCCTGGCTGCAGACCCCAAAGCTCACGCACAACCTGAGAGCTGCAGGAGAGAGTGACCCCAAAGCCTGTAGCAAGAAGAGCCCAAAAAAACACAGGATGTCCAATCCCATTGTGCGTAAGTGTAAGAAGTGGTGGAGGAGGTCGGATCCCCTCAAGGATAGTTTCATTTAACAGGGCCACAAACTTGGCCTCACCTGTGGACTGCGTTAGTTTAAAACTCACATTAAAGACAACCTGTCTAAAATTCCCTGTGGCAGACGTGTCCCCGCTCCTGCACTGGAAGGAAGAGTTTGACACTGCCAAAGTCAGGACTGTGAAAGACAGAAAAGGGGAAATAAAGAGGGAGAGAAGTTTTACAACATGTAAACAAACTGCAGAGGAGCACTTTGTATGTATTTAAAGGAGGAATGTATTCCAAACACGACAATGCAATTTTTTTATATATCTGAATATCATTCCTGATATTCATATATATATATAAACAATTTATAACTAATTTATAACTATTTATAACTATTTCAGCACTCACACTCTAGGATCTGCCTATATATAACAATTTATAACTATTTCAGCACTCACACTCTAGGATCTGCTTAGACGTACTGCTTATGAATCAAAATTTAGCTGATTTTGAAATTTGAGTCTTTAAAAAAAAAAAAAAAGCACAGTGGAAACCATTTCCCTATGCTTAAAAATTAACAAGGGTTACAAATCACTTGTAATTTTCCCTATGTTTAAAAATTAACAAAGATTAAAAGTTAGTTGTACAGGGGTTTTAAGTCAAAAGGAATGGGAGAAGAGTTTTCATTAGCATGGAAAATTAAAAAAAAAAAAACTCAGATCCAAACCTCAGCTGCCTTTTAACTGAAACTTACTGGCTGAGCAAAAGACATGCATGAATAACAGATATCTTTTATTCTATAACAGGAAATATGTTGGACATTAAAAACATCTACCTTCAATGCTATGGTTGTTTAGCCTAAAGCTTAAAAAATAATGTTAATTATTTTATTTGCATTACAGTCCTGCAAGGTTGTCCTAATTAAGGGTCATTTTAAAAGCCTGCAAAATAAGAAGTCTTCTCTCCCACTGGTCTAATACATTTACCTCTAGGTCCCACAGGATTGATTCAACTGGATAAGTTATGCGAGCACACATTTACAGTCCAGCCACTTCCTGCAGAAAAACATCAAAAAATGTCATGTGGGTAAAATCTGATCCCAGTGGAGACTTTGGGAGTTTTATTACTCACTTCTTTGCTACACAAATAATTGCCTGTCACTAAAAGTAAAGCAAAACAAATATAATTTCATGGGTCTGCTTGGCTAGAGACATCTGGCCAATTATTGATCTACAAGGGTATCTATCCAGCACCTGAAATTCATAATTTAGTATTGCTTAGAAAGGGTCAGGCTACTATGCTTGACTCTTTATAAAATAGAGAGAAAGTAAAGTGGAAGTGCTACTGAAAAGTAGCAAAGTGTCAAAAAATACTCAAACATACAATTTGACAAGACAAAAAATTATGTTTATCCATTATTTCACCCATTACTCTTTACAGAAAATACGCTGTTCCCATCAAAATATTATGCTAAAATATCAAACATAAAATATTGCTATCGACAAAGCCATCAAATAAAATAAGCACTGGCCATAATTAAAGCTATTATCTCCATTTAGTAAGCATGGAAAACTAAGTCTATTCTGGGGAAAGAAACCTTTTTGCTTAATAATGCAAGAGATTCTTTTTGATGCTAAGAAATCAAATGCACTCTGGAATAATTACAAACCTTACTCTGAACAGTCCTCTGCCTCAGAGAGTGGATTAAAGGATGGATTGTACAAACAGCCATTCAGCAGAGCTCTTACTATCCTAAATAATCCAAGGAGAGACAAAGTCAGATCCAGTTCTAATTAACACTCATTGCTCATGGCAGGAGAACATTAACATGGTACATTTCCACTGCCACATGTTTAGAAGTCACAGCCAGTGAAAAGGACACTTGGACAAACAAACTAGAGCTTATGAATCCTTTGGGATAGCAATTCAGTAGAAAGCTTAAAAATATAGCTTGTTATCATTTTGCTTTCATTGATTTAAGCTGGGACCAAAACACAGTAGTAAAAAGAAGGTGAAGCCATGGAAAATGTTTTCTTATTCTATTTTACCTTTGCCACTTACATGAAGTTTGCATTGTCAGACAGCTGATACAAGAGGGGACAAGGTGACTGGAAATGATCCCGTGGGAAGTGCCACAAAGAAGGTGTGGCACCTCATCCTGGTGTACTGGCAGCTCCAGGGACAGGACCATGAGCCCCCACACTGCAGTGCATAGTCATTAATTACTTACTAAAGTTCAGGCAGCTCAGGCACATTCTTATTTCCAGTTGTGTGTCTGCAGCCAAAATATGTCTAAGTGCACAGCCAGAACCAAAAGGCAGGACAGCTCTCTTACCCAGAGGTCTTTCCAGATGAATTTATTACACATGTGAGCCACTCTGTTGTGAAAATTGTGTAAAAGAGATGCCTGACATGCATCTGAGGAGGGAGCACTTGGCAATTCTGGTTTACTTGGGAATTCAGGTTTATTCCAATCCTTTTAGTAAGACAGGACATGCCATTGAAAACAAGCACATATAAATCCTAAAAAACTTCCAAAGAAAGAGGACCTACGGACTGTATTGGGGAATAAGCATACTAAAAATAAAATTTCAGTTGAGTGCTGTAAATGGGATGAAATGTGTCCTGTTATAAATCTGTCAAAATGACACTGGGTTTACTTTAACTAAGGACCACAGAACCATATATTTACGAAGGCTGGAAAAAACCTCTAAGATCTCAAGCCCAGCCATTAAATCAACACTGCCAAGTCCGCCCCTAACCATGTCCTCAGGCACCTCATGTATGCATTTTTTGACAACTTCCAGGGATGGTGATTCCACCATTTCCCTGGGCAGCCTGTTCCAATGCTTGAGCATCCTTTCAGCGAAGAACTTTTCCCTGATATCCAGTTTAAACCTTCACTAGCACAATCTTCCTCCTGTCCCTGAGGAAGACCAACCTCCTCGACTGCATCCTCCTTTCAGGCGCTTGTAGAGTGGTGATGTCCCCCCAAACCTCCTTTTCACCAGCCCAAACAACCACAGTTAACTCAGCTGCTCCTCATTTCCCTCAGCTTCTATCTCAGATTTCTCAATACCATGTACCTAGCACCGGGGAATGAAAATGGAGATTGTTGTAATCACTAATGTTTCAGATACAAAATTTAATTGGCACTTTCCTCTACACATTAAAAGTGATTAAGTGAGTTTAAGAATCTTTTCCTTAGCCAGAAGTGTCCGCACTTCCCTATCTTATATCATTGGCACTTAAAATTAATGTTTTTTATCTAACAGATACAGCAGTCATAATAAATGTTTAAGATAACTATTTAAATTTTGGCTGTATTAACATTATAATGTAAAGGATCCTAATTTTATTTGCCTCGATAAATCAAAGATTAAACTCACTCAGACATTTTATCTTGCTTGCCCTTAGAATAGTTAAAGAAATTGACTTTAAATATGAATAACATGTCTTCGTTTCATGAGCTTTGTTCATTTCCATAGACTTAGTTTGAAAATAAAATTATTTCTAGTACTTACTGGAATGCTGATAATGAAACTATTGAATTGATATTTGTTGTCTGTATCTAAAAATGCCTTGAACTCATTTGGAGGGGTTGGATTCTTAAAGGAGAACCTGCCTCAATTTATGGTCCTCGCTATGGCACTCAGGGCCATATGAACCATCATGGACATTCCACTAAAAAAATGCGGTTCAGAAAGTTACAATTTGTCAAAAAAAGTCTCAGTACTACCCATTGAAATACCATACATTAATATTTATAGAAATATACTTCAAGACTCAACTTCGCAATTAAATTTTGAAAGATTTGTTTCCAATTCCTCCACGGGATTTTAGTTCAATGAGAATTGATTGTTTTGCTCTCACAGATACTGTTTCCACAGTAAAACCTCTAAAAATGATCGCAACGGTCTCTGCACAGCCATTGTACTTATCTAGAAAACTTTTGTTTTCTAGATGTGTTCAATCTAGAAATTTTGTGCTTCAAACCACAAAAAAGCAAAACTCCAGGGGATAACTTTGCTGGTGATACAAAAGGATGTGATTTGGTGGAATTGCACAGCAGAGACCCACACCAATTTGACTGAGAACACAGTGTCCAGGACAGCACTTCCATATCCTGCAGAATCATTGCATTTCCCCCAAAGAGGCTTTATTTTGAAGTTTAATTTGCTGGTTGTGAGGTGTGTGCTGCCCTCCCCTCCCTGCCCTGCTCCATCCAGCTTCCTGGGGACAGATGGCTTCAGGGCAGCCAGGGACTGTCTGGAACAGTGACCCAGACGTCTTGGCACTATGCAAATATCACCATCAGTCAATCATTTTGTTATAAACCCTGCACAGCCCACTGAGCTCTCCCACGTGGCAGTGGCTGCGCTCCAGGAGCTCCCCTCCAGCAGGGACAGCTCTCAAGGTCCTTCCTTCCTCAAGGCTGGAAGGTTCCTTGCCACAACAAGCCCTCAGGAAGTGATCAATAGTGTCCCAACCTTTGAAATGTTAGCCAAGTGATGCAAAGGGTTGGCTTTGCACATAAGCTCCTTTGGACACAGGTCACTGGCCAAGCCTGAGACTAGGGCTGGATCCAGCTGCAGGCTGGGAAGGAGTCTAGAAGGCAAGGGGGTCCTTCCTGAACCTCACGGCTCAGTGGGAGAGTGTCCCCGGCAGCTTTTCCTGACCTTGTCCATCAGGCAGTAAATAGTCAAGTGTACCTTGTTAAGGCACTGTCACATTTACCATTTCACTTTAACTTGCTATTTTATGTTAACAAGGTTTACTGCTGCTTCCCTCTCCAGTGAAGTGCATCACTCCATTCCGGACAAGGTACAGAGGGAACAGGTGAAAGGGGTTAACAGAGCAGCACTGGAGGGAATAAACATTTTCTGATTCTCCTAACACAGAAAAGGCAAGTTATCTGTTATGCCACTTGACAGCCTGTAAATGGATGAATGACTGCCTTCAATAGTGGTGATATTTACTGCCTCAGAAAGCTAATTCCTTTGACCTGAACAGAAATGGTCACAGTCATCAGAACTACATAAATACAATACTCAAATCTGCTCAAGCACATAACAGTTCTATGAAGGAAAGAAAAAGAATCACAAGATTATTCATAACACAAGACACAACCAGAACGAAAATTAATTTTTCAGAACCTGAGTGTTGAAAATCGCTCATGACTAATTTTAATGGACCAAAATCAAAGTTCATTCAAGTCATTTGGAGACCTTGGTGCTGGTATTTGCATCAGCACCTAAACATTCATCTTATTTACAAAGATAATTCATATTATGCTAAGTTTTACCCAAGCAATTTCTGCAAGATGAGAACATCTAGACACGTTAGGTAGTTAGTTTACTAGACTGTGTTAGACACCTAAAATTAGCATAAGTCCCAAGCACATTGCAGCATTTAATGTGTTTATCTCACGACATCCTTGTAAAGAAGAGGAATAATATTATCTCAGCTTTACAAAGTGAAAATGAAACACAGGATGAATATGGAACTTTTAAAACACAGTAAATACTCAGATCCTATGAGCACTGAGTGCCTGGTTACCGTTAAAAGTCTGAACGTGTATGTTCTACAGACTGAGCCACTGAGAAACACAATCTGTGACAAAAGTGATCTTAACCAGGACCAGTAAAGTCATGAACTGTAGTGAACTATTTCTGCTGCCTGTTTTTTCTTCCTTTAATGGGATCTAACTAGAAAAAAGAAAATGAAACAAAACACCACCAAAAAAACCCCAAACCAAAGAAACCCCACCAATTTCAAGCATCCTACTTCCATGTCTAGTTGAAATATCATGACTAAGTATTTCTTTGTTAAACACATCAAGCTATTCAAAGTTTGCCAAAGCTATACTTCAAGTCATTCTACTTAGCATTACATAAAACTCAAAATATTCCAACATACACAAACTTTTAAAAAATGAGCTGAATTTTCTTCATGCTTTAATCATTATCTTTGACTGAACCAGTACCAAGAGGTAAAAGTAAATAAAATGGGACTGGTTTGCTTGTTTTGTAGCATCAACTTGTTCTAATAGTTTATCCCTACCAGTGGCGCTCAACATCAGCAATCAGCCTTGAGATGTGATTTTTTTAAAAGCAGTTTAAGACAGAATCATCAATCCAGCAAAGTACCCGTCAGGATACATTCACCTGCAGTTTAAGAAAATTGTGTGGGTTAATCAGAGAGAAATCTCTGCTTTCCTGATGCAAAGCTGTGAGCTTTAGACTATCTTAAAGCATGGGCAATCCACCAAGGAACTACATATTCAGAGAGGTTTTAATGAATATGTATACATCAGCCTTCTTAGGATTTTCCTTAAAGGAAAATATTAGATCAAAGCAAAGCTAGTTTGGCCTACTACAGAAATTCTTTCTTCTGTACACTTCAATGCATTTCTGAAGCAGGTTTCCTTAGTAATAAACATTTCCTACTAGGAGGAAGAATTTTTCAGTTCATTATTTTCCAAAAAAAAAAAAAAAAATGAAAATAGAATCACTTAAACAGAGCAAATTAATGTTTTCTAGGACTAGCTTCTTCCGTATCCAGCCACAGGACCATAAGAATTAAGAGTGTCTAAATGTTGTGCTAAATTCACATTACTGCTAGTCCTGACATAGTCCACAGCTCCAAGGCTGTCCTACAGTATTGTCTCCTTTGAGTTCTTATCTCTTTGCATCCTTCCAAAGGACACTTTGCATTTCTGGGAAATATTACAGGATCCATGAGTAGCTGCTCAATAGCAGGTTGAATACACCATATTGCTCACTGTTAAAAGAAAGATTTAAGGACAGTTCACAGTATGTTCTAGTCTTGTGTTCTTTCCTTTTCATGTCCAGATGGGACTCCCATTATCCTCCTTCTTCTGCTGTATGATTCACCAGCAAAGATTTCCCTCATGCACATATTACAGCAGGTGTTCTGTTCCTTAAATGTATTCATATGGAGACCTAGGAGGGAAAAATATTGAGCCAAAATCTTAAGCGGAATGGAATGTAATTTAGAACATTTTTAGTCTGTGTTTTAGCGTATTGAAAACAGAGATTAATATCATTACACTGAACTGTAGCGGAGGTCTCAAAACCCGATATTGTTGAACAACAGCATAAATTTATTTTATTCATGAGTGAAGATGCCTCAAGCAACCTGTAAAAAAAAATCCAAGTAAATAAAATTTGGTAGTAGTGAGGAGGTTCCCTGTCTTGAGGAGAAGATCCACTTTAATTAGTCTGCCTTCTGTAAGACCACTGTTTTATCTTCCTACACGCTGTAAACTTCACATCCTGTCATTGCTGCCATTAATTCCTGTAGAAACCACCACTAATGAACGTAAAAACAGAGCAGTGTAATCCAAAAAACTGAAGTAGGAATCAGGAGGAATCTAGTAGGAAATTTCTGAAAATTCAAAACTACTTTTTTCCTTTTAAATTTGTTTCTACAGTTCTTAGGGGTTTTTTTTTCAGTCAAGGTGTAAATCCCCCATTTAAAAGAAAAAAACCAAAAACCAACAAAACAAAAACACATTAACTTTTCTAATACTATGGTTAATTTTTCTGTTTCCATTAGATTTATCCTCATTTCGTATGTAACAGCTGCCTGCCTTTCTTCTTCCTAATTTTATCCAGTGGATGTCAAAGCACATTTTTTACATAAGCAACAGCAGTTTTGGCCTCTATTTACATGTTCTGTTGAAACCCTGAAAGGGGCTGGCCATTGTATAAAGTGCTTATCATCTCATAACTGAAAATATTGAAAAGCCAGAATTTGAATTACTTTGAAGTAATGCAAAGCAACATCTTGATTGCTCCAAAATTACCACCTCCACAGCCACACTCCTCAGGTCAGCTTTTGACAGGGAAACAGACACAGAGAGAGAGCCCAGCCTCAGTCTTTACTGAAATCACCACAGACAAGGCCAGTGAATCATTATCAACTGAGACTTCCACAGAAATCGTAGCCAATTCAATTCTTTCTAGGATTTCACCAAGTGGATCTAGAATTTCATTAAGTGGGTCTAGGCTGCCCACACCTACTCTAAAACAAAACCTTCACCTCCTGCCAATCCCAGTTCAAAAAGATGGGGGAAAGGTGCTTTGGACCTCACATTTCCTTGGGGGTGCGTGAGTGATGCAGCAGCAACTTGGAGCCACATTTTTCTGCTGCTCTCCCAGGTCTGATATTCCACAGGCTTTGGATGCAGCTCCCTCTCCTTCCAGCCCACCCCTCACTCACATCTAAGGCACAGCTAGGATCTAAGCACATGAAGGTGCACAATGTTATGCTGTGCTCAACTACAAACACATTCTGGTCCCCTGTAGAATCTCTCGACATTTATTTGCAACATAAAAACCTGAATTGTTCTGGATTTTAACCTGGGGGCTTTGCTCAACATTGATGCTAAGCCTGAGAGTAATTAAATATGACACGAGGTGGTGTCAGGTTGGATTAGCTTTAACAAACTACTGTATCAACAAAGGGGGAAATAAGGAAAAGATTGGATTTTCTAGCCACAAATATTCCTTCTCCTCTTTAGCGAAATAGCTAGAGACAAGGAAATGTGTTGCAGCAAGTGAAAATGCCAAAATACATTTTCAGATAATCCCGCAAAATCTGCTCATAAACCCATCCATCAGTGCTTGGAAATTCTACCAACCCCAGGTTCTCTCAGGTAAATATCCCAAGTGAAGTCACCTCTATTTTCAGACCGAGGGCTGAACCTTCGTGTAACATTTGCTGTTTTGCTTTGAATGAAGAAATTGGCACTTTACAGATCAAAGTTTACACTATAACAGCCAGAAACTCTACTTTAAACTCCAAGAGTGTAACATTTTGCTCGCAGCACTGGGCAGAATTTCCCAATAATTTAGTAAAATCACACACACATTAATTACATAGAAGCAATCCGTATAACATCACCATTTGCAGGTGAACTTGTATTTGGGGTTCACATTTTAAAAAATTGCTATAGCTAGCTCAGCTTCATAGATTAAATAAATAGAGAAAGCACATTATGTTTTTTACACCACAAATCAGTTGGCACAGAAGCCAGAACAACTGCTGGATAAATAAAAGCTATGTAAGGAATATACGGGCTTTTCATATAAAATCGTGTCACTAAGACAGTAAAATAGTCCTAAGTAGCAGGAGTTTCAGCAGTAGGAAATCGTATGGCTCATTACTCTGGTTTGCTATCCTCTAGAGTTACGTTTTACATTTGAGGGGAATCACAGAAATCTACTTGGCAAGAGTAGAGCTCCACACGTTGACCCAAACTCCAACCCAGTTTTTCATTCCGAGGTCAATTCTTCTAGAATAATTCAGAGGTCAATTCTTCTAGAATAATGTGTGCAACTAGAAAAATACAAGAAAAAGGGAAGATCAAACCCAAAATGAAGTGCAACGCTCATAAACATTCTGAACGAAACTAGCACACTTCAAAATAATCACTAATAAAATTACATCTAAGTTTTATTTACACAGTGATTGCTTTAGAAACAGAGTGCCTGAGCAATGCTGTACCGTGGCAAGAACTGATACTACAGAAGTTATATCCCAGAGATGTTTTTGTTGCTGTTTTAGTGCTCACTTTTGGTCTGTTGTACACAGTTTCACTAGATAGATTGTGTCACTCTTCACCTTCCCACAGCTCAGGAACTCACTGTCTGACCAGGCAGCTTTTCCTCAAACGCAAAACCTACTCATGGAATAAAATACATTAAAAATAAAAAAAAATTAAAAAAGCTTATGAAAGCTTTAAGCTATCATAAATATGAATGCACTGCACGACATTTTAAATGCAAAGGTAAGAAAATATGCTTTAATAAGCTGAACGCTTCAGAACTTACCAAAAAAAAAAAAAAAAATCTTTCCTAAACATCTAGGGCTGCCATCACTGTAACCTGGTGAATGTTTTCCAGGAAACAAACTTTCCATTCAGCTATAAGCCGCTACAGATCTAGGAACACTCCGAGACTTGTTCCTGGAAAGTAGAAATCCCCAGCTAGTCAGTCAGAGGCACTATTGAATTTCCCATTATTTGCTCATGGAGGGACAATTTTTCTCAGTTAAGCTGATGTTCCAGTTCACAGCTAAGGCAAAAGGAAACTGCTGGTGAGCATTCAATACAAATATAGCAGGATACTGTTTCCACCAAGAACAAGTACTCCTCATGAAGCGTGTTAATGTCCTTTTGTATGGTTTAAAATCCAGAGAGAATGTCAGTTATCTGAACAAGTCACATTCGGTCAGGTGGAAAAGCAGATATTTTCTTTTTGGAAGACTTTAAGCCATTGTAACTCTACACGAGGCATTAAAAATCCAAACAAGATAATTTGCAAAGCTCAGAAACAACTCAAAAGTACCGCTGCTTTTCAGCAATTACTTTGAGAGCTGAAGCAGGAAGAGGCAGGTAATTGTCTTCATCATTTTCACAGCTCTGATTTTTCCTGATGTCAAAAGGGGAAGAATCACATCCTTGGAACTGCTGCCAAAACTGCTTTTTGGTGCAGCCCAGGGCACCTTTGGCTTTCTGGGGTGCAAGGACACATTGCCAGGTCCAGGTGAGCTTTTCATCACCCAGCACCCCCAAGTCCTTCTCCTCAGGGCTGCTCTCAATCCATTCTCTGCCCAGGCTGTGCTTGGGCTCGCCCTGACGCAGGGGCAGGACTTTATACTTGGCCTTGTTGGACTTTATGAGGCTCCAATTGATGCCTTAAGTTTTATCTTTCATGTATTTCAGATTCTGTGCTGCCCAGGGGTGCAGTTCTGAGCTCACAGTCAGTGCCACTCAGCTCTGCACACAGCAGGGACACAAAACAAAACAAATCCTTTTCCTGCTGAACACCAAGGACAACTTTCAGGCCCAAAAGGACAAACAAGGGTGGGCTGGAGGGAGGAAACAAGAAGGATGGGAGCTCACAGCCTGGAGCTGGAATTGAACAATTAAACCTCAATGTGCAAATGGACCAAAACTTATCAAAGTGTGAGACCTGGTGACCGTTTGTCCATTTTGTGACCATTTTGTGTCCACCTTGGGTGTAGCCCTGGCCAGACTCTTGTCCTGCCCAAGGTGAATCCTTAAAGGCCTTTCAATAAACATCTACTTTCTTCCCTGGCTCTGTGCAATCTCTGTTCCAGGTCACCTTCCCAAGGCATTACCAGCCACCCCACACTCTCAGTGCCACTGTCCCTGTCACTGCCCAGGTCACCTCCTGTCACTGCTCCCAGACATCCAGCCACTGACGGCCACCCTGAGTGGGACCAGCCAGCAAGACATGTTGAATTTTAAAGACCTATAATACTCAAAAAAAATTGGGACTTATCAATGCAAAGTAAACCCGAAGCAATTTGGCAACATTGTGGTTTGCTATAAAGAGGCCTTTGGGTGAATAAGCAACTTGAAAATGTGCCAGAGCAACGGATTTATTGATTCAGAACAATAAAAAGGCCATATTTAGATAAAGGATAGATCCAAAGCACTGTGAAGTCATAGAAAAGTGTTCTGCTTGGCTTCAGTGGGTTCTGCTTAAGGACACAGTTAAAATTAATACAAGGTTATTCACTGCGGGGCCTCGTAAGGCCACAGAGTTAAACACAACCACCGCCTTTTAAAGGAAAGATGTGGCATGTCTAATATTGACTTTTCTACTCTGCATGGTTGGGGAAAGATTAGTATAATCTGCCACGCGTTTTGATACTGAATTTAGAAAGATTATAGGAGATCATTTTGTCCTGAAGTCACATAAGATAGATGTGGAAAAGAAATCTCTTCAGAGACGCCCTGGCTTTTCACCCATCCCTAACCCTTAAAGAGAGGCCCCTTTTCTACGGAGTGGGAAAGGAAATAGATTCCATTTGACCTGAAAATAACAAGGATTACTGAAGGACTCATGTTAGCCTTCCTCGGGATTGTTATCAGAAGGTACTACTAATATTGATTTTGGAGAGCCTCGCTACCTGAAGACCTGAAATCAGACAGAAATCTGATTCACAGAAAATAGTGCCACTCACAGTCTGCAAGAGTATGTAACACTGAATTCTTAACAAGACAAAAAAAAATTCTTAAGTTTCAGGTTTTTTAAGTTTCTTATCCAAGTACTAATTGCACTTCATCTGAAATAAAATCGAGTCAATGGGGATCATCAGCTTTTTTATCCCTTTAATGAATGTCTCCACAATATAATTTGATATTCTAGTTCAGACCAATTCAATAAAACTTCTTGCATGGTGACAACTACTGAAGACATTTAATAATTCCACAGTAGCCAGCTGTACTGACAACACCTTAAGGAATTGTCACACAGTTAGATCTGTTTTCATTGATGCCTTGCAGTCAGAAAAGCCTGAGCATCAAAATGAAAGAAATTAAAATTAAATATTACTCTTTTTGAAGAAAATAATTTCAAAGATTAAAAATTTGATGTCACCTTGGACTATTACAGTAATTCATATTTTTCTCCATTTTCTTTTTAAAAGCTGCACATCATTCCATTAGATTTTTATTGATATTCAATCAATCTTGCAATAATTTGAGTCCATCTGGTTTTTCTGTTTTATTTCTACCCAGAGCTTGAGTCATAGAGGATTTCTCAGAAATCATAAATATTCATTTCCAAGTTAGTACAGGACTCAGATCTCAAGGACAGAAGAGAAGATGGTTTGTTTTGGAAGTTCCCTTCCACTCTGTCACTAGGAGTAAAAGCAGCATCATTTTGCTTCTCGAGGTAAATAAGGTCCTCCTGCTGACACAAAACACGGATAGAATGCAGACAGGATGGAGATGCAGATCTGCAGGGAGGGAAACCAAATGCAGCAGCATGAAAGGACACTTGAGTTATCTGTCAGATGTGGTTCTAAAATCTTTAAAATCTCCTCTGGTACAGTTTTACTTTCTCAGTTGTCTTTAAGTGGCATCCATTACTCAGCCAGATTATCCCAGTGCTGATGATCAGACAGGAATAGAACCAAGCTGCACACCAGATGTGAGAGGGTTTACAGATAATTGTGTCATAATTAAAACTATGCTAATTGGAGGGATTATGGCAGCGTTTTCCTGCTGTGGATCCTTTTTTTTTTCTTTTATTACCTCAAAAAGTTTGATCACAAGGCCAAAGCAGGAAGGTTGCTAATTACTTTTACCTTCCCATCTGTCCTCTTTGAAAATCACCACCAATTTGGTAGAGTGGGAAGATTTCAACGTTCTGTGACTCCAGTCCAAGATCTGGAGACTTTCAAAACCGCTGGCCAACGTGGGAAAGATAATCATTGCTGTTATCAGTGAGATTTCAAAGCCAAGCCTAAAGCACAGAACACGCTGGCTTAATGACAACCACGGTGGTTCTAAAACACTCAATGCGTGAATGTACTGCCACTTTTGTAGCAGTCTAACCCCCTGAATGCTGAATTATTTCATTTTCCAGGGGAACAGAGCTATTCCATGTGTGGTTTTAGCTGATCTCCACTATTTTCACTACTGAAACTCTCCTATTTCCCAATCAATAAAACCCAGAGCAAGATCTCAGTGCTAATTCTACTGTCACGTGATGTTACAAAAGACTTTAATCAGGGCTGCTTTGCCCAGAGATGATAAGGCTCAGAATCACATAAAGATGAAGCAGTTAAATCACTCCGCTTTGTAAATTACAGCTGATGGTTTATTACTCTCAATGAAGCAGGAATCCTTATAAGTGAAATAGCCCAAATTAATGTATTGATATACTTAGTGGGGAAATGAATGCAAGCCCTTCTGTCCTGGAGAATAGCTAATTTAAACATGTTAGAATCTCATACTCTTGATTATCCTCCCACTCTCAGTAATTTTGCTCTGGGGCAGCCAGTGGATTTCCAAGAGGTCACCAGCAATTTACACCAACATCAGGATTATCTGGTCCAGACAGTTAGTGAATGGGTATTTAAAAACAGAATACTGTAAAATGAAAAAGGTTTTGCTGAAGAATGAGATTCTAAAGTGCATCTGTGAAAGCAAAAGGAACATGAAATTAGAAATATATACCAAAGCACGGTGGGCAATTCGAAACAGCCATGATGAAGAGAGCATGGGTGTGAAGGGTAAGCAGTTTATCCAAACTTAGAAAACCTTTAACATGCCTTTGCAGGGTCAGCACATTCACAGAGTTACCTGAATCCATTCAGAACTGACAAAGATATCAAAGAAATACGCTTTTACATTGCTGGTTATAGTAAGTCTGAATGGAAAGGCTCTACAAACCCCCAATTTTTCATTAAGCTATAACTGAAGGAAAACAAACCCCACTATTAAAAGAAGATATTGTGATCCTTTAAAAAGTTTAGAAATTACCTTGCTTTCCAAAAGTACAAATAAAGTCTTTGAGAGCAACCATCACGGGTTCCCATGAAAGGTTCTGCATTAGCCTTCTACTCATGCATAAAAATTGATTAACAAACCAGAAAGCTAAATCACCTGACCAACAAATAAAACAAACTGTCCAACACTTGATTTTGACTTTATTTTATGATTACTTTTGTGCACTAGGAGCATTGCCTGTGACATGGGATGCAAGCCAGACGAGGCAGACAGAAAAATAGCACAGCAAGAACAAGGCTTAAATATACAACATGTCCTTCTCCAGTGTCTTACCCACAGAAGTGCTCCCTCTCACACTGGAACCTTTGGTGATACATTCCTGCATTCAGCTTTTTTCTCTGAAGTTCAGAATAAATCACCGCGTTAAAAAAATATTCAGGCACAGTTGAGAAGTTCAAGGAACATTTCCCAGGTCAGATTCCTCATTATTTTTTCTTTCTTAATTCCCTTCATAAGCTGCCACTCTCACTGGCTCCTAAGGAATTACTAATGCAGCACTGTAAGGATGCAAATGAAATTCACTTTTCTCTCCAGTCTCTCTCTGACCACCTCATTCCTATTCTGCAATTAGGAACCTCATGTTCTTTGTCCATTTCAGACACAATCATTCATCTCTCCAATTCCCTATCACTACCAGAGGCTATTCCAACTCTGTTTCTGTCTTTGATTTTATTTCTGATGTTCAGCTCTTGGTACAAAAGGTGTTACATGCTTTTTTTTATTATTATTTTTACTACTTACACTGCACTGAGCACCACATAATTTCGCTTTTAAAATTCGTAAACTGCATTTGAACCAATGAGTAATAAGGTGGGCTCAGGTACCTGGAGGTTATTCATTTCACTTCTGCCTGAGTCTTCTCAACCTTTGCTCATACAATATTCAACTACTCCAGCCAAAGAGACTGTGAATATATACAAAGAAAAACTTTTACTTGGTATTGAAAAAGGATGGCAATTTTGTTGGATTATACAAAAGGCTGCATAGACAATTTGATATATTCACTGTGCAACAGAAATATCTTTAACAACCTCATGGTGATTTAATTCCCCAGCAAAAAAAATGTACTGAAATTTATTTCTTGATAAATATGCTACCTTAGAATAATAATGGTGGAGGTAAAACTTGACAACAGTTATAAATCAGAGGTTTCATATTATAGTAATGACGTTTCAGATTAACGATTCTCCTTTTTATGTTAATGTTACAGAAGTCTTTATTAGAAATACACATGCAGTTAAATACCTCTGAAAAAGGCCTTCAGTTTCCCATGGCTGCTTTATATTTTAGGTTTAAAAGAAGTGTGAAAGTATAAAGAATCATTGCAATCCAGTGTTGCAGAGGCACCATTGACCATTAGAAATTCAAAATTTCAAGATCAACCCAGCCAACAAAAATAAAAGAAGAAAATTATCTAAAAGTGCATCTGATTCATCTGTCTCCTCTAATTCAATACCAAGAGTGGTTCTGGACTACCTGACCTTGTAGTTCTGTAGGGTCTGAGGAATGGGCAATTCCTTAGTTTTAAACATTTAAAAGTTTAAATGGTTTAAAATAGGTCAGTGGGGAGGCTGAGAAAAATTTGAGATTTTTTTGGTGTGAGGATGGCACTACACGTTTAAGAATATTGTATAAAATTACATGAAATAGGAGAAGATTGAGGATGCCATTATATTTTTAAATATTTACTGTCTTTAAATTACATATTTTAAAAACTCAAGAGCATAATCAAATACGGATCTATACAGAATTTTGCACACATGTATAATTAACATACATATTAAGAGTTTCTTTTTAGAATACAAAACTTGAAGGCCTAATCAGTAACCAGCAAGCGCTAATTACGCACTGAATTTATGTTTGACAGATAATATTTTGAAAAGCACCTGATTTTCAAAGCACTGAAAATTGAAAGCACAAACAGACTTTCAAGTAGTACATCCAGCATCAGTTGCATTTTTGTGAGGGGTAATTATTTTGAATACATTTCCTCACGGGTGTGTTTGTGTGTGTGCATGTGATGCTGAATGAACACAAGTAAAACTAAAATTTCCCTGGAATATAATTTTTTACCTCAGAAGAAGCAAATATTTTTTATGTTCAAACTAGTCCATCATAATACAATTTATTATCCAGAGAAGGACATGCCTACACTACACTATTTTCGGGGACATTACTCCACTAGACACAAATTGTTCTCCACTGTTCCTTAGTGAAAAATGCTATAGCCCACTAAGCACCTGGAGTCTGATTGACCCACCCCAAAATACAAGTTTGAAATACGGCATTTTGCACCAACTTTGCTGACATTGCTGTAGGCTGACAAATTCTGCAATTCAAGTCCTAAACCTTTCAAAGTTCACTCCTAAATTTTCTCTGTGACCTCTGATTTTAAGATGAAAGTGCCAGTGTCAAAAGTTGCCAGATTTCCATTTTGTCACTGCCCATCTGGCGATAGACATGGGCAGAGTAATATCGCACCAGAAATTTCCAAATACTTCAAAAATCAGAAACCCTCCTGGAAGTGAAATTGCCGGCACGTTTCCTTCTACAGCTACGAAAGGACTACACTTTCTGTATCTGGCCTTTAGTAAAACTTCTTGCCAATGTGAGATTCCTCTCATCAGCTGATGGAAGCACAGTTCTGTCTTACAGGGTGAATTTAGAAAAGAAAAAATTGTGATCTGCACCCTTTAGTCTGCAAGTGCAATGAAAATTGTCCACCTTTTCCCAGGATTCAATTCAGTATTTTCTGTGGCTCCCAAGCTCGGTAAAAGCAGTCTGGAGGAACTGGCATGCTGCTGCACTTGGACTGCATCAATTATAAATCAAAGCACTTCCATGGCATCTCCCACTTTGGAAGCTCGTGTTCCTCCAGCAGTGGCATCCCTGTGTGCAAGATGTTCTGGGAATAAGAACTATCAAATTTCAGAAACCTCAGCTGCTGGTATAATGTTTTTGTTGTTTTTATTTTTTCACCTGCTTCTTTCATTGCTTTGCTGTAATCACATTCTAATGATTTAAAAATCTTCTGGCTTTGTTTGACAGAAAGGCAAAGCTGCTGCTGTGTTTGATCACCAGCCTGCCTCTGGCGGGCCGCCAAGAAAAGGTTTCTTTACAAGCACTGGTAAAATTTTGTTTCCTTTTGAAACAAAAAAAAAAAAAAAAAAACAAAAAAAAAAAAAAAAAAAAAAAAAAAAAAAAACAAACAAAAAAAAAAAACCACAACAACAAAACTATGAGAGAAGTTTCTAAACCGGGCCAGCTTCGTGCTAATTTGTGTAAAGCTTTGTCTTTGATTCCTTGCAAGGCTTAAACCGGTGATGTAGAATGATGGGCATTAACCTGACACCTCATTTCAGAGACTGAAAAAGCCATAAATGCATTTTCTGTTTGATTCATCTCTGGCCTGCACATTACACACTCGGTTTCATGGGGCTCAATGGTTGTTGAACTCCTCAGTTCTGCATTTTTGGGGCAATGAAGATCCTTAATTTCATATTTGTGACAAACTAAGTTTGAGGTTCTTTAATCTCTTCTGTGCATCTGTGGATCTTTAACACATTAAGAACCTTAATTGCACATTAACCCAATGTCTTCTCTGGTTACAATTCTATCATTAACACAGAATTATACTGAGTATTTCTAATATAATGAGGCTATAAAAATCACCAGGGTTCTTTAACATGGAAAAAAATTTCTCTGGACCTCACCTGGCTTGTAGATTATAAAATGAAACATAATATTCAATACCTCACTGAATTCTAGACACGAGTATAAATGTCAACGTTGTTTTTGATATAGATCTACACCCTTAATTGTAAATATTTAAAAGCAAAACTATATGTATTACCAGGTAGGCTGCATAATGAGATCCCAGAAAAGACGTAAGGAATTTTCTGTTCTTTCAGCTTTCCTGGCATGTCAAAAGTGTCAAAACCTCGCCTTCCCTTGCTTTCAATTAAAAAAAATTATATATTTAGTTATAAAATAATAAAGAAATACCATTTAGCACAGAGTCCACGGTAAGGATAGCAGGAGAGTGAGGTCCTCCTCATCAGGTCTGCAACCTGATAAACCCACAACTTCAAGTGGTTTTAATCCTCCACCTCAAAGTGACAATATCGTGGGTATATAATAAAATCACTTTGATTTCCTTACACTACATCTGACTTGAGTCTTCATTAATTCCAAGAAAATCAGTAGGTGATTAAAGCAATTAGCACATTTTGATTTTTCACAACTCTGTAGCTACTTTTAAGCTGCATGTGATCTTTCTATCATTAACTTGGCATTTTGTTGCAACTGAAACATGATCTAAGCCTCAGTAATGACAGCCCTGTGATTGCAAGCAATCAGAAATCAGGTGAGCTACAACAACAAAAAAAATATGATTCACAGAGGATTAACACGTTGCATTACCATGCTCTTAACTAGGAATGGGCATTGACATCCAAACAGTGGGATACAGAGGTTTACATTGTAAAGTTATTTATTCTTAATGCAACGATCTAATCTGATTATTTGTAACAGTGCTGGTAGGTACGTTTCTTTTACTCATGTAGTTAAGCCAAGTATTTTGGAGTAGAAAGTTACAAACTAGGAAAAACCTGCCTGATGAAGGTAAAATTTTGCCCCAACATGAAACTGCTCTTCCTATTTTATCCATTAATTGCTGTTGGATATGCTTCACTAATAATTCACTAAAATAAATTCTGTGGATTTTTTTTCTCCTCACTGCAGATGGAGAGAGAAGATCTCTGCCACAATTCTCTGAAGCAATACATTTACATATGTAGCAAATCTCATTAATTTTCATTTTCATGACTCAAGACAAACTGACATTTTTCTCTTCACTAGTTAAGTAAATTCTTTTCACAGTATTTCAAAGGCTGTTTTTAGCCCATGTTTTTGTCAGCACATTAAAGTTTTCTAGTGTTTGAGGTTGACAAGCATTAGTATCCAGACATTTACATTGCAGTCAAGCTATTCATGATGAAAAGTTTCAAATCAAACCTCAGAAGGTGGGACAGTATTTTCTAATCACTAAACCAGACTTATACAATCCGACTGAAAAAAGATAGGGAGAAAAAAAAAATCAGAGCAGTTGTGATTTGAATTTAGAGTGAAAAATAATGCAAATAAAGATCAGGCTTATTAGAACCAGCATCTGATTGGACACCCAAATGCATCTCCCAAAGTGGAGTCTTTTAATATATTATCTTGGGTGGAAGTCTATGTCTGTTAAAAGAGATCACCCACACATCTTTTATTGTTCCAAGAGCTTCTCTACTATTATTCTAATATTCTATTCCCTTCTGTGCTCAGGCATCTCTCAGAGACCTCAGCCTGCTCCAATAAATTTAAAAGTACTGTTGGCCACTGTTGGACTGCGGTAGTTTGTCTAAATCAAAAGGCCATGCCTTGAGTGAAATATGAATAGAGAAGAATTCCCTGTCACTCCTTCCCCAAATTAAAACCGAATCTCTAAGCTTTCCTCATTAACCAAAAGAGGTTTTCATTTAAAACCTTGGAGAAAGTAAGAAATGCTTAAATCCAGCCTCTTTTCCTGATTCCCTCTGGGGTTTAAGGCAGGCTGTGTAATCCAGCTGCTCTAATTAGCACAGCAAACTGCAGTTTTGCTTATAAGAAGAAACAAATTAAAACTTTATTCTTCTTTTTCTCAGTAAACTGTATTCCCCAAATAAAATAAATTCTCAGAAGAGCAGTAAAGATAGAATGCATTTCACATAACCTTAGTTTGACAAAGGCAGAAAAAATGTTTCCACCTTTTCATCATTTACCAGCTTGATTTTTCATTGATATTAATTTCCTGTTAATTTCAATCAAACAGTCATGGAAACACAAATTGTACTAGTAAGTGAAAGGTCTAAAAGAAATAGGTCACCCACATGAAAATATTTCCATTTAGAAGAACAAGAATAACTATGTAATATGTGCTTCTCAAGCCCATTCAGCTCTGGTGTTTTCTTTGAGATTCCTGATGGAGAGGAACGCTTTTAATGAATCTAGATGCGGGAGTACACCTCACAATTCCAAAACTTGAAGTGGTTTTAAAAATTACACTAAAGCTTACTGTGTACACAACAGTCTCTATTCAACTAATTCAAAGTCAAGCCATTTTAATTCTGGAATGCAAAATACGTGTATTAATATTCATCCAGCTTTTGACTTTGCTGTGTGTTGAGCCCGGCTGGACTCCATTTGCCCACCCAAAGCTGTTCTATCGCAAACAAATAAAGGCTTGTGGGTCAAAAACCACTCAGGGAGATCATCACCAACCCCCATCACAGGTAAAATGGGCTCAACCTGGGGAAAATTAGTATTATTTATTACCAGTCAAATCTTAAGCAGACCTTCCCTCCCTCCTCTCTAGTTCTTCCTGGCTCAGCTTCACTCCCGAATTCTCTTCCTCCTCCCCTTCAGTGGCATAGCAGGAGACATACACAGCAGCAGGCCCTGTCAGCCTGAATGCTGAGTGTAAAAACTTGGGAGGAACAAGCCTCAAGTTAACATTTCTGCTCCCAGAAACTGTTCCCCAGTTCAAATTGCATCAAATTTTACACTAAATCTAAAGCCTGAGACTGCCATGGCCTAGAAAACATGAAGTTTGAGTGATATTCTGACTGATCTGGAATTCTTTCATTCCAACAGTGACCCAAATTTATTATCAGAGTGGATATTTTTATTAGGTTTGTAGGTGCTACCACATTAATGCATGCCAGGAGGGAAGCCCATATAATTAAAATTCTATGAATATAAGATTAGTAGAAACTCAATTATGAAGCACTTCATGAACAGAAGAAAACAAATAATACAGAAAAACAGTGTGAACATCCTGACAGAGAAACACTCTGCTAAATATCCATTATTTTATTAATAGTGTAACATGGCAAATGTCAGTCTCCCCAGCAGTTTGATTTAGACTGACCTGATAAATTATTTGTCAGTGTAAGAAGATTGTTTCTTAATTCATAAACAATTCCACACATGTTTATAGAATAACCCCACTGAGATCAGTGGAAGCAAGAGTAATCTCAGCTGACTATATCACCTTTACTGCAAGAAATATCACCAAGGCAGGATGAAGATGGGAGTAACCTCACATTAGCTATGAAGATTTCTAAACAGGCGTTTAAAAAAAAAAAAATCTCAGCCAAGAACATAAGGATTCTTCTGTACCACAAGGAAGGAATTAAAAAAAAAATTTAAAAAAAAAGAGATAAAAATGAGAATCTAGGCAAGATTAGCAACATGTTGACCATGAATTAAGCCCTATTTAATCACCAACAAAGAAGTGTCTGTGTAAGGAAAAGAAGCAGGAATTCAGGTGGTAACTGTCATCTAAACACCACTCCTACAATGAAGTTAAATACTATGAAATTAATGTCAAATATATAGATTTGTGATTCTCCTCACTTAACGCCTTTGTTGATGCTTTTACTAAATATTCTTCTAATAAAAACGGATTATTGAGTGAAATAAATCAATCCTTCGGTTTATCCTACAAAATATCTCCCTCATTTGGATGTCACATCAAAATAGAGCAGCATACCGGAAATTCCAAGCCTCACCGCGTACTTTTTAATATTTTCCTTCTGTTCTCTCTCCCTCAATTCCATAGGAAAACGAATGAGAAAATATGGCCTAAATCACCATTCATTTTCATCTGACCAATTCCGATCCTTTTGGCTGCTAAAGCCTGACCCAAACCTCCCCAAAATCAATAGCAATCTGTCCAGTCACATGCGCTGGCACTTCACACATTGACTGCTCCACTCACTAGTGGTTCAACTGTTTGTACATGAGACACCAGGAAACCACAGCCTTAACTCTCACCATTTCCGAAATTTTCTGCTCTTAAATGCACTTGCTCTGCTGATAAGATTTATTTGATGAGATCTTATTACACGGCAGCTAATGGAGTACTAGAAAGCAACTTCCTCATTTCCTTATTGATTTTTTTCCCCCCTCTTTCAGCTCTCAAGCAAGTGCTTCCCAGCACGCTGAATTTCCCTATTTGGAAAGTCAATTACCATCTACTTTCTCCTGATGTTAAAGCACTAATAGAACAGAAGGGAACGGAGGGGGGAAGAACAACAATTTTGGTTTTCCTTTATTATAAAACATCTTGATTAAAAAATAGTGTTGGCAAAGATACAATGAAATCAGAACTCAATTTCTGGTCCATGCAGGCAGGATTTATTGTAAATCCCTCATTTACTTCATACACATTAATTAGTCACAACGCTGGTGTCTAACTGTGCTGCTCTAGTACTACATGTGCATGCATTGCCACTGCAGACAGGTAAAATGAGAACCAGCAGAAATCATTCCTGAACATTTATTTTTCCCTTTCAATTCCTGACCCTCCACAGCCACAGTTTCCTCTTGAAAACCTGCATTCGCTGTGCAATTTTGAAAAAAGAATGCCAAGACAAATGTAACTCAAGGTACCTTTAATCTAAATGCCAGCACTAAGTGTTTTATCAATTGTCATAAATAACCTTCGAGAGCAGGAATAGATTTTTAAATTTTAAGAGTGCTGCAAATTTGGAGAAAACAACATTTTGTGTATAGGCTCCAAGTAAGTTT
This sequence comes from Chamaea fasciata, assembly GCF_029207755.1. Taxonomy (NCBI): domain Eukaryota; kingdom Metazoa; phylum Chordata; class Aves; order Passeriformes; family Sylviidae; genus Chamaea; species Chamaea fasciata. The sequence goes on from NW_027094107.1 coordinate 6,040,695, forward strand.
AATGTCCGTGGAAAAATTTCAGATACAAATAACACATTTTTATTGCTAGAAACAAGGACGGAAAGTATTTCTTTTTCCATAGGAAAAAAAACCCATTATGCTAACAAAGAGAAAAATGCTTATCTTGGAAAGGTCTATGTCTTTGCCTACGTAATTAAATTGTTGCATTAATTATTAGAAATGCTCAGGTCTCAAATTAAGCATATTTCAAAATAAAGTTAATTACTCATGTCATGGAGACTGCTGGTTACCCACATACCCAAACTCTGTGTTCTCCTATTTAATCAGTGTTTTATTTACTTGGAGAAGTGAAGAAAAGATTCAGGGTTGCACAGCTGTATTATCCTCCCCTCCCTCCCCAGGTTTTCATTATCTCTAAAATGATAAAACATCCCAGTCACTCACACGAGTCTGACCATGACCTAATCTTGCAGTTGGTAGCCTGAACAAAACCTCCCAAACTTTCTTCTGCTCCAAGAAAAGGTGGAACAGTACCAGGTTTTGAGCAAAAATAACTGATAAATCTGGGGATCTCTTACACACGCAGGTGCCAAATGAGATGTTTGGGAGGCCAAACTTCGGCAGGCTCCTTCTTTGGCTGGCAGAGACCAAACTGAGCTCCTGTGGTATGAAAAATGCATCATCTATCACAATAATAACAAAGGATTTCCTGACACAGGGCTCTGCTTTTCCTTCCAGAAAGCAGACGCTGCTGCTTGAAAGCTGAAGCTAGTAATGGAGGGGGGGAATTAAAAAAAAAATTACCACCAAAACCTGAGCAAACTGGCAAACAGGCTGCAAAGATCTGACTGTCTTCATTGAAAATTCACTGTCTCTTGAATGATAAAGATTATTTCTAACCTTTGATAAAAAGCTCTTTTGAGGCAGCATCATCACACTGTTGCTTCTTATGGGCAGCTGATACAAATTATCATCAAGAAACTATTTAAGAGGCATCGCAGCACTTTCCCTATTGAACAACACGACCTCTGATGACAAGTAACTGTAATTACGTATTTTAGCCTGATTTCAGGGCAGAACAAAAGAGAAACTTATGACAAACTCCCACGCTGCCAAACAAGCTATACAATATATCATTAGTGGAAGTAAAACTGGTAGGGTTCAAACGGGGCAAAGTCTTTGGGAAGAGTGCTGAGCTTTCCAAACAGTAGCAGCTTGTGTTCTTTGTGCCTCCTGTCTAATCAGTTATTTGTGGGCTTGGTGTTTTCCTGGCAGCTGCTGTACGGACACAAGATCAAAAGCTGTAGGTGTAAACAACGTAAGGTTTGTTAGAAATGAGGTTCCATCAAAACTACCTCTGCAAAAAAGAGGAAAACTAAAAGCTTATACTGCAGTTTCTGTTTGGAAGGCAAATCCTGCTGAATTCTGCAGGAAGTCATTAAATCCATACCACAGAATATAGATTTATCCCTCATTGGGCATTCTTTATATATTTCCAGATTAAACACCTTATCCCGAGTGTACAAAAATCCCTGTCATCAGAAAGATTTTCTTTTGTGCTGCTTTAGAAAATAGCTTGAGGAAATTCTGTAGCTCCACACTTGGCCTTATGCTTTCAGGTTCCTGTTGAGGTTTGGGTCCATCTTTACATTATGAAATAATTCAGAAAAAGGCAGAGAGGCAGACACAGGAAAAGAAAAAAGTTAAAACCAAAACCAGAGGAACATAGCAGACCGTACCCAAGGTCGGAATGTGGTTACGAGCATGGAACTCAACAGCAACAGCAGAAAGCAATCATGATGTCCGGCCCACAGGATCTCCAGGAAAAGCCTTGAAGTCACAAATCTCCTGCTCAATAATCACAGGAGTTTGGTGCCAGTTGCAAAGAACTGGAGAACAGGAGCCAGCTTAGATTGCTCTGATGATTCCCTTCATTGCAAAATGTCAGCAGGGCTGTTTTTTAACCAAATATCTGGCTGTGCACTCCCACCTGAGCTCGTGGTACAGTTAATCCACCCAGTGTTGTTCCTGCAACAGCACTTTGCTTCAATATTCCAGAGAGTTCAGATGTTGCCACAGTTCCTCCACCAACCCCTCTGCAACTTTCTGAGCCAGTATCAGTCAGAGTTCTTCAGCTCAACTTTTTCCTTCATTCTAGCAGTTCAATAAACACTGCAAACACCCAAAAAAGTTTAATACTTCCTGTCTCTCTACTGGTAACTCCTCAGAATCTCAGTCTCCCTGTTCCGTGTTTTCCTACAGGACTGGCCTCTGTGTGTGTGTTTTCCTGCGCCAGCAGCTGAGAACATTAACCTCATTAGGAGAAAAATAATTATTTAAACCAGACATGCCAGGAGAACTTGATTTCTGCCTGTCACACACCACTCCAATTCTCCTCCTCTGTGAGGACAGAGAGCTGATAGCAAGTGGCAGGTCAGCCAGGCAGACAGCTCATGGAGTGCTGAACACAGCCCATAGATAATAATGCTCACTTAGTCTCAAGCCTTGCCCAACAATGAAATTTTTCCAAGTTTTCCATACAATATCAGTGTACAAGTAGTTTATGCTATTGTTTCGTAAGGTTTGGATTTTAAGAACATGAGCAATCCTACACCTGCAGGAGGCACATAAGAGCTACAGACATATCAACTACACATACACAGTAGGCATACATATATGTATTTTCAATAAGTGCAAAAGATCATTCCCCAGATCTATAATAACCATAACCTGGTCCTACACTGAATTTCTCTAATACAGGTTTGCTCACGAACGTTCAGAGATATTAATTTTAGAGATACATCATTGCTAATGTAACTGAATTTTCAGTCTTTCAATACCCATTATTATAAACACTTGCCAGCAATAAATTTAGTGTTATAACAAAGGTTTTCACGTCTATAATACCAAATTAAATTTTGGTTTGCAACCAAAAACATGTACTGTCAGTATCCTATGTTTTATGAAGAAAGAAGATAACGAGTTCTGTGCTAAATACTATAAACCTCACGTAGAAACCATTTCTTTTACAAATAATACCAGCTAATACAATTTATTTTTTTGAATCTTCAATTACAGCATTGAAAATGAATGATTGCAATAAGAATATGGATTTTTCTCTACCCTATTAGATACTGGTACGACTACTCCTTTATGAAACCATGCTTAATATTATTGATATCAAATTATAATAAAGTTTCCCCAGCACTAAGCAGACAGATGGAATCAGTAGAACAGAGCAAATCTGACTGTGGCATTCATCAATTTAATCAGCCTTTCGCTGCTGTATTTTATGGATCTATATTTCTCCATTTATTTCTTCTTCATTTAGAATTGTTAATCGTCGTAAACATTTCTCAATAGGCTGAAGAGAAAACCTAATTGATTTACTGGTTTGAGGAGCTTCCCATTCACTTGCATCCGAAATCTAGAATCCCATCCACTGCTGTAACCTTTAAATCACATTTCTCCCACACCACACAATCTGACAGATGTCAGTCTCGGCTCAGGATGAAAGCAGAGATGTGGAAAGCACAGATGAAATATTTTGACAGGTCTGTCCCTAAAAGACTACCTGGTGTCCATCTCACTGGAGCCAGCACTGTTCGGGTACCAAACACTGAGCTGCATCCATGCTTTCCATGAAAGTGTTTTGAGGCTAGCACAGAGTCTGGTGGATTTAAAAAAACAAACCTGCATCTGATTCTGCCTGGCAATTGCATATTCCCCCACTGAGGATTCTGTCCAGCTCTGGGCTGGAAGGTTTTACAAGTTATAAGTCAGTTCTTAAAGCACTGATAGGGAAATGTGTTCATTACAACCACCTCCCAATTTTCTTTATCCTCCTTGGCCACTGAAGCTGCTGTTCCCCTAAAGCCAAGTTCACAGTCATAAATAAGAAATAAAAATTCTGTGCCTAATACCAGTATTCAGGCTTATCACATCCTTATAATGAAACACTGCAAAATGGCCATGAAAAGGTCACCAGAAATCAGAGATGCGCACAGAGCTCTGCACCTTTACTTGGCCCCAAATCCTTCTTAAATTATCTTCTTGTGCCTCTTTTCTAAAGCTGTTCTGGGTATTTTGGGCTGCAAATGCCTAAATGAAGGTTTTGGGTTCAACCTGTATCCAAGACCTATAAAGAGACAGCACCTGTGACTTACTGGAGAGTATTTATGTGAATTCTGCACTGCTAACAGGAGCACAAGGAAAGGATACTTGAGACAAATGTATCAGAAATCACTAAGGGAGAAATTAATAAGACAATTTATCCTGCCTTATGGCAGAAGAAGAGAACAGCAGGCCTCAAAATCTGTTCTCTGCCATTCTCCAACATTTACCACAGAAAAAGAAAAAAAAAAAAAAAAAAAAGAAAAAAAGAGTTTTTCTTTTATAGAATTTATTTCATGCAGTGTGAATTCCATACACGGGACCTAATTCTCTGAGTCCCTGAATCAAAAGATTATTCTTATGTTTAAAGATGTCAGTCCAATGGTGCTATTTGCCATGGAAAAACCCCCAACTAATGCCCAACACCCAAGTTTAAGTCCCCTCCTAAGCATTGTAAGAACTAACCATTCTTTTTAAATGATGAGTGAAGATTATTTTAAACATTTACAGCACACAGCTATGCATCTTATGGCTGAACTCACGGCTGCAAGTAATTCAGGGCCCCTCCTCTGTCCAACCCAAACCTTTTTTTTATGACTGTGACCAGGTAATCAGCAAAATGTTCGGTAACATCTTAATAATTAGGAGATTATTTGATCACAGGCATTCCTTATGAGCCTTTTCTTTTCAACTTAAAACTGCCAGTAGCTCTTACTGAGAAACAAGCCACAATTTGATTTAGAGCTTGATTAAGCATTTAACAGCCAAGCTGCAAAACAGAGAAAAAGCTCAGTCTTCAAAAAATAAGACCGACAACATTATGGAAAAAGAAGAAAAAAAAAGGAGAGAGAGCAAAGAATGCTTTTCACACCCAAATGGTAGCAGGGAAAATGTTATAGATTTTTTTCTGTGTTTTACTACAACCATTGGCTCATGAAATTCATAGAGCTGCAGATTTCTACCTCAGAAATCACAAACTAATATTGGCAACACGTTAGGAAGGCCTAAAAACATGTCCTTATCTACAGAAACATGGCTGATGTCTCCACCATTTCTAGATATGTGACTGAGACACAACCAATCAATCCTCATGCCTGAGAAAATATAAGCCAAGAAAACATCCTAAGGCGTCTTTCATTAAAGCATCTATTAGTCACCCCATTTTTAAATAAGAACATATATTCAAAGAAGAACTTCTGAACAAAACACGCTGACTTTACAGGCTATGCTCCACATTTCTTTTAAAATAAAAGAAACTTGCATTTCTCTGAGGAATACACAAAATGATTTTACCCCAACTCAATATTTTACTGGCTCTCAGCCCCATCTCTCCTTCACCCAGCACACACGTTTAACTTCTGAAACTGAGAGTTTGCCTTTGTGAAGTTCTTCAGGAAAATATAATTAGATAACACATAATTACATTTATATAATTTCACATAATTAGATTTCCAGCAACTCGTTTATGGGATAATGTGGCCCTCACACTGCAGAATCAATGCAGCTCACAAATTAGTAGTGGATTTCATCTTTGCAATGCCTCGGCAAAGCATTATATACAGAAGAAGCCGAGGGAAAGTGTCACTTAAATTACTTGCTGCAGCAGCACAGAAAGTCTGTAATTGATCCACAAATGTAATTGGAATCCTGAGTCAATATTCACTGTCCAAACCTCAGATCAGTATTTCTTTCACAGGAGATAAAACAGGAGAGGATTTGGCCATTGGGCCCATTTTTCACTGTATCAAATATGAAATGCATCACAGTCCAGCTCCTCTTCACCAGGGCAATTCCTACAAGTTTATATCCCGCTAAGTTTGCCTTTCCCTAGATATAATAACAAATAAAACAGCCATTGTCTTGGACAACTGTTATTTACCAGAGAAATCTTTACAGTTTTAAAGAATCAGAGATCTCCATAATGATTTAACACCAAATGAGTCGCTATCACATCAGCTGAAATATTGCTGCTTTATAATTACTTCTGGTTTGATCAAATTTCTATTTAAATTTAGATCCATCCAGGAGGCCTGAATCCACTAAATCCTTATCAAAAGTTTCTGACATCACTGGTTAATTAACATACATAATCTGTTTCCTTCAAGCACCCTAAAATTGAGTCTCTGTGTAAAGATTTTTATCCTTCTGATTGTCACCCGAAAATTCTCAATAAAGGTGCCAGGACAGAAAGAGCATCAGCTAAAAAACACAACTCACTCTGACAAATTACTAAGCTTACTACAGAAAGAAGTAAGCAATAATAAAAGTTATTTTACAGGGAAGTCAGCTTATCTTCAGCCCTTTATAAGACACTCATAAGTCTTCAGCAGACCTAAAAGAAAAAGAAAAAAAAAAAAAAAAAAAAAAAAAAAAAAAAAAAAAGAAGAAGAAGAAGACACAAAATAATATATCCAGTGATAGGTCAGAATGCTTTTAAATCCTTCTTGAGTAGGTTCTATAAAAATCAAAGCTCCTCAAACTGAAGAGCTCAAACTTCTGGAGGAAGGATAGCTATAACAACCAAGGAAAATGTGAAATACTTTAGCCTTTAAAAGGTCACCTCAGGACATACAAAACTGAATATTCCTTTAGCATGTCCCTTTGCAGGAAGCAGAAGCTGTTTGACATCAGAACTGAAGGCAGTGATGAATAGACAGGTTTCCATGCGCAGTTTGGAGCAGCTGATATTTACAAAACCTTGGCAGAAATAAGATGGCACAAAGGTAGGACAACTCCTAACACATCACTGTCTATTGGAAAGGAAAAACTGAGGTGTCACAGTCTTGATCAAAACATTTTCATCAAACTTTGCAGGCTGGTTTATTCAACAGTGACTAGTTCTCCTCGGGGGGCTTCCAGTTCCAGAGCACAAGAAATGTTTTCATATGCTTGGAAATCACAGAGTAGCCCTTCTTCTGTACCCAAAGCACAGATCTGCCCAATTACAAAAGCTTTTATATGTAAAAGGACGGAGCTCAAGGCCAGGCAGTTTCCTCCTGCTTGACATCCCTTCGTCTTTAGGTACCAGACTGTCATCCCTGTGATAGTTACTGATAATGTGTTAATATTTGGCTCTTTGGCCTCAATGCCACTCTGAAGTAAATCCAGTTTGAACACTTCCAGCAAGCTGCAGCATGGATGTCCCAGCTGTAAACTCTGCTCTAGCACAATTTTTGTTAGCTTCTGAGTTCATTTTAGAGTGTACGACAAACTGGTGTCAGTGTTGGTTCCTAGTGAAATAATTTGGGGGTTATTAATTATTTAGGATTTGGGGGTTTTTATGTCATATTTAAATATGGATACATATAAAAATGAACCAAATCCACTTTCATGCTTTGTTTTTCCCACTTTAGAAAGGAAAGCCACTGGTCAAAGGAACTGGTTGTGGTCCTTGCCCACCTTTCTCTCAATTCTACTTTATGCTCAGTTTTCATTCTAAGGGATGCCCATGAAAAGGCAACTCAGTCACAACACTCATGTAAAGAAAACCCTACAGGGCTGATACTTCCTGGGGCTGCATTTGCATTTTCATGGGTATGTAAGTAGCTGATCTTGAATAATTTAAAAGTATCTTTTTTTTTTTTTCCCCCCCTGTCTGATCACCTCAGCTTAATTCGGGAGTTTTTAAGTGCAGGGTCATCGAGGCTTTTTATTGGTGATGAATTTCTGGGGTTTATTTTGGAGAGAGGGTTTTTAGTTTTTTCCTAATAGATCTTCAAATTATCCAATTTTGTCTGCGCCATACTCCAGTGTTTTGCCTAATTAAGAAGAATATCTTTGACTCCTAGACCACTTAATCCCAGCCTGGGAAGCTCCAGCAGCAGCCTCATCACAGCAGTCAAATCACATTGCCTCCTCTTCAGCCCTTCCTCACTGACCTGAGTCCCGTTCCTGCAGCAATACCTTTACAGGTGGAATCTCTTTAGGTTTGGGTTGATGGATTTGGTGTAACTGAAAAGCTCATTTCTGTGTGCCAGGGGCATCAAGCACAAAGACAAAGCACCAGGCACACAGCGCACTCTCCTGCAGTGAGCACAAAGATGCGTTGAAGAACTCAGGACCACTCAAATAAAAAAGCTGCAATCAGCAATCAGAAATTGAGACAAAGTTTGTATTTATGGAGCATTTAGATTGCACCATGGAAGCTGAATTTCATTTATCCTGTGCCCAGTGCCTCAGCAAATGGTCACACTGAGATAAAAAATCCTGGATTTGAATTGTTTAGCCACTCTGATACCTCCCTGTAAAATGAAGCCTCTCGAAATTGCCATCTCTCAAAAGTGTTTTTTTGCTAAACAAATCCCCTGCTTGTCTCAAGATCTCTTTCCGTGTGACAACGAGTATTATTCAAATAGACACAAATTAAAGTTATTGCCTTGACAGAGAGGATGAAAAGAGCACAGAGAACACGATACAACATTGTCAGTGGTGCAACAAATCTTCCACTGCAAAAATAAGCAGCAAATAAGAATTTGCAGGTGGCCAGACAATGTGATCCTGCAAAGGAACAGCCAAACCCCAGTTTCCATCCTCGCGCTTCAGGTGCACCCACAGTGCATCCACTCACCCCCAAATACCTCCAGCACCTCAGAACAAAACTTTATTTCAGTTTCGGGGAAACAGGCAAGAGAGGTTAAAGAGAGATGAAAGCTATTCAAATCAACCCGTAGTTTGAACCAAGCTCTTTAGTAAAACAGAGGGTGTTTTAAAACTCTAAGGAAGATAAAAAGGACTTTACTCTCTATGCATTTTATAGAAACATTGTTTGATTTTAACAAATTATACATGGACATTTCCAAGTTCTATTTCAGAGATTTCACCAGGTTCTTAAGCTGAGGGAGGGCATTTGCATAAATACCAACACAAAGACCAAAGTTTTATATTTCCGAGCTAGAGTTACTAATCATTCCTCAAAAAAGAAGTTTCTCAATTTTGAAAGTAGCTTGCTATTTAAACTGACATCTAATTTATCAAAGCTCTTTTTTTCTTAAATGGGAAATTAGTCCCCCTTTTTGAAATGTTCAAAAATTAACATTTTTTTATCTATTTATTCAAGTATGAATGAGCATTCTGCTCTGAATGCAAAAAAACCCCAAAGAGAATAGAAAGCACTGAATTAAAAACAAAGCAAAATTTCTTTAAAAAGCAAAAAAAAAATGGGAACAGAAACCAAAAGCAAATAGTTTTATTCCATTGTCATGTCACTGACACATTAAAAAAAAAATCAGATTTCAACTATGCTAGAAAAGTGAGGGTGTCAGACCAAGGAGAGGTTTTGGGAAATCTGTGGAAGAAACATGGACAACACTCCCTAAAAGACAAAAGCTACCAAACAGGAACAGCAATTGTGGCCTCTTTTCTCTAATTCAAAATTGAGAAGTTTGCTTCCTAAAGACCCCCCATGAGACAAGAGAAATATAAACAGCAGCAGGCAGAAGTCTGCAGCTCTAAAAGAGGAGAATATGCAGTACAGCTAAAATGAAAGATCAAAGAAACAAAATTATTTCTGCTGTGTGTGTGCATAATGGCTACATACAGAAAATCCTTTTTCTTTTCCCATTGTTTGGGTGCTGCTGAGATCCCTCAGAATATTTCAGTGTTATCCACGTAAAAATGCAACAACACACGGAGCTGAGTGCTCTCCACTGTCACTCAGTAAAACACCTGGGATGCACAAAATGCACTTGAGCACATTTCCTTCCCTTTCACACTCATTTTGGCACATTGAGAGATGACAGGAGGATTATGGAGCAAATAATGGCCCAGTGCTCCTTTTTTCTTCAAAAACATCTTGTCTCCCCAAGGGGCTTGGATTATTTACAGCTTTTCATTTCTCATTCCTGGTAGTTACTGGATCAAGAATTGGAGCTCTTTGCCCGACCAGCTCATTATATTACACTGTTCAAAAGTTTGGGAGAGTTTCAGATTAAAACAGACACAAAAGGCAACAACAACAAAAAAAACATAGTCAGAGCAACAGCCTCATACACTTCATGTCATTTCCTTAACAACACTTGATCAAAGAAAAAAAAGAACAAAGGGGAAAAAAAAAACAGGAAAAAAATCAAAACTCCCTCAGAGCTACGGAGTGGTTTTTATTTAAATGAAAATGCACATTAAATATTTGCTTTAGTTGTGTTTTCTCTGTTCACAGTCTGATCATCACGTCTCATGACTTTTCTGAGTAGTAAACAATCACTGTCCCATAGGAAGCAGCAATTTACGGGGTATTTTGACATTTAAGATATAACAGTTGAAGTTCCCAATAGGCATAATTAGAGCAAAAAATGCACTAAAGTGAATAACCAGATATCATTTGTGCATTGATATTTGAAATAAAGTCCTAACCACAAGGGTATAACCAGTCTTGAGAAGGATTAAACAGAAAAATCCCAGACAAACCCTTAACAGGAATGGTCAAAGAAATTATTTGGCTCTTATGACTCGAAGTGCATAACATGACCTAGACCCCAGAAAAAAATGATCAAATTTCCTCATGTCATACCAGAAAATAAATAATTCACTAAAAAACCTGACTTGCTGAATTAATGAATGTGTTGTTGAGGAATAAAACTCATTGACATCAGGAGGAGAATACAACACAGGCATGGGATAAATGTTGAGAAGACAAAGGGTTGGACACAGCAGTTCAAAAGTTCACCTCTCAGTCCTGTGATCTCACCTGATGCAATAACTGGTGCCAGCTTTGCCAACACATGATTGTATTTTTATCTCTTGAAGCCGCTCTACTGCATACAGAGCATATGGGTATCTGACCCAAGGAAAAAAAAAAAAAAAAAAAAAAAGCAAAAATAATAAAATAAAAATCAAAGTTTCATGGAAAATTCTCTAAATGAAATTATTTTATGAGTCAGTAAAAGGTCAGTCCTGTTGAGATTAATTAGGATCATGATATAATTACCCTTACAGAATCAGACCATCTGTTCATAAGAATCCTCACAGCTATTCTAAAGTCACACTGTTTCCAGCCCTGTTTTTCACTAGTCTGGGGCTGATTCCAGCAGAGTCTCTCCCCTCTAGCTCACAGCAGAGCGCTCAGCACAGTCCTCAGGGGCTTTCCCAAACAGGGGGGAGCCCAAGGGGAGCAGGGATGGACCTGGAGGGGACGGGAGCAGCAGCAGCCAAGGTCCCACACTGGGGCAGAGCTGCTGAGGAAGCTGGGGCTTCATCCTGGAAAAAAAGAGGCTCAGGGGTGTTGGAACGCTGGGCAATGAAAATTCCAGACTTTCTGTGCTGACAGGCACTGACCTAGAAGCAAACACTGCATTGGACCTGAGGGCTTGGAAAAGGATTCCAAAACGGAGTGACAGCACTGGGATTGTGGGTGTGGAGTTTGAATAAAAGTGTGTGATGTCACAGGGTGGAAAATTTAGAGTTTAAGGTTCTAGAATACAATAATATATATACGGCAAGATGGAGGATTTAGGGTGTAGGCTAAATCTTTTTCACCTTCTTCATGGGTCTGAGTGGAATTTTGTAATTGGGTAGAAAAATCCACATTGTGGCCACGGGTGGTTGGTTATCGGGTTAAAAGTAAAAATAATTTAGGTGTCATTTCTTAATTAGACACTTTATCCTTAAAAAGCCTTGTAAAGAAAGAGATAGGGGCCGTTTTTCACCTTGTTAGCTAGAACTCACCACTTGTGAGACTGTAACATAGATAAGAATTAATGAACATCTGAGTCCAAACACAAACAGCATCTCTCGAGCATTTAATCCTGACTCTGACAGAAAAAGAAGATTAAAAAGCAGCACAAGGGGATGTCAGCACTCTCTAGAACTCCTTGAAAAGAGGTTGTAACTGGGTGGGGGTCAAGCTCTTCTCCCAAACTACCTGTGGAAAAGCCCTCAAGTTGTGCCAGGGGAGGCTCAGGCTGGATGTTAGAAAACATTCTTTCACTGGAATTGTTCAAGCATGGGAACAGGACGCCCAAGGAAGTGGTTGGGTCACTTGAAGATACTCAAGAGTATCCCTGGAGATACTCCAAAGATGTGTAGGTGTGGTGCTTGGGGTTTGGTGCAGAGTTGGCAGTGCTGGTTCACAGTTGGACTCGATCCTAAAGGGCTTTTCCAACTTGAACAATTCCATGAAATATTAAGTGCAGAGCCAAATTAAAACGTCACCAGGATATCGAAAGCCTGAATAAAACACAAAAAAGAAAATTAAACCCACAGTTCACTTGGTCATGTGAAACAGCACAACAGCTATAAATAAAGCTCCAAAATTACTTATCTGCATTTCTCTGAGTTACACGTATCATTTTTCTGTAGTCTGAGGTCCTCTACGTTTCTCAAAGTTTAACCCAAAGACATTCTAAAGTTCCTTTTTCATCTGAACTACTGTGCGCTAATATGTTAATATATTTTTGCTGAACCGAGATTAAGTGAAATGATTGATGCCAGTGAACACTCATAATTCTATTTTGACGAATTATTATGTAGTTCCCCAAGACAGCTTTATTTATAATACATGCCAGTTCTGCCAGGTTTTTTCATATTGATTCCTTCTACTGGCTATGACAAGCAAGCAGAAGCAAGTGGTTTCAGTGAGATTCATTTAGCACAGGAGATTTCCATTGTGATGAATACGTTGTTACTAAAAAAAAAAAAAAAAATCGTTAAAGTTGGGGTTTTTTCTTAAATATTATACTATAAGCTACTAACTCACAGCAAAAACTTTATAAAAAAAAGTCTTGTTTACTTTCTTACAATATATACAATTCACATTTATCTAGGCTGGGGAGAAATCTTTAGGGTGCTGTCAGATTTGAAGAATATACTTTAAAGATGCCCACTTCTTTTTCCCCTATTCTCACGTCTGTTTGATTTTACATTGCTAAATTTGTCATTTTACAGCCCCTGAACTTCCACATTTCTGCTTCAATAATAACTCACACTAAAAGGAAACCTGCCTATTTAATGCATCTTTTAGACAGACGAATGTTATCACCAAATTTAACATGATTCTTATGCCCCAAAATCTTTCCTTCTCCCTCTCCAAGGAAAGTTAAAGGTTAACAGATTTTCTCACATCGGAAATCCACGTGGTTGGGAGTTGCACACCTACAGCATAGGTGTTTAATCCTTCTATGAGGATTAAAAGGCAGAAAATACTAATTTTAGGTTTTCTATAGCAAAAGTTGTCAACTAATATTGCAAAGTATTGTCAAAAAATGTTGTTTCTGCCTTCCCAGCCCTCCTGCAGTTATTTCAATAGATATGTTCAGTACACAGCCAATGTCACCAGTGAGCATCTAATTCATTTCCGATGTATGAACATTCAGCATTTTGGATACAGGAGAGGAAACTAAAACCACCCAGAGGAGCAGCTGCTGAGGTCATCAGGGTGCATCAGTTTTCTTCATCTGAATTTAAGCACCTGCCACATGTCGGTTCGCCCAAGAGCAGTTAGGAAAGCTTTTATTTCATCTGAACTTTTCAAACAGAATTAATATTGTACTGAAGGAGCCTTTCTCCCTCTCCCCCCCCACAGGACATGAATTGCACTAATAAATGAATCAGAATAAATGATCAGAGACTGTATCAGCCCTTGGTCCAAGCTGTGTTTCTATCACACTGCATTTCTGTCTGCCTGGTGGTGGTACAAGGTGCATTATTCCCCATGCCCCACGTGAAAAGATTTGTTCACTTGGACTTTTTGTGTAGCTAAAAGAGCTTTTTCCAAGAAGAAACTAGATAGAAAGACAAATCAAAACTCCACATTGAAAGGCATTTACACAGACTCTTAAACACCTAAGAAAAGCAGAAGGGGTTTTTGTGATGATGCAGTCATTGAAGAAAAGATATTAATACATATGCACATCTACATTTCACTGATATCACTATTTAGTGTTCATATAAACCAGTTTAATTTAAAAAACCCCACACTCCTATGACAAAATTCTAGACAAAAAATAATACGTGTCTCTTCCAAAGAGTTTGGAAGCCATAAGTAATCGTTCTGTTCATGCAAATCATGAATGTGAATCCACATGTGTAACACGTCTGAACTTTAAGAAGGATAAACATCCAGATTTCAAAGGCAAAGCTCGGATCTTGGGATGAATTGGGAGCTTAGTTCTCATTTCCATGGGTTTCAAGAACATAAAATTTTGGGAATTAAGCACAGGCCTTTAGATAATAACCTTGATTAAGCTCTGTAACGGATACATGAAGCAAGAGAGTATGACAGCTGCATTCCTGTTTGGTTTATGAAACAAGAAAAACGTTACCAGCAAAGGATACCCAAGACTTAATGTTACATAAGCAAATAAAAATGTGTATACGTGTCGGTCAACTGTCAAACAACATATTCCCACATTGGGAGCACAGGGAGAGAGGAGCAGCATCACGCAATAAAACCTCCAGAATCCTCCACATCTCATTCCATGGCCCAAAGATTATGGGGCTGGAGTGACTCAGAATGAAGAGATTAAAGCCTGTTCTTGCTTTTCCGTCACTCTGCTGAGTAATCTTTGGCAAACCATTTGATTTTCTACGTGTCAGCACCCCAACATGACAAATTGCTTTAACATTTAATTCCTTTGTAAACCACCTTGACTCCCAGTGATGAAGACAAGCTTTATTGCACAAAAAATGGAAAATATTAAACAGTTCTGAGCCATTTACTGATATGTTTAATAAGACTTGTGAATGTGTACGGGTTTGATTTTTGTCAGCTCAAAAAGGAATGAGCTTAGTCCTTCAAATGTGTATTTTTACTTCAGATATTCCATCTCTGCAATTGTTCCAGCCTTTCCAGGACATAAGACAATTGCCAAAAGGCCTTTCAGGGTTCTCTTTCTAATCCTGATGCCTGAAATATATTTATAAAATATTCTCACATAGTGTGTTTCAGAAACATCCCCTTGGTCTAAACTATACAACTTCCACAAAACAACTATGGGCGGGTAGCTAACCGTGGATCACTACCTATTTATGGTGATTTTGTGTCTCTTCCATTTTAATTCAGAAAGATTAAGCCATTCTTCCAGCCTTGCATTTATAAGTAGGATATTGTACTTTTTTTCACAGAATTTTTACTTTACATGGAAATAGCTTCACCTGAGTTTCACCTGATACAACTTTAAAATTCTCTTTTACATGGTACACACACCCTCTAAAGAAAATGTCATGTTGAAAACCCACCTTTACCACAATCTCATCACAGAGAGCACCCAAATATCTCATCTCTGCTCCCAGAATTCCCATTTTGTTTTAAGGAACTGAATTGAAGAAGACCCTCTCTTCTCTTCCAAAATTAACCTTTACATGGTTAATATAAAATCATTCCTTTTCTCTCGGACAATGTTTTTTAGCTTCTCCACCGAGGGTTAAACAGCTTCTAAATCATCACCCTCCAACTGCTTTCCTCTGCAGACTACACTAAAACATGTGTTTCTCTCAAAATTTTACATCCTTATTAAGCACCCCTGGTTAACAGAAAAGCTTTTTAAGCCTGGATAAGCCTTTCAAACAATCTGGCTCAAGTTTTGAAGAAAGTGATCAACAAAACAGAGGAAGAATTTTCAGGATGAAAGAAAAGGCTCAAGAGACCACGAGGAATTTGCATTTGCTGATAAATGCTGGTTTAATTTTTGATGAAAATATTGGAGACACGGGGAGATAAGTGCAAATTTTACTGCATCTCACACATTAAGATAAAATCAGGTTTTCGTCAAATAGGCTCAATGTTTCATTAAATTTTAAGAGCGTGGTAGCTGCAGCTTCCCAATTAGACATGAAATATGAAATAAGAACTTCACACACATCAGTGACTTTTGGAGGCTGTAATTGCATGAGTCTGCATGAAATTGTCTTGTGCTGAACATACATCCAAAAAAAGCTTAGACATATTGCAAGGTTCTCATTTTCATTGTTTATACAAGAATTCAGGTAAAATTATCAGCAAAATAAAAAGCAGCAAGGCCCCATTGTCATCTCCACCAGAAATACCAAGCTTTACAGAAAGAATTTGCAAAACTTATGTTTAGCAGCTCTTAAATTCCCAGAATTTTTTCCAACACATGCATTCACACAACGTCAGGGGCAAGAAAATAACATCTAAACTTTAAATTAATGCTGCCACATTCCCTCATAGCCTATTGACTGAAGAAACTCTGCTGAGCAGCTGGCAGACTTCTCCACTTAAATAGCCTGCAATATTTTAAGTAAGCAGCACCTGGAATTTACTGCTGGAGCTCTTAAATAGAGTTTATTCCAATAACATTCCAAACCAATTCAAAATACAATAAACTTGAGTTTTCTATTTTGTTTTCTGTAGCTGGAAGCTTTAGATAAGTTTATGAGAAAATACTCATAAAGGTTTTTTATTTTATATATATTTTTATATCCATACATCTGTAGCTAGATATGGATAGACATGCCAGCTTGAAAGAATGGAAGAGGGAAATTATTTTGTGAAATGCTTTGCCTGACAGAAGTTACCTTCAAACAAATTCATATTTCAATAAATAATTTTGACTGCACACATAATTATGATAAATATAATGGTTGAATTCACCAGGCAACCACCAATTACCCACATCCAAAGCGCTCATTGCTAGATATTTATAGAGATGCATCCCCACAAAAGCAAAATAAATCCTCCTACCAAAACACACAGATGCAACAACACAGACTTTAGTTTGATAAAAAGTGATTAATAGAAAGTGATTTTAGTTTTTACGTCTACTTTTGAAGAGGGGAGCAAATGGTCATAACTTTGATCTAAGAGTAAAAATTCCATCATTTTTACATCCTCACCTGACTTGAAAACAGATCTATTTTGGTTTAGTTCTAAAAAGATTGATGTAGATATTCATATATTCTTACTTCTAAATTCACAGCTACTTCCCAGGCCAGATGAGTAGAAATCTTAAAACAGTGTTGGGACTAAATAGACTAAATTTTTGAGGAACTTTCTGAACCACAAATTTATGTTTTGAGAGGGGAAAAAAAGTATTTCATATTGCTGGACTGGCAATGGCAATAATATTTAGAGATACTTTCCCCTTGTGCAGGTTTGCTTAAGAACAAGAGCATGGACATGAAGACAGAGCAAAAAGCAATTTAAGAGAGAGAAGAGTACAAAGCTGTCACAGCAGAATCAAGGCTTTCAAACTAACAGAAAATATTCACAAAGAGAAAAAGATTAAAAGATGGTGCCTACATCTCCAAACGTTTCTAAAGGTAGGCTTTGATGTGAAAAATGACTGCAAACCACAATGATTTTGAGAGGAAATGGAGGAATTCCGGCTTTAAAGGCATATATTAAGAATAAAGAAATGACAAGAACTGCATCAAACCAAGTTGCAAGGGCTTCCATAACCATATAGAAAGATTAAAAAAAAGTGAGAAATTTCTGAAGACTAAATCCAAATTTTTCAAAATTCTATGCTTTTTTTAAAAAAAAAATACAAATTTCTCTCTGGGCTATACGGACAATACGTCTGCTGTAATTTAAAACTCCACAAGCTGCTGCACAGCACAAACATTAAAAGACTGAAAATAAGGACTGTGACAACAAAGGTGTTTATTAATCTAAATAAAGTTATTGCTACCATTTACTTAAAACCCAGTAAATGTTTAAATAATAAAATAAATTTTAATAGTCTTTGAGGTGGGTTGTTATTTGATTTGTTAAGGGGGTTTGTTAATTATGGCTTTTGTTTTTAAACAAACATTAAAATAATCCCAAATCCCAGAAAAACGAACTCAATCTTTAATGTCTCCTGACTGCCCAAGCTAATTTAGAATACCACCCAAAGAAGCATTTCCTTTATTTAGGATGTTCATTTGTTCTGGGGCATGGTGGTTTCAGGGGTGTTTTAAGGAAGTGTTTTTCTTTTTAAATCGAGATGAACTGTGCTAGGAAATACAAACAGAACATTTTTCTCCCTCCCATTAATACCAACCAAGCAGCAACATCAAAAATGTAAGGTTTTCTTTTTTATTTACTGAAAGTAAGGAAAAAAAAATAAAGGAACTTTGACCACATGTCAAAAGTGATGCAGACATTTCTAACTGTTTGAAAACTACAGACAACAGCAGAACAAAAGATTGTCTGAAGATGCAAGGAAAGCATTTCCAAAAATGCTTTATCCTTCTCCTGTCTAGGAAGGTAGGAGCAGAAAAGAAGTAGCATTTGGTTTTTTTCTTTCAATACTCTATTCCCAAGAATGAAAAGTTCATACCCAAGAACACATGTAATTGATAAAACTAATACCAAAAAATAAATAAATAAATAAATAAAACATCTGAATTTCCTTCAACAAAAGATACCATTGTTCAATCCAGTGGAGAAAGCGAAGAATAAAAATCCTTTCCAGTGTGTTACACCTTAGTGAAGCTCAGGGTTTGCCGCAGATCTCACCTGGTACCAAGTGCAAATTTAAAAACAAAGTTCTCGGCAACAACCGGTGCACCCACAGAAGACAATTGTGCTTCCCAGTCAGACCAAACTGACCCCAGATTTTGCTTTCACACATTTTTCAACAGCCTGGCTGCAGGCTTTGGGTGCACCATGGGCAAGGCTGTTGACTGATGCTGTTTTACACCACAACAACACAGACTCTGAGATTCAGAAGGCTGAAAATGACTCCTTTATTTTTGGGACGTGTCTCCCTTTTATACTATTTTACACAGACCAATTTGACTGGTGAAACAAAGGCAAACCTCTTCACTCACACTGGTCAGACCAGAGGGACATCAAGAAGAAGACCCTCCTAGGAAAAGGAATGAAAAACATAGACGCAGCTACAAAAACATTTCTCCTGTTTACAGAAAATTCCCTGGGAAAAGCATTTCAGAAAACCAAAACAATATTCTGTGAAAATTGATAGATATGGAAGGTGAAGTACCTGAAATTACTAATATCAAGGGTTAATGCTCCAAATTATTTTCTAGCCGAATTCTGTAGTTCTGTTCTGTAATCTAAATATGACAACAATTAAAATGGTACATATGTTGTCTTTTCATTTGAAGGCAAATCAAATCAATTTTAAAAAAAGCCCTGACATTTTAAACTTACTGATGATGCACAGAAAACAAGAGTAATCCATATGTCAGAATTTATAAAGACGTGGGAATAGTTATGGGAGGAAAATACTGATATTTTCCATATTTACTGCATTTCCTGGTTGCCCAGCAACTTGAAATCACCTTGTGACTGCTCAAAACTCCAGACTAGATGCAGCAAGATACTTGGAAAGCCTGAGCTTAAAGCACTTAATTAGGAAGCATCTCCCTCTCAGAAATAATTCAGAAGCACTGCATCATCCTTATGCAATTCCTGGGGAAAACAACACAGAAATTTCAGGCCACACAGTTCCAAACAGAGAGAAAAACCTTCCAAGGAGACAAAAACAGAGGAGCTCGATGTAATCCTTCATTTCTCTGGGGAGGAGATAAACCAAAAGCAAAGATTCTGTTGGGTACCCAGAGCAGAGAATCCACCCGTGGGCAGAGCACCGGCAAATGTTCTTTTAGGGATCACAGTCAGGAGAAAAAGAATGGATGATCACTGTACCTCCTGCAAACCCCTCTGGATGAAGGAAAGTGTGTGAAGAGAACACCAGATATTGGCATTATTAAAAACATTCTGCCAGAAGAGGGCTTCTGTTAAAAGGTGGTGTGATTTGTGCATAGGAAACATGCAAGCATCCAAAGCAATAATCCTCCTGGTTTAAACCTGAAATATGTAAGTCTTGTTTTCTGCTTCTCCTAATGTCACCTTGATGGTAAAAGAGGTGTTTCATCTTAATTGTATGACAGAAAACAGCTTGGCCTATGTGTGTTAAGTGTTGTTTCCTGGGCAAGTCCATAAAGAGTATGTTAATCACTAACAATCACATTTTGAAGCGATTGTAATAGAAATATAAGTGCAGAACACATTTTTCATGGTTTTGACAAGTTCAGCACTTTGGATTAATTTAAAGACCTAAGCCAGGTTTCACATTAATATAGCAACTAATTAAACTTGGTTTGAACATGAGGAGCTCTTCCAAAATTGCTCCTTTTCTCTATTTTCACAACATGAGAGGAGAATGGAGGCTTTCTCTACAAGCATAGGAGCAGTGGTAAATTGAACAGAATAACTGAGAGGAAAAAAAAAAAATCCTGATGCTAAATAGTTATAAATCAGGCCACCTCATACGTGACCAAACAAAAAAATGTCCCAGTACTCTTGTCAACTCTGGACATCAAAAACATTTTATCTCATGGGGAAAACATTCCTTCCACATCACAGCAAGAGCAGATGAGCACAGAACTTTGGTATTTCTGCACCTTGGGGTTTCCGGTCATCAAGAAGAAGGAACACCTTGTGCTCATTGTAGTTTTCCTAAAGTTCACAGTGAGTTCAGGACGTTACTCCGAATGGATTTCAGACAACCATATCAGTTTTCAAGGCTCTGCTTAGTGCCCACCAACTTACTGCCTCCAGCTAGAAATTTCTGCCCTTCTATTACACCTCATTTCAATAAGGAAGCTACCAGCTGTGTTAAGAACAAAAGTCACTCGTGACTCCCTTTCCCGCTCTCAGACACATGCCATGGTTTGAGGTTTAAAAATAGAGCAGACAAAACCTCCCATGGCAGTTTATGTCATTTAATTTTCATCTCCATCTGATTTTGAAGGCCTTGCAGTAAACAGCAATAACGGAGAACAGCAGATGCTTCTATTTGGGTTTTGTTTAGGTAAGTGTTTCAACAGAACAAGTCCAGTATAACCATTACTTTTGACATCTTTGGGACCTGGCCTGCCCTGCACATTAGCCTGCCTAACAAGATAGCTTAATTACACATATTTGACTAAGCATACTTACATAAGCATCCAATTATAGCTTAAAACAACACTCAACATGCATAGCCATCTGTTATTGAATGTATCTGGTGTTAAGGCATAATGGCGCGCTCAGCTTTTTCCTTTCCAAGCATATTAAATATTTTCTGCAGCCACTGTAAAGGAAAAAATGGCAAAGCAACCATTCGGAGTGCAATAATGCATTACCTTGACAATTGAAAACGATTTTACAGGAAAATCCGCCAATATTCCCCAAATATTCCCTCAAATCAATGCCATTTCCTTTCAATAAAAAATTAAAGATAATACCAGAACAAGCACTTGCCAACACAGAAGCGAAACTGGCTTGAAATTCTTCTACCTTTTCTTTTCAAAATATTGTTGGATGTCATTTTCCTTCTAGGATAAACTACCCAACATTTCTGCCACTGGAAGAGAAAATGACATTTAAATACGCCTCAGGAGAAAAGGAGTCAATCAGCACAGGAAAAGATAAATGCACGATGAGATATATTTAGAAAGTGCTGTAATGACACACTGTTTTGCAGTGGGAGGCATTAAAAACCCTACTATTAGTCACTTTTTCTAACTTCAGAACTATGATACTGCCTTTACCAGTCAGACGCGGTACCAGCTGCAGTTACCCACAGAAGCCAGAGTTAAGTTGCCAATGACAACCACAGTACACATACCCCGAGATTCAGCCACCATTAGCATAAATATCCACATCTTCTGTGCCTAAAACTGATATACTTTATCTCCAAAAAAATTATTTCTCCCTTCAGGAGACTTTTCCCTCCCTTAGCCAAGGGTTCCTTGGTCTACAAAATAGAAAGAAGCGTAAAAATTAGTATTTGTGTGATATCTGCAAGAAAACAAAAGTCCTCTTTATCTGCTGATTGTTTCAGTACTTGTAAAGTCAAAGAGATTTCAGTCTGGAAACAGCAAATCATAGAATCACAGAGTGGTTTGGGTTGGAAGGGTCCTTAAAGATCACCTGGTTCCACCCTTCTGCCAAAGACGGGGAACACCTTCCATTAGATCAGGTGCCTCAAAGCCCCATCCAAACTGACCTTGAACACTTCCAGGGATGGGAACCTTTCTGCCAAACTGTTCCACCACCTCACCACTCTCAAAGGGAAGAATTTTTTTCCTGATGATTTAAAAACTGCCTTTTTCCAGTTTAAGGCCATTCCCCCTCACGCTATCACTCCCTCCCCTTGCCAAAGTCCCTCTCCAGCTCTCTTGGAGCCCCTCTAGGCACTGGAAGGGGCTCTGAGGTCACCCCAGAGCCCTCCATCCAGCCAGCCCACATCTCTCCAGTCTGGGGGGCAGGATGCTGAGCAGGAGTGTGTCAGATGGTCCCAGTGACTCTCCCATTATGCACCAAAGCTGCAGCCTCTCCATGAAAAGCCACCAAGTTTGCCAGGCACGATTTGGCCTTAGTGAAGCCACACTGGCTGTCACTAATCCACCTCCTCATTTTCCGTGTGTCCTCTCAGCTTCCAGGAGGGTCTGCTCCATCATTTTGCCAGGCACAGAGGTTAGACTGACCATGTTCCTCGAGCTTTCCTTTTGCTCCCTTTTTCAAAATGGGACTTGCATTGTGCTGGAATCCTGGAAGCTGAGAAAAAATCCACAGTATTCCCCTCTTCCCCTGGGCATCGCTTGCTGGTTCTGGATTCAGACTGGGGTGGACGGAGATTCCCTTTCACAGGCGCCTCTATTTTAAAGCCCTCATACCAGCTTTCCTCTATGAGGAAAGATTCTCTTCCCCTTCTCTGACAGATGGACCCAGTCAGCCCCCAGTAGACTCCTTTTACTATTGAGGGGAACTTCTCTTACTTTAAGCATTAAGTTTGAGGAAATATAAGCAGAAGTAGAAAACAGAAACTGAGGGGAAAAAAAATTACCGAAAGGAAAAAGTTTCGGAAAAAAATCAGTACGGCGCAATAGCAGAAATGAAAACACCGACACCACTTCCAATAAATGTTTAAATAGAAATCTGCTTTCCCTCTCATTATGCAGCCTAACAAATGAGGGTCCATTATTTATCCCTTGAATAAATGATGGCAGTATGATGAAAACCTGCTTTGCTGCAGCAGATCTCCATATGCTTGCAGCATGCAAGGCAGATCCCTGCAAAGCTGCCTCCCAAACCTGCCCAGCCCCGTGTGGATAACACAGCTCCCTTAACGAGGGTTTGATCCAGGCTTGGAACAAACTGAATGTGCCAGACTGGAGCTCATTACAGCAAGCACAGGGACTTTGAACCAACACTAGGAATTACTATTAAGCTGCTCAAGTCCAACTGTGAACACAGATTTTTAAAAATTCTTGTTTGTGGGCAAGCACAAGGTGCTAAAATGCTGCAGAGTACTTTCACACATTCAGATTTTATTATCTAAATAAAAACAAGCCTCAATTTACAATCCTTCCCACCATTTGCCCATATGAAACAGTTACCATAACAGTAAGCCATGGTTTAAATTAACATTACACTGCTAAAACCCCTCTGAAATAAAAAAAAAACCTACCTTGTAAAAGTGAGCACAAACAGCACAAACAGGGAGAATTAGTGGAAAGAAGTGACAACCAATTTGTGTTGCACATCAGCTTCCAGCTGTGCAAAAGCAGACAACAGAATAGGCCTGAAGATGGCAAAGCCCTGGTCACAAGTCAAACTGATTTTTTTTTCCTGATTTGGCACTAAACCAAAGCTTAATGTCATGAGGACTGACAGATGTCAATAGTTCATTGAAATGTTTATATTAATCCCTTTTAATCATTTTAAAGCAAATCAAACACAACACAAACTAATTCAGAGTAGAAGAAAAAACAAAAACGCATTTTTAACTGGGTCACTTAAATCTCTTGCTATCACAGGAACTTGGGACATCCACAGTTTGGGGCTTGGGGAGGTGGTTTAGCAGATTTCGCTCAGTCATTCCACTTAAGTTTTTAGTAAGGCACAATTAAAGCTCTCCTGGTTATGAGGCACAGGCACAAAAACTACCTGAATTCTGAGCTAGTTATCTCCTAGCCAATTACCTGTAAACGTAAAGTATTTATTTAATGACATAAGATCCTTCCAGCTGTAGACTCCCCACTTCTTGGAATGAACCTGCTCTAGTCTCAAACTCGGTGTGGAAAGTTTACTTAGATGCCCAGAATATTCTCTTTAAAACCAAACCATAAAAAAAAAATCTAGTTAATTTTCTAGAACTTCAGAGGTAAAACTTTAATATTTATAACGACAAGAACTTAACAACTGAGTTGGATTTGTTAATTAAAATTTGGGGTCTTGTTCTCAGGGTTTTTAAGGCAGATAACCACTTTCTTTCTAGAACATCCAGTAAAACTGTACAGACAAAAAGGGTCCCAGTTGCATGTTATGTTTTCCCTCTTTCAGTACCCAACAACAACAATTTGCCTTCTTTTAATTAGGAGCTCATTTGCTCTAAAGGCTTCTATTAGTATCTCAGATAACTAATAAGTAACACTTCTAACAATTTTCAAAGACTGAAATGCAAGAACCTCTTTGCTTTGGTGCACAAGAGTGCCTTTGCTGCTTTGTAGAACATTTGTCCTCAACAACAACAACAACAACAACAACAACAACAACAACAAAAGAACCCTGCAAAAACTCCACGATTTATTAAAAAAAATAATAATTTACAAATTAAATTTGTCAGGAATTTCATCTTAAAGGCAGTAAAAACTGCCTTTTTACGCCCAAATCAGTCTTCTACTTTGCAATTTTCTTACAGCATCCCAACACAGAGATAAGATGTGTTATACTCATTCAATGCCAGTCATGTCTGCCGAGGATTTGCATTTACAACAAGATGCTGGAGATCAAGTGGAATATCAACAGCATCCCTGGGCCTGGCAGTGGCATATTCTCATGTTCCCCTGACAAAATTAAACATTGACATCAAAAAGAACCAGATCAAGAGCTGAACCCGGAATGAACTCTCATCTGATGTGGCCTACAGCAAGAAGTCTGCCCTCTATACATAATACTTGAACATTTATTTTCATTGTTCCAGCACAGGCTGCAGCGGACAATGCTGTGGAAATGTCTCAGCTGGAAGGGCAGCTCAGCTCTCACTGCTCTCCCTGCTCCGACAGAGACCCTGCAGCTCCAAAACTTTTGGGCAAAACTTTTGGCCTTTACAGCTCGGAAGACAACACTCACCTGGAAACACTTTCCAGAATCATTAAAACAAAGTGCAAAACAATTCCATTGCCAACCAGCTAGAATTCTCCAGGATTACACCAATCCTTCCCTTTACATACTTCATGGCATCAGAATTACTTGACGAATAACAGAAAAAAGTCGAGTTGCATGCCACAGTCCAGGAGACCCCAGCCAATGTTATGTCCTTTAGTTCATCTTTGTTCTTTGTGAATAAGTTTTTGTAAAAAGAGCTGCTCTAAGAATATACTTCAAATCTAAAGTTCATTCCGAAAGAAGCTGAAAATTATTTCATAAAATCAGTTTTATGGGTATTTTCACAGTGAGAAAAGAGAGGGATAAAAACTCGCCCCTCAAATCACACCACACTCTTAGAAAAGCTCGAGAATAAAACCTATAATTTTCCTAAATTTAAATGAAGCACCTTAATTTTAAATTAATGCTGCCTCTCCACGTTGTTTCTTAATTAATCCTTTGCTAAAAGAAAAACTATGGGTTAAATATAATCTTTTTTTCTTTAACAAACTTTTCTATTTGAGACAATTTTCCTAAAAATGTTCTAAAACTCTCTCCCTTCAGCAAAGAAAAATGTTTCTTTCTCCTTCCAACACCTCTGTAAAATCAGAGGGAGTTGTGACACGTTCATGTTTTGTCAGAGGCGGGAAGGGAACAAGACAACAAATGGGGTTTTTAATATAGATACTAAGCATTAATCCATAACTCTTAAAAAATTCAGGAAAATTTGTATTGCTGACTCGCAGTAGACAAATTCTTTTCCACTCTACCTACATACTGAAGCCCAGTAAAATAACTTATTTCAGGCTGCGTGGTGGAGGAGATGCTTTGGATTCTGTGTGCCGCTGGACTCCAATTTTCAAAGGCATTCAAGAACACATATGTGAAATTTAATAAAAGACTTCAATCTCTTTGAAACCTAATTTCAATTCAAGATATTCCCTTCAAAGGGCAGGACCCTTCCAAAAATAGGCAGAAAACTGCCCAGAGAGGAGCAGGAAGAATCATTAGATAAGGAAAACCCGCTGGCATGCAGGGAAAGACATGAAGAATGAAGAATACCCTGTTCAAAAATCCTGAAAATGGGGTGATGAACTGATTTTCATGGTCAGATTCAATGCATTTGTTTAGGCAGCAAGGAGGTTTAAAGTGAAGCACCTAAAAATAACCTGAGAAAGGAATTCAATGGCTGGCTTATGAGGCTTGTGAAAGCTCATCCCAGGTTCCTTGAGAAACAAAATAAAGTAAAACAAAAAGAAACAAATAAATTTTTAAAAGTCCAAACGTTTGAGACAAAGGTTTATCAAAGGTTTTATTTTTAAAAACAACAACAACAAAAAAATCCAACAGCAACAAAAGCATGCTATGGCCAGTCTTGAAGTGCAGAGATTGACTAAGACTTTCGTTGCTCTCTCCTTTACCACAGCCCAGTCCCCCAAACCCCATCTCTTCTGCTACATTTTCCAGATCTGGCAGAGGATGACTTTTCAAAGCAGCCTCTGCCAGCCCTTCCTGACCTCAGGTGTGCAGGTTCAGCAGGAGATATTAAAAACCATCGGTAGGAACCACCTTGGGCAGAGCCTGCAGCACCCTGGGGCTGCTCTCCAGCCTCAGCCCCCTCTGTGCTCTCTCTCTCTCTTCCCAAATCCTGCAGGAAAAATGCTTTAGCAGCAGTCCCTGCCTGCAAAAATTCTTTAATTAGACTTTGAGGATTTTTTTTTGGGGGGGGGGGTGTGTGTTCTTATTTGCTGTCATTTGGTTTTTCAACAGGAATAGATTGGCTCTGTGGAAGGGAAGAGTTTCACTTCCATCCCCATCCTGAAGTTTCTTGGGAGTTACATTTTCTCATTTAATGATTCAACAGCGATAAGGCAAGCGTACAGGATGCAAATTTGTTAAATATTCAGCATGTTTTATTAACCAAATCACAATCTGCAGGCTTGAAAGCTTCTCTATGATAATACCCCATTGAATGACCTCCCAGATTTATTCTCTAGGAACCAGGCATTAGACTTAATACCCACACTTTTCCATTATCGTTTATTCTGACCTAAAGACTGGTTGTGAGTCCACAGGAGAAAACTTTTCCTGATAATTAGTTCTCCTTGGTCGTAGTCCACAAGAAAGGACAAATTTCACTTTGTTTAAGGTGCCTCTTGATAACACATAAAGCCAACAGAGGAAGCATGCATAATTTCCTGGTTTTTCTTAAGATATGCATATGTTTTTCTCCTGAGTTTGCAGCACTGTTTTGTCCAATCACTTCAATTCTACTTCCCTCTAGTAACTGTGGCATAGGGACACAACCAACCAGGTTTTTTCTCTTCTTCCTGGGGAAGCTTTGATTTTGACAGGAAAATAAAATTAAGTCCTTGACAAAACCTCCTTTGCATACAGAATTTTACACAAGGATTTTACTTTTTTCCTAGAGGTTAACAGTAACTGTAAGTAAACTCTGCCGAAAAGTGTAAAATGAATCTACATGTAACTGAAAACACGATAAATAACAAAAGTCCTATTTCTCCTGTCTCCTTCAACAATCCACAAACTGGATACCACTGTCAGCAATTGCAGACTCATCTGCCTGATACCAACCCAAAAATCAGACACAAGGTCTGACTGCATAGCGTGAAAATGCGCCAGGGAACAAGAAACAAAAAAGAAGGCAGCAGTGAAAATGAGCCTGAGTGTCCCTGGCTGGAGGCAGATCAAGCTTTTTGATTTTCTTGAGGAATCAAGACACTCATTTTGTGGCCAAGCATCCACAGAGCTGTAGAAGCCCAAGTGTATCCATAGAACTGAACACCAAAAACCAGTAACAGAACTTGGGCTCTAAGTCTGAGGGCAAATACACCTCAGAGGGAAAATACACCATAGAGGGCAAATTCACCTTCGAGGAAAACACACATTTTTTTGTCTGAAGGAACCATATCTCTGTTTTACTGTTAAACCATCACAAAATTGGGTAGCCCACCGCAATAACTTGAGAAGCAGACTCTTAAGTTAACTTTTTTGGGAATCCACAAACGTCTCTCTGGGAGAGGAAAGAAATTTTGAGCAGTGCTCAAAGCAGACATTAATGTACAAATGCATAGAAGGCTTTGGTGTGTGAATTTAATGCATCTGTTCAAATTATTTCAAAATTTCAAAAATAACATTTTAATGAACAGACATTTTGCAATATTTCACTACTCCTTTCTTTTGGCTTAAAAACTGGAAGAGAAAGCATTTTCATACTTTAAAATATTCATTAGTATTAGCATACTTTTCTGTTCTAACCACACAAAGTTTTAGCAAAATTATGAACAATTTAACATGAGAATAGTGTTCTCAAAAGCCCAGCATTTGAAAAGCGTGTTGGAATCTGATGATCTCTGTGAAAAAACCCACGCTGGGTTATTCAAAGCAGTTTTACACTGGTGACCTTCTCATCAGCTTTTTAAATACTGTAGGTCTTCCTAAATTAATTCATAAATGATATTGAAACATACTCTCTCATTGCCAGTGCAGCTGGAAACCAAGACACTGCTGCAAATAATTTATGCAGATTTATCCTTTATTTTGCTCATGGAATATTTCATCTTTTCCACAGCTCCCCTGGCCTCTCCTCTCCCATGGTCCACAAACAGCTTACTGAAAATGTATTTATTCTTACACTTAGGAAGGCTGAGCATACGTAGCATAAAAGCACCTTCATTCCCAGCCTGAAGGAACAGAGTTTTAAGGGTGAAACAAACCAGGAGAATTCATAATCTTAACCTGGCCATTTGAGAGAGCTTTTATTGAAAGGTCTTTCCCCCTCCTGAACTGGTATCCAAAATACATTTTTAAAACTACTGGGCTCCTGTAGGATTTGTTTTGCATCAGCAGAATTAAAATTTTATTCTCCCCATACCTTCTCAACCTACGCATGTGGCAGTAGGCAAGCAATCAAAGATCATCAGGGGTCAAACTTTGAGGTATTTTTTTGCCACCAAAACAGATTACTGACTTAAGAGAGGGCCTCACTATGTCAGAGCAGTTACAGTGGAGACGGGAACATTTCCTTCTCTCCATTAACTGGAGTTAGGATGGGGCAAGACAGGCTGAAGTTAAACAGGAAAGACCCAGGTTATGAACCAAGATAATTACCATAATTACCTAATGGTCAAGGCAGCTCTGGAGCAGACAGTGAGGAAACCCACGGACTATCACTGGATATTTTCAGAAATAGTTTAGACAAAGCTTTGTCAGGAATAAGTGCAAGTGGAACTGCCTGTGGGCAAACCAATAAGATAACATCCAGCCCCAGTTTTTACAGCTGCCTTACATTATTCCAGTTCCCATTTTTATTTACTAATATGTATATAAGTATACTAGCATTTACCAGGCAGAGTATGTGTATTTCTTTGAATCTATTTTTCTGCTTTATTTTTTCATACCTATCCATCTTTTTTTCCATTTTTTTATTCTACTTCTATTACATATATGTTTATATACATTCAAACAGAGACATAGTACATCCTTTATTTAGCTTTCTTTAGTAAGAGTCACCGTGGTCAAACAATTCTAAGAAACCTCCATTTCTTCTTCATTTAACAGCAACATTTTTAGTTTAACATTTAACACCACATAATACAAAATGAAATATTTGATGAGCCCTAATTTCTACTGCTGTCTCCCCCCCCCCACACCAAATAATTTGTTATACAACTGAGGCATAAATAAAAACTGGAAACCAAATGAAGTTTTTCCTCCTCCCTTGTGTATCAGTTTGTTTTCACCAGATGACCAACACAGTTTAGATTAGTTCTATTAGATTAATCTTCATAGATTAGTTCTATTCTGAACATAATTAGCAATGCCTATTTCCACGTTAACCAATATACATGTGTATAACTTCAATAAACATGAATAATGAATGAGAGCCAAAAAAGGCACCAGATTTGTATCCTACAATAATATTTATGAGACCAGCTTAGATGATTTATGGCTGTCAACAAGTTAAAGTCTAAGACAGGAGGAAAGAATCACGAGGGCCCTGAAACAGAGAAACTTCACGATATTGAAATCACGAACATTGTAGCAATATTTCCATCTACTGGGGGCTAGATAAAATTAGCAGCTACTCACCACATCCTCTTTTTCCATTGAAACTTAAATTGATTAAGTATAAATACCTCTCCTACTGGTATGATCACTTAGCCTGGCCCCATGAATTCACATTTTTCATATATGCCCACAACATTACGACATAAAAATAACAGGATCCGTTAAAAAAGCTGTTGTCCCTCTTCAAACAGAAAATCCCTACAATTTTTGTCTTCAGCTATATCCCACCACACATAATTTGAAGATAGCTTACACCACTAGGCCAAGCAATTTAATTTATTCATGAGGCTGCTAGGAACACAAACTTCAATAAAACAACTTGGGAAAGCCCACATAACAAAAGGATCCATTCAAACTTTTTGCAGCAGCCACTGGAGGTTCGTACAAACAAACCAATGTCAGGCTTTGCTTTTGCAGGTACTGCACAGCTCGTCCTGGCAGTCCCAAAGAGAAATCCATATGCAAACTCCAGCCTCCATTAGTGAGGCAGCACCAACTTTGGCCTCACTAACCTGACATGCTGGGCTTTGGACTCTGAATTTATGTTCCCTCACGCTCTCTTAGATCTCCCTGATTGAAAGCCAACACACCAATTCCGGCATCCATACTGACAGGGTCATTAGAAATAAAGATTACTGCTTCCCTTCTACAGCATGCTCTTGTCAAGTCAAGCCTTTTAAGTGTACGTGTAGAAGAATTTAGCCCAGTATCATCTATTTCTGTTCATGGATAATGCAGCAGACGCTGGCAGTCTTTGTTATTTCAGATTGTGCTGGCATGTTACATAAATTCACATTTTAGCACCTGATTCTGCTCTTTTATTTGTTGGAGGTCACCCAATCAATATGGAAGCGTTCCCTCTGAGGTGGAGAATAAAAGTTTGCAACACAACTGTATTAGTTCAACCCTCAGAGCCCACAGAAACATCATAATCCACACAAACTATTGTTGCACACGTGTACTCCAACTGAAATAAAACAAATAAGTTGTTTGAGCATAAATCAAAGCAACCATGAAGAACGTGTAAAAGCTTTTAACTACTCCTTACTATTTATTGCTTACTATTTATGAGGTATTACAAAATATAGCACATCCAGTCGTTGCAGGTAGTATTAAAGAAAAATTATCTCTGCGGCATAATCACCAGTGAAGAGTAACTCATTCTTAAGTTGTAGTCAACCAACAAGGAGACGTAAGTTCCACTATGTTCCTTGACACTAAACACAATTAAAAAACATTGCCTGAAGTGGAAATAATAAATATTGTGGCAAAAAAACCCCCATAACATTCATTCTGAGAATACATCAGAGTGAATCTTCTCACCTTCCACTTAAATCAGCTTTTTCTAATGAACTTGAACCTTCACAAATGCTCCATGGGAAGAGTTATTTGTGTAATTTTTCAATAAGTTCTTCTCATTTAACAGCCCAAAGTACCAGCAAAGTTACAAAGACAAGGCAGAAAGTCCTGGCCTATTCTAAAGGAATAGGTTTAGGCACTGAAAAAAATCCTTCCCAGCTTCACAAGAAATAAACATCAGGAAACAAAAAAACCCCCGCTTCTTAAAGGAGGGTCTAAAAGAGGCAAAAGCGGTCAGAAAGATTTACTGCATTCATGTCTTTATAGCAGACTACCCGAAATAAATAGGATTTGACGTATGAATTCTAAATATCTCAGAAGAACCTTCCACTGCTACATTTACATCTTTGCTTAAATACCCAAATCCCTGGATTTGGGCAACCTACCTGCTGGCTAACCTACCTAAATCATGGGGGATAATTAAAGCAACAGTAACTGTCAGCAATTGCTTTTTTGGACGAGGCACCCACTTCCCCGTCAATCAGCGTTTTTGACACTGATCCACAGCAGTGATGATGTAAACCACTGCTGCACTTCCACTGCTACAAACAGTGCTGGAAATGGAAAGTTATCGTGGTAACTGGGTGGTGCTCAGGAATGACTTTCATTTTAAGAGTATTTCCCAATAACAGTACATAAAACAAGACATTGTGAGCAGCTGTTGTCATGCTGAAACCTGGGACAATTCAGTAACTTTATTTTTTATTCACAGATTAATGGGAACTGTATGGAACAGAGCCTTAGAGCCCAATCCTGTTAAAACACTTGGTGTTCTCCAATTCAAAAATTCCCGGTGAAAATAATCAAGAAACCCAGGTGATTGAAAGCTGCAGACAATATTCAGACAAACTGTAAAGGATTACAGAATCAGATTTTGAGAGAGAGCAAGCTGCTTTTTCCTTCCCCTTTCTCCTGTTTCCATTTTAAGTTTCCACATCTTCTTCCTCTTCCATTCTTGGTTTCTTTTTTAGTTCTTAACATAAAAAGACAGAAATTGAGAAATAGATGAGAAGTCAGTAATTCCATTTTATGGATAACCTTTCAATTTTTAACTTTGCTGAGCAGAAGAAATACCTTCAGGCTCTTTTCAACTGCAAACTGTGTAATCTGCATTAAAAAAAACTACGGGTCTGTTTTTTATCTTCCTTGGATACATGATTGTCCCCTTCATCCTATGAATATTGACATTATGATGACACGCGGAGGAGCGGCCTCTGTGAGAGGCTGTGTAATTGCACAACAACACTTCTCCTTGAAGGATCCTTTCAAGGCCATTTCAGAGAATTTTCAACAGACACGTGCATCCAAACCCTCGTCAACTATTTTCTCTCTCTCTCACAAAGTGTGCTATATTATGTTAAATACGTTTTTAATTGCTTAATAAGCTAATAGCTTTTCCTAAATTCATCTTCAGAAACACCTGAAACTTGTCAGAAAATTCCTGTAACAACTCCAGGCAGACCTCTAGCACAGAGTTAGTTAAAGCAAGTTAGCAAATAAAAAACACGCCTGTCAAAGGGAATTAAAAATTGCTAAATAATGATTTACAGCACAGCCCAAGAGCACGAAAGAGCCCAAAATTTCCCACATTTTACAGGACACCTTCTCTTTTAAAAACTCCCAGAGTGAAACATCAGAACGGAGTGGTGCCATCAGAGTGACAGCGAGTCAGTGATAGTCACTGGGTACAAGTTGTATTTTTGTGAAGCATTTGGCATCTGAGCTGGTGGGAAACACAGGCCGTGGAGGAACCTCACTCCTCATCAGGCCTCACGTCAGTCGCTGTAAAAACAGATCTTGCTAAGTAAAATGCAAGCACAACAAGTTATCATGTCTGGAGTTTATACTCCTGAACTTACTCAGCTGCTGTCAAATAAAAGATCCTGCTCAGACTTTTGTACAAGTCAAGCTTACAGACTTTACAGAAAAGTTCTGGATTAAAAGAGGCAAAATTTTGGCTGATGCACAATGAATTCTCTGAGCTCCAGGGAATGTGAAGGGAAATGTGAACTGGCCTAACCAACACATTGTAGGGAAGTTTTTTGTGATTTAAAATGTCTGCTGTATAGCAGCTAATTAGGAGCATAAGACAAGCCATATCAAAGTAATAACTTCATGAAAGAGCAATAACCCAAACAATTTCTTCTTAATGGGACGCAAGTTTTCACTTTGGGGTATTGCATGTCAGGGGCATGAGACAGTCAGGTATCACCTACTGCTGTCCCTGTGGCATTTCTCCTCACTAATTTCTGCCTGTGGTAGAAATAAAAGCAGTAGGAAGGTAAAACTCACTTATAAACGACCTATACCAGAAATCTCTGCCAAAATATCTTTGGGGAGAGGAGCTTAGAGGAGGAAGGGGACGTGAGGCATTCAGGTAGGAAACCCCAGGGGTGCTGGCAGCCCTACTGGAAAAGCCCTGAGCACAGACACAACCTCATCACAAGGCTTTGATTTCACTTTAAATTTATAAAGAGATTAAAATTCTAAGCAAAAAAACCCCACCAAAAAACCCACCAACAAACCAACCTTTTTGCCAATACCCTGTGAATACACACTCTGAGAACTGTGAATTGTGTCTGTGCTGGCAATTCCTATCCTACACACCTGCTTGTGTAGCAGAAAAAGGGACTTCCAGGCACCTTTCACCAGTTCACCTCCATAAATCACAAGATTCTTTATCTACACAGAGACACTCCAGACTGTCAAAAAACTATAGCTTGCGTTATCTAGACCTTATCCAGGGTTATGGTTTTTCTGTTGAATTTCATTCTACTAGGACTCTACTCAGTGGTAAAATACAATAATTTCCTCCTAAATCCACACCTCTTATCTTAAAAAGAGGAAAAACCTCCCAGGTGTGATTGTTATTCAGAGCATCTTTCCACTTCAGGTTCTCCCCGTTCCAGCAGAGACGATTTGGTCTGTCCCATGATCAATAAAACTGTTTTATCTTTCGCTACTGACATTAAAATGTTTCCTTTCTGTGCCTATCTCTACAAAGCAAAGGGAGCTAACTAAATTCAATATTAATATAAGCAGCTGCAATTCCAGGACTGATATGACCCTAAAGGGACTGATAATTAGCCCAGCGTTCATATTGGCATAAGATGCATGTTAGACTGAGCCAGCACAGTTCTACTCCCCCTTCTACATCCTGATTTCTCCGCAGCACAGGAGTGGGGAAAAATCCCTTGAGGATTTATGAACAGAACTGTTCTTTTAGCTCAAACAGACATCACACTCCCTCTCAGTTTGCCCTGCAAAGCTGATGCATTTCCTCCCTCCTTTCTTTCTGCACTGCAATCAGGTCCAGTCAGCCCCATGAAACTACTTGAAGAGTTTGAATTTCTCATTTGCCTGGAGCCCCAGCAAGTGGCAGCAGCCCTCAGTTCATCTGGAAGCAAAATCTGAACAAACCACACTGCATTAGAAAAGAGAACATGAAAATAGCGGCCAAAGGAGCCACTGTGTCCAGCCTCACTTGGATTCTTCTTTCCCTTCTTACCCATTCCACCGAACTTCCTTCAGGTTAATAACAGACATACAGAGAGAGATCGGGCATCAGAAAAAGGCAGAAGGAATTTGTGCAACTGACTGGCTCTCTATTTCTGGGAAAAAGGATTTTTTGGGAGGAACTCAGCCTTTGCTGATAGCCTTTATTCTCCCAAGAGCCCTCAGAAATCAGTCCCTACACAGGAGCTGCAAGAAGTGACTTGAACAGACACTCCTGGATGGACTAACTTGTCTTTCCTATTTCCTAATCAGAGAAATATTTTTTAAAAATGTAACTTCATTCCCTCCCTTTGAGTACATAACATAGAAATCCAACAAAATGCTGCACAGATTTATAAACAAAAGGCTTGTTGCTCTCCTTTTCACACCGTGTTTGCAAATTGCTTCCACTTCAGAAATGCTGGCAGTGCTTCATGATCTCTGGGAAGTCCAGAGACATCTTTGCAGCACTGGCACAGGAGCACTCGCCTGATACACTGCTCTGCTTTGCTGAAGCCCCATCCTCTTCATCTTTTCATTTTGCTGCCGAAAAGAAATTATTGCTAGTTGTCCCTGAAGTGGGAGAATAACCAGTTCATAAAGGAAAGGGCTAAAGAGAAATCTGAAGTTATCTCAACCAGCTGTTTCCATGGGAGTTTAATTTTTCTGTGGCTTGATTCCCTCAGTTTCCCCCAGTAAAAGCAGTTTTTATTGCCTTACTATCAACACCCCAACATCTCTCCCTAAAGCACACACATGCAGGACTTTGGTTCAACAAAGACCTGTTCCCAAAGGACCCTGAAGCACTCGGCAATAAATTGGACTTCTGAAATACCGTTTTTTCCAAATGATAACAATTCAAACCTAAGAACATAAGCCTCTGTAGAGCAGCAATCTAACAGTGACAGCAATTTGACTGGGGTATGCTGTTTGACAGATATTTTGCGCTGGCTAAAAAAATCAGGGCGCTCCACTGCAGCAAAGAGAATCCTTCATTTTTTACTTCTTTTCAATTTCATTTCTTTTTCCATTTAAAGTATTTCTAAGTCTGCACTGAAGGTACAGATTTCATTTGTATTTCATGCTGCTCAAGTATCTGGTCTTTCACTAGAGGACAAAGAGAAAGTGTTTTTGTTTATCTTGTAGGAATCTAAACAATACTGAACTCTGTCTCTACCAAACCAAACAAGGTCTCCCAAACATGAGTACGTCCTTGTAAGACATGCCTGCCAGTACCCACTTTGCAATTATCCTAAGCGATTAACCCATGTGTGCAATCTGGATTTTAAAAGTGCATCCTCAGTCAAAAGACAGATCTTGGTGGTTTCAATAGTAACTCAAGAAATACTTGTCAGCTCTTGCGAAACTGCATCTATTTGAAGTTGAAATACTTCCCTGGCCAAGGAAAGCAGTGTTTTCCACTGTTTCACTCTCAGGCTAATTTGCAGCCCAGATCTGTGTGGGCTCAGTTTGATTTTCAGGCATCTTTTAAAGTTTAGGCAGCTGCAGAATCCTCGGGAAGGGTTACTGCACAACCTGCACTTGGCACCATCTCACTGAGCTGAGACCTCTTACATTTCCTTTGTGGGAACTGCCACCAGTGGGGCAAGTTCAAAATGTGAGAGTGCACCCCATTTAACTTCAAAAGAATACTAATACTCATGAGGAAAAATGCAATCAGCTTCAACAAACTCCAATCAAGCAAGCTGTAATTAAAAGGCATCTCTCCAGATCTATGAATTGCATCAACATCTATTATCTTCCTTATCTTACTTGCATCCGTCCTCCACAAGTAGATTATGTTCTTTACTTTCCTGCTCGACAGGGTAACAGCCTGTGCCAGCCCAGTTGTCTTCAGCATAGAATTAACACCTGCATAATCAAACAATATCAACTAAAAAGTACACAGAAAAAGTACAGAGTCAGGGAAGACAAAGGTGCTTCCATCATGCCTTTGATTGAAAGGAGTTCAAACATAACGGGGCCAGCAAATACAAGCCAACACTGCACAATACATTGTTCATATGGAAACTTCACTCAAATTCCCATCCATTATGAATTTATGTTCTCAAGAGGAGCTCCTGAAGTTGTTACTGGGATATTATCACATAACTCTTACAGATAATAGAGACAAAACTAAAGCATCTGGGAATGTCTTTTACTGAAAATGGGCAATCATTCTTTAATTTCTGAATGCTTGCAATGAACTATCATGAACAATTGTTATTTACTAGTGCAGTGAGCAGGTCATTTCCACATTCATGCATTCGGTACATGACTTTTCTATTATTTGCAGACAGAAGAGCGTTAATTTGCGCAGCAAGCTTGATTCAGCTTGACTTAATCATGAAGCATTTCAGGAGGTAAAATAATTATTCTCCCTTTCTTATTTGACTCTAGAATATTAATAGAACAAAATAATCCTTCTCACTTCAGTCCATCGTCAAGTGTCTACATGAAGTTAGAAAACAGTGACATTTATATCTGGTCTATATTCCCTTTGTGCACCCCCATGAGAGGTGCTTCAAACCAACTCATTATTACCCTTAGGTGCACCTATCTCGCTCCTGAGCTAATCAGGCTGTAATTAATCTGGGATTTGGCTGCTCAAAACCTGACAGTTGTCAGTTCTGAGAAGCTGAGAAGAGATTTTGGCATTTGGGTTCCTCCTCTGTGCAATTCACCAGCACACAGCACCCTGCAGGGCATCCAGCCAAACTTTGAACACACAAGTTCACGTATTTTGTTCAGTTTGACCTGTAGTAAGTTCACCTGATATTTTTTAACATCAAACACGGCAAAATCCCTTGCCTGCAGCTGGAAGCCCAGGCTGCCCTCCTGGCACATCACTGAGGTTGTGTGGCTGCACAATCCCTCCCTGAGCCCTCAAAACACACTTTACCACTCCTTTGCACCAGTGGAAAATAAAAAAGTGGTTTCTTTTTCTTTTCTTAAGCAGAGCTTCAGCACAGGGCTGACAGAAGCCTCTCCTTCACTAAACAACCCGATTCTGCAATAAGTCCTCACACGAAGTCGTCTTTCTGCATTTCTTTCTTTCCCAACATTTTCGAACGTTGGGATGTTCACAGGAGCTGCCCAGAGCAGATCAAAGGAGGAAGGTTTGACTTTGTGTCTGGTTTTGCCTCTGCTCAAACAAAAAGAAAGCACAGCTCAGCAGCGTGGATTTAAAAAGTTTTCCGTGCCACAAGAGCAAACAAATGTTGGCTGATCTGATGATAAACTTTAGCATCTGTGTGGGGTTTTTTTTTAGTAGGATGATTAGGCTTAATTAATATAGAAATAAAAAGTTATTCAGAGCTGATTTTCTTCTTGGACAATGCACAGGAATTTAGACTTGTTAATAAGAGATATTTTTAAAGAAGTCAAGCAGAAACTTCTTAATTTTCAACTGTTTGACAGCTTATATAATTGTGGCTTTAATTAGCCCCAAACAAATTGATTATTTCTGTATCGCAGTATTTGAAAAAGCAACTTTCATTAAAATGGGGGGGGGGGGGGGGGGAAGAAAGAAAAATAATAAAATCACCGCCAATGGTTATAAACAACTATATCGTCGAGCAAGTTTCTCAAGTTCTCGAAAGTGAATTTGTTGTTTCCTCCAGGAAATGATGGATTAGCTGTCCTGTCTCGTTTAAAAACGCATGAATCACTTCCTCCTCTGTACACGAGATGACTATTTTAGGTGCCACTGCTAAAGTGTTCACGCTCTTGACTGCCCCAGGATGTCTGCTGGGCTTCTCCTTGTGGGGACAAGTTTCATGCAGTCACATAAAGCATCAAACCACATCAGGCTGAGCAAAGGAAATTCACCCAATTTCTTTTTAAGGTCCATTATCCCTTTACACGTACTAATTTTTAGATTGGTTTGGCAAATACAGCATTCAGCATCTCCTTGTAAGTTTAGTAAGTTACAATGCTACTCACCTTCCTCAACAGCCTGCAGGGTTATTTGTATGGAAAAATAAAAGCTGGAGGATTGATCTGGACGTCCATTTCTCCTGTTCTTGTGCTGGAAGGTGTTTGTAGTGGTTCCCCGGGGCAAGGAGGGAGCCAGGGCCAGCTAAATTCTCCCAAGGCCAGAAGAAAAAGAGAAATATTCCCAGAATTCCTCTGATTTTTAACCTCTGTAGCCCAGAGGTGTATCCATATTTAATTGGTTAATCAGGCTTAAAATATCCATATTTAATTGGTTAACCAACTTCAAAGGCAGTCAGTGATTGGTTTTTGCCACAGCTTTCTTCAACCAATACAAAACCACCACATTGCTAGAAAAAATAAACCAAACAAACAAACAAAAAAAACCACTTTCAAAGAACTTTACTCTCATTTCCTATTCGTCAAAAACTGATTCCCTCGCCCAGGTCTTCTCATTTGTAGTGTCCTCACAATCCTATGAGACCAGCTAAAACCAATTCATTTATAATCATTTTTTCATTTTCAATTTAAGCTAACACTTACACTGCCTCTTTGTAATATTCCCCAAATTCTATTAAATGCATAAAACCATAATGTAATTTTTGTCCACATGAAATACTGCCGTTTTCTGTATTTACTGACCTAGTCCAAAGTTTATCGACATGAATGAAAGCACACATTTCTTTGTCTGAGGCTTTTACTTCAGAACTGCAAAGTGCTGTCAGCAATTATACCTACTCAGCTCTGAGGGGAAAAAAAAGGGAGAATGTGGCCCTTGTTCCTACATTTAAAACATTTATATCGGCCATTTAAATATTTATATATTTGTCACTTTAAAATATTTATATAACTATCTATTCAGCACTTCATATATTGGTGAGTGAACTTATATAATGCAAATAAATTATGTATTAAATATTTACTATAGGTTAATATTTTATGAAATTTACTGTACACACAGTAGGAACAAAACTGGCAAGGGATGAGGAACTCTAGAGATTCCTTTTGCACTTTCAGCACAAAACAACAAGGATCCCTTACTTCTGCACTGCTCTTAACAGAGTTCAGAGGTTTGCTAAGAAAGCACCTCTGTTTGGAAATCATGCAATTCCACATCCTGGGATAATTTATCCTTGGGCAAAATTCCACCCAGGTTTGTGGAATTAGTCACAAATAAAGTTGATTCTGCAATTTATAGGCTAGGAGATCAAAGAAGGAATTGAATGAGGTTGGATATTTTGAAATATTTATGATCAAACCTTCTAAAACTGCTTTTGACTCCTGTGCCCTCAATATGGGTTTCTAACAGGGTCCTCAAAGAGCAGAGCAAAATATTTCCTTTATCCTGCATTTAGACATGAACAGGACTTCTCAGTACCACAAAACCTGATACTCCATGTAGCAGATTTATAAAAACAAACAAACATCTTCCCAATGGCCCTGGAAGCTTCAACATTTTCTCACCCCATAACTGAACTCCAGTTTTAACCATCAGGCCCCAGCTTGTACCTGTGCCAAATTAAAAACAGTCACAGTCTATCTGAATCTTCTAAAGAATATGGTGTGAATTAAGAAAGAAAACAAAAGCAACAGTCCCAAGGATCTGTTCTCTGTGCTCTGGAACACCCAGGGACAACTCTGGCATCTCAGAAAGCAACCCCAGATAAACACGAAAACATTCTACTGCTGCCATAGTGTTCAAGCCAGACCCTCCCAGCAAAAACACATAAGAAATTAATGCTAAAAGGATATTGCAGTCCCAATCCATTCCTCATTTGCATTTTCATGACAAGCTGATGTATTGGCAGTAAGTTAATACCAAAGGGCTTATATGAGTGGAAAAGTCCTCATGGCTTTGAAATTTCCTCAGAGCTTTTTAATTCTGATTAACAGTCATAATAAACTCTAAGTATACTCACAACCTTCAAGCATTAAACTTTATTAATCTACATAGCATGCCAATTAAGTTAATATACTTCGATTCTGCCTAGTTCTGAAAGATGTTTTAATTTTACTGACAAATACAAAAGCAGACCAACAGGCAAATCTCCCTGCTCGGTTTTTGAGCAATTGACCTTATTTTGCTGCATTCTAATAAGTTAACTTCCCAGCGGGAGGCTCATATTGCAGGAAGGAGGAATTTGTCTGCTGCTAACAACCAGCAAGGTTCCTGTCCTTGCACTGATCACTTCAGAGAGGCACAAGGATCAGGCTGGCTCCAAAGGCGGGATTTGTTTGTTCCCTTTCCCAGGTGAAATTCCTCCTCTGTGCCCTCTTCATCCTCCACGCTGCTCCATCAGCCCCATCTCCTCTGCCTCCCTGTAATTTCTGCAGCATTGCCTCGAGCTGCTCTTGGGGGCCACTGTGACCCATTCCTAAGGGGCTTGGAGCACAAACCCTGTGAGGAACTGAGGGAGCTGGGGTTGTTTATCCTGGAGAAAAGGAGACTCAGGGGTGACCTTATCACTCTCGACAGCTCCCTGAAAGGTGGCTGTGCTCAGGTGGGGTTGGTCTCTTTCTCCAGGCAGCAGCTGACAGAACAAGAGGACACAGCCTCAACCTGCACCAAGGGAAATACAGGTTGGATATCAGGAAAATGTTTTTTACAGAAAGGGTGATAAAGTACTGGAATGGTCTGCCCGGGGAGGTGGTGGAGTCACCAGCCCTGGATGTGTTTAAGGAAAGACTGGATGTGGCACTTGGTGCCAGGGTTTACTTGAGGTTAGGGTTGGGTTGGACTCGATGATCCTAAAGGTCTCTTCCAACCTGGTGACTCTGTGATTCTGTGAATTCTGTGAATTGCCTCCTTCATCCCCATTCCTGAGGGAATTTCCCTGTCTGGGCATCCAGGAGCCACTGGCACCCACACTTGCACCACCCGGACTGGGTTTGAGCCCACCCCACACCCGAAGTCACAACAGGATTCCTGTGAACACACTGATAGTCCCTCGTTATCTGTGTCAGACTTGAAGATTTCAGTCCCAAATAGACCTTTGTAGCAAAACTAATTGTCCTTCTCCCCACCCCCAAAAGCTGACACAATCTCAGTGCTGAACATCAGATCCCAACAAAGTGTGACGCTGCAACGTGAGCAATGACAGCACAATGAGACCTGTAAAACAGCAACAGAAGTCAGAAGCTTAACTGAGGCACCTACCAAATGATGTTTAAATGCTGCTTTACAAAGGTAAATAAATACAAATAAATGCTGAGTACAATAAATGTAAATGTATAATGCTATAATGAATGTAAATGAATACAAATAAATACAAATTAATCCTGACTACAGTGAATTCTGGATTGAGAGAGTCAAGGTACACAACCACCATGGATAAACTGGCACTCAAGAGTGACTTCAGTAATCTCCTTAGACACTGGCTTGGGAATAACTGTTGAGACATGAACAAAAAACATCTTCATCTCCACAGAATCAGAAAAAAAACCTTGCAGAAGTGAGGGGAGAGTTATACTTGCTGACATCTCTCATTTTTCTCTGCTTTCTCAACTTGCCTTTTGCATTTGGCAGAATCATTAAGCAGCCTTTTTCAGTGAGTCACTCACTTGGAGCCTTCAAAGCCTGTGAAAGAGCAGCAGTTTGTCTGAGACTCAAGACTCAGGGCAGCTACAGCCATGGGCCAGGCAGAAGTCCTGAAAAGCTGCCAGACTGCATGCTTAG
Organism: Chamaea fasciata; assembly: GCF_029207755.1. Lineage (NCBI taxonomy): Eukaryota > Metazoa > Chordata > Aves > Passeriformes > Sylviidae > Chamaea > Chamaea fasciata. The sequence continues at coordinate 6,083,366 of NW_027094107.1, forward strand.
GATGGCAGCCAGTGGAGAGAGAGATATAATCAGTCATAAAGGACTTTTCCTTGGCAATTTAGGACACAAAGACAGGAGCAGCTCAACAGGTGTGCAAAGGCAGCAAACACCCAAGAGGGGCAGATCAGCCTGGCTCCCATTGTCTGCTTCACCTGCCCAGGGGGCACAGAAATACGATCTTTCCAGAAACCAGTATGGGCTCAAGGAAATAAATAATAATATATAACATACATAGATTTCCCCAAGGAAACACAGAGGGAGGGGGAAGGAACCACAGTTATGTTCATGCTGCTTCATGGGAACTCATAGGTGACCCCGGGTCAATATGAAATACCACTAAACTTCTTATTCAGAGTGATTTTCTGACTACCATCCCTGTGCCAGTCACTGCAGATATCTCCGACACATCCTTTTTAAATCTCACACTGACATAACCCCATCATCTGACTCTTTTCTGTGAAATGGTGACAATAAAATAACTCTGAGCACACAAATCAGGCTGCTGAAGTCCTGCACTAGAACCTCCACCCTACAGCACACCTCTAGTTTTGACCTGCACACTCTGAATACAGTCAGTGAGCACCCCTGGGGTTTGTCTTGAAAAGTTATTTTTGGAGCAAGGTTTGCTTGCTCTGGAAAGGAAAGGGTTTTAAAATCTAGAATAAACCTCCATACTTTTAGGAAAGATTAAGAACTTGTGTTTGCATCACAAGGACTTGCCTGCCTTCATTCATCCATGCAAGCTGCACAATTAGTCACAACCAACTCAGAGATCAGAGATGTCATTTGGCTTTATTCACGGAATGGCATCGATATAAACAAGGCCAATTCTTCCTGCTGGTATTAGTGACTTCTTTGAAGTGGAAAGACTAAAAGGAATGTCAGACCTTTGCTCTTTACTGAATGTCGCTTTCAAACAGAAATCCCAAACAATCAAACAACAGAGAAAAAGCCACTTACCAATTCACAGATATGCCTCCAATTTTACTGTCTGTGGGTTTTTCACTTTTTAGAGTTGAGTTACTCTAAAAACTCTGAAAAACACATGAACAGCATCCTCCCAAACCTAGACACAGTTCCTGGGCACAATCAGTCCTTGACTGATACACTAACCTCAAGCTGCTTATAAAGTGACTCGGTTCAGGTTCATTGAAAGGAAGATTATATCACATAAACCAAACTATTCTACAGGGTAGGTGTGTGAAATCAATGAGTCACTTAGATTTTATAGCCAACCTCATCACAACGAGCAGATGACCTTGTGCTTTTCACGTCCCAAGGATCAAAAGTTTACACTTCTTAACGTTTTTCTTCCTTAATCTCCCAGCTCAGCCTTGTCATCCCCTTTTTTTTTATATACTTTTTTTGCCAGTTACAGCAGGGAGATTACGAGTGAGATCAATGTGCCTGTTAGGAGATGGGATCCACACTGATCTTCAGCCACGCAGCACCTGTGCCTTGCCTTCTAAAATCCTTCCACTATGAGCAGAAAACTGCTCCTGCATGTTGGATTTTCCCCCTTATTGCTGCTCCAGTGTTGCTCTTTCCTACCCCTGCATCCCGTTCTCAGACTGATCCTGGAGCAGCTTCCAATCTTTGCTTCCAGCCTTTAAAAACCAAAAACTCATGGCAGCAAGAATCGGGTCCAACATTAAATGGCAGCAAAACAGAGTTTTGTGGCTGTCCAAAAGATCCAACCTGATTAATTAGGCCTGCCTAAATCAGAGCAAGGACAGCAGCTCTTAGTGTAACTTTATTTCCAGTACTCCTCTTCAGAGTGTGATTCACAGCTACCCTGGGAGGGCACAGGGCATTGTGGTGAACATATTCTGACCAGAGAGTGCCTGATGCAGAGCTTAAAGGGTTATTTGCACATGGAATGATTACATTATTTCCAGTAAAATATTCTATTTCCTGATTGTTTTTTGTCCTACTGCAGGCATTCATTATGGACGGACACATACATTGCTGCAAGAAGAACATAACCCACAAATACGAGCTGTTTGTCTCACAGGGAGCAGTGTCCTATCCAGACAGACCGTGAGGACTTCAAAAATTCAAAAACAAAATCAAAATTTTAAGTCACGCTTTGAAGCAAACCTTTCCAACCTAGCAGTCAGGCTGCAGTTCCAAATTCCTGGAATAATCCAAAATCGCCACGCTGTTCATGATTCAGATCAGGAACTTAAAACCTGAATATTGAGTATCCCAACCCTGTGAGCCCCAACTGCTGGGTGTTTCTGCTGCTGTTTCTGTGCTCCCCATGAATATTTCAATTTAAAACAAACAAAACACAAAGAAAATATTCTGACTGTGAATGGCCCGAGTGTCATTCTGCTGTTGAACAGGTAAATTTCTCGGAGTTCATATTCCACAGCACGGGAAAGTTATTTTCCCACCCACAAAATCTAATGCTATGATGTATTATACCACCTAATCACTGCTTTTAGCTGAGCCAAATGTGATGAACGCTGAAACAAGTGCAGCACCTTATTTGTTTCGTCTTGCTTGCAGAAAGGTTTATAAAAATTCATGTCAGGACAAGGATTTAGTGTTCTTCCTATGAACATCTGCAACCACATCCCCTGCAAGAGCTGACACATCTCCTTACACTGATAGCTTTGCTCCCAATCGTTCTGATTTTCAGCCCTTCAGCAGCTTATAAACCTGACCCATGACAAGGGGTTTTTGCATCAGATGGAGGATTTCCGTCCCAATTCATGAGTGTCTGCCCGTTCACTTACAGGATAAAGACACTCTCAGTTTCCTCTTCTTACGCAAGTATTAACTCTTTGCCACCTTGGAAATATTTTTCTCCCTGAAAATTACTCAGTTTCAAAGCAAAGTAAATTTATGCATGTGAAAAACTCATGTCTCAAAATCATACATATCACAAAACACGTAGATGGAAAGCAAAAGATCCTTAAAGACGAAAAACTGTGTTAAATCCTGCAGGTTCTGCCACTAGTTTGGGAGTAGCTCAAAGCACTACTCTGACTCAGCAATGCCAGCCCTCTACCAAGGAGGAATGGTTCAGTGTAAGTAATAAAACTAAAACTACACTTCCAGTCTTGCAACAGACCAGAATTTACACTTTTTAAAGTCAATGCCTCCTGCTGAGTTATATTTATCCTGCAAACATGAAAGAGAACTTCAAGAATACAAAAAAACTCTTTCTATAATTTAGAGTAGTTTAAGAAAAAAACAAACAAAAAATCCCAATCCAAATTTGCTCTCCAGAGATATTTAAAAGTATCATTTTTTTTTTCTTTTTTCATAAAACCAGAGGATTGTTCTGCTGAAGAGACCTCTAAATTGCCGCAGGACCTGCAGCACTGAGCCACAGGATGCAGAGAAGTCTCCCCTCATTGGAACTCATGACAGAAATGCAGCAGCCCAGCAAGACACACAGACAGAGCAGGGCCAGGCAAGCAGCAAGGCAGGGACAACTGGGACTGGCAGAGACTGCAGCCTCAGGCCTGGCAGCATCCCTGCCTCCTGCCAACACCAACGAGGCACAAACTGGGAGCTATTCATTCCTGCTTTTAAAATATCTAATTTTGACAACCCGAAGCCAGCGCTTCGGTTTTGGTATTCCGATTTTCAGCGGGCACACTGCTCCCTTCTCAGAGTAAAAAATCTAAATATAAAAGAAATCTGTTGTGTGGTACAATAGAGGCGGATCTACCTCCTCAGCAGAACTGCAACCACTTCAAAAATATGGAGCATTTGCATATGAATATTTTCAATGGAAATTAAGCACCTTTTGAGTGTCTACATATAGCACAGTAGTACAAATTAACTCATACCACTGTTCATGTGGATTTGTGAAAATGAGGGAGATTTAACAGAACAGTCTGTGAAAAAACAGTCCAGAAAGATTCCCGTAAAAAATTAAGATATTTATTGTCATAAATGATGATTGTACTCCTCTGTAAGAAATGCAGAAGGATATATTCCTTTTTTTAATAATTGGGCATGCATCAGCTCCCTCCACTGACTGAGACAAGAAGAGGTGGCACTGCTGACCTCAGACTTCAGTCACAGACTGACTTAAACGCACCACAGCAGCTAAAGAACACACACACACGGCTGAAATAGCCTTTGGAAAAACATTTCAGCATATGGAGTTTGTCTGGCCACTGCAGAGGGTGCCAGTGGCAGCAGCACAGAGTGTTCTGGACAAACTGAGTAGCAGCTCTGACCCTGGCGTGAACTGGACAGTGAGAATGCCCCCCGCTGCCCCAAAGATGTGGCAATTGGCCTTTTCTTCCCTGCTTTTATTCATCAAAAGGAGAAAAGGGCTAAAACAAAAGCCCAGGTTGTGGTGCCCCATATATGAGCCACAGGTAATCAGCAGATCTGTGGCTGTCCCAGGACTCTGGATCTGTTTTCCCACTTCTCCTTCAGTCTCAGAGGGTTGGTGCTGGGCTGGCACTGAGGGCAAGGCAAAGGCAGCAGAGGAATAAACCAGAATGAACCACTGGCACGGCACTGGCTCCACTTTCCTCACTTTCCTCCACACTTTTCCTCACTTTTCTCCACACTTTCCTCACGGGAAAAATGAGTAGACCCCCTCTGACCCCCTGCATGCCCCAAAGGCTGAGCCCAGGCATGAGGCATCACCAGGAGCAGCTTCTCCTCTCTCCTTCCTCCCTCTGCAGGGAAAGCCAAAGCCCACACACATCTCCACCTTCCACCTTCAGCTGAAACATCCCCACTGGCCTGAAACCCTTGGGACATCCCAGATGTGAGGGTGCATGAGCGTGACCGCACAGACCAGTGGTGACACCAACAGCACAGCCCTCACAGCCACGGCTCTGGGCACAGGGGTTTCGAATTTGGGGTTTTGTAGTAGTGCCATCAGATCCCGGGGGAAAAATAAATGAGTAGTGGCAAAATAAAGGCAAAAATGTATCGAAAGTCTTTCTGAGATTCAAACAGATCCCCTGCAGGAATCCTCAGTGATCCGCACTGCCCGGGGTGTGGGGCTGAGGTAGCTTGGCCAGCGATGGAGGAGTTTGGGGACAAAATTAACAAAGCCCCAAAGCCTTGAAGCCCCAGAAACACACTGCTGCAACGACAACAAAAGGCATTTGTTACATAAAATCATTTTTCCTTCTCTTTAAACAGAACAGGGGAAGGAAGGATTAAAATATAACCCAAATGGCCTAAAACATAGCTCATACTTCCAGCGCTCATTACTGGAATTATACATTTCATGTCTCACTGAGGAGTACGAGAGATGGAATTTTTTTCCTACTTCCTGCAAAACAACATTTGCTTATTCAACTGCCTTTTAGCAATGGGTATAATCATAATCCCAAGTGACATATGCAGCGAGAGCAACTGACTACTCAGCCTCTCTCCAGCACTTTATTTCTAGGGATGCTGTGTTTAATTAGCTCCAGAGTAGTCAGAGGAGCAAACAGGTCACCTCTGTGTCAAACCTCCCAGTAGCCATCTTCCCTGTCACCACCCCCATTGCCTTCATTTATTTGGACGTTTTGCATATTAAAAGTAAGGTCATTAGTGTCAGATAGTTGGGGGTTTTTTTCCCCTCTGTCTGTGTGTGTGTTGTGTTCTTGAATAACTCTGCTTTGGGAAAGGGAGTGAATCCCAGCATGCAGAACCTTGATGGAGGGAACATATCACACAAATTCTACAGTCAAGCTGACACAACCAGAATCTTTTGAACAGATGATGGCATAAATGTTCCAAAACACTGAGGGCTGGGAAGCGGTAGGAGGTTTACCTTTGTCTGGAATCCAAAATTTGTAGTTACCCAAAGCCTCCCACTTAACCAGCTCCTCTTCTTTTACTTTTTTTTTCCTTCTGCAGATAGACATCATCTTTATCACATCCTCTCCTCTGACCCTGGACTCGAATTCCAGCAGTGCCACGAGTCTGCACCGAAATCTATAGTCCCTAAAGCAGACCTGCCACAAAAGCTGAGTCCCAGGGAAGCACATCCAGAGGCAATTATGTGCAGAATTCTGCTCTTTGATGCTCTGCCTGAAACAGAACAGGCAGGCAGGCAGAGTACAGGGACAGGATGCATTTACAAACTCAGGCTGTGCACAAGGCACAGAGCTGATGGCTTCCGTGGGGAGCAGTCTGTAATCGCTGGTACTGGGGCAAGGCCCAAGTGACTCCAGTCCAATCTGGAACATCACCAGGGTCACCCCTCCTTGCCCAGTTTTCCAATTTAGACTGAAATCCTTTTGGCAATCCTCCTCTATGGTGGGGATCCACCTGCAAAGCTCTTGCTGGTTTTGAAATCAGTTGGTGCTCTTGAAAGAAAAGCAATGTTTTGTAACGCTTGCAAGTCACCAATGTCTTTTTCAGTTTCGGTATTTTTTGATCACCCTACAGACCATGATAGGCAGACCCCACACGTCACAGTTTTGCATGGAATGTCTGTGATTTCCCTACTGATATTTCACACAGAAGGCAAGTTTGTTAAGTATTTATAAAAACGGCTGAGAAAGAGATGCAAACATTTCCTTTTTTTAAATGGGTTTTGAGGTTTGGCAGTCTTATTTCAAAATTTATCAGCTACTCTGCTTCATTCTTAGTTGAAAGTAATTGTAGCAGTGACTCCCATGGAGGCAAAGGCCAAACTCAATACATTTACATTTACAGGCACCTCCCCAAACTTTCCGAATGCCAGTGGTTGAAGTTGTGATATTTTAAACATAAAATGCATACTGTTTACAGGCTTAGCGAGGTCAAACAGTTTCAGCAGTTGTTCAATGCTTCTGAGCCTCAGCCACAACCAGAAACATTGCTCAGTATTTCAGTCTTGCTATTCCCAACATTTCAGAGATGCTGTTTTACATCATGTATTTAACCTTCCACTCGGCAAATGATTCATCACTTGGCCGGCCCATTAATAAAAAGTATTAAAAAACCAATAAATTCCACTTCTTCCTGTTTTATTTAGAAACAGTCCATCAGGAATTTTTTTTTTCTTTAAGGAGTGAAATTAAAAATAAGGCATGCATTGTACTAACCTGAATATGAACCTTTCCTTTTTTATTGTGGTGTGCTTGCATCTCAAGCTACAACTGGCATCAAAATCTGTGCAGTCATACTTCCTAAAGAGATAGCCAAAAGCAGTAGGTTTAAAATTAAACAAGATAAATTTATGTATTTGCGTTCAAGTCACTGGAGAGATGAAGATTTATTTCGGAGGAGGAACAGGAACTGCAGAATTAGTTCTACAGTGCAAATTGTCCTTCCAGCCCAATTGAAATTACCATTTTTATGGATTTTTTTTTCCTTTTTTGCCTGATTTTCAGGTACAGGGAAGTTTTGTCCAAAAGCTGAGCAACTGGCAGTCATTTGTCACTGTTGGCTGCCTTCAGAGGACTCACATGGTGGGTGCAGCAGCCAAATCATTAAAGCAGGACCTAGGATGCCAGTGCTGTCTTCCTGGATGTTCCAGAATGATTTGCAGGGCACAGACACCTCTCACATCTGCCAGAATTCCCCACGGAGCTGTGGTGAAGTCTGGTCTAGAAAGAGACACGAGCAATCGGGCAGAGATTGCAAGAGCACTCAGAGACAGGGGCTCTCACCCTCTGCCCTAACCCATACCCAGCCAGGTAAAGAAAATATCAAACAGGGGCTGAGTAGAGGGAAGAAAATCAGCATTTGTCTCGGTCAATTATTTATACAAGGTTCACATTTCATTTCGTTAGGGTCTGGCTGTTTCCCTCTCTCACATCCACGTGAAATTATTTTATTTACCACTCAACTGATCCTAGAAAAGCATTTCTCTCATAACCTAAAGCCCTGCCACTCGCCCCTGATTGTTCAAAACTGGTTTAAATTCCATTTAAACTTGTTTAACATTTAAACTTTTAACCAGCAATTCTGGGTTTCTTGTCCTGCATGCCTACACAGTGCCTCACACAACAACCCATGGGCCCGAGGCTGGGACTCTCAGCAGTGCTGAAATTTTAAGAGAACGGAACAGAGTCCTTTTTAATTATTCCACTGAACCATCTCTCACAATCAGCGATGAAGGATAATAATGATTTCATAGAATCATCTCTTCCAATCAGACACGTTTCAAATATAGCTCCAGCCGAGATCCAGATCAGGGGACTTGCATTTTTATCTTCTATACAGATGTGGCAATCACAAACCACTGCGATCACGTAGCCTGACTTTCAAAACAAAAACTACCTGCTGCTCATTCCCACATCAATGACACCTACCCAAAACTTCATGCAGTAAATAATAGCAATTTTCCAGTGGATTATTGACCTCAGCACATCAGGGTGGGATAGAACACTGGCCAAGAAAGCGAAGACATTATATTCCGAAACATAATAATAAAAGCATCTGAGAGCTCTAAGCCTTTGTTACAATGTCGTACTTTCCCAAATGGAAAAGAGAGAATACTTTTAAAAATATGCATTTCACTCTTTTAATTTTCTTTCCCTTTTAGACTGACTTGTCTCAGCCCGTTTGCACTGGAAAATAAATAGATGAATAAAGCTTGATGAGGCAAGGATTCCTGCAGAGACAAGGTGATTATGAAAAAAGTCGAGTGAAGAAAAAACAGAATCAAAAGAGATTAAAGTAATTACTTCAACTAAACTGTCCAAATCATATTAAGGCCTGATCCTACAACTTCTCACCCACAGTAGGTTTCTGTGCTTTTACACCACTTGAAGGCATCCAAAAGATGGTGGATTGAGGCGTTTAGAAGATTTCTTCTGTTATCCCCATGGTGGATATCTGGAAATGAAAGTGAGACAACTAGGAGCATCAGTATCACACTTCAATATCTTTATCTATAGGACAAAACTTAATTTTTTTTGCATTTTAATGGTACTTATTCATTAATACTTTTGAGATATATATATATATATTTATAAATAGTGAACCAATGCTGTTTCTTTCTTTTTTTGTCGGCAAGATACCACGAACAAGTTACTTTCGCCATGCACATGTTACAGCAGATGGTGAATATTAACATCCCTACACTCCTCACAGTGAGAGTAAGCAAAGTCATGTGTACATCAAAATGTGGTTTGCATTAAATGTAATGAAAAAGGCTGCTCAATCAATCTTCCATCCCTTTTGAGCAGTGGAAAATATCGGCTTCCATCCAGTAATGCGAACAACGCACTGCTTTGGGGTTCTGCATTGTTAAAGTGAAGGGAAAAGAAGTGCAGTGAACTCCTTCACACAGAACAAAAATTACCATTAAACAGAATAATACTGTGTGTGAACTCAGGGCAACATCCCCAAAAGTTCAAGTAGGTGCCCTGAAACTCATTGTTAAAGAAAACCAGAAATGCTAATATTGCCCATAAGTTCTGGAAACTTTTTTTTTTTTTTAAATACCCTGCTAATATGGCTTTTTAATATCAAGGTCTGCTTGAGGCATGTGAATGATCTTTATACTTGGTATTTTATTAATGCAAAAGCTCTTGGAGGGGTAAAAGTGTTTTGAAGTGGGGTGCTATTTTCATAAAATATAGATCCAGCTAATAAGTCTAGACAAATCCTTTCTCCTGTTCCATATCTAACATTGTCATGGGGGTAGAAGCAGAGGATAAACTCAGACAAACTTTAATCCACAGCCAAAACCATGGCCCAAACAGGGGCAACCACGATGATGCTGCAGTGACTCCTCACAGGTTCCAGGAGGTCTCTGTGCTCCTCCCTTAAATACACCACAGAACTTCACCAAAGGATCATTGAAACAATGTGAAAATGATATTTTAGTATAACAGTACCTTTTCCTTAAGAAGGAGATTAAATTGTCTGAAATTTAAGCAATTAAGAGGAATGGCTGCTTCCTCATCTTTAAGGTTTCAGCACATCATAGACATACTGGATATTAATCTTGGAGACTTAATTCTTACCTTGTTTACCACAAAAAAAAAACCATAGGCAACTTCACTTGGATTCCTACCAAGGGTATCAAATTCATTTCCAGTTATCATCTTTGCAGGTCTCCAATGTCTTGCAGCATGAGAGACTGGGTCCAAAACAAAAGCAGTATTCACCTAGTCCTGGAAGCAGAGCTGGTATATGGAGACCAGACTGTTTTATTCTATACAAATGCACCCTCCTGGGCTGCCACCAGCTTCTTGAGGTGTGTCTCTCGTGTGAAATATGGCCATTATAAATATATCCTTTCCCAAGGACTAGGGGCAGTCCATAAGCCAGGTATTTGCCAGTGTGGATGCCAAAATTAGACCTGGCAAGACACAGCATTTTGGCTGAATTTCCGGTTGGACTTCATAAGCTGCTCTGCACCCATCATGTTGAGGAGACTGGTACACATTTTACACCCAGGAAAGTCCAGTAAGGACCTCCTGACACTCTTTCATCTGGCTGTGCAGGGGGACAGGGAGCATTCCTGATGAAAATATCCCAGAACTGGTTCCTGATGCCCACAGACACGGGGAACACTGCTGCAGGTCCCAAACTGAACCCACCACAAAATTCCACTGACCCTTATAAACCTCCATCAGTGCAGTGTGATGTGGTTCAGTGCGTTTCTTTTCCCAAAAACAAAACAAAACAAAAAAAAAGAGGAAAGTTTGGTAGAAAGAGCCTATGACAGTTAACAGCTCAGAAAACTGGTAACAACAAAGGGCTTTGTACTTTTATTGGCTCAACGAACAAAAGATTCCCTCTAAGTTCCATGGGAGCTCTGGGTTATCAGTCCAGAGCTGAATTAAATGAGTGATTGGGAGCTGTTACCATCTGCTGAGTGTGTGGTGGCTCATGCAATATGAGTTAATACACCTCAGCAGACAGATGGGCACAAATGTGCAGGCCTTAGTCATTCAACACCCTTGTCAGCAACCCCAACAGAGAGATCAGGAATGTGGACTGCAGAGGAGTGAACTCCTTCCTTTTCCCCTCATAAAGGCCCCTCCATCATGTTCTTGGCCTTTTCCAACTATGTTTTTACAACTGTTTCCTCTGTTATATATTTACTGTGGTTAACAAAAGCATTGTTCTTCCCAGGTGCTGCCAATCTTTCTCTTGCTCTAAAATAAAATTTGTAAAAGAACCAAACCAAGCCAACATTTCTGTTCATGATTTCAGGTGTTAAAACCCACACAGTTTTGGTTTTTTTTTCATGGACTGACTGTCTCAGCAGTTAAATGATGATGTGGGAAAACGCTGCCATAAATCATATCAATTATGATTTAACACCTTCTCTTTTCCTTCTTTGCTCCTGCCCAGCACAGAATTCCAGGCCTGAAGTCACTGATTTTTCCCACGAAACAAAAAAAACTCCAATCAGTACTGACAAGGAAACTCTTGTTTAATGGACAATTGCACTGAAAATAAGTCCATTTCTTGTAAAGACTGCTTCAATGTAAGGAATATTATCTATCTCACTGGAAAAATTAATGTTCCTTTGCAGTTTCACACGGAATAATGCCCTCCCACTTGCTGCACACAACTATTGCACTGCTGCACGGTTGCTGGGGGCAGCTGCAGGTTTGCTGCAGTGGGAGAGGTAACGTGGGGCCAGGCAGAGCTGCTGGCTGTGCCTGGGGACAAACCCTGACCCTGCCGTGTGCCCCAGAGCCTGCACAGGGGCAGGACACAGGCTGGGTTATGGTTCCTGAGCCCACGGGGGGGGGTCTTCATTCCAGATAATTCAATTTATCAACATCTCACTGAGTGCTGAGGGGTCTCACAAAGAGTAAGGCACGCCGTGCGAGGTGCAAGGAGGGCAGCAGCTCTCCTTGAATGCAGCAGCAGATTCCTGTGTTGTACAGAGAAACCAGAGACACGGCGCTAAACACACAGAAAGCTTGCAAAAAGAGCACCAAAAAAAAAAGAGCAATGCCTTCTCTGTTCTTGATGAGGGTTTCCATTGTCATTAAAGGTTTAGACCAGGAGCAATTGAAATAAATGGATTTTTTTTCCATGGGCTTCAGAGCAACCTTAAGCACTGTCGTTCTGCCTCATGAATTTACTACAGTTCTGAAAAAGCCTCAGCTGAAGCACGGCATCAACATGAAATCCAGGTAGTGCATGAAACAGAAAGGCTCCAAGATGTCAGCATTCTGCTCCAGCAGAAATGGGATCCAGGGGAAGCTGGCTGCCTGGGCAGTGGAAGTGTGGGTTAACAGAACCGTGTGTGCAACTAGCAACAACTTTGTTTGCCACAAAGGAAGAACAGCAGCTGCTCTTCTGCAGACACTTCCCGACTAAGGAGGTTGTTAAATGTCATAAAGAAAGAGAAGAACTCTTTCCCTCTGAAAATGGTCAGGTAGGCATGATAAGGGCTCCCTAAACAGCACTTTGTAAAATGCAGAAATGCCTGGCCTGTTGCAAAGCAGCCCATGAGTTCCTTCCAGTGCTTTTCTGAGCAGGACCTGGACACAAATCACACAGAGGACACCCTGAATGCGTCCTCAAAATGTGGATCCTCCGTGCGATCCACTTCACACCAGCTCCCTCACTATTCCAGCTCACTCAGTAGCTCTGTCCTCCTACTTTTCATGTTCCTCAGCAGCTTCTGCCAATCCCCTCACAGATTTCTACCTTGCTTTTACAACTCTGACTGTTGCTTTGAGCCCTGTCTGTCTAGCTACTCCTCATAGGAAGTGCTTTGCATTATCTTTCAGCAAGCACTCAAATATTTTGATTTATCCTCGAAAGGCACTACAGAACTCCTCCTAAAATTATGCAGATAAATATATATAACAACCTTGAGTTTCCTTGCTCTGCTCATTGTGTCCAGCAAGCTAAATCTTTCCAATTTTAATATCTTGTTCCTGTTTTTTCAGTGCTTGCTGCAAGCTGGGGTGTTGTTTAAAGTACTCAGTGTGCAATGGGCCTGACTGGATCCAGTGGGGCCCAAACATTTAGCACCACCTAGGTCTAAGCATCCTTCATGTGTATATTCAGTACATCAACAAAAGTTTTCATTTGCTTTTATCCCAAGATATTTCTGCAGAACAGAGGTCTGCATCTGTCTATTGTGTTGATGGGATCCAAGAATAAAGTCTAATTTTAGTAGTTCAAGATAACAAGACAGAAATCAGCCAAAGCTGAATAAGAAGCTGAGTGGAAGATACAAGAAAAAAAAAAAAAAAAAGAAAAAGATTCAGAAAGGAAAATCACATGAATCAGATCTATTTATTATTTCAGCAGCTGCCTGCAATTTACCACCATGAATAACAACCCAATCACAAAATCTAAGCAGTGAAGATTTTTTTATTAAATAGTACCTGTCACAAGGTACTGAATATTATTCTATTACAATTAATTGCCCATATAAGACTTTATAAAGCCCCTCTATAGACATTGACCATTCTGGCGACAGAGGAGCAGTGGAATTGAAAGATAACGTTTATATAATGATAATTCATTATATCAATACATAGATTAATACATCTAAATGCCCAATCTTCATAAGGAAGGAAAATTTTTGGTTTGGTTTTTGGGGTTGGTTTTTTTGTTGTTTTTTTTTTGTCAGGGGCTACATCCCGATGAAACTCCAGCACCAGACTAAGCTGGGAAATGAGAGATAAACCAAGATAAAGTAGAGAGAGTATGATCTGACAAATTGTTTTCTTTCTGCAGGGAAAAGCAGACCAAGTCAACACAGTTCCTGGTTTGGTCTGCTTTTTAAACTCATGGCTTCAACATGTAAACAAGCCACAGCAGAGGGAAAACACAAAACTTTTATTGCGAGACAATGGACTTATTCTTCATCTCTTGTTTTTCTCCTTTTAAACTTCATCTAAATCATGAACTGGCTTCTTCCCTTTTTTCTATTTCTTGTATTCCTGCTTTTTCAAGGGCATTAATATTCAGAGTAGCTGATCTGCTCTTCTGTCTTGCAGTGGGATTTCAGCAGTGGCTGCTGGGCCACGCTCCTGCTGCCCTTTTTTTAAATCACACACGGCTCAAAATTCCCACCTCCCGTGGTGACCTCCCAGGGCAGTGAGGAGCGTGCATTAAATTGGTCTGTTTGCCTCTCCCAGTTTTCCATATGTCATCAACCAGCACTTCTTATAGATTCCTGTGCTGTGCCATTGGCAGGCAGGGAGGTGACCTGTTCCTTTCCTTCTTGAAGTGTTTTTAAATGAAGTTTTTTGTCCAAGGGCATGAGTGGGATTGCAGGTCCAGGAGCCTCCTCATTTCCTGGCTCTGTTTCTCTGCAGGGCCTGTGTCCTGAGCCTCGAAGATGAGTCTTAGTGCCCATAAGCTGATGGACACTCATCAGCTAATAGAATTTGAGGACAGAATATACATGTATTCCTGAAATACATTGTGAATCTAATCTCCATATATGCCTCTTACAGCTTTCAGCATCTGCTCTGTTGACTGACACTTTCCCCAATGCTGTGTGCTTCCCCCACAAATCCCTGACTAGGTTATTAATGCAGAAGTGAAGCTGGTGTCTTTTAGTGCTGATTGTGTGCTTTTAAAGGCTGCTTCTACAAAGGAATGTTGTTTTGTCTTTTAAGACCACTTGTTTGCCAAGAGGATTTGGGGGTTTTCCCTCGTCTGAAAACAGAAACCCATCCCTTTTCCTGACTCCAGTCATTTTCGCCACTGCAAAGTGCTTCCAAGAAAATCCTGACCTCACCCAGCACACAGAAAAATTACCTTGACTCCAGCATGGTCAGGGTTTCAGGCGTGCTCTCCAGATTATTTGTGACATGACTGTTTTGCAGGCAGTAATTGGATCAGCACCCACGTTGGATAAGCATTAACCACATTAGTTATGTTTGCAATCCATATTAATTCTTATAAAAGAGACATGGCGTCAACAAAAAATAACCTGTTTGTGGAAAAGGAGCCAAGAACATGATTCAGAAAATCCCCTGCCCAGCAGAAGATTTTCCTTTGCTGGTTACTTACATTTAGGGCCTGCTGCCAATGCATACAGACCTTCTTATAGGGCATTTTTTGACTGATTCTTTACATTCCCTAATGTCCAGAAAAGGCGATTTTTAAAGAAGATATTTTGCAACTAGTTTCTGCTTTGCCTTTCTTGGTGGGTAGGACATACCTCCTGGTGTCTTTTCTTTGTCATTCTACTTCTGAAAGTGATGGCATGTTTACCTTATCTATATATATAGATAGATATCTATCTATATAGAGATAGATATATCTCAAAATATCTATATATAGATATATCAGTAGATATAAATTCTATCAATCTGTATCTATATTTAGATGTATTCTAAATCTATAAAATCTATTTTTACAGGGTGAAAAACAAATGCAGCTGTAATAACAAGGGAATTGTCCCATGAGAATCAGTGAAGAAAATATGTAAACAATCCGAGAATAGAGAGATTTGATGGACAAATAGAATTCCTTTTACTAACCAAGAGGATAATTAACAGGAAAGCTATTAGACAATTAGAATTTGCCCTGGAGGTTTGTAAAAACTGCATAAAAGACAGCATGAGGCCATACTAAAAAGCCTTCTGAAGATTTTCACTGTGTCACTCTGTGTGTCACAACCATCTCTACAACGACAGAGGAGAGAGCTGAGATTAACTGGCTTGGACAGAGGCTGTGCCAGCCCTGGCTCTGCCCAGCCTGGCCAGCACATGTCAAATCAAGGCAGAGCTGGTCACTGAGCCACAGGGCAGCTGCTCTGCTCTCCCATCCCGTTTCACACAGATTAACAACCCAGGTTTGCTACTGTGCCTGTTGGGAGGTCTATATTCACTAAAGGGCAGCTTAAATAACGTTGGTTTAAACATCTGGCTTCCTGGCTCGTGAGTTCGGCAAAAGGCGTCTTCATTAGGTGATCTAAGAGCAAAGCCACGTTCCACAGAAATGAGGAATTTGACATAAAATCCAGAGAACACTTAGGAGCTAGGGGGTAAAATAAAGCAAGCTGTACTACCAGAAACTTTTCTTTATGTGTGTTGGAAAATTCTTCTCTCAAGAAGCCTTTTTATTCGCTTTTTTTGGCAATTTTCACAACAGAGAAATGCAAGATTTGAAGCTGTGCACGTGCACAGGGCAGATCAGATGCTCGGCTGGTGCAAATCCCTGACATCAGCAGAGCTGTGCTGACCCACCCCAGCTAGAATCCCCATAGGGGTGGGCTCCCAGTGCTGGAGTCAGTCCCACTGAGGTTCCTGTGCATTCACCTCAGCCCCTCCTGAGCCCTTGCACGAGTGTGATGATGGCCAGACCACTCACGACCTTTGAGCCTAAAAATTCCGTGGGATTTAAACAGGTTTACGCACTCACAGAAACAAAAGAGGGGTAAAACAACTTGTTCTCTTTGAGCTCAGACACTGGTAACCACTTAGGGCTTAAGGAGAATCTTCTCCTCCAAGCCAGTTTATTCTGTAAGACATTTTATCGTGAGCTTCCCTGACATCCATGGGGGTGGCAAGCCCTGAAGGAGGGATTACAAACTCACTAGACCTTCAAGTATGACCTAAAATGACAATTCCAACATTTCTATCAAATCTTGAGTGGTGCAGAGCATGAAAAGTGTACAATTACCTCTCTTCCAGTCATTTATTCTTTCTAATGGATCCTGGGGATAATGAACACTTTAGCTTCTGTTTATAATGGTTAAATGTTCTACAATAATGCTCCTCACTAAGAAAACATCGTTTTAACTATGTAAGAGATAAAAAATAACTAGAGAAATATTGTGACAGATGGTGCTGTTCATGCTGCCTTAACATTTGGGCATGTTCAGTCTAATGTTTCTTTCATTCTCCTGATTCAGAACAGAAAATCCAATTAAATTAAGCATGTCGTAGCATTTCTGACTTTTTTTTTGGTCTTGTTTTGTTCCTTCATTTGCTGATGAAACCAGTCTGAATTTAATGCTCAGTTTAGATGAGGAATACAAGGCCAGGGGAGTCATTTACTCCGAGCAGACGTTCTGAAGACTTTTCTGTGAACTGCTGCAGAGGGCCAGCACGTACTTCAGGCTCTGTGTTTGTTCAGCCCTCTCTACCTCTTGAGGAAACGCAGCGAGTTGTGCCAAATGTGTGATGATTTCACTTAGGGAATGGAGCAAAAATTTCCCTGGGGGATAGGGAGCTACACGACACTGGATTTACATAATGTTTTCCTGTGGTTTTCCCCAGTTTGGAGGTCTTATGGAAGGTACAGTAGTGATGATGGCTTGTGTCCCAAACTTCTGTTCAAGCTGAGTCAAGCACAGGCAGACTCAGGTGTACCATCCTGTATGTTCTGACCATGTCTGTCACAGGATTTTAACTGCCATGAACTGTAATTGCTTCCATCAGCCTTAAAATATTCCCTTCTCTTTTTCTCTTTTCCAACCAATTTTATGTTTCTGGTGGAGGAAGGAGGGCACATCCCAAAAGCTAAAAAATATGCAATCTGAAGAAAGCTAAAAGTATATGATCCCCTTCATATTAATATGAAATTATTTCAAGTGAATACAAGCTGCTTTCATCCCTCTCCTCCTCTCTAAATTTTGCAGGTTTTCATTTTTCTTCCCTATATTGCCTTTGAAGGAAGAGGTAGCTTATTTTTAAGATTATGTAGGTGATTTGTTTGTGGCCTTGTCTGCCTGTTGCATGGGTTCCTTTCCCGGTGATTTGGCAGGACTGAGTTTCTCCAGCAGGTGAGGTTAATGATTTTTGGCTAATGAAAGGAATGATGAGGCTAATGAAAGGAAGAGTGGTGCACAGAGAGTCACAAAAGGGCAGGCACAAAGGGTCCCAGGGCTAAGGGGTGTCTCAGAGGAGTCAAGGGAAGTTGACCATCCTGCCCTCCTGCAGGGAAATCTCACAGAATCACAAAACTGGGAATTCTTCTGGCTGCCAGGGCACACCGTTAAGTCATATTTAACCTGCCATGAACACAAACCCCCCCAAGGTTTGCAGGGGGAAGACAAGAATTTCTCTCTGCCCCGAACTAGAGAGAAGTCCTCAGCACTGTACCTGCAGAAACCCCAAATTCCTCTCTCTCTTTTGGCAGAGCTGCAGCCAAAAAAGCTGCTGCCACTCCGCTCTGCCTGTGAATTCTCAATTAATACCAGATCAGAGAGAATTCTCAGCCGGGCTGCAAAGCTGAAACCCCTGTTTATCGCTGCTGCTCCTCGGTGCCCTGGCTGTCCATCAGCAGCCCAGGGAGCACTCCTGGGGCAAGGGCAAGCAGCTCTTCTACTGCTCTGGACAGTACTTGAGACACAGAGCTGGAAACTCACAGCAGCCCCTGTTCTGCCAAAGGCTTGTCAGTTTGCTGTAAAATTGACAACAGCTGAAAAAATGTTCTCACTCCACAGTGCTTATCCTCTCCTGCATCTCTGGCTTCAGGAGCAAAGACAGTGTGAGACTGGTACCCTAATATCTGGTCTTTATATAATTACCTTTCTGGGCAGCGTGTGCACCTTTCTGTGACTCACCCAACCACTCACACATTTTTCATCAATAAAATTTCTCTTTTCAGCCTGAGAGAGTATTTCGCACGAGCAGAATTAATCAGCCTGGTCCTGCTCTTGTGGTCATGGGGAGCTTCAAGCTCTTGCACAGATTTCATGCACTGTACAGAAGCTTCATTATGAAAAAAAACAATGAGAGACAGCACGCAGCTAAAACTCCTTTAAAGAAGTTAAGAGAGCTTACAGGCAGCAGTACCTTCCACTACCTGCTGTGCATGCTGCCAAACATGATTTTCTCAAAGCAGAAAAGCAGATCGTTCCTTCTCTGAGCCTTTCGCTTTTAGAGGTCCATCATATTTTTCAACCAGGCTTCCCAATGGCTTTATGTGCCAAACAAGTCAGCACCAATGATGTCAACCTCCCCACGAAGGAGGTCTGGGATTGTGCAAAATGCCAAGGATTTTCTGGCAAGCAAAAGTAATGGGGGACTGGGAGGAAGGGAGGAAGGGATATTTTCCCTGAAGACCCAGTCAGGAGTATAGCTCTGCTTCTTTTTTAATGGATTTCCTTTGTGGTTGCTCAGAGGTTTTGAAATCTAAAGCTTAATTATTACAAATACTGATGCAGTGCACACCTCTGTGAGAAACAATCGTCAAAGCCAACGGCTTCTGCTGCCAATTTATTCCAAACATGAGGTGAAATAGACCCTCACAAGTCTGAGTGATTGTCTCTTTGAAAGGGGTTCTTAAAAAAAATAGAAGCCGGGCTCGTGGTGAGTCTCATTATTTACCCTGGGCTACAACATCTGAAGGTAGATTTTGTATCTGGCTGCTGTCACAGCGAGTGAAGTCAAAACATCCTGCTCCAGCTTTTGTTTACGTACTGCAACCAGCTCCCCAACCCCGTGTGCAACTTGAAACACGGCTTAAATAATCCTGCTTAGATCTGTGCTCCCTGACATGCTCCTCTTTGTCTAAGATGGACCACGGCAGTGATCTGAGCTGACAGAAAGCATTAGGTTTGCAAACGACGCTCCAAAAAAAGCAGGAGGAAATACTTATTTAGGAAACAAAAGTACTTGGAAAATTTGCCGACAAAATGCTTCAACCACTGCCAGGGGGGTTGTGGAAGAAGGCATCTCAGATTTCACTCAGAGTTTCTGTTAGGGGGAAAAAAATCAGGTGGGGAGGACCTGAGCACTTCTGCCCTTGTCTGGCACACACTGAGCATGGTGAGGGATTGCTGGGAGGCGTGAGGAATAGAGCTGAGGTGTGCTGCAAAAAAGAAAAAACCCTCCAAGTGCTCTTTGGGGGGTGCTGCAGCATTCTGAGAGAGATTTTTCCCTGGTGCTGTCCTGTGGCTGGTGCTGTCCTCTCCCTGTACCTGACTGGGGCTCCTGGAGCTGCTCCTGAGAGGCACCCAAGTGTTACCATCAACTCAGGAAACCAAGAAGGAATCTGATATCCCAGAGATAAACTCACTGTCCTTCTAACATAAAGTTCAGTAGCCAGCTATGGTTTGATCCGCTCGCTTTTAACACATCAAGGAGCTGGGAGAGCAGCCTGCTGCAGAGGTCTCTGTGCTGGCAGCCACATTCGGCTGCTCCCACAACATTCCCGCTTGGCAAAGGCACTGAGAGGGTTTGATCCTGCTAAGTGCCAGACAGAAGGGGAGTGAGGAGTGGGGACAGACAGAGCCTGTCCTTGAACACGCCAAAGGGGTCGTTCGTTCAGTTGGTTTTTCACTCCCACCTTTCTCTCTCACCTGCAGGTGACTGATGTTCTCTCTCGCACTTCAGTTAACTGTGTGAGTACCCCGATGCCATCCTGAGGATTGTTTTTCCTGTGGGTGAGATGCGAATGAAGGATTTATTTTAAAGGGAGACAAAACCACACATATTCTATTCTGTAAAGTGCTCTTCCCATGGAAATTAAAGGCTGTATTGTTTGGACAAGGATTACTCGGGGGGGTTTTTTCCCCCTTTAAAATGTAAGATTGGAACTAGGATTTTGCTACAAAACTTGATTCTTAGCGAGAGCAAGTTCCAGTGGGAAATGCAGTCTTTCATGTTTGTAATTTGGGGATGATGTTGGTCTTTACTATGCCACAACGAGTAACACTTCAGAGAACAGAGTGAAATTTGTATGTAATATTGATAAATAGATGCTTCTCATCTCAGTCTTTGTTCCTGATTTAACATTTGCATGAAAGCCCACTGCTAACTTATTTAGCATTTTGGCCTCATAAAGAAATTGTGCTTCCTATTAAAATGCTGCTACATTTTCTTCTGAGCCTGATCATTCTCTGGTTTATTGTGCTCAGCCTCCTGTGATGAGTGTGTCCTCTTTAGCACAATGTGCAAGCAGTAATTTTAATGTACAAGGATCACTTCAGCTACTTATCCTTGAAATGAATAAAAGCTTTGTTCTTGGGCCTGGGAACTTTTTTTAAATGCTTATGTGCATGTCTAAATGTTTCCAGTATCACAGCATTCCGGTTTTATGTTCCATGCAACAATTTTAATTGGAGTAGACTTTATGTTCAATTCTAAAATTATGATGTTGGAGGGTAATAACATCGACATTATCATTTCATTATCCAGCTTAATTTCTTAAAAATAATGAGTTTGAATTTTTGCAACAAATGAGTTCTCTGAGGCCTCACTTTGAGTGAACTGAGCAGATATGTTAGTCACATTTAACAAAAGGGAAATCATTAATGAAAGTGAAGGAGGGATACTGTGCTAAGCTTAAGCTCCATCCACACAATCTTCCTGATATTTCAAACCCATTTCCATCACATTACTTAGTCCCTACTCCATGGATTCAATTCCAGCTGGTGACATTAACTGTAAAAACCTAAAAATTGTCCCCTTGTTTGCTCCAATAGATATCCACTCATGGATGGAGAAGGAGCAAAAAAAAATTTTCAGCCACCTCAAATGATTCCTTGTTGGAAGTCCCCAGGAGTTCACAAGATGTCTCTGCAGCAGGGTTAGTGCCATATTATAGGAAACATGGAAATCCATGTTAGCTAACCCATTATCATTTGCACAGACAACCTATTCTTCAACTCCAGGCTTAAAAAAAAAAATAAAATATCTTCTCATGTCTGCATGGCACTTTGATTCCTATCAATAAGTAAAAAATGCTAATTATCCAGAGTGTCTAGACACCACGTTAAAAATATAGCACTATGAGATCAGCATGGTTGAATAAATTTATTTTAGAGTTCACAAAAGCTTGCAGACAGCTTGAGCACCCTCAGACAAAAGATGAGAAAGAGTTCCATTGTCTTCTTGCCCACTGTGCATAGGACTGGAGCAATGAATTTAGAATGCTATGGAGAAAATTGAAGTTGAGCATAAGAAAAATGTTGTAATGCCAAGAATATCAAGACTGGGATTAGACTGTAAGGTTGGAGCCTTATCATCAGTTTAGGTTTTTAAGAACAGCTTGGAATGATGAATTACTCTTGACAATTCTTTAGGTATAGTTCATGCTGCCTAAGGGAGAAGAGATGGACTCAGTGATTTCTCAAGGTTTCTAGGAGAGTTTTGCGTCCCTCATCCTCTCTGGGTGATTCTACAAAACTGATACCACAAAGAAACTTAAGCTGAACTGATGTATCTCACAACCAAATCTATCCCAATCTGCCAGGCGCAGTCCCTCTAACAGGTAGGTTAAAACAAAACCAGACCCTTAGATTCTGACCTGCATCAGAGAGCTGCTAGTGAATCATCATTTTTGGTGTTAAATGGATGTTTATGGAAACGTGCCCCTACCCTACCTTGGACAAGGAAACACTGTCCTGAGTAACACCCAGCTACCAATCTGGGGTCACCGGTTAACACCCAAATATCACAGAGTCGACCAAATTTTCTTTTCAGGTTTATATCAAAGGTCATGTCAAGTATTGGGTTGTTGCAGCTCCCAGTGTGTGAATGCCTGCTGGCCCCTCAGAAAGTAAAGGAATGGATTTTGTCCCAGCTCCCACCTGGGAGCAGTGAGGGAGGCTGATCTGCACACATTAAACCATCCCATCTCTTCCAGACCCTGCTCTGGAAACCAGCGGAGCCCAGAGCTGGGGCACAGAGACTTTTTTGTGCAAGGGTTATTGCTGACAACACAAGAACAGTAAATTAGAGACAGGAGTGGAGCAAGACATTAAGGTCCCCGTGGCACAATCTTAAAAGCATTTAATATTCTGAGTTATTTCACTTTCTACTGTGGCCACATGCCATTTATAATACAGACAAAGCAATATCCAGAAAACAAATTAGGCACAATTTTTGTGCTAATTATGCTACATTCATTTATCCCTTTGTCATATTTATTTTTATATTGTGCCTTTAAAACATAAAAAGACAATAATATTAAACCACACAAATTAAATTTTAACGTTGTTTTGCTTTCTGCATTCCTCCTATTTTGCATAATAATTCCCAGATGACATTTTATCTTGTCTTCTCACTAATATTCACAGATGACAGAGTTACTTATTCCCTTGCCCAAAGCTTGGGGGACCCTTTTCAATCCTTGCACAGCAAAACCTTGAATGGGAGGTGCAGGTGTTCTGAGCGAGGGCAGGAGGAGGAATTAGAAGGTCTAATATTCTTTCACTTGTGACTGTGCAGACCAGGGGTAATGTAAACGAAGTGAAGGAATTCACCAGTTTTACAGTGATGTTTGTGCCTGTGAAGAACTGGATTGATCACCAGCATTGATACAATATTATGTGACCAGTTGATCAACCAATTCTTTCTCACTGCTGTTACGTATTTCTGAGGCAAATTAAATTCTAGATTAAAGCCACCAACCAGTCCTTGGGTCAGAATATTGTTGCAGCTATTTGCAGCTATTTTAAAAACATGTTTCATAAAGGGGCCCAAGTTGAAAATGTTGTAATTTATTTATCAATGTTCTTTAATATTTCAGGCAGTTTTGATGATCATTTTTTATTTATTTATGTATTTCAGGGTTTATTAAATATGCCCATCATCCTCTCTGGGTGATTGTACAAAAACTCATACCACAAGGAACTTGAGGTGATGTATGCTACCACCAAATCTTTCCCACTCTGTCCCAGGAACACCACGTAGTGCCCCTGTGCAATCACAACCTTCAGAACCTACCTGGGAGCAGGGAAATAACATTTTATCTGTAAGAGCTCTCATGGACCTCTTACCCAGGACTCAAAAAACTTCAGACTCTTGGATTACATTTCCCAAAGGACCTTTCTAGCAGTGAAGAACAGCAGGATGGGGAAATGCCTACTCTGGCTGGAACATTAAATCATCTTGGGCCTCACGGGCTAAGAAACACACAGGTAATTGATCCCCATCCACAGTGATGCTGAAAAAGTGCTGAGTCTCAGACCCAGCTTATCTCCTACTTGCATCTAAGAATAATCCTTGCCTTCACCTCAGAAAGTACAAGCATAATGCAAGGGTTTGTGTCAGTGTATTTGCTGTTTATCCCATAATCCTTTTTCTCCAAAAGCGATATCAAATTGAGAATCTACCATTATCCCTTATTTAGATGGACTGGCGCTGCATCTGCTCCCACAACCGCAAGTTTTGCTACTGCTTCCCTAAATATGGTTCTTTAGACACACGTGCTGAAAATTCGGTAGTCACAGAAATCAGTCTAATTAGACCAGATTAAAATTGCACTCCCAAAATTATTGCCGAGCCAAAGTTTGATGCAAAATCTCTGTTTGTTTTTTTCAT
This sequence comes from Chamaea fasciata, assembly GCF_029207755.1. NCBI lineage: Eukaryota > Metazoa > Chordata > Aves > Passeriformes > Sylviidae > Chamaea > Chamaea fasciata. The sequence continues at coordinate 6,107,455 of NW_027094107.1, forward strand.
AAGCCCCATCTCAGCACCATGAGGAATTTCACATCTGTTCACGTCAGGAAAGCAAGACTGGCAGCACATCCCTCCCTTTTTCTGAAAGTGATCTGCTTGAGACCCAGCCCAACCCACAGCAAGAATGGATGGAGAGGAATTCCAGGCAATGCCAAAGGTTCAGCCCAGCAAAGCCAAATGAGCAGAGCCTATGATATGTCCAACATTGCAACCCTGGATGCCAAAAATATCAGGTTTTCTGCTTTGACAGGTGGTGACCCTCAGGACAGCACTGCCTTTGACTTGGGGCTGTAGGAACTGCTTCCCAAATTGAGTGATAGCACTGAGAGTGTGTGTATGTGTAGTGTGTGATGTCACAGGGTGAAATATTTAAGGTTAAGGGTTTTAAGATACAGAGTAATTATATATAAATACATATGAGACAACATGGAGGGATTTGGGCATTGCCTGGGTCCTTCTTCTTCACTTTCTTCTTCCTCCTTCTTCTGGGGTTTGGGTGATCTTTTCTAATTGGCCAGTGAAAACCGCATTGAGGACACTGAGTGATCTTTAATTGGGTTATAAATAAAAATAACTTAAAAAGTCTGTGTCGTTGTGTAGTAAAACAACGTCGGGAAACAGCAGAGAAGGCAGCTGGCAGGGATGGTGTGGGGATTGGCTCATCCAACCAGCAGGCTGCAGACAGATGTTGGGCATGGGACAGGAGCCACTGCCATTGACACGTCTCACATGCCAGGCAGGGGGACAAAGTGACTCAACCTGACACGAGGAGGAAATTGTGTGTGACGTGTCCTTCGTTTCAATGAGTAACGTGTCACTTCTGGCCCAGCTCTTCATCTCAAGCATCAAATGCCGTGTGACAGGACTTACATGTCATTTCTGGGGTGCTAAAAGTCTGCTTGCATACACATAAACACACCAAGTATAATAAAAGGCACAGTGACTGTGCAGGAGGAAAGCAGAATTTCTGTACTTAAGTGGATTATTGGAGCCCCTCATCAAGATTTTCAATTTTCAAATAATACTCCTTATAACTGCTGTCCACAAGCATTAACAGTCATATTCTAGGGAGGTAATTGCCAATTCTTAATTCCTTCTTACAAGTCATTGGTTTGCTTCCAGCAGTGCTGTTTCTAACTGACTGGACTGAAACATGAATCCACATGAATGGGAACGTAAGAGATGATGAGAAACTGTGTGAGAAGAGAAACTGTGAACTGGGCAGGTCTATGGCTGTGACAACACAAGACTGGGGAGTTTGCCCTGGTCCTTTGTCAGGTGCTTCTTGCTCAACTACCTGATTACATATTGAGATTTCTTTTCCAAAAATCAAGACTCCAAATCTGACAGGAAATTGGTGTTTTACAGGGGCGACAAAATCACAGAGCTCAGAGACAGACGGAAGCATTTCATAAGGTCTTTCACAATATAATTTCTCCAAGTGAAGACTGGCCATGGGCAAAGTTATAATGATGTGAATGAAAATAGAATCCTTGTGTAACTATAGGTACAGGCATAAATATATAGATATATAAAAATGTACAGATGGGCTCATCCTTTCACTCCTAACCCCTGCACTGTGCACGGCTCCTTGCAGACAACATCTTTGGCAGAGATTCACCCATGAACACTTTCAAACCAGAACAATTTAACTATTTTCTGCAAATTTTACACAATGTTATAACCTCACTCACATAAAGGATTTAAACCTAGTGGCCTCGATTGTGTGATAGATTTCTTTATTTCATTCAGACCAATAAAGTCAGTAAGGAAAGAGGAATTGCCCCAGAACCTCTGCCCAGAACAGCCCTGGGTCAGAATTCCAGACACTCATCCAGCAAAATACTTGATCCTGTGCTGAAATTCAAACAAATTAAGACTCCACTGGTGGGTTTGGTAATCTTCTGTAGTTTGCAAATCTTTGTCGACTTTGCTAGATTGTATGTGATTTTTTTTTTAAAAAAAAGCTCTGAAAAAGGTGTACTTCCTCCCAGCTTCTCCAATTAGAGATTAGGAGAAAAGAGAATTATTTCAGCACGCAAGGATGAACATCTTGGCCAAGAGAAAGTTGTAAAATACCCACCCACCTCCTTGTTGCTCACTTATGGATTTAAAAGGCCTATATAATCAACAGAGAAATCTGGGATAGGAGGTCTCATGGCAGAGTAGCACCTCAAATAGTTTGCACTCAATAATTAACATTTTTCCTTGATGCACTGAATTACTAGATATTCCCAAAGCATATGCAGGGAGAGCAAAACAGATTTACAACGCTAACAGGAATTTTATTAGTGGCAACATTGGCAGTATGGATGCAGGCAGAAAGCCAGTGGGTAACAAAACTGGATGAGGTTTTCTGTGGAATCAGTCATGCTCCAGTTTTTGTTTCTGATACTCCAGTTTGCAAGGCCTGGCCCAGCATTCAGGGCTTTGGTTCAGGTATTAGAAAATGATGTGTAGTGACTGCAATAAACCCAAGAGTCGATTCTGAAGAGATTTTATAGCTCTGCCAACACTTCAGTGCCTGCACCAACTCGTGATTTTCTGTGTTCTGGAGATTTCACCCAGCCCAGAGGCTGCAGCTCTCCATGGGCAGGTGCTCCCACAGCTGCTCTGACCCTGCTCCTGCCATAAACTCCACCCCAGAGGTGAAATGTGGCTCCAGGACAGAACACCCAGCTGTGTGGGCCAGCCCTGGTGGGGCTGCTGGGATCTCTGCTGCTGAGGATTCCCAAATTCCAACATTTTGTTGCCACTAGCCAAACCAGCAGGGAAACTAGGAAGGACACAATTTTCAGCCAGAGAGCTCAAGACACAGGAACTGTGTGCCCTCTTCAAAACACCTGGTGTCAGTGTTTAAAAAAATATTCCTTGAAGGTTTTCTGATTCATGGGGGGGAACTGGAAACACAACACTGAGATCTTATCCATGTCCAATCCCACCCAATGCAAATCCCCAATGAGTCAGCAAGAAAACCCATCCATGGACAGCTCTCCAGTTTTACCCTGCTTGGTGTCAGCTACAGAATTGGGATTTGGGAATAATCAGGTTATTGGCTCCATATCCTACAGAAATAAAGATGACGTGACCACGCAGACAGGTCATTAAGTCAGACAACTCTCCTTTACTTTGTGTCTGTTACTTATTTACAAAACACGTATTCTAAAGAAGAGATGTGGTGTCATATGAAATAAGCTTTATCGTATGCTTGATCACAGCTTCTTGCACACCACCACCAATGTATGTTTTGAAACATTTCTATGCAATGGAGGCATTAGCAGCTGTTTATGTTGATTCTCTGCTGCCTAACAACAATCATCCTGCAGACTTCCTCTTTGCTTGGTCACCTCTGTGACCCATCTTCTCTCTTTAGTCCGCTGCTCTGACAAAACCAGTGGCATTATGGTTATATGGGCACGTAATACTCTGACAAATTTAGCCGAAATTTACTCATGGGTTAAAAATATTACTGTGAAGGAGAGGAAACACAAACATTTACAGATGGCCTAATTGCTTAAGTCTTTCCTCCTGAAGATAAGCTTTAGAACTGGTGATATAACAGACTGATGTCAACCAATGTGCCATGGGAATGGGTCTAAGTGCTTGAAGCATGATAATGAGCTCCCCTAAAATCCTACAAGTGCAGTCAACGTTCCAGAGCACTTTCCCAAATCGGAGAGGAGCCGGTGAAATATGTTAAGAACATGTGTCCCTTGAAATCCAACTGCAGCTTTTAAAAAGAGAGAGTTCTGGAATAATGAAGGGGAAACACAGTAAGAAGCACAGAGCAGGAGCCATTTGCCAACTGGAAACAGCACAAAGGGAGCATCAGCCTGTGCCAGTCTGCCTGGGTCACTGCTTCCTGCAGTGAAATACAGCACCTACTTACACCTGTCAACATTTTTAAAACATATTAAGCTACCAAATAGTCTTGAGGTAATGTACGATGATTTCCCTCTCCTGTAACAATTGGCTTTGAACAGCTGTCACCGAGTTATTAAAACATCCTATAAGCAATATATCAGAAATTACCCGTGCACAGAAATAACTCTGCAAGTTGAGAAATTATTTCTTTTCCTTTCTGAATTAGCAATTTAATTAGTAACGAAAAACTTTTCAGCAGTGTAACAGTTCAGGTTGGGATGGAGTTAATTTTCCTCGCAGCTTGTGGAGTGCCATGGTTTGTAATTGGGACCAGAACAGTGTTGATAACACACCAATGTTTTGGCTATTACTGAGCGGCACGAAGGCCTTTTCTGTTCTCTTCACCCACAAGTTTTCTCACTTTTCCCTTCCAGTTCCCTCCACCATCCTGGTAGAGGGGAATGAGTGAGCGGCTGTGTGGGGCTGAGCTGTCTCCTGGGTGGGCTAATCCACAAGATACAGTTTTTATTCCATTTATCTTGCCTCACTGAGTCAACACTGACTCATGTTTTCAGCTGTCTTAGAAATGTTTGCTAATGCTGAGCAAACGAATGAATATGTAATGAAGGTGTGCCATGAAGTAGTCCTTGAAAGAAGCTTCACCCAATTCCTGCTACATTTTAGGTCAGATCCATGACAGAGTCATAAACCATGCCTCACAGTGCCCTCAGTAAATGGCAGCTGGTGCTTCTATTTTGGTTATATTAATGAAATATCTCACAATGCTAAAAAATGCATCCAGTTTTAAAATACACCAAGAAATGTCTAAGCCAGATGGGTGAAAAGGTTCCTTTTCCTGTGATGGCCTATCAATAAGTTCTGCTCCTCAAAGGAAGGGCAGGATGATACATTAAGAAAGCAATATACACACTCTACTGAAAAAGGTCAGTCAGACTGGAAAATCACTTGAAACAGACAGGGGTTGATGTTCTGCTGGGTTCCCAAATCCTAGTGAATCTTACAGACATCAAACAAAAGCAGGCACATGAGTTGTTCTTTTCCTTTTTTTTTTTTTTTTTTTTTTTTTTTTTTAATTTAATGTGGTTTCCTTTAATAAGTCTCCACTGGACATGATGACTTCCAAGTCATGGAAGTGGCAGAGTGGCTGGGGAGTCCCACAGCTGCTCTGTGGAATCTGAGGCCGCTTGCAGGATGAGCAGGAGAAGTGAAGGTAGTTCAGGGAACGAGAGAGTCGTGGATTTGGGATGAGAAATGGTCTCAGGAATTTGAGCAGAAAGGTTTCGGCTCCGCTGTCTCATCACTGGGACACCTGCATGCCCAAGAGACAGCCCCAGGGACATTTCAGGGAGAGCAGGAAACTTGGCTCCCTCTCTGTATTTTTGCTGTCGGGTTTTGTTTGCTTGTTTCGGGTTTGTTGTGGGGTTTGTTTGTTTTGTTGGGTTTTGGGGGCTTTTTTGAGCTTTAATTCCCTCTTCCTTGGCCTCATTTCAGTAAGAATGGAGACTTTTACCCAAAATACCACCCTGCAGGAAGGACACTCTCCTGGATATAGAAACTGCCACTGCAGACACCCTTAACCCCAGGAGCACCTGGGATAGAGGCCTCCCACCAAATGAACACACATCCAAACAAAAGGGGAACAAAATAATTGTCTACTCATAAAGCTCAACCTTGGAGCTCTGCTGCAGCTCTAAATAGACACAACAGCTAAATACAGACTTTTCCATACATCTCTCTCTCTCTGACAGCTCCCATTCCCTGAGATCTACTCCATCTGCTATGAAACCCTGTGGAGAAGAACCTCCACCCCCAGGCTGGAGATGAGACTGAGCTAAATCAGCCGTGACCTCCCCGGTGCAGCAAGGCACGCAGTGTGAGGAGGGGAGTGCTAAAAGGCACAAATGCCTTTTTGTTTGAGGATCCAGAACAGGGGGAAATAACACAGGCTCTGTAGGGAAATGTGGCACAGGCCAGGCTGGAATCTGGTTATCTCTACCAAACTTTCCTTCCGGATCCTGTTCAGTTCTCCTTCCTTCACCGACAGTATCTGTTCATTTCAGATTCATCATTTGGGTTTTCTTTGCTCCGTCCAATCACAAATACTTCCTAAACAGAACTGAAAATCTGTCAGGTTGCACTTAGCTGGGAAAAAAAGGAGATGGAAATAAAACTTTGCTGGATTTGTCCCCGGACTCCCAGCAGAGCACCAGCGTAAAGCCCTCAGTGATTCCACATCCCTCCTGTCAGCAGGCTGGGGAAGCACTCAGGAGTAGCTCCTACAGTAATTTCAAGCTTATCTTTGGGCAAAAGGCTTCTCTACAATTTTTGCCTTCTCCTTCTATTTGTGCTTGCCAGAACTCCTGTGACATTGTTACCAAGGCTTTGCAGCTCTCCCCAGGGGCAGAGGCCGACACAGCCACAGTCATTCTGTGCTGGTTGAACGGCCAGTTGTTCACACTGGAGGTTTTCTTAACCCTCACTAATGACGGCCAAAAGTATTTTAAAAAAGGAAAAAGCGCTTGAAAGCTTGTCATTTTCTGCCAAACGCTTTACACAGAAAAGTAGATTTAGTTAATACCAGTTTTCCCAAGTGTCTCAATTACCTGAAAACTCTGCTTAGTTTAAATGCTACAAGCGAGTATAAGAGAGAAATAATCAGTGCAAGCTGCCAAATCTAAAATTGAGAAATCTTATTATAACTTGTGTATAGCTCACCCAGTCCCTAATGCTCCAGCCTGGGGAAGGAACATCTGGACACCAGGAGCACTTGTGCTGCAAATTTTCATGCCTTGTACCTGTTCCCAGCTTGTTCACAGCCCTGAGCACAGCCACAGCAGGGGGATTCAGGAATGCTGGGCGTGTACATTAGAGTGCCTGTAAACAAACAAACCGAGGTGTTTTACATGATCCTGTAAAAAGGGAGACCTGCACCTCTCATCACATCCCATCACCACGAGCACTCCCCACTGATTTGCACCCTGTTCTCTTGGCAGTATTTTTGGCAAAGGTTCAGGTCAAGGGTTGGAACCCTCTTCCCCGTGAAGCCTTAGGAAAGCCACTACTGACCTCTGTGATGCTGCTGCAAGGAACTGCTGCCTCCTTCAAGAATCCTTTAACAGGTATTCACAACAGCATGGACAAAGGACAGCGTGTTGGCATCAATTTACTTTGGTTTTATTTCACGTAGAACATCCAAGATCCTGGGTCAGTAACCAGAGGTGAGACCTCCCACCAGCATGGGGAAGCTCTCCAGCCACAGGCAGAGAACACAATTCTACAACAGAAGTCAGCCCAACACTGTAGGCGAAATGAAAGTAGAATACGGGTCCTGTGGAATAAGAATATGGGACTTTCTGTGAAGGCAAAAAGAAAAACTTCCTTGCAGCAGCAAATACTGCTTACTTTTTGACTTGTGTAATTCCATTTAATTAGCAAAGAGAGCAGGATTAGTGTCTTGGTATTATAAAACAGCTCTTGTATTTCATTGACATACGCTTGAAACACCAGCCACAAATCAAGTAATTAGGCATCCTTGTGGATCTCTTGCGACAAAGCTGGCACACCTTAGAGAATGATGAAGCTAATGATCAGCACAGTATGCATTTCTGAGAAACAAAACCCACTGCTTTTCTTTTTACCCAAGAAGATATTTTCATTACTCATTTTAAATGTTACAGATTGAATCGGTTCATTTCTGGATATAAATTCAATCTCGCCCACAGTCTAAGCAAGGTGATTTTATCAGACTGATGAAAACAGTGGAGCTCTGGAGCCTCCTATGGGGAGGATTCCACAGCCTTTGAAGATCTAAAGTCTGTCACTTTGACACAGGTTGTTAATCTAAGCCTTGAGGCTACAGGATGAAACACCCTGGCAAACTGATTTTCTGAGGTTCTGTGATGGTCTTGTTTTAACCACACTCCTGCCCAGCCACTGCAGTTCTGAGGAGCAGCACCAGGCCAGCCTGCTCCCCAGATCTGAGGCTCAACTACCCACTCACAGTCCCAGGGGTGGGCTGTCAACTGCCAACATGCACACCTGAATTCACTCCTTGGTATTCACAGCAATTCCACACTTTCATTTGTTCAGCGGAGCTTAATTTAATCATAACGTGCCTCATTATTAGCTCTTGTTACAGCGGGTTATTAAAGGAGGTATGACAGTGTGGGATAGAAAAGCTTGCATTTTAGGCAAGTACAGCTTGCCCAACACGCTGAAATTTGCTTTTTCTCTCTCCTGGTTGTGATAAATGTACGTCACGTCTCGTCTCTGCATGGCATTTGGCTCTTGCACAGAGCTTGCTGCACTACTTACATACTGATACAGAACATGCACTACATGCAGTGCTCTGTTTGTGCTGTTATAAAACATAAAGCAAAAAACACCTACATATGTCAGATGGAAAAGTAAAACTATCAATCATAAGCAAAAATCTCCTGTTGAATATTTATAACGACCGATTTGGGTATAGAAAGTGTTTCACATTAGTAATAACAGGGTCAATAACTTTCCTATATATATATTCAGCATCAGCCAAATGCTCCCCAAGAAGAGGCCCAGCAAAACCTTGTGTGGGCTGCTCAAATCCTGTGCAAAACCCAGTTTCAGGAAAGAAGATTTAGGAGGAGTGGGTGTCACGGTGAGATACCCACTCTGCAAAGGGTGAGAGGAGCTGCAGGTCTGTCTGCGCACTGCAGAGCATTTGCTGCAGCCTGGACAGGCACACTGCAGCATCCCGTCCCTGCCCTCAGTGCCCACCCATGGCAGTGAAGTCATGGAAACTGTGGCTCCTGTGCCAGCTACATGAGGCAGATTGTCACTGTAGGACACGAAAGAAAGACTCCAAATATTTTAGAAGGCAAAGAGCATAGAAAAAGAAGGCTTTGTTTTCTATTTTGACGCCGTTTTACATTACAACGACACAGACTCCGAGCTTCAGAAGGCTGAAAATGACTCCTCTATTTTTGGGATGTGTCTCCTTTATATATTATTTTATACAGCCCAATTTGATTGGTGACACAAAGGCAAAACCTCTTCAATCACATTGGTCAGAGCAGAGGATAAACATCAAGAAGAAGTCCCTCCTGGGAAAAGGAATGAATAACAAAGTTACAGCTACAAAAACATCTCTCTTGTTTACAGAAAATTCCCTGGGAAAAGAATTTCAGAAAACCAAAACATCTCAGGCACGGAATCAGGGCTACACTAATTTTTACTACCTTTTATAAGGTGTTCCCATACAGACTTACCATGGCTGATGAACAGGAATGACACCTCTCTAATGCCATTGTTTAAACCAGAGAAACAGCAAAACACCACCTGGAGAAAGATCGTTTTGAGCAAGGAGAGTTGTTTGCCAAGATTGTTTTGAGAAGAAGCTTTTTGAGAAATTTTTCCTTGGGAAGAAGTTAGCAGCTGCTAGCAGGCTAAAATCCCGCAGACCCAGAAATATCAGGCCCACAGCAGATGAGCACAGGTCACTCACTCTGGCAGAGGACGGAGGCAGCGCTGCTGGGCCTTGGCTGCTTGGTTCTCACCAGGCTGGCTGCACTGGCACACACAATTCCACAGCTGGAATTGTGCCTTTGTTTGGGTCTCTCCTGGCTGTGTCCTTGCCCTGGACATGGGATATTCTAGAGCTCCACCCAGCCACAGGCAGGGGAAGCAGCTCCTTTTCAGTGCCATGATGAGAAAGCAAGGAGCACAGCACTGGCCCACACACCCCTCACTTTGAATCAGATCACCTGCTCGTGGCTGCAGCTTTTGTTACATGATCCAACACAAAATGAATAATAGCACAGCTCTGTAATCTAGGCACCATCTCACAGCTGTATCCTCAGAGAACACACAGGGTATATAAATAATACAGTGAGTCTGAGTTCTCGCTGACTCTTATACTGCAAAGGGACAAAACTTCTGCTTGTTCAACTTGGATTTAAGGAAAAACACAGAACACTGGCATTTCAGCTTTATGGAACCCAAGATTCTTACACAGCCCAGTGAGACTCAGAAGACAGATATCTCTTACATTCTTCTGGCCAGCATAGGGGAGAAATGAAGAACAGGGTAAGTAACACACTATTTCACAGTGACCATCATTATTCTTCATGCTTTCAGAAGTCTACACTGATGAGCAATTACATCATGCATCCTTATGGCGGAGGAAAGAAGAATGGTGCTCATCATCCTTTTTCGTCCTTCATGCCAAGTGCTAAGGTCTAGAGAAAATCAGAGCAGGTTAATTTGCCCCCATTCTCTTTCTCACAACAAAATCGTTGTGAATCATACATCACTTTCTGAATTGGATTACAGAATAGGATTGCCCACAGTAACAAGGACTGAATTTGATAACTAAATAAGCCTCTTGCATGCTTTTCTTAGGATTTAGCCCACACACTGCCCGGTCTGAGCTCCATGGGATCCCTGCACACTCTGGGTTTACGTGAGAAGCTGTATATACTGAATGAAAGGTTCATTAAACATGGGAACTTCCTGGCCTTTTCTTTGCCTTCACCCTCTCCCTTTGATAGCTGAATGTGCTGCTTTACTCACGGAAACCAAAGTGCCCTGGCAGGAGGGAGGCATAACACAGGCACGTGCCCTGAATACGGAGGGCTGTGAGTGCAGCTCTGGCAGAGCATCTCTCAGCCAGCCCCCAGCACCTCTGCCCCAGGCACCTCTGCAGGGCTCACCTGTGGCTGGGATGGTCAGAAAACACAGAGTGACACCATAGAAGTTCAGCAGGCTCTTTATCATGGCCTCATGCTGCCTTTTATACAGTTTTTACAAACCTCAAGGGCAACTTCTCATTGGTTAATGACTTTCTTGTTAATTATTCTATTAGTTATTAAAAGGTGTTTTACTTGTCCATCAAATCTATCTATTCTCAGATTGTTTACATATTTTCTTTGCTGGTTCTCATGGGACAAATCCCTTGTTATTACAGGTGCACTTATTTTTCACCCCTCAGAACAGATTGTTGTGTTAAAGGAACTTCTCATTCTCAAAACAGCTTCACATGGGAACTTACAGATTACTTGTTAGCTGCCCTTAGAAAGAAGTGACAGGCTGGATTTTTACCCTGTTCCTGTACTCACCAGGGCAGCCTCAGCAGGCACAGCAAACGCCCTGAGCCACGGTGCAACCGGGCAAAATTATCTGCTGAGGGGAAATCTCAGAGCAGCAAAAGCTTCTGCTCGGCTTAATGGGAATGTGAGGGCAGGGGTCTTGTAAAAGGAAATGCCGACAGCCTGTGCCACTCTGCTCTTTCCCTCCTCAGCCTCTTTTCCCCTCTCTTAAACCCGCTGACAGCCGTTTGTACCTGGCCAGTGAACCCAGCAGTGTCATATGTGCTGTGTGGGATTCTTTCCTTGGCTGAGGCCAGCAGTGTGAATAAAGCTCCGTGTGCAGATCGAGGGGAATGAGAAGGTTCATTTCAGACTGGAAGCTGGGGAACATGGATAAAATGACAGTGTAAAATGTTGTGCTCTTTCTGGTTTACAGTGGGGTTCTCACACATCCATCGAAGCATTCTGCTTTAACAATTTCAGATTGAGAAATTCTGCATCATACACTGGGAATTTATGACTGCTCACACACAGATACCCACAAACACAGTATTTTGACCAACAATAAAATCTTCTTATTTCTAAAAGAGCTACTGAAAGTCACAAAGTTAAATGGGATAGTCAGACCAGCATCAACTTTCTGTCTCTTCACTCCCCCATGCTGTGTTAAAAAATATTATATTTTCATGCAAGTTTTACACTAGTCAGAACACAGCCAAGAATATTAAAATGCAACTAAAAAAAACTTTAAATCCTCATCATTTACTATGATATCATAATACTGCTTTCTTTACACGTAATTCTTATTCTCTTGTGTTTTAGGAGTGGTTCCGTGACGCTGTTTAAAATACCTCTGTAAATTTCATGGATTCACTGTGAATTATGAAGCTTGCATAAAATAACTACTTTTTACAAAGGTTCCTTGTTGGTCCTCTAATGATTTTAAAGTACAATGACAAATAGAAGGCTAAACCTAATATCTCATGTCATCTCTTCATAAAACAGCGCTTTCGTTTAACAGCACGAGCAGCATCCAAGACAAGTCTGTTCTGCCAGTCCACCTTCATGAGCTGAGCTGCTCCAATTGTTCTGGCATCTCAGAACTTTTTGAATTAACGTTTGAAAAGTTTTGCTGCCCATGAATTATGTCCTGTTTCAACTTTTTGGCACGTCTTCCGACTTTCAGTGGGGAAAGGAGCTTTGACCGCTGATACTAAAGGAGTGTAAGTTGTGTTTTTCCAGCTTCTTATCTCCCTCTTTAGGGCGGTGCACTAATTGCAAGAAAAGAAAGCACAGGAATGAGTGGCTGGTAAATCTGCCCTCTGCTGTCCAGCAGAGAGTTTGTCGCAATAGGACACGAAATAAAGATGCTTGACTCCAGTCAGAAGGCAGGAGAAATCAGAAGGTTTTATTTACAATTCATCCAGCCCTTTTATAGCACGCTGCACTAAAGAAACACGTTATTGCTCCATAGGGCTGACACCTCTCCCATTGGCTCAGTAACAGAAACAGCAAACAGCACCTGTTGTTATGGGAAAGGAACATTGTTTACACAAGGTTGTTTTGGGAAAAAGAAAAACTGTTGAAAAGTTTCCCTTGAGAAGAGCCAGCTCCTCTCAAGCTCAGAAAATATCGAGCCCACAAGAGCTGGCTGCAGCCATGCAGGCCCGTGACAGCTCTTTCCTGGATTATTCTTTATTTGTGCCAGGGTAAGGAGCTCAGTCACAGCAGCTTTGATGGGGAGGAGAGATGGCAGACAGTGAGGAGGCAGCACAAGCCAAGGGGAGCCTGTTGTGTCCGTCCTGCAGTTTGCTCTGATTAGGCACAGCCAGCTCCACAACAGGGCTTTGATGCTGTTGTGACAGGGTGGATGTGGGGGCAAATACCCACAATCTCCTTAGAGCATGAACAGCACCCCCAGAGCTGTCCCGAGTTGTAGCCCTGGTTTCGTGCCTGAGGTGTTTTGGTTTTCTGAAATGCTTTTCCCAGAGAATTTTCTATAAACAAAAGAAATATTTTTGTGAACTGTACTTTGTTTTCATTCTTTTCCTTAGGAGGGACTTCTTCTTGACGTCCCTCTGCTCTGACCAATGTGAGTGAAGAGATTTGTCTTTGTTTCACCAAACAAATTAGTCTGTGTAAAACAGTATAAAAGGGAGACACATCCCACAAATGGGGGAGTCATTTTCAGCCTTCTGCAGTTGGAGTCTGTGTCATTGGGATGTAAAACCGAGTCTCATCAGCCTCCCCAAGCACTGAGAGCTGCTCTCCCAAGCAAGGACAGCCTAATAGGTAGAGTTGCACTCATTTGGAAAAGCCTGGATGGATTTTTTTGCTCTGAAAACAAATTAGTTTTGCCTCTCTTTTTTTTTTTTTCTTTTTTTTTTTTTCAGTTGTTTGCACTCTTCCCAGGACCTTTGGAGGTTTTTATCTAGTTACTAGAAAACAAATTTTCTTGTGCCTTCAGCAGTCAAAACCCCACAGAAAAATTTATTGCCGAAGACAAGGGAAAAATTGCTCTGTCTTGTTTGTCAGCCTCTACTCCAGAGATTGGGATTTTTTTTTTCATAAAACTTTCCACCCTATTAAAAGCTATTTTCTCTCCAAGGTTTTGATGATAAAATGCTTATGCACTTTGTTCAGTGGTAAATTTCACAGTATCTCCTACCATCTGCTTCACTGCAAAAGATTTTCCCCTATGAAGACTAAATATATAAACACAGAAATGCAGATTTCATGTCAGCAAGTTCTTCTCCAGAGATTAGGAACTATTTGCATGAGCAGGGGCTGTTAGCTTGATTATATCTTCATATTGAACCATCCCTAAATTGCTGGTTAAATAAAGCCAGACAAGACGCAGATAAACTCCAGGGGTTTTTATTTATATAATGTATATCATTGAGATAACACAGAATCTGAAGGAGCTGTAAGAATACAAATCTATGTAAATAAAGAAATCAGATCTATGCAAATAACTGACCTGGGGCATGAAGAAGAAGGTTCTGGCTAAATTAAATGAACAGTTTGACTTGACAGACCTTTATTTGGAAAGTTTTAGCACTTCCTTAAACTTTCATGTATGAATCAACTTCTTTTAAACAAAATACAAACCCCAAAACTTTATCAATCTGACAATATTTTCATCCAAAACTCTTTCAAGTTGATCTGAATTTCAATTTTCCTTTCCTTCCTCCTTACAAACCATTTATGTGCTCTGGTATCTTTCTTATTTACAGGGAAACAACTTGCTGCTGGAATGAGAGGTGGGGTCTCATGAGCTCAGAGCCCCTCACTCTCATGGAAACACTGAGGACTTAGTCAGAGCACAAGGGCAGGACAGGGAAAATGGGATTTAGTCCCAGAGAGAAGCCTGGCTGACACAGACACACAGCATCTGTAGGAAGGCCACCTGACCAAGTGGCAGAACCTGACCAAGTGCATCTGATGAGCAAAAGAGAATAGCTTCAAAAAACATTCTTCTGAGGTTGCTTGGGGTTGTAAAGTCTAGGACATGTTTGCAGATCAACAATGCACAAGCTGCAATGGCAGGAGAGAAAGAAATGGAGCTTGATCTTCTTACCTATGAAACTACTCAGAAATCATGAATGCTTGAGAGAATGAGGGGCACTTATAATCTAAGTGCTGTATCAAACTCTGTTTCTTTGGCCAAAAAATAACTCCTCAGTCTGAGAAGTTATTCATATGAATAGCTGCTGCCTACAGAATCTCTCCTGCTTTTCTACTTTGTCCTTGTGCTGAAGTGGTGACCTTCAATAGAGCTAAAATCAAGTCAAATCTCTTGATCTGAGAGTATTCCAACTTTTATACATCAACACATCCCAGGAATATGAGCCTGTGGTCATGGAGGAAGTTAATAAATATATTAGCCCATCTTCTAGGAAGCCCTGAGGAATGATTGTTGTGTGGAAGCGTGTCTGCCATTTCTGATTTAACAGTTCATTACCCATTTTTGGAAACTTTCAGAGGTTTACTGCCATAAAAGGCTACACCAGGTTGTTGGTTTTAAACTGCCTAAAAGCAAAATTCAGGGTTTAAGAACTAATTCAGCCAATTATTTGGCTTCAGTTGGTCGGGTAAGAAGCAGCAGCAGCGACAACCAACAGAGGCCATCCCAGCACTGCACCGCTGTGGTTCTGCAGACTGACTTTGCACTGTGCCAGCTGATCTCTCTCCACGAAGCTTTGCCCTCAGAGGATGCTCAGCTAACTTTGTCCTTTACAATCCTTTAGAAACCTGGAGAATCACGCCAAAAAAATTCACCCTGAAGTCTCTTCTGGGTGCTGCAGAGGCAGGCTGGTCACACGGGGAGGCAGGATCCAGGAACATCCCTGCTCCGCCTCCCCCATGACATCTAAGGTAGGGTCTGCATCTATCACTGTGCAGGCATGGCAGGAGATGCACTGAATGCAGGAATTATCTCAGCACAATTAACACTCTGCCCCTAACAAGCATGGAGAAAACACTGAGCAGCTCATCCTATCAGCCTCAGCCCCCCCAAAACCAAACTTTCCACAGGGAAAGGAGAGGCTGCTTAGGGCAGCTAGAAGGAGTTGAGGGGTTTCTGCTAATAAAAGAAGCAGTGCTTGGATCACTAAACACTAAAGTGCAAAATATTTCTCATTCTCTGCAGGTACTCCACAAAAAAAAATTTAAAAAAAAAAAAGTATTTTTCAATGAAACAGATAGTGGATTAAGAGAAAGAAGATAAGGAATGAAAGAAGTGAGGAAGTAAATAACGAAATTCCCGTGTTGAGCTTTAGCAGACAAAGATAAGCATCTGAGGGCTTTCAGTGATACGTATTTTCTACGGGCTGTTTTAAAAACACTAAATGCAGAGTCTTTTACGGTTATACCAATGCTTGGAAGAAGCACAAGGCATTGTTTTACAAATAACTGGATTTGAGAGGCTTTTGAACGTTGCTGTTTGGGACACAAAGAAACATCGATACATTCTCCTCAGACTTTACCAGCTCTATTGCAGAAGTGATGAACTTGCAGTGGAGCAAAGGGAGATTTTTTTCATTTCTAGGGATAAAAAGCATCTTTAATTTACAGCAGTGTTTCTCAAAAAGGTTGTAAATTTTTCTCAGGTTAAAATCCACATTCCCTTCCACGGGAATTCTTCAGTGCTTTTGTGGTTTGATGTGTGACTGTTTATATTTAATGTTCCCTCTTCTGCTTTTTTGAGAAATTTAAACCCAATAATACTCATTTGCATTCACTCTGCTTTCAGAGTATCTTTTCTACTTCCACAACCACCTACTGGAATCCTATGAAACAATGGATTTCACTTTGGTGGGAGGATCACTGAGGCCCTAAATGAAAAATCAGAGATTTCGATTCCCCTAGCCTTCATTCCTGCTCTAATCATCTTTTACCCTTAGCTTTTAAGTGCTTCTCTGTGCTGCTCTGCACCAGTCAAACTTCCTATAGAATTATTTTCAAAGTCCATGAGGGCTGAGCCCTGAACTGAGCCGCTGCTGCACCACCGGATCATGCATTGCTCTAATTTACACAAGCTTAACTAGCTCTGTTAGGGTCTGGGGCAGGGAATAGCAAACAAACAATGCATTTCATCCTTCCAAGGAGCCTGAATCTATATTCATTCATATTCTGCATCAATGCAGCCTGCTCCATTAATGAGGGGCAATTCCAGAGAGTGATTTTCTTGAATGTGCCCATCACCAGCTCTTTCACAGAACAAAAAAGTCGAGTCATTTCTTCAGGACGTTGCTTTGAGTAAGGTCTTCGCATTTCACAGTAGCAACCTGAAACCAGCAGCTTTTCTCTCTCAGGCTGCTGAGGGAGAATGTAAAGGAAGCCCTTGTGACATGACAGAAGCAGCAAGGTATTATTTTCTGTTTAAAATTTTAGGAAGCGCTCTGAATGAAACACAGATTTCTCTTCCTAAGTTCAAAGAGCAATTCTTAACTACATTTCAGCCCTGGGATATTTTTTTTTCTGCCAGTCTGAGGTTAGCAGCAAACAACAAAATTGAGCAACAGTTGTACAAAGTTTCAGCATGTAGGGTAGAAAGCAGGTTTTGTTTAGGGAGGTATTACCTGTACCCTCTAAAACTCATTTCTCCTTCTCAGACTTTAAATTTACTGGATTTTGAGTGCTTGTTGTAAGCCTTTGTAATGTACTTTAATGGGAGAAAATGACTGTACAAAGCCTTATACAACCTCATTATCCTCTAAATAAAAAACCTGCTTTCTGTTTTGCTATTTAGCTTTCTGTTTTGCTGTTCCAAAGCATCTAAATTATTTTTCTGAGACTTCAAATTAATTCACCCTGGCATTGAAAGTTCAGCTCAAACGGTAAGATTTGAAGAAAACTAAAAGGATTCAAGTGAAAGAATAGACAAAGACGTTATTGCAGTTTTCTTGAAGGCAAAAAATATAGTTCCCAAGTCAATAGAGCACTCCAGCTCCGAGCATGAGCACACTCTGGACTGGCACATATATCAAAAACAAATAAATGTTGTCTTTGAAGTATCTGCTTGTGTTTTTAAGGTCCGTAGCAGACTTGCATCTTTTCCTCATGATGGAGGAAAATCTGTAAGTCACACAGATTCTACTTGGTGCCTTTAAGAAGTAAAAGTGTCCTGGGAATTGTTAGTGTGACTTACTCCTTATGAATAATCGCTTGAACGGAAGAAGACTGTAGATTACCTGGAAAAAGGTGGGAAAATACTTCAAACAATGTCCTAAATAGGTACCATCAAAGCTAGTTTGGGGTTTCTATCTTGTAGAGCTGGATGCTAATCACACAGGCAGATGTAAATCTTTAGTAAATTCCCTGAAATCTGTTAAGACTATTTATCCTGGTATGATTTAGAAAAGTCTATTTCTTGAAGTATAAGTTGCTCCTTTTTTCACCTGGGGAAGTTTCTCACCTACATGTAGAAAGGTGCTACTTTATCCTGAAAAAAGAAAAAATCTATTTTTTTTATTTGACGATTTCTTTGGCAGAAGAGAAGCTCAGTTGTAGATCTGCTCTTAGAATCCTGTGGGAAATAAAAGAACAGAATATGCTGAAGGCTGGTTGGGGGGATGGAAAGGAAATGTTCTCAGATACTTGTCACTATATTACTCTGATCTATAGGAGCCTTTCAGAGCGTAATGCAATGCAATTTATTTCAGGTGGCACAGCACCCCCACAAGGCACAATTTTGAACTGAGAGATGTCAAAACCGGGAGAGGAAGCATAAAGAGCCCAGCAGGGAACTGCTGCTCGCTTCTGGCACGTGCTCATATAAAAACCCACCGGCTGTGAATAATGCTGGCTTTGGAAGCAAGGTGGAGAGAAGTGTGCAATAAATGCTGAAACACTGCAGTGACTTTTGGTGCTTCTTTCACACGTCTCTGTGTGCAGTCACTTTAGGAGAAGAGTGCAATTCATGTAAATAACTGCTGTAACGAATATAAGGATTAATGCTACTGAACAGAGCCTTTCTGAATTCTAGAGGTGTGCGAATACCAAAGCCTGCTCGTATTAGGAAGGGAATTAGAAAGAGGTTCTTTTCAATAATCACCCAGGCCTTCAATGAATAATCAGAAGGAGCAATGCACACTATTTAAAATTAATGGCCTTAGCTCTCTTTCCTTGGAGGAAACCGAAACCCAGCAGGAAATTCAGGATGATATGAGATTTGTATGCATAAAACCATGCACATGAAGGCTGGATAAACATCTTTGGCTTGGTTCACCCCGAAGTCCACAATGCCCCTCCTGCCTTGGAAAAGAGAACTGTACATGGTGTGGCAGGCAATGTCTAGGACCTGTTTAACTTTATGCTTCTGAACACCTTGCTATTTTCTGCCTTCCAGCACAAGCTCAACAATTCATGCAGTAGAAGATATTTTGGATTTGCAGACAAGCAAGTCACTTAGTGCCTGAAACATCTCTGCATTACAGGTCAATAGGAACTCTTTAGTCAGCTTTTTTCCATTTTCTGTGTACAGAGGAGATTTCAAAACATGTCACTCAGCCCAAGAAACAAGCTGATGCTCAGACTAGTTATTTTTAAATCTGGGTCTTCACAAACAGAATATCTAACAGACTTCTTAATTTGCTGTGCCACTCATTGGCTTTAAATCTACAGCAGCATTTAGCTACAAGACCAGTTTTGCTGTCAGCCTCGCTACCTGCTGTGCTGTACCTGCAACCTGCACTTGATGTCAGCCCGTGTGTTTAAACCAGAAGCAGTTTCAATTATAGTTTAAGCAAACTCGGGGGGTTTTGATCCAGGGGATTAGAATGCTCACAACTGCATCTGTTTTCCTACCTACCACACATGGGCTGAGGAGTTCTCAGTTTTTACAAGGCTCTGGTTTGATTCCACACAAACAGGGAGTCCTGGATTTTTAGTACAGGGGAGATGTAGGACTTAGAGCTACGTGGCAAAACAGTCACAGGAGGTGAGTTCTGGCCCTCACTTTCCAGGATGTACTTTAGGTTACCCATGAGAAATTCTCTATTATTCTCCAATTATTTTGGAGTTACAGCAAAGGGCCACCACCCACACCGGCGAGGTTTTTATCTTCTTTCCTTCCTGTTAGACCTGGGATTAATGCACAGGAGAGGCAGTTTTTCGTGTTCAGACTCAGCTGTACATTAATTCTTATCTAAAGTGCAGTCTCACACGTTGTGAGCTCTTAACAAGGTAGAAAATGGCTCCTCTCTAACTCTTTCCATGGTCTTTTAAGTGCTAATTACCCAATAAGGAGATGACACCTGTACTGTTTATACTTTTAACCCCATAACTGACCACTCGAGGTCCGCAATGCGGATTTTTTCACCCAATTAGAAAAAAACACCCAAACCCATGAAGAGGAAGGTAAAAGAAGAACTTAGTCTACACCCTAAAACCTCCATATTGTTTTGTATATATTGCCATGTACTAAAAGGTTAAAATCCAAGTTTCCAAGGTTTCAGCACCCACCCACCCAGTCCCCTGTGTACTCCAGAGGAGTGAAAGCTCCTGAAGCCTTTGGGTGGGATCAAACAGGTCAACCAACACGGTCTTTAAAACAAAAGAAACAAAATAAAAGCCACACATACAGTCTGCAAAGTGAAATCTCAACATTTACGGCTCTCAAAACCAATTGCAATGAAAACTCAGGATGAAAAGGAAGAAATCTTGATTATTTCTTCCAGGGGCAAAATCTAAATATAAGTAGTCTAAAAAACCCAGGTTTTTTTAGTTTTATGTCAAACTCCAACAATACAGGCTGCCTGCAACAATGCTATTAATATAACCATTCTTATTAGCACATTTTTACCAGAGGAAACAAGATGTTATTGTTTCTAATCTCGAACATATTGAATAATATTTTCAACAAGATAATTCCAAACACATTTCCTCTTGTAGCTATTTTATTACATTTCCTACAGATAATGCTTACAAAATTATCTCACTTATTGTTATAACTGTAGCCTCTGGCTTAGGAGAGAAACTCTAATAAAAAGAAAAATTCTGGTTTGCATTTTTTAGTCCTAGCAGGGATAAAACCTTCCTGTGTTTAGCCTGTATTATCCAGAGTGGAAAGTGACCAAAAATCCATAAATTAATCCATCTTCTAAAAAAATATCCCCAAACCTCCAAGTGTCAATCACCCCTAGCCCATCGAATGGGACAAAATACCTTCAGCAACGCTCCTAAAGAAGTTATAATTATTCTGGTTTATGTGACTGAAAGATTAGAAGGTTCATGCTGTTTTTTAGGGGGAAAAAAGAAGAAATAAATTGAATAATCACTTGTTAATGACAGGCTTTCACAGTGAGATAGGAAACCCGATGTTTTTACACTACAGTGTATCTTAAACTATGGTGTGATAAGAGGAAATGGGAACTAATGTAAGCTGGTCTGTTTTATAGCACTGGCCAAAAAGAAAATTTAATCCTGTTTTCTAGCTGAAAAAGCTTTTCTTTTTCTCTTTGCACAAGAATGGCTGGTCAAGCAAGCAGGACCACACTTGGTGGCTTTTCCTCCCCAGCACTCTTGCAGGACATGGGGAAGGGAGAATGGGCAAACAGATTCCCTGCCATTGCTCTTTTCAGTGAGTATCTTCACTTTTTCACTCCATAGAGCTTCGCCATCAACAAATTATTGGCTTACACAGCTGCTTGTCCACCAGTAGATAATTCTTTCCCTTTACAGAATCAGATTTTCATCACTTTCAGTGATATCTTCTCTTTGGCTTTTCATCCTCCTCTCAATTGCATCATCCAGAGCTCTTTCTGCCTTGTCTGTAGAACTCTTACAACCATTTTGGAAATAGAGTCATATTCCCTAATGCTTTAGCCCAGAGGCTGAGATTTATTTATTTATTCTTTGCCCAATCAATCACAAATAGTTGAGAAACTACCTGATGAGCAATATTGTTTCATTTCCTCTCCTCAAGTAACCAGAGTCCTGCTGTTCTTCCTCAGGCTGTTGTAAAGCACAAAATGAGTTTCCAGTGGGCCGAAAGCTTTGACTGCCTTCATTTTCTTCCCTTTTATGAGTGACATAACTAAAAGCTTTGATAGACTTTACAGTTTACTACAGGAAGTTTTCTGTTCTTATGAATTTTGGTAAACAATTTGTGTCTGTACCACCTGGAAGCTGTTTTACACAAAACTGCCACACTATTTCATTAAGACAAATTCCTCCAGGGAGTAGGATGCCTATCATCATAATGCCATGTGAGAACAATTGGTCTTCTGTGATTCTGGCTGATACCTCTTGTCTCTTCCTGGGAAATGTTAGACAGAGACATTTTTCTTTTGTTCAGAGATGCTTTTCTCAGCAGTTGGTTAACTGTGTCTTCTGTTATTTTATCCTTCCATGTTCCTCAGCTACTTTTCAGCAACACCTGACATCCCTATAAATCCTGTGTGACAGAACCTGTGTCCACACTCCAATCTTTCTTTGGTATATTTTCCAACTCAGACATCTGCTGCAAGGTACTCAGCAGATGAGTTTTAACAAGGCACTGAAAGAGTCAATAAAGAAGAAAAATAGTGCCTCTTAAGCTTTATTTTTAACCACAGATGTGGCACTTCAATATTTAATGAACACCGGACATGGACATCACTTCTTGTTCCATCAAATAGCCTGAATATCTGAACACGCCTGAAATGCAGAATTACTGCACCATTAGAGAATCACAGAATAATTTATATTGGAAGGCATGTCTGAAGGTCATGCAGTGCAACTCTGCTCTTAGCTGGGCAGCTCCGAGATGACAGGAGGAGCCCTGACCTCACTGGGCAGTAGGGAAGCTCTGGGGTAATTCTGCACCAAAACCTTGTCACAGGACTTCAGTGCTGGTGCTGAGGTGCAGCTGCTGACTCTAGAGTGAGAAAATAACCTGTGCTTCCCAGTGGTGACTTTTTGCATGTCACCAGCCCAAGGTTTTGTTTTTCAGGCCAGGGAATGCCAAGCTGCCAACACGAAAACAGCCCCTGCAGCTGGTGCTGTGCAACACCTCTGCAAGAGGAGCCCTGTCTTTCACTCACTGAAATCTGAAATTTTCCTTCCACAGTTAAAACATTCCTTTCACTAGCTCCCAGGCTCAGCAATTTTTCTTATTCCAAGAGATGCAGAGATTCATTAAATAAATATACTAGTCTTGTTTTCCATCTCTTCTGAAAAATGTTACGTGTACAAAAGGAAAGCTGATGCATCGAGTGAATCACACCCCTTCAAAATGCAAATCAATAATCACAACTGACATCTAAACATTGGAGTTCTGCCAAATCTTTGTAAAGGTGTGAATTGTTAATCTAACATCTAGGACAGGACTAGATGTTTTGAAAATAGTATTAACAAAAGCAGAAGATGTACAAGGTGGGGAGACAAATGAGTTCTGACAAAACTCTGCTTTGGCAACCTTCCCTTTAATATCGTGATGGGTTTGCTAAAAATCCCATTTGATTTGGTTAACTGCTACATTATTGAAGTGGAGCCTTTCAAAGAGTAAAGAGCACAGCACCAAAGTTGTTCCTGTGGAATCAGAAAATTTATTTGACTTTTCCTTACAACCAGAGAAAGCAAAACCTCGCTCTCCACTTTCAGTACACATTATTTTCTTCAAAAGGCTGCGAAAATGAAAAAGAACTCTTAAGCTGAAAGGAACAGGACCATTAAAATAGGTTTAGCCCAGTTAAAGGGTTCATAAGGGAACTTCAGGATTTGACACATGTACTGAACAACCGCTTGACAGTCTCCTGAGTGCCTGAAAGTCATGGATGAACACTCCAGGTCACGATATGTGAGACAGCTCTCAAAATTAAAATCCATTCCGCATAATAAGAATAAAAAAATCATTTGTAGGAGTCTAAATTTACTATTAACAAAAAACAAAAGGTGTTATAGGCTCTTAGCGTTGAATTTGTTTCAAGTATTTCTCCTGGGTTCTACGAAACACTGCGAGTCCCAAGGCGGTCCGGAGGCGGTATTTAAAGGAGCTGGCGTGGTGTCTTGTTCCCGAAGCGCAGTGGAAAGCAGAGAAAATCAGTGAAAAGTAGTAAAAAGCAGAGAAAAGCAGTAAAATGCAGAGAAATTCAGTAAAAAGCAGAGAAAAGCAGTAAAATGCAGTGAAAGCTCCGCGGGCCGGGCGCGCCCCCAGCCCCGAGCGGCTCCGCCCGGCCCGGCCGGTCCTGGGGGGCCCTCGTGTGGCCGCTCCCCGGTACTGCAGCCCCGCGGGGTGACCAACGCCGCCGCGCCTCTTCCGCGGGGTTAAGCCGGGACGGAAAACGGGGGCTCGTGTGAAGAGATTGTTGACAAAAGTGGGGAAAATAAAAGGTGAAAGCATGGCTATAAATATATAGCTATTACGTAGCTATAGGCAGGATATAAATCTGTAAGTGGTATGTCAAAGACTGTGTTTGGAACTGGTGAAGAATAAAACATTAGCTGCTGGGACAAAAATGTCAGCTAATGTCAGCCAGAAAAAAATTCCAAAAACCAAAAACCAAAGCAAACCAACCAACCCACCAAAAAAACCCCCAAAAAACCCCACCAAACCCCCCTCCCCCCCAAAAAAAAAAAAAAACCAAAACCAAGAAGCAAAACCAACTACAACAAAAAGCATAACTAAAAGACTACTATTGCAGGGTAATTTATTCTTTTACTTGTATTTTTGTTCTGTTTTGTTTCTTTCACACAATTCATCTGCGTGATTGTGTTGCCACAGCGTCAGTTTAGGGCATTGTTTTCTATAACAATTTAGTGGGGAAATACAAATCTTTTAAGTTATATAAGCTTCTAATAGGAAGTTAAATATCACAGTCTGTCGGGAGAATGGCATTTTATATAGTAGCTCCATAGCAGTTCCCATCAGGGTCAATACAAATAACGTTAAGGCCATATAAACGCACTGGCATATACAGCCTTTGAAATACAGACTCATTGCTCCTCGACATCACTGGGAATTCTGCTATGGATTGGAAAGAGTCATGTAATGGTTTCAGATTAATTTCAGCTAAAAGAGCAGTATATTGAAGAGAGGCAGTCATCAACCTTCATAAATCTCTGAACCAGCTTCAGACTGACGCCTCCTGTTCCTGCACACAGCAAAACAAAGGCCTGATGGTCACCCAGTGGATTTATGATGGGTGCTAGAAAAACATGCCCATGTTCCCTGTTATACACTCAGATGAAGATTCTAGAAATGTTAATCTGTTGTACTGAAAATTTTCTAGTTTAGATTGCCTAGAAATGTAGACTCTCTAAGCCCACCAGTTCCATCCTTGACATTGTTGCTGATTGTCCGGACTCAGCTTCGGGAAATGAGATGAATGTATTATCAACCAAAATCATACCAGGAAAATGAGAAATAAAAATATCCTAAAAACACCTTACCCCCCCCACCCCCCCAGCCCTCTTTCCTTCATGCGCTTTAACTATATTCTCAGTTCTCTACCTCCTGTCCCCAAAGATGCCAAGGAACAGGGAATGAGGGTTACGGTCACCCAATGTTTCTGCTGCTGGTCTCCCATCAGAACTTCTTCCCCTGCTCCAGCATGGATTCCCCTCCAATGGGAGACAGCACTCCAAGAACTTCTCCAATGTGAGTTCCTCCCACAGGGTGCAGTCCTCCAGGCACAGGCTGCCCCAGAGAGGATCCCCTGCGAGGTCACAAATCCTGCTGGCAAACATGATGGGCCAGATCCCTGCCACGAGCCTGCTCCAGCAGTCTTCCCAAGGGGTCAGAGCCTCCTCTGAGCATCCCCTGCTCTGGTGTGGGGATGCAGCTGGATTCCTGCCCCCCAGGGACCCCCCTGTGCTGCAGGGGCACAGCTGCTGCCTCTCCATGGGCAGCACCAGGGGCTGCAGGGGAACCTCTGCTCAGGCACCTGGAGCACCTCCTGCCCTGACCTGCCTGCCTGCAGGGCTGCTCCTCTCACACACTCTCACTCCTCTCTTCTCTGGACACAATTATTCCCACTCAGTATTATTTTTTCCCCTTCTTAAATATGTTATCACAGAAGCATTATTGTCATTGCTGATGGGCTTGGCCTTGGCACCAGCGGCAGGTCCATCCTGGAGCTGGCTGTCATTGGCCCTGTCAGACATGGGGGAAGCCTCCGGCAGCTTCTCACCTGCCACACCTGTGATCCCCTTCCCACACAGTCCACCAAAACTTGGCCACACAAACACAGCACACTGATGAACTCTGGCTGGAACCTCACTGAAGACCCTTGTGGAACCCATCTGAGTGCGGCTGACCACAGCACAGCTGCCTCCATCTCCATTGCTATCCATGGTCCTGTTTACAGCCACTGCAATGTAGGGCTGCACTCACCTCTCTCCCCATGTAGAAAAGACAGTCAGGGCTATTTTGATGCCAATAACTTTTGGATACAATTCTTAATTCTACGAAGGAAAGCCACCCCAGGCAGATCAACTCCTAAAGCACCAAAATCATTCCTTTTCTAATCACAGCATCAATGCCTATACTGATGATGATGATTAGAATATTGAGTTTATAGTTCAGGGAGATAAAAGCTCTTATTCAAAGGCTGTGTGTTCACTCTAGGACTCCCTGACCTGAACTGAGGGCTGCTGAGTGAGCCAGCACACACACTGCACACAGGGGTGGTTATGGATGTGTCCAACCACCTGCAAACAACAGAACATTTCTCTTGTGCTGCATTCTAACCAGCTGTATCCCAAGTTCTCTGAGGGTTTTCTTCTGTTTAATTCATTTTCAAGACACACATAATTCAGAGAATCTTTTCACTTTCATCTCATGTTACTTGGTTAGTGATTTAAAAAAGAAAAATAGCTGAGTAAACAGACATGCAGTTTTCTATATGAATGTGAGTGTTGCCATTTTAAAAGAACTGTTTAAAATACCAATATGCTTCTGCAGAGGAAACAGCATGCAGGATTAGTATAATGATAAATGTATTTGTGGGGTCACGAGAGAAGTGGATGGAAACGCATGAGTGGGAGGGGAAACTGAATAATTAAGCAGTAAAATGCAACATGGTACATTTTCAAATTCACTGAAATGCGAAGGAAGGAAATTGCCACTGAGACTTGTGGACCAACAACATGATATACAGCCACTGTTCTGGAAGAATGCAGAAATTACTATTAATTTTAAATGAGACCTGATATTCCAACAAATAAGATAACATGAAGCAAATAAGAAAGAGATTATCCACCAAGACAATTATTTCACAGGTGAGTTGAATGACAATGCTGGGGTTTGAATAAGCAAATCAAGCTAGAGCTTCATGGTTTAATTGGTCATATTTCAAAAACACGTATTTTTAGAAAATTATATCTGTGTTAGCTAAAAATTCTAATAACCTCCTGAAGTTCAGATTCCAGTGTTTACTTCTTTGCCTCTTCTCTGTGAAACTGGGAGGCCTCTGTACTGCAGGCACAAAGTAGTCTTAAATCCCTCAGTCTTCTTTCCATATTCAGGTCAGGAAGACACAGTATACTGTAGAAACTGAAAACCACCAGTGGAAACATTCATCTACACTCAAGTAGAATCTGTGGCAAAAATGAACCTTGGATGGCTCCCTGCTCCCTGGTTGCTACACAGAGGCAGAGGTGAACTAATGACTTAAAAAAGAAACAGAGAAACAGTCAAGTTTCACTGAAGGTCAGCTTAAATAATTAAGACAGAAAATCAATAGTCTAGTTGTCTCTTCTCACTAATATATTTTTACAAGGTTAAAGATTACCCACCATCCTAATACATGTAATAAATGCTTTTTTGTTTTAATCTTTTTGCAATATTCAGGTTTGTCTTTTTGTTGCCTCTTCACGTGAACACCACCTCCCAGAATACTTTATTAGCATTCCCAGAGAAAGTTCCCATTAACCATTCAAAGGACTGAATGAACAGGCATAGCATGATCTGATTTCTTGTCCACACACAGTAACACTTCAAATCATCCCCGGTTTAGTCCAGCTTGTCTTCATGAGTTCTGGGAATATCCACTGCTCCACACCCTGATTGGGATATCTGTCATTTCTGTGCATCACTTCAGTCAGGGACAAGCTAATAAAACTGCAATATTTTGGTTATATTTAACCTTCAGCTATTCTTGATTATTCATAAAGCAATGCCTGAGAAGTTTTTCATCTTTGTATCTCTACGAACAGTAACTGCTTCTTCCAAGTGCTGATCTGGTTGTTAAAACATCACCATTTCAGTGAGGTTACTGAACAGCCTGTGACTTCTTGTCTAATGATTGCAATGGGTGTAGAATTTCACTGCAACTCGTGTAAGGAGAGCACCACACACATACTCAGAGAAATCACTGCCACAGTAATACATTGTGAAAGTTGAGCACAAATGGGTAAAAGTTAGGATTTTCTTCTCCCCTTCTCTGATTTTTTGAAGTTATGTTAGAAAACATGAAGATGTCAACATTTGTGCAGGTCTGATGTAAAGCTGAACAAGCAACTCTAAGCTGCAGATGCTCCATCATTTATGCTCTTTATTGTATTGTGTTGTGTTTATGAGAGTTCTATGTGCCACGTGACGTTGAAATGTCAATGAGGCTTTAAATGCAGCTGAAGGCTGCAGTGATATTGGAGATCTTTTCCAACATTATGGAATCTACAGTGTTACGAGGAGAGCTTGCATGTTGAACAAAGGATCTGCTGCAGGGCGAGGTGGAGGAATTGTCCCTTCAGCTCAGCTCATCTGGTGCCAGAGCCCCTGGGAGGTGTTCAGGTCTTCAGCAGAACCAGCACTACAGGAGCTGCACCATTCCTAATCCAGAGTCACAATCCCCAGAATCACACATGTCCTGGGTTGGGACTCCTCCCAAGGATCAGCAAATTCCTGGCCCTGCACGGGACAGCCCCAAGATTCCCACCCCGTGCCTGAGCATTGAACAAACACTTCTGGAGCTCTGGCAGCCTTGGGGCTGTGACTAGGCCTTGGAGAGGCTGTCCAGTGCTTGAACACTCTCTGGGTGAGTAACCTTCTCCTGATCTCCAACCTAAACCTCCCCTGTGGCAGCCTCAGGCCATTCCCTCGGACCCTGTCACTGTCACCACGGAGAGCAGCGTCTGTCTCTTGCGAGGAAGCCGCAGGCTGTGATCTGGTCCTCCCGCAGTCTCCTCCAGGCCGAACAGACCAAGTGCCCTCAGCTGCTCCTCACTCGGCTTCCCCTCAAGGCCCTTCACCATCCTCGCGGCCTCCTTTGGGCAGGAGCTTTGGCTCTTATACTGTGGTGGCCAAACTTCACAAAGGACTCGAGGTGTGTGCTCGGTTCATATTTACTGTAAACTCCTGGCCATGGCCAGGCAGGTAGAGCTCACTGAACGGCTGAGCCTTCTCCCCGCCAGGGCAGCCCCTGAGGAACCGACCCCGGGCCCCACAGGCCGTGCCGCCATGTCCCCCTCCATCCCAGCAGCCCCCGCGCTGCCCGGCCCGTCATTCTCTTCGCCCAGCCCCGGGCCCCGCACTGCCACCGCTCCCCGGAGCCGTTACTCGGCGCCGTTTGGGGCCTCAGCAAAGCCCGCACCGGCCCCGCCGGAGCGCGGCCCCGGGCCGGGCGGGGCACAGGGACACCGGGACGCGGACAGGCGCGGACACACACCCCCCGCCATACGGGCCTGCCTGAGGGCGCCGCGCGCCCCGACCGGCTCCGCTCAGGCCGCCCGATCTCATTGGCCGGCAGCGCCGGTCGCTCAGGCGCGCGCCGCGGCACCGCGCGACCCCATTGGCCGCCGAGGCGGTCACTCCGGCGCGCGACGGGCGGGGCGAAGGAGGCGGGACCTCGGCCCCGCAACTGCCGGGTCCGCGCGCGCGCTCCGCGCCACTGCGGCTGCGCGCGCGCGCGCGCGGGGCCGTTACAGAGGCGGCGGCGGGTGGGCGAGCGAGCGGCGCGCGCCGGGCCCGCTCCCGCCCCGCCCCTCGCCGCGGTCACGTGACGCGGGGCCCCCGAGCGCCTCGCGTGCCGAACCGGGCGGCCCCGCGCGCGCGCCGCCCCCCCGCCCGCCGCCCGTTTCGGTTTCATTTCCGGCGGCCCCGGCGCCCCGAGCGGCGGCGGCGGCGGCGCCCAGCGGAGCCCCCGCCCCGGCCCTGCCTCCCCCCGCCCGCCCAGCGCGGCCACACCCCCCCCGGGCTCGGCGTGAACCGAGCGCCCCCGCCCCGCACACACACACACACACACACACACACACACCGCTCCTCCCCCGCCTGCGCCGGCACAGAGAAAGGGAAGGGAGGCGGTGCCGGGCCCGGGTCTCCCGCACCGCGCACAACATGGAGGAGCTGGTGGTGGAGGTGCGGGGCTCCAACGGGGCCTTCTACAAGGTACCGGGTGCTCGCGGCCGGGCCGGGCCCCCGGGGAGGGAGCGGGGACGGCAGCGGGAGGAGGAGGAGGCGGCGGCGGCTCCTCCTCCTCCTCCCCGCGCTGAGGGAGAGCGGAGGCCCCGGGGCAGGAGGGAGGAGGGAGAAGCGGGCAGGGGTGGCGGAGGCCGCGGCGGTGGCGGCGGGGAGCGAGCCGGGAGCCGGCGGGGCTGAGGGGCCTGGAGGCCCGCGGAGCGGGGAGGCCTCGGGCCTTCCCCCTTTGTGGGAAGGGGCGCCCCGGCCCGCCGCGTCCCGGCGCCGGGCGAGGATCAGCGCCGGGATGGGGTGTTAATTGCTAAATCCTCAGCTTTTGTCGCCGCTTAAGGAAAGTCTCTGTGGCCGTCCGGGTTTCCAGGAGAGCTGCACTGCATGAGCACGGCCTGCCAGGCGGGGAGGAGGGGGGCCCTCGGTAATACACGTTCCTGATGAAACGCCGTGCTGGATTCTTGCTCCTAATGCCACGGCAGGGGAGGCTGCCCGGTGATATTAAAGGCAGCATTGCTTGGCCAAGTATATATCTGTTTTGAGTCTCTAAATGCATGTGGATTTCAAATGTATTTCCTGCTGAAATGACTTAGTCGCATTGCATGTTTGTTTCCAAGCCCTTATGCTCAATAAAGCCATCACTGAGCCTTGACCATACGAGCGCTGAATATCTTTTATTAATACCGTGTAGTATTGTGTGGCTTTGCGTGAGTTGGGTTGTATTAATCGGCTTATTAACGGGGTGTAATTCGTAGTTTTACAGAAAATAACGTTGGGATGTGGTAGGTTTGGGCCTGCTCTCACTGACCTGTTATCAACACAGCAGGAGCAGCCGTGGGTCAGTCCCTGCGGGTGTCCCGTGGTTTAAACGCTCCTGGGGCTTTAAAAACGGGGCCTGGTTATTGTGCGACATCCAATATTTATGTCAGCACTGAAGGGCCGGGTAGAGTTTCACACTCACATGTTCCCCTGGTGAGCCAGGGAGATCTCCACATGATACAGCTCCAACACCTCCGAGTTTTTCTAAGGAAAAAAAGACCTTTTAAAAGTTTATTTCTACTATAGGTGTGCTAGCATCCTTTGCTGAAAATAATTTTATTTATTTATTTATTTATTTATTTATTTATTTCAAAAAAGATGTGATACAAATCAGTGGTAAATGAGCATCCTGTGAGTGAGTTCATCCTGTGGTCAAAGTTCCATATCTGTGTATTGCTTCCTGGAATTAAATAATCTAGCCCTTTTAAAAACCGGTTTTACATTTTTAAAGGTGCAGTGTTTGGTTAGAAAGAAGCAGAAGGGAGTAAATACATTTCACAGCAGAACTTTTACTGAGGCTTTTATCAAATCAGTTCCACAGTGCTGTGAAGGAGATGATGACATTAATGACATGGTGCATTCTTTAGTGACAAATATTACTGAACAAACCTGGGGGGAATTGAAAACTTCTGAAACTTTTATTGTTTATGTTCGAGTTTGACCCCATGGGGCCCTGTCCCCTTGTGTGTAGGTGAAAGTTTCATTTGAACATCTGCTCATGGAGTTTATTCATGATTTAATGTGCCCAGGTTCTCACCCAGACATTGCCCCGAGCACTGGGGTTATGTTTGTCCTTTAACTTTGAGAATTTTGACAGGGTTTTTGTTTTCTTGCTTCCTCTTTATCACTAACCAAGAAGATTTGGTTGAATTATCTGAAGGGAAAAATGGGCATATGGAGTTATCTGTCTTCACCTGAATCACCTCTTTAGATGGAGCATCACACTTAAGATAAACGCAACATACTTTTTTTAGAAGAATAAAAAAGTGGAAATTGTTTTGCACCCTCATGCAATCATGTTCAGTATAAACCAGCAATTTTCCTCTAGTTTTCCCCTAGTTTGAATTGCTTGAATTCTAGTTACAGATTTTTCTTTCATCATGATGTCTGAGTATCACTCTGTTAGAAAGTAATAATTTTTAATTTTTTTCTTGTGGGTTTTATGCCCTTCTTATAGGTTGACAATTAGGTTGTAAAAAATGAATGTTAACCCAGCATAACAAGAAGTGTGCAGTGATGTCAAGTGTGAATTTAGTTGCAGGACAGTTTTCTTTTTTCATTTTAGAAGTTTCTTGAAGCAAACAAACCAGCCAAAAGGAAAACAATCATTTTATCCAATCTCATGATTTGCTGACAACTGGTGAAGATTTCTTTGGCTTTGAATAATTCTGAGTTAATGAAATGGTGAATTTTTTAGGAAAATACCCCTCTCTTGATGCTGAGACATGGAATGGGGAGGAGTATGAGGCTGATATAGTCAGGATGGGACAAAGTGGCTCAAGGAGGCACCTGATTGTGGCTTCAGCTTTTCCCATCCTCCTTGTAGGTCTCTCTGAGCATTTCTGAGTGCACCCAGCAGCATCTGGATCTTGGCAGGACAAAACTGCCCCAGCTAAGCCCTGCTCAGAGTAATTATCCAGTGTTTTCTGAGAAATATCCAGAGGAAAAAACATAGGGGATGGTTTGAGGATTCCTTCACAGCCAGCTGTAAGATCTGAATTCAAATTTCATCCTGCTGAGGTGCACTGGCACACTGGAGTGTGTTGCTGTGCCTGCTGTAGTGCAGCTAAATCTTTCTGAATGGAATTAAAACAGTGCTTAGTGAATACTTGGGACTTTGATGATATTTTTTTTCCCTCCTTGCCTAAGATGAATGGCAAGCAGAGTGCAGTAAATGGGCATGATTCAGGGGTAATTGACAATCTGGTACCTAGAGATGCTTAGTCATGACTTGCTGTGTGTGTGCTTGGGCCCAGAATCCTTGGAAAGAAAATGTTGGATTTTCTTACTTATTTTCTGGAGGCTAGTCCAACAAACCAGGGGAGGGAACTGCCTTTTTGCAGCTCAGAGCCAGGTAACTCTATCTTGAAGATGTGCAGGATTAGGACAGATCTTTTCATCTTTTTTCTTGTCTAGGAGTAGTAAATTGGGGTTTGAAGTTCTTATTCACAGAGGACTAATAGACAGCCTTGGCCTCATCTTTTTTGGGATTAGCTTTAGGTGATTCCCTCTCCAAGGGGACATGCTGGATGCCTTTCCAACATGGGATTGATTTTTCTTTTCCAGTTTGGGGGTGATTCTGTCTTGTGTCCTCTGCTAAAGATGGGAAGCATCCTGTTCGTGAGGCAGTCACTTTTGGAATGGTGTTTGCTGTTAACATCTCAATGTTGTCTGTAACCCAATTTTTGCCACTTCTTGCTCTATAACCTTGTGAAAATCTTCCACTTTCTCCAAGTAGTTCCAGTGCCTTGCTGCTGTTTGCTTGGTTTTATAGATAACTTCATTGAAGCTATAACTGATCAAATAATTCATCTTTCTCACTACTTTATTGCTGCAGGTCTCACTGTTAGCAGCTGTTCCTGTGGCCCTCTGTGTCCATTTTTTTTTCTTTCCCTGTTCCATACAGACAATATCTGCAGTCTCTTTGTACATTCCTGAGCCTCTCTGCTCACTCCTTGTGAGGATGATGCCTGTGCCCTTCTCCCTCCTCTGGTGACCATTCCTGTGACTGTTTTTCTTTCCCTGTTCTGTTCCTTTGTATGTCCAGCCTTTCTCAGCCTTGATTATCCACCGAGTTCCCTTTTGACACTCTCCTTCCAGCAGGTATGGAACGTTACAGCACTGTTACACTAACAGTAGATGCACCTTTGTTAGCAGCATGGCTTTTTTATGGTAAAAAGCATATTTTTCTCTACTTTCCCTTCTTACAGTTTATTATCCTCCTGTATTAAAATGGTTGACAATGCTCACATCTGATGATGTGAGCAGACTTTAAAAAAAGCAAAATTTCATGGCAGTTGAGGCCTCTTTTTTTACTTTGAAGTGTCTGTCATTCCATTTAGCATAAAAATATAAATATGCTGGTGTTTCCAATAATTCTTATTTTATAAACAAATATTTTTTAAAAAACTTAGGCCATATATTTACATATAACCATTTTTGGAATGTGAAAGCTTATGTGTTTGAGAAATGCCATGCTGTAAACTTTTTTACTTAATTCTATCTGAAGCTTGGAGAGAAGTGAAATGGTTTATGTGACTCAGCGTCAAATTTGGTGTAGAAAACTTTTACCACAGTCGATTTTTTTTTCCACATTACAGAAGAAGAACCAACCTTTGCCATTATAAAATGTGCTTCTGTTCACAGACAATTTTTGTGTACTTTTTCTTGGTATTTCTGCTGTCAGCAATTGTGGTGTCTCAGCTGCTTCAGCCTCTCACTGTCCTGTTAACTCATTTTGCTTCTGTCCAGTCTCACTTTGTTTTTAAGACATCTCATCTTTGTGTCCAAAGTGGCCAGAGCCACCGTTCTATCCCCTCATGGGAGTGCATTTTAATCTCACATATCTGCACGTCTATGTTTGAATTTCCATTCCTACTTACCCTTTTTATCTGAAAAAGGTTGATGAGTGATTATTGTTTTTCCTGTGATACTTTGTGTGAGATCAGAGCCTCTTCTCTGTCTTTACTGACTCCTGGGGCTGGCCTGTCCTGTGCCTGTGAATTTGGATTATGGTGTTAAAGTCTTCATGTCTCTTTAGCACTGTGTGTAATTTCACAAGTAGTACAAAAACAAGACTACCAAACAGTTCACATAAGTATTAATTTTGGTTTTCCAAAAGCATTGCTGCTTAAAAGCTAGGTTTTTTTAAGGAGAACTTAGAAATGTTTCAGATCTTTCCTGTTTGTACTTGGAAGTGTGCAGATTGATATCTATAGTGCTGGTGAGTCCAAATACATTTTTGTACTACAGATCCGTTTAAGTATTTATACTGGAGGAAAATTCACATAATGCTGGGGTCCAGGTAAAGGTAAAGTGATGTGATAAGTATCTGACATTCTTCTGTGTCACAAGTAACTGGAAAACAAGGAAAACCCCATTTCTCTGGAGAGACAGGATTAGACAACTAAATATTAAGGGCTGTATTAACAGTCATTAATATATTTTGTGTGGTTGTTTTCAAACATAGTAAATATCACAGAGAGGTGTGCAGAAGTGTTTCATTTATGAAACACCTGAAATACACTTGAAATACATACATGAAACACAAGTGCATGCTTGAAGTTAGATATTTGGCAAGGCGTTGTTCAGTCTGTAATTAATTCAAAATTTATTCCAATGAACTTTTGTAATTTTGCAAGACCTTAAATTAGAAGTCAGACCACAGTGTTGTGACATCAGCGTTTTTGGCCAGACTGAAGGGAAAACCAGGTACTCATCTGTTCCTGTGGTTGCCTCTTCTGAACTTGGTATAAACTAAAGAAATTGAGATTTGTAATTTCCCCTGGCAGTGTGTGTGCTGATGCTGCCTGTGTCAGGTCAGCAGTTTTAACTTGTGCTCCTGGGTCAGGGTCCCTCCAGTTCCCGGCTGTGACCAGAGCAGTGTGGAGGAACTGTTTGAGGAGAGCTGGGACAGGACAGTGGAGTTCATTCCTCTTCCTGCCAGCTGTGTCTCTCAAGTTTTACTTTTTCCAGATAACACGATTGCTAAACTTCTTGAAAGTCCATGCTGGTCTTCAGCTCAACTCTAGATTTATTATTTGTTGCACATCCTGGTTTACTTATTAATGCTACATTTTAGCATTATTACCTTTAGTGAGGTGTATTGCTGTGGTCCCCAGGATTCCGCTCAGTGTGGATTGGATGTTAGGAGCTCTCTTCCATCTCTCTCTGGATATGAGATGGAGTTTTGCTCTCTGCTGCTGTGCTTGTGAGTTTTTCTGCCATTTTCTGCCATTTTTTCACAGTGCTGTTTAGAACACCTTTTCATCACCACAGAGGTGATGACTTTGCCCGAAGTATCTTTCATACAAGTAAAGGTGATTTTTTTTGACATTTTATAAATATGAGAAAATGAAGTATCAACAGATTCTTTCTCAGGGCATGGCTTGTGTTACTCGTTCCTGTTTTCCTGAAGGCTGTGAAGTGTTGCTGGTATCATTTCTGTTGAATTTGCTTTGTAAAATAATCTCTGCTTTTACATCCACAAGTATTACTATTAATCCTGGTCCAGTGTGTGGCCCAGAGGAGCCACACCTAATATGTGGTAGTGATCTTAGTGTTTTTCAGATATTAAAGGCATCCATTTCAGCTCCATATCTAAGAGCAGGTGCTTTGAAGTTGGATGTTACAACCATTGGAAGAAATGTGGGTGGAGTTTTGCAGGTGATCTGTGTAGTGTTGTGAAATGAGTCAGGATCACCATTGTGTTGTTTAAATGCATATCCACTTCTGGAATCTTCTTACAGAATACTTTGCAATATGGAACACAAGCTAAATGTTCAGTATCCATAATGATCAACTGAGAGCTCTGTTGCCTCTTCATGTAAACACCATTTCTGGGCTGCTGGGAGCATGATCTTGAGATGTGGTCTGAAGTCTTCTTTATACCCTGTCATTGAAAAACATCAGCTGTGCTTGTAATCCCCTCTGAAGGAATATGGAATTTTGGAATTCGTAATTATGCAAATAATAATTGGAGACTTTTTTTAAGTCTCTTTGGCTTGCTGGCAAAAATAAAGTCATGTTCTTAAGAGTACTGAGAGGGGAGCAAGGTGCAAAAGAATTTTTTGCTGTTGTCACTGTGGTCTTCCTTTGACTTCTATTCCCAGTGGCATTGGTTATGTTGCAGTTATAACTGGGATGGTTTTTTCCTTGTCCTGAATGACTCTGAGTGGTGACATTCATGTGCATGTGCCACTTAACTGTAATTAAATAACAGTTCTGGGAACTCTCTGTTAGTCGTTGGGTGTTTCTCTGCTTTGGTACTAAGATACTGCTGCAACTCAGGAAATATTTTGGAGTACTTTATAAGGCAAAAATAGCAAAAGAATTTTTTGAAAACCATTTGGGTTCCAGATAGGAGAGACTTACCTTCTTGTGAGAGATAAGATCTGTTCTTGTGCATGGAAACCTGCAAGGGCAAGAATAATAAAATGTAGAAAAATAAAATGTTCCATACTTCATTAACTAATTCTTCTACAGAAGTGGTAGTTGCTCCTAAATTATTTTCAATTTACTGAGAATATTTTTATCTAC
Organism: Chamaea fasciata; assembly: GCF_029207755.1. NCBI lineage: Eukaryota > Metazoa > Chordata > Aves > Passeriformes > Sylviidae > Chamaea > Chamaea fasciata. Next base: position 6,144,316 of record NW_027094107.1, read on the forward strand.
TAAAGTGAATCTCCATTAGGAGAACAAACTTCTCCGTTCTTTCTTGCTCGTGGGCTTTTATCTACCTACCTTGCAATGATACTGTGTGTGGACTAAGATTAGTGGAATACTCAGCACTTCAGCAGCCTGTTTCAGAAGTTCATAGTGATTTTATAAAAATAAAGAAAAAAAACCCCACAACCTTTTCATCCCTGGTTAACCTGTGACCTCCATTGTTTCAGGCTAAGAAAAATATTTTCATTGGTAAATCCCAAAACCGTTTGAGCGCTGGTCTTGCTGTTTTGTAGGTGGGGAATGGGGGGGACATTTGGGGCTTTAAGTTAATCACTGATCAAATCAGAATCAATCAGTTGAGTGCATGGGGCCAGGAGGAGCCCTGGGTGCTGAATTCTGGTTCTGTCCTGTGGTGGCCTGGAGAGCACAACTGCTGTCCATCCCCCCCCAAAAAAAAGGGCAGGAAGACCCCAGGGCATTGATCTGAAGTTTGTGTTCTACACAGTTAGTGTGGTGAATTAGATATTAAATATTAAATCAGATTCTGCTGAAATGGATGTAGAGGAGTTTTGTTATTGCAGTGTTCAAATGTACTTTGAGGTAAAGAGAAAAGAGACTGGACCTGGGGGTTTTATGGGCTTTGGTTTTGTTTGTTTTTTGAGGAATACTGACGTTTTATTTCTGTGCCTGTCTATACATTAAGTGTGATTAAACTCTTGAACTATCTTGTCATTTCCTACTAACCTTTCCTGTTGCTTTTAAAAGGTAGAAAAATCTCCATAGCTGAGGCATTCTGTTTGTGTTTCAGAGCACTGGCAGTCATGAACCCAAGGAGGTTACCCGCTTTCAGTGTGTGTTTTATAGAAGTCTACTGCAAATCAAAAAGACTGACTTTAAAACATACTTTTATTGTGAGATTCATTAATATTTGTGAAAAGGAGATGTTTTACAGGCTTACAATTATTTTGAAAGTGTCCCTAAGCATACCATAATTATACTTTGTTTCCTCCACAGGCATTTGTAAAGGATGTGCATGAAGATTCAATAACAGTTTCATTTGAAAACAAGTAAGTGTATTGCTGGTGTTGTACCTGTAAATGACAGAGTATTAACCTTGCATTTGATTGACCTAAATATGTAGAGTAGTCTGTATTAGATACACTAAACATGCTGCTGGCATGTTTGAAAGTTACATTTTCTGATCTAGAAACCAAATTTGTCCAGTCTCCATTAAAGAAACTGAAAATTAAACCTGTATTCAGACTGGATCCTGATCAAATTTCATAACATATAGTAGAACCGAAGAAAAAGAAGATACAGGCTTGTTTTGAAGGAAGTGTCCTTCACTTCCTTTAGAATGCGTTACGAAATATTTTTTTAATCTGTGTTTCTAATGTTGGGTTTGAAAACCATACCTATAAATATTAGAGGAAGAACTTCTACTAAAAGATTCAAAAGACTGCAGGTGACATCAGGGTTTCATTGAAGATACTTAATGGTCATTATGACGTGTTTTTTCTTATGTATACATTGGAACACATTACCTTTAATTCATATATGCACAAAAGCTCCACAGAATTTGAAACTGTAAAATTAATGGATTCAAAATGTTTGATTTCTGTTCACAAAGAAGATGAAAATATTTAGACCATTCACTGTGTTTTTGTTTGTAGCTGGCAACCAGAGAGACAAATCCCATTCCACGATGTGAGGTTCCCGCCACCTGCAGGCTACAATAAAGACATCAATGAAAGTGATGAAGTAGAGGTGTGTATGCTCCATCAATAGTTCTTGTCTTGGGAAGCGTGGAAAATGTCAGCCAGGCCACTGGAAGGTTTGCTTCCATGTTAGGTGATGTCACCTTTTTATTCCAAGTACTGCAGAAAGCGCAGTGTCAGACACATCACCAAACCCAGAGTTTGTCACTAGTAAACCATGTAAATTCCACGTACCACAAAAGGCCATGTCAAGTTCCATGTGCCATGAGCTCCATGCTGAGTTACAAATAGGCTGGTGGACAAACATGATCAGTGTTGCATTCATTTCATCCAGTCCTTTGTAGGACTGGATTAATTCAGAAATTGGTGATGAGCTGTAGTTCTAAAGCTGTAAGGTAATAATGTCTCTATTACCAAAGCTTCAAGCTGAATCAGATAATTTGCATTATATGTGTGTACATGAAAGCATAGAAATGCATGTGTACATGTAAATACTTGAATGTGTATGCAAAGAGATTGACTTCAAAGCAGCATATTCCTAAAAACTCCTTATTTTATAAAATTGTATGCACTTACTTTTGTAATTAAAGAACTTGCAAGATTTGCATTTTGCTTGCATGCTCTGTAAGTTGTTATTTGAAAGATAAGAAAATGGTCAAACTTCTGTAATGTGGATGTGGCTGACAGCATATATGTGCTAGAGAAGTGCAGGTGTGTGACCTCCCTCTCACCCACTGCTAGGACCTCATCAGGCACAATTAGAAATACTGTTGATTAAGTATTAACAGATGTAAAAGTCTGAGTTCTCTGTCTTTTCGCTGCATGCAGGACTGAAGCAGCTCATGCCAGTAGATTGGGCACTGTATTATTTATTACTATTTATCTGTACAGTCTTGCTGTTACATGCTTTCTGTGTTGTGCCCAGGGACTTTATGTACCAAGTTGTTTTGCTGGATTTTGTTCCTATGGAGTTCCTGATCATATTAGTGTCAGCTTTTGTGATGTCTTTTAAGAATATAATGTATGTATTTTTTTTCAGGTTTATTCCAGGGCAAACGAAAAAGAACCCTGCTGTTGGTGGTTGGCTAAAGTGAGAATGATAAAGGGTGAGGTAGGAGTATGCATATATACATATATATATATTTTATATTTACTTATTCTTTTTTCTTTCTTTTCTGTTTATATATTAATGTGCACTGTGGTTTGAACTAATCTCTCTTCATTTTTTATGAGTTTCTTGAGTAGGACAGTTGCAATTACCATTAACCTCAACCCAAGAAGTCAAATTTGACTTGTACAGTTAACAACAGTACCTTTTCCTTAATAGTGTAATGCTCACTCATGTCATAAAATATGTGGCTTGGATGATTTTATTATTTTTATATCAGTTCTACGTAATAGAATATGCAGCCTGTGATGCTACATACAACGAAATTGTCACAATTGAGCGTTTGAGATCTGTGAACCCCAATAAACCCGCAACAAAAGATACTTTTCATAAAATCAAACTGGCAGTTCCTGAAGATTTAAGGCAAATGTAAGTACAAGCGTTTCTTTATAACTTGGTTCAGAGTGTGGGTAACTTCTTAAGCCTGAGACAAGAGGAATAAAAGTGCTTTTTTACCACTTATAATTAACTTTTTGATATATAAGAGTGTAAAAAATACAAATATTGATATGGTCGTACTTCAAAAATAGAAAAATTGATTTTTGAATTGCAGTTTAGTCCTGGAGGAAAAAGCTCTTTCTTTGAAATTTTAAGGTTTGTGTGTGGTACAGATTTAGATTTTTATTCTTAGAGCTGTTCAGTGATGTGCACAGATTAATCTGAATCCATTCTTGGTCAGCTTTTATTGTTTGATGGCGGCTCTGGGAATAGTTGAAGAATAATGAAACCTCACAGGGTATGATAACCAAGCCAGCTGGCTTTCTCCTAGACCATGGACATGTTGTTCTCATATAGATACAGCTCTAAAAGTCAGATTAATACTGACTCCCCTTGTTTACCTTCAGGTCACTTTCTGCTTTCCTTGAGATGCATGTTATTGCCTCAGTGTGGAATGAGTTATAAATTCAGGTTAGACTAAAACTTCTGCAGTTAGTGTTAGAGCATGCACAGGTTCACTTGGTGCTGAGTGGCCACAGGAAACCTGGAGAAGCCAAGCACAGCCTGGTATGAGCATCAGATCATTAGAATGCTGCAGGGGTTACAATGAAATCACACATTTTAATGGTTCATGTGGTGTTTGAAACCCTCAACTTGCTGATTATAGTGATTAGAGCTTTTTGATGTAGTTTTGTTTAACTTGTCATGTCACAGATATACATACAGGAAATTTCTGAAATATTTCTAATCCTACTCATGTAAACAAATGAAAGAAAAATGAGTAATGTAAATGATAACAGAATAAAATAGCACCTGCTTTGAAAGGGAGAGCTTGGAAATCTTTATTTACATTCTTTGTATTAAGGAATGACACTTTTTGGCTGTTAACCATAAATGCAGTGGTTACTATATTTAACTTTGCTCCATTTTTCTTCCTAGGTGTGCCAAAGAATCTGCACATAAGGACTTCAAAAAAGCAGTCGGAGCTTTTTCTGTAACATACGATTCTGAAAACCACCAGCTTATTATTTTGGTAAGTCCAAAGGTTTTACTGTACAGTTGGCAGTGGCTTGTTTGAAGAGTCCATGTGTAAAAAACATTGTTCATTATGTGTTTATTAATAATTCAGTCAATCAACGATGTGACCACGAAGAGGGCCAACATGCTGATTGATATGCACTTTCGGAGTCTTCGCACCAAGTTATCCCTGATACTGAGGAATGAAGAAGCCAGCAAACAGCTGGAGGTATGTTGCTTGTTTTCCCTGAAGTAATTTGAGTGAAACAGATGATTTAAAAAAAAAAAATAAAAATCCCTCGTGCGTTTCTTAGCTGGTAGGACTTGCATTGAGGTGAAAGTAATGATGTACTGATAATAATCTAGGTGGTAAGAAAGGCAGATGGAAGTGTCATCCAACAAAGATGTTTACAGTTACAGGGCCTGTTCTTTCAAAGACTCATTTTTATCAGCAGGATTTTGTGGGGGATTTAATACAGATATGTAGACACACATACCACATGTATTTCCTTCATATTTTGAAGCATAAAATAGTTAGCCATCGCTGCACAAATAATGCCCCGTATTTGGTGGCTTTAAAAATAGATGGGAGTGAATGCATCATGATACTGATAGGACTAGAACTGGATCTAGCAACATAACCCAGCGGAAATGAGATGGAAGGGGTGAAAACTGATGTTGGTAGAATGTATGAAGGGATAGGTTTGTCTATAGATAAAATGTTAGGAAATAATCTTACAGCAGATACAGCTTCTGATACTCCTGTGACTGGTGAGTAGGTGTTGACTGGCAAGAAGCTTGAGTCATACTTGTCCATGGGTAAAAGGAAAAAAAAAAAAAAGAAAAGAAAAAGAGTAGGCTAGGAAATAAGGGGTTCTTTATACATCAGAATTAACATTTCTTCATGGTTTTTCTCCTATCTACAAATTCAAAAAATAGCAGAATTTCTGAAAACTTTCTAGACTCACTGTCAAGAACCAGAGGTACCAGTTAAAGTGCTGTAACTCAGTTTGACACGGGTTTGTACGGGCAGTGTTTCTGCAGGGCGAGGTTTCATCCCCCCTTCCCAGGGGTTGCATGTGTTTGAGGTGGGATGTCATGGTCAGGCCTTGTGTATCCAGTGGGTTTTACTCACTGTTACAAGGAGTTCTCACTTCTGTTGTTCTCTCTTTAGTATCTTGATTTTTGTGTTTCAGAGCTGAAATCCAGGTTTGTTTGGGTGTTGGTTGTTCTCAGGATGAAGGATGGACCGATTTTTCCTCATTGGTGTTCCTCACTGAGCACCCCAGTGTAGCTCTTCAGTAATCATTCTTCTTTATCCTCCCCAGCTGACAGTTGTGTGGGCAGTTTACCTCTTGAAGTGCAAAGTATTATTTTGGAGGTGGGAAGAACAACAGCCTCTTTAGAGCTAATTCCCTTTACATGCCCCCACAAATGCATGCACCAACAACTTTGTCATTGATTCCTTTCCCAAACTCATCTTGGATTCTTCTTCTCGTTGTAACACTGAGTCGTCGTGCTGCTCTGAAAGTCTCAACCTTGATTCAGTTCTCACTAGAAAACCATTGTTAAACTTCAGTTTCTACCTAAGCAGTACTTAGGTAAAGGTTGTGAGATAAATATCTGTATATACAGTTAAAATTTGTGTGACAAAAGTTGGCTGGTATTTTTCATTTTGGCATTTGTGTTTCTTTTGTACTTAGAATAAATATAAAATCACTTTCATCCAAAGTTGAAAGGAGGGGCTTCAGATAATAAAAATCGTACTCATGATTACTGTTGAGACACTGACATGGAGTTAACACTTTGGGCTTTCCTCCATTATGAATAGCAGTTCACAGTTTTCATCACATTAAACCTTTATATGTGTCTCATAGTAACTGAACTTCTAAAGTCTGCCACTTCTTCTAGCAGTTTTGCCTACTTTTTCTAAGTCATTTTCACTAGGCCAGCTTCTTTTGTTCAATGGAGTTTTTTTCTGAGTGTGACTTAGCTGTTTTGGGTGTCCTTCACATGCTAAAAAGCCTGAATTTACAAGTGGTTTGCATTCTTGTTTGTATTTTACTGTATCTAAGTAAATTTCAGAATTCAGTTATGGATGCTGTATAGGTATTAATACATTACTTGCCTAGATGTTTCTTATTAATGTATTGGAGGGAAGTAGAACACAGAGTTTCTGATGTTTAAATAGAACACACTTCGTAATAATTTGCAGAAAAGCTAATGCTGTTTGATTGCAGGCAGTAAAACTCTGGTTTGACTGTCAGAGCCAAGGTCCTCAGTGATGATGCAGCTTCATCTTTTCTGCATGTCGTAGATAGTTAACAACTGATCATTGTCTTGGTCATCCTGTTCTCTCCTCTTGTTTGGCTGTCTATAAAAGATGTCAACTAGTAAATTAGCATTTGGATTGGCTGTTGAAATGTAGAAATGTGAGCAATTATAAATAACTTTTGCTTTGCAAGTTGTCTGTGATGTAGCTGCTGAAGTGCTTGACTGGACTCTGAGTATCTGAAGTATTCCATAACACTTGGATACTTACACCACTATCTACTGTAACTAGTTCTTTGAAATAGTGATTTAGCACAGGATATTTACCAACTGCTTTAAGGAGGAGCAGGTCAGAAAGCAGTACCACTTCAGCTGGAACAGTATAGGGCTTGTTGTGGGCAATTCCTTAATGTTTTCTCAACATCTGTAGGGTCTCATTTGGCTGACATTAAACTGCTAATTTGAAGTGTGTTTATGTATGTCTTGACAGCAGTTACAGCTTTGATTGCAATGCAGGAACATGGACAGGATTATATACCTTGGCTTTTATCTTCTTTCTTCCTTGCAAAACGCTCTTTCCTTAAAAGATTATCACAGTTGGAAATTCTTTATGTTCCCACAATCCATTAAACTGTTGTTCCTTTCCTGAGTTCTGTTAGGCTCACACTTGTGAGTGCTCAGTCTGACCCTTCTGTCTTGATTGATGTGTGATTCCTGGATGAAATTCTGAACATATTTGTTCTCTGAATTCACACAGTTTTTGTGTTGTCATGCATAGGCACCGATTCTTAATTTTTGTTAAAGTGAAGTGGATATCCAGAGTTGCTCTGTTTTATATATAATTTTGTGTCAGTGGCTGAGTTATTGCAGTTTCATCCACCTGTTGAAATTGATGCGGTTTGTTTGGTTTTTTTTTCTCAGAGATCATAAGGTTTTATTTAATAACCACCGCAGTTACTTTTTTACTACCTTATGAGTTCTGTCTTACCTAGTAACACCTGATAGCTGTAGCTATTAAAGGGTAATTTAAAGTGGAGGTATCAGCACAGCTAGAGGCCAGCCTTATGTTAATATTTAAAAGACTTATGAAGGAGACCCCTTGGTGTTTTTGAAGCTGAAATAAGTGCAGTAAAGGGATTGATTAAATAAAAAGCAGGGTAAGCGCCTGATTGAAAAATAGGCTTGAGATTTATGTTGACTTCTCTCTCCAAAGTGAGCTGACATGAGACTTTTTTTCAGAGTTCTAGGCAGCTTGCGTCGCGGTTCCACGAACAGTTTGTAGTACGTGAGGACCTCATGGGTTTGGCCATTGGCACTCACGGTGCCAATATCCAGCAAGCCAGGAAAGTCCCTGGAGTGACTGCCATTGATCTTGATGAAGACACTTGTACATTCCATATTTATGGGGAGGTGAGTTCCTTTCTTTAGCATTTCAGAAAACACTGAAAGAAACAAGCAAACACAAACAAACCTTGGGGAAATGAATCTTGTTTCTCTCACCTCTTTCTATTGTAGGACCAAGATGCGGTGAAAAAGGCAAGAAGTTACCTTGAATTTGCTGAAGATGTCATACAAGTCCCAAGGAATTTAGTAGGTATGTCAGTTCTGGAGGCTGCCTCTGTGACAGTGAGGAAAAATGCCTTCTGGGAACTGCGCTGAGCTAGAAGCAGTGTGCTGATGTTGAAGTACAAGGCAGAATAATTTCTGGATTGAGCCAGAGTAAAAAATAAAACTTTTTTATATTTATTAGTCAGGTGCTGTTCTATTTGCCAATAATCTATAATGAAAGAAGGTACTCAGAAGTAGTTTTTGACACTCAGAACAGCCTTTGTCATTGAGGAGGAACATACTGTCCATTACTTCCCCCAGACATGTCCAGAGATTAGTTCAGCTGTACAAGAAATGAATCTGCAGTTTCATATTTTCATAGAATATCTTTGATCATTTCTTTGATTCACATTTGTCTTTTTTCCCCTTTTATTTTACAGTATGTTTAGAAACAGTACTGTGGGATGAACTAGGAGTTAGATATCAGTGATGAAGAAAATCTATAATACTTCCAATTGCCAAACACTAAAAAAAAAGTCCTTAAGAGCCCATGTAGCCATTGTATATGTGGAGAAATCTTTTAACAAGCTTTTGATGCCACAAAGCAAAACAAAAAGATGTGATTTCATTCAGCAGATAAGAAAAGAGCGGAGAAGATACTTCATGGATAACATAGTCCTAAAAGCAAATGCTTTAGTAGGTTTTCAGGGAGTGTATGAGAGCTGGTGTTGAAGCAGTGTGAAATTCTGCAGTGGGACAAGTACTAAGAAATGTGGCAGCTCAGCTCTGGAATTGATTAAAAGCAGTTTTCCCTTCCCTATTCCCTCCTGGTTTTACTGGTGAGAAGTGAAAATGATAGGCTGCCATCATTATTTTAACTTGAAATCTTTAAGTCTGTTTCTCTTTAGAACTTAGCAATTACATTTTTTGGCAGGATTTTCATTTCTGCTCTTAATTCTTGACCTGGATCCTTTAGAATATAACTTTGGCTGAACCCTATGTTACGTCTGAAATAAGCTATGTTTAGTAATTTGGCTTTTAAAATTCCTAGTAGTTTGCTCTAAAAATGCAGAAGACATTTTTAGATTTATACATATATATATATATACACTTGATTTTTTTTAATCTAAAGAAAATGCAAACAACCACCTTTTTCTATTTAATTATATTTTTAAAAGTTCAAACTGAACAAAAAAACCCAAACAAAGGAAGAACCTTTGGCCATTTTGGATAAGTTCTTGCACTGGTACTTAAATAGTCTTGTCTAATTAGAGTACAGCAATACTTTCAGGTTTGGGGGAAAACCATAAAGGCGGAATGTTCTGTATGTTCTTTCTGTAGGAAAAGTAATAGGAAAAAATGGAAAACTGATTCAAGAGATAGTGGACAAATCTGGCGTTGTAAGAGTGAGAATTGAGGCTGAAAATGATAAAAATATTCCACAAGAAGAGGTATGTTTTCAGTTAATATAATTTTTCTTTTTGTTAATTGGTTATATTCTACCCAATGATAAAATAAATTCTTCCTTGTATCTTTGTAGTGGTAAGATAAAGTGTTGATTAATGTGTGTTTTCTGATGGATTCTATCTTTTCCTAATTATGCTGAGGGGCATTTTGATATAAATTTGGCTTCTCTATGTTAGAAAAATGCTGTGTGAAATTTATTGTTGGTGCATCCTCTTAGAGATTTCATGTTGTTCCTGTTGGAAGCACTGACATTTCCCAGCATGTGCGAGGCCATAAATCCATATATATGAAACTTGCTGGTTTCATTCATTGATCTGCTTTAAGTTTGATTTCTTAGGTTTTACCTGGTTTACCAGGTTTACCTGGTTTAATTTTTCATTAGCAATTTCTTCTGTTGAAGTGAAAAACTTGTGCTTTATGTTAAAAATATTACCTAGGTCCACAAGAGCCTGTCAATTGTGGCCTAAAGAAAAAAACAGTCTTGAATATTGTGAAATTCCAGGTTTTCACAGCCTTGTAAAGGGCCTGACTGAAGTCTCAAACACTATAATTTGAGGCACTTCTGTGTGGGGCTGCATTGAGGGGCAAGGTTGCAGTATGCAAAAAAACCTGACAGCGTGAAAGTTTGAACATCTTGATGCCAAAAAGACTCCCTGCGATTTCAGATGTGAAATGTGCTTCAAGAAAACTGAGCTGCCTTTCATTTACCTCAAAATCCAAATGTGTACCAGCTAAGAATCTTTCCTACTTTAAATAAGCTATGAAATCTGGTTTCTAGAACCCTTATGATCTTGCTTGACTAGTTATTTCCTCTTTATAAGACTTCCTGAAAATCCACAATCCAATTCCCATCTTTCTGTACAGAGTGGCCAAGCAGTTAACTAAGGGCTTTTTACTCTTTTACTAGTTCTACATCTGTCTGAAAAGGGAAATCGTCAATATTTAGACCTAAAGGTTTCACTGGTCTGTCGTATTCCATTTCTAAAGATAAATTCCTGCAGCATAAAATGGAATTAATTTAATAAGCAAGAGGGTGCTGCTGTTGCTGCAGGCTAGAGAATCACAGAAGGGTAAAAGAGAGCTCATGGCTGCAGGGAGTACATCTGGCTTTTTTTTTTTAAATTCTGACTTGAGAAAGCTGATTTGCTTACAGTTTTCTGTCCAAAATGCAGCTTTTAAGGGTTATCTTGAAAGGTCTTTACCTGTCAAGCTCTGCATTCATGCTTCTGTTTTACCTGTTAATGACATTTTTAACACTGACATTGCTTGTACTGCTTCTTGTGTTAGTTGTGTCAGGCCAGGTGCAATACAGAAACCCGAGATCAGACTTAAACAGGTAAGAGTTAGTATTTGTAAATTGAATGGAGCTTTATTTCAACTACAAAACCCAAATACTCTTCCCATGTGTGAATTTGGATATTGCAGCCCTTCTTCTTGTAGTAGAACAGTAGTTCAGTTAAATTTTAATACAGCATTTGGTTCTTTTTATGTGACTGAGATGCTAGAATACTGCCCATTAGTTTCAAGTGCAGTTTTATGCATCCCATAATTTTATAACAGGGTATCTTCAGGCTTTTCGTATTTTCATAGGAGATAGGTACTGTTTGTTATAGTAATATATATTAACTTTTACCTCTAAATTTATTATGCACGTAGGGTCTGCTCAGTATTCCCCACTTGCAGCCAAGTTGAACACAGGTACTTTTGCTTTGAAGACAAAAATAAGGCTCAGTAAATCAGCACTTTGCTGCTTTTGTACAGCCGAAATTGCTTGACGTGGTTACCAGCTCATATTGTTAATAGCTGCCATTGTTATACCTTGAATCCACTGCCAAAAGCAACAGCAAGCATTTCCTTAAATGCCCTTTTAAATCATTTGTCTTGTCATCGTTTAATAATTGATACTGTGAGCTAGTTAATGCCAGTTTAGTAGAAATTTCACTGCTCTTTATCAGGTTGTATAAAATATTTATGAAACTTAAAATACCCCAGATAATAAAACATTTCGGTCAACAATGCCTGTGGCTAAGGAATTTCTAATGCTCATGAAAGTCAGTGTTGATGTTGAGGTTCCTTAGGACTAGAGGACTGTGTGTAGATCATTTTCCCTGGTTGCTTTATGTAGATGTGTAAGGTCTAATGTAAGATCTTTTGCCTTTAAAAGAAAGGGAGGGGGGAAGAAAACCAAACAAAACCTTAAAAGTGGAGACAAATTACAGACTGGGCACTCCTGGGCAACCTGAGCATAGTGTGCTTTTCATTTTTAACACATTTGTGTCTCAAAAATCATTTCACTTCTGCAGCAGACCTTCCTTTGGAATGCAGTTCTGTGAAGGGTGTGTGTACAGTGACAATTAAAGGCTTCTTTATAGGTAATGATGAGATAGGAAAACAGTATTGGGGATAATCAGTAGGTGTGCCAGGCTCTGCTCTGCAGTGGTTTGGGCTTCAGCAGCTGGCTGTTGGAGATGCCCAGGTGAATGTCTGCAGTGCCCACTGAAGCTTCTCCCGCCCAGGTGATGCTGCAGCTGCTGGAGCAGTCAGGTTCCCTCCTTGGGCCTGTGTGGGCTGCACTGACACCCCTGAAATGCTGCAGGGACCTGTCTTAGTGTCAGAAGGTTTGGTGTAGAAATTCTCCTTGTATTGCTGAGGTTTACTTAGTTTTCCACACTCAGTGATGCCCTTTTAGATAGATTTTTTTTTTCACCTGCTTTGGCTGCCTAAGTTAATCTTCAGGTGTTTTGTCTCCTGATGTAATAATCTGAGACTTCAAAATTTCCAGATTTATATTTCCCACACATTTATTGGATCCCTGAACCTGCTTGAAGGGTAGAACTGTAAGGTAGAAATCATCACCTGAAGTACTGACTCTTTCTTGGATATTTTTTGGCTTTTTTTTTTCTTTACAACTGTGGATTTTCAAGAAGGATCAGGTTTTGTTTTGTGACACAATGTTAATTTGATTTACTTTTTTAAAAGATCAAAGGTAGACCAAAAGCAGCTGGTGTGAGAGAATGGATGCCGTCAGCAAAGGTGGTATAACTTTGAAGGGAGGAAACATAAAGTGTTCTAAATTGACTCTTTTTCACTTGTTCAGAAAAATAAACATTGACATTGTGATGCAAATGATCTAAATCTGCTTATTTAAGAAAGCTCTTTGCATGAAGGGAATTAGACTACATGGTGTAGTCAATATCAGAATTAAAAATATGCTGTTGTCTCGCTTTTTCATTTTTGCTTGTGCATGGTGTAAGAATTTTCGAGTTTTACAGTAATAAGTTTGGTTCTCTTCAGAATTCAATGCCTACTCAATAACCAAAGCCTGTTGTTACTGTATTTTAGGGCATGGTACCATTTGTGTTTGTAGGAACCAAGGATAGCATCACTAATGCAACTGTTCTTCTGGATTATCATCTTAATTATTTAAAGGTGAGTATAATGGTGCTGTTTTACCACTGATCTTTTTTCTGTCAGTACTTAGGCTGGTAACAGTGCATGCTCTTACGTTTCCTCCCATTCCTCATACTGTTCATTGTCTTTATGTAGAGTTTAACAGCAGAGTGCCTTTTTATGAAACAACAGAGTTACATCAGAACCGTTTAATAACTTTGGCATTTGTTACGTGCAGCAGTGTAAAGAACTTGTGCTCTGATCTGAGTGCTTTTTCTTGATACTTCTTAAACAAACCTGGATTTGTCAACAGTGCCCCAGGAAGAATTGTGTTGGTAGCACATAGATTTGAACATTTGATGGTCTTTCTGTTAAACAAGTTATTCTCAAAGCTGAGCTGTTCTTTGAGTATCAAATCAATTGCAATATTTCAGTGATTTTTCTTTCTGAGACCTGCATGTGTGCAAGAGTGAGAAGACAGAGATAGTGCTGAAGGCAATCCTGCCCCTGATATATTGCAGCTGTGTTAATTACCAAAGAGTTGGGACCAGCCTTGCTCTCACAGCTATGAGAGTGATGAAAAGAGTGAGCGACCTGGTAGAGATCAGCTGGAGTCTGCTGGCCGTACTGTGAGGAGGAAGGGACGGGAGGTCATGCCAGGGACAGAAAGGGTCAGACAACATCCAGGGGACAGACAGGGTCAGGTAGCCATGCCAGGGACTGGAAGGAGCAGCCAGACCTGCAGAAGGAGGAGAGAAGAAGGAGAGAGAGCCAGATCTGCATGGAGCTGCCCATGGGAGGCTCCATAGAAAAGGTACGAGAGGCTTTCAGATAACAAGGTGCTGATGCTTGGAGCCTTCTTCGGTGTCAGTCGTTCCTCCTCTGTCACACGTGCAGCTGGTTAAACCGTGCTTGTACCTGACTCCCTGGGCTTGTGTTTGCACAGGAGGTGGACCAGCTGCGTTTGGAAAGATTGCAGATCGACGAGCAGCTGCGGCAGATCGGAGCCACGTCCAGGCCCCCCCCGAACCGCACGGACAAGGACAAAGGCTACATGACGGACGACGGGCCGGGCCTGGGCCGCGGCAGCCGCCCCTACCGGAACCGCGGCCACAGCCGGCGCGGGCCGGGATACGCTTCAGGTAGGGCCACCTGCACTTCCCACTCTGCCCTCCTGGTCTCCTGATTGCTTGGAAAAGGAGACTGCACTAGAGCTGTTAAAAACGCAGTCAATATTGAGTGTTAGTATTTGAAGATTATATCCTGTAAGAAAATCCTTTGGAGTGTAGTGCTTTCCTGTAATCTATGCTGATTTCCATGCAGTTCCTGCTTCTTACAGCGTGCTTGTGTCCTCTACATTGTGGAGCGTATCTAGTCATTCCCTAACTCCTTAGGGTGAGGATTGTTATTTTGTCTATATTTTGAACAGTTCCTGACAATGAAGTCTCAGTTTTCATTTAAACCTGTGTGAGTCTATCTGAATATAAATATTTATAGGTGAAAATAGTGTGTAGCTCAATTTACAGAAAAGCTATTTTCTTCATATTAAATTGAACTTTTATGTTTTTACTGGAAGACCGTAGTCACCAAAATAGTGTGTTACTCTTTGAAACCTTGGATAATTCATTAATGAATGATTTTCCAGATTGTGCTTCTTCAGAGCAATCTATTACTTCATTATCCATAATGTAGGTCAGCTGGTGTTTGTCCTGACTGAAAAGCACATAGTGAGCTTTATAAGAAAATCTTAGCTTACATTCTGCATAATACAGAATTAATGTTTTTGTGGTGTTTACTATTTTTAGAAGATGTGAACTCACCTTGCTAATAATATGGGTTATGGGAGGAAAAATGGGGAAAGAACCAGCAGTTGTCAATGAAGGTGATCTGTTAATTGGAAAAACTGCAATGGCCATTTATTTGATTGGATACATTTCTAGCATTTTGACTTTGTTCTCTGCTTTTGTAGTCTGTTACAGGCTGTTTCGTGATGGAATTTTTTTCTTTTCATAGATGAGTTGCAGTGGTGAGAGGAGACAGGACAGGTTATATTCAGAACTTTCAGTTGTAGAATACGAAGGAGTCTAGTCTCTTAAACTTACGTTTTACTAGACTTTTATTACATTTTGTAGTATGTTCAGCAATCTGTTGATATACTGTTAACACCAATTTTAAGCATGTGGCACACTTAATTATTTAGCCTTAGACACAACAACTAACGTTTATTAGTCTGTCTTGCATTTTGAAGAAGTAATATATATTATGCACCTTTCTGTGTTACATATATTACAGAGTTTGGGAGGCAAAAACATCACAAAACTGTCTATTAACAAAAAAAAAGAAGAAAAAAAAATCTAAATGCATTCTACTCTAGTAATTTCATGCTAAGCTACACTGGCGTGTTTGGATTTTTTTCATCCTCTTGATAGGAACTAATTCTGAAGCATCAAATGCTTCTGAAACAGAGTCTGATCACAGAGACGAGCTGAGCGATTGGTCGGCGGCGCCGGCGGAGGAGGAGCGGGACAATTACCTGCGCCGGGGGGACGGGCGGCGGCGCGGCGGCAGCGCCCGGGGCCAGGGCGGGCGGGGCCGCGGGGGATTCAAAGGTAAAGAAACGTAAATAAACCACACCCCTGCGGTGTCACTGTGCAGTCCTAGAGCAAACTCCCTGCTGCTTTTCTCCTCTGCTCCAACTCCCCCCCTGCCGGCCTCTCCTGTGTCGCTACAGGACATAAAACGATACGCACACAGTCAAGTAGTCAGGGCAAAAAGAGAGAAGTTTATTTTTCTGCTTGGGTTTATATAGATGTTTGGACAGTGACCGTGGATTGGAGGATGAGGTTGCCACCTCTCCGACCACTGGTCAAACTAGAAGTCAGTCAGTTGTCTCTCCCCAAGACAGGAATGAAAAACAAGGACAGTTACAATAACATCACTTTGTTTACATGAAAATCTGAGAGAAACTCCACTACAAAAATGCAAACATCAGAAGGCTGAGAAAGATCAGGGCGACACTCCTGACTTCTCTTTGTCAGTCTTTTAAATGGAGTATTTTGTTTCAGATGTGTTGAACGTTGAAAAGAGGGGAATAATTCTTTTTGACCTGCTTTATGCTGGGGGAGTTTTTCCTATCGTTTGTTTTCCTGAAATGCCTCTTGGCATTTGGGGGCTGTTGTGGCATTTGGCCAGTTTGTGGCCTGTGCCGTCACACATGGACATCAAGGAATGAAATTCTAGTTTTAGTAGATACAGAAAAATCTTTTAAAATCTATATTGCTCACTCCGCTGTCCATATGCACATCTCCTTTTTTCATGGACCAGGATAATACTGTAATTTATTGTTTAGTGGAAAGAACCAGGGAAAAGTAAGATGGGAGAACTTTAAAAAGTTAAATACGTATACTCCAACATATGTTGTTTCATTCTATTTGTTTACATATGATATTTCATTATATTTATTTGTTAAAATACTTTCTTCTGCAGCTCTGCTTATTTGTTAAAATGGTTTTTTTTTTCAAAATATGGATGCTGCTTAATAAGACTTTTTTGTAAGAAGGTAATTATAATTTAGGAAGCTTATAAGCCATTGAAAAATGTGAAGGTATTAAATACTTCTGATTGTGTACTTCTTTTCTGTGGTTAATATTTTGAAAAGTGGATTTTTTCAGTCAGCAGTCAGTCTTTTTTAAACTCTGGTGGTTTTAAACACTGAGGTTTTATCTGCATTATCACCGGAGAACATTTTCTTTAGTGATTCCCGGCCCATAGTTTAAGAACTGTTGTTAAATGTTAGTAATAATATTTATTCATGAGACAGAAAATTCTGAATTCCCTACTGCGCTTGTGTAAAATTGAAGTGGCAGAAGATCATGTCTTTGTTGAACAACTTGGTTGATTAATTCTTCTTGCAGGCAACGATGAACAGTCGCGAACAGACAACCGTCAGCGTAACTCAAGAGAGGCAAAAGGGAGGACAGCAGACGGGTCTCTTGAGGTAACTCTTTCATTTGGCAAGTCTGGATGGTTAAAATTGCATCCTGTCACACAGTAAGGTTGAGTGACACTGTAGCCTTGTGATTCCATGTTCTTTGACTCCCTAATCACATCTACAAAAGTAGCATTACAACATGACACAGATGCTCAGGACTCCAAATTTATCCAGCTGTGTAAAGATGCAATTTTGTAATGCCATGTAGCTCTGTCTGGTGAGTCCCAAGGATTTACTAACCAGCTTGATTTCAGTCTTTGTTCTTACTAGTGCTTTGGTTTAGCTTTTATTGCTTGCTGTGTTGTGTATTGTTGTCTATCTTCTATGCACCCGAGGGAAGAAAATCCTTAACACTATATAAAAAGAGTGTTTTGTAGCCAGAATCCTCAGAAGGAAAGATTAAACTTCAGAAACTGCCTTCACTACTAAATGAAACATTTGCAATTGAAGGCTATTCAGTCTAGAAAGTGAGTTTAAAATGACCATCAACTTTTTCAAGTAGCAGATTTGAAATATCTTGTAACTTTAAATATTTTTAAGCTTTTTATAAAGATATTTCTACACTTCTTTCAAATGTTTTATTTCATGAAGTTATCAAGATGATGCCTTATGTATATATTTTAACCTCCCCCACGTGGAAACTGCTCTTGCTTCAAATGGTAGTTTACAAACCTTCTACCATTTCTTACTGCATAGGATGAGTAAAGTTGGGAGGAAGAAGCAAAGAGCAGCTGCAAGCTGCGGCCTCTGTGTAGTGTTAGCAGGAGTCACAGCTCCAGTGGGACACAGACGTGACTCTTGGCTTGGTTTTTAGAAAGTCTGGTTAAGAAAGGGACAAAACAGAACAAGTTTTTGAAATGGGAGTGCTGAACTTTAAGGTGTAGTAATTGAATATGCATCTGAAATGGAAATAATTAACTTGGCAAAACAAAAAAAAAAAACCAAATAATGGCCTGATTAATGAAGTAGGCAGTGAGGAATTGTGGTGCTGAAAAAAGCCCAAAAGGCACTTAAATCATGGGGGGTTTATCTGTTGCTCCAAGATTTGGATGCAGTGACATGTTACAAGAAAATAAGTACTTGCATGTTGTTGAAATCTGGCTGATCAAGTTATAAAAATCTTGTCATGTATCAAGGAATAATCAAGGAATTTTCCCCCTTTACAAGCATAAAAATTTGCTTTCAACACGCTCTCTTGAAATTTTTTACGACCACTTAAAAAGGCTGCAGAAGTTTTTTGGGTGCATTAAGTGGATCATCTGTCTTCAGATTCAAAAAAGGTCTGTGTAGATTTTTTTGAGATTCAGAAAAGCTGCCCCATGGAACAACACTGTCTTTTGAGGGCGTTGTGCATACAGAGAGTCGGAAGTCAGATTACGAGAGGTTGAAATAATGTTCCAGAGATCCATCTGATACTAATTCAACTTTTTTGTGCACTGGAAATTTTTCTCTTAGCTTCCAAGGCTAGATAGATGGGAGAGGATTTTTTGGGTCATATTTGAACAGATAAAAACTTACCCACCCCTGCAGCTGGATCCAATTAACAAAGCCATGAGGGGCTGGCAGTGTTTGCTCCTCCCAAGGAGGACAGCCAAGGTACAGAACGCCCAGGGGTGGAGGAAAAGAGGAGAATGCTTTATATAACTGTGAATTGTTGCAGATGAGACTTGACTGCAGTAATGAAAGGAGTGTCCACACTAAAACCTTGCAGAACACCTCGAGCGAAGGCAGCCGGCTGCGCTCGGGCAAGGAGCGGAACCCCAAGAAGGAGAAGACGGAGAGCGCGGACGCCCAACAGCCGCTGGTCAACGGAGTCCCCTAAACTGCATAACTCTGAAGTCACATTTCCTATACTGTTCCAGTAATTCCTATTCCATGTTAGAGAAAACTTGTTTAGGCCAAAGACAAATAGTAGGCAAGACGGCGCAGGGCATGAAATGAACATATGTTCTCTGTTAGCCTTTTTTAACATCAACAGTATGCAGTTGTTTTCAGAATAAGAAGTTATTCGAATATTTGCATTAAAAAAAAAAAATACCTGAACTTCTGAAAAATCGCTTCCAAGTACATATTGCAGTTCAAACGATGAAAGAATCTTTTTTTTTTGTTTGTTTTAAAAATACTGAGCTGTGCATTGGTAAACTTTCTGTTCAGTTGTACCATTTTAACACATCGGGTCAAATTCACTGCTCAATTTCAATTTTCAGAATAAATAGTGTTTGCAGTAATCAAATTGGCTTCTGTTTTCAATCTAACTTACCAGTTCTTCATGAAATGCTATGTCGTTTTATGTCCTGTGTCAGTTCACATTCTGGTCCACCTTTTTCAATATTTTGGTGGACCCTGAAATCTGTGTGATGTAACAATTGTCATTTTCATTAGCAAAAAAGTTGTATGATCTGTGCCTTTTTTATATCTTGGCAGGTAGGAATATTATATTTGGATGCAGAAATCAGGGAAGATGAGTTGGTAACACTAAATGTAAAATATATGTAGCAATCCTTGTCAGACGTTAGTACTTTATAGACAAGTGCATGCTTTCCATAATTTTTTCCTTACATAAACATTCAGTTAGGCAGTTATAAGAATAGGAAATTTATTTTGCACTGAAGATTTGGCAAATAGTGTTATTGAAAAAGGGGTGTAATTTTTTTCTTTGTAGGCAGTACGGAAGCTTTTTTTTTAAAAAAAGAAAACTTTAAAAAAAAAAAATCTTTCCGTTGTGGAAAACTAAAAAAACTCATTGTTACTGAGGGAACAAGTGTAACATGTTCACAAGCTAGTAATGTGTGCCTGCTGTTTGGCCAGATGACCAGCCTAAAGCATTGATGGTTTTCATCCTCCCAAAATTTTTGAATCGCTTCTTTTCATTTGGGGGCTATTTCGGGAGAGGTAAGAAGAAAGTCACCACATGTCATGCCCTGGCAAGTACAGATACAGTAGTTGAAAATATTGAAGGTAAAACTAAAGTTCTTCATATTTTGAGCTGCAAGGTCCTAATTCCCAGCCGATATGAAGGTGTCAGAATTGGATCCAAAGTACAGCTGTACACCAGGGAAGGGTGGGAAGTGGTGGGAGGAGCTGTGCTTTCGTTCATTTCTGATCACACGTTAAACTTACTGGGCACAACTGCATAAGGACCTTCATTTTAGTCCATTTTTGTTCAGATTACTCCAGAAGGAGAGCCACTGTTTATGTACAGAATTGTACAAACTTGACCTTGCCTCTGATGTATTTTGTGAGTTTTGTTTCTTTGCTTTCTTCATTCTTTTTTTTTTCCTTGCATACAGGTGAGCATACTAAAACTGGCAACGAACTGCACATGATTTAACAAATATAAAAATGTCTTAAAAAGTATTGCCAAACATTAATGTTGATTTCTAGTTATTTATTTTGGGAATGTATAGTATTTGAAAACAGAAATTGGTACCTTGCACACATCATCTGTAAGCTGTTTGGTTTAAAATACTGTAGATAATTAACCAAGGTAGACTGACCTTGTAATGTAACTGCTCTTGGGCAATATTCTCTGTACATATTAGCTACAACAGATTGGATTTTATGTTGACATTTGTTTGGTTATAGTGCAATATATTTTGTATGCAAGCAGTTTCAATAAAGTTTGATCTTCCTCTGCTAACTGATGTTGATGCAATCCTTATGAATGATTGCTTTAAAAAAAAAAACTCAACTGACAGAAAGTAGAAAGTATTTCTTTGTTTAGACTTTAACTGTAGCCGTTGTTTATTTACGCAGTTTAGAAAAGTCTCAAATATTACCACATTCCAAAAACGTGGCACAAAATGCTCAAGAAGACACAGTTTCCTCGTGGAATGGTACAGAACCTGTTGAGTGGTCACACTTCATGCACTCGTTTCTCACATCCAGTGGTTGAGTTCACTAAGGTGCTAACCCGGGTCAATGTGAAATCACCAAACCACAGTCTGGCTAATTGGCTGCATTCCATTTCCAAGTGGGTTTTGGGGCTCTGACCTTTTGCAGTATTTGTGTACTTGACATATATCCCTTTCAGTTCATATTCCAGTGATTTTAAATGTTATTAAATTTCAACAAATTAACCTGTGAATCTAAATGTACACTTTTATTTTGAAAAGTCATGTTGTTACAAAACTTGAAAGTGCAACAAATGTCTGATGCTTGAGTTCAGGTCCGTCCTATTGGTAACTATTATAAAGTATGGTCTAATGAATTAAAATTATTTTTAAAATAAAGTTCTTTGAAAGAGTGAGAGGTATTTGTGAATCATGCCAAAGTCTAAATTCAGTAAGGTTAAGCTCAAAGCCTATGAATTAACAAATGCTTAAACGAAATAGAAAGTTTGTGTTTCTGTTGTTTACTGAATGCATTTTTGTTAATGATGGTGGGGAGTTAAGATTTTCAAAGTTGTTATTAAAACTTGGTCAAGGCAAAAAATCTCTTTATTCAGCTTTATTTAAGCAGATTAAAATCTCTTTATGAGCACTCATGAGTTCAAGAAGATACTAGGTTTAGTTGCATAAATATAGAAGTTATTTGAATCAAATACTGATGAGCTTTTTCGGCCCTCCTTTGTTCCTAATATCAAATAATGTATAGCATGTCCAGGAAGGACACTGGGTGCTGTGAGTGTGGGACTGAGTGTAGACCCTGCTTGTTCCTACGAGCACTTACTGTGAAAGGCAGCTTGTTTTCCTGAACTGCAAAACCCTTCAGTATTGAATATTAAAAGGGAAAACTTTATCTTCAGTGAGTATTCCTCACTGGGATTCCTCATTTGCGGAGTCCTGCTGTACAGTTCTGCTAAGTTCTCTGCTAATCTGCAAGACGAGTGTCAAATATTCTTATCCTGTGTAATGTTAAAGGTTTTGTCTATTTCCAGAAGCAGCAAGACTTGCAGTGGAATACCTTTGTTAAGGGGTGGGGGAGATGTGCTGCTGGCTCTGGTGGCTACTTAAAAGAAATTTTTAAAAGCTTTTTTAAAAAGCTTCGAGGCTGAGCTTGTTCTTTCCAGAGTAGTGTGTACTAAGCTTGTTCATCATTCACTTGAACTTGACAGATTTTCATCCTAAAAGATGCTTGTCAAAGATATCCATGAAAATTGGGGTGAATGGGATGTTTGCACTATTAAAGCTATTAAGGCAGCTTAATACACGTTAGGAAAGGTGAGGTTAAACCTGAGCTTGGTGTCCTGAATAGATTCCACCTCGATCACAAGGCTCTCCTTGCCAGATGTTCGTTAGATTAAAGCACAGTTTGGGTTTCACACCATATTTTTATGCTGTGATTTACAGAAACATTTCTTTACTCTCTGGCAGCCTGAGTCTCTGACAGAGGACTGGGGATCTTTGCTTGCATCGGGATGAATCTGGTTTTCTATAAACAATTTTTTAAAATGCATTGCACATCCGTGACTTGCGCTTTCACAGTTACCAAGGTCCTTCATCTCAAACAGTTTGATAGAAATAATTGCTGTTAAACGTGGGTGAGTCAGTTTGCCATAATTATTTTTTTTACATTGTTTAAAAACTACAGTAGAATTTAAAGCAGTAATTTTTGTGCGCTTTGAGTACTGTATGGAATTGGATTATAAAAAAGAGCAACAATCATAGGTAATTTTGTGTATCTACTGAAAATTCAGCTGGAGAATGTTTGCTCACAGTTTTGCACTGAATTTAGAAAACTGGTTTCCAATAAAAGCAGTTCATTTAAAGCAAAAAACAATCACATGGATGTAGTCTGTAAGTGCTGAGAACTTGACTGTTGCAGAAATGGTGTAAGAAGTATTAGGTGTGGTTTGAATTTTGGACGTGCTTTATTTGCTGGTGCACTCAGGCTGAGCCTCGTGTAAACTGCAGCTACAGCAAGAGAAATCTGCTCCTAAATGTAGTAAAATCAATTAAGTGTTCCGTATAAAATGGGGGGGGGGGGGGGGGGGGCAATTTTCTGTGATTCTTAGTCTGAAAAGTCCCATATCAGAAATGCATCACGCTGTCTGGGGTGTTCCGTGAGATAAATCAGCGTGGAAAATCTCACTTCCATGTAAATCATGTGCCTCAGAAAAGGAAGGCTTGGGGATTAGACATTCCCAAGTATCTTCTAATTGAACTGCTGAGAGTGGCCTGGGTCTAGTCTGGGTGTGGAGTGAAACAATGAAACTGAGGATACTGTGTATTGTTGCTTATTTAAGCAAGCTGGTGCTGCCTACGAATGAGGTTAAAGAGACCCACCCTTTAAAGTCATTTTGCAATTAGCTGAAATGGGGGGGGTGGAAGAAGTGAATATATGTTTTTTCAGGCTCACTTATCAGTTCAGATGGCTGTTGTAGCAAACTGCAACTGCTTTAGGCAGCTCATCTGTTAGGGGAACTGCTGATTTGATGGCATCTGCATTTACTTTAGGCTTCTGTATATTTTAAAAACACTGCTCCTAGTTTATTCAGAGCCTATCCTTAATAAAAGGAATGGAAGTGGTAGAGTCCTAGAATGGTCTGGCTTGAAAGGGGCCTTAAAGATCCGCTAGTTCCAGCCTGTGCCTTGGGCAGGAACACCTTTCCATAGACCAAGCTGCCCAGAGCTCCATCCAGCCTGGCCTGCAGTGCCTCCAGGCACATCTACAGCTGCTCTGGGCAGCCAGTGCAGGGCCTCACTGCCCTCATTGTGAAAAACTCCAGCTTTAGTCTAATTTGACCCTCTTCTTGTTTAAATCTGTTACTCTTTGTTCTATTGCACAGGCCCTGCTGAAGAGTCTTCCCCATCTTTCTGGTGTAGCCCCTGTAGGTACTGGGAGGGGCCCTAATGTGTCCCCAGATGTGTGAACCACCCCAGGTCTCAGCTTGTCCTCAGAGCAGAGCTGTTCCAGGCCTCTGCTCACTTTCCTGACCCTCTGGACAAGCCTGAAAAGGTCCACGTCCTTCATGTGGGGGGAAGTTGCGGTTTAACTGCAGCCAGCAGCACCAGGAGCTGCTCGCTCACTCACTCACTCACCCCCTTCCCCCTCCACTCTCCCAGTGCAGATGGGAATTAGGGAAAACAAAAAAGTAGAAATCATGGTTTGATACAAGAATAATAATTTAAATAATTGAAAGATAATAGAATACAGTAATAATTGTAATGAAAAGGAGCGAGAGGGATGAAATCCAAGAGGATCAAGAGCTGCACAGTACAATTGCTCAATGCACTGGCCAATGCCCAGCCCAGCCCTGGGCAGAGTTTGGCAACTCTCTGCCAGCTCTGCAGTTTCTATACTGGCTGTGCTGTGCCATGGTGAGGAATGTGCCTCTGGCCAGCCCAGGGCAGCTGTCCTGGCCATGCTCCCTCCTGGTTTCTGGTGCACCCCCTCCCTACTAGAGCTTAGGAACTCAAAAGTCCTTGATGGAGAGCAACTAAAGTGTGTTATCAGCATTATTCTCATGCTAAATCCAAGGCACAGCACTGTGCCAGCTACAAAGAAGATTTAATTCTATCTCAGCTGAAATCAGGCCAGATCTCCAGAGCTGGTTGTGGTACACCAGGTGGGGTCTCAGGTGAGTGGGGTAGAGGGGCAGGATCACCTCCCTTGGCCTCCTGGCCATGTTCCCTTTGGTGCAGCCCAGGATGTGATTTGCTTTCAGGGTCTGAGAAAGATCCGTGTCAGATTTGTGCTTCAAGTGTGCAAACATTTGCTGAAGCAATACCTAATTAATTCACCTTTCATGGCTTAGTGAGAAGCTCTTATTTAAGCATTCTGTCTGAACTTTCTGATTTGAGAGGAGCATGTTTTGATCTCTTCCCTATTACCTGGTCTGCACAGTTAGGTGTTGTTTCTGTATTGAACACTGGAGTGGGCCTGGTAAGAGTATGAACTCGTTTTTAACTTGGTGAATTAGAAGACTTGAGAGGCTTTTCAAGAGTCTGATTTCTCCCAAACTACACTGAGCTTTTTCTGGCCCCTCTGTTGCTCCATCCTGTTCTGTGCACCTCAGCTGGGGGTGGTGACTGTGACGTGTTTTGGTTCCACCGTTGTCAGGGCTACTCTGCAGTTGCTGCACCTTGAGGAGCTGCTCATGCCCTGCTCCAACAGGGCTGGAGGAGACAGCAAGAGAAGTAAGTAGCATCAAGAATAAGAATTTTATCTTGTTTTCCTTCTCCTTTTTTCCCCCAATTTGTCATGAATGGTATGAAATTTTAGTAAGTATCTTGGAAAACATGATTCCTTTCCTCTTAAGAAATAATTTCACATTACCAAGGTAGTTTCTCCGTGGGACAGAATGTGTTTGTATATTCCTCTGTAGCACAGGCACTTCCAAGGGCAGGGAGGCTTTCCTCACTGAGCAGGAGGGCAGAAAGAGCTGACCCCTCAAAGGGCAATACCTGTGTGAAATGCAGTCAGTCCTTTCCCTGTACAGCCCTTCAGAAAATGGGGTTCTCCCCTCCCCAGTAATAACAATTTGTCTTTACAACTAAGTGGTAATAATTGAAAAAAGCCCTTTTTCGGGTGAAACAGGAGGGCCAGGCAAGAAATACAGCATCTGCCAAAGCAGTCATCAGGGGCTGCTCGGGGGTACAAAACCCAGCTTAAACCTGCTGCTAAATTACTGTGAATCACATGGGGATTTCTAAAACTATTTTCATCCATAATACCATTTTGAACCACCTTTTAAAAATGTCTAAAGCTCTTCATGTGTTCCAGCTGTGAAAAGAGTGAAGAATTCAATGAGCTAAACTAGAATTTAGTTTTAAGCTTTCAAAAATTATTCATTCTTCATTCTTTATTCTGTCTATTGAATTGGGATTAAAACTTTTAGCTAAAAATTATCTTTTTAAGTGCCAGGTGTCCAGCTCTGGGACACTTCAGAAAGATGAATTTTTTGCTAGTCTCTGTAAACAAGATGCCTTCTTTTAAGCTCCCTTTAAATGAGTAATTTCTTCGAAATCATTGATTCCCAATATATACACATACATTTTCAATGGGTTTTGGCCTCTTTCTTGCTAAAAAGGCAGTCCTGCTCTGTGCAGCAATCAACTGTCAGGTTTGCTCTAATGCATAAATATTAATTAAGATCAATAATTTGTTTTATGCAGGACCCTGTACCCCTTCTTGCTCTTGGTTTTATTGCAGTAATGCTGCCCTTGGGCACCCATCGAGTGTGGGTCTTCATGGTCCTGCTCCTGCTTTGTAGCGTCCATTCACGTGAGTATTGCAAGGACAGAAACACTCAAAAGAAGTGCCAAGTACTCCTACCAGCAAGCAAGTTTTCTTGTCTTGGAAATGATTGGAAAATATTGAGAAATATTACAAGCGATTACTTCAGACTGGATTGATCCATTCTGATACTTAAATAGAACAAAATACCTTTTTTCCTGCAACTATAGCTTCTATTTCCCTCTGTTCATCTGTGCAAGAAGTAAATGCTGCCTGTTTCATCCCTGTCAGTGCAACTTGCTTTTATTTCTCAGCTGATGATAGATTTTTTTTCCCCCAATTATAGATCCTTCTATTTTTCCCCCACTTCAACTTATTTTTCAGCATACTATTAAAGGTGTTGTTATAGTCAGTTGGGAATTGATGTATTTGCTTATTACGGCAGATGACTCAAAGTAATTGGAAAGTAATTTTGTCTGATTACTTGCACTAACAGAAGTTGAGTTTGGTCATCTGACATCTATAAAGGGTCCATCCAAACACATTTTCATTTGATCCTTAATGCACTGAGAACAGAGCTCAGAGCCTTTTCAGCTCTTGGTTTCAGCAGTTGCTGGGTCATTGTAAAAGGCTTCCAGAGTGGGTGAGTTAGCATTCTAACACAGATATGAATATGTAACTACAACAGTGGCCATTAAATCCATATAACTGTCTTGTGTCTCTTTAAACCCTCACATGAGAGAGCAATGTGTGGGGCAGCCATGGTTTTCACATCATTCTTACCAAACTGAGTGTTGGAAACCTCATCTCATCAACTTCCCATGAAGTCATTACAAAGTCTTTAAATTTTTCTGTTCTGTCTATTACACAATAGTTTCAGATTATCTGTTTTGACAGTACCTTCAATTCTCTCTGTTCTTTTTTTTTTCCCAAGGGAGTTTTTTACGGCACTGAAGAGGCAAGTTGTGCCCCAGGACAAGTAATTTCCTAATTCCCTAATTTATGCTCCCAATGCTGTTAACTGAAGGATTATCCAAAAGACTGAAGTTGTTCAATACTTAATTTTAGGTTAGGCTGCGATCTCCCTTGTGTTCACAGGGACTCTTAACACCGTGAAATGGCTTTCAGCAAACTCCACCACTGAAAGCTTTTAAAGTGGTGACGGAGTGGTGTGAGTTTCTCTCATGGAGAGAAAAAAGGCAAGCAGGTGGGAATACTGGATCTCTTTTTTTCCCCCCTCGTTGGGGAGTGGTTGATTACCAGTGGAGTCGTGCTGTGATTTGCACTTTTGGTGTAATGAAAAAGAGATGCAGGGAGGCAGCAAGGTTTACTGATCCCATATTTCTTTTAGAATAGTGTAAATGAAAGGTGATTGGGAAATCCTAGAGTAAGAAACCAGCAGCTTCTGTGTATAAACACTGCAGTACCTCTATGTTTAAGGATGTTTTGCTCTTTTCTATGCAATTGTAGCAGGTCACTGTCTGAAACAAGAAGCTGGGATAGATGCATGTTTGGTTGTGTCTGATAAAGGTGCCTTCCAGCATGTTTTTGTGTTTTAACTGGGGTCTGGTCTTCATCTAAAAAGCTGTAAGTTCTGCTTTTGTGCATGGCAGAAATACAACTAGAGATGCAGCAAAGCGTTTTCATGTAACCTGCACCTCACAGGTGAGCAGCAGGGCTTTTTATCCTTGACAGTTTCCACCTGAAGGGATTCTTTAATTTAAATTTTACAGCTTTAGTTCTTTTCCTCATTGTGGTTCATGAAGCAATTTAAAGCAATATAAGTGAATACAACAGAAAGACACCTGTGCTTAACCTTGCTAGCCATCAGTCGACACAGCTCCTGATGACTGTAAATGCCTTCCTAATGAGTGATAATCAGTATGAAAATGTCATTGCTTTAATTAATTACGGATAGTTTGGATGGTAATGAGCTAATCATTGTGAACTTTCAGTGCTTGCCGCCCCGATTCAGCCTGGTTCAGAGGCACCCAGCAAACCCAACATGACAATGGAAGCTGTGTATGGATCTTTCCTGAGCTTCTTCAGGCCAATGAGTAAGTGTCACATCACCACTGCAGCCTCCTTCCTCTCTTCCCTCCCCACTTCTGCCTCACTCCCACCCTCCCTCCCCTACCTGTCAGCATTTCATGTGTTTAAAACCCTCAGTCCAATACTGTAAAACTCACCAGAGCTCTGGAAAACGGGATTGCTAAGTGACTCTTTGGGACAATCACAGATTTGTTTGCATTTGCTACCCTCCTGCAAACCCCTCCATCACCAGTGATGTGATTGTGCTGCAAATACAGAAATTATGCTGGAAGTTTGGCAGTGGATCCACCATACCTGGCTTTGTTGGATCACATCTGAACTACTTTTCCAGTCTTCACATAGGGAGAAAAGAGAATTTGGCATAAATGGGAGAAGGATTTTGTCCCACACCGGTGTCTCTCCCACTTCTACTGGCTAAGGAAGGCTTCAGACTGATCCCCTCACCTTTGGACTGCTGAAGTTAAATTACAAGAACTGCTTAATTTCATGCAATTATTGACCTGGAAATCACAGTGCTAACGTGCCAGTATCAAAAAGCAAAATAATATGAGTACAGAAAAGATTTTTTTTTATATATAAAAACTGCCAGCCTGGTTCCATAACCAGACCATAGATCAATAGGAAGGAGAAGGAGAAATGCTACTTTTCTCTTGGAATGTTCATGCATTAATATCAGTGTGTCTCCACCACTAGTGCTCACACGGAGTCCTAAGGAAACACAGAGAATGGTGAAGATCCTGATCCCCCCCTTAATAAACTGAATTTGGCTACCGGTAATGTCTGTGATAAATGTGAGGCTGACAATACAGCCAGTCCTGGGGGAGTTGTTGGAACCAAATGATGCTTTGCAGCTGCTGTGTACCATAAGGGATGAGATAGGATTTTTTTATAGGAATTAAATATGCAGAGACATCTACTATTTATAAACATCTTACACATTTAAGCCATTTCCACATAGTATCTCATGATTATCAATAAATCTGCTATAAAATAGGAAATCTCAAAAATTGCTTAAATGTGTTCTTCATCAACTGTTGTGGGGGTTTCTTTCCTAGCAGCTGATTTTCAGCTGCTTGTAGAAACAAATAACTAAGTGCCAAACAGAGATGGTGAGTTGCAATATAGTCCTTCAGATAAAAAAAAAAAAAAAAAAAAAGTCTTAAATTTCTGCTGGTTTTTAATTAGAAACAGAGCAATCAGAAAATTTTGTTTGTCCTTTTCACTTTGCAAACCTAAACACAAAAAAGTGTCACACTGGTGCTTAGATTCAGCTTTGTAATAGACCCTTACAGAAACAAAGCAAATTACAGAAGATTTTCTCTGATGTGATTCAGCCTTTCTGCTAATTTCAATATAAGAATCGGTTGGGCTTTGGGAAAGAACGTACATGAACATCAATGATATTGTTTTCTGGCAGATTTAATTAATCAAAACATGCTAGAGACACCAAACTGATGACTTCCTTCTGCTTCACATTGCTCCCAGGATAGACATCTTACCTAATGTTGTTTTTCTTTTTCCTTTTTAAAGCTTGCCGCCTCAGCAGTGAGCGACCTTTAACTCCTTGTCCCTTAGAAGGCCTGAACATGTCTCAATGCTCCAAAATTCACTGCTGTCCTTTCAGAATTGGCCAGGATGAGCAGTGCTACATGCCAGTGAGAGATGGTGAGTGTGCTGCTGCCTCAGAGCAAACCCTGCTAAACGTGGGTGTATAATTCAGTATACCTCCACTGATTTCAGGGGTGATATCCCAATTTTTAGGATGAGCTGGCTTAATACAGATACGAAACCCCAAGGTTGCTTGTCAGTTAACATGAATTCACTTTCTCTTGTTTGTGCTTCTTCAGGAGCAAGCTGAGGTCAAAATAAGACTCTGAATATTTTCTTGTGCTTGAGCAGCTCCACATTCCAGTGCTGGGGCAGCTGTAGTTCCTACCAGCTGGATCATTTTTGATTGAAGACAGTTTTATCCAGTGTGCTCCCATCAGAATCTGTTTGTTAGTTAGGGACACATGACAGAAATTAAAGGTTTTAATAGTATTCAGTCCCAGCTTGGGCCTTTATATTTTGTATAAAAGACACTTCACTACAGCAAGGAGAAAAGCTGTACAGTGAAAATTAAGCTCCTCTGCTCATTTTTAAGACACATACTGAAGCAAATTTTAAAATTAAAAATGCTTATTCAGCTGCCACTGCTTGATTCCTCATTCCAGTTAGACTTTTATTGTTTGGACATCAATATCAAGGGCTGACCATTTTACAGAATTATTTGTTCACAGATTAATGAGCTCCTTGAATGCTCCTGGATGTACAGCATAGGTCTAAAGAAAATGCAAACACTTACTGTTTGCCTTGTAGCAATCCGTGGACAAAATAGAAGCACTTAGCAGGTATCAGACTCGTGGCAGTTGTGTTTGTCAGCTGGTCACAGGCTGCATACACTGAATGGTTCTTCTCCTTGGGAGGTTTGTCTTGAATAAATGAGGGAATAAAATGAGACCTTAAGAAAATGCTACAAAAGTTATGAAGTAGATGAATAGAATTCATTTTGAAAGATTTTGCTTCGTCCTTAAAGGAGCTTCTAAGGAACTTTGGGGGTTTTTATTTATTATTTATTCGCCCCACTCAACTGTGCCCCATGCCCTGGGCTCACTCAAACCCTGGTTGCCTCTGCTAAACAAACACTTGTGCTTTTCCCACTCAAGTGACATTTGAGACCAGTTCTTTCTCATCTGAACTCATTTCTAACACTTTTTTGATACTGTGCTGCTGAATCATAGAATCCTTTAGGTTTGAGAAGTCCCTTGTGACCAGTGAGTCCCGCTTTAAATTCATCTGAGAAATGGCAGTTTTCTTTGGCATTTACTGAAGTCTTTAGGTGTCTTAGAGGTTGATCCTGTCGCCTGGCCCTCAGTGGCTGCACCAGAATTATTCAGAATTATTCAGAACTGATGGAAACTTCTGCTGGCTCTACAGATGTGCAGCTGGCCATTCGAGTGATTTTGCTTACCGGAGGAGGATTTTTGGCTTTGGGATTTCTACCAGTCATTTGCTGTGCCGTTTTGCAGAGATGGTAAGAGTTAGAGCATGACCAGACCAAATTTATTAAATACTGTTTGTAAATGGTGGAAATATAGAAAGCTGACATCTTTAACTAGGTGAGGGGAGAAAAGATTGGGGGGAAAAAAAGGGCAAGAAACTAATGCTCAAACATAAAAGATGAGTCCTTCTGTTTTGAAGTACGTAAAACAGAGAGTCAATCTGGCTTAAAGAAAATAAGGTTATTTAATGCCCCAGTACTCTTTCTCAAGACCTGGATATAAAAGACTTGGACTTAATCTTACTTCACTTGCTTGGGAAGTTGCACATAACACAGAAAGCAGACTCCCTCCAGGATATGCAGTAAGACACAGAAGGGAAGAACAAAATATGAGGCCTGAATAGAGTAAGAGAGATGGGCTGTGAGTTGGGAATTAATTCTTTCTAATGTTTCTAACATGCAGCATGGGGGTTTTAATGTATAGGGCACTTTACAGCCTGCAAGTTCTGTACAAGCAGTTTGGTGTCTGATAGTGTGAAGAGTTTCAGCCTGTGTATGTGTTCTCAGGATCCAGGGAAAATGTAAACTCCACAGCATCAAGGTCACTGAATTGATGGAATGAATTAACATAACCATGCTTTATTCTGCTTAGGTGGTAGTTCACATTGAATGGCTGCTGCCACAACTTGGTTAATACGACAGAATTGTCTTTTTGGTGAAGGGTTTTTTTTCTCCCAGTGTTAAACTTTTGCTCTTCTAAGATATAGTAGTCTGTGTGGGATCATATACGTGCATGTACACACACACACATAGACTTTACTAATGAGGCTGCTTGGCAGATGGCTGTTGGCTGTGGAGTTCCACATTTTGACAAAACCTGCTGTGAAAATCTCCACATTACATCTTACACTGTGCTCAACAGCTGATGCTCAGCATACAGATAGCTGCACTGAGTCATCAGTGACTCTGAAAGCAGGAGGCAAAGAATCAACATGAAATTATCATAAATTTTCTGGAAAATGAATTAATATGTGTTCATTTTGGGAGAATTCACATTAGTGTTTAAATGATCATTGTTGGATTTTTTCATAGCCAGTGAAACTAGGAATTTTGCTCTTGTGCCGATGGCTTGGTTCTTTTGCTTCGTTTTTGAATGCAGTAACTAACCAGATGCTAAATGGTTCAAATTTCCAACATCACATATTTAAGTTCGATGAAGGGTGCAATCCTATCACACTGTAA
The DNA here is from genome assembly GCF_029207755.1 of Chamaea fasciata. Taxonomy (NCBI): domain Eukaryota; kingdom Metazoa; phylum Chordata; class Aves; order Passeriformes; family Sylviidae; genus Chamaea; species Chamaea fasciata. The sequence goes on from NW_027094107.1 coordinate 6,176,772, forward strand.
CTTTGAGTTTTACCAGTTTTAGAGACAGTTGATAAAGCTTTGAGAAACATTCCTTTAATAAGCCAAAAACCTCTCTGGATAGAAATTCTTTTGTTTTCAACATTACGCAGTCGTTGTTGAGAGAGTCCTATGCACAATGCCAAATCGGTACTGCAACTGGTGTGCACAAAAGTAAAAATTGTTCTCTAGAGTTATCAAAAAAAACCCAAGATGGCTTTTGCTGATGAAATTTGGGGTAATTGTTTAACTCCACTGTGTTGCAAGGTTTCTATACCATGGCCAGACAAAGAAAATGTAGGAACATGAAATTCCTGTGAAATTGATAGAGGGAGCTGAGTGCTCCTCTCCTTGCCACACTTGATCAATTCTAGTTGATCTAATTTCCCAAGCCAGTGAGGCTTTGTTACTTTCCACCTCCCCATGGACAAACTGTGTGTTTGCCTCCTTCCAGTGGTGTTTTTCATGCAGGAAGCAGAATCTACACATCTGTTCCCTGCCAATTGGCAATTTCCCTTGTGTGCTATCAGCACAGTGTCTCCTGTCTAGAGCTGTGCTCTGATGGTTTTGCTGTGTCCATAACAGTGCCAGCCTGTCTTGCTCCTTTCAGTTTTGTTAGTCCTCTTTAAGAACCACATGCATGGACAGGGAGGTAAAAACACTAAATGTTAGAAAAATGCAGGTGCACTTAAACAATGCTACTTTTGAATAATATTGCGTGGATTTTAAAAATAGAATAGAAAAGTCTTCATTCCTGCCCACTACATCCCTCGTGCTGCTGTGGTAAGAAGCCCAGAGAATTTTGTTGGCTTGTTACTGGGGAAATTTCTGGCCATGGTTGCACTGTCTCCCTGTCCTTGCCTGCTGGAGATGAGACAAGCAGAAGTGCAGGAGTTCCTGTCTCAGGAAGAGCTGGGCAGTGAGGGGTGTCCAGGCCTGTGTGTGCCTTGTGTGGACTGGGCACTGCTGGGTTAATGGTTGGGATTATGGATGATCTCAAAGGTATTTTCTATCCTGAGTGATTCTGTGAGTCTGCATGAATCAAAAGGTAAAAGTCATGAGGAAAATTTAAGAAATGGAAAAAGCATTGAAATGCTTCTCCTCGCCTTAATCTTTCTCCTGTTGATGAACCTTGTGATGGCCCCTGAAATCAACTATAGCTTTTTGAGATTTTTCACTGGAGCTAGGATTTCATGGCTGGCGTCTAGGTGACCTTCTCTAAACTCCCACTTTGGAACTCAACCAATTTCAGCTGTTTTAATATGTTGCAGTCCATGCATCAATCCTTTACGGAAGATAAGCAAAAAAGTACAGAAAGTTGCATGGGAAAAAAAAGCACGTGATGGAAGGGCTCAGGATGAGGAGATCCATCGCCACTTACTGGACTGACTTAAGAGGGAAGAACCAAAAGGATGGAAAAAAGAAGGTAAACTATTCTTGGGGTATGTTTTTGTTCTGAGTTTAGGGTTGTTCTGTTGAGTCTGTGTGGAATACTGAAGATGTCCACTAGCAAACACCTGCTGCCTGCCAGTGCAGTGCACATTGTCCAAAGGCACTGCTTGTCAGGGATTGTAGGACACAAAAGAAAGATGAAAGACTCCAAATACTTCAGAAGGCAAAGAGCATAGAAAAAAGGCCTTTTATTTGTCTAATTTTCACTACCTTTTATACAGTGTTCCCACACAGACTTACCATGGCTGGTGAATAGGAACAACACCTGTCTAATGCCATTGGTTAAACCAGAGAAACAGCAAAACACCACCTGGAGAAAGATTGTTTTGAGAGAGGAGAGTTGTTTGCCAAGATTGTTTTGAGAAGAAGCTTTCTTGAGAAATTTTTTCTTGGGGAAAAAGTTAGCAGCTGCTAGCAGGCTAAAATTCTTTACGTTTAGAAATATCAGGCCCACAAGGGGTCACCTTTGGTTGCTGTTGTGGGAGAGGAGATGAGTTGGCAAGAATTCAGTTGCTGTCCTGGGCTGCCAGCTGACAGCAGAGCCATGGACAGTCTGAGGTTAAAGCCCTCTGCCACTTGAGTGTTCTTGTCTCATGTGCAAATTGCAGCATGAGAAAGTGGAAAGGCAATGGGTTTGCTGCTTTCAGGAGAGGCAGAGCCATTTACAGGCACTGAAAAGCCTGTCTGCCTGTCTTTCTGCATGGATAGTGGTGGTTTGTAGCTGAAGCATTCCCATAGCTCCACACTTTGGCATTATTGGCATTCCTCCTCAATGCTGAAGAGCAATTGACTACTCAAATAAATCTAATCTGAGAGTGAAATGCTATTTACTTCGTGTGACCATGCCAAACTACAGCCTACTAAAGGTCACAATGAAATACAAAAAGTGTCGGCGAGGTCATTAGGCAATAAAGAAATGTTTCAGGGACAATATTGATTGGGGAGAAACGTAAAGGTGTCCCTAAATCAAGTTATACTCATGTTTGGGATTTTTTTCTCCCTTTGGTATATAGGAACATCCACCTGATCCTGAAGATCGAGCAGAAGACACCAGGATTATTTTGACTATCTCCTAGAAAATGACACGTTTTATTTTAGCATCGAAGTAATACAAAGTTGTTAACTTGCAATAATAGTATTGATTTTGCAGTAAAAGTTTTTTCATTCTAGTTCTTGCACTCATTCCATACCTCCTGTGCAAAAAAACCCCAAACCTGGTAACACTGAAAGGCAAACTGCTCATGGCAACCCCTGAATAGTAAAGTTAGTGTTTTTTTCACCCAGTAGCATCCCTGTGGAGGGATATAAAGATATCTGTTATGAGTTCATCTCAACTTAGGGGTCAGCCTTAGAAAAAGATGAAGGGAGTGTTGTCACTCATTAAATTGGGATTGAGAGGAAGCTTGCTCTGGTTTCATATTGGATGGCCCCATAGCACAGCAGTGAGGAGAACACCTAATTCTTTCCCAGGCTACCGAGGATTTGGGAAATCTATTGTTGGGAAATTGCTTTAAAGATATTCTTGCCAGAAATACAAATACTTAAGGAAACTGTGAGAGTGTTGTCTCTGGGGTTGTTCTCTCCGCTGGGTATCGCTGCACCACACTTTTGCTGGTCTTTTATTGACCTGCCTCCCAAAGTAGGTGATTCCAAAATGCAATTTCTTTCCATTTCTCTGTAGTGTAACAAAAATAAAAGAAACAGATGTGTAACACTTTTCGACAGCTGAGTGCAGAGTGAGCACCTAAAAGAATGTCAGTAGAAGTCAGTGTCACCCATAATAACACAATCACTTGTCATATTTCTCTGGGGCTGTGAAGTCCATGGAGCAGAATTTCCAAGAGCTACAACTGGCAGGAATGGAGCTTTGATCCTAGGCTGGAGAGTGTAAATATTATGAGTGATTCTTAGAAATTCTGTGCTTTCAGAATTCCCCATTTAAAACATTTTTCTTCGTTTCCTAAGTCCTAAAAAGGGGATCGCTTAAAACCCAAGTGTGATGTGGGTGGAATATGCGTATGGGGGATCTCATGGAGGTGTTGGAGCACTTGCTGATGATCAGATGTAACTCTGTGCAGGAGTTTAAAGCCCTGCATTGCAACCATTGCCAGAAGCATTGCGTTACAGGCGATTTGGTTAGAATTTTGCAAGAAAAATCTTACACTGTTTTGGATGTGGAGCAACAGAACGATGGAAACTGAACAGGGCACTGTTTGCCTTCTAAATCTGATGTGTATTTTCCCTTTTTTGGCTTAGTGGGCCAGCAGTCCAAAGCACAAGCATGGGCCTGTCCTTTTCCATGCAGCAGCTTTGCTGTAAAGGTGAAAGTTTCTAAAAACCTGGGAGTTTTGCTCTTCAGTTGGAGAAGGCAAAAGTTCTGATTTTACATTTTAATTTCTCAATTAGCTTGACAATGCATTGACTTATGAGCTTTCAAGCCATTGGTATTACTTAACTGCTCTGTGTGCCCAGGATATCATAATCGCTATTTCATTACTATTGAGGGTCAAGATTGCCACCTTAGGGTCAAAGCACAGATATTTATTCACAGGCCTGTGTGTGATGCAAACTGCACTGACAATGTCACAAAAAGGTGGATGCTTTGGTTGGCTGCCTGCTTACACTGAATATTCAGAGCCCTTGCATAATTTTTTTCTTTTTTTTTTTGGTTTGCTTGTTTTTGTGCTCCTGGAGCTAAACATATTACAGAACAATTTCAACATTGGGTTACCTCACATCCAACTGAAACCAGTCTTTTCCCCAGTGCCTGGGCTGCTGATTGTACCGTGTATATCAAGCTGTGTGTTACTGAGCTAAACTCAATTTTCCTTTGTCCCTTCTGTCCCTTCCAAGAATTCGGTGAGAGTCTAGGTCAGCTACATGAGGGAACAATCATTTTTGCCAGGCTCCTCACAGTACCTCTGTGGCTATAAAAAGAAGCTGCTGAAAGCTGGGTGTGGTTCCCAAGTCTGCAGAAAAACCTTCCCGGCCCGGGGAGAGGGAGGGACATCTTCAGTATTAAAATCGGGGACCACAAGATGGTGCTGCAGGAAAACATTTTTTTTTTTCTTGCCAAGGTTTCGGGTTCTGGAGAACTTTATTGATTTCTGCCTTTTACAATGTGGTTCATCAAGTCACAAAAAGGCAGATGGTGTACAATAGAGCAATGGTCACTCAGTAAAAGAGACAACATAATACAGCCTATGATGACAAGGCTTTAGGAGACTTACAAGATATACAAACCATTGCTTGTGGCTTTAGCTCTGCCCTCCCTCCTATTGAACTGATAGAGGGTGAAACAAAAGAGCTCTCAGTGGAACATCCTTCTTTATCTTCACAAAGATTAAATAAATACCAGGCTAAACAGCTCGGCCTGATGCTGGATAAGCTGTGTCCAGGAGTGGATGCTGCTGCCCCAGAGGTGGGAGCTGCGACAGGGACAGCAGCACAGCTCTTCCATCACATCACCCAGAGCCTGCAGCACGTCTAAAGGCAAAGGATTTGGTTCACTTTCTGTTCCCTCTTTAGCCACACTCCCTGAAATGAAAAGTCACCATGGGGTTTTTTTTTGGGGGGGGGGGGGTTTGAGAGCTTTAAAGCCGTGTGAAATGACTGCATTTCATTGTGGGTGATTGTGGCAATATCTGGAGTTTTTCTCTTCTGACCTTTAGAAAGCTTTCAAAGTCATGAGAATTGAATGTAAAAAATAAATACAGTGGAATAAGAGAGTAGGTTTGAACTGTAAAGCTCAAAAATCCAAGGCCAAATACAGAATTGTATTTAAGCAAAATCTCTGTGACTGGGGAGCTTGTGTTGTTGAAGGCTTGAAGTTGAATTCTGAGGCCTGTTTCACCCAGCTGAGATCCATGCCATGCCAGGTGGTGCAGATATAGGAGAAGAATGTACTTCCTTACTCAATAAATATTTTCCCAGCTTATTTCCATGTAATGGTTATAATTTTTAACTATTATGGTTGCTGTGATCTTGCTGACCTAGGCTTGGATTCACAGCTAAAATGAAGTGTGAAAAGGTCCCCCTGGAAAAGGTGTTTTGTGTTCTCCTGTAAGGTCCCAGTGGAGCAACTGATTCTGTCCAATTCAATTTTCCTTGTGGTGTTTGTGCTCCAAAACTTTTTTCTTCGAACAAAACACTGAGGAAAAAAAATGGTTTCTGCCAGATGAAAGGGGAAAACTGTCCACGGCTGTGCTGCTTTAATCTTCTAAGTTTCACTGTACTGCTTCCAAGCCCCTTCACAAAAGCCATGTTTCTTTCTGCACTGCTCCCTCACAGAACTCACCATCCTGTGTGTATCTCCCACCCCAGTGGAGAAACCTCTGAGCACGTGTGTGTTCTGTTCTGTGTCCAGGTAAGTGCAGTAGAGCTTCCCTTCACTCTGCAGCAGCTATTTCTCTCCAGCATCAACCACCACCTCTGTCCTGGTGCCTCTGAAGCTCTGGCTTGTCGCTGTAGGACACAAAAGAAAGACTCCAAATATTTTAGAAGGCAACTCTGGGGTTGGGGCACATCAGCTAAAGACCAGGCTGTGCAAACTGGAAAGGAAGAGAAGGAAGTTCATGGGAAAAATGACCTTGTGAAAAACAACATGGAACTCTTCACCAGAATCCAACAGAATGTTGTTCACATTTTCCTTTTGCAATTTTAGTTATATATGATCACAATAAAAGTCTGTCACAGCAACTGCTACAAGCATTTATCTTATTTTTTTTTTCCTCTATAAGCTTAATTGGTTATTCATTTCGGTTTGGAGGGGGGTTTTTTTGGTAAACATAACTGCAATTAATCATAACTCATCAGCACAGCTAGCTAGAAAACAAAAGGTTAACAGCAAATTCTGTTTTACTGGTTAAAGATGCTGCTATAGAAGCATTTGCTCAAATGGTTGTTTTACACATGCAGTGGCATCATCCAGTTTAAATCCTGCTGTGTTTCTTTGCCAACAACTGCTAGTGAACATTTGCCCACCTTCCCTGCTGCTGAGTAGTATCAGGATTAGATGCAGGGAGGCGAACAGGCTTACAACTTCATCTGTTGGCACCACAGGAATGCAGGAGCAGAACAGCATGGCAATAGGGAAAACTTTCAAAATCATCAATTTTAAGGTCTTGCCTCAAAATGACTATTTCCTGGCTGGGGGTGGAGGGGGGAGCGGGGGGGGGGGGTGAGGATAGCTTTCCTCAAATGTGCAAGGAAGAAAAAAAAAATGAAAGAAAAAAGCAGCAAGAAGAAAATCTTTTTCAGATAAAGACATGATGGGCATTTATTTATTATCTAACCTACCAAGCAGGGGAATGCCTCCAAAACTGTATTGGGAAGTAGATTTTGACACGGGAGGACTTCCTGCCAAGAAAACACTGAACTTATCCTGCTCTGTTGGGAATAAAAATTTAGGGAGCTTTAGTACATCTTGGACTTTTTGAAGATGATGGATAGCTTGCAGCAACAGGCATTTTCCTCCCCTCACCAAAGGATGCCACTTTTCCCTCAGTACTTAGCAAAAGTCCCTTTGAATGACAAGATTATAGAGAATCACATTCCGAGCAGAGACTGGGAGAGACAGACAGCTGGCTTTTCTGAGCATTTATACTGGCCTTTGCACGTGCTCAAAAGCAGCTGAACCCCTGAATTTCTTATCTCTAAGGCTGGGTGCCTCCCTGACCTTCTCAACCCTTTGTCTGTGCTTGTGGGCAGAGCAGGGATGCACTGTGCCAAATGGCCAGCAGGCAGGGAAAGGTGGCACTGCTCCTTCCATGGAATCGTCCTGCTGGGAGCTGTCTCTGTGCTGCTGCACTGGAGGAGCTGGGCTGCATGAACCTGTAGCCCTGGTTCTGTGCCTGAAGTGTTTTGGTTTTCAGAAATTCTTTTCCCAGAAATTTTTCTGTAGACAAGAAAGATGTTTTTGTAATTCTAACTATGTTATTCACTCCTTTTCCTAGGAGGGACTTCTTCTTGATGTCCCTCTAGTCTGACCAAACTTTTTAACCTTTGTGTCACTAATCAAATCGGTCTGTATAAAATAGTATATAAAAGAGACTCATCCCAAAAATGAAAGAGTCATTTTCAGCCTTCTGAAGCTTAGAGTGTGTGTCGTTGTGGTGTAAAACAGCGTCATGAACCCCCTTCCCCAGCAGAGCTTTCCCAGCTGCCTGGCAGCAGGGAGCTGGGCTGCCAAGTGGGGTAGCAAGCAGATATTGCTTTTTAACGATAAACACAGCTTTAATGGTTCCTCTTAGGTTTTTTAAAGTAGCAGAGTACAGAGTTAAACAAAGAAATGATCTGTCTCACACCCTCTCCCTTCTCGTTGTTTGTCCTCTGTAAACACGTGGCAGGCATCTCTGTTATTAACTCCGAGTTTGAGTCCCCTGTGATTTGTCTGATGGCAGCGATACCTCTTCTTTATGGTATTTCACCTCCCCTGCTCAAACAATGCTCAGCTATGGCACCAAACAATCAGCTTAAATTGTGCATTTGCAACTACAAAGTAATTAGGATTTTTTTTCCCCCCCCCCAGATTAAAATAGATTGCGACAGAGTAGGCTGACAGCTCCAGAGCAGCTGTTATGGTCTGGAGTAACAGTGGTGTACATTAAAGTGCTCCTGACCACATATTTATGCAGTAGCCCTAATAGCTCGAAATTAGCTGTTATGATCTATCAGTTAAGTAATACATACTGTTAAAAATGTCAGGGCAAATCCTGAGGAATTATCGTTACCCGCTGCAGCAATTTTCATATTCTAACACTTCAGCAAACTTGTTTTCTTAGAACAATCACTTTTCTATTTGCCTGATGCTGTTAATAAGAAGCATACAGCCCCACACTGAATGACATGCTTTGAGTCAGGAAAGTCTGCTGGAAAGACTGTGGTGCATTTAAAGCATCATCTGCGGAAGGGTTAGAGTTCTTACAGCATGAATCTCACATTTATGGAGTTATTTGGAGCATCAGCAAGAGGCATTAACAAGTAAGTGAATTTTCCTTGTTTTGTGGTTGTATCTTTGCCATCCAGGGGATTTTTCACTTTACTGTGATCTCCTCATGGGCTGATGTTCAGAGCAGGATGTTCAGGTCCCCGCTCAAGGACTGGGAGTAGTGCAGCTCCCCTGACCCTTACCTGCCCCAGCTGTTTCAGCACTACTTCTAGATTTAGAGCTGATCTGGTGCTACCTTCACGACCAGTCCTTTGGGTTTCCAAATTTTTGATCATGTGCCCCTATCAAAAAAATGCTTTTGAGCATTTACCTGCACTACTGTACCTTATAAATTATAAATTTGCTGTATACCTTATAAAAACAGACACACACAATTAAAATAATAAATGTATTATATAAAACACAGAGACAAAATTTACAAAAGGGTAAAAATGGAATAAACACCGGGGGTTTATTTTCATTTTAATGGTGTAAAAACCATCTTCTTCCTTCCAGTACGTTGTCCTGAGGGCATGCACCCCACTCAGGAGACCATTGCATCAGTGTAGTACAAGGACAGACCTCAGTTTCCATTATTTAAATATTGTTTTCTGTGCTGGAATTCTCCCTCCATTTTCAGTTCTCCCCACACAGGCATCCTAGGCATACAGGAAACAATGACCAACGAGACAAGGAAATGACTTTTTCTCTCCCATTCACTCTTCACCTTGTTATTAAGCCTGTTACAGATATAGCAACTTAATGACTACTATGACCAAGATGGGTAGATCATAATTATTCTCAGTACATCATGTAGACAGACTGCTTTAGTAAGCCTCTGTAATCTCGAATGAAATTTGGGGTTACTCATCATTACAGGGCAGGGTAGGGGTTATCTAGTCCTGGCCTGAAGTTCCATATGCGGTCAGCTGCAATGTCTCACAATTTGCTTTATTTTAAGGAAAATTTGCTCTGTTTTAAGGAAAATTTGCTCATGCTTCCCAGTTAATGGGGATGGCACGTGTCTGAGCCGGGTCTCATGTTCATCCCTCCAACCAGTGCCTTTCACATCCACACCTAGCTGGTAATTGTCTTCCAGGGTGTGAACTGGATCGTGACCCAACCTTGGCCTCCTCCTGGCTGTCACTTCCTGGGCTCAGTGACTCCAGGGAAATAAAAGTACTCAGGCCAGTGGTTTATGTCACAGGCCACAGTGCAGGGAGGTAGAGCTTCCTGTACCGACAAGGCTATGAAGGGTCAAAGCTGCCCAGACCTGTTTTACTCATATTTACTGCTATTGAGCAAGCTGACAGTTCTGTCAATCCGCCTGAGTTTAGCCTCAGAGGAAAGAGTAATTATTTCTTTATTCATTCAAACAACCGGCTGGAAAGGGTTTCAGATTTGATTGTGGCCTTACAAATGCTGTGCACCTGCAGGCAGCAGTGTAGGCAAAACCTACTATTAGTAGATTTCTCTGGCTTTGTGATGGGCTCCTCCTTGGCTCTGAAGGTTTGTTATATAAAAGAATGTTATGTTAAAGTATTATTGAAAGAAGAGGTTTTAAGAAATTGTTTAGAGAAAGAGATTGCTGCCTGGAAGGTGTTTGCCAGGAGCTGTTTATGGACTGATCATGGGGAAGGTGATAAAGCTGGTGATTAGGCCACTGTACACGGGTGAAAAGAAGGCAAAGAACAAGGTAGGAGAGCAGAAACAGCATGGATTGTGGGGGGGGGGGTAAGGTGGGACAAACAATAAAAGGTGACGGTGTTGAGGAATATATTTAGTGCAGGCAGCTTGGGGTGAGCTGTGATATTGCACTGTGAGTAAATTGCTTCGTGGAACAAGGACACCTGAGGCTCTGAACCCTGGGGTTGAGCTGGGGAGGGAACCTGGTGTGACGGCAGCTGTGGGGGAGTCAAGGGGACCTGTTGGGTGACAGGGGCTGCGCTCCCAGCAGCGAGAGTACAGCCGGTTATTTTACTCAGTGATTAGATTGGGGAGGGAGAAGAGTTAACCAAATGAGCCTTTATTGCTTGGCTCAGCCCTGCACTTCCCCTGATGGCTTTACTCCTTGTGGTACAGCTTGGTGTCCGCTTTATCCCTTTCACAGAGAGGAAAGGGCAGCTTGATCAGTGCCAGCTGGTTTGTGTGGCCTCCTGGGCAGAGGAAGCAACAGAGAGAAGGAAATTAACCCTTGGTGGGAGGAGTGAGAGCATCCTGTCTTGGTGGAGGATGTGTCCAGGGGAGAGGAGTGCCTGGAGCTACAGAAGATGGGCTGCTGTTGGATTGGCTCTTGGCTCGCTTGTGTGGAAGGGTGGAGCGTTGGTCCCACCTTACACAGAGCTCTCTCATGGCTGAAAGAAGTGTTGGTTCTCTAGCTAGAGAGCATGAGCAGATTTGAGGGCTTGGGGTCCTGCTCTTGGTTCCCTTGTGTCAGTGAGTGAGCTCTATGGGGGAACACAAACCAATTTGTGACTACAGCAAACAATGACGGGGGAAATCAGCTGCTCTCATCTGATCCAGGGCTTCTCACCATTTCTCTAAATGGCTTTCCAAGACACCTGGTACCTTCACAAATGTGACTTGGTATTAAAATCTATTTAGAGGACATCTGAAAGGTATGATACGCGGGGAGAAGGAAGTATCTGTGTTTCTATCATAATCCAAGGGAAAATAATACTCAGTAGATAAAGGTTTGTGACAATCTGTTTGTGCCGCTTGTTTAAAATGATGCCCCTTTGTTTAAAATGATGGGGTCTGGGCTCTGAGACCACAAGGGCCTGTGTTCCAACAGCTTGACCAGCATCATCCTGAAGTATTAAATTCTGCAACAACATATGTCCTTCATCTAACTGGGAGATGGGCTTGTAAAGATTATATTTACATATCATTCCACTGGAACAAAAAAAAAAAAAATAGACCATCAAAGCTGCTGCAATTAGGGTTTGGCTCTCAATCCAAAATATTTATGAATTGACCCTGATGTTGTAAGTCTCTAATGAAACATTCATTCACAAGTTTGATTACTAAAAAAAAAAAAATGTCATTTACAGAAGAAATAAGTTAGGAAGAAATCAAATTTCATATAAGAAACCACAGAAAACAAGACCACAAATGACAAAACATGGTATTTAGAGCCCAGATGGCTGCATAAAATAAATAGCCATTTCCCTGGTGGAAGCATAGGCAATTTGGCTGTGTGAAGCTACAATTCCAGCAGAGATCCTTGAAACAGATGTTAATATTGCTTGTGCATGGAAACTTTACTAAAATGCAAGATGTTCAGGTAACATGAATGTAATAACTGACGACCTCGGATTTCTTTGTCTGTAGGAAATATGCACTTAAAACCATAAAGTGGCTGTTGTAGAGCCTGGAACGTAAATATCTGTATATGGGTTACAATGAGCATTTATATGCGGCTGCCTAAGAGGTTTGAGACATTTGGTAATTCTCCTTTTGCTGCTGTAACTGGCATCCCAATGAAATACTTTAAACCAATGAGAAAAATTAAAGCTGAATGTGAATATAGCTGGATAGGCATAGGTGTATATATAGGCATAGATATATAAAGGTATCACCTCAAACTGTCTAGAGAAGAAACAAGGATTTAAACACCTTCTTCATGTCAGATTAGCTTTAAAACTCCCCCGTGTTCATGTGTTGTCTTCATCAAGTCTGTGTTATCCTTTGAGATGTACCTGGACAGGCCAAGCCCCTGGTTTTAGTAGAAGCCAGCCCTACTGATCTCTTTCTCTGGTGGTTACATCCTTGACTTAAGCTTAGCCTAAGGAATATGACTGATGGGATACATATTCTGGAGGCAACTCTCAGAGTTTCTCAGTGGAATGCGTTCTCTCCATAGAGTAAGAAAGGTGACCAAAACTTGAATTATCCTGAAAACAATTATGGTTCCAGTTCTTCTTCCAAAGCTCTCCTGATGTCCATTTGGTAAGTGAGGTGCAGCAGTCCCCTGGCTGGCAGGGCAAATCTCTCTGTGATGTGTCACATCTCTCTGGAGCTCTGTTTGTCCCAGTGGGATCCTGTTCCATGGACACCCTGAGTGCAGAACTTGCACAGTGATTTAGTGTGTCCCTGAGTGGATAAAGGGAGCCCTGAGCTCTGGTGCACACCAGATCAGGCAGCCAGGGCCTTGTTTTGCAGCAGTAACGAGCTGCTGAGGTTCCAGCACACGCCAAACAGACAAAGACTGCATTGGAGCTGCTGGGACTGAGGAAAAGAGTGACATCTCTCCATGAATTCTGTGTGAGCTGTCTGGAGATCAGTGGTGAAGTGTGGGAAGTAGTAAAGGTCGGAAGATTTTTAGAAGCTGTGAAAGCAGGCTTTAGAAACAGAGCAGAGGACTTAGAGCCAGCTGCAGCTGGAAAGCCTGAAAGTAGAGAAGATACAATTATACAGTAAGTAAGGATGTGAAACAATAGTTTGAGTTTTTAAGCTTAGCTAAGATAGACCTTAAGACTGTAGAAAAATATGCTTAGCAAGATAGCAGGAAGTGTTAAGCCTAATAATGGAGTATTGTGAATAGAAAGCAAGCAGTGTTTGAAGCAGGTGTCTGTGTGCCTTTAGTGATTGGCTAGAGCTCAGTCTGTAAGCTTTAGCAATGTGCCTTTGGCTGGAAAGCTTTTAAAATGCTAACCGGGAGATCTTTGGCTGCCTCTGGTGGACGAGAGCATGAACCATCTCCTGGATCTCACCCTGTAGCCTGTGCCTGAATAAAGCTCCTCACACGTCACCCAGCAGTTTGTGAGAAACACCAACAGTGAAACCTGAGGGCAGGCTGTTCCCCCCTGCCCCTGTGTGCTCCAGGAGCTCTGAGCTTTGCACAGCAGCCCATGGGCAGAGCTCATACCCAGACTGTGAGAGATCAGCATTCGGTTCTTGCTCAACCCGAGGTGATTCACCCCCCACCAGGGTCCCCAAACCGCAGCTCTTCTGGGGAAATCTGTCATTTGCACAGCTGTGCTCAGAATCCAGCGAGGAAATACCAGAGCTCGTGGCAGTGGGGTCAGGATTAGTGGCAGTGTCGTCAAAATACAGCCTGTAACAGGGCTGAGTCAGTGAGAATTCAGAGTTCCTGGATGTGAGGGAGCACCATTTACGCAGGGAGCCCTGGTGCCCACGTCAGTGCCTCAGTGTGCTCACTGTCGTGATGTCTGAGCTCTCTGGTAACCTCCCAGGATTTGGGAGGGAAGTCCAGATGCTCATCTCGAGGTCCCCAAAGTACAGCAAAAGAAAAGCATTTAGCAGCACTCTGAGTAAGACAAGAAATGTCCCTCTCTTTTTTTAAAAAAAAAGAATTAAATTCTAGATGTAAATTTTGGTTCTCCTCTACTAGAGCAATTTCAGAAGAAGACAGCTTTGTCTTCACTGTGTGGTTCAGAGCAACAGGTTCGTTACTCTGTCCTTAACTCAAGATACCAAAGTATATTCCCACATCAGACTAAGTTAAATGAGAAAAGGGGCAGAGAGAAAATATAAAGGTCAAATATCTTCACCTCTCTAGAGAAGAAACAAGAAGGGGAGGTGGTCGAGACACCATCCCTGGATGTGTTTAAGGAAAGACTGGATGTGGCGCTGGGTGCCAGGGTTGAGTTGAGGTGTTGGGACTGGGTTGGACTCGATCTTGAAGGTCTCTTCCAACCTGGTGATTCTGTGAAATACAGAAAGATTAAGGGTGAAAGGACCCTGATACCTGAAGAGAGATGAGCAGGAAATGTAAGCCACTGTGGGGGATTTTACAGCACGTGGCAGAGAGCTGCTCTTTGCTGGATGGTGTTGGGACTGCTCAGCTGGAAACCCTGTCCTCAGTTGTTTGTGCTGAGCAGCCTCTCCCCTGAACAGGAATAGACATGTAAAATTGATGAAAGGGGGCTCTGGACGCTCTCCCCAGCCTTCCAGCCTGGTCTGAGCCATCTCATTGTGGTGGCACAGGTGGGATCTGAGAGAATACCAGTTACTGCAACAGTAAAAATCCTTTGTGTTCCAAGGACTGGAGTCTCTTGGCTAGAGTGGGGGAAAGGGGATAGAGCACTGTCATTCAGAATCCTAAATCATTCACTTGGCTGCTCTCCTTCTAGGCAGCTCCACCTCCACTATGTTTTCCCCATCTGTAATAACAGACATATGCCTGTGCAGGAAACTGATATCTTCAGCTAAAAGTCTAGTATAAAATATACATTTTCCAAGAAAGCATCAAAAATCTTTTCAAAAAGAAACAGCATTACTTTATGCTAAATTGCAGTGCCTCTACTGCCATATGACACTGCTTCTCCACCACACCTAAGTTAGCTGAGTCAACAAGCTAAACACTGCACATCCCGGTATTAATTTCAGCAATCTTGACACCTCTGTATCATGGTGTTACACTTCTTAACTCAGCTGTCAGCGTGCAGTGGATGTGGCAGGACTGTCAGCTCACACAGAATAGGGCTTAGAATCACAAGGGAGAGTATTTGGTACTCTCAGAGAAATTTCGTTTTCACATATTTCTCCATTTACAGTAACAGGGCTGGGTTTGCCACACTTATATGTTAATGTCTAATGTTAATACTGTGTTAAACAAACATGTGCTTGCTGGTTCTCTCTCTCAAAAGAGTCCCTTTGATACAGAACCAAAAAGATCATTCTTTTAGTTTCAGAGGAAACATGCATGTACTGATCACTCTTTCAGCTGGGACACCTGTTGGTCCGACCAATGAGACAATAAAATCAGACCCAAATTGCTTTATTCAGTAAAGATAAGTAGATAAAATCTCAGAAAACAAAGTCACAATAGAGTAAATTATTTTTCTATTCAACTGTTTAATGGAATTGCCTCTCATGAAAGCCACAGCTGTTCCAGGGGGCTCCGGAGCTGCAGCAAAGCTTGAACTGAGCATCCAGGGCTGCCTTCAAAAGTGACCTGAATTAGAACATGCACCCAGAACCAAGCCAGGCATTGAGCACTGAGCACACCACCCTGGTGCCCTCTGGTTGGAAGCCCAGCTGAGGTGCAAAGGGCGGTTTGCTGCTGACCTCTGTCTCTCGGCTGTAGCAGATCTTGTGCAATTTCTGTATTCTGCCCCTTAGGAACGTCAGGACATTTCCCTGCTGCCTGTGAGCAGTGTCCTTTGGGTTTGGCAGAGCTGGGCAAAGGAGGCTGTGTGCTTGCTGAGGGCTGTTGGCATCTCGTGTCTGCAGGAATGGACCCACATCTTCACAGGTTCTGCCAGTTGTGTCAGACGTGGATCCAATTCTCCACCTTGTGAGCGTGGTCAGGAGTTAAACAGGGGGGTTTTTTTTCCCTCCCCTGTACTCACTTGGCTTTTACTTTGAAACTCCACTTTCAACTCATGCCACACACAAAAGCACTCCATTTTCCATTTCTGGATGAGAATAATAAACCTCCTTATCTTGCAGGGAAATTGGGAAAATAAGTCAATTAGTGTGTTGGAAATGGTGTGATACTGCCCTGGCAAATACAGAAAAATGCTGGTTTAGAACTTGGACTAAATAGTATGCAAAAAAGTAAGGCTCTAGACCAGTAATGAACAGTGACAGAAGGAGAAATTATTGAATCGTTGCTCATTTAGTGAACGTGATTCCTGCTGCGCACTGGATGAAATTGGCCCTGGGGGGAAAATAGAAAGACTGGGATAATTCTTACAAAAAGGGGAATACTTACGGTTGCAGAGAGGAGCTTTTAGCATTTCCTCACTCTTGAGTGCTAAGTGTGCCCATCCAAAATCCTTTCTGAGAGTGGTGTGTGGGTATTTCATTTGGGTGATTTTCTAGCTTTTTGAAAGAGAATTGAACATAAAGCTATTCTGTCCTGAGACATTGTTCCAATACCTGCTGGAGGTGTTCAAGGTGCTTAAAAGTTCTGGAATGCCTAAATCCACAGAGTCCAGCTAAGGGGAGCTGCCCAGGTGATGTTCTCTCACCCTCTGCATGGGCAGATGTTGGGGAAGACACAAGATTTGTCATGAGAAAATGGAGATTTTAACCTGGTGGATGCAGGAGCCCACAGTGGAAAGTCACTGGATCTGGGTGGACACTCAGCAGAGTCCCCACCCTGGTTCTTTCTTGCTTTTAGGTTGGTGCAATCAAGGAATGAAACTGGGACTTCGCCATCTTTTGATGAACAAATTGGTTTGTGGAAAGCAGAATGGATTATAACTTCCTAAATGCCAGTGGGTTTTCATAGAGACAGCAGGAAGCAGCCTCCTCTTAGATTTCAAACCTTTTCCAAAATGTGTTTTCTTTTAGATTTTTTTTTTTTTTGGGGGGGGGGGGGTTGGGGTTTTTTTACACAGGTTAAATTATTTATTTCCCCTCCTTTCATCCTTGGAAAATGCAGTGCCTTGGCTGAAATTCTCTAAAATGCCCACTGTGAAAACTTCAGCCCAAACAGTTCTAATTGAGATAAATTGTAAACAATTGAATGCAGGATCTTCTAATGAGAGGTATCAAGGAATATTAATAATAGATATTATTTCCAGCCAAGCCTGTAATAATACATGATAGGATATTTAAGGTAAAGAGATGCAAGCACAAAGTGAGGCAAATGTATGTTCTCATCTTTTACATTTTAATGGAACTAATTAATGAGGCTGGCATGCTTTTGAAAATGCTTTAATTTATTCTTTGATTAAAAAGTAGAAGTCTCTCATTAGTGCAAAAATATCTTTTCTGAGTTACACTTCTGGAGTGTATAAAACAGATCAGTGCTGATATAAACTGGGAATTTCAAAATTATTGTTTACACTGCATACTATTTCTGCATCATTCATTGTGGATTTACATCATAATTACTTTGCTCTGTTTTCCCTGCAGTGAGCTTGACTTGAAATGGGAAATTCCTTTGGATTTAACTCTTGCACCTGATTGCTGTTTTACTTTCAGATTTTGGCCATAAGACATGTATGCTTTTTTACTTTTTATTTCTATGAGAAGGAGTTTAAAAATAAAAAAAAAAAAAACAAACACTTCTGTATTTGATTTATCAGATTACTTCTTTTCAGTTTTGCTAGTTTTAGGTAAGGTGACCTTTGCGTTTGTGGAATGATGTTTTGATTATAAAACACTGCTTTGGCCAGCTCACTGCTTTCTTTCTTTTTTTTTTTTTTTTTTTGCATGTACCTTAATTATATTATTCCCCTGCAGACCTCATTTGGGGAAAAAGGATCTACTGCAGCAGTTTCTCTTTAACAGCAGGTTCTGTAATTAGTATCCTCCTTCCACTTACTCACGATTTTGCTAAAACATTAATTGATATTAAATACCGTGTGTGTGTGTAGGGTTGGGGGGTGTCCCCAGCTGAAGGTGCATCCAGGGCAGCACCAGAGGGGCACTGGAGTTGTACCTTTGGATAAATGTGTGACTCTGATACTTCTCTGTCTCATTTTAATGGATGAAACTCTCCCCAGGCTGGAGGGTTTGTGAGGACTTTACATTGCTGAGACATGCTTGAGCTAACACTAAGATGTCTAAAGTTAGAAATGCTGGATTTATAGACTTTGATCTAGATATTTTTTTAAAATGTGAGTGTGTTGCATTGGCACAGAGCAGCCCTGTGCCAGCCCCCTGCCCCCCTGCAGGTTGTCCTTCCCCTGGGGCTGGAGCAGGAATGTCCCAGCCCTTCCCACCAAGCCTCACCTTTCCTGCACACCTGGCACCTGCAGAGCAGCTGGGGAGGGACTTGGGGTGCAGGCTGAGGGGTTCCTGCTCTCTTGCACCCCTTGGAGCTGGCAGGGAAGTGAGGAGGAGGAGGAGGAGGATGGTGTGGTGACCCCTTCAGAGCAGCTGTAACTGCTGAAACCCCACAATGGTTTGTTACTTCCAGGCTGTCCCTTTTCAGCTTTCTGCCGCAGAAAGTTCAGACTCTGCAGTGAATTTGCAGCCTTCCTCACCCTTGGTTTAGCCCTGTTTTGTGGCTGGGGGAGATGGTTGCAACAAAGGGGGAAGGAGGTTTTTCCTTCTAGAAAGGCAGGATAAGATCCAGAGCATCTTGTAGGCTGAGTGGAACAGATGGGAAGCATCCTGCTTTGCCCTCCTCAGCAGGTTAGAATCTGGTGGCTTGTGTATGAGATTTAATGTGGATATGAATAAATAATGGAGAGAAGGGAAAGAAATATTTGCTCAAAAAGGAGTTTAGAGGATGATATGCCCCACTGATAAATCAGTCCAAAAATGCCTCCTCATCGGGGCTCATTTCTCAGCTCCTTTGACAGCAGCCAGTGTCCCAGTTTGAAAGGCGCTCTGTGGATTTCAATCCCACCATTCCTCCCCGTCCCAGCAATGTTACATATCCCTGTTCACTAATACAGGGCTCTTCCCCACATAAGGAAAATAAATTAGCAATTCAGAAAGGCTGACCAGAGACAACTCATCAAAGACGGGTCCAGAGCCGCGTGAGTGGCAGCACTATCTCACACGTTCTATAAATACTGGTGTCACCCCATGCACATCTTCCTTGGATTTTTGCATTCATTTCTCCCTATATTATACACCAACATGGGTAGCAAAATATGAAAAAGAGGAGATAGCCGAGATTAGGGGCTGGAAACATTTTCACAGCAGTATCTTGTCAGCTTTCCAGCACACTCTGACTTATCGAGATCCAAACACTCACAGCTGGTGCATATTTTAATGCCAAATGACTGGCATGGCTGAAATTGGAATTCACAGCCTCTCAATGCACCGTACCAGTGCATTTAGTCAGCACATTGCTTTTGTGTGACTCCTTTTAAAGTTAAGTTTACATTTCAATGAGGGTGGGTTTTTTTTACGGAGGCGCTGGGATCTTGCACGGGAGAGCGTGTGTGGCTTGGTGTGCCAAGTGGTTCTATGTCTGATTAAAATTAGAAGTAAAACAACATGAAAAACCCTTCTAATTTACTGCCCTAAAATTGTCAATTAGAGCAGTGCCAAGCAGTCTGGCAAGAGCTCCAGTCCTTCCAAAAGGCAGAAGAGCAGTGCCAGCCTCTGAAGCAAAGGAAAGCAGAGGAAATATTTGTCAACTCTATCCAATAACTGGTCACGTAATAATTGGGCAGTAAATTCTCCAACCTGAGTTGTTTGGCTGATGGTTGGGAAAATGCCTTTTTTGAGGGGGTGGGGGAAGTTGGGGGTTGCTTAAGTGGTTTTTGGGTTTGGTGGGTTGTTTTTTTCCTTTTATTTTTCTGGGTTTGGGGTTTTTTGGGGTTTTTTGGGGGGGGAGGCGTTTGTTTGGAGGTTTTTTAAAGTGTGGTTTTATTTTGAGGGGTTCTATTGGTTTTTTAAAATCTTTTTGTGAGTGCATTCTTTTTCATTGGAATTGTGATAGGTTGCTGTGTAACTCTGTGCTGAGATGAATGTTCTGCACCGCCACGTTTCCTGAGCAGCTCAGTAAATAATGTTGCATTGTCTATGAAATTTGAAATAACCATCAATTTCCCACATTGACACCAGAGGAAAGGTTTTGGGACAGGCTGCTTTGGCAGGGTGATAGCCGCTGTATATCCATCCTCTGAAATTCAGTGGCCAGGAATGTGAATTGTGGCCTCCCAGTACCTGAAGGGAGACTGCAAGAAAGATGGAAAGGGACAATTTACAAAGCGTGAAGTGACAGGACAAAGGGCGGGCGTCTTCAAACTGAACAGGGAGTAGATTTACATTGGATATTAGGAAAGAAGTCTTTTTTGTGAGGATGGGGAGGCCCTGGCACAGGTTCCCCAGAGCAGCTGTGGCTGCCCCATCCCTGGAATTGTCCAAGGGCAGGCTGGATTTGGGGCTTGGAGCAACCTGGGACAGTGGAAGGTGTCCACAGCATGAGTGTTGGGACAAGGTGACCTTTAATGTCCCTTCCAATCCAAGTTTTTCAATGGCTCCATGGTTTCCCTTTTAGGAAAGGGCTCTGGTAAGATCTTGCCTCGACTTTGAGCCCTGAACACGGACAAGAGTCCCCGTGTGGGGTCAGGGTCCGTGCCCAAGGGGTCCTGCAGCGCAGCTCTGGAGACTGGCAGCACTAGGGATCCTTTGGGATCATCCTTCCAGCAGCACTGCTGGAAAGGGCTGTGTCACGCAGTGCTGGGGGCTTTGGAGGGGGGCTGTCATAGATTTAGAAGGTCCCAGAGACTTCCTAAATTATTCTAAAGCCATGGAGAAACTCGGATTTTGTTCATGAACATTCTTGCTAGACTATGAAATGAAATGTATCCAATTCAATTCAATGGAAGCAAGATTCTGATACGAGAGACGCTTTTAAACTCTCCACATCTACAAGAGGTTGGTTGTTTTTTTTTTCAGGTGTTCCATATGTTTGCAAACAATTATCACACTTGAATAATTTGACACAGAGGGTGGCAACAGATCAGCCCAGTACTTCCATTATGCCCCAGATTGTGCAGAACTTTATTTTTTGACCTGCTATATTTGCTTTTTCTTTTTTTTTAGTTTTTTTAAAATTTTTCTTCCCAATCCTAGATTTATCATAATGGCTGCAATAGGCTTTAAGGATAAACAAAACAAAATACAGTGTGTGTAACAATGTTAAAAATTGGTTAATGAACCATCCTAGCAAAAAAAAAAATAATTGGGGATGGAGGATGTGGGTGGAACCACAATACAAAAGGTAAATTATGACTCTATCAAGAGCAGAGTTAAATCTGG
This sequence comes from Chamaea fasciata, assembly GCF_029207755.1. Taxonomy (NCBI): domain Eukaryota; kingdom Metazoa; phylum Chordata; class Aves; order Passeriformes; family Sylviidae; genus Chamaea; species Chamaea fasciata. Next base: position 6,197,800 of record NW_027094107.1, read on the forward strand.
GCAGTTACTGAAGAACATGTGGATAAGAAAATAAGCAACAGGTGGCACAGGACACAAAGAGGAACAACGGAGGTATCTGGGCCAATGGTCTCTCATGCTGTGCTGAGCAGGGTGAATAATCCCTGGCATTAACTTCTTTCCCTTCCCGTGTAAATCTGTGCCAGGAAATGAAAAAGATGTTTGAAAGAGTGACAGGGAGATATGGTCAAACTCCGAAGAGTGAGTGGAAAGGAGAGACAAAGGGAAAGGACTTCATCTTGTCTCGCAGTAATAATTGGGATTTGTTGGGGTTTTTTCTGGGAGGCTGGTCTGATAAAATGAGAACTGGAGCATCTTAAGGTCTTAAGAGGAGTTTCAGTACCTTATAAAAGCAGGATCAGACTGTGAACAGTGCATTTTATTATCAAACATCACGATATATGCCACAAGGCAAAGGCAGTGCTGCACTATGGGGTGCTCACGTTACAGATCTGGATTGGTGCCTCCCAGGGTTATGGGACAATTTGCTAAGGTATGAAACTGTAAGAAAAACATTACTTTGCATCCGGTAATTGTGACCAAGTTCTCACAAAGACACCTTTGGCACTCAAGAAAAGCTGAAGAGGCACAAGGACCAAACTGTCCCCGTTCTCCACCTGCAGCCTGCATGCTTTGTTCCTGCAAGTCGCATCCTGAACGAGTGCAAAAGGAATATTTATGTTCAAAAGGCCCAGCCCCTACCAAATAATCTGGGACAGCTGCTTGTTCTGGTACCAAGTTCAGTGGGAGCAGGAAAAAGGGTCAATAAAAAACTTTTGGCTTAAACATTTGCATTTTACTCTTTGTTTCAGATTCCTGTTGCCTTCTCAAGCTCCCCCCCTTCCTGCATCCATTCAAAGATAGGATATGTGCCAAATGCAGTTCTCTATACGTCTCTGGAATTGCACCTATTTAATGAGTTTTAACATAATTTATTACCAGTAGAGAGCAGTCTGAGATTAGAATTAATATCAGACATTGCATGAGGAAAACACCATGGTTGAGCCATCCATACAATACATACTGCAGAATTAAACTGATTAATTTTTAAGCACACATCATATATATTTCGAAAAGTAGCTTATTTTTGTCAATTGGGTCTTTAAAGAGGAAACATTTGAAAAATTTGTATATAGCAATAAAGTGAAGGAAAACGTGGTAGTGTTCTTTCCAGTTTGAGTTTTCAAGGTGTGACTGCTGGAGGTCACATTTCTGTCTTTGCCTCACCTTGTTTAAGACCAGATCTGTTGGAAACAGTATTTGTGGTTCACAGTTTTCTTTAGTTTCTTAGCTTGAAACTTTCCTTGGTGAACAGCGTGTAGAGCATTATGTTGTCGCCTTCATTTCAATTTGCTGCCATTATTTGTAATAGTTTTCAAGTTACAAACATAGAGCCTGTTTTTCATCAGTAGCATCCTGCAGAGTGTTTCATTCATGCTGCTGAAAGATGTAAGAAACAAGAATCATTGCCAAAATCAATAAACTGAAGTATTGACTTTCAATCCTGTCTTGTTTAGAAGGCATTAATCTACATGGTAAATCATGTCATCATTTCAAATCTGTCCCCCTTGCAGTTTTCATCATTTTTTGGGACCATGCCTTCTAGTTACACTACTTTTTTTGTGACTTTTGGTTTTGGGGTGGGGTTTTTTTGTACTGTAAGGGCTTGTCTTCAAATCCTGTCTTGTTTTATTGTTTCACCCTATAAGTTAGTCAATGCTCTAATTTTACTGCGTTATCTAGCAGACATATGGGGCTGTAAAGGGTAGATCTCCAAAATTTCTAACTCCTGTGCTGAGTTTTTCTGGAGGCCAGAGCAGCAGTGTACCCAGCCACATCCAGAGAAAGATCTGCTTGTGGTCTACAGTAATCCTCAGTGGCTGGAACTGGATCTGAACAGATTTAGGTTTATTTTTGATTTTTTTTTTTTCTTAGGTTTTCACTCTCTTAAGACTGGGCCTAACTTTTCTTGTGGTTGTAAGATGGGCATCTTGAGCCAGATGGGGAAGAGCTCTCCTGCTCTCTCCCAGGAATCATGGGCAGGGAAGAGCAGGGCTCTGCTCAATCCACCTGCACAGGGCAGAGCAAGCCCATGAAGTGCACTTCAGCCTTACCACATGAGCCTCATGCATTTTCAAAACAGAAATCAGTGCGTGGTTGAGAGGCTCATGTGTGGATGGTCAGGTGTTTCAGCAGGAGAAGGCTTGTGGGAACAGAGCTGAACCCAGAGTGTCAACACCTGTCTCTGGGGAGATGAAAGAGTAGGTGTGTCCTGTGTACAGTCATTAGTGTAGGAACAAAGGAGTGTGACCCATCCCTCCCAATGGCTAATCCAAGCCAGCTCCTTTCATCGCAGCCTTTTGAGACCTCTCCAACAAAGTTCAGCTCGCTTTCAACTCCACCAGACATCAATGGGCCCATGTTTGGTCTACAGGAATCTTTCTAGGCGTAAAAACTTACTGATAACACAAGTTAATTTGCATGGAATCATTCAGTTCCTAAAGCCATGGAAGGTGTGTGTGGGCTGATGGGGAGTCCTGCACAGCTGTGTTTGCAAGGCTTGGTGGGACAAAGTGACCGTGGCATGATTTATTCACAGACTTTGTGATGCTGAAATGGTAAGGGAACAATCCCAGATGAGAATTTGGTTCATGCTCTGGTTGTCTATATGACATCCATTCATGGAGCAGCATAGATTTGAGATGTGTTGAATTGTATTATTCACTTTTGTAGGCTTCTAGGAAAGCCACTTTGGAAGTGGCTGAATTTCAAGGGGGTAATGAAGAGAATTTCTAAAGGAGCAAAGTCATGATGAAAAGGGAACACAAAAGTTTCGGGAACTAACCTGGCTTTGGTTTCAGGTTGAATCAGAATTTATCATTTATCCCCACCACCATTTTTAACTTTATTACTGCATACCAAGGATGTGCAGGGCTTGTTTTTTCGTCTGTCTTAAATTGATAAAAACTTGAGGTGGCAAGACCTTTCTGTCTTACTGCCAAAAATATTGGTGGGGCAGAAATACTCTAAAAAAATTAGATATTTTAACTGTGTCCATAATCTTGCACTACTGTGCTTATTAGCCTTTAGTCAGGAACTGGTTTCATCACACTTCAATTGTTTTGGTTTTTTTGGTTTTTTTACAGAATGCGGTCGGTACGCCATTCTTTAAAATCAACCCAGAGGATTAAATAATCACCAGCCATTTGACTGCAGAATCCTTGTTCACAGATATTAGCAGGTTTTCCTGTTTGAATGATATAAATAGCCGAGGCAGAGGCCCAGCTTGCCAGAGCCTATCTGGGTCTTTATCACGGAGCAGGAGCTGTCACTCCGTGGGTGCGGTTCGCTTGTTTCTTTCATGTATTTCTTGCTCCAGCGCCAGCCCAGCCTCATCCCATGAGAACTTGTGGCTGCTGTTTTTCTCAGTGCTTCCTTATCTCAGGTTCCAGGGGTTGGCTTTTTTTAGCTCTCCTGTTGTGTGTTGCAGCCTCTCCGCAGAGCAGTGGGGCACTCGGCGGGCATTGTTTGCCTCGGCTGCGTTTCACCTCCCCGGTTTTGTGCAGGAGTTGATAATTAAAGATGAGAGGCTCATTTGCTGCAGCACGATGTTGGAATACTTTGGAATCAGGAGGCAAGGAGTCACAGCACTCAAGAGGAAATGAAAGTCCAGTGATGTCCACATTATTAATCACTTGCATTGTTTCTCTCCGTGACAAAAACAATCCGTATTTTCTATGGCTCTGCATGAATATTTACATTAAATACATCAGTGTGTTCTTTTAGCAGTTTCCTCTTAATGGCTCTGTTGAGAACTCCTGTATAGGAATCTCATTTGAGGGAAAAAAAATCTAAATTCTCCAGCAATAAAATAAATATAAAATTCAATAAAATATGAATATCCATTTGAAAAGATTTGGCTAAATGTTATGTGTAATCTGCCAAATATAAATTCTTGGGGATGGAGATTGCCTTTTATTCTGAACTAGTAAGGTACCTAGAACAATAGTGTCATTGTAAGTGACTGTAGTTGAATAGGTATTGAAAACTAATATTTCAACAGCCACAGTACTCAAAATGTGTTTTGAAAGATGATATATAACAGCTCTATTGCAAGTCTGTAGTTGGTAAACAATATAAAAATAAAAAATATGACACTTCCCTTGCCTCTCCTGTGCCCACATAGTCAAAGAAAACATAAACCCCTAAACCTGGGGAAAACAGCGTTACAAAACATTCTGCTAACAAGAAATAGTGTGTAGCAACTTGGCATTATCCTTGTGAGTGTGCATCCTTAATCCAGCCCTCAGCTAAGGCTGAATGTGATACTTCCTCTCTTGCAAAACAACACTGAAGTGTGTTTAGCACAGTTTTATTTTAAATATGGACTGTAAACAGTGCATGTAAACCCAAGGGTGATGGCAAAAACTGCTGTTCAGAGAGCTGGATAACAGAAAGAGTTTTGGGGATGGGGCAGTGAACCTGGGTCTCCATCCCCTGCTCAGGGATGTGCCTGTGGCTCCTCTGCTGCCTGTGCCCCTTTGGGGTCAGCATGTCCTCTGCAGGTCACTAACATGCAACAGGAGAGGAAAGCAGAGAAGGAAAGGGGAGCCAGTTTTGGGGTTTCTGCCGTGGTGAAAGCTCCTTTTCCCCCTATGTACCCACCTGAATGGTGTGAGCAGCAGAGCTTGTCTTGAGAGATGGTGTCAGGGCTGAGCAGCAGCACAGCTGCTCCACGCAGCCTGCTCCTCTGGCAGAATGGAGAAAACCCAGGAAGGAACACATGCTGGATTTATTGCAGCAGTTCCCCCACTTCCCGTCTTTGATATCTGTCCTTGTCAGCGATGGCCAGCCCCTTTCACGGGCAATTGGCCTCGAGGGGACTGCTTGTCTCTGGGGAATTGCATCAGTTTCCTTCATCCCTCTCCAACTCGCGCTCATCTATTTGCATGCCAATCAGTTTTTTTCCTCTTTGCGGGGTATTATCTTTAAGGACTGCCCTTTTGTGCATGCCCCTTCCCCCTTCCTCTGGCCAGCCAGCCTTCCCCACATGCAGACTTTCTCTTTCCTTCCTCAGGAGTTTCCCTAAACAATGAATAGGAACAGGAAGCCACTTACGGCCTCTTTTCCCTTCCCTTTCCCTGGAAATCTTTGGGGCTTTTTACACCGTGACCTTGAAGTTGCCTTCCTTTCCCAGCTCAAACTGGTCGTGGTGATTGATGTACCTTTGAGAGAGGGGGGGGGGGGCAAAGGCAAAGGGGAGGTGAAACAATACAAATGAAATAAAATAAAGAAAAAGAGAGAAAAGAAGAAAAATCTCAGCCCAGACTGAGGAATTCATAGATGAAAAGGAAGGGGGGGGGGGGGGGGGGGAAATCCAACCCAAAAAAAGCAAGGAACCCAGTTCACCTGTATAGGCTTGAATATCTCTGAATAGCTACCCCATGGAGGTGTGATTGCTCTGTATTATGCTCTGTAGGTCAGAGTCACTGGGTGACTGAGAGCTTGCAGTCAGATTCCTGGGGCTTCCTCTTCCCACAAAAGCAGTAGGAAAAGAAACAAGGATTTTTTATGAAACCAGAAAATTACAGTTTTTTTCTACAGGCTTATCTTAAAATGTTACTCCTATCAGCATCAATGGAAGAGGCTTGAGTAAATTATGGCCATTTTCAGGAGTGCACACTTATCCAAAGGTGTTCAGCTTCACTTTTTCCTTGAGTTCCTGCTGACAAAACTGCACTGTGTAATGGCTGAGTGTCAATCACCAGCGGACGCTGTCGTGTTCAGCAGAAAGTACTGAGCAGCCCTGAGAGGGGGTGTTTAAAACACGAGCAGCCTCAAGAAATAACCAGTGTCTCTTGCTCATTCTGATTTTGACTTTGCTTTTCTGCTTTATTTACTCATTCATTTGTACCCTCTAAGCTGCACTATTTAATAAAACGCCTGATTAAAGGGTATGGTAATAAGCACATTACAGAGTTTCAGAGCATGTCAAGTATCAACATATAAGTCAGGTAGTTCACTGTGTCTTTGAAACACTAGAAAATTGTTTTCCCTCAGACAGGTGAGGACAATGCTGACTAAATGACTTGCCAAAGTCCTCCAGTGTGTCCAGCTGAACTCTCCCGAGCTTGTCTCATAATCAGTGCATCACCTTGGTATGAATATCTCTTTAATAGAGTGTTTTCCTTTGCCTACAATGTCATTTGAATTTCTCTGCTCTCATTGAGTTGTGCTCATTTATCCTCTTTTTTTTTTTTTTTCCTTACAAAAAGTGTGCTCTGCTGGGTCTGGGTGATAGTTTGATGGCTCCCATCTCCTTCCATGCAAACAGGTGCATTCTGGAAGCAAGCAAAGAAGGAATGGTCCTTTTTGTTCCCAAAACCACAGAGATACAAAATCAACTGTTTTGCAAGTGAAATGAACTTTTTGCTTGTCTTCTCTGTTCTTGACCTGACTCCATACTGGTTTTATTAATTTATTCTGGGTTCTTAGCTCATCTGCTGTTAAGTCCCAGCTCTTCCACAAATGAGCTGTGGCTGACCCTGCTGAGCTCCTGCTGGACATGGCTGTCTGCAAATCTCTGAGCAGGATTTAAAAACAGGCAAGATGAGAGCCCTGATTATCTCCCTGAACTTAAATACAATCTGGTCTGTTCACATGCCTGTTACCATTGTGAAGAATTCATTTCAGTTACTGAAACTGGCTGGGTTTTTGGGTTTTTTTTTTGAAATACAAGGAACATTTATGTTTGTCATGAGACACCTTCTCCTCTTTGCACTGAGCATTTTTGAAACCTGCTCCATTATGCGAGCTCTGTGGAGAACCCTTTGGAGAACAATTATGTGCTATCTAAGGTATCATGATAAATGCTGGATACAATAACTCCTAAGTCACAAAAAGCTTGAATGCTGCCTTTCTTGATGCCTTGTATTTCTTGCAGCTTTCCATCCAGATGGATTTCCTCATTGTCACTTAAGTTCAAGTCCATAGGGATTTTTCCATTAGGCATTTAACTCTTTCTGGGTCAGCTCAGCAGGTATTTCCCTCCTGCAGCTCCCTCTGTTCCACTAAAGGTGTTCATCACTCCCATTAATTCAGATTCTTTATGTGGGATCCAAACCAAACAAAGCTCTTCCCATTCTTGTGGATGTACTCTCATGGAGATCCTTTTCCCAAACCAGTGATAAGCAGATCTCTCAGCAATTTGCAGAGATCAGTGAATTTGTCTTCCCAATGTCCCCCAGAGGCAAGAAAGCTTTTCACAAAAAACAAACAACAAAAAAAACCCAAACTGGGAATCCAGTGAGATTAATGGATCTGGTGAAGTTTACAACAGAGGCGGTGGCACAGAGGTGACAAGCTCTGACTCAGCTCACAGTCCTTTCCTCACATTAAGAAGTCATCTTGCCGGGAAAAAACTGCTGGTTCTGTTCTTAGGAGTAAATTTGCTATTGAGCCTGGAACACAGCCCATGAGGCTTCCTATAGAGGAAAATAAGAAACTAACCATTCCCCAAAAAAATAGATCATTTAAGGCAATACCAAATACAGAACATGAGAGGGGATTTATTTTTTTATATTTAACGTCTTTATATTTACAAGTGTCCAGGAGAGAAGATGGGGAGGCGGGAGGTCCCAGCCCATGTGTTCCTCTTGCAAGCACACCATAATGATGAGCAAAAGCTCAGGTCCCCTGGCAGTATGAAGAGCTGAATAAATGGAAGTTCCTGATCCCCTGGTTTCTTTTTCAGACTTGGATGTGTTGGACCAAGCATTGTGAGCAGCTGTAATACCTTCACCAGAATATTTTCTTCTGGATATGGAGGAAAAGGCTGAATTTTGCTGTTCTCTGTGTACCTTTGCACTATTGGAACAGGTATGCTGGAAAGATTTCTCCTGTTTTTCCCAGGTCGATGTGCAAGTAAATCAGGAAAGATTCTTGAAGTAATAGAGAGGCAGAGTGTTTATTATTCATACATGACTGAGCATGTTTTACTCTCGCAGATTTGAAAGGTTTTTTAATGGAAAGGGACTCTGTTTTATCAGTTCTCAGCTGCTCCTGTGCTGAATACAGTTTTGTGCCCCATCTAGAAAAGGGATCTGGGGTTCAAATTTAGCTCTGGCTGTAATCTGTTTTGACCTGCCAGCACATGTTATGACCCTCCTTAATTTCATGACATTTTTTTTCTTTTTTGAGGGCTGAGGCAGCTTAGGAACATCACTGCTTTCCATGCAGGCAGGATTAGGCCCAGGTGATGCCATCTACTTTGTGGTGATTTTTAAATGACCTTTTCAAATTCCTCCAATTAATTAAATTTATTTCAACTTATCCTTTATCACTGATTGAAGTGAAGAACTTTATTTTTGCCTTGAAGGTGGAATATGTACGGAATAGTCTTTGCTGAAAGCTTTAATCAAAGCTGGATTGTATTGCCTTTCTTCTGTACTGACAAAATTTTGTGGGTTTTTTTTGTTTTGTTTTAACCTTCCAAATGACCTCCTTTGCTTTTAACTTTTTGCCATTCTCCTTTTCTGGGGGCAAATGCCTGGAAATTCTTGGTGCAGGTTTCTATGCCATACCGTGGGCCATCTTTGCAAAGACACAAATCTGTCAAGCAAATTAAAGACCTCACTGAATTAAAATACAGAATTTAGATATTAGCGACGTAATGTTTAATTCTTCTTTGGCAATTGGACAACCATGAGGAAGTAAAATTCTTCCCTGCTTGGACTATAAAATAAGTGACATTTGCTCTCTAGACTCTAGAAGTGACTGCTTTAGCCATACCAACGTTTTCCTGCCAGATGCAGCACACTTAAATCAAGTATGTTTTTTACAGCAGTAAATATCAAGTCTATTAACTTTCCTGAAATGTAGATGTGGAGATAGGTGTCCTGATTTGAGCATAACATTAAGTTCCCCGGGTCTGCTCATCTCATTAAGATTTATCAGGAGCAAATGAGGCCTGTGTTCAGAAGCAATTGCTTTATTTCCTGTGCCAGAGGCAGCTCCTTTGATGCTAGATGAGGTCACTGACGGTGTTGTTTCTGTCATCATCCCACACAGCTTTGCATGAGCAGCTCCTGCAATATTAATCTCCTTTGGAGCTCTTTCAACATTTAGGTTTCAGGTGGCTTTTATGCAAAGTGAATTCCCCTTCCATTTATGTAATTCCTGTGCTGGTTTCTTACACCAGGGGTGGAAATCACCACCACACCCCACAGCCTCCACATTCTCCAGATTTACTTATCCTTCTACTGATTTTTTTTTTTCCCCTCAAATGTTTTGGTTTGGTTTTTGGGTTTTTTTTGTAATATTTTTCTAGGGAGTTTTACTTAGCTTAGTCAACTTGCCAGACTCTGTTCCAGCCTATTTTAGTGTCAGCCTGATCCATATGGAGCTTTCATTTACTAGTTGTGCTGTCCAGCACAATTAATTTCTCAACCACAGCTCGCCCTCTTTTCCACTGAGATTATAGATTTTATTTTTTTTTTCATCAAGTCCATCTTGCAATGATGTTCTAGTGCATTTTGCCTCCAGCTGTCTTGTGGCTTGTCCCTATATCCTACTGTTACTTCCTCTAAAAAAAGGCACAAACAAACTCTATTGTGGTTCTTGCGTTAGAGTGACAAGCAGAAAGCAAAAAAAAAAAAAAAGGCAAGTATTAACTTTCATTTTATATTTCCCTTCAGTTTTGCCTCCCTGATGTTTCTTTCTCTTTGTGGCTCATTTTTCACCTGCGTTGTTCGGTATTCTAGTTTTTCCAAACGTGTCTCATGACAGGAATGAAAAATGTGTTTCCTGAGCAAGGCCACAGCTGAAAGCAGCTGTGCAGAGGCTGAACACGCGGGAGCGGGGCACAATTATCCTCACCCTCCTCCCTCTCCTCCAGCCCGGCCCGTGCCCCTTGCAGGAACACTTGTGAGGGCAGCGCTGGTGGCTGTAATTGGATTTAATTACTGGTAAACGGGACGGCGAGATTGAGAGGCATTCCAAGAGGGGTTTTTTATTATTTTATTATCCTGTCAATAAAAAAAAATCATATATATGGTCTGTTCTAAGGACCTAAGTTAAATTTTCTGGTGATTTTTAATTTTTGGGTGTGTCTCGCTTGTTTTAAAGTCCGCCGTGCGCGGAGCTGGCCGAGGTGCTGAACCGCGGCTCGGGGAAGGGGCTGTTGGCACTTTTAAAATCAACTTTTCATTCTCTTCATGCACAAAAACAAAAACAAAACAGGTGACGCATTAGATACTTGAAAACATTTCTCCTAACTAGTCTTCAAAGTTAGCAGAATGACAGGCGGGGTTTTGGGGTTGTTTGTTTCTTTGTTTCCGAAAGGATAAATCTTCAAACCTTTCTAAGCAAATAAGGTCAGTGACTTTCTAAGCAAATAAGGCGTGCAGCACCTTAACCGGCGGTGAAATTTATCCGATCAGTTTCTTTCAGGAAACATTTATTATATATTTGGTGCCTTATGTTTCTTTTCAAGTATTAGGAGACTATTTGTGCTAATATAAATCCATCTGTAGAAAACAGAAACCTAATAGAGAATATTGAACTGTATCTTCTCTTACTCTGCAAAACAGCCCTTCCATCACACCTAAGTGCCCAAGGCCACAAAATAATTCTGTAACACTTTGGAAGAAGAATTCAGTATCCTAAAATGTGCAGAATATTCAGAAAGATATTGATCCATTGTTCCTCTGTGTGCTCTATGTCCTCCTTCAGTCTATAACTGGATTTTTCAAGGCCAGAAGCTAAAAACCAGCTTGCCAAAGTTCCATTTAGACATCTCCCAGCCAAACTGAGAGGTGAGTGTCCATGACACTGGTTTTGCACAGAGCTGTGATGGTGACACAAGGGTGACAAAATGACCTCCTTGTCCAGCAGTGGTGCCAGTGGAGTTAGAACATTTCTATTTCACCCTCACCTTGGGTGATGTTGCCCAATTTCTTTAAAATACACCACCTGTGACCACAGTGCATCAGTAGCAAAATGGGAGAAATAAAAGCCCGACTCCGAGATTCTTCTGCTTTACTAATTGCATTTTGACTTCATAATAAAGAATGTACATGAGGGAGCTGTAATTTTCCCAGTCTAGCCAACAATTTTTTATTCTTGATGAGTGTATTTATTCAGCTACAATTCTGTCCTGAGCTTTTGTAATTTTATTTATTGCTATGCTTATTTGTAAAAATGAGAAAATCAATAGAGTATTGGGGCAAGGGAGGGGAAGGAAGAGGAAAAAAAAAAATCACTCAGAGGCACCACAATAAATTTGCTGCAGGATAAAAAACTCCAGGGACAAAAAGTAGATAAATGCCTGATGATAAAGACTGAAGGCAAAATCTGAATCACTCATTGATTCATCATGTCTTTTCTTCAGCATTTATAGAGCCAAACAAATAAGATAAAGGGAAGAGATAATCCCAGTAGCCTAATGAGAGTTTTACAGTCACCATAAAGACCTATCTTCTGAGGGCTGAATGCAGAGATGTGCTCAATAGATTTGTATTTAATAATGAGCTAGAGGGTGTTGTGGGCTCATCTGGGCATTAGATTAGCTCAGCTGTCTTTTGAAGCCTCATCAGTTGTGGCATGAGCTAACTTCACCCCCTTAGTTTGTTGTGGGGTTTATGATTTTTGAGCCTTATTTATTTCAGAAATGAGGTGATGTGACCATGTGATAGAATTCCCCTTCTATCGCACTTCTATTAGCTGCTTGTATTGATTATTGTAATGAAACAGAATAGAAACTCAGCGAGCTCCGTCAGACATGGTAACAAGTTTAATGGAAGTATATGGTGAAGGAGACCATGGTGATTATCCCACTTAAGACAGGATCTTAATTCAATTAAACATTTTCCTAAAAGAAGAGGCATGTGAATGCCCCATTCCTCCATGAGACTGTTTGAGTTAAAGACTATGTCTCTTTAAGATGACAAATCCCCAGGAAGCCAGTTGAATTCAGCTCTGCTAGACAAACAGTTGCAGCACTCTTTGGGAAGATTGCACGTGTTATTTTTGTTCATGGTGTTAACAAAAGAGCTTATATTTATTTCATTTTTTGAGACTAAACTGTCGTTTAGGGAGTCACAGTTTTCAAGAAGGCCAAAAGTCAGCATCTATTCATGCACACAGCTTTTAATTCCATTTCACTTACCTGACATGTGTGGTCATCAAGACAGTAGAAAATCCTTGCAGCCTGCAGAGACAGGCAAAGTAAAGAGGAAAGGATGGGCTCCAAGATGCGTAACCACTATGGAAACTGGCGCGGTTCTGCTGGTGTTTATTGTTTGCAATGGCCCACTGCCAAATTATAGTTCTTTCTTGTGAACAAAACAAGAAATGAAATTTTCCCTGGCTGATGCAGAAGTGGGACTTTCCAAGATGAAAAATGTTGAGGATACTTGACTCAAGTTCACACTGTAGACCTTCCTTAGCTCTTCTATTGCTGTTCTGCTGGTTTCACTCCCTTGCAGGGCAGATTTTTTTCCCAAGCCCTCACAGAGTATCTTTCAGCTGCTTGAAATGTTTCAGTGGGCCCTGCTGAGCAACGGCAGTAAGCAGAAATGTCATCAGGTGCTGCTGTGCTGGCTTTCTTGTGCGCTGCTGTCTCCCCTGAGGCCCTGTCCCAAGGCATATCAGTTTCTCTAGAAAGGCTACTGTTTTGCATAGAATAGTTAATAACATTGAGCAAACCTCTTGGTCTCCCACGGATTTCTTTTTTTCTTCATTCTTAACATATTCCTTTTTTCACATTATCTGTGCTTGGCTTTTGTATAATAAACTGTTACTAGTTTAGGGACTGGATCTAAAAAGGCTGCTTATTCTCTTTGCCTATGCACCCTGATTCTACAGCTGAACCAAAGCTCGTACTTTCCACTAGATTTAAATTGGATTTTTATTCAACAGCCAAATAATTTAGAGGGTTTCTCTAATCTCCGCTACTCTGGCTCATTAAGTGCAAAAGAATTGTCACTTCCACTCACCCTCGTTGAAGAAAACAGCTTTTAGTAACTTTGCATATAGCTTGAAGGCTGCTTTTGTTCCCCAAAATTAGTTTACGTTTCGCCTATATTAGTTATTCCCCTAGATACTGTGTCCCAGGCAGCTCGGTATTCAAGAGTCCTTGCAAATACAGAAGAATAACACCAAAGACTTGCTACAAAGACCTCATTGTAAGACTAAAAGGATTTCCTGTGAATAAGAGCTACACATGGACTTAACACTGCTGGGAGCAAGAACATACAAGGAGAAACTAACTGCATAGTGAAGCCAAGACATTACTGTTTTTTAATGATTTCTTTGTAGATAGAGAGAAGGGGTCTTTTCCCAAGGAGCTCATGATAATACAGTGCAGCCAAGAACACAAAGGAGAATGTTGTATAGAAGGGAAAAAAGGGAGCCTTGAAGGAAGAGAGGAAGCTCTGAGCCTTCTCCATCCTTCTGTTCTTTTCTACCCATTTAGATGAGGTGTGAATGTAACTGATGGGCAGTGCGCACTGCAGCCAGGGGTTCCAATGGGATATAATGATTTCTCAGTCCTGCATTAGGGTGCCAGTTCAAAGGGGTAGCAGAGCACAGCTCAAAGGGACATCATTCTCAAGGCTGTAGGACTGCTCACTGCAGCACACAATGCATCCCTGTAAGGAACCTCCACTGACCATTGGCAGAACTGCATGGAAGGTGGCATGCCATCTGCCGAAACCTCATCTTTAGATATAAAGAAGTGGTCACGATAGAGCAAAGCAGTAGAAGCTCATTATGTTGATTTTGTTGAATTAAAAAACAAACAACAAAAATAAAGTGGTTTTTCTAAAGAATTTTTTTTCCTCAAAAGTGTTTTCCTGCCTTGGATAGCTGTAAAAAAACCCACATTTGCATCAGGAGTGAACTTTATGGTTACCATACATCAGTGCAAGACAGGAATAACTTCAGCCTGAAAATACATAAGGGATGAGATTTGGGGGTCAGTCTTTCTCATATTGAATATTAATACATTTATGCAATTTGAGAAATAATTAATATTCAATTCAATGTATCTCAGATGGTAGAGGAAGGAGAGGATGGAAATGCTCTTTCTGTAGGGTTTTAAACATGAAATAAGAATTAGGGTTGTATGTCCTGGTCAATCTGCACTGAGTTTATTTCCTCAGTTGCATGGCTAAGGTTGGCCAAGGGATGGTTTCTTAACCAGAGAGAATCTAGGAGCAGTCTTTTGGTCTTGGGGTACGACAGGATCTGATGCTCATTTTGCTGAATACAGACACAGAGCAGAGGACTCCTTTGCGCAACCCTCACCTCCTCCCTTTGCAACAAAATATGACGTGGTTTTGCTGCAGACCTTATGTCCTCTCTCTGACCACAGGCAGTAGGGGGTGACCAGGAGGAGGAGGAGAACTGCTCTACTCTCATTTTGATCGGTGTGCAGCTCAGAAGCTCCACCAAAGAGGACAGTGTCTACTAAACTGGATTTTGAACACCTCTCCTCTTTAGCTGTTCCACGTGAACCTCACTTCAGTTTTGTCTCTAGCACGTGTTTGGCTGGAGCTAACCCTGGAGGTGACATTAGAGCATTTCTGCAGTGCACAAAAGCCAGCTTTGTGTCTGTACAGGGTACTAATTCTGGGCTGGACTTCACCAGTTGGTGGAGAAATTATCGTGGTATTTAGAAAGGAAGAGGAGCTCTGAGGATGACTTCTCTGTCAGCTTAAGGGCAGGACTGTCAGGCCATTTCATGCCTTTTGGTTCTTTTCTGTTTTATCTAATGACACCATGCTCATGTTTGCCCTTCCCTAAAGCTTTAGTGATGAATCTTGTAGCTGTTGGACCAACGTGATTACATGCTGAACCACACTGATGTAATCTTGCTCTTTCTCTTCCCTTGACCTTTCCACCTCTTTCCTCCGTGCATCCAGCCGCTCATTTTTATAAGGAAAACCAAAAAGCTGCTCGTGCTCTAATCACAGTGACCTTGGAGCCTCAGTTGGTGAGGAGCTACCTCATTTTGCATTCTGAGCCATAATTAGTGTCAGTCAATGTCAATGGCACAAGGAACAGCTACAAGCAGGAAAGGTCAGGGACTGGCTGTTCCTGTGGCCGGGCGCACAGTGGGACAGGTGGGTGTCCACTAGCAGAAAAATGTGTCTGAGAGGAATCTAACAGGACGCTTCACCTCCCCATGCAGTTGCCAGGTACAATTTCAGATCAAAGTTGTATTTTTTGATTTTTTTTTCCACATTGCAGTATTAGTTTTGATAACCATGCAGAGACAGATGGCATTTTGTCGCCTTTCCAAAGCAGAGGAATAATTTGCCGAGCTGTAGCTGGTGCAATGAGGAGCCAAGGAAGTTGAAGATGAGGTAAAACCAAAGCATCTGTCGGGCCTCGTGTGCCAGCTTTTAGATGCAGCATACAAACTAATATTTCCACACACAGAAAAAAAAAAAATAAAGTAGTGACTGTTACAGATTTGGGTAAAAAAAGATGGCATTTGATAACAATGCCACAACAGATGTCGTGGAGTCCACGCTTGATTTTTTACTACTGCTCTGTGCGTTTTTTGGAAGAGATACTTGCTCTGCACAGCTTGTATGGAGTATGTTCATTATAAAATTTTATTTTTCAGGAAACAATGAGATGGAAATTTTGTAGCTAATCTGATATTGTCCTTCTTTATCATGCTTCCTTAGTGGTTAGGGTGGAAGAGTTTATTCTTGTTTGATTCCTTTTCAATCTCTTTTATGTGAGAGAAGTGTCTATACCTATAACTATATACTGTATATAATACAAAAACCTTAAAAGAGACCTGTCTATTAAAATACAGTGAAAAATTTGAGGTTACTTGCATTATCCAATATTACATTTTTCAGCATGTGTCATGGAAAATGTGTAATTATATCTTCCCTATTCAAAGAAATCCTTCTCTTCACCTTAATCCTATTCTTTCTCATCTTCTTTGATGAGAGAGAACAATGTTTCAAAAGTTCCCCTTTAAGAGCAGAGCTTGTAAAAAGAAACCCATGGAATACTATAGCCTACTTGACTCATTCTCCTTGGTAATAGATGTGGCAACTTAATAAAAGCAGCTTCTATCTAGGTCAAAATTATTTGAGGCATGCATACTTCGCCTAAAATATATATATTTTTACTAAATACCTGCTATGATGCGGTATCCTCTGCACAGCCTGCACTGAGTGTTGGGAGTCTGAGGGTGGGAGGGAATGAAGGGGGCAAGTTCTCCTCAAAGGTGTGCACCTGATAAGGGCTAAATATTTATGTCCAAGCTTTTATCAGAAGTGGAGACAGCAGTTCTATGGGTCAGGGTGAGGAAGGCTGAGGAGAGAGAAAAAGGGGAAGGGGAAGGGGAAGGGGAAGGGAAAGGGGAAGGGGAAGGGGAAGGGGAAGGGGAAGGGGAAGGGGAAGGGGAAGAAGAGAAGAGAAGAGAAGAGAAGAGAAGAGAAGAGAAGAGAAGAGAAGAGAAGAGAAGAGAAGAGAAGAGAAGAGAAGAGAAGAGAAGAGAAGAGAAGAGAAGAGAAGAGAAGAGAAGAGAAGAGAAGAGAAGAGAAGAGAAGAGAAGAGAAGAGAAGAGAAGAGAAAGCTCCCCCAGGAGCCAGAGCACCCTGCTGCAGGCCTTAGTGTGCCTGGCTGTGAACTTCAAAGGGATCCAAAGCTACTCAGCTGCTTGTTTTTGTTGTTCTTCTGCTGGGTTTTGTTTTTTGGTTGGGAAGAGTGATGCAAATGTTGCTTTGCTGGGCGCAGGGGTGGGGAGGAGGGAAGGCAGGTGTAGCTTTGTGTTCAGCTGGATGCCTTGTTCCCAGGGAGCTGCACTGGCACGCTCCTGCCAAAGCCCACTGGTAGGACTGAACCACAGCCAAGAGCTGCAAGTCCAGTTTAAAGCAAAAATGGCAACAGGTAAAGTGGACAGTGGTTCAATCTGAGTGGCAAAGATATAACATGTGGATTATAGGAAGATAGAGCAGTGGCTGATGGATTCTTTTTGCTCCCTGGAGCCCTGAAGCAAGGAAGAGTGCAACTCTGAGATTATAAAGTGCTTTTGCCATGGCTTAGCAGATGCTCTCAGCCAAGGGACTGCTCTTAGACCTTGCCAATTCTTCAAAACACTTTCCTCTGCCAACCGGCATTACCTCTGCCTTAGCCACGTTGGTCTGAAGTCTCACACCCAGTTTTTATCCAGTACCAGATTTTTGCTAGGTATTGTAAGGGCAGACATTTTTCTCTCCATGGATTGAATTCAGTGACTTTCTCTCCATTTCATAGCATTCAAAGGGTGTTTGCAACACAGAGTCAGAGGCTGAAATTGCCACAATTTGTACAATTATCATAGAGTTTAAATTGATTATTTTAATGGAGATCTGCTATTTTCAAAAACGTTGCTGTCTCTTTGGCTTTATAGTGCTTGTTGTAGACTGCTGATGCCTTATCATTCTTGCACATTCTGTTTTCACTGTATTTGTTTCCTTCTGAGTGTGAAACGTTATCCAAAGGTTTGGGGTATTAAGCCAAACCCTTTTAAGGACTGTGCTCAGTAACAAATGTTGGTGCACAAAAGTGTGCAAGAATGAACTAAATACACTTTTGCTACATGGAGAGTGAAAAACAGCATCTTATATTTTACTTCTGCACCTGTACAGGAAAATCAGGCTCATTCAATATTCCTTATTGTGCTTGAATGTTCATTTATTCAATACCATCTGCAAGAGCTTTGCTTCCTCCCAGATACTCCACATAAAACCCTTCATTTGATAAAATTAATGCTGATAATGTCTTTGGATCCTATCCTTGGAGACAGTTTGGGTTTCTTTGTATGAAATAGTTTTAAAAGTCGGTAAAAGGCTAGAAATCCCAACAGCTTAGAATATTTGTGTGTCTGGAGGAAGAAATGGTGCAGTGTGTTGAGACACAGCCAACTTGGGTTCTGCTCCCAGTTTGTCCAAGGACTTCTTGCAGAATGTTCCACCTTTTCTTCTCTGTGATCTCCCTATGTTGTGTGAGTCTGCGTATGTTTGATTGGGAAGGGGTTTATCTTTTCCTTTAAGGCACAGTGAGAGGCTTAAAAACCACTGGAGATTCCGAAAGACTTGGATGCAACAGGAAAGACCATGACAGCACAATAGCAAAGTTCACTGTAACCTCTGTCTTTCAGGAATTATCAACATTGCAAGTTGGTTTTAAACATAAATAACTGAAGACGTAAGGGCAAAGGCAGCCAAATTAACTTATGCTGAAAATAAGTGGTAATAATTGGACTCTTGAATATATAAACTGTAATAAATCAAAATACAGATTTAAAATTTGCAAGTTTAATTGGTTTAGGAATATTTTTAGAAGTTAAGAAGATGAGCACCAAATATCATACTTTAAACTTGGTGTCATTAGAGATGATCCAAGAAGCTAACACACTTTTTCTGCATCACTTTCTTGAAGTACTATTTTGCCTTAATGCTGAGCATAATAGATGACTATGATTGTGGTATATCATTTGGTAGAATAATGTTCTGATGAGCCACTTGTACAGTGTCAGCTTGAAGTAGATTTAATCCTTTTTCTTGAACTATCTGTTATTCCTCTGCATGTTCTCCGCGCTGTGTTTGCCACTGACCCTTGTTTGCTAATGATACTTTTTTATTAGTGCCAGTTAGAATAAATTGGTCTGCTAGGTTTAGAGCAAAGATGTTAATAATGTTTTCAACCTCAGTGCAGTGAACATCACACAAATCACTCAGCACACTTTAAAATGCAGGGGCACTTCAATCCGTGAGGTTTTTGTAATTTGTGCAACTGGCGCAGTATTTTATAAAAACACTATTCACAAAAGCATTTTGGCGCCCAGGATGCATTGTTTCCTCTTTCAGGTGATGAATTTCAGTTAGAAGAGCATCTTTTGTACAATGGACTAGTTAAGAAAAAAAAAAATCACAGCAAATAATCCAAAGATGATGGAATGAACTCCAGTGGTCTTCTCTCTGCTTCAGCAGATGCCTGTAACTGTGACCAAAGCAAACACCGACACAAGGAAAGAGAGTCAAATCTGGTGCTCTCTATTCCCATATTCATGAAGTTGAGCAGTAATTTGAAGACTGGGTCCACGTCTTGCATCATTCTACTAAACACAGCAAAGTTATTGTGCGTTGGTACAAATTCATATGGAGCATAAAATTTCTGCTCCTATCTGGTATTTCTTTTCCCAGTAGACTAAACTGCTTCTATGGGCACTGTGGGGGGACGTGCCATTGCAATTAAACTCCAATATGCAAATGGACCAAAACTTATAAAAATGTAAGATCTCCTGGCTGGTCAGGCATTTTGTGGCCATTTTGGGTCCATTTTGTGACCATTTTGGGTCCACCTTGGGTGTAGCCCTGGCCAGGCTCTTGTCCTGCCCAAGGTGGATCTTTAAAGGCCTTTCAATAAATATCTACTTTATTCTCCAGCTCTGTCCAGTCTCTGTTCCAGCTCAGCCTCCCCAAGGCATCACAGTGACAGGACAAGAGGCAATGGGCACAAACAGAAATACAGGATATTCCATTTTAACATAACAAAGCCTTTTTTATTATTGTGGGGGCAGTCAGACACGCAGAACAGATTGCTCAGAGAATCTGCAGAGTCTCCATCCTTGCAGATACTCACAACCCAACTGGACTCAGCCTGCTCTAGCTGATCCCACTCTGAACAGTGGGTGGGACTGGCTCATCTCCCCGGGTGTCTTCCCACCTCAGCTGTCCTGTGATGAGACCTCAGACCTTGCCACTTTTAGCTTGTTGCAAATGCAGAACTGGATCTCTGGCATCTCTCTGCTCCCTTGCCCATCTGCTAGAGTGGCATTGTGCCCGCTCAGAAGGTGCTATGCCAGTTTCAACAAGGCACAGGTGCCAACCAAACATAGATTTAGAAAGATACCCTGCATAAGATCCTCCTGGTAGTAAGTAATGCCAAATTAGGCCCACATGCTTCATTACGAGGGATCACATCTGTTGAGGCTTGTGGGCATTGTACCATCAATTACAGCCTTTATCCTCTCATTCTCTTTCCTGAAAGCTTTAGTGAATGGAAAGCAAAATTTATGAGCCAATCAAGTGCCTTGAGAAAATGTGGGTTTTTCCCTAGTGATCTCTGTCTTGAAATCTCAAAATTCAAGCTGCTGGTGTTTATTTCCTTCTGTTAGACATAATTCAGTGTACACTAGATTTGCTTGCGAAGGCAGTAGAAGAAAAAACACTGAAAAACATATTCTTTCTTGTCACTCAATACCATGAGAGAAGGACTGTGTGCAATTCATTTGATACTTGTTAGACCCTGAAGAATTATTTGGGCTGGTGCATTCATTTAGTAGAAGGAAATGCATCAGTTTGGTGGTGGTGCATTCTCAAGTTCACTTTGGCATGTAAAAGATCTCAAGCCTCCATCTCTGCTGGCCGCTGTTTTGTCTCTGTTGTGTGAGAACTGAAGTTGTTATATTGCTCAGCACATGCTATGAGAAGGAGTCATGGCCCAGGAAAAGCTATTAAAAACTATGAAGCCATCTTGCTTCAAGAATGTTGCTAAAGGCCTGTGTGGATAAAGAAGGGTGGCAAAATGCTGACTGAGCGCTGCCTGCTCACTCAGGAGCTGTTACCTGTGGCAGTAAATGGGATATTACTCCTTCACACCTTGTGGCATGGCTTTGGGGTTTGCTGTGCCAGGGAGAGTCTTCTCACTGTTCACCCTGAGTCATCCTGACTCTGCTCAGGGGGTTTCTTCCAGGATATCCCCACAGGATGTGATTTGCTACCAGTGAAATATTTTAGGAAGGACTGAGCAGTGCCAGTGCATTAATAATGCCAGAGCAAGGGTAAAGAAAGCAATGCAAGGAACTGTCCAGAGAGGAGCAGTCCAGGTAAGTGAGTAGGACTGACAGCCTGGAGAGTCCACGGTGCCCCATGATTTACCTTGGGCTGTAGCTGAGGGGAGGTGGGCACTGCTTTGCACCTCATATCCACCCTGATGAGGGTTGGCTTGCGTTAAGTGGCAGACAGGTTAATTTGGGTTAGGCCAGCCTTAAACACAAGCCCCAACACAGCCCTGTGATGTGGGTGTGCTTGTCCCTGGCTGAGTCAGGGAGTTTGCAAGGTAAGGCAGCCCTGCCTCAGCCCTGGCAGCCCCCCTGTGCTGCCTGAGGTTCTGACACCGAGCTCTGACACGTTGTTCTCCCCGTGCCTCCTGCTGCTCCTGCTGATGGGCAAACCAGCTGTAGCACCCCGCAGAACACAAAGCATCATCACTCTGATGGTGTTTATCCCATTCCTGCATCATTAGGGGAAATATGTTCTAAGGCACTGGTGAATCCTGCAGACTGGTTTTATCCTCATAATGATCCAAATATTGATATCCAAACAGTCCCTTCTTTATGCACCATTAGGTATCCTGCTCGTGGCTTTTTCCCACATCCTTCCATCCAAACCTGGAGAACATGCGCTGCCATGTAGCTTGCCTATTCTTTAAGAGTTAAAACAATAAAAACAGCACAGCAGGATCTTGTCCATAAACAATGGAAACATTGCTCTACATTCAGTACTATTTCTGTTTTTATTATGTGATCGCTTCTTTGTTGTTAATCACTTGCCCTACTTAATTCATTCATTATACTCGAAAGCTTTGAGATTAAACCCCCAGGCAGTATAGCTTCATATGAATCCTTTCTTTTTTATCTGTTCCAAGTTAGATTAAGTCTAGGTCCTGTTTAATGAGGTGCCACTTGCTGGCTTTTCATGCAGAAAGAATTCCTCATACTCAGCGGTATGTATATACCATATAAATTATAAAATATTTTACATTTTTTTTCTGAATTTCTAACTAATATGTCCTGCAGAAAACACTGTTATTACAAGTTCCCTGGGATATGGGTTGTTGGCTACTTCTGATTTTAATTCTCTTTTTTTTTCCTTTTAGTAATGAACCTCGCTGTTCATTTTTCAGTTATTTCAGGTTTTTATTGAAATTATGTCATTTCATGGCAATATTAATGGCAGCGATAAGACTTCTTTGCCTGTGTCTGCAACTCACTAAGTCAATTATTGGAATGTCTTCACCTGCCATGCAAATATTAACACCCTGCCGACGCCTGGCAATATTTGGTGTTTATGGACTAGTGGGGGCAATGTGTGTTGGCATGGTGAGTTTATGGTCAGCAACAGCTCAGGGAGGGTGAAGGGGCACTCACCTCACAGTCTGAGGGGTGAAGTACTTTAATATGGCCACGTTGACAGGGGTTAGGCTTTGTCATAGGGCAGAGCTTGAATTTTGGACCTCTGCATCTTTACTGAGCTGCCTACTCTGCCCTATGGATAAAAAAATCCATTCCATATTGGCAGACCCCTTATACTAATAACACTTCCTCCAGGTTCACGGAGTTGCTTGCTCTGATCCAATTTTGTCAGGTAATTCCATGCTGGACAAATATCTGTGGTTTTGGCTTTTTCACATTCTTTCCAGCACCAAAAATCTGTTTTGTTGGGAATGCCTTGCCTGTGCCAGCCCCTGTGTCTATGCTCCCACATGTTGCAGGTTCCTTTATGCTAACCATGAGTGTTGAGATATATATATATATATATATATAAGGAGAGTCTGGCTACACTGCCAAATCCCCCTTTCCTGAAAATTTGGGACACACCTGTTTTCACCTGTTTTTATTTCAAGACAGGGAATGAGAAAACAAAGCCATAGTTCAGCTATTCTTGTGAAAGCCTGCTGCAGATAAGTGGGAGGTTATGTGAGTGGTGAAAGAGCAGCTTTGTCCTGCTGAGAGAAAGTGATCACAAATAGTCTCTATCATGAAATGGCTTCTAAAATCCTTTTTATTCCAGAATTTAAGGCTGAAAAACTCACAGAAATGAAAGGCAGCAACCATGTCCATCCAGAACAAATTAGGGTCTCTGGAGAGTTTTTGTCCTCACTTTTGCCTGCTGAGTTTAAGGAGTTTTGGTTACCTTGCTCCAGGATAAAGCTGCTCTTGAAATGTTATTCCAGTTCTATTAGTTATTTTGAACTAGCATTATTTATGCTGAACTAGTTATGTTACATTAAGCCAATTGAGGCGGGGGGGGGGGGGTTAATGCAGTTTCTGACTGTTTCTTCCCATTTATAGAGAAGACAAACTGTAATCCTCAGCCTGAGCTTTTGGTGACTCTTGAATAATTCCCATGGACTAATGCAATCAGTCATTCAAATCTGGGATTTCAGCCTTTCCCCAGTGCTGGCTGACTCTACTCTGTTGTGAGGCTCTTGCAAGAACCCTTCTCCACACCCTGTAAATGAAAATTGTGGTTTGTTTTGTCTGCCCCTTCCAACTTCTCATGCTCCCTGATGTGAAGTTTTTGACTTTTTTCACCTTAAGGACAATTGAGAGTCCAGAGTTAAGGAATTTTTACACAGCAAAAATAGGAAGCAATGAGCTGATAACATTTTCTTTTAGCTCTGGCTCAGACTAGTTCTGCAGATAGGAAATGTTTTTGTTGTTAGAAGTACTGCTACTGATATTCAAAGTTAGAATCATCATAAAGCTTCATTTTGAAGATTAATATTCAGGAGACAGAGGAAAAAGACTGGTTTGGGGTTTTTTTCAGTTCTGTAGGTGACTGATTTTGAGAACAGTGATGGATGCTTAGATGGGAGAGAATGGAAGAAATAGAGTTTAACTACACCTAAATATTCGGTGTAAGCAATGGCTTACAGTTTATTCTTTCTTCTGAAGGAAGTCAAAAGGAGTCAGTTCTAATCACTGCAGAAAGGATATTTGACTCAGAGAGAATAGTGTCTTCAAGAATTTTTTGCTAATCCTTCGCAGAATCTAACGTTAAATAACTCCCTAATAGTAATTTTTTAATGTATGAAAAATATGCAGAAAAAGGAGATGACTCAACATAGATTAAAATGGAATAATGTTAATTCTGATGTTAATAATAATAACAGTGTTATTTTCTAAAATACCTATGATATTTTAGAATACCATAGACTAATAATGTTAATTTCTGAAATACCTATGGGTTGTCAAAAATGATGAAGGCAAGTACTGGTACATAAATATCATCTCTAATGAGTGATTGAGAGCTCTCCACCTTGTGAATCAATAAAAAACCCCCTCTATATCCACGTATTTTACAAAGTACAAAGTAAAAAATGAATTAACCAGTTGCTTTCCTTGCTTCAGCTCTCTGTTGCTAGGCTGTACCTCTTATCACCTGTGAGACATCCAGATCTGGAGCAGAAATAATAAAGGGAATTGCAACACTCCCAGCTGAAGGGACCAGTGGTGTTTCACAGTGGGCTTGCCCCCCACAGCCAGCTTTAGAGAGGAGATCCGTGGCTTCGCAACTGCATAGTGTGATGTTATCAAATATTTTGAACTGTAATCTTGCAATTACTATTAATGTTGCATTAAAAGATTATTTAATGAAGGAGATCATGCGGAGAACAAGCAATATAATGGCTCCAAGCAGCTTGCCTCCCACATACCTGGAAAAACTCCCTACTGCTACAGAAGGAGGAAGAACAGTTAGTGCCAGTTCTAAACAATAGGTTTCACACTGTATCTGTTAAGACCTGTTGCTTTTGGCAACAAAAACTGACTCAAAGGCATAAATCTCAATTTTTAAAAAGGGGTGTTTGGTGATTAAAGACACACGCAGAATATTCCAGCTTCTGCTGTGCATTGTTTAGCATTCAAAGGCAGCTGTAGAGGTGTTGGCTGTCTGGGTGTTCCCCTCCACCACGTATTTTTTAACCTCTCTGTGCATTTCAGGGCCAGGTCATGTTCTGACAAAACTGTGGCCGATCCAGAGGCAGATGCACTTGCTCTGATGTAAAACTTGTTGGAGTAGCTTGCGAGCTGAGGCTTCAGCTGTGCTTCAGAACTGAAATGCATTCCATGTTGTAAATTTATGTGGCTGTTGCTGTGGTGCTCTGCTGGCAGGACCCTCACACAGCAGATTTCCCTGTGGTGTCTCTGGTGATGCTGCCTGGCACTTCCTTCAGCCTTCACTCTTCATGTGGCTGTTTTTTTCTCTTTGCCACACTGAAAGCTGAGGGAAGTGTGATGATGTTAATGTGTGGCTAAATCCTGACAAGCCACTAACTGCACAGGGAGTCCTAGATTACAGATACTTTCAGAAACTGGCCCACTTTAAAGAACATGTGAAATGCAGGCACATTACACAAATTACAGCTATGATGGTCTCAGGACACAGGCAGGGTCAGATTTGGAGGAAAACAACTCTTTGTTTTTAATTTTTTTTTTTCAGTTCTCCAATACAGGAAAATTGGACGTGTTTTCCATGCAAAACCCTCTTTGTCTCATGTTTTGTAGATGAAAATAAGGAAAATCTTCAATGCTGATCCATCCTCCAATGAGTTAGAGCACCACCATGTTTCTGGATTGGCAGTCACAGAGGGCTGTGCCTGAAATAATGTGTCGTGCTCTGACACCAGGGGTTTTTCTGTAAACTGAAGGACCAGGCTGGGACGATGTAAACCTTTAATTCTCCACCTAGAGGTGACGCCTGAAGTTTGAGCTTTCATATTTTCAGATTCTGTGCTGCCCAGGGGTGCAGTTCTGAGCTCACAGTCAGTGTCACTCAGCTCTGCACACAGCAGGGACACAAAACAAATCCTTTTCCTGCTGCACACCAAGGACAACTTTCAGGCCCAAAAGCGCAAACAAGAGTGGGCTAAAGGGAGGAACAAGAAGGATGGGACCTCGCAACCTGGAGCTGGAATTGGACAATTAATCCCCAATATGCAAATGAACCAAAACTTGTAACGGTGTGAGACCTGGTGACCGTTTGTCCATTTTTTGACCATTTTGGGCCCACCTTGGGTGCAGCCCTGGCCACGCTCTTGTCCTGCCCAAGGTGGATCCTTAAAGGCCTTTTAATAGATCTCTACTTTATTCTCTGGCTCTGTCCAGTCTCTGTTCCAGGTCAGCCTTCCCAAGGCTCAGAGGAAAGCTGGACCTGTCCTGCTGGAGTGCAAACACCAGCAGCAGCTGGAACCCGAGACCGGGTCTGCATTTCACCCTCCCAGGACTCAGTGGGTTGCTGGTGGGCACTCATCCCATACAGAATTAATAGGAAAAGTCAATAAAAATGAGCACCTTTGCCTCTGTTTTTCACAGCATTTTTCTTGTTAATCTTGTATTCTGTTCACTGTGAGTGAAGGCCATGTGTGTAAACCTATTTACAGAAAATTTATTACCATGAAAGAGAAAATCCTACCTGTGACAAAATCTAATTGTTAGACTGGAGATATGAGGGTTCATTTCAATTTCTATACATCTTTAAAGTTCAGTGTTTCCATCCAATTCATTAAACTGTAAGCCTGCTTTCCTCTCATCTTTATTTGTAATTGCATTTACAAACCATGAATAATTAGAAATAATATTTGAAACAAAGGCCTTTGGGGCTATATTAATCAAGGAGAAAAGTGTTACTCATGAAATTTTATGGGATGAGCGCAATTATCAATAGAAGATTATTCCTGTAGCACTGTTATTCCTTTAGTCTTTTTTATTATTCTTTTTCTTATTTTAAGGACTGATGCTTACATTGGAAATACAGCATTTTGCAGGAATAGAACAATATTTTTTCATTGCATAATGCATTCCTAAAATTAAGGTAATATTGTGTTTAGCCTCATAATGGCTTCGGAGGAAAGATTGGTTTCATTCAACTCCTATTTCATGTGAGAAAGTTGCCTGAGTGATTTTCAGGGCATATGGTCTAGGAATGGAACTGCATGTCTTGAATGAGTTCCAGCAAATTTCATGTGCTCTTCTTTCGCTGCATCTTTGTTGTTACAGAGGAAAAATTAATTCAGTCTTCCAAGAAAGTAACTCTGGGTAGATTGAAAGAGCGACTGTCTCCTGCTCTCCAGTCCTGATTTTCCAGGGTATCTGCATTCCACTGGGCATTGAAGTCTTCAAAAAATAGCCATAAATTCATCAGCACATGAGGGACTTTTCCTGAAAAGTGGCCCAACCCTTGGAATAATTACAAGAGAGAGAAAAATATGATCATGAATTTCAATATTTTGAAAAAATATGACCAGGAATTTCAATATATTGGAAAACATAACCCAATTTCTTTTTGATTATTCTCTTCAATGGCACATTTTTCTCAACAAACCACTGCTGGTCATGTGTTGTCTTCATTCCTTTTCTCACCTTGATAGATTAAACAAACGGAACAGAATAAGTGGAAAGGAGCAGCATACTGCAGAAAAAAAATAGAAATACATAGAGAGAGAGAAGACGGCAGAAGCAACCTGTCACAGAACAACAGTTTTCACCATCTGTTTGTCAATTATGAAACTGAAGCAGAACACATGAAGGACACAGGAAAGAGCAGAGAGGTCCTTTGTGGGAGGTACTACTGAACTTAACATCCTTTCAAATAAAGTCCTTTTTCTTTTCATCCTTTAGAAAGTAAACATTTGGGTTTGCAGATCTGCAGCCAGCGTTTCAGGAGCGCAGGATACTGCAGTATTTCTTCTGCTCATCAGCTCACCCAGGAGGAATAGCTGGGCTTTTTAAATGACTGTCTCCACTGCATTCAGCCTCTGGACACTGATGTATTTTTGCCTTTGTTTCTAAGCACCATCCAGTCTCTTAAATGCTCTTACAAATTAAGCTTGAATGCAAGCTTTCACCACTCTCTGAAGTGCAACTTATTATTTCTAATGATCCCTCCTCCTTTTGAAATGCCACTCAACTTCTCTTTACTGGAACCATTAAATACAGCTAAACTAAATAAATAAATTAGAAGACTATTTCTGGCATGCAACCTTGACAAATTTATCTGTTACACTTCAACAATTTTTCAGTTGGTAATGAAATGCTCATCCCTGTATCTCATTACGAAACTTTGTGAAGTTTCTTTTAACACTGCTGGTGGTGACGTTACTGGGGAGCTTTGTTAACTAATGACTGTTACATTTATAATTTATCGCGAGCAATCTAAACTCTTGATGGAAAATAGTGGCTTCTGAAGCTTTATGAATATAGCTTCAGGTATATGAATAATTTGTAACTGTATATTCAGGGATTAGACAAAAATAATGGAAGTTTTGATACTAGTTGTCATTGGAGTGACACCTGTTAAAAATCTCACTTTCTTTTTGAACCTGTTGTGATATAGACAGTCATCTTCCACGAGTGTTCAACAGAAATCCTGCTTCATAGTGAAGTGCTCCTTCTCCAAATCCAAATGAAGCAGTATGTAACCTTTCTTCCATTTCCTAAATAAAAGTATGCTAATCAGATGTTAATTAATTGCATTAAAATTTAAGAGGAAACATGTAATTATAGTACACAGGTGCACAATTCTTAGCCAAATTTTCAGTATTATCTACAACTTGAAAACTGAACTTCTCATGATTATTATTGACGACAGTGCAGTACTTGGATGCCTCCAATTTGTTATGCAGTAGTGAATAAAAGCTCTACCTTCTGCTGGGGTTTTAATCACCCTTTTGTATTTTAATCTGTGATCAGGCTGTGTCCTCTGTTTTATACAAAGACTTTGTTTCAGTTTTAGTTTTCAGCTTTTATCCTGAAGATTTGCGGAGATAAGATGAATAATATCCAGCCACTGCTGGAAATAGAGCACAGCACAGAAAATGCATTTCTCCAAGTTCTTGACTGTGTTGTTATGCCAAAAAGGAAAGTATTTGGCACCATTAAATTCATACAGGTATATGACCTTTATACAGGAGTTTAGATACAGGTTTAAGGGATGCTGCTCTTGTTTCTTCAGGAAGTCCCAGTGCAATAATCACAAATGCTGTACTTGGGTCACCAGTGTAATCATGAGATGGCACAGGGTGGGAGAGGTTTATGGATGGTGTAAAACTAAGCACCACTAAAGTTTAGGAACACATTGTCCCTCCTGCCCCCTGCCCATGTCTGTAGAAGATTCAAGTAGGTAACAGGACATGAATGGAACAGACACCTGAGCAGTCCCACTCCCTGCTCTTTGCATTCTCTGAAATCCACAGATAGGGCTCTTTTGCAAACAGTTGAAATTAATTCCAGTGCAGTCATTAAAAACAGTGTAAACCAGGTTTGCTCAGAAAAAAACCTCATCTACCTGGACTCAGCATAGCCCTGAAGTGATGTTATTTATTCATGTTCTGAGGATTTTATACCCATGCAGCAGAGTGGAGAACCACAGACTAGCTTATTTTTCTTGACTGAGCATGTCTTGCACTTTCTGTAATAGAGTGAACATCTGGAGAATCACTGGCTGTGTGTGTTGCAAGTTTGCAAATGTGCACATCTAAACTGAAACCTGAAACTTTCGTTTCTTCCAACGTGGCTTTTGGGAAGATCTACATACTTCTAAGTGGAGCTTCTTGTAATCTTTGTTCCCACAAAGTCAGTAAATGTGATTATTTTCCCTTTGTAAATGGGTAAATAGCTGGAAGAGCCAGGAAATGCTGCTCAAGTGGCTCTTCTTTCCATTGACAGGCTCTGTGCAGCTTTTGCTTTCTGTGCAGACTTCCCTGCTGACCTCTGAGATTTACATG
The DNA here is from genome assembly GCF_029207755.1 of Chamaea fasciata. NCBI lineage: Eukaryota > Metazoa > Chordata > Aves > Passeriformes > Sylviidae > Chamaea > Chamaea fasciata. The sequence continues at coordinate 6,227,401 of NW_027094107.1, forward strand.
AGAGAGTCCTGGTGGTATCCAGAGAGAGTTGCCCTTTAAACAGACAAACTGTAATGAAACATTTGGGTTTTTTCTGAGAAAGTAAGTCAAGTTTTGCATGAAAAGGGTTGTTATCAGCCTAAAACTGGACTTCGGCCTCTTCTCTGCACTCCTAGGAGAAATTGTGAGAGTGTAGGTTAAACTTCTGTATATAATATTGACCACTCTGTTTGCTGATGTTTAGCTCATTGCCTTATTATTTCAGAACCCGAGGCCTGCAGTGTGTCTGGGCTTTCTGATCTGCCTTGTTAAGTCTGTCATAAAAAATTAAGAGCTGCCTTCTGCCCCTCTCACAGCTCACTTGTAAGATTTCTTTTGTTTCTCCTACTCTTCATCACTTCAATAGCCCAAGGTGCATTTAATTGCAACCCAAGTACTTTGCATTCCCCTTGCACGCATTAAAGAGTAAATTCTGAGTGATTGGACATAACTAGTACTTACTGTAATAAATAGCATATTCATCTCTTCCACAGTCAGACAATTTCATACCGTGCAACTTCTCTGCTCTCTGAAATGTCACCACTTAAACTGCAGCACGGTTTTCCCATGAGGACACGCTGAAAAGGCCTTTCCTGAAACACAGCTTGGAAATGTAACCTGTAACATTGTATTTAAACCAATTTTATAGCACTCAAAAACTGGATGAGCAAGTGCAGTACCCACACAGTACAGACAATGTATTCTTTTTAATTTTTTTTTTCTTAGAACTGGTCCTGGGTTTAATGAATTTTGAATTTTACTTTTATTCTGGAGTCACTTGCCTTCTTGGTGGAAGCATTTCTCTATTATTAGGCTTTGCAGCTGCAGGAATAGTCCCTTTCAGATATCTGAGATGATGTGCATCACAGCAAAACTCAGGTACTGCACGTGTCGTTTCCCAACCTTGAACCAAACAGCACCAAAGCCATCCCGATGTTTGTTGGATCACGACTTTTCAGGGGAAAGCTGCTCTTATACTGGTGAAATATGATGAGGTGTTTGCTGTGAAGATGGAGAAAGGGGAAATGAATAACTGTGTTTAATCTGAAGTGTGTTTGATGCATTTGTCTCAGATTTTTAAGTGAACCAGCCAGCAATGTGTCTGCAGAACCCCAACAGAGCAGAACTGTCCTGAAAAGCCTCCACTTAATTCTTCTTGCCGTATTTCACAAATCCCAGAGAAACCACCGGAAACAGTTTGGAAAAAACTCACTAGGAGCAAAACAAATTAGGGATTAATTAAAAAACACATATTGGATTAAAAATATAGATTGGCCAATTTCTGTCAGCTTCGAGCATGGTTATTAAAAGGATCAGCACCAGACCCCCCAGCACGGCCACTGATGTTCCTTGGGGACGCCAGGGGAGAAGCTGGGACAACTTGGACAAAATACAACATCAGCCCTGCCAAGCAAGGCCGGTGGGGAATTTTTCTTGAAATGCCTCGAGAATGTCAGATCATGCCAACAAAAAAAAATTTCAATCCAGAACCGTTCATCATATGCAGGTCTTCTTAATGGATTTGTGTATATTTCTCCTGTGTAATAAAACACAGAAAGCACACGGTTTCAATTGTTTTTGTAATTAATGAAATGGAGCCACCGTATTACCTTTCTGTAGCACCAAAATGGAAGAATGACCCTGCTTTCTCTGTGGTGTTTATAAACATTCAATTGGATTAATGATTAGCGCACAGAAATAGGATTAAGTTTGGACTGATTGTTGGTTTGGGTTCTGAGGGCTGGTATCAGGCAAAGGAAAATTGGCATTTTATAAAACCACACGTGACATTGATCTTGTTACTCATTTGAAGATGACTATTGCGTCATGTTACACACAAGTGGTAAGAGAAACAATTGTACATTTGTCACATGAATTACATAAGTTACAAAGGCGTGGCTGAATCACTAATGCTCTTTCACCAAGACAAAGTTTCACCCAAAATATGGAGACCTACAAAGGAGAGAACTGTATGTGGGTTGGATTACCAGTATTCCCAAACTGCTGTGAATCCACATGCCAGCACTGGCAGCTGGTTTGTACCTCTGAACCCACAGAAAAACCTGCCCTGGAGCTGGGCTGGCCCTTGGGGCTGTGAACTGGGGTCACCTGTGTGGCCTGACCCAGAGAGCCAGGCACTGAAGGAGCACTGCAGTGTCACCTTGGGGTGTGTTTCTGTCACACAAATTTGTGTGGCCTGACCCAGAGAGCCAGGCACTGAAGGAGCACTGCAGTGTCACCTTGGGATGTGTTTTTGTCACACTCGCTAGTGCAGCACAGAGTCACTCCTGAGCTTGAGAGTCTGGACATCCTGGAGGAGTTCCAGGCTGGAGCTGGCTCTTGTTTTGCCTGTTTCCTTGGGTGGGTTGGAGCTCTTCATGCTTGACCTCTCACATTAAGCTCCTCTCTCCTCGATAAAACCCAGGGATAAGTCAGATTAATGACTTGGGTCTGTTTGTCCATTTTTGACAGGAAGCAATTCTAGCTGGTGAATAATACCTGGTGTCCTGTGTGTGCTTTTACTCTGTGTTTATGGTTACCAAAGGAGATTTCCTCCCCACACACTTCCTTTCACTAAAGGAAGAACAGCCTGACGTGCAGTTAGTCCTTGCTGGTTTAGTCATTTCACTACTGCCACATAGCCCTTATTTATTTTATCTGGATTTATTCCTTCGCTCCTCTGCTCTGATAGCTGAATACCTCCAGTTGTGTGGTTATGTTTCATTAACTGGCATTCAAGCTGTAAGTGTTCATGGCTTTAATGGAGAATCCAGTACTGGAAACAAAAGGGGTTTGTGATCTCCTCAGGACTCAGGGGCTGGGAGAATTCTGACACACCAGAGACATTCGTGCAGGAATTTCTAGGAACCGTTGTCTGGCCCAAGGGTTGGAGGCAGGTCTGTAGGACCATGAAGTAAAAATCAGGGGTGGGGTTCCAGAAACACTAAATCCTACTCAAAGCAAGATGTATTTCTACTTTTAAATTATTTATACTTTTTTTACGCTGTCTCTATCTGCCATGAGATCCACGCAGCTTTGGCAGCATGACATTGACCCTGAGTTAGTGGTGACACTGAGCACCCACAGCTCCAAAGCTTCTAAGCCCCCGCCAGTGGTTTGTCCACAAGAGGCTGTGATGGTTCATGCTGCGTTGCCTTGCACCTTCGGGAATCTTACTACCTCTTGTAAAGTCCGTGGAAACTTTGCAACCCAGAATTTCCAAAAGCCCCCAGGACTGCCAAATCTTCCATACTCATACTCTCCTACATGCAGGCAGACAGGCACTGTGTTAGATTTTATTATCTTATTATAATATTATTTTATTTTATTTTACGACACAACAATCCAGAACCCTCCTAGTGCAAACAGCCCAGCCATGATCTCAGTGACTCCACCATTGCCTGTAATTTAAACAACAGCTCCAACCACTTCAGTCCCAACTGGATTTTTCTTTCCCTGCCTATGCACAGGTCAGCTAACCCGTGATAAAAGCAGTAGTTTGTTAATTCATCCACCCCACCCTGCCTTGCCTGAATGCTATAAACAGTGCTGGAAACAGCAGTAAGAATTTAAATTACTCAGGTTGAAAATCCACTTCTGGAAACTACTGGGAGTCTCTTAAACAGATAAATAACGTTTTCCTAAGTGCAAATCCATACTCCAGGGACAGAGAAGAAAGATGTAGGTAGAAATATGTAGGTCTGATTTTGTTTTCAGTGTCACTCTTACCAAAATTTCCGTGGCAAAATTCTATAGCAGCTTGATGCCAACAGTTTGCATCAAGTGTAGTGTATTTGAAGCAATCGAGCTAATGTTTGAGATTCTGACAATCAGAAAAATAGGTTGGCATAATTATATTAAGATATCTGAGAGTGTCATGTACTTTGCAAGACTGAATTTTAAACTGTTGATTTAAATTAATGAAGATTCAAGAGTTTATAATTTGTTTATTTATTGAAATCAAATGCAGTCCATGTTTCAAACTAATTGAAAAGTATACTTGTGATAGAGAAAGTATTTAATTTGGGCAGGCAAGCTACCAGACTTCCAAATAAAGATGATGAATTGCAAATTCTCAATCTTAATCCCTGTAGGCTGACAGTTACCCCTCTAAAAGCAGAGTTTGAGTGATATACTGTAGCTGGTAATAGCACACAGCTGCAGAGTAGGAAATCCCATTGATATTTTGCAAAGCTTTTGTTTTGCCTCATTCATTTATTTTTCAAAATGATACATTCCTTGTTTAGAATAAAGAACCTTTTTTTTTTTTTCTTTTGTCACTGTGAGCAGACTAGACCTTTAAAAAGCTGTTGATTTGCCATATGTAAAAATGCCTGGGGTCAGCTCTGAATTTTTCACTGGCATGTAGCATTTTCAGAAGCGCAAATGCGCGTGTGATTTTGCAACCTCTTCCCCCCCTCCAGGAGTAATTCACACACCTCTGTTCTACATCCCAACATTCAGCATGCACGATCAAATGCAAAAAGGGGGTTTTTTCCCCTCTCTAATGTACAAAGCATGTGTCCAACAACAGCAGCAAAATCAGTGCCAGAAGAAGCAGTCCATAGGGAAGCAGTAATTTGTGTGTCTGCACATTATTCTGTGTCTATGCACATATTAACCCTGGTATACAGTAAATTGTGTTACCATGGCAGCCCTCACATGGAAAGTTATGTACTAGTAGGGTATCTCTAACAGCCACCACCAGGAAATGTGCGTGTTCTGGCAAATGGAGAAGGGTGTAGTTCCTTTCTGGGAGGAAACAACGCGCAGTAATTAAGGATGGGGAAAAACCAGGTTGCAGAAACGATGAAAAAACGCAGCGTTTGCCCCCAAATGTAGAAAAGTAAAATACAAAAAGCCCTCAGAAGTCCCTCTCTCTCTCTTTTGCCATGCCTCAGCACCACGAGGACTCCCAAGGGCTGGAATACTGCGGGCTTTGCTCAGACAAAGCTCCCATTGAAACCCTGTCTTATGGTTTTTCATTCTGTAGACTTTCCACTGAGGCTTTCCCAGTGCACTTTGCTCACCCTATTTTTTGTGCCCAATTTTGAGACTGAGCCCCTTTCTCTGTGATGGAGCTGGTTTGTCAAGGGTGAGCTGCTACAGTTCATCGACTCCACGTGTCATCATATGCCGTGCTGTATTTTTAGTTGTATGTACAACTTTGCCAAACTTCAGCTCTGTGGCTGACATTTTGGAGCAGATGCTATTTGCCTGATTTTTTTTCCTTTTTAAAAATGCTTAAACAAAAAGAAAAAAAAAAAAAAAAAAAAAAAAAAAAAAAAAAAAAAGAATAAAGGCACAACCACTTAGAGGAGTCAGAATAGAGGGAAAATATTTTTTTAACGCCATTAGAAATTTGGTTTTGACCATTCTCCTGGAACTTTTCACACCTGCTGGTTTGAGTTGGAGTCTCAGCATTAGGGATACACAGATGATAGCATCACTCAGAGGGAAAGCACAATAGAAATGAGAGCCCACGGCAGAGTTTCACCATGCAAAACTCAACGCTGAGTAAAGGGTCAGCAGTCTGCCTGAGTCATCAGTGGTTTGGAAAGGAGAGAAGAAAAAAGACATGACAAGATAGACACTCCCAAGAGCTGCAGGCTCGTTGTACTGGCTGAAGTTTAATGGGAAAGCTCTGCTCCTGTCAGCTGGTGTGCTACATAATAATGTTAACACCACTACAAACAGGTTGTGGTTTATTGCTTCAATTCCTTATGTACTGGCAAGAGAATTAACAAGATTGATGCATTAGGATCTTAGATCTCAGTCAAATTAGGTGACTAAGAGGGTGATGAAAAAAATGCTTGTTCTTTGAAGGAGCACAACTCCATCAGAAACTTGTTTCATTCTAGCATCAGGCCATTTGATGAGCTGCTGATTTAACAGCACACTTAGCAGGCAGCGGTTACACTGAAAGGGGCAACTACTTAATCAGTGCTTTAAAGATATTATGTTCAGAGTGATTTAAAGGGATATTGTGCCTTAGGAAGTGTACCGTGAGTATGAATATTTTCTGCATGAAGTGAACGCAAAAATGAGGTTGCAGGTGTCATTTATATTGTCAGCTTCTTTATTTGGACATATGTTGAAGGAAGAAAAAAGCCAGTAAATACAAAACAAACACTAGCACTTTGGAAATATACTTACTGGAAGGAAATAGCCATCAGTGGAAAAGAACAGGGGAGGAAAATAGCACCCATTACATTCCATGTGTTTCCATAGTAGAGAAAGAGAGAAAATAAGGAAGTATTGTAAAAATAGAGGAGAAATATTAGGAGTAAAGTGAACAAAGTGCTTGGTTTCCAACTGCTGGGGTCCTCTGGCCTTAAAGCTGAGACAGGGGAGATTCAGATTAGATATTAGAAAAAACAAATTCACTGTTTGGGTGGTCAGGCATTGGAATAGGCTGCCCAGGTGGATGGTGGAGTCACCACTTTTGGAGGGGTTTAAGAGGTGTCTGGATCTGGCTGTGGGTGATGTGGTTTCGGGGTGGTGGTGCTGGATGGACAGTTGGACTGGATGATCTTGAAGGTCTCTTCCAGCCCTGATGATCCTGTGACTTGGGAGGTTTCCCTCATCACCATGAATGAATCCAGGAATGCTGACTGCCTCCCAGTGCCTGCCTTGAGCAACAAGGGGCTCGAGGAATAAACCCTGTTCACCTCCCCAGACAAGGGCAAACCAGCAGGGTCCAGAGGGAGCTGTCAGCACCCTGAGATCTGACACTGCATTTTGTGGCTGATAAATATCTGTGGGGAATCAGCATGGGAGCTGCTTCCTGAAGCCTCATGGACAGCATTTAAAATAACAAACGGGGGAAAGTGAGGCAGCAGCACCAGTGTGTTTGGAATATCTGACACTGCAGGGTGGCTGAGGGAAAGGGAGTTTCATGCCAAAAGATCCAAGTCTGACACGACCACAGCTTTACACAGGCTTTACTTTTGGGCTGGACTCTGTAGCTCACATGCCTCAGTTTACCAGGGCGTGTTGATTAGAACCCCTTCATGCCCCAGGGCTCACACATCCAAAACTCTGATTTAAGTCCTCATAACCTGTTACAATTACCCTCCTTTGTGCTGCCTGGTTCCTCCTTGGCCACTGCTGGGGCTCCGTGGTGCAGGGAGCAGAGCTGGGGCCCAGCACCAGGGTCTCAGGGGTGGCTGTGGAGCTGTGGCACGATGGAGAGGAGCTTTTCCTCCAGCACTGAACTCACCAAATTTTGCAAACAGCCGTATCTTTAACGCCCATCACGGAGAGCACAAATATAAAGGAGGGAAAATAAAAACAGGCTTTGGTTAGGGCAGGGGAGCTATTAGTTTTGTTGGGGAGAAAATGAGGCAAGGCAGAGTCATTAGCAGGGCTCCTTATGAAAGCAGGAGTTGCTTGGGAAATTGCAGTGCCATTGACTGGAATACATGGAGCACAAAAGGGAGATATAATAAGAGGAAAGCAGTTATGCACCTAAGCCCTGAAATGTAGCATTACATCCATCCTGAGAGGTAATCATTCCTGTCATTACTAAGCTGTAAGATCACTCAGTCCTAGCATGGTAGAAATCCAGGAGCTCAACACATCAGTCAGGAGGTAGCTTTTCATAACTCTCTGCTTCTGTGGCTCAGCTGGAGTTCAAAAAAAAAGCCTCAGATAGTGGCAATCACTCTTATGGCTGCTAGCAAAGCTTGTAGGTAATAACTCATAAACCTTCTTAATTGAAATAAATTAAATTTTATCTTCATTACCGCTTTGCAGAGTTATCTGAAAGTGCATTGTTTCTTGTTCAGGAAATGATGCATTGGTACTTGCACGCATGGCCCTGGAACAAAAATTTTAGGATAAAATGATATATGTCATAACACAGAGTTCTATGTTCTTTTTAAACCAGCACTGGTGTCCCCCACAAGTGCCACACTTGTGGTTTGTAGCTTGTATGACACGGGTGAACCAGGTGTGTGCAGCTTGTGTGACAGAGGGAGCAGGTGACAGTGCCAGAGTGAGGGTGACAGCACTGAGCAGGGTACAGGGATGTGTCTGCACCAGGGATGGGCAGCAGAACACACAAATCCTCAGGGTCTGACCACCACACTGTCTCAGCACAGCCACTAATGACTTTACCAGCCTCACTCTTTGAAATTATGTCTTGTTCACTGCCATAGAAACCACTCAAGTTATTCCTAGTGCTGCCTTACAGGACCAGGACATGAAATACTGGCTTGGAGAAAAAGGTCCTGCACTCTATCTGTGAAGCAGCCAGCAAAACAGGAAAGTAAATGTTTGAGATATTTACCACAAAGTTTGACAAAGTGCAGAACCTTCCGACATCCTCAGAGGATAAAAAGCTCTGGCAATCCCTGCCAAAAAGACAGTCTTGGAGAACAAGATGGAAAAATCATATGTTTCGCTGAAAGATTCAAAGTAAAACTGTGACAGAAAAAATACTGCGTGGTGGTGCAAATAATTGAGGATTTCTCCCAAAACATGCATAAGTACTTAAAAATAGCTTGAACTACTCAGATGACCTTAAGATTACTGGCACCACAGAGCCATAGGCTTGCCCCCGTTCGTTTCTGTGTCTGAGAGAACATCCCAGAGAACAGATATCCTTAAAGAATTCAGGTGCTGAGGATCCATCTGTGGGTATACAGCCGTATCTCCTCATTGTCACTATTTGTTACCAAAAATATAAAAAACTTCTTTCTTCTCTCTACATGAAAACCTAATTACTGTGTCTCCACTAAAGCTTTTTTTGCCTAATAAGGATTATTTGAGTGAATCATCCGCTGACCTTCTGTGGCAGAACCTAAACAGACGGAGTTTCTGGAGTATCCAACAGCAGGATGGGTTCTGCAGCCCTGAAATCGTTGCAAAAATGTTTCTGGATGGTTTCCAGCCTGTCAACAAGCTCCTAAAATGTGTGGATTGAATACTCAGGACTTTACACAGTGTCAGAGGGCAATTTGCTAATTTCCTAGTTTATGTCATGTTCTCAGAGGAAGCATTAATGAATATCCTGGCTGTTATCTGTCCTTATCTGCTGTACATGCAGCACAGCTCAGTTTCCCAGTCTCCAGAACACATAAGTCAGGCAGGCATCTGCTCCAAACACCTGCACCCCAAAGCATCTGCCCTCAGCAGCCAGATGTGCCTGTCCAGCTGTGATAGACACAGAGTGCCTGTTCTTCTTTGAGTGAGACTCCTGCCCATCTTAGGCCATACACTAGGGAGAGATCATTTACCTCTTCCTTTCTGATTTGTTGATGGAGAGCACTGAAATGACTGCTCACCTGGAGGAGGAAATGGTTCCTGAACCTCATCCCTGCAAATGTTTTCCATCTTGGATGCTTGTCATCACTGCACATAGCTGGACAGGGCCTGACCATCTGTGGAAGCTGGGAATCTGAACTGAAGTCTGGATAATGCTTTGTAAAGGCAAAAATGGGCACCACAGAAGGGTGTTCACCGGGCAAAAGTTATTTATACCAGCCCTCAACTGGTCAAGAATGATTCAAGAAGATTGTCATGAATCTGTCTGAGCTTCCCAAGGCTCAGACAGGGAGGGAGTCTGTACTTCAAGTCAATCCTATATAATTTTATTCTATCCTTTCCAAAGATAATCTAATGTAAGATGACTGAAAAATGTTGGGAGTGCAGAGTAAAAGTCCTCCCTCTGTTTAGGGTATCTGACTCACACGCGTTTCAGTTTTCTTCCTTTGGAACAGGGAACTGGAAATGCTTTCCTGCACAGAGTAGCAAGTTCAGGTTTAGGAGTGGGAATTCCCAGAGCCCCAGAGAGGCACTGGTGCCCTTGCAAGATGGGTGAGAGGGTTTTAAAGTCAATTTCCTGGAAGGCTGTGTAGCCTGGACCTCCTGTGTGCCACACCAGAGGCTGAGCAGAGCTGGGGTGGGCAAGACAGACGGACAGACAGACACCACCACCCAGCTGAAGGAAAGCAAAGCTGCCCTCCCTGCTGGGCTCCTGTGTGCAGCTCGTTTGCATCTGAGCACAACCAGCTCGGGGTGGGTGTCTGGCTCCAGCTCCTGCAGTGATCTGGAGTTGTGGCCTGACAAAGTGGAGAGCCCCCGAGCAGATGAGGCCCCCACCTCACTGTGCTGCTCTGGGAGGGCAACACTTCTTGACAGGAGAGTTAAATGCCTACGGACTTTGGAAATGCAAATTTAGGTATCTGGGGACTCCAGCTAGGCTTTGTGGAGGACGTTTTAGGAATTATGCTCTTCTACATAAATGCCTGAATTCCACCCATGTTCCACTTCAGGCTTATTGGTCCCTCTGTGGATTTAGGCCTGGGAAAATAAAAGGCAGGATGCAAGAACCACTAGACTGTACTTAATAATGAATTTCTGAGCAGAGAACACACAGGCTCCGGTTTGAGGTCCAGCCAAAATTGGAGTAAAATAAGAAGAGAAAACACATGTCTTTGGGGATTGCAAATCAGCAAATTGGTGCTGAATAGAAAGAGAGCAATAGAAGAAGCAGCTGAGAGAGAGGAGAATCCAGGGACTTAAAGAAAATTGTCCAATCTCTCAAAATCATTACCAACATTTTCTACAAGTGGGACTATTAAAATACACACACTCAAAGATGTTCCTTTTTGTTTGCTTTGGTAGCAATCTTGAAATTGCAATTTTTTATGCATGATGAATGCCTAGTTAGAAACTGCCTTGTGACACTGAAACCCTTCACACCTGGATTTCATATATATTTCTTTATACAGCTGCTTTCCACCAGAATAGCTAATGAGGTGAAAACTTGGAACCTCCTCTCCAGTTAGTTTTATATTGTGCAAGAAAGGGAGTTTCTCAATTCAATGGCAAGAGGGGCCACGGTCAGGGCAAGGTCCAGGCAATGTTCACCCACTGCTTGGAATGAGGCAGGTATAATCCGACCATAAATGCCCAGCTAAAGTTTTCCATCTGGAAATGGTCCTCTCCAGTGCGTTTTTACCCACTCTGTACTGTTTTCCTGAGAGTTGCAGTAGCCTGGTTGTGGTGAATTTGGGGCTGGGAACACCCAAATCAAGGGTGACCTTCCCACCAATCCCCACCATCTCCCTCAGTCTTTTAAATCTAGTGAAATAATAATAATAATAGCAACAACTACAGTAATAATATCAGTAATGATGGAATCACCAAACCAAGAGCTCTGTTCTCACTTTGGGGAAGTTCAGGCTGATGTCCCAGCTCGTGCTGAACAACGCTTTAAGCCACAAATGAACTTGAATGAAGGTAATTGAACAGAAAGAGATTCCTCAGGAGCCCTGTGGGACAGGCACCATCTCTGTGCTGTGTTTGCACAACACTTGGAGGCACCAAGGTCCAAGGCTCCTCTGGGGGATCACCATCTGTGCTGAGATAAACTCTAAATAATCTCTGAGGCGTAATGGCATCAGCACGGGAGAGTCTGTTTGCTCTCTTCATTTCTCCTCCACCATTTATTCAAAGATCTTCAGCGAAAGCAGGGAGGGTATACAAACCTTTAACAAACACAAGGTTATACAGGAGAATTCTCTATGGTTTTTTGGGAGTGCTGATGCAAAGGAGGGGATCATCTTTAGCTCCATGCTTTCAATCTCATGATTTTTCTGTAATTGGCAGGAACCTAAGAGAACCTGAGATAGCTGAGCAACTCTTTCCTTTCATGGCTCTGAAATTTAAGGGATCAGAAACAAATATTAGAGGAATTGTTTCATTGTTCTAAGAAACAAGCAGAAATGTCAAAAGATGTTTCAGGAAATAAAATGCTAGTTCTCTTGGTCACTGGAGAATAATTTAAAATCTATTTTGTTTTATGATGGCTTACTGTTATGTGGTTTTCAGTGACTGATTGAATGGCTTTTTATGAGAAAGACAGCGTTTTTTTCCAACAACAATGGCACATTTTATTCCTTTTAACCAATAAAGAGGAGTATGAAGATCAGAGGCATTGAATCCTTTCAGCGTTGGGGGAATTCCTACTGTTTAATTTTAAATTCTTCTAACTCTTATGGTCATAGATCCATAGGTGCCACAATACGGTGAAATTCAAATTCATGGGAGTTCCGTAGTTGTCCCCATAAATTCAAGTTATGGCAGTGTGCACATGTTCTGGGGAGGACTGGAGCTGAACAAAGGTGGGAAAGGTGATTCCTCACCCTTTCACTACAGGAGTATCTAAAGGGGAAACAGAAATATTTTCTTGTGATTAAAATGACCAACAGACCCACAAAGTTTAAATCTCAGATGTTGTCTTTCGCAGCTGATCCTCAAAATAAAAGATTGTAAACAAGTTAATTTATACACATATTGTCAAGTTAATTCAATTGAATAATTGGAGAAAATCAGTCTGTTTACACATGCTCTATGAACAGAAAGTGAAGCTGTATTAAATCATGTAAATTATTCTCTGTGAGCTGTTTACTCTTTTCCAGTAATGATGTTATTTTTCACCCCAAACCCCTGGATGTGGATGTAAACCAAAGCACATGTTAGAAAAAGGAAATAACTATACACAACATGAGCTTTTCCTCTCTGGAGAAGTCTGGTGCTGCACATTTACTTTGTGGCCTTAATTAAGCAGTGATTGATGCTTATTTGGAGAGCTAAAGATAATTACTACCTTTTCCAATGTGAACTGGCTATCCCTTTGACCCCAGTATTTTAGCCAAAGAACATGGCAGGGAGTACAGTTCTTTTTTAACACAAAAGTGCTTTTTTCTCTTCTTGTCTTGGGTAAGTTTTGCTCCTCAATACAATCTTTTTCTTCTTCCTCATTCTTTTCCTTTGCTGTTTTCCATATTGACATGATGGGAGGCCCTACAATGGCTATCTCCAAAACTGTTGAGCTCCCTGCCTTATCTTGATTTACATTACATGCAGCTAGGTGGGCTTTATTTTAGAACAGCTGTCTGGAGAGATTTAGGCACCTCCAGCTGGCTTCATGCTTCAAATAAAATATGGCAGATACCTGGGCCAATGATCTGATGGCACATTTTATCATTCCAATGGGCATTCCCTGTCCTGATAACAAACAACTTCACAAGTGCCATCCTGCCACCGAGAGAGACGAAAAAAATTAATTTGATCCTGATCAAAACAACGGATTGGGGTTTTGTAGGACAAGCTGTAAGCAGGTTAATTGACTTCTGGGTATCTCAGAGAGTCATGAGAAACCTTTGTGCCTGGAATTTTACTCCAGTGTGTGGTTTGTGTGCTGCCCTCCACAGCAGCACCTGCCTGCGTTCCTGAAGTACTGTGCTGACAGTCTAAGAAAACACCTCTTTTCAAAAGCACCTTGGGAGATTTCAAATGCTGTGATAAAACAACTGTGGGACAGAAATTAGAAATCATACCCCAAGTACCCAACTAGGGGTGCTTGAAAAACCTTGGAGGTCTGTGTGTGTGTGTGTGGTATCATTAGAAACTATTTGGACACCTTCCTGATAGTTATTTTTTTAAAAAAAGTTCTGCATTCCTCTTTGTATTCTGAAACAAACAAATGGGAGCAAGAGCAGCAGATCCCATCCACAGCGAGGGAAATGCCAGTCACAGCCCCATCTCACACAAGCAGGAGATGGTAATTGCATTTTACAAGCAATTAGAGGAACTTCTGGAGTTTCCACGTGCACTCTGTGATTTGGCAGCATGGCAGGATCGGAGAGATTTTAATGTTAGTGCTGAAAGATTGTAAAATCATGCCTTGCGATGTAGAAAATGGAAGTTCCTTTGAAAGCTGCATTAATGAGCTCATTTTACTAAACTTCATTAAACCAGCCATATAATCTGTGCAAACTTACTCTGCTCCTCAATTACATGGAAATGGAGTGTGCTCTGATGAGTTAGGAGCCAGTGGCCATCACTGATTGTGTCATGCCAGGTAGGCTAAGCTATTGCAGATGTCTTCTTTTATGGTATTTTATTTTTTTTTTTAAGCTGTAGGTGAAGAATTTGGCTGGGAAAGGTGGCACGTGGCTGTGGGTGGATAAAAGACCTGTGGGATGTGGGGCTGTTGCTTGTGTGGGCTGTGGGGCTGAGGCACAGCAGCACCAGGTTTGGGCTGGTGAAGGTGCAGATGGGCCATGCACAGGGATATTTCCAGTTCTCTGAGCTTAAACCTGTAAAGGGATTAGGGAGAACCTCAGAGAAGGTGGGCATGAGTCAATATATTACCTAGAAAGAAAAAAAAAGGCAGGCACAGCTTTTATTTAGCTGAACACACTGCTGTTTATCTCCCTCCTACCCTACAAGCTCTGCTGTTGTCTCCTGGTGTTTGGGGCAAGGGATGGGGAGGGGTCTGCACTCTGCATCCTTGTGCAGAAGGATCCAGGTCCCGCAGATGCTATTCTCTGCTTTATGGGGTGGATGATTTGCAGGAAGGGTTTTATTTCATTTCACTTCCTTGAGAGAGGCCAATCTATCAAATTCTTTTTTTTTTTTTGAAAGAAATCCAGTTTTATGGAATTTCAGAGCTGAAAACATTCCTGTCAGAATACATCCCTACTACTGATCACTTTCTATTGGGAAATCTGGGGGATTGGCTTAAACTGAAATAGAATGGAGTAACAGAAAAGACTGAAACCAAAATATCGATTTAAAATTTATGGTTTTCTGATTTCAGTTAGCGAAAAATTCTGGCAATTTAAATTTTCATCCCATTTGAGGGATTTATTTGAAACCTGTGACATGGGAAATTTTGGAAAGAAAGCACTGAAAAAAAATCAGGTGGTGCCTTGTGATGTGTTCCAGCCCTACCCCTGTTGGTTAGCCAGGTTAAATTTGTGCCTTGCAATTTTGGGTGGATTATTGTTCAATTTTCTGTTTATTCAAACTCTATTCCAGACCTATTTTATGTATTAATCACTAACCAGCTAATCCAAATATCAGGAGCAGATGTGGCTCACTTGCCTGCTTCCCCTTTCATTGTATCCAAAACGTCCTTGGAGTGTCCTGGTGTTTTTCTTTTCTTTATGTACCAGTTGTGCCTTATTCTGTCTCACGGGACACAATGCACTGTAACAATTAACACCAGAACACCAAAGCTGACTCAGCTTTTATTGGTAAGGGGATCATAACGTGAGTGGTAAAACAGCACTTCTGGGACACCAAAGATCTCCTCCAACCACAGCCAGGGAAATCAAGGGACATAAAACAGAGCTGGTGGATTGTCCCTTTTCTCAATGTCTTTTAACAGGCCTCAAATGAAAATTCTAAATCTGATACAAGTGCTACAAAATGTATAAAATTTAAAAATTGCTCAGTGGGCATAAAGTAGTTGAAGTATCTAAGCCCAGTTATTGGTTTAGAGATCCTGACCTCAGACACTCCAAAGGGAGGCAGCTTTTAGAGACAGTTAAGCATCTGTCCATCAAAAACTCTGCTGTCACTACAGTGCTGAAGTGATCTGTGCCCTGACTGTGGTCAGAGGCATGCAGAGTGGCTGGTGACTGACAGGCCACCCCTGCACCAAACCATGGGCAGATTCACCAGAACACCTCTAGCCGAAACAAATCACACATTTGGGTACAGCCAAAGGAGCAATGCAGCCTCCCCAGGGAGGATCACAGGTCCTGGGCTGCATTTGGTGTGACTACGTCCTGAAAGCACGCTGTACATGGAGTCTGGCCTGATTCGAACCTTGGTAAGAGAGCTTGTGCTGAGGTTATGTAAATGAACTGGCTGTGCCTGTTCTGCCTGCACGGAGGGTGAGTGGTTGCAGGCGTTATTTCCAGAGGAAAGGTCATGTCTTACCAAGAGTTTGCACACAAGATGCACTTTAGGACTCTCTGCAAAGCTCTGTGTGCTGTTCTGTAAGCCCAGGGGATGCACAGCATTGCAGTCACACGTTGTGGCGTTATTCATGGCATTAATGGTAGGACAGTGACAGCAAAACTGGCCTTGGAAAAACCACAAGGCCACCGGGGCAAGGGGAAACACACAATATTTGGATTGGGACATTTTCAAATCCTTTTAAAACCAGGTTCCTGCACCTGGCTCTGTGCACACAAAGAGATTTAGGGGGATTGTTTGGAGAAAAGGGATGGAACAGAAGGGCTGAGAGCTGGCTCTCAGGGTAGGGCGGCAGAAATGAGGCAACAGCAACTCTTAAATCATTTCGAGGTTGCTCTGGGCCTGGCACAGACTGGTGCATGAAATGGGGAAACTGTAACTGGTTTGTGCTATCCCTCCAGGCCTCCAGGCTGAGCAGATCTTGTTCAGAAAAAGGTTCTCATCGAAGGCAGTAATTATCTGGTAATTAAAGGATGCTGTTGCATATGGTAGATTTCCAAAGCTGGATTGTCCTGGATTAATGTAAGGTTGTACACGAAGAAGGTGAGCGAAATCTTGCAATAAAACTTCCATGCACTTTCTCCTGTGTGCCTTCTATAATATAAAGCCAATGTTAAATGAAACCGTAAAGTGAAACTATCAGCTATTTGGCAGTGGTTCAGGCAAGAAATACTTTTCAAGACTAAATTATATTATAAACATGAAATATCTTTTCTGAGTGTCTGTGTTCAAGGAAAAACAATAGCTGCAAAGCTAATAGAATTGCATAAGAGGCAAAACAGCATGTTCAGTGTGAGTAAACTTCAGAAGCTGATGTGTTAGATACAGTGGTTGAGGAGTGTCAATAAGATATTAAGATCCATCAGGAAACTGCTTCTCCATCTGCAGAAATTTTTCCAGAGCCCTCCTGGAATTTTTTTTTTTTCCAACAGCAGCAATGGCAGAAGCTCTTGCATAGGTTAGAGATCAAGACATGTTAAGATTCAGGCTAGCAATTATTTTTGAACACAAAATGTAAATTTTCTCAAGGCAGTGAGGTGTTCAAAGACTGGCCTCAACCTGCCATTAGAGCATTTTTGGGTGGTTTCTAATTTTTACTTACTGCAGAAAGCAAGTACAATTTACATTAAGAACCCATATTTTATTTCCTTTTCTCTCCTTCCTGCTAAATAGTGCATCCAACTAAACCTTCCAAATTTTTTTCTTTTTACCTTTTTTAGTTTTTTTTTTTTTTTTTTTACTATTTTTAACCTTTTCCACTCTGAAATATTGACATGATTCCCAACACCGTTGGGCCATTATTTTGAAAAAATCTGTGTGCAGATACAAAGCACCGTTCTGAAGGTCTGATGCAAAGAACTGAAGGTCTGAATCAGTGGAAAACTCTGTTCCAGTCCAGGGATTGAGATGAAATGTTTTCCCCAAGGCCTGAAGCCTCTCAGTGATGGGTCAGTTCTGGAGATGAGTCACTGGGGTTGTGCAAGGTCTGACCAGAGTACAGCCAAATCATGCTGCTGATGCAAAAGTGTGTAGGGAGTGATGACAATTTGGGTTAAGAAATGAAGAATGAACTATTCTCTAATCCAATTTTATTCCCAAAGAGCAACACTAAATATAAACCAAAAACTTTCTCAGGAGGTTTATTCTGCCGTTCCCGTCCAAAACAAAGTAAATCTGTTGCTACTGAACAAAACCCTTCTTTTTTTTAAAGTGCAGTTTTAGTTTCCCAATCAATACACCTCTTGCTCAGAAAATGTATCATTTCTTCAGGTGTTGGCCACAGTTGTTTTGTTCCTTTTCATCTGTGGAGCACAATCCTACTCGAGAGAGGTAAAAAAGATCCTCTGCAAGGCACGGGGTGCAGTTTCCCCTCTGTCATCATGCACAGTTTATGAAGGCCTGGGGTTTCTGCAGGTTGATGTGATGGGATATGGAATATGCAGTGTGGAATATGGAATATGGAATATGGGCACATTCTCAGAGTACTCAGGAAATGAGTTCAGGAATTCAGTGCCCGTGGCCCCCAGCCTTAAAGGCACCTGTTGCTAACCCACACTGACTGCACCAAGCGGGGGAATGGGGAAGAGGGCAGAAGGCCTGAGCTCTGCTCCCTGCTGATCACAAAACTCCACCAAAAGTCTAAATTAAATGCATTTTCCCTCTATACTCAAATTGTTGTCCACTTGGACTGCAATGGCAGTGGGTTGGTTCCCTCTGAAAGCCTTCCTTTCACTCAAAGGTCTTGCTCAAGATCCAAATGTTTGTCGTTTGATGAATAAAATACTCCTCAGAGTGCACTTACACAGCACTGGCAGGAGCAGAGGTCAGAGGGCTCCAGAAGAGCTTCTCTGACCATCCACAGGAGCAGAGAGAAGAATGTGGGATGTGGATTTTAAAGAAGAGGGACATTTGAGTCATGCTCATCCCACTGGCAGGGAAATGATGTTTTCCCTGGAGATTTAGGGAGATGAGCTAAAAAATCTCTGTGTTCCTTACTTCTTTGTAAGACTACTTCCTGGTAGTCTATTTTGGCTTCAAGAGTGAATCTGTACAATTAATTCTGCTGCAATATTTTTTGTTGTTCTATTTTCACTAGTGTAGCTTAAAAAAATCTAGCCCTGCAATAAATAACAGCTCAGTAAGCCCTGAGCTCCCTGTCAGTGAATCTCTTATAGTGCCATCTGATTCTTTTCTAAGGCTCCAGCTTCTCATTGTGGCTAATTATTACATTTCACTGTTCTGAAAGATGATGTAGGTAATTGTACTGGTCCCTTACCTAACTATAGATCCTTTTTAATTTCTTAATAATAATGAAATTGCCATAGATGCCTTGTAATGTTTTTCTTCAGAAATAAACATTTAAGTAGAAGTTCACACAAAGTAATCCTGCCCTGTGGCAACAATTATAATTAAAATATAACTGTTTGATTATATAATTGAAATTTCATTCATTTGATTAGCTTGGATCCCTTCCATGGCCATACCCCTGTTTTTGAAGAACTCAGCTTTTGAACACCGTGCTGTAGGAAATTTGCTGCTGAAAAATACCTGCCTGTTTCAACCCACAGGTAAAGTAAACACCTGAATGTAAGAGGAAGTGAATAGAATCTGGTTTGTGTGTAATTAGATGGCTGCACAGCTGTGCTAGAAATACAGGGCCAGTGGTTAAAAAAACCCCAAAAGGTGAAGAGCAGAGCTTGGGTCTCTCCACTCCACCACTGGCAGGTCCAGAAACATGCTCAGGGAGTTATGCTCACCCTTGCTCATGGGTGGTTTTTACTCCTGTGTCCATTTATCATCCATAGAGGTCTGAAGATAACCCACAGAGTTCACCTTGTGCATTGCTTTGCCCAAATGGCAGAAAATATGGATTGCCTGCACTTCATTCAGCTCTGCCCCAAGAACACTGGTATGATTGGGATGGGATGGGATGGGATGTCGTTGTCAGACACAAAAGAAAGATGAAAGACTCCAAATGTTTCAGAAGGCAAAGAGCATAGAAAAAAGGCTTTTATTGTCTAATTCTTACTACCTTTTATAAGGTGTTCCCATTCAGACTTAACATGGTTGGTGAGTAAGAACGACACCTCTCTAATTTTGGTTAAACCAGAGAAACAGCAAAACACCACCTGGAGAAGGATTGTTTTGAGCAAGGAGAGTTATTTGCCAAGATTGTTTTCAGAAGAAGCTTTATTGAGAAATTTTTTCCCTGGGAAAAAGTTAGCAGCTGCTAGCAGGCTAAAATCTCTCAGACCCAGAAATGTCAGGCCCACGATGGGATGGGATGGGATGGGATGGGATGGGATGGGATGGGATGGGATGGGATGGGATGGGATGGGATGGGATGGGATGGGATGGGATGGGTGCACGCCAGGGACCTTTATGAGATGGAGAAACACAAATTTACTCACCTCTGGGAAGACTGAGAGTTTTCCCAGTGGAGCCCAAGTGGACATTACATCCCCCCTGAACAGCTGTGTGGTGAAGGTTTAGATTGAGGGGCCTGGATAAGACTCACCCCAAATCATCCCCAAGAGTAGCACCAAAGGGAAGTTGGTGCTCTTCTACCACAGCACAAGTGAGCTCAGAAACTGCGAGAGGACACAGCATGTAGAGAGTCGCTGATTATTTAATTTACACAGTTTGCCATCAAATCAGGTTTGTCTGGTGGTGGAAACACAGAGCAGCTCTAAATATTGCTAGAAATGCACAGAAGGAATAAAAGAAATTTGACAGTATAATTACAGCTTCTCTTTATGATTCCATCAACATTATTTAAGTGCATATGAACCTGTGCTTTTATTTAAAAAAAAAAAAAGCTTTATAAAAATCCCAAATTGTATTGAAATTTGGAAGAAAAAGAGAAGAAAAGTGAAATTCTATGTTTTGATCATTTTATAGTGAATAAAGACAATCTTATCACAGTGCACTGCATACAAAGCATGACAATTAAAGCATTGGTTAATGATTTCTTCATTTAGTGACAATCATATAAACAGAAAAGTTGGAACTTAACAAATTAAGTAAAGAACTGTGGAACAAATTTCAATTCAGGTTGAAAGCTAATGAATTGAAATGGCAAGTCAATCACTTTAAAAAATCAGAATTCAATAGTTTAAAATCATTTAATCATTTTTATAATTATTTTGTGACAAGGAAGGAGCAAAGGGTCAAAATATAAAACCGCAAGCATATTTTGGCTAATGCGAATATTGGAATGAATGGTTTAGTTGCATTTCGCCTGGAGTACATTAGTAACTTTCACAATGATTATTTTTCTTGCTTTCAAGGAAATTAAATAATCAACCAGCCAAGACAGTTCTAAAATAAGCAATTGACCCGTCAGAGTGCAGAAGGATTGATTATTCTATAGTCTTCATTGCACTTCACTAAATACACACCAGAGCAGAGCAGAGGTGTCTAAAGGTTAGCTCAGATGTTTCCAGCCCCAACCTCAAGGCTGTGAGTACATTCAGCTCCCAGTGAACTTTATAAAAGTGACCCGGAGCTGCTGAAGCACCAACCCTTCCTCACCCCTCGACGCAGTGGGCACCACGTGGCACAGCTGTCCCCACTGGGCTGGGACAGGAAAAAGTGTCAGGAGCCCCCCAAGTCCTTTCCTTTGGGAAACACAAATATTGACAGCCTCGCTAGGAAGTTCAGAGATGCCAGACTGCTGCAAGAGTCACCAGGTTGCTGATTTTGTGGTTGCTATCTCCCAAATATGAGAGAGGTGATTAATGGAGGGATGAAAGGGTTGGCTGATCTTTAGTGCAGGGAGTGGAAGGAGAGCCACGTCAGCAGGCTGGGCAGCTCTCAGGTGTTCCACCCAGTAAGAGACAAAACTCTATTTTTAGAGAGGACATCGATACCACTGCAAAACTCCTGGAAGTTTATTTGTGCTCTGCCAAAAGCGTGGGGGGAAATATATTCTAGGTAGGTGCCTGTGCAAGAAGAGAGAGGGTCAGCCACAGAGGGATGTGCTGGGTCTGTGCTCTGCGTGCAGAGCATCCAGAGAATTCAGAGAGAGCTCTGTGAGGGGCAGCTGAGCTTTCTGCTTCTTAGGGCTCTCTGTGTCCTCCAGTATCTAGAGAAAAAAACACTAGAGAACATCAAATCCACGCTTTGGTTTTGTTCCGTGTGGGTTGTTTTTTTTTTTTTTAAGAAAAAGAAAATGAGATTGTTTCCTAAGTAATATGATTTCTGAGCGCAGTGCTTAGTGCTGGGGGTGATATGGGGTTTTGTTAATAGTGGGCAGCAGAGAAAATAGCATGCCTGCTTCCTGGGTACTGCATGATATAATTAAGGATACAACTATACAGAATAATTGTCTTTAAAGATGGTTGGGTAGAGCCAGACTGGTAGCATCGGTACCCAAGCACAGGAAAGCAGAAATGACCAGCTGAGACAGCAAATAAGATGAACAATCTGAGAAAGTCAAGCAGATACCATTCCACATGACATCCCCCACGCCAAGGCAGTCTCCAATGTCAGAGACTGAAATTAAATTCGATTGTACAAACCCACACTGACCAATAGTCTCAGAACAGCTTGTATTTGTCTTGTTGTGGGCTAATTTGTGTATCCTGCACAAACGCCTGTGCTGCGTGACAGCTTACAGACTGCACCCAGGATTGACAGGAATTACAGATGGAAAGGAACTGTTAACCTTGGCCCCACAGGACTGCTCTCCACTTCCTATTTTAATGCAATGTGCAGTTGGCCCATTCCAGATGATCTGATAGAGATGTTACTGTCACTTTCCCTCTTAGTCAGAAGAGCTCATCAATGACAATGGGGTAGATTATGTGGCTGCCAATAGCAGCAGCAATGGGAGAAATGCCTGCTGAAAATCTGCACCACGACTCCATAGGTTCTTTTCAAGGAAAACGACTTAATTATAGGGCTGGAAAATTACCATGCAGTAATTAATATGCTCGGTATTTACACTTAGGAAAGTGATTGTAAGGCATAAAATACAGTATTAAATTGGAATTAGCTACACTTATTTCAGTTACTAATATAGCGCCCTCCACAACACCTCTTGTGTGACCTCTCCAACATCTGTTTGAAAAAAAATGAAACCAAATCAGCCCACAGTTTCTGCATGATCTAATTGTAAATCTCCAGTAACTTCTTGGGCTCCATCCAAAGCAACATGAGTTTCAATTTTTTCCAGTTTTTCCTTATGCTGGGAAGTCAACCACCCATGTTATTACTGGGAAACATGACCCGATGTTATGTTCCCTCACTGAGGTCCCTGAGTCAATAATCCCAGCAGTACCTCGGCGTTTTTAGAAGTCCTGTTCTCCTCTTTCAACATGCCTTGCTCTCCACACAGTGCCAAATGTTACAACAAGTTTTCAGAGGTGCCAGAGTTATGATAATTAATGCTAAGAGAGCCGTGGAAAGGTTATAAAAGCTCGTACCTCAAAGTTTCAAACACTTTCCCACTCTTAGAGATTAAGATGAACCCATGGGGGGCAGGGGGAGGGGCTCAATTATTCTCTTTTTTTGCCAGAACTGAGATTGCTTATGCCTTTATCCAAAGGGATCTGGTTCTGGCTGCTATCAGAGGCAGGAAACTGGGCTAGGTGGACCCTAGCTCCGATCTCATCTGGTAATTCAGATGCTGGGAAACAAAAGAAAAGGGGGGACAGGCTTGTTCTGTCCCTAGCTTGTGTTTCTAGCACAGAAATGGCCATGGCAGCTGCTGTGAGGCTGTACCAGGTCATTGAGATTTCCAACCCAAAACTATCAGTTTCACTTCAAAGTGTGCAGGCCAGCACTTCTGAATTCCCACTTTAGCCACATGTTTTGCACGTTTAAAAGGTTTTGCTCAGAAGACAGCAACCAGACGTAACTTCACGAGAAGACAAACCCTGACTGCATTTTGCACAAGCCAGGATCCTGTACCCCTTTTCTCCTCACCTGTAGCTGTGATGCTCTTTCTCTGAAGCCCCCAGAGCCTGCCAGCACAGGAGTTAGAGAAATATCCTCTCACCAGGAGTTTGCTGCCTTCAGAAATGGGCTTAACATCCATTCTCATGTTTGTGTTTACCTTTTGTGCCTGTCTTGCCCTTCATCAAGCCCCAGAGCAGGTCCTGGTGATGATGCTGCCCTTCTCAGGGCCTTTTCCAACGAGAAAGTGCCCAACATGTGGTACCAGCCTCAGGCAGCATCAGTGTGGAGGGACCCTCCACCGCAGGCTGGGGGGGGGTTAATCTCTTTGGAAGACTTTCATTTCATTACAGGGAGAGTTCCAACAGTTTTTCAGCATAGAGAAAAGAGGTTGCGACCCTTTGACAAAATTTTGGCCACAAAATGAAATTTCCTCTCCATGCAGGAAACCACTGGAGAGAATATTTCTATAATACTTCCATTCAAATAAATCCAGGTATTCCAGTAATTGTATGGTCTCCAGGAAAAATATCAAATAAACCTGTCACAGGCTTTTCTCCCAGATGCTCAGATACAGTCTCCTTTCACTGTGCAGCACAGCCTGCAATGCCAACAGACGTCCAAGGTTATGCCCCTGTGGTTCAGGCTTCGTGGCTTGTCCTGGAAGGAGACAATGGTTTCACTATGCTCCAGGGGCTGCACCTCAGCCTGCCCACTAAACCAGGTCAGAGCAGCTCTCCCTGCTAATATCTTGGGTAACACAGCCTCTGGGAGAGAGCGGTTTGAACGTGAAGCAATCAGAGCTCATCGCTATGTAATTTATTAACTTGCTTTGTGAGGCAAAGGCAGCACGGCGCAGAAAAGGTGTGCTCTGCAAGGAACACGCAGCAGCCGCCACCGTGTAACTGTCTAATAAAATGTTTCTGCTTGTTGGAAAGGTTTAGCAGCAGAGGAAGATAAAAGACAAAGATCAATAAAATGTAAAAAACCTTTAGTGGGAAGCCTTCTGTCCTAAGAGGAGACAGGGCTGCTTAGCCAGGGTATGGAGGGCACGTGTTCTTGTGGCGACTTTTGTACTGAGCCTCAGATCTGGCTGCTGTCCTCCCTTCAGGTCCACAAAATCTTGTCCTCGCCCACGCCGAGGTCTCCCAGTGACACACCCTGACAGGGCTCTCTTTGGCAGAAAAACATTTAACTGACTGGTGGTCATTTACTCCAATTTTCCTTCCCAGCAGACCTCTCCACTCACCACCCAAATGCAGGAGGGCGTTTCCAGCCTTTTACATGCAGCTCACAGCCTCAGCACAGGCTCAAGCCCCCCAAACATTTTAAACAAACCACAGATGAAACACTAACACAAGTAGTAAATCTCGAAGACAGCTCAGTGATAGCATGTGCTGCTTTAGCTGTGACATACAGTAGCTTAAAAAATTGGAATTAGTTATGAATAGTAGATTCCTCACACTACCAGACTGTATCATTTATCTTACATAATTTACTATATCATTTTCTCTTATAAACAGCTCAGGAGCCAAGACTCTGTTAAAAAACAAAACAAAACAAAAACCAGAAATGGATTTAATGTTTAACTGTTCCCTGGGGACCAAACTCATTCCTGATAGAAGAGAATGAGTTTGACCTACTCTAGGCAGTTCCCATCAGCTTTAATAAACTTTCCTCAGGGCTGGGCTCCACCCAGTCTGTTTTTCAGCTCCTCTCTGGATGACATCCCGTTAAAATTAGAGTACCTTGACCTCCACTGGCAAGAGACAAAAGCCCAGTGTATTTTTCTTACTAATTGGCATAGCCATAATGACTTTCATTTCAATGCAAGCACTTTGGAAATATGAATTGATGGGTAGCAAAGTTCATTGATTAGCACTTGTGTACAGGCACCTTTCCTCCTGGTACAGGTTTTGCACACAATCACTCAGAGGCAACCAGCACTTACTTATCAAAGAGAAATCCAGAAACATGTGGCTGAACATCTACATGCAGGAAACATTTATCCAACCACATACTTGAGCATTAATCTGACATACAGGAAGAGGGATTCCCCTTTTGATGGTGATAGTTCCTGTAACAAAGAGATGGAATGGTCGGAAGAGTTTATACTATTTATTATTATGAAATGGGCAGGAGAAATTGAGTGACCTTCTGGGTTAATAAGAATTTTGAGCAATGGCTTCATTGAGATATAATTCAGTGTTCTGGAGGCATAAGTCTTACACCTTAATTAATAATATATAGATATTTTAAAATAACATTTTAGGAGTATTAAATCTATTATCACAATAAGACACTTCAGTGCGTGAACCAGTGTGAATTAATTCACACCTAGTTGTATGGATGGCTCTTAGCCCTTTGGCCTCATACTTGACAATATGTTAGGCTTGAATTAATGCACTGTAATTCACAGCTTGTCATGTCTTTCTGCTGAAGCGTATCCCTGAAGTGGCTTCACCAATACACAGGCTGGCTTCACACTTTCTCCTAGAAGAATGGCTTCAGCCCCTCCCAGCCACAGCTACTCCCCAAAGCTGCGACCTCTGAGGCAGGCATCACACGTCCCACTGCCATCAGCTGCTGTTCCCCATTCACGGAGCTGCTGCTCCTGCCTCAACAGCCTCGGTGCTCAAGAGCAGGACTTCCCGAGAAAAACAAAAAACAAAAAACAAAACAAAACAAAACCAAAAAAAAACACCAAAAAAAACCACCAAAAAACCCAAACAACACACACACACAAAAAAAAAACCCCAAAAAATCAAAAAAACCCAACAAACCCCTTCCCCCCCAAAAAAAAACCCCCACAAAAATCCCCTCCAAAAAAAAACCCCCAAAAATAACCACCCTCCCCCACCCCACAAAAACAAGACCCAAATTCCATTTAGCTTTCTTGCCTCCAACATGGATAGGCTGCTTGGAAAAGGACAGGCTCATTGAGACATCAGACTGCACCTGGAGTGGGGCCGTGGAATGCATTGCATCAGCACAGGTCTGGCACATCCGAGAGCTCACAGACAGGGGCGAATAGGATTTTTTCCTCCATTCTTGCTGAACAGAAATGATTCTGAATAAACCAGCCAAGACAGACGGTGACTCATCCACTGCAGGAATTGCTCAAGAGAACTTCATTTTATTGTGTGGGAAAATACTACCCCTCCAATACTGCCACAGAGTGCAGCATCTTGATTTATCCTCATTCCAGAAGCACAAGTGTTATTTTTTGGATCCACCTGAGTGGTGGCCTCACATAACCTGCTTAGGTTTTTTTTTTTTTTTTTTTTTGCTTATTCATTTGTTTGGTCAGCTGTCTGGTTGTGTTTCAGCTGCAGTTGATTCCATTTGACATTCCAAATTTGGAGCTTTATATGGAAATAACAGAGTTGCTCCTGCGCTCCAACAGAGTAGAAAAGGTCGCAGTTTTGTGGTAAGTCCTGAGAAAAAACAGCTGAGGCAGTGAAGTTTGAGAAGGTAAAAAAAAAAAAAGAAGAGAGAGAAAAGAAACATGTAAAAGCAAAGAGCTTGATAGGTGTGGTGATAAATCTGAATAAATAAATGAGAGTTGCTGCAAGACACGGAGGTAGCAGTTTTGCTGAGCTGTGTTGGAAGAAAGCCCTGATTGTGTGCCAAAGCAAGAGAGCAGCTGTGAAATGCTGGGTGTGGGTACTCAGCAGTAATCTGGTTTAACCCTGTACATAATGATATAATGCAGTGTCCAGTGCTAAAGCTCACTAAGTAAGTGCCACACCGGCATAAAATATGCATAACCTGTTTCTTTCCTCCTGCAGGAATCCACATGAAGACAGCATTCGTTCTTCTGGCCATCTGGGGAACCATGGGAAGACAAGGCTGATGTCTTGGTGGGGTCAGATCCTCTCTCCACACCAGGACACAGGGCTGTGTTTTTTCCTGGTGATCTCCTCAACATTCCCGTCTCATGGATCACCAAAGCTTCCCTTCAGCAACAGAGTGGAGATACCTATAAAGTTTTAAAACACAACTACAACAACAGAGTTTATTGAGCTGCAAATTCTACAGAAATTTTCGTTTTACCAGGAAAATAAGAATCACAGAGGAACTATTCAAATATTAGGGCACTCCCAAGGTTTTCAGCTCTGGTTTTTGTTGTTTCCCAGTTGTTAAAATCTGGAAATGTTCATCTCCAAAATAATTTATCGGCACCTTAATATAGATGGTTTTATTTTTCCTGTTTGATGTCACCTGTTCAGAAAATAAGGCCTATTTTGTTAACAAAATTAAGTACATATTTAGAAAGATGGTATCAGGTATTTTGCTTTGAAAATGTTGTCAACATTGTTTTTGGTTTCAAGGCACACCTCTGCTAATGCAGCATGCATATACAAAAGCTGGTAAGTGACGATATACATCATGTCTGAATACATACACAAGTTCAATATTTCTATTTACAGGGTAAAGTAATGGAGTCGGGTCTGATCTGAGAGAGGTTCTGCATGTAATTTCAGGGAATCTATGTTTAATTTAATAGGTCATGTATCTGTCTCAAGTGGGGATTACAGTATCTGGTTTAAAGTGATCTACAGTATCAGGCTTATTATGTAGCTTTTATTTTTAGCAAGGAATGGATTTAACAGTTGACAGTCCTACTTAAGTATGAAATACATCAAATTTACAACCCGGGCCGGGCCGCTGGCTGTATCACACACGCAGCAGCTTACAAACAACCTTGGGATTTCCACTGGCTGGGTAGTTAGGGGCAGTGGGAAGTGGCAGACCGGAGGCATAAAACCATCACGATCCTGCAGCAGCCTGGGCTGATCTATGGAGCAGCGTTGCCGGGGAGGTTGTAAAGCCGATTGGAGGACGGGTTGATCACTGCGCTGGGAAAAGTTACGGAGCAAAACAGGGCAGGGGGAATCCGGAGTGAAAAATAGTTCGCGCCTGAATGCCTCGAAGAAGTGTGTCGTGCACTCTGCTTTATGCCTTGATAGGGCCAGAGCTGGGCTGCAGCGGAGGAGAGGAAAACAAACAAGCAATAAAGAAATAACATGGGCATAAGGCTTCTGAGGGCTGAAGGGGAACATAAAAATAGTTGCAAGGCACACCGGGGCAGAGCCAGAGTTTTCATGTGAGACTGTTGTTCTCAGCTGCAATGTTCAAAATGATTTGGATACAGCGAGAGATCAAAAGATTACAATATTTCCTGTGATGGCTGGCCACTCCCTGGATCTCTCCTTGTCTGTACCTGTCTATTCTTCATTACATCCATCAGTGTAGCAGGATTCCAGCTAGACGCCAGTAGCAGGAAGCCGAGTGCTGGTACAGTTTTAGCATAATGAGATGACTTTCATTTTGCTTGTGTAATAAGAGTGGCAAAACAGAGGTAAGTCATAAAGTGCTCATCTGTATTCTAATTAACTCAACTTTTGCTTCTGGCCCGGTCTGAAGGTTTTGTTGGCACAGGAATGAATCCTCTCAGGTGCAGAGAGAGAGGAGTGTAATATCTAGTCATCATAATTGCACCAGTGAAAGCTGCTATATAAACAGAATTATTCTGCTAAAATTGCACTTCTTCTAGGAAGCTTAGCCTATTCTACCTCTGCAAGTGGGTTCACTGGAGTGATATGAAACTTTGTGGCCTGGCCACATGAAGACTGCTCTGGCAGGACTGAGCAACTCTAGCTTGCCTGTATGAGCAAAAGTCTTCCATAGCAAACATCACTTTGGTCACTAGGATAAAGTTTAGGATTTTTCCCCCTTTATTTTAGCTCATTTATATCGAGCTGAAAAATCAATATCTCGTGATGAGAAATAGAGCTATAAAATTTCTAATAAATCCATTTTCAAGTGCAAGTTCCACTCTTGAAAATGATTCTGTAACAGAGTCATCACACAGTTCCTCGTCTATCACTGAACAAATAATCTTCATTTGCAATTAAAATTTAGCTTTTCTTGTTGCCAGCTGTAGCAGCTCCCTACCCAGCCCAGCCAGGGTCAACCTTCTTCACACATCCTTTCCAGCCACAATGATTTTCCAAGCAGCATTCTGCCCTCCCTTAAGTGGATTCTCGCACAGATGCACTGAAATAGTGAGAATGGATGGGGCATAATTTCAGCTTTCACATCAGTTTTAACTGCAAATGAAGAATATTTGCTCAGTGAGAGACATGGAGCTGTGTGATGACTAATGCAAAACGAAGTAAAGCCGGTTGGGGTTCTTCACGTCTTTGGCTTGTAAGATTTATTCATTTAAATGTTTACTCAGGCCCACTCTCTCCTTGGCATAGACTCTCTGGGATACCACAGACAAGGTGGCCTGACTCTTTCCACAAGGTCATTTTGATGGGGTCAGTAATGGGACCAACTGAAATCTGTCTTTAGTCTTCTCTTCTTGTGCTCTCTAAAAGGATACAGCCCTAAAGTAAACTCCAGTTTCCCAGGCAAGGGGCTGTATTGGTGGCAGGAGGACACTGCCAAGCAGATGATGTCCAGGAAAGTTTAATTGGCTCCCTACAGGTCCTAAACTTCCAATATCGCTTTTGTAATAAATCCAAAATGTCACTTGTTAAATAACTCGAGACCTTTCTTGTAATCACACAGGATTGCATTAGAACATTAAATCAGACATAATTGGACTGTCCCATTTAGACATAATTTTAAGGTAAAAATATAAAAAAAATAATAATCAGACAGTAGTGTATTATATGTAATGAGAAATTTATTGCAGTTCCAAAAATATCTTCACTGAAAGTATAAAAGAATTTATGGGCTAATTTTTTTTTTTTTCCTGAATATAAAAAGAACTAACTGGAGTGTTTTAATCTGCAGCCACTGAAGTAAGCACCATCTCTGACAGTACGGGTTTGCTTTTACTAACAGCAATTATGTTCAGAGAACTTTTTTACAGCGATATCCCACCCAAGAAAGTGAGGAGAATGATTAGGTGTGTTCTGGTTTGGAAGGGCAGGTAGCTGCTAAGGAAGGCAGGAGCCTCCCTTGAAATGCAGAATGTAGACCCCCTCCCTCTCAATTATAATTTTGAAATTAAGGGGCTCTCAGGCAAAGATATGGGAGTCTTTTTCTCATGCTTTCTCTTTTTGGTGTGCTTTGCACAAGTTTTAAACGAGGTGGTTTGGAACTTATGGATGTACTTCCATTTGTGTTTTACAGTCTGAAGGTTATTAAATGCATACACTTCATATTTATATCATAAAAAATCTAATAACCTTGTGTTATTATCATTTATTCTAGCTTGACATAAATCAGGAGCCAAATGAAAGGGAGGACAGGTTTTTTTAGTGTTTCACTAGGCTGCTACATGTTGCTTGACGTTCTCCATGGCTTTATTTAAAAGCTTCCCTCCAGCTTTGACAGGCAGCAGTTTAATGTACATGTGCACACACACATATGTATGTATGTATTCATTTGAATTTGGGCTCTTTCCCTCCAGTCTCTGGCAATTATGATTTGTGTCTGGAGAGATGAACCATCTGAAAAATAATAAATAAGAGGCCATGAGAATTGAAAGCCAGCGTTCAGGTTCATCTAGAAAGCAAGCAAATCAAGTTCAGGTTTATAGAGGGAAGCAAATTACCCTGGGGTCGCCACACACTGGACTGACCTGACATAATTAATTATTTTTCAGGTTCCTGCCCTTCTAAAGAAAATTGCACCACTTTTACTCCAGCCACCTGGGGAGGTGTCACCGAGTTTAACAGGCAGTCTAGAAGTGCTGCAACAGCTCCTTAAACACACTGGGCCAGGGAGGGCTCCTCCAGCTAATGACACCTCCCCATACACACGAATTAAAGCCCAGCTAGCCGTGGACCATGTCAGGTGAGAACCATCTCACCGGGGTGAGAGGCAGGGAAGTGCCTCCTGAGGAGATAAAGGAAGAAGAGGTGGCTGGAAGGCAGCAGTGGGAGCAGCTGTGGATGGCTCCAGATGTGGATGGCTCCAGATGTGCCCTCCGAGCGGCGGCGGGGCCGGGGCTGCGCTGCCGGCGCTGTGGCTGCAGCTCTGCTATGCTGGGAATGCCGTGTTCCCAAAGGAACGCAAAGGAGGTGATGACTCAACACCGCTCCCATCGTGATCCTACAAGCAGCTTGGGGGATTTGGTCTTGATGGTGAGCTGATTGTTATTTTATCTCTTACCAAACGGGATAATTTAATGTTTGCATGTTTTCCTTGTAAGCCGCTCTTGCAATTTCGTTAGTAGCTGCGCTAAAAGAGAAAAATGCCTTTCTCCCCACAGAACTATTTACTCTCTTTCATGCAGACTGCTCCCAACCTTTCTACCTCTCCACAGAACCCCAGGCCCTCTTGACGGGTTATATTTCTGTAATCACTAAACAATCCATTTCAGCTGGATGCAGAAAACCATCTTTGATTTCAATTCCCCCTGAAGTGATTTAACTAGGCTCCCAGTTGAGAAAACACTCTGAGAGGTGTCTGGAGTGGTTTTCTGAACTCAGCCACCCAGATGAGGAAGCCAAAATTTCAAGATGTTTGTGAGTGTGCACAATGTGCCCTCACAGGCCCAGAGTCACCAGCTGCAGTGAGGGGTTGATTGCCAACCTCTGTATGTGCGCATCTCCACTGGGTGCTTTGAAGCTCTGCAGCATCTCCCCCACTGCCTGCTGAGGTTTTGACCTTGCTTTTGCCAAGAATTTGACTGAAGTAAACACCTAAGTAAATAAATTATTGATGCAGCAGGTCTTTGCGCAGTTACCTGGAGCGAAATGAAGATTCTGGTTATTTAAGGGTTTGATTGTGATACAGATTTTTGTGTGGGTGTTTTCAAATTGTGACCCAAGGTGTTACCTGAAGCAATGCAAACGTGGCCACTCAGGTAGTGACCCGCTCACCTTGCTGCAGGGAGAGGAAGGGATCAGACAAGGTAGGAACCTGTGTGTTCCCAGGCTGTCCAGGCTGCACTGTCACATTTCTCCTACCTTCAGTTAGTGATGCTGATAACATCATGACACGTTCTGTGAGCGTCCACACTGATAAATGGGAGCTGGGAGTTCTCTTGGCAATATTTACCAGCATCCAAGGCCAGGTAATACTCAGCAGCAATGTCCCTGACCTGTGCTTTGGTCTAAGACAGAGGGGAGGTTTCTGCTGCAGTTGTTGCCTGTTTTCTCTGTTCTGCAGCCCAAGCAAGAACAGTTCACAGTTTTACATCTGAATGCAGACTCAGAACCTGCCAGCTGAAGTAGAGGTCTGTACAGAAGGAGGAATGGGGAAGAAGCATGGCCACCAACTTTTGCTGGTCAATACACTTCTGGTAGAGCCAGGCTTTGAGCACAATTTTTGTTTCACAGTTGTTTCCATGGGGTTTTCAGACTCTCAAACTGCACTAGGACACTGCATATTTATTTTATGGGCAGAACTGTACTTTTCTTAGCCTACCTGGATTTTGGATGTTAAGGTCGCTTTTTAGAAGCATGTGAAAACTCTCAGCCAACCTATCCAAAGGTCATTTAATCTGCTTACATGAGCATGTATGTAGAAATACTTCTTCTGAAGGAGAGTGGTAGTGTCCAGGAAGAACCAGCAGTTTCAGACAACCTTAAGTATCTCAGGAAAGTCCTCAAAATTCTGTCTCCATTGTGGAATAGAAGCTGCCTCCAGCTCAGGGCTGGTGTCTTGGCAAGCCCTGGGGCTTGCTGCTGAGCCCAGTTGAAGTCTGCAGATTGAAGAGTCTCACCCAAGCCTGCACAGCGGAGGCTGTAGGGGTACAACAAGCTCAGAGGAGGGTGAGCAGGTTTGCCAGGTTAGCAAGTGGATTAACAGGGCTGTTCATTTGGGGCCTGAGCATCAGGTGCAGCAAAACCAAGCCTGTTGGCCTGCAGAACATGGTTATTAGCAGTGATGATAATCCATCACAGTGTCCCGAGGACAGGCCAAATCCTGCTCTCATCCTGTGATGAGAAACAATAACTGACAGCTGAGAAAAGGGCATGGTATGTGCTGCTTTCTTAATGGGAACATCCTTTGGCTGGGTGACACTCAGCTGCTCCTGAAGGATTTGGAAAGCAATGCTGTGAATGTGCTGACTGCCAGGAAGGGTGGAAGGAGAAAGCTCCGTCTGAAAACTGGGCTCCCTCCTCTTTGCCACCTTCTTCAAACGGCTGACTCCCATTTCATTTGGTTTTTGAGGAGTATTTCTGCATTTGCCTCTTTAAATGTAAAACCACAAAAGCAGTAAAATACTTGTATCTCATCAGCAACAGCCATGTTCTGCTCAATTTGCTCTTTCAACTAGTCCCTTCAACTTAGTATTTACTGTCTGCCCTATGAAATGTGTTTAAACTGTTCCCTTGGTTTTGGAGGGGTTTTTGTTCTGAACATTGCATATTTTTACAGCCACAGCTTGTGCCAGTTACGAGGCGTTCCTACTTTACTCACAAATGAGACTTTCACTTTCAAATTCTTTACCAAATTGTGCAATACACAATCTTTGAGATACTGAGTTAACATTAAAAAAAAAATTTAAAAAATTGGCAGTGGATAGACTGTTATAGTTGTGTGACAAAATTCAGATTGGAAGGAAATAGTTCACAAAAGCATGAATTAAACATCTAATTAAAAGTGTTAAGTCTCATTTTAATTTTTTTTTTTTTTAAAACACCAAAGGCAGAAAAGCAGCTGCTTTCCTGAAGAATGTGGTATGATAGGAGCCGGTTAAGTATGAACACAGAACTGATGCAGAGTGCTCAAGGAAACATTTATGGAAAATGTGGGGTTTTGGGATCCTCAAAAAACACGATTTATCACAAAGTGGATGTTTGTAAGGACTGCTTATGAAATGGGATCTGAAATAGGAGTGGCAGAATGATGTTTTTTCCCAGCTTGTGGTGGACAAATATATATTTAATCAGCTTCAGTTTTTTCAATTAGCGATGACACTCATGCATAATCTTACACCCAGCCCCTAGTTTTGGACTTATGGGTTCACAGGGGTCTGGCATAAATATAAAATAATATTAAGCGACTCCTTTGAAGATATGTGGTTGTCTCAGCTCAGGGCTGCAGTGTACTGAAAGGAGTGGTTTGAAAATGTTGAGAAAAAAAATAGGCTTATTCTCCTGTTAGAACTACAATTTGAAGCCAGAAGGAAAATTATGTTGAAACCCCTGTAATTTTAGAGGAATATTTTTTTAGTATTTGTGATAATATGTCTTCTTAAAAAGAGCATACAGCGTGCCCCAGGTTTGTTATCTATTGTTCAATAATGTAACTGGACAGTCTAATATTTGCTCTATGAATATAAAAATTAGAACACTAAATTGCTTGGACCATTTTATGTGATTATGGGGAAAAAAATCTCCCTGCTTAATTACAATTGTAATTCAAAACGTATTTTAAAATATTAAAAAGTTATCTGCACTTGCAAGACTCAATCTAACCAGGGGAAAAAGAAGTGTACTTGTAACCCTCCCTGAGGGCTGTGTTCTGTCAGGTTCAGAGGGATGAGCAGTGGAACTGTGTGAAATGCAGCTCTCTCCTTCTTTCAGTTCCAAACTGCAAAAGCCCAACCAGTCCAGCCTGGACAGCGTCCAGGTGCATCTGCAAGTTGAAAGACCAGCCTTGGATCTGCCCTCTAAAGTGGTTTTACACTGGAGCAACTGGAATGGAGCTCCCAGTGCACACCAGTTGCTAAGAATTGAGAAATGGGCTGTTGAAATCAAAGGATCTTTCTTTCCAAGCCCGCTCTGGCGTAGGGATGGCCCCTATGCAGAGTTTCCTGCTGAAATAACCAGTGCTTCTAAGGCAGCAGCACCAGCAAAGGGCTGTGCAAGGCTTTGGTGAGAGCCAAAGCACACAGGCAGACTTACATGGGTGCTGCTGGAATTGCGGGTGATCCTTCTTTGCAGTAGGAACTTTCTTTTCTCTTTGATTTGAAAATGCTGTGTTTTGCTACTTCTGTGTTGGAGAGACTAAAGTATTTTGTCACTAAAATGCTGGGCAGGTTGTTGGCACCTCTGGGGGACACAGTTTGATCTCAGTTTGGAGGAATGCATAAGCTTGTTTTGTTTTTATGCGATGAGAGCTGGTAAGGCTTTGCACTTTAC
Source organism: Chamaea fasciata (assembly GCF_029207755.1). Lineage (NCBI taxonomy): Eukaryota > Metazoa > Chordata > Aves > Passeriformes > Sylviidae > Chamaea > Chamaea fasciata. The sequence goes on from NW_027094107.1 coordinate 6,262,668, forward strand.
TTTTAGAAAACAGCTGGGGTCTGAATAACTGCACATCAATTGCCACAGCAGCTCTAGGTGAATTTCATTCTGTGTTGGCAGGCATTGAAACCCAACAGGCCAGGTTCTTGGTTTATGCCTTGCATGTCTGAAAAGCTGTGACCAACAGTGAAACCACACAGTGGAACTGTTCTGCCCCAGTTCCCCCTTCTCCCTGAGACAGTGATGCAGCTGCCTCTGGCTGAGTGTTCCCACGTGTGGCTTGGGGAATCAAGCAGAGCAATACATGAATTTCAATAAGTGTGCCCCCCTTTTCATGCACAGTCCCACATGCCTTTCTCAATTTTGTTTCTGGTTGCAACAATTAATGTGCATGGGGTGTGTGAAGCCAGGGGCAGGCAGAATATGGGTGTAATTTAGCACTGCAGACACAGCTCTTGTAGACAGGCCTGTCAGGCAGAGAATAAAATCCAGTTCTTCTGTTATGAAGTTCCTGGGCAGGAGACTATACAGGTAGAATATGGGCATTAAAATGCATTCGATATTACCGTGGGTCATTCTTTATGAATCCTCTGATGAGGTCTAGATCTATAAAAGTTGCCTTATGGTATAGCCAGGGAAGCATCATGCACACCTTGGAGAGACAGAGGAAGGAGCATGGTGTTCTAAGAAAAATCAATGAAATATTTAAGTAGGAAAAAGTAATTTTGTCTCTTTGATTTCATCTGGTAGCAGCTGAAAATACACTTCAGAAGCCTTTAAAGTACATCTAATTTCTCATTCACTGTCAAAAAAGAAATTTCTCTGGCTTTTCATAAATACAAGAGCAGTATGAAGTGGTTACTCATTTATTCAATATGTTATTGCACAACACTGTTCTAAAGTAAGAGGTTTAAAGGGGCTGGAAATACAAAGCATTGAAGCATAGCAATGGTAATATTAATTTGCAGAGGGCAGCTGTATACGACTGTAACAACTGAAAACAGGACAGGGGGAATGGGTTGGATCATTAGCTTATAAACTGAACTTTCTTCCCCCTCCCTTTTGCTCCCTCAAAAAAAAAAAAAAAACCAACCAAAACCCATCAATGAACCAGAAACTGCTGAAATTAAAATATCAAACCATAACCAAAAGAGGGGAGGAATTGGTTAAGACAGGGCTGGAGAAAGGGGTAACACTTATTTCTAGCAGAATGATCATGTGCTGCTCATATACCCATCACCAGCAACACAAGGAAATGGCTGATAAAATGAGATTGCTGCAGCAGTTCAGAAAATTATGTTTTCTGGGAACAGATTGTATTTGATGAAGGTTACCTATATACTTTTCTGTTCATGAAGTAAGACAACCCTGGTAATCCTGCCTTTTCTCCCCATATTTATACAAAGACCAGTGATTAGTCACAGTTATTAAAACCATACAGAATTAAAAAGGAAAAAAAAACAAAAAAAAAAAACAACATACGCACACAGAAAACCCAAACAAATGAACAACAAACAAACAAAACCCCAGAATCAAATTTAGGCCAACGTGCTTTAACTTCTCATGTGTCTGTAGCGCTGCATTTTGCCTTGGTCGTTACCCAGAGGACACTACTCATAAATTGCACAGCATTTGTGAGCAGGGTATTAGTTTTGTTAAGAGCTGCATACCTCATCAGAATTTAATTTGTTTTATTAGAAGTCCCACTTGTAATTAAGACGAATGGGAACAAACTCAGATGTACCAGAAACAGCATCAGTGCAGGCACTACTGTTGAGGAAACAACCAAATCTTTACAATGCTCTCCAAGCATTTGATATCTGCTCAAAAAAGGTGGGCCATAAGATTAGGTACCATTTGACCCTCTTTTTATGCAAATGAGTGTGTTTGAGGATTGTGGCTATTAATATATTTTTAATTGAGTACATGTTGACTAGGCAAGAAGAGAGAGGTTTGCAGAAATGCCACAGGGCATTGTCTCCAAAGAGCCTAGACCAGGAAAAGAGAAAAATTGGTGGCATAAAAGCTTCATAACTTACATACATCTTGAAGTAGAACATCAAATTCAGGGCAGGATCATAAAAGCAGGAGTTTCTATTGCATTGTCTTGCATGGGCTGTCCCAAAGAGAACAGTGTTAGTCCTGACCCAGCATGGAGAGCAAAGCTGCCCAGAAGAATTTTCCATCACTGTGCCTTTTGTCATAGTGCTTTAGTTTGTTCCCCAGCACTAGCACCTTGTGCCGACCCCTGCCTTCAAGAATACAGAAATATGAATGTCCATAAAATGGTGTATGGGGAGCAAGAGCAACTTAAACTAACCCTGATCCAAAAGCCTGTGGAGTCACTGGGCCAAACCCACCCCCAGTTCCAGCAGTGAAACACCAGCCCCACGGGGCTGTGCTGCCGGAGTGCTTTGCCACAGCCAATAAACCTTAATGAGCACTGATGAGACACCTCACACACGTGCCTCATCCCCCTGGATCCTGTGCCAGGCTGGGCTCGGCTTTGATGTGAGTTGCACAGTGCAAGTACATCTGAGGTCAGGCTTTACCCCTGTGAATAAACTCGGGAAGGATTTCTCTCTAGTCATTCCACTTAAGGACCTATTTCAGTCTGCTTAAAAAGAGTTAAATGTGTTGCATGTTGAACTTTTGTATCAATATATATGGCAATAAAATCTTGATAACCACTTGTTATCTGTGTTCTGGGTCTCATACAGCATGAGGACATTACTGTTATTTCTTTCTAAAGTGTATTTTATTTTTATAACTATACTTCACTGAGGTTTTTTTGGTTTTTAAACCATGAGAGTTTTATATGATTATATTTTCCAGCCTAGAAGAAAGAGGTTTGGTTGTCTCACACAGTATAAAATAAAGTTACAGATAGGGCCACCCCAGAACACTGGCTCTCATTACGTTTGCTTTGGATTATAGGAAAAGCAAAATTCCTGGTGAGGAGAGGGTTGACCTTATTTCTGGGTGTGGGGGATTTCCCCTGTGTCAGGTGGAGGGAGAAGATTTCTAGGTGGAAGGTGTTTGTACCACAAAAGCTGAACGATAAGCAAGGAAGCACTCTCCCTCTCCAGTGAAATAAAGATCCATCCCTTATTCTTTAAAAATTAGGCTGCCAGTGTGGAAAGTCTGAAGCTTCAAGGATGCAATTGTGATAGATACACCATAAGAGGAGGGAAAATGATGATGAGCAGGACAAAATCCCCATAGCTTTTCCTTATAAACTGTTCATTTATTCCTGAACCCTCCCACAGTAATACTGGGGACATCATGCCTTGATTTGGTTTCCTAAATGGATGGACTTGCATTCTGGATAAGAGAGTGGCAATAAAGGCAAGTTTCAAAGTAGAACTGGTCCTATGAATCTTAGGAAGTAAATCTAACACAAATGAAGCTCTGGACTAAATCTCAGCATATCTGAATAAATGTCCTCCCTCAGTGTCAGTGTTGGGGTGGCTGCCTCCAAAATACTGCAAGTTTTGGAAGTAGTTTGATTTAGGAAGCGGGTTCTAGCTCTGCAGGAGGGGACAAGTGTGGTACATCAGCCCATATCATTCTCACAAGGGAAGTGAAGTTTATCCACTACTGGAGAAACTGGTCATGCTGGAGAGGTACTGATCCAGCTACAAAGCAGTTCAGGGTGGAGTGATTGGTTGTGTTCAACACTGAATAGATGATAAAACTGAAAATTATTGCTTTGCTATGAGTTGTACGGCCCCAAATCATAATGGAGTGAAATAGTGGTACTCAAGGGATACTGAAGAGGGGCTTGAAGGAAGTAGAAAACTCCAGGAATGAAATAAAACATTATTAAGTAGAAGAGTGCTGTGTCAACGTAAAGAATAATTTCTAAATTGCCACAATATTTTGTTAAGTGAGAACAGGCCCATTAACAAAGGGGGAAAAAACCATTCTGGTTTGTCAATTAATTCCTGAGCTATGGGATTTTTTTTTTATGAGGGGAAAAAAAAAGGGACTGAACTTCAAGAGGGAATGAGGATAAGGGAGGAAAGTATTTTATCACTGTGGAACCCCTCTGTATCTACAGCAGAAAAGTAGTTCTAATTTCATATCATTTGCTGTTTGTTGCCTGGGCAGTAGTGGTTCAAATATGGTCGTATCTGGACTTTTTTTGGCCTTTTGTAAAGTGTTAGAATTTCAACTGATGGTTCTGATCTTAAAGTCTTGTTGCTTTTTCTCATTTCAGACTCTTTGTCATCCTGGAACTGATTTGTCCCCTCTGATTCTGCAGTATTAGAGATGAATTTCCTGCATATCATTTGTGGCGTTTAACTACCTCAGGGTTAATCTGCCCCCTGAAGGGAGGCCATCTCTGTTACCCAGAGCAGTCTGCATGAACAGAAATTGTGTTTGTGCGCCTGGTCCCTGGGGGCACTGCAGGCAGGAGGTGCAGGAGCTGTGCTGCTGTGGGGCTCTCCCACAGGACTCAGGAATTTGCAGCAGCAGAAGCTCTGCTGCCCGATTTACCCCACTCTGCCTGTCCCAGGCAGATGCACACCCCCGCACCATCACCCACCGCTGGCATTTTACTCCTCTGTGCCTCTATTCTGGTCTCCAGTGGCAGAAGGCAAAGGTAAATGAGTTGTTAATTTTATCACTGTGCAGCGAAAGAATTTCTTCATTGAAGATGCCACGAGCTAAAGGTCTTTCTGGGCTCCTTCTTTCCCATGAGCTGAATTTTAACACTATGCTTAGGGTTTTTTTAAATCTGTGCAATAACTGATGGATGGCTTCTGGATAAGGCTATGTGGGGAGAAGCCACTTGCAATTAAAAAAACTTCAAGACGTTGCTGTGATGAAAAAAGGTCACCTTGCCAAAGACAGGTTTTCTTCCCTACAATCCTAATCTGGAAGACATTACCTGGGTTTGGTTTTCATATATTTATCCGTTAATTATTTTTCAAAGCAGAAAGACGGTAATGTTGTGCAATTAAGAATAGAAACATACGAAATGACAAAGCAGTGCTTGTCAGAATGGTTAAAAATAAATTTGGTATCTCTGATGTTACTGTGTACTCTGTGATGGGTAAAGGTAGGCGTGAAATTATAAAAACAGTAAATTGATTTGCACTTTGTCACAAAAGCTTTTTCTTTGTAAGTGTGGCATCTCAGAAGTGGAGATATGGAAACTAGACATTTTGTACAGTGAAAATGGTGACTGTGACTTTACATTGCCACCAGTCATGTCAGTAGCTTCATCTCCCTGGAAGCAAAGAATTAAGCAGGATACTTGTAAAGTCAATCAAAATTAATTAACAAATTACAAATCAATCAATAACACCCCAAAAAGTCTTGTTATGACCTCAGTTACTTGTTTAAGCATAAACAAGCTAATTGGCTACATTTCCTGTCTAGAAATAAGATCATTGCCAATTAACTTAGGACTTAATTAACTCTCTAAGGTACTGAACTTTAGATACATCATAAACCGAGTCTTAATGTTATTATTAGTTATTGCAGTGACGCTGGTACATTCTTGATTTATTGTTATTGTTATATAACTATTACGTTTACACTTATGACGCTATTAAAAAAAAAACCCAAAGCCTTCAATACTACATTAAAGTTAATGCCACATAAAGGACAGAGGCATTAAATAAAAGTGGAATTAAGCAGGATGCCATAAGTTTACATTGGAAACCCACCAGTCCAGCTTCTGTTCTTTGCTGGGAGGCACCAGCATAGGAGATTATACATTTAAAGATTATGCATTTAAAGGTATCAATTTTCTTTTGCCCAGCTACAATTGCTCTTTATTTCTGGTCATGAGCTATTGGATTTGCCATCCCTTTGGCAGCTGGGAGAAGTCACAGTATTAGCAGTGTAATGCAATCCTTACCTTCTTTTGAAGACCTTTCCTGCTTGTCTCTTCTATAACAGAACTTGGGACAATCTTGAGGGTTTTTTTTCTTCTTTCATGACATACAAGCAATTTCTTTTATTTTCCTGACATCCCAGTGACCCGCTTTTCTTCTTTTGCTTCTTTTACTGTCTTAATAACTACAAGCTGCTTGTTTTCTGAGGCTGAGAAGAATTTGTTCCACGTTTGCCAGGAATAAACAGTCCGGCAGAACAAGCAATGCGTCTGCTGAGCAGAGGAGAGGAAAAGTCGGATCAGCAGAGACATTTAAATCTGTTCCTTTGCTCAGAGTGGATGCTAACGTTAGTTTGGTGATAAATGTCTCTAGAACACGGAGTGTCTGGAAATAAACCTGCACGGGAAGTGATATGCAAGTGTCGCTGTCGCCTGGCGGGCTGGCAATAGCACCAGCAGCACGCATCCCTGGTAAATGGGCTTTTTGTCTTCTTTACGGCCCTAAAAAAGTCACCGGGAAAATATTCCAATCTTTTATTTCAGAAATACTGTCGCTTTGTCTATAAGTCAAATCCTTTCTCAGTGCTTTTATTCACTCTTCGCGCCAGAAGGACAGTACAATCTAGTCTTCACCTGTGGCTTTGCCACAGTTTTAGCTGGCATCCAGGCTTTGGCTTCTTTGCCATTTTATGACTAAGCTGGACAAATGAGGCTAGGAAAGCCAATGTACTTTTTGGCACTGATTGCATTTACAGCAAGAGTAGGCAAACAGAAATATTTTGTTTCATGAAAGAATCGTTTCAGCTTTAAGAAAAGCTCCCATCTCCCATGTGTATTACTTTGTGGCTTTGGGGGTTTTTTTTGTTTGTTTGCTATGTCCAAACTTAGGAAGTAAAACAATCCGGTATCTGCTTCAAATCTGGCAACCTAGACATAGGTGGATTTAGGATTTGAAGGGCTTGTTTTGAGAAAGGAACAGGCTCACAGAGAACCCTTTGACAGGACTGACCCCACTCCTTTATAGATTGTGAGGATCAGGAGCTTCCTTGTCCAAAAATCTCCTGGGGTACCTGTTCTGTGACTGACAGTGACACAGGCATGCTCATGGCAATGCTGCCACAAGCAAACTGAAGCTTCTGCATCTCCTCATCCACTGGTCCTAGGCTGGAGCTACAGTTAAGATCTACAACTCCACAGCATCCTGGACAGGTGTTATATATATTAAATGCTTCATGCACATATTTTCCTTTAATTCATGTCTAGATTGGTCACATAATGTTTTACCTGAACCTAAGAATAGGCTCCTCACAATAGTGAGGGTGTCTACCCAGGGAAGAGGACTTGGCCCAATCTGCCAAATATAACAGGTGAGCTATTGTTTCTAAAACGACTAAAGGAATCCAAAATGAGGTATTTTTGTCCTAGAATAGAAATATCCACCCTGGGAGTATCCTTTCTGGAAGTGAGCCAGGAATAACTCCCTGGAATAATGCTCTGAGGGCTCACCCTCTTCTGTTGTCTCATGGGTTTTTCCTTCAAAATGTGAAGCAGTCAACACAGACCTAGTGCTGCACACAGAGATGTGTTTGATTATCTTAGCATACAGTCTCTTCTCAGTTTCTCTCAGACTTGCTATTAAACACTGCTTCACAAAGCTCCTGGTGTTACCCAAATTCATTTATTGAGTGTGCTTTCCACAGGGGCCATGCTGTTATTTCTTTGTAGGAAAAGAGCAGGCAATGAAGAATGATTTTTTTCTTCTCAGATGCAGTTCTAAGCGCCATAGACAAATGGCTAATTAGAGTAACATTATTGCGGGACAAATGGATCACTTCTCACATGCATGTCTGCCTCGGTTTGTGTGTGTGGGCTTGTTAGAAAAAACGGCTGGGAGAAGATTGAGAACTGGTGGTGCTCATGCAGAATACATTCTTTAGTACTGTGACTCTTTCTCCTAGGTCCTCTGCCCTTTCCTCATCTAACTCTGAGGTAGCTGTGTCCATTGCTAAAGTCCAGGATGCCATCAGCCTCTGTTCTCATGCTCTGTGGTGCTGCTGCTGCTTCTTTGCCTCTCCCCAGCCTCAACACGGGGCTGAGCAGCTTCTGGACAGGTTTGTCCACGGCTCCTGACGTACAGGGAGAAAATGATGATGTTGCTGCTGTTGCTGGGTAGTGCAGAAGTACGAATATCTTTTCAGGCATGGAAGAATTGAGTTATGCCCAGGCATTCGCTGGTTATGTATTTGTTCAGAGTCATGCAAAGAGCCAGTTCAGAGATGGAACAGGGCACATCTACTTACTCTGCTTCCTATTCCTGTGATTTAAAGGACACTCCTAATCATGGCTTTATGATGCCTGCCACACATTGCTTATATGTCTGAAAGGAGCTTGGCTGAGAGTACTGACATTTCTTAATGATATTTTGACCATTTTTCTGCAAATTATACTGTTAGGAAACATGCCACGTGGAATAGAGGAGAAGGAATGGAGAATTTTACTTTCAGCCAAACTTTGATGGGTAAACTTAGCCACAGCCCTGGGTGCTGAAGGTCCTTCCTAGATGTGCTGAAGATATTTGGGGGCACATTTGAAATTTCTACTGAATTTAAGTAAACTTTGGGTTAGACCCTTGAAGATTTAATGATTTTTTTTAAAAAAAAATAGACTGTCACCACATTACTCCTGTAGTCTTTAGCTCACCACATTGTCATATCCTCATGAGCAAAATGATGTCACCACTGCTGCAGCTCAGAAGCTGAGCAGATCTCAGAGTCTGCTCAGAAGCAGATTATTGTGCTGGGTACAGCAGCACAGAGTTTGGAGATTAACTCTCTGTGCTGAGTGAGGAGGGAGGCAGCCTCTGATGGGAGGTCAGGCTGGTGGCAATTAATGGCCTTTTCATCATATGCAATACTTTGGTCTATTCTGGCGGCTGGTGGCTTAGGCAGGAGAGATTACATTTCTGGGAGATGAAATATAAGGGAGGGAGAAGAAAAGGGGAGGCAAAATATGAGATGTGTGACACATTGCAGTGATGCGGTTATCTTGGCAGTTCATGAATGACACAGCAAATCCCAGACACCACGGCGTTGATTCTGTGGGCTGTGATACAGACTCCTCATGTTCAGCCTACCCAGATCAGAGGATCTATCATCAGTAACTGTCACAGACAGAAGCCCAATCTGTTAAAAACAGTCTGACATCAATGGAAGGTAGGACTGGAGCTTGCAGGAGTTTTGGAAGGCTTGTTTTATTTGTATTTTGTTCCACGATGTGTGAAACTGCATGGACCTGAATGTGAGGGTCTGTTCAGATTCACCTCTCCTACCCTGTGGTATTTAATCATGCTGCAAAGGCACTTCTCTCTGTAAGGGAGAGAAATCTCCACTGACAGAAGCAGCTTTGCAAGTTGGAAAGAAACAACTGAGTCCTTTATCAATAACACATACTGAATGTTTGCAAAACCACAAACCTATCTGAAATAAGTCAAGATAATCTTTCAAAACCTCCTTCAGCATCACCCTGAGACTGGGATTTTATTGTTAACTTCATAAAAGTCTTTTGTTTTCATGACATGGCTTCCAGCCCTTGGTAAGCAGGCACAGCCTGATCAAATCTGTTTGGCCCATCCTGCAGCTCCACTTCTGGTTACATTGTCGGTCAGCACTTAGAATATGAAAAAGTTTGTTTTACCTGGTGTGTTCCTAAATGAAGCAGGAAAAAAGGTAATTCTTGACATATTAGTTCTACTTCCAGATACTTTTATAGAACTATCCAGCCCAGACAACCTTATCAAAGTCATGTCTACTTAATGGCATTAAATCCAGCCACCTTTTTTCTCTCCATAAGAAAATACTAAAGCTCTCCATTTCTCCCATGAGCACATTTCTGCAGAGTTCAATTCCAAACTAAAAACCACAAAAAGCTACAGCCAACTGCAAATCTAAAGAGCAGCTGGGAAATACAAAACAACTCCCGAATTTCCTAAGGGATAACATAAGCAGGGATATCACACCTGGAATTGTTCTATCCCAAGTCAATGAACCTATTGCCATTTGCAAGTAGTAGTTCAGCCCTTCTGATTCAAAATTCTTTAGTCCAGCTGACCACACGTGCATAAATTGAGGTTACAGGAAGCAAATATTGCCTCTCCATCATTACCCTCTAAAACCTTTAAATATTTCAGGTACATTTAAAATGGAGCTTAGCAGAATTCGTATCATTATTGGAGACTAGAGCCAAGCAATCAATCTTAGAATCATCCCTGGAGTGCACTAGCATTTCCTTGCACATGGGTGCTTTCAGAAAGCAAGTAAATTACCTGTTTAGTGAGATTAAAGTGAGTTGATGTACTAACCAGCAAACTGTAATTTAAGGAGTCAAAAGCCTTTCTCTTCTCACCCCCTCCCACAGAAATTAACAACTCCAGTAGCATAATGGTTTTTTGTACTGCTGCTCTCTCTCTAGTAAAATATACTTTAATACTATTTGGAGGCTTTATCCCTTTATGACAACCAGTATCAAGAGTAATATTATGCCAATAACTTGGTTTGCTAAGTATTAATACAAGGGAAATTATGCTAAGAGCACTGTGTGAGTTTAATTGCAATTCACACTTTAATATTTTGATGCAGCTGTAAAAATGTAGAATGAGAAACATTACAATTCTATTAGATACTAATAAATTGTGTTGTGGAGGAGAATATGAGCTGTACTTGCCATAATGAAGCACATTCTACTTCCCATCTCTCTGTTTTGATCCTGCATGTGCATGATTTCATAGAGAGGTTCAGCAGAGGTTCTATAGAACAAGTTAGAAATTAATACTGGGTTGTAAATTTTTTATCAAATAATCAGAAACAAAGTGCAAATAATGTAAATCATCTTGCTTATGCAGTGTTTACGTCAAACATTTAATTTTATTCATGTAGAATGTGTGATTGTTTAGAATGGATCCTATTAGGTTTAATTTTTTGTTCTTTTCTAGGCTTAGGATTTCCAGGTTTGGATGCATTTGATAAAACTGCCTTCTGAGAAATATTCAGAGATTCATCCTCCTGCATTTTTCCCTAATCGAAATGACATTTTTAAACTGCTGTGCTTTCTCTGCTCTTTCTATTCAGAAATGCGAGATGCAGTGTGGTAGCAATGCTTCCATGTAGCTGAATCGTAGATTTGTTTAGGTTGGAAAAGACCTTTAGGATCATCAAGTCCAAATGTTACCCAAACACTGCCAAGCCCATCACTAAACCACGTCCCCAAGGCCCAGATCTACACATCTTGTAAACACCTCCAGTGACTCCAGCACTTCCCTGGGCAGCCTGTTCAATGCTTGACAGCCCTTTCAGTGAAGAAATCTTTCCCAACAGCCAATCTAAAACCTCTCCTGGCACAACTGGAGGCTTTTTCTTCTTGCCCTACTGCTTGATCTGACATTCAGACTGAAAGACGTAGAACTTCGCGATTTCAGGCAAATCACTCAAGCTCTTCTCAGCTTTTGTTTCAGTAGCTAGGAGTTAGAAATAAAAACCTTTCACCATCCCCAGGCTATTTTTCTGATTAGATAAGGACATTACTTGTATCCATTTTCCTCCTAGATTACTCTATATTCAGAGAAGTGCATGTACAGGTGGGAATGACCCCACTTCCACTTACACAGAAGGAACATAGTCTATAGCAGTAACGTCTTCCTTAACTTATCAGTCACAAGGACAAGATAGGCTCAAGTTATTTTGGTGTCAGCACTTTGGTGTGACACTCCTGACAGCAATACCAGACTTCAGGGAAGTCTAAAGACCCAGCTCATATCCCCACAGAGGCCAGCAGAGCACCACTGGAACAGATCTGCTCACCAGCTACCTGCAGCTGATATTAAAGAGTGGCTTACTCTTTTCCCTTTGAATGTATGTGAATCATGTGCAGGCAGGGGATGATGCAAGAGTGTGGGTTAATTTGTTCTCCTTTATGAAATACATATTCAGAGTGAAACCAGGGCTGGTCATAGCCACGTTTACCTTTTCTTATCAGCTTTGACTTTCAAAGGGCAGTGTAGTTTTCCACTGGCCTCAGTGCAATTTGTTTTTTCAGGGGTGAGAACAATTTAAGCAAACACATATTTGTGCACCACACTGCCAGCCTGATTATTCTTACTTGCAAATTACATCCTTTAACATCTCTTGGCTTGCAACACCTTGCCTTTTCCTCTCCAAATTCTCCTGCCCCTCCTGATCTGGGTGCTTTGCTGTACCTGGTTCTCTGCCTTCTGCCTGCACTCTCAGGCTGAGCACAGCTGACTGCACATTTCCCTCATTCTCAAATCCAAACCCATCCATGTGTCTTGAATGAGCAACTTACGTAGGGATCTTCTCAATTAAAATGTTCACAGAGTCATTAAACTAACTAATGGTGGAAACTTCAGTAGAAATGATGCTGTAATGAGACAAGCTTTCATCATCTTTCTGAGGAAAACATATTTCACTTGATTCAGATAAATTATATGCCCCCACATATTATGATCAATATTTTAGCAAGAGTTAGCATTTAACTATGTCACTTCTGAGTAATGAATAATCATGTCGAGTGCATGAAAAATGAGTGATGACAGATATCACTGGACTGGTAGGTTTTCTGCTTCTCAAAATGATGTTTAAATTTTTACTGAAATGTTGTATAAAGGATTCAATGACTCCAACTTGTTCCTTCTAATGGGTATCTATCATTTAACACTGTGACTGCTCTTGAAGTACAGGTTAGCATAACGAATTTTAAAATATGTTCAAATAATTCTATATTGTGACAGAGGAAAATGGAGCCAGTTGTCAGGAAATGCTTGTGATAAAACTGGATTTCAGAAATTGGAGACCTGAACTGACCTCTAAAATGACTCTTCTTGCCTAGTGGCAGAAGTACTCAGGAGTTTGTGGCTTTGCTACTAATAGGAAATGTGAAAGGTATAAAGTATTTTTATCAGGAAAAAAATTTAAAATAACATGCAGAAAACTACAGCAGCTGTCCTGACCCAAGCATGCTTTAATTTGTTTAGTTACTTGCATCTGCTTACTGTATTGTGTCTCTTTTGTGTACAGCCTTCCCAAAGGCTCCTGCCCTAATTTTTAAAACTTTTATGCTTGAACCTACATTCTTGAAACTACATTCACAAACCGGGACCAAAGGAACTGTTTTGATTTTCCTCTAAAAATGCCAATGCGGTTTCAAGCACCTACTTAAGAAAATCTTTGCCTCTTGTAAGGGCTTTTGAATGAACCATCAGCAAATGTGTGCAGGTCTTAGAAAGATCAGGAAGCATTTGTCACTGTAATCCAAAAAGAAACCTCTCTATGCAGAGTATACTAATTCTTTCCTCAGTCAAATAATCAGTCTCTTGATTACATTGGTCTGTGGTTGACTTTTTTCCCTTCCAGCAATGATCTGTTATGCAATTTTAAGGTTGCAATTGGGGTGATAGATATTGTTCTCTATTTTTAATACCCTTATGCTAGTAGTTAGCAGTTCTGCATTTGATTGACTTCTTTTGGTATCTACCAGGAGCCTGAAACTAATCTGCAAGTATGACCATTGCCTTGGTGACTTGCTCTCGTAACTGGGTGGAATATTGTTCTTCTACCTTTTAAAAAACACATAAATTTGGTATACTCATGAATACCCTGCTTCAGTTGCATTAAAGAAATACATCATTGGCCTCAATTTTTATTTCTGGGTCTTTAAAATTTAAACAGAGTGAACAAGGAATGTAAGGGTCTGTGATCACTGAGGTCAATTCTTCCACCAGCTGCTCCTTGGTGATGTGCACTGTTACCTGTAACAAACTCTGTTTGGTTTTAGTCACCTGCAATGTACAAAGAACAGACAGCAATGCGTTGTCTGTTCCTAACAGGGTGAACAATAGGCCTTTCAGGTGTTGCCTCAGTGTAGCTGGCTGTAAGGTTTCCTTTCAATATTTAGCTATTTTAGCATAGTTCAGATATATTTCTAATGTTTCCATCATTTGATGGAAGACTAACGTCAAGGAGATCAGCTATAATCTTCTCATATTTACATAAATACTATTCTGCTTTTAAACTCCTTGCCAAGTGTGGCTTTTCCTCTCAAAGTGAAATTCTCCCTTTGTCAATATCAGTGTTTTCCTTAGGGATGAAACAGCTAATAATCTCTACTATATAATAGGAAAATTCACATTAATACTATCAGAAGGATGATGATTACTGACTCTTAGAGCACAAGTTTTCCACACTGACAGAATGACATTCTAAAATGCATTTTCCTAAATTAGGTCATTTAAATCAGTTCAATATGTAAGTCATGGTAGCAAATTTTTCGCTTGGCAGCTCTTCATTATGTAGCTTGGATTAATTCTGATTTAAGAATTCTGTTTGGTTATTCACTTTTTTCCTCAAAATTTAATTTTCAATAAATGTCGGGACATCACAAAATGATAAAACATCGTTTGGTGCCACCCCCGTCTTCTAGCTGTGGAGATAATTTCAGGAGGCACAGTCACTGTAAGCAGCAGAGTCACAAGTGAACCAGGTAAGTGACCGAGAAGTAATTTTTTCATCAGGAATGAGGAAAAAAAAAAAAAAAAAACGGCAAGTGGGAGTAGAATTGCACCCCAAGCCCAATGAGGGGAGTAAATGGAAGTTATTCTACTCACTTTTGGAAATAGATTTTAAGAGCATAAGTCATTTAACCACTTTTAAAGACTTTACTCTGGGGTGCCTCAGTGCCGGAGCTGTGCAAACACATGGTAAAAGACAGTCCATGCCCCAGTGAGCTTAACGGCCTTCTTGGTTTCCCCACGGCAATGCCATTATGCTCCAGCCCTCTTCTCCTGTGCAGGATGAAGGCCTTGCCTCCTCCTCCTGATTATTTTAGCAGACTTCTGGTTAGCACATGGAACGAGCTCTCCAGACTCTGCCATCAGCACTACAATCCTTTCAAAGCTCACCTGGCAGGTTTCCCAGAAAAGCAAGACACGGTCGTTTAAGCTGGTTGCCAGGAAAAAAGACTGAATAATGCTCATTCTAGCTATTTGTTTGGGATACTGGTTCTCACTTTATGAAATAAATATGCCAGACATTCATCTCTTGAATGAAAAGAGATTGCTGCAACGGTCTTGCACTGCTCTCAGCAGAACCTTTCCAAGACCTCTCGTAGGCCTTTGATGGACCATCTCAGATGCTCTAATCCTGATGTCATTTCTGTGTTGAGTACCAGTTGCACCAGGTCCTCCAGGACTCAGAGAAAGTGCAAATGGAGAGTTCTCTGCTCTTGTCTTCTAAGTGGGCCTGAATATCTTCTTAAGCCAGAACTGGCTTTTGTTTCTTGTAAGAAGCTGGGAGGGTATGAACACCCACACCCACAGAGGGTCATGCAGTGCTTGAGTTTGTCAAATAGATATGTGGGCAGAGAGCCTAAAGGTGTATTCCATATCATAACATTTGTCACATCATAGCAAACTAGGATGTAGCACGCCTATAGGATCTATCCAGTAATGGCTGAAGTACTTGGAGGACTGGCTGTGTCTGCCCAGGGAAAGCTGACACTTGTGCTTTTCTCGCAACTGACTCAAGTCTATTGCTTCCCCTCTGCCCCCTCAAGGCACCTGTAAAATGCTCCAAACATACTGTGAAATTGATCAAATTTGTAAACAAAAACAACAGGCACCTTCACTGGGAACATATTCGTGAAAACACAAGGATCCTGCAATTAATTTGACATAATTTTTTTTTTCTTTTACTAGAAAAGAAACAGTATTTATCAACCTCCTCTTGGGTGGAAAGTGACGTCTTATGAGTTTCAGTTTCGTCTGCCCTCTTCACTGTACACATGGACTATTTTATATGAGTGGATAGTATTTGCACTTTTTAGTGCTTTGTATTTATCATCAAATTCCTTTGTTTGGTATTAAACATCTCGACAAATACCCAAGCTATTCCTTGAATTATGTTGGTCCCTCATGGTTAATCCTGAACAGCTCCAGGATCTGCTCTGAATATGTTTTTTAGAGATACCATGTTCTAATGTTAGTAGACGAAAGGAAAGTCTTCTTTTCCTAACATAGTGTGGCCAGAAAATTGAGGTTGAAAGGGATGAACATAACAGAGTGGTCTTATCAGGATAAAAGAAGTAAGGGGGGAGAGAGAAAGGAAACAAGATCAGCTTTTGTTGACTGATATTCCACCTCCGTGCTAATGCTATGTGCCATACATTATTCTTTTTGTTTCCTTCATAAAAAGGAAGCTTTGCCTGGTGTTACGTTTCTGTAAAGTGCATTAGAGAATATCATCATAAAAATCACTGAAGACAAGACAGTACTTCAGCAGCTTATGTATAGACATCATTGCTGTAAAGTGCTTCTGCCTTTTGAAAGCAGCATGGCAGAAAGAAGGAAACTTGATGTCAAAAGCCTTTTTACCATGCTTTTGCACTTCAGTTCTCTGGCTGTGTTTGTGTTTCAAAGTTGGTTTGGTAGTTTTGTTTTACACTGTGTGTGCCACCCATAAGGACCATATGGTCATGCAATTGGTTGAAGCTACTACAGGGATTGTTTCTGTGTGCCAGGCTACAAGATGGTGAGAGCCATGCTAAAGCTAAATTGGTTTGGTTAAAGGGAAGGATTGCAAGACATGGCCAACTCCTCAACTACTCCCTGTGACCCGTTGTTCACAATCAGTTGGTAAGCATGACATAAAGTATTGTTCCTTAAATCTTAGAAGAAGATAGCCAGCTGCTTTAAATCCCGCAAAACAAAGCATTAATCATAAATGTCAAAACAAGAAAAAGAAACCAAAACAAAAAGGGTGAGGGGTGGATGGCAGAGAAAGATCAAACTGTGATGATTCTAATTAATTAATGATATGCCTACTTGAAAGTCAGGTTGATTTTGATTTTTTTTTTCATAAAGCCTCTGTACTTTTGGCCCTCCAAATTCCTAGTTCTCTGATTCTCCCTTTTGCCTTATAGGATCAGAGTGTGGGGAAACTCAGTGTGTCCTAGGTGTGGACACATCCTAACATAAGACAGGTAAGTGCTTGCCATCATGAACTCTGCTATAACAAAAATGCCAAAATGCCATGTTTCCTGGAGGAGTCTGGAGAAACTTACCGAAGGATTATTCAACAGCACATGAAAACATTCTGCCTTCTAAGAATATATTATCAATATATTTCTAGAAGTGATTATTGTTTTAAATGAATCTTGTTTCATAAAATAGGAGCAGCAACTCTAATAAGAATAGCTCTGCACAGTTAAATGAATCACTCAGGCAGCGCGGAGTTGATAATTACAATTAAGATGCTAGGAAAATAAAGATTGCCTATACATACACACTTGAAATTGAGTAAACAACACGCTTTCAGTAACTAAAATCCTTATGTACTTCCAAAGAGGAAATTTAGCCATAGAGGCAGAAAGGGATGGGTTGCTACTTTATGTATGCACATCTCAATGGTGATTTTTTTGTGATATAGCAGCTTTAGGATAAGTAGAGATTTATGCCAACTCCTGCCTGTTCTCATGGAGTTGAGCTAAATGTTCTTGTGCCTACCTTCAAACAGATGCTAATATTAACTTAATTTTCAATGTATTAATGTAATCTGTGTGCTTTATCTAAGGTGTAAGTTTGTTCCCTATACATGTTTAGTGCTGTATGAATGAGGCACAGAAAGAAAAATCAATCATTGCTTCACCGAGAAATATGAACTCTGTTAGCTTCATTTTTCACACTGTGAAAATGACTTGACCTTCCTTTCCTCTGAAATCCAAATATCTCCAATCTGTATTCATAGCTGGGCACAAATTTTCCATTAACATTTTCTGGATAGAAAACTGCGATTTCATTATTCTTGTTTTGGGGGAAAAAATAAGCTTCTCTTTGGATAAAATGGAGTGTTTCTCAGCAGAAGAGGTTTCTCGTGCTGTCTCACAGGGGGTGCAGTTCAGTTAACTTTTGCCTCTGTGGCTGAGGACTGCTGGCCTCAGCCTGTCTCACCTGACCCACCACGGACAGTTTCATCTCTCCTCTTTCAGATTTAAGGAACAAAACTTTATGTCATGCTTACAGGGACATTGGGGCAGCCGGTGGCAGCTGCACCCCGGCCTCGGGAGCACTACACAGACCCTTGTTACTGGTTCACACTTTCACTTTCCTCATTGCCTTTTTATGTTCCTTTGCATACAGATTACGCAAGTCCTTTGGGTAAGGAGCTTATCGAGGGATGTGGGGGGGTTTGAAAGGAAAGGATGAGGCTGGGATATCCCTTCCCTGCGTCAAGCTCTGTTCTCCACTGTTTGCTGCTGAACCTGAGGAGGGAGGTGGGAAATTTGACTGTTTTGGTGCAAACCCAGCAGCTCCAATAATCCGGTGTTTCCAGCTTATGAGTCCACCCATGCCTCGGCCACTGCAGCCACCAGAGGGGCCTAGGCACGTGTGCCTTCACCAGAGGGACACTCGGGCAGCGCTCCTCCTCGCACCCTCAATGGGGACACCCGCCCAAGACACCCAGGAGGAGCAGCCGGGCGGGAGCCGGCCCTGGGCTGGCCGGGCAGGGACAGGGGCAGGGCGGCGGGCACGGGGCAGGGCAGGCCCGCTGGAATGGCAGCCGGGCTCCTCCTGCCCGCAGCCTCGCCGGCACAGCCGGAGCCTGACCCGTGCTGAGCCAGCGTTCCCCTTTGTAGCCAGGCCGCAGCGCACAGGGCCAGGAGGCCTTGCTGGTCTTATTATTGTTATCCCCGTTCTGAGCTGTTGCAGGTGCTGGGAACCGCAGTTGTATTTTCCGCTATAACTGTAAAAGAGGTCAGGCCGAGGGCAGCTGACTTTTCTATTCCTGGCAGTTGGGGTAAATGAACCCTTCGCTGTGCGGAGGTGGGACAGCCTCATGCTCGGCCCTGAGCTGGGGCCTTGTAGAGGGTGCTGGGCGCTGGGGGAACGGCTGCCCCCCGAGGTGTCCCCTCAGCCCTTCACTCCTGCGCGCCAGGTTTTGGGGAACAGGCCGGCTTGTGCTCCACTGCTCTGTGTCCAGATCACGTGTAGCCAAGTGTGGCTGCTGGGGACAGAGTTGGGCAAAGCGCTGCCCCTCCACCCCCGTGGTGACAGCTGTGTGTGTCCGGCACGGGGCTCCAGCGGAGCGTGGGCTGGGTGTCCGCAGCGGTGACACTCGGGTGTATCCTTGGGGCTTTGAAACTGACCGCAAAAAGCTGTTTGAAACTGACAGTAAAGCGCTGCTTCATTCACAAACTTTGTCAGGGACCTGGGGAGCTCCAGATGCCAAACATGCAAGTTCTGAGGAGATGGATTACCTCTGCCATTGCATGTCATGGGGACAGCAGGTTTGCTTGGTGGTGAAGGATCTCCCACCCCTTTGCTGGAATAAAAGCCTTTTCAGGATCTGTTCTGTGCATCTTTTGCTAGTTTCTGAAGAACAGAAAAGGGTTTGCTTTAAGAAAGGGAAGGTGCTTATACCTGGGAAGTGATTTTTATTTCTGCTGGGTGAGAGCCCTTGGCCTCTTGCAGACTGCTTTGGTGCCGGGGTGACCTCCTGGCAGCCAAAAGACCCTCTGAGAAAACAGGAAGCAGAACTGCCACCTTTTGCAAGTCCCAGTGCTTTTACTGAGTTGTTTGAGTTTAATGATCAAAGTTCAATGTCCTCAAAATAGGCAAGATATTGAATGTAAGTGATTAGGTGACAGGCTAGGCTTTTAGTTTTATTAATAGTAATTGTGTTTTTAAAAAACCTCTCTGTACCTTCATCTGGAGAAATGTCTGAAAGTGACTCCACCTCCCATGTTTGTATAAAGTGTTGGCCTCAAATGATGATTTTGAACGGGGCCTTTAAAACCAACAATGACACCAAAATAAGAAACAGTGAAGAGAGGGGCCCAACTCATGCTATTTTAAAGCTTGAGGGCCAGAGCAGTTTGAGTCAGTGGTGAAAACAGAGATGCAAGAAAGGAAATGCCGTGTGCACCTGCCTGCCCTGGCAAGGAGAGGAGCAGTGCTTTGGGAGCGTGGACTGTCAGCAGGTTCTGCCTGAGGTCCCTCCCTTTGGGGGCCCACCAGACACATGATGCAAATGTGAATCTTGCTAAGAAGAACTCTGTCATGTTTGACTTCCACTGATAAGAATGCTACAGCTTTTCCTCAGCAATATTTTTAACTATTTTAACACTAGCTCTTATTAAACAGTTGTGTACTCCTGAAGAAAGAAAAAAAAATAAAAATTGTGGATTGCATTAGCTGCTCTGCTAGTGATGTAATTTATAATCTTAGATTTGTTTCTTAATTCTCAGGAAGCCCATAAAGATGTTTCAGCCAGAGGGTTCATTGGCGCCTTGTCTGTGGTGGCAGAGCTGGCAGCTCTGACCAGCTGTGTTGAGTCACCTGGGGCTGGGACATTGCTGTGGAGATGGCACCTCACCAAAACAGGGGTCTTTTCAAACTTCACCAAGTCCTCAAGGCTTGCTGGCATGCAGGGAAGTTCAAGGAGTGATTGGTTCTGTGGAAGACTGGAGTAAAAATGAAGATGGCTTTGGTCTTGTCTTTGCAAAACCAACACATGCAATTGTTTGCTCAGTGGGTACATATATTTGGAGTATTATAAATATAAAATGGATGTGAAAAGTCAGATATTGGTTACTGTTAAGAAGGCAATTCAGATATGGAAGTATGAGTCTGGGTAGAGAATAATTACATTCAGGGAATGGAGGGAGCAGTGGGCCCCTTTCTACCTCTGTGTGTGGCCATCCCGGGACTTGTGCTTGGTTTGTCCCTGGGATTGGTGGGGTGGGCTCTGCAGGGGGCTCTGCGATGCCCCTGTCCTGACTGCTGCTCGCAGGCGAGCTGTGCCACTGCCCATCACAGGACAAGTGGGAAAGGTCATCATCCTAACAGGAGAGCAGGATGCGCCCCTGCATCCAGACATCGTGAGGCTCGGGAGGGTGCTTTCCATCCACCCAGCCCTCCCGGGCTGCCCGGGCCTGACTCTGCTCTGACCTTGCCTGCCATCCTGCATCTCCCAGTGCAGCTGACCCGCAGCTCTGGCCTTGCCATGTCCGTGCGGGCAGGTTTGTCCACACGCAGGAGGTGGCTTTGGCATTTAATTTATGAGATTATAGGTGCCTGGGTTTGTGTGTTTTGCTGATTTTCTTTTTTCATTATTATTATTTTTTTAACCGTTCTCCCCCATTCCCCCTTCTCTGTCCCCCTCTCCGAGCCCAGCAGGTCTCTCGCCAGCGCGAAGCCGCGCCGCTCCCCGCAGTTCCTCCATCCAGCTAAACTTCCCCGGCGCTCCCGGCGGGGGCTCGCGGCTCCGCCGGATCCCGGCGGTGCTGCCGCGGCGGCTCCATGCCGCGGCTTCGGGCCGCCCCGGCTCCTCCCCTCGCGGTGTGCGAGGCAGCCTGCCCGCCCGTCTGTGTGTGTGTGTGCGCGCCGGGCCGCCGCCGCCGCTGTGCTGCCTCTCCCAGCCGGGCACAGCCGCGCCGCGCTGCTGGCGGCGGCGGCGGAGCTCCGCCACCCCGGGCGGCTCCGCGCGGCCCCGCGGCGGCCGCCGCTCCCCGCGGCGCCGCTGCCCATGCGGGCCGGGCAGCGATAGCCGCGCCGGCTCGGCTCGGCTCGGCTCTGCGGGGCGGGGAGGGGGCATCACTTCTCTGACTCTCCCCACCACATCGTTATGGACCTATTCGACTTTTTCAGGGACTGGGACTTAGAGCAGCAGTGGTAGGTTTTTTTTTTTTTTTGTTTGTTTGTTTGTTTGTTTTTGGGTGGTTATCTTTTTTTTTAAATTTTGGTTTTGGTTTCTCCCCCCCCCTCACCACCACCCCGCATCACCTCCCCTCCCCGTCTCTCCACCCCTCTCCTTCTTCCAGCTGCCTCCTTCCTACCCTTTCCCTGCTCGCTCCCCCGGTAGCCTTTGTTGAGGGGGCGAAGCACCCGGTGGCAGCGGGGATCGGGGTCCGCGCTGCGCCCGCGGGCAGCGGGGCCGGCCGGGGCAGCCGGGGCCGGCCGGCTCCATCCGCGCTCCGCGGCCGGGGAGCAGCGCTCGGAGCGCGGCGGCGAGGGGGCGAAGTTGGCCCGCAGGGCAGCGCCGAGAGGTGCCGGGTGCCGGCTGCGAGCAGCGGTGGCAGCCCCCTCCCGAGGCAGGGGCGGCGATGTTCCCCGGGATCGCGGCTTTGCTAATGTTGTGTTTACTGCTGTCACTGACAATGTTTCTTTCACGAGGAGAACCGCAACTGTAGTTTCGCTGTGTGGCACAGTTCGGCTGTAGCCCTGATCGGTGTGGGGGCTTCTGTTTGCTGGTTTTGCTGGTTTCCTATTCTAGATGAAGCGTTATTGAAGTTAGTTTGGGAAGTGGGAAGATCAGTATCCGTGATATTATAACAGGTCTTTCTTTTTTTTTTTTTTTTTTTTTTTTTTTTTTTTTTTTTTTCTCCCTGCTCGTCTCTGCCTCGTTTTTCTTTCCCTTCTTTCCATATATTTTAAGAGGTGGAATTTTAGGTTTATGTTGCTCTGTAAATAGGTGCACACCTTAAAAAGCTCGGTGCATCTGTTTAAGTGCATTGTAAACTTGTTATCAAAGTGAATGTTAAGGAATTTTTGATGGGTGACAAGTCGCTGGGAAAGTTAGAATTTGGGTAGGTATTTAGTCACTTCCCTGGCTGGCTAATGAGATTATGCTTATTCTTTGGCTGGTTTTATTGGTTCTTTCTTTACTTTTCAATTTAGCGAATAGAATTCCTTAAGTATGCACGGGCAAATTCAGGGGTTGGGTACTGCTTTGTTAAATGCTTTGAGGCTGGAGCGCAGTTTGCCAAGGAAGAAAGAGAGTAAAATACCGTATTTTGTGATCCTAATCTCTAAATGCCACACAGATTATATGTGTGTATGTATGTGCATTTGGACCTCGTGTTTTGCAGAGGCTTTACTTTACTTTGTTGATAATATAAAGATATGTCTAGGAAAAAAAGGTAATATATCTTGTTAATAACTCTCATTTTGCCAAACACGGTCTAAGAGCTATACTTGCAAATCCATGGTAATCAGAACCAAATACCTGTCACGTTCCATTTTACAGCAATTGCGAGTAAATCCTCGCAACCATAAATTACACTGTATCAATATTAATCTGTAAGCAAGCGTTTTGGATCGTGTGCATGTTTTATCAGCTCTGCATAATCCATTGTATTACATCTTTTTAATAATCATGCTGTTGTTATTTAAAAGTAATGATCACAATAAAATTAGTGCTCAATTAAATATTATGCCTCTACTACACTATCTTTACTCTGCTACACTAATTTATTTTGCAGACAACTGATAACCACTGTATTACCACTCAAATAATATTTGCATACAATTTGCCTAATTTATAATGTGGGTAACATTAATTTAATAGAAGCTGTTACAACCCAATATGTGGGTGTAGTTCAAATACTAAGCATTTATAGGTATTGAGTTTTAGTGTTTGCCTAATAACTTACTTTCATTTGACTATGGTTTTATGTGGATTCAGAGATGTGCATCAGAAAGAAGGGAACTCTCATGCCTCGATTTTGCCATAGAATATGAACATATTGCCCCTCGTTCTAAAATTCTATTTGCTGGTTTTTTGTACCGTGAAATGCATTGGTTTTAGCGTTTTTAGAGGAGACAGAGGTTAGGTTCATGAGGAGAGAACATTTTTACTTTGACTGTTTCAAACAGTTTGATATCTGCTCAAACTCTCTATGTGGCACAGGCATTCACACACACTTACTGAAGAGATCAAGTTGCATTTAGCTTTTAATAATCCAATTAGCATATGTAAGTGCATATCTAACGTGTGGGTACATCATCTG
This sequence comes from Chamaea fasciata, assembly GCF_029207755.1. Classification (NCBI taxonomy): domain Eukaryota; kingdom Metazoa; phylum Chordata; class Aves; order Passeriformes; family Sylviidae; genus Chamaea; species Chamaea fasciata. The sequence goes on from NW_027094107.1 coordinate 6,286,330, forward strand.
CATGTCTACACAAATGTGACATGTATTTTATTGTACATGTAAATATTTTTGTCCCTGACAAGCAGTTGCACAGCTTACGTGGAGTTAAATTTAGCTCCTCTGTCCACAGACACGTGCATGTATGTAATATTTTACACGTACATCTTCACTGCAGGAATAGGCATGCACATCCATCAGGATTTATTAATTTTGTCTGTGAATCCAATATGGTGTGGTTACTTTGTAATATTTGCAAATAAGTACGTATAACATGACGTGTGGATTGCTGCTTCTTATTTGGAAGCTACTCTCCCTTCTGCCTGTGAGCTGGCCTTTGTAAAACGTGTTTCACAAGCATTTATAAGGCAATTAGGGACCCTCTTCTGCATTCCTTGCAAACCCAAAACTTCTCCTAATCTGTGCTGCAATCACCAAGAAGGCAAGCTCAGGCCTACTGTGTGTGTGGGTGTTTGTATTATCTGTATGCAAAGTACAACAAAAACATCGTTCGCCTGAGAAATATATTAAAAAAAATATTTATAGCTTGAGCAGATTTTTTTTTTTTTTTAATCTGATGAAAAGATGTGAAGGTAAACTTTGCCTTGCCTTTACACCAGGAAATGCCTTCGTGAAAGTTACTTGTCCATGGGAAAAATACAGTTAATTTCCCCCCACCTTCAGTGGAGGTACATTTTTGTATCACTCCTTGAAACATATTTTGTCAAGAGCTGTGATTGTTACAGCTTGCAGTGCCACTGCACGTGCTGAAATTCTCACCTGGCCTTCTGGATGATTAGTGGGAGCTTTGTCTTGATGACCCAAACTGCAGAATCAGCCCTTTAGTTTCCCATATTGGAAGAGATCACAGTAGTACAAGAATGAGGTGTTCCGTTGACCCTTCATTAAGAATGCAGTTAGGAAGGTAGCTGAGAGTTGGTGTTTGTTTACCCCAGTGTTTGTTTACACTGGGGTAGAATGTATAAAATAAGTCCACAAATATCCTGGTGGATGTTTTGCCAGACTTGAAAACACTGAAAAATACCCCAAACAATTGAAATAAATGTAAACTCAGGATGAGGTGAAAGGGCCAAATCTGAAGTCTGCTTTGATTCCAGGGTGAATAAGAAGTGTTCACCTGGGCTTGCATTTAATATGAGCCATTCTATGAGGGAGAAAGGAAGGGAGATGGATATAATGAAAAGCTTGAATGCCTGTGTGCACCAAGGGGACCACTTGCTGTTAAAAATCAAATTTCGTCTTTTAAATCACTTTCCATGCTTGTCTGTGGTAACCAAGCAAATGAAATCTTGCTGTGGCCTGGGACCATGTGGCTTGATTTGGACCTGCTTACGGAGTAAGGTGGTGTCATTAATCAGCAGCTGGGAAACAACAAAACCCAACAAAGACCCAACCACCCTGGAATATATATACTCCTCACTAGCACAAACAAAGGCAGAAAAATCCTTGGTTTACGTTATACTTACTGTCATAGGTTTTAATATTTTTTAAGTCCTCCAATCTTTAAAAAAGTGGAAGTTGAGAAAATACTTAGCAGAAAAATGTGTATTGAGGTACGTAAATCAAAACCTGGCGTGGTAAAATGAGATGAGATGAGCAGGGAACAATGTCCTCTTAGCTGTGTGATTGCGAGGAGGAGGACTTCTCCCTGCAGAGAAACAAGCCCCTTGCTTTGGTTTTTTTTTTTTCCTATTTTATATTATGTATCACAAGTAGCCTAATTACAGCAAAACCAGCAAACTGCCAGTTATACAGGAAGAGGCTTAAACTCACTAAACTGTTATATAAATAGAAAGTTCAAAGGTCTGTTTGTGGCTGACAAAGCTGAGAACAGGCCATCTGTGGGCCAGGTTCCTCTCCCGTGTGAATGGAGGAGCACGCTGCGTGCCACAGCAGCGCGCTCTTCCAGCACAGTCCTCAACCTGGAGGGGGTGATCCTGCTCTCCAGACAAAGGTGGACTGTTTCAGTCCCAGCCCTGGCTATTTCCCCCTCTTCACCCACCTTCCTGCTTCCCTCGTTGCCTGGTGCCCCTACAAGAAGACCTTCTCAGTTACTGTTCTTTCGCCGGGGTTTGTAATAACTCACTTAAGGAAAAGTCTTCTGAACGTGGGAACTGTGTTGTGTTTCTGATGGGAATGTGTGAAATAGAGTAGATAAGCTTTTCGGGAGTTAGATTTAATTTTTTTTTTTTTAAAATTTTATTTTTATGGGGTGATGGTGAGAGCATCAGTGTAGGAAAAAGTCACATTTTGAATGGATTTCTCTTAGATTTTTCTCTCTGTCGCTTTCTTCTCCCTAAGAAATATTGCCGTTGAATTGCAGTTACTTTTTGGATTTGTATTACAGGCATCCACGAGTAATTATGTGAGAATGTTTCGTTTTCAATTTGCTTTGAAAGTGTAAATGGATAGATTGTGTGGCTGCTGGTGGGTGTGTGAGGGGGATTAGATGCTGTCAAAACAAGCAGCTGAAGAAGACCAAAAATAGTCTCGGGCCAAAACCTGTACTTGAAGTACATCCTGATTTAGTAATTCTTCCCTGGCTGATATTGAACTCCATGGAGTGTAAATCTTAAAAGAATTTGGCTGTTTGCAAACATTAAGCTCACATCTATCCTATGAGGCGAAATTACTATCCGTTTAACAGCATTTGAATTGTTTTCCTAATGATTCATTCAAGAATTTAATGACTTTTAAAATATACAAATTGGGATGGAGAGTAGATACTTCAGGTACTGTTCAGCTATTCTGAAGCCAGGCAGAACTTAAGAGCATTTGAGCAGTTTGTACATGAATGCCAATTATATTGTTTGGGGTTTTCTTTTTCAGTACAAGATGGTACTATGATGCAGGTCCTTCAGTAAAGCAAAATGATTCCTTTTGTCTGACAAGAGTACTTCCGCAACCTGGAATTTTCTAAACAGTTTCGAGTGGAAAATGTGACATTCTGTAAAGTATTAACTTAAAAATACTAAATGGTCTTTGAAAAAAACGGTTGGGCACTGCTGGTCTTTTTATGCTTCCTAGGACTGAGACAGTACGCTCCAGCACTGTGATGCTTTTCGTGTTATGAGGCCCAGATTCTGTTTTTATCTAGGTAAAGAAAAATGCCCAACATGGTGAGATGGGATAAAATTTGCACTAAACTTAGAAAAAGAATGTGGGCCTTAATCTAGCAGGACCCATAGACGGGTATGTAGTTCTAGGCACACAAGAGATCCTATTAAAACCACTGTGGTTTCAAGTTCAGTTTCACCAAACTGGGTTCTTGATCACTCCCAAAATGCTCAATGTGTTTTACTAATGACTAAACCCCAATTTTTGATGTATTTCCTAATGAAAGTTGATGTTATTTTTGGCTTGTACAGTACCCATCCATTTCCTTGAAATCTACAACAGATTTATGTGATTTCACAAATAACTGGGCAGCCAGAAAGAATTCAAATAATAAATATCATTTTAAAAAAACCCAAAATACTAGAGGGATTGTGGAATTGTTTGTACCTTAAACCCATGAAGCGTTTAGTATAAGCATCTGAACAGATAGACCCTATCTTGTATTTACCCTGTGCCTTTAGTTTGAGGTAATGAAATTATTTCTGTGTCAAGGGCTTGAAGGATTTGGTTCCTGAGTGTTGTTAAATGTATAATGTCAATAAATGCCATAAAGAACCCGTGTCTTCCTCCAGCCTCAGCCTGAGCCAGTGGCCGGTGATGCCAGTGAAGGTGCTCCCAGTTGACTTGAGCGGGTCCTTGATTTGCCCGTTTTGGCCAAGAGGCAGACTTCCGTAAATGTGGAGCAACTCTCTAATGGGCAGGATCAACAAGGCGCTGTGCGCATGCCTAATTCCATGCGTGTGGAAAAACCCCTCAGAGCCCAATTCTGAACCTGTCCAATTCAGATTTACTGCCTTTCTTTTATGGAAGGAAAAGAAAAATGGAAGGGAAAGCTTGAATCTTTTCTCTTGATTGCAGTTAACAGAATGGATTTTCTAAAGCCATCAAACGTCTATTAACACTGGAAACTGAAAATGTGCCACAATTCTGGGTTTTGCAATGTTGCAAATTCTTTCTTAAGCATTGAAAAAGAAGATAGTAAATCAAGCAAAGATGTCAAGTTAGTATAACCTTCCATAATATAACATGGTCAGGAAGTGACAACAGTGACTCTAAAAGACAGCTCTTTCATCCTTTTATTGTTATTGAATGTTCTATGTTGATGCTTTGTAACCAAAATATTTGTTTAAATTGTTCTAATAGCTTTGGTCAGAGGTCAGAAGGTACATTGCTCCTGACTAATGGAAGACTGTAGAGATGAAAAAAATGAGAGGAAGGATGGCACTGTGTGTGTGTGAGTAGCTTTTAAGCTCCATCTTGAGTAACTTCTGATGAGACAGTTGTTTGACCAAAGATTCTCACGAAGGACATATGATGTTAAATCTTTATTTATGAGGAAATTGTGGGGGAATGAGCTCAAGGGCTTGTTTTGAAACACACTGTACCAGAGTCCAGTCTCAAAGAAACTTTATAAAAATTGTATATTGCCCCTGAATTTCAACAGGACTGCTGTTGAGTGCAATCAATTTGATGGGTTTACAAGGTTGGGCTCATAGTGTTGAAAAAGTAATGTGGAGCGAGAGAGCTGAGGTAAGGGAATAACCCAAGACTTCCTGCAGTTAACTTCCCAGCTGTTACAAACTGTTTTATCATGAAGAAGCTATTTCTCAACTTGTACATAGCACATCAACAACATAAATTGTTATGACTTTTAAGCAAAGGTCTAGTCAGTAGTTTCTTTAGTAAAACTGTATATCATGTTTTAATAACATTTTATGAATGTATTCAAAGCAAGTCACTGAGAGAAGAAAACTCTCGCTTGGAAAATTTTTTTCCTTGTGACCTCAGCTGTTGATCTGTGCCTTTTTACTGGAGATTTATCACCGAGTCCTTATTTCATGTGATTTGGGATGGTGAGTTTTAAGAAGAGCTGGAGATGGTACCACAACTGGAAGCTGATTTTCCTTGTGGGTGGAGCAGGGAATAGGGAATGCCATTTACTATGTGTGGTGTGTAAGACTTGTTTTGTGAGGAGCTGTAGTCAGCAGTTCAGATTCCTGACTCACATACTGCATGGTGCTACCAGTTATAGTAAGACATGAATAGCCCACTCATAATTATATGTAGTTATAGGGGTGGGGTATTAACAACCAGCAAAGAAGAAAACAATATAGAGCACCAAGTTAAAAATCACTGAGTTGTTCCTTTGGCAAGTATTATAATAGCTATTTTTGAATGCTGTGGGTGTACATGATGTTGTGGAATGAGTAAATTCTGTAGCTCTACATTGCCAGTGCCTGGGGCTCAAACCTGCAGATGACTTGCTACTGAGACTGGTGCTTTTTCCATTTGGCACTTTCTTTACATGGACTCTTGGCAGGGTTCAACTGTAGCTCAAAAGTTTTCTTGGACATCCTACGAAGCGTAGGCTCTTTTGATAGGTAATAGTATCTGCATCCTGCGAAGTGATAGACACCTGGAAGTGACACTGGGTAAAAGCAGAGCAGCCCTTGGTGGCTTATGATCTGTGCTGAGAAGGTGGCTTCATAATAGAACGCTTTTTGTTTAAAATGTTTTTGTCTGAGAGTAACAGTATGTTATGTAAGTATACTTGTTCTCTTTTTTTTTTTTGTCCTTTATTACTGGTTAAGGTCAAGATTTCTCTTGTGAGGAAAAAGAGCACACAACGTCAGTAGAGAAAGCAAATGCAAAGCTTTAAGTGTAAACTATCATTAAGGTCTCCAGTTCCCATTTATTTCAGTCTCATGTCATGAGTGAAACTGAGATCCTGCAGTAACAAAGTGTTTAGGTGAATCTGTTTCTATGCTGCTGTCAATAGCCACGCTTGTATTTGAGAACACTGTCTTGGAACATTGTGTCTGTGGGTTATGGACCTCTTTGTCTGCAGAGATGCCAGAGTAAGAGATGTTTTCAGAAGGTTGCACATGCTTTAGATCCCTGTCCTGAGCTCTCAGGTGAGACCCCCCTAGCTTGGGGGGCAGCCAGTTCATGTATGAGAGCTTTGGGCTGCTCTTTTGAATGTGGGGGTGATTTTTCTTCCAGTTTCTTTCCTCTAGAACAATGGAGTGACATTCTTCCTGGTGTTTCCTATGAAGAGTAATGATGAGGAATTATCTTCTCTGTCTACAAGTGTTTAAAACCTCATTAGTTAGGGTCCCTGAAAGAGTTCCAATACAAGTCAGTGGGTGTGGTGAAGCCAATTGTAATGGGAAGTGGACTGAGCCCTGGGGCTGGTGGTCAGCAGGGAGGCAGAGCTGTAAAGAATACTGTGCATATGCTATAGTAAGCATTTTCATAGATCTCCTCTGTGGGAGAGGACAATGGCTTTGGAGCTCATATTTACTCAAAAAAGCAGCCCTTTGATTTTCATGGCTTTCTGCTTGGTTGCACATTGGAAAGCCCATTTGTCTTCCCCAAGCCTTTGAAGAGGGGTAGGTGAAGGAATTGAGGCATTGGCCAGTGGCTGAGGGCTAGGGGTTGCTTGGAGAAGGATCGAAGTTGCCTTGCCTTTTTTTTTGGTAATACTTGAAAGGCTTGCTGTCATTTTTAGGTTTGTGAAATCAAGGTGAATATATATTTTTAGGAACAGAACATGGATACTCTCACTGGTACTGTGGCTACCTACTTTACTGCCTTTGGAAAGACACTTGGTATCTGACAAAGTGAGGCGATGGTATTTACTTCTGTGGTGATTTGCCTTTTTTTTTGTTCAGGTGCAAAGCATGAGAGAGAAGGGCCAGCTGTGTAGTTACCTTTATCTGGTCTTTCTGCTCACTTTTTCATCTTCCTGGGTGTCAGCTGGGAACTGCTTTTGACATTTTCTCTACTCTGAACTTCCCTCTAGCTGTATAGTCCTTCACTGGCTTGCTTGTACAGCGTTACCTACAAGAAAAGCAAATGGTGTTGGCTGTCTGTGGCACAGCTGATGCAGAGAGATCCTTGTGTTGGCTGCAGCATTTGTGCTGATGTTATCAGACACGTTTAGAGAAATGGGATGATATTTCTAGCCACAGTCCCTTCAACCAACGTTGATTGATGTCTCTGCTTTACCTCTTTTTGTGAAGTGAGAAGTGTAACATCTCCGGTTTTTACTGGTGGACTTTCAGAGAAGTCATTGTCATCAGTCCTCCTCACACGGTGGGGAATGGGGAGAGAGAAGTGACTTGCAGAAGGACTCAGGAATGCAGCTGAGTTCCACTTCACTGCTTGCCAAGCCTGATGGGTATATTTTCCTATTCCGTGGGGGTGTGATGAGGTTAAGTCCCTTAATGTTTATGAATGTTTACGGTGATAGGGGAAGACAGAAACCTCGGCAGATATATTAGTAGGGGGAAGGCAAGCCTGTAAAGAGAAATGGTGGGATGTGGGCAGAGCGTGTGTGCAAGAGAAGATAATCAAAGCAGAGAACTCTTCTGAAGGGCAGAATTTATTTACAGTGTGTATGCTTCATGTAATTTGCCCTGCTAGTATAGCTAGACAGTGAAGGCCATGGAGCTTTTGGAGACAGAACCACCTTGTTACTCCAGAAGACTTGTCATTTACCAGATCTTATAGCAAAGCTTTGTATATGCAGCTGTAGCTTAAGTAAACGTCATCTCTTGGATGGTTCACTGAATAGTGCATCCCCACTTTTTCAGCAGCACTGTTGCTCTTTGAGCCAGCTGCCTTTGTTTCTAGCAGATCGCTGCTGCTTTGTTGGTTAACCCTGGGCATGAGTTTTCTTCACATATGTTATTAGACTGAGAATATTTTCTATTTATACCACTTGGGGTTACAAATTACTGTGTTGCATTCAGCAAGCACGAGGAAAAGAGCATCCCTGTGATTGGACAAAAAAAGAATACAGGGCAAAATTTTATTCTAAGGTCCTTTCTTTCAAGGTTCAAGGGAAAACAGGCAGCAAAAACAATTAATGGTCTTTCCTTTTTTGTCCCTGAAAAGTAGGAGGTATTTTCATATATGTGTTTTAATAGACTATGTTGGTGGAATTTGGTTTTGAAATTAACAATGTGCCTTTGAAGAAGGCAATGAATGTTGATGAAATCCTGTGTATCATTTTTAGGCAATTAGGGAGATGATTAGTGTCGTACATTCTTGGAAGCATTGTCTTTGTGGCTTTGATGGTTGTCTGTGGACCAGTAAATTTGCACTAGAGGGCTGAGCTGGAGGCCACTGCAGCTAGTTGAAGTTTCCATTGATTTAGTAAACTCTAAACCATACTTAGCCACAGCTTCCCTTTCTTTTTCATTTCATTTTGGGAGCAGATGACCTTTACCTACTCTGTGGTAGAGCTCCAGAAATATTACGCAATCTATTGCAATATTTTTGTTACTGCTCAGTCTTCCCTTCTCTCCTTAAAGAGCCCTTGACCAAAGCGATTTTTTTTTTTTTTGGTGTGCCCATGGAGGGATCATAGCTACGGGGAATATAATTAAACAGAGTTTTGGTATCTGTGTAGGGAAACACCTGTGCACTCATTCAGAATCATAAGCTCCGTCAGCAGGACACTGAGCATGTTTGGATCGTAGACCATGACTAGGTGTTATCCTCATCAGGATAATAAATAATACACTTCCCTGTCACTTCACTCTGCTGTTTCTTTCCCCATTACCCGAGACAAGCTGTTGTGTGAGAATTTTGCCTGGTTGTAGACTGCTCATGAATCTTGCAGTACATGACATGCAGACATCTAACAAACATGACTAGAAACTGCATAAAATACACAGACATAACACAGAAGTCATATGTTTGAAAACACATTAGAGCTCCACAAATAACCTGATATCTAGGAGGCTTTTTTTCCTCCCCTATATCCGGGACCAAAAATATTCTGCTAGCTGCCTTTCAAGCAGATCAGGGTTATTTTAGATTTTGTAATGATTCTCGCTTGTGTAAACTCACACAATCTGCCTGCAAATTCAACTTCAATGATAAAAGGTCTCATCAAAAAAATTGAGGCAGGCAAGAATGTTTGGTTAAGATTTAATATCTTTCTAACTAATTATAACAGAGTGTCAATATGTGCTCTGATATCTGTGGAAAGAAAAGGAACATAAAAGATACAGTTCCATTGTATTGGGTCTTTTGTAAACAATGAACTGTTAGGTTGATGTCTGAAGCAAGGGTGAGAGAATTGATAAACCTTTTCCAAAGGGCTTGAAAAGTTAAAGTGAATTCTAAATGTAGATTAGGGACAAATGATGACAGCCAAGCCAGCATTACCTCAGTTGATTAATTTATAAGGATACTGGTCAATGATTTTAACCAACAGCTATGCATAGTAGAATCCTAATGGGATCTGTCTGTTAAGATTACATGAAGTAGAGCATTTGATTTATTTCATAGCTTTCCAACGCGCCACTTTAACTTCATACAAATAATGCATTAGTCACACTGGATAAGATGGCGTATTGAATAAAGTTGTGATTTTGTCTGCTTCTTATAATCTGATTTTATAAAGGATTAAATCTGTTTTAGTAGTTTATTCATATCATAAAAGAGATTGTTGGTTGAATGAAATCTTTACATCTGCCACTTTCTATCTCATTAGAAAAGACAGTAACATAAAGTTCCTTGTTTCCTCCCAGTCTGTTTTATCCCCTGGTGTGTCTGAGTGTGTGGATCTTCCCTACATGTTTGTGTATTATAATGTCAGTGTGTTCTCAGAGTTGTGGTTAGGAATGCATCAAGGCTTGGAGGGGTAATACCAGGGGCTATAAACGTTCTGGCCAAGAACATACCCAGCCGGGAGCAAAAGTGGATGTGGGCAAAGGGTGACTGTCAAAAATCTGAAAGTGATGGCTTGTAGCAGCGTGGCCACGTGTGTGTGTGTCAGAATTCAGCAGGTACTCGAGTGCACCCAGCCCTTCACTCTGGGTGTGCCTGTGTCAGTGGGCACAGAATGTCTGCTTAACCATGAGCAGGTGTTGACCTAAGGCTGATTTAAGAGGATGTGAAGGCTGGGCATTCCTCTGGACTTAAATGTGAATTGTCACTTGTGATCAGCTGTCATTCATCTGTCACACTTCCACTGTGTGTCACGCTTCCACTCTTCTAGTTCAGATGCATGGTTGTTGATTGTATGAAGCTAGTATTTAATGGAAAGTTACAAATCTAGGCGTTTTTTTATCCACTGTTGCTGGGGGGTTGGTTTATTGTTTGTGTATTTTATTCCTTTTGTTGAAATGTGTGTCACCGACAGGATGCTACTGTTACAACTAGCAGTTGTTTCCACGTCGACCTTCGAAAAGTAGTATCAGATCTTTTCACAGATGTTTTTTTTAGGATCTTGCCATTTTTTATTTAATCCTGTTAAGTGTTTAGGGCCAGGCTTGGTCTTCTGAGCATGAGATTGTCTTGTATTCTGATGTTGAACAGAAGGTACTATCCAGCTCTTTCAGTTGTCTTTTTAATCAAGGCAGCTTCTGAGGATCTCAGTTCCCCCTTTCCAGGACTTGCTGAGGACAAAACTTCTTCATTCACGTTTTCATTTGTTGATACATGTTTTAGTTTAACTGGCTCTGGCATTTAGGTCTTGGTAGGAGTGTTTTGATATAAAACTTGTGGTCAGGCTCCTCTCTAGGTCGGGGATCCTCCTGCAAGCTTTGGCTGCAGGCACAGCAGAGCAGGCAGGGGGCTTGTGCTGGGCTCTGCCCTGGCAGCAGCCTTTGGGCTGAGTTTGCACGAAATTCGACTCCCAGCACAGGACTGGGCCTGTCTCTGACTCCAGCAAGCTTCTTGAACCAGACTTTCGGACTCACATATTGTTCTCCATGCTTTGTTTTAGGAGAAATGACCGCAGGGCTTAGCTCTGCTCCGCACTGGCCGTTGTCTCTGCAGCAGTGCTGTGCTCACTGCTGAGCCCTGCAGTCAGGGCTGAGTCATTTTGTGCTTAAATCATGTTCGTTACTGAAATTGAGGGGGAAAAAAAACCCCTTTACTTCTCACGAAAGTGATTTTTGTCATGTGCATTCCCATGATGCAGAGTGGTCCTCAAAAGGGCAGTGATGTTTGCCGAGGTTTCTGGGGCCAGATCTGGGGAGTGTGCACAGGTTGGTTTGCTGAGGGCGAGATATGGGACACTGTACCCAAATGGAAACTTCCTCAGCTAAATTTAAGTATCCTCTGCTGCAGGGTTAGCTACACACACACAACGAAGTAGCTCTGGTATCTGTGACCTTTCTTAAGAGCTGTGTGGTCATGAGGAGCAGACACAGGTCCAGCAGCGCTGGGGGAAGTTGTCTTTGCAGGGAGCCTTCCCCAGCCACCTTGCTCACATCAAACCTGGACTGCTGGAGGTGTCATCCTGGAGCTGGACATGGCTGGAGCCCACATCCATCACTGCTTCCTGAGAATGTCCAACCTGACCCCTTCTGTGTGCACGACTGTTTCAATGGCAGTACCTGTCAGATTCCTCATGTATGTCGTAGCATCATTTTGGGGGTGAAAAGCGTGTGCTGGTTATATATTGTTCTAACTGTTGTTCAAGATTGGACCCACAGTTTGGTAATACACTGAGGACTAATGTCACCTTCCAGCCTCCAGTTAAAAAATTACCCTGTGGGATGGTTACAGCAATAAGACACAGCTTAAATATTTAAATATGAAAGAGCAGTGCCACACTGTTCATTTTCAGTGAGGAGTACCGACTGTATCTCTGAATAAACAGAGAACAGCTTTTTATGAGAAATTTTTGTTGTATTTTATTTGGCAGCTGTCTTAATAGGAATTCTTCAATAGTATTTATTGTATTTTGTGCTGGTAGGGGTGAGAGCCAAAGCGGAATCTGAGCAGTTTTACTTGCTTTACTCATGAACAATAAGAAAATATTGCTGTATTAATTACTTTTGTGCTTTATTGGCAAAAATAAAGAGATCCTATAATATGAAATTGCTAATATGAGAAAGGCTTTGATTTTCTCATTAGCACAGGATATTTTGCATCTGTTCTGGTTCACAAGTGCATTGTCGGCACTTAAATAATAATAATGACTCAGTAATGAATAAGAATAACAACAAATAAGCATGTGAGTATTCAGGCAGTCAGGCACCCTCCGGTGTTTATCAGTAGGTTGGTTTCGGAGGTCTTGCAAAATGAGCTGTTCCCATATGCCCATTCAGATTTTCTTTAGATCATTGCACAGCCCAGAGATTCATTTTGTTGCTGACATGGCTGGGTTATATACAAGCACTTTTTTTCATTGTATGTCAGTGGTAAAGTGCTAAAGTTGAAATGGGAAACGTTTCTTCCACTTAGAGACATTTAAGCCTCCATTTTTCCTCTCCATTTTTTCTTTTTTCTTTTTTTTTTTTTTTTTTTTTTTTTTTTTTTGTATGTATGAATAGAGTCTTAAGTATCTCATTGTTTTGAATTTGTGAAAATACCAGAGCACTGGATTGTTCTGCCAGTCTTTCAAGTATGTTCTTAAAAACATAGCCTGGAAACACCTTCACTACAGTTCAACTCAGCTTGTATTAAATTGTGTCTGCTTCTGTAGGTACTCTTAGAAAAACAGAGAATGTTAAACTAATGTTTGCAGTCTATCTTGAACGTTAAAAAGCCCAGGAATCTAAAATGAAGGTTCAGTTTCTGATTTGACTTTTGGTTTATAGCACTGTCTCACCTTCTATAAAGTCTCTTACCTGCCTGTAAAATATGCCACACAGTGCAATTTATGGATTTCATTTTTCTCCAGGTCTTATCTAATATCAAATAGCTAAGAACAGTGATAAGTGAAGGATAGCTCAATACTCCCTTTATTGTTAAAGAAGTGGCTAATTTTGTCAAATTATATTAACTTTTAGCCTTATTCTCAGAATAATTTGGACTAATGATGGGGCTTCATGGTTATGAGTTTAAGAGAAAAGGAAAATGATCAGTTCAAGTTGGGGGAAAAAAACCCAGCAATTATGCTTTGAGTTACTATTTTCTTAAAACACTACTTTGCACTGTAAATTACAGCCTTATGACCCTGCAGCTCTAGAGAGTCACGAAAAAGTGTGCATGTGTGTAAACAATGGTCTGGAATTCGACAATTCTTGTTAAAATTCTTAAAGTTCTGGAATGGCAGGCGAGAGGGCATCTTCTTTGTGAAGAGTCTAAATTGTACCTGTCCTTTCATGCCATTAAAGGACTACTTTTAAAACAGATTACCAAAAAGTGGCCTTACTGATTGCTCCAAGTGATACTTGCTTAAAGGTACCTGCCTGTATTAAAGGACACTTCAGCAGTATATGTGGAGCAAAGGAAAGCAAAAGTTGGGGTTTTTTTTCCTTGTTGATTAAAATTATTTTCTGGTCCAACAGTCCTCAACTATTCATGGTAAAAATAAAACGGGGAGGGAAGAATAATAAAAAAAAAAGAAAGCAAAACAAAACAATAAAAAATCCTCCTCCAATTAAAACTGTTTAGCCTTGGATAAGCCAAAAGAAATTGGTAAAGTAAGTAGTTTAATAGCACATGACCTGTAAAGTACTTAAAGTGATCTGTGAATGGAAGCTACCCTAAGCCTGCTTCTTGTCACAGTAATTTGTCTGGTTTAAGAGCAGACTAAGTGGGTCTCCTTGGCAGTACGAGAGCAAGTAGATGACTAGGTGAGATCAGATAGGAGTCTCTGGTGGTAACAACTGAACTACAACAAAGCTCTTCTTTGACACCATTTCTACTGCTGTTACTTCTCTTAATAAGTGTGCTAATTATCATGAACCTGATAAGGCTTATATTAATTGACTGAACTAAATGTAAATTCTGGTTAAATAGAGAGTGGTTCAGTTGGCTTGACAGGTGCTGATTTGCCTAACTGCTCTTTCCGAGTCATGGTACACTGCAAAACAAAATAGATAACCTAACCCTTGAATTTTGGGGAGGCTTCAAATGCTCAAATTTTACTCCTAGAACAGAAAAAGTTTTCAGAATACCTTCTGCCTTTCTCCCCTGTCCTGTGATGCTTTATGCAAGGACAGTTAGTTCTTACAGTTTTTGTACTGCAGTGAAATCCCTCTGTAGCCATTTGTCTTACTTGCAGGGCACGGAATAATATGGCCTGTTTGTCTCCTGACATTATTACAGTAATAAATGCTGGAAAATAAATAGCACCACCAACAAGTGTGTTGGGTGTAGGGTGGATGGAGAGTTCCAGTTGGAGGGTGCTGTGCTTTGGGTGGAGCCTTCTGGGCAGATGATCTCTCTGCCTCGCTCTGCCTGTTTGCAGAATGGACACTGGAGTATACACTTGGCTTTGGAGACCCTTCGGGGCCTTGTAGTTGTGAAGATACTTAAAGACCTTTCAAATAGATTTCATATGTCCAAGCAAAACTGTTTCAGTATGAAAGTGTTCTTCTTTTACTTGGGAGGAGGGAATTTCCTAGTTAAGTTCTCAGTGTTTTAAGTGCAGATTTGGAAATGGACATGGAAGAAGCAAACATGATACATCGTAGCAACAGCCATTCTTGGCAATGCTGGAATATTTATAGTCTATTTTATGTATACCATAATTCGACATTGCCATTAGCGCACACAACCTCTTTGTTTTGGTTGTCAGGAGAGCTGTCACACAGTAACATGCTGCAAGAGCAATCAACTTTTATCATTTCACAGCTACATTTTATTACTTTGTAAGATGTTTTAATTCTTTCCCCCCCCTTCTCCCTGCACGTGTTCATGGATAAGGCAAACAGATCTGGAAACTGGTGTCCTCTGCCTATCAAGTGGCCCTGGCAGAAGAAGGTTCTTCCTCTGTGCTCAGGTCTGGCCACTTCCAGAAGGAAGTTAGGGAATCCCTTATTCCTGTACTTGATGCCCACTGTCATCTCAGTCATGCTTCTAAGGACTGACTTCTGTGTTCGTTCTTGCTAGGTAATGTTCTCCTTCCCAAAACACTCTCGAAGCAATCTCCCACCAATCCAGCAGAAGGCAAATGCATCATGAGACTTTTGCAGTGTCTTAGGACGCTGTAATCTCGCCGAGAAAGGGGCTGGAGTGACACCTCCGATCTGGTTTTGATGCACGTGCGATAAAAGTAGCTCAGTGGTTTTCTGCCCTGTGCACGCCACCTGTTCCAGTGAAAAGAGGAAGCCTTAACTGCTCGTAATGGTCATGAAACTAGCTGCACTTTACTGAGACATACAGGTGCAAATGAAAACCCCCTGTCTGAAAGTACAGAAGGTAATGAATTGACTGTTGATAAATTAGAATGCAGCTGCACTTCTTCGCGGGGGTGAGGGTCGTTTATTTCTCTGTGCATCCCCTTGTCTTTTAATGCCGGGTAATTATCACACTTTAGTTTGGATTGCAAGATCATCACATGCTTTTACTGCAGGCAGTGCTTTATTGAAACTATTCCGCATTATGTCTACAAAGGTTGAAAGGAAGGGGGGGGAATAGAATTACTTCCTGCCTGAGGAACATGCTGCGGGGCTTTTTTTTTTTTTTTTAGTTTTGTATTCACTAATTTACTGTTTGTTCTAGAGCAGCAGTGAGTGGGAGTTAAACTTTAAGTGCACATTTGGCTCTTTAAAAAGACATTTAGTGTACAATTACTGCTGTTTACCATCTTATAATTGTTGTGTGTTTAGGCTTAGTCAGGCTTAGGAAGATGGGTGTCTGTAATCTTTGAGGGCTACAACTCCCTGTCCTAGTTTTTACAAAAGAGAAAGTAATTATAGATATTGAGAGAGATACAGAGATAACATAACACTTTGTGCTGTGATGTTTTAGTGATTAGTGTAAAACAAACACATAGACAAAGAGAGGGCTTGTGGTGAAGGATTCCGTATGTGGCTGCAGTTTCAGTCAGTGATATTTGAGCGTGATACTCAAATCCAGTCTGGGAGTCAGGACTTGTCCTGGAGTCCTCGGATTTGCTCTTCTGTACTTACACAGGTGCACAGTTTATAAAAAGCTGGGTTTAAGGAAGGGGCTGTGTTTGTAGTAACAACTGTACGTTACACCACATCAGAGTACAAGTGACTGCAGTCACGCCTCGGTTGGCAGCCCGGCGAACAGGGGGGTCAGCAGGTCCATGACAGGGGAAATATCACCATCAGCCGCCTTTGGTTGACACCTTTGTCAGACAGGAAATAGTAGAAACATGGATAACTGTGTGTCTGGGAAGACCCAGATCTGCAACAGGGTCTCAACAGGGCTTGAGGTGTAGTTTATGGGAGAAGCCAAGAGCTGGAAAGGTGCAGGTCTCCCAGTCTGAAGTCCATCACAGGAAGAACAATTGGATGTTTCAACCTGCTTTTGTAGCTTCTTGCTCAGTAAAGCTGTCTTTTCAATAATGCATGGACAAAGCACTGGAGAAGTATGGATGAATCCAGGTGTAAAATACCTAGACAGCAGTGTTTCCATTCTGGAGTTACTGAGATGTGGTCTTTGTGGCTTGGCAAGGGATACCCTGCTGACACACATTGTCTGGATTTTTTTCACAAGGAAATGCATCTGTGAGGAACAGGCTGAGATGGGTATTCGATGCCCACAGTGCAGGTATAGATTGAGTTGAATGGGTTGATCTTCCTTTGAACTCGAGTGGAAAAAGCAGTTGCGTGAGAACAAAATGTGGCAAAAATGTAACTGAAAATGCCATAGCACTAGAAAGGCATGAGAGGTAGTTAAAAAGCATCATTAGCTAAAACAGTATCTTGTTCCTTTAATTCAGTTTTATGACCCACTGTAATTAGAGTACAGTGTTTTTCTTGAAACAGGAGGATATTATTGGATTTCAGGGCAGTCATCTGAAATTTTTCACTTATAAATAAAATTAATGCTTTCAGCTTTATTTGTCAGTTATGTTTTTTTGATTTACAGGTGCTCTAGAGAAACAAATCTGAGGGCTATTTTGTAGCTGAAAGCCTTTGAGAAATGTTCCTATCACTCAAAAAAGATCTGAGGCTCTGAGTAGGTATTGTGACTGTCATACTAACTTTCAAACTTAGAATGCAAAGGACAACTAATCCTTCCCTCCTTGGTAGAAGTCATATGCTGCTTTTTAACTTTCTTCACCACGTTTTATTTTTAATGTAATTTTAATGAAAAGGTGGATCTGGCATTATGAAGTTCTTGTTTGTTGCATCTCTTCCGATGTTAGACTGATAGGAGTTCCAGCAGTGGTACTATTTTTTGTTTTGTTTTTTTAATAATATTAAATGTATTCTGCACTTAAACTTTGATCCCGTGTTTAGTCCTAGGAGTTGAAATCCACGACACTTTCTTTGGGCTTTATCTGTAGCCTTTTAAAAATCAACTGATACTTTTTTAGCAGGCTGTAATAGTCTCTGGATTGAGACCGCAGTGCTTGAATACTTGGGTGTTACAAAGGTGGAAAACAGGGAGGGAGGTGGTGAAGATCAAATCCACCCTCCCATTTAAAGGGTGGAGATAAAGCCTGATACAGTACCCCACCTCTCCTTGATAAGGCTGCTCTGGCTGTGTTAATGCTGCTCCTTCTCTCCGTGTTGAACTTCACCCACTGACATTAAATCCTCTCTCGTAAGTGATTGGTGTACAAGCCTACTCTGTGATTTCCAGGCGTGTCAAGGGATTTAGCTGTACAAGCTTTTTCTTGTATTTGAAATGCAACTTTTTGATAGTAATAGGAAAGCGTGGATCAAAATGTGTGATTCATCCTTCTTTGTACCCATAAAATCCTGTAACAATAGCCCAGCTAATTAATATAGTTAATTAATTTGTTCATAATAACTGGTAGGAAAAAACCGACCACCCACAAACCAGAAATCCTACTTTTTTTTTTAATGCCTTTTTGATGTGAATTCAGTTGTGTTTTTTTTAAGACTGAACATTTAAATGGGAAAATACGTTCTTTTATAAAGCATAAAATTTCAGCAATTTTATGTCAGTGCTGGTGGAAAATTTTTTAATTTAGAAAAGGATCATTTTTGCCAGTGGAGGAGGAAAATAGTTTTGCTTTAAGAAATAAATCTGAGCATCTCTTAATAAACACTAGCTTTACTGTGGTTTTTATCTGTATGTGCTTTCATAAAAGGTTCTTTTTAGTGCAATGCACATTTGCTTAAATCCTGCAATACCTTAATGCCTTTCATGCTAGTGCATCCCAAGGCACTTTACAATCTGTAAAGTTAACATTAGAAATGCAGCACATAAAATCCCCTAAGACAATCCTTTTTAAAATGCTGAATAAAACATCTTAACTGTTAAGTTTGGATTAAATGGCCCAGCAGTTGGTGCATTTTTTCTTTCTGTGGAAAATATGTTTGAAACAAATGACTGAAATGAATAAAGGCTCTGTAAATAATATGACTTCAAATGATATTCATGAAGGCCAAAATCTGCCATTCTGCAGGAGGAAGTCTAGACATGTACAAAGTTCAGCTCTGTTAATTAAGAGGGAGCAATACGCTGCAGTGAGTCAGAGCAATTTTATAATCCAAATGCTGCTAAAAGGGACTCTTGTCAACCTCAAAATCTTACTTGTTTTGCAATCACTGGGTAGGGAGACTTGCTGGCTGGGGAGATACACGTCTCCCTTAGGCTTGAATGAAGTCCAGCCTGGTAGTGACCAGAAGCTGCTGCCATCTGATAACTGTTTGTTAGGCTATGCAAAATAATTGTGGTCTCCAAACAGTTCCCAATGTCAAGAAAAACCCACCCCCACGCTTGGCACTAATTATTGCCCTCGCTGGCAGCCCCGGTGAGGAGGCCAAGGCTTGGCTGCTGTTTCCCCTTTCAGCGCTTGCAGTGGTCCTGCTGAGAGAGTGTGTGTGTGTGTCTGGTTTGTGGTTAAACGGTGTTCGCTCTGTTTTCTGCAGCCCTGCCAGCCCTGTGTCTTTTATAAGTGCTGATTTTTATCATTATGAAAACAAGATCCTTCATCGTCTTCTCACTCCACCTTTAGGTCTGCTGCAACCTGATTTTTTTTTTTTTATATTGATGCATTTTTTTAAAAAAAAGGAAAACAAGCAGAAACAAAAAAACACAAACAACAAACCAGCAGAGGAAAACAAAAGCTATGGCAGATATGAATTCGTTGTGCAGGATGAGATGAGGCCAGAAAGAATCAGTGCTTTTAAAATAGTATTTTTTTCCCAAACTAAAAGAAATAGAATGTACACTGAAAAATAAAAAACCCAAGAATAACAGCCAGCTGATAGCAGTGGAATACATAAGAGAAAGAAAAAAACCAGGATTATGCAGCCTCAGAAAGAGCCAACAGATGTTCAGGGCGGGTTAGAAAAACAACATGATCAACAGTACGAAAGCTGCGACAGATCTAAACAAAACCCCAAAATAGACGCAATTCTAGAATAAGCCTGGAAAAGAGAAATCATTATAGGCTTTCCTCAGCACAGGCGCTGGTCCCTGATAAAACAAGATTGAAACTTCTCAGAAAAGAAATTTATACTGACGTGGGTTTGCAACTTCATTGCTAGAGACTTCTTGCGCACCTCTGCCAGAGGGTAAATTGGAAACAGGCTAAAAATCAGCAGTCTGTTCCTGAGGCAGCAGAGGTGCCTGAAGTAGGAGCTAATTGCTGGCTCTGTAACAGAACGGTGTGTTTTTTAGGAATGGGGAACATAATTGCTGTATCACTTAAAATAATTTTTTTTTTTTTGCATTTTACTGGATGATTTCAGGCGGAAGCAAGTCCATGCAGACCATGTGGTCGTATGCAGTGGCCTCTTGCCTTGGTGCAGAGAGGCGTGTTCCCCAAGTGAAGGGAATGTGAAGTGTGGGTACAGCCAGGTGTGTGTGATGAAGAATGCTGGTGAGGATGCCTTGCTGGGACAGGAGTCCACTGGGGAGCCAAATGTGGGTGGAGATGGAGCAGCTCCTTTTTTTAGGAAACCTGCATTTTTGCGGTTCTATTCTGCTGCTTGTGAGCCCACAGCTGCTGGAGCCAGCCCAGGCTTCCTGCCTGTGACTGTAAAGTGTTTTTTTGAACAGGCAAGTGTGTATGGATCCTGTTGTCTGAATTTTAGGAAGCTAGAACATTGCTCTGTCATTTATCATAACACTGGAGAAGCACCAGAACAAAGAACCTGCACCCCATGCTGCGGGAAGGACGTGATTTGGGTGCCTGCGTGTGGACAGACCCCTTGGCACGGGCGCCAATGCCAGGTGAGGCTGCCCAGGCTCACACCAGCCTTCCCTGGGCACCAGGAAACCCTCTTGAAATGCTAATTGTTGAATCTACATTAATTTGTATAAATTATGCAAATCAGCAGTAGCGCACCGCTGTGGTTTCGGTGGCTCTCGTGCTGTACTTACAACTTCACATTGGGCTGACACAGGTTTTATTCACTGCAATAAATGGTTTTGCTTGGAAAACCTTGCTTGCTTAGAGCGTTTGGAAAGCAGCTGTTGTCGGTAGTTGGGTTTAGGTGCCCAGGTTTGTTGCCCGTGCCCCTGGCTGCTGTCCTTGGTGTGCTCTCTGCTGATGTCCAGCCTCTTCTTGCAGTGGCACAAAGAGAGGAGCTGAACTCGGGGCGTATGTTTCCAGAAGGAATCCAGCTCTGGCTCTTCAGATGAAAAGGTTAAAGACTTTGACACGAGATAATTATAAAAGGAAAATGAATCTTTTCTTGGATCAAAAATTATTGTGTAAAAGAGTGTGTAAATTATGGCGTGCAAGTTAAGTAATGGCTTTTATACTGAAATCTGGAATTACTGTGATGAAGGAGACGGTGTCAAACTGTGGTAATTTATTTCATTTTGGTTTCTCGGATCTGCAATGAATTTAGGAAATTCAAATTTATAGCAAGCGGGTCTTTGTAAGAATCTCTCTGCAAGAATGAGGATACTTTATGTTACTTCCACAGAGGTCATATTCATACCATTATTCTAGCTAGTACTTTCAGTTAGAAAGTTCCCATGTATGATTTGTTCCACTGGCTTCTGGAAGTGGATTTTTGAAACTTTATATGTTACTACCTCATTTAACTTATATCACTGCTCTTCAGTGTTTGAACAGGGATATGGTGATGAGCATAATGCTGTATTTTGCTAATGAACCATAAAACCTTCCAAGCACTGTTTACTTTCTCTTTTTTTTTTTTCTTTTGGTGGAAGGTTTGGGATTTGGTAAATTTCCTTCCAAGCCGTGCATAGCTGTTGTTTTTGTTACTGCACAGGAGTGCTAAGAGCTCAGTTTGAAGTTTCTCTGGACAAAAATTAAGATTCTCGAGATGTTAAGTCAGATTCAGTACGAAGGCTCGATTTTATTCCTCGTGGAGGGCGGTTACGAAGTGGTCATAAGGACAATTCACCTGTGTGTCACAACACTTGATGCAGAAAAGGACTGCTGATGGTGCAGAGCACACAGTCTGCCTCGTGCTAAATCAAAACCCGGGGTGCAGAGCCTCTCTCCGTGTTTGTTTAAAGGAAGAAATGAGCAGGCCATATATCTGCTGTATCTAAACCGTGCTCTTTTGTAAACACAAGGGCTATTTTTGAACCCCGAGCAGGATGTTTCTGGTGGAGGGATAATGCAGATGGATCCTCGCGTGCACGCTCCGTGTTTATCACTCAGGGAAGGGGCTGTGCTATCGTTCATTTCACTGGCAATTCTTTTGTGGTGTCAGTATCATTTCCTAGCAAAATTGGCTAAAGGAATTGTTTCGAGCACAATGGATGTTTTGAACCGGCCTAATTACTTACTCAACAGCCAATAACTTTGGGAATTGTTTTCTCTGTGAATTCTAGATACAAATTGGGATATCTTTCCATTTGTTTAAAAAAGATTAAGCCAATAGGAGAAAAAAAGGATCTTTACCCATTTTCACTGAGCAGTGAAGTTTGAATATACAGCTTGCAATTGAAACTATTTTTTTCTCAAAGCCTTTGAGGGCTGTTTCTCAGTCTAGTGTAAACAATTTATTGTTAAAGTCCTAGAATATTTGCATTTTAATTAAAGACAATTTTAATTAAATACAAAACTTTAATCAGAAAAGCAGAGTTTAGGCAGATAGTGTACTTGCATGCTAAGCAAGCTTACTCTGAGGGGACCTCTACTCTGTGTAAAACTGGTTTCTGTGGCAGTTTAAGCAGGAAAGTTGGAAATGCATCTTCCTTGCCTAACTTACCTACACACTGTAATCTCCCTCCTGCATCTTTTCGCTGCAGTAAATATTCTTCCTCCAGGCAATTAAATGAACGAGGGGGTGATGCAGAAATCTTAAAGGGGCAGTGAGCAGGAAGAAGTTCACTTGGAACTCCTAAGGATGTCTGTAAAAGTAAATATTAAAATGACTGTTGCATATTTTGAATATTCTGCATCAATTATGTGTTCAATTTTTTTTTCTTTTTAAGCATAGCCAGCCCTGTGTCTATCTAATGTTAGATAATAACTGTGATATCTGGAGTGTCTGGGCCTGGTAGTGCTCTAACAGCATCTGGAGTTCGTACCCATCAGTTTTGACCTGTTCTATGATGTAGTGAAGTAAATTCTGAGGTCTGACTGGCAAATGTATTTTTTGGCGTTTTCCTCCTTTATTCTGATGGGAATTTGCGTAGGCCAAGGTGGCACACCTGGACAGTGGGAGTAAATCCTTCCCCGGTGAGCTGTGAACTGATCTGAGAAACGAAACACAGTGGGGCTGACTCTGAGAGGTTTTGGGTTGTGGTTATTTTATGAGTTGGTTTTTAAATGGAAGGTTTTAGTGTCCTAAGGTACACAAGAAGTAGGTGATTTCTGTACCCCTTCTGTTGGAATTCAGTTAATTCTTTGTAAAATAACGACTAAGAACCAAAATGATAAATAAATGATATTTCATGTTTACCCATAGCTACATATTTTTGAAAGCAGTACTTCTCATTAAAGTCTCATCATTGCCAAACTGCTCCTAAAAAAAAAAATTAGAATGCAGGTGTCACTCAAGATCTGTTTAGGACTGAGACTTCTGTTGTGATTTAGTATAATATTGGCATTGTGTTTTAATTCGAAATGGATATATAGCGTGCATACAGAAATATTCTCTCTTACCCTACAGTTACTTGTAGTAATGGCAAAGCAGTTAATATATTACCTTTGCTAAGAGGAAAAGTGGTGCATATAAATATTTTTAGTCAATAATGTATTTTTAAAAAGGTTTCTCGGTGGGATCAGATTTATGTTGTCGGGGAAATTTATTCCGCTGACAGGCGCGGACGCCCGGCATGTCGCGTGTGCTGATATTTACCAAGCAGTTTCTTCCTGGACGTCAGTTGGATGTGGTTATGGCAGGGTTGTGTAGAGAATTGGGGAAATCAGTCCGGGAATCCTTTAGTGCAAAATCCTGCCTTGGATTGGTGTGATCCAGTAAAGCTCTGCCTCTACACGTCCGCAGCAGTTTTTTTTGGTAGCGTCAGATGCCGGGGTCAGGAAGGGGCAGAGCGCTGGAGTCGGGATCTGTGGTGTGGATCTGAGAACAGAATCTTGCCTGGAGCATCTGAGATTTTCCTGATGTGTTAAACGGGCCGTTTTCCTCCCCCCTGTTACTTGTGTGCTGCTGCCAGCTGCAGTTCAGCCAGGTAGAAGTTGGAGCTTGCTCCTTTGGGTTCCACAGATGAAAAAAGTGGAGAGTAATAGTACTTGTGCATTAGATTTTGCCAAGTGTGCATGTTTCAACCACTGTTGTTAAGGAGCCTGCATATAATTTGTTGTACGAAATATGTATATAATGAGAAAAATATGCTTGAACAGAGATTTCATGTTGCACAGAGTAGCCAAGCCGTATAATGAGTAAGGAAAAAAAGCACAGTGCTGCTTAAATCCAGTTTAAAACTAATGATCACAAAATAATTTAAATTCAGCTGCTTTGAAAATTAAAAACCTTTAACATGTTTTAAAAAAAATCATAATTCCCCGTTTGTTTTTACAGTGCTAAGATCAGTGTGTGAACTTGTTGCATCAGGCTTGATATCTTTTGATGGAACTATATTCAGATACACTGAATTTTTTCCAAAAAATTTAATTGGTTGAATGAAATCTCTTCTCCCAAGATAGGGGTAGCTAAAGCCAAGGAGGTTTTTCGCAGCTTAATTAGCCTGGTTTGTGGAATGATTTGGTGGAGGAGATGTCATGAAAAATTTGATACATCTGTGGTGACTTTGAGATAACCCATCAGTTTTATCAAATAAAGAGCCAGAGTTTTGGGGTTTTTTTATTTTGATGTATAGGTGTAAAGTAAGCAGAATTTTTCCCCCCCTTCATTTTATGTCCATTTTGAGTAATCCTAGTTCTCTAATCAGCATAAAATGTGCACTGCAGTTAAATAGCACTGCATGATTATACCTGATGATATACTCCTTTTTTAAAGGAAAAAGAATCTAATAACAGGATTCCGTATTGATTGTGCTGCTAATTCTGCCTTGCAGCCCAGACTGGCAGAAGGCAGGTAGCTGAATTGTATTTAACGGTTTTATTGTGATGTGACTAAGATGGATGTGACATGGTCCTCTATTATTCGTTTGAGAGTGTGGACACTAATGAAGCCATTAGCTGAGCTAAGGCAAGTGAAGAAAATAGGGAAATTACCATTATTCTGAAGCCATTAAGTTGTAATCTGCCACTTTCTCTCCTTACTCAAAAAGGCATCTTCTTTTTAAGGCCTCCCTGACTGTCCTTTAAAGATTCATTAATTCATTAACTTTCCAAAGGAGATGGAGGAAACACAATTGAAATTTTAATCAGCTCAGTGTGTCATATTATTAACATTTTGAGTGTATCTGTATTCACTGTTGCACCACATCAGGTTAAGGTTAAATAAACTACATTACAGCAAATAATGTTCTGTTTCATACTGTAAAACATAAAATGTTGAAGGCAGAAATTGGTTTCATGGTTAAATTAAATTACAATACAGTGCTCGTATTAAAAATATTGTCATTCAAGTGTATGTTCTTGGGAGGAAATGCAATACCATCTCCGTGTTATTAACATTAATATTTTCAAAATATCCACAGTTAGTCTGGTCTGTGTGAAAGGTTATATAAAGCAGTAAAAATTTTTATTTTATACATGTCTGCTTTTACTATGTTCACACTTATGATCAATGCTTTTATTTTATCTTTTATAAAGTGAGTGACTGATTTTAATGTCCCTCTCCAAATGGGTCATTTAGACATTAAATACAATTACAACTGCAAATTTTTCTGTTCGTTATCACTTCCATTTAGATGCTGTGTAGTGCTATTTTTATCTGTCCCTACTTTATTATTAAAAAAAAAAAAAAAAAAAAAAAAGTTCCCTTTTGCCTCAGTTGGACTGGAATGTCCTGGAGCACAGTGAGCAGCTTCTGGCCTGTGCTGTTGGACCTGATTGAGGGGCAGCTCAAAATCCAGGAGTGCTCTTCCTTAAAAATTTAAATGGCCCAAATGAGAGGGAGCGAGTGTCAATCTGAGTATGGGATCACTCCATTTGATTCCAGATAACCAACAAGAACTTTTTTGGGGGTTTTTTGGGTTTGTTTTTTTTTTTTGGGGGGGGGGGGGGGGGGCAGAAGGGAGATGGGGTAAGCCTGTTTTATTTTAGGCTTTCTAGTAGTGGTTTTATTAATGCCTCAATGCAAAGAAGCCTGAGGTACAGAGACTTTCTGTGTTTTAATGGCTTGAAGCCCTTTGTTGCAGGGCTAGGACTCCCACATGCACAAGGGTATGGTGGAAAAACAAGTGTGGGAGCAATAAACAGGGATGCCACAGCCTGCAGGTTGGAGGTGAGTTGAGGGACGAAGACAAAGGGAAGGTACTGGAGGCCTGAATGTGCTGTTACTTCTGTGAACTTGAAGTTCCTTTCCGGGCTCAGCAAATTTCTTCCTGTTCTTCCTCTATGTTTATGTTTGGAAACACTTTCCATTTGGTTTTGTACCTTTTTGCCCTTGTGTTGTATCACACAACTTTTAAGCAGTGATAGAACAAAGTCTGCAAGCTTGATGTTAGTATTTATGCTAGGCAGGCAAGCCTGGTATAAATCTGAGGTGTTTTTCTTTTCTTTTTTTTTCCCCTAGTTGTGATAGTGTCAGTTTGATATATCACCTTTCATGTTGTGTTTGTACTTGAGGTCAGGAAACTTCTGAGTCGTGCCTATCATCAGCATTGTAAATACAAAGTAGCCTTTGGCACCTTAGTGTGGTGCCTTGCAGTGGATTTGTCAAAACAAAACAAAATCCCCTCTTTTGTTTTCCCCTGGAGTCAATTACACTCAGGATGAAGCAGGCAGTGACACCAAGGATAGCAGCTGAAGCATTGCAGGCTAACCTGCTTATCAGAAGTGCTGGCATTGGTATTTTCTAGTATCACTGGCCAGCTTTACTGGTCCATTGAGAACCTCCGCTTTCAGCAGGACTTGCAAAACTCATTAAAACTTCTTTGCAGATTCTCGAGCTTCCAGAAGGTACCCACCTAAATAAACGGATTCTGCTGTGTCAGTGCTGGCAGTTCCTGGGGGCAGGACCTCTCCCCTTTCTGCCTGGGAAGAAAGGCTTTGATCAGGGGGCTGGATCGGTGGCTGTGTCCATCCCGGCTGCAGGGACATGGGGATGCATGTGCCAGCCCCATAGCTCTGGGGACATGCTGCACTTTTATCTGGGGTACATAAACAGGCCCTGGGTGTGTGCCAGGAAGGGCTCTCAGGCTTCAGAGATCTCGTGTACAGCTCTCTGAATTGTGTGATTGTGTGCACACGCATTTGGAGCTGCTGGAATCGTTTGTGTGCTGTGTGAAAATACCCATATATGCATTATGTGCACATATGCACGGTGTAGGGCACGTGTATTATATCATCTGTGTGTACATGTATCAGATCATCTGTGTCTGTATGTTCTTCAGGTGATGCTTTGAGGCATCACACGGGGTGATGGAATTGCAGCTGGTTTCTCCACACAGCTGGAGAATGGGCTGATGATCTGTGGTTTCCCCAGCTTCAGTAATGTAGCAGCAGTTGCTCTTGTGTGTCTTGGATTTCAAAATGCCCTCTCCTATGCTTAAGTGTATGTAACTCTGTAAGGAGACCTATTTCTTAAGCAAGCTTTTGCAATTTTGCAGGAAAAGTTTGTTTTCACTGCCTTCTGAGATGGGTCAGCTGGTTAATTTTTATTGCAGCTGCAGTGGCATAGGAAATGTGGCTCAGGTGTTCCCATATTGCTGTTGCATGTCAGATGCATGACTTTTGTGAGTAGAATTAGATTTTAGCTGTGTTCTAAGAAAAAAAATACAAAATCCAATGGAGAAAAATTAGCTACAAGCCTCCAAAGCAGGAGAATTTAAACCACGTATTCTTGTTTTGAAGATAAGTAGATGTTCATTAAACATCAGTAGAGTAAAAAAACTTTTCTTGGCTTGGGGTGGGGTTTTCATATCTGTCTGCTGACCTGGAAGGTTTGGGACCCAATCACAGCTGCTGTGACTTGCCTTGCTTAAACAGAGCTTTCTTCCCATCTCCGTTTGAGTTCACAAATAACCCTGGAAAGCTTTGAGAGACTTTTTCATACGGTTATGAGTTGTTCTGTAAATAAAGCAAATCCTCAGGAGTGAGCGTGAGGAATGGTTGATCCTGAAAAATGAGGAATAGGAGTGTGTTTTGAAGCTGGGTGAAAAACCCCACATGTTGTAATTTATTTATTTACATCCATTACTCTGCACTTCTCCAAGCACTGAAACTCGACCAGAACACAAGAACTTATTGCAGATCTGCAAAGTCCTGTGCAGTGGGGACAGTTCTTAGTTATTGCTATCAGCAGCAATAAATGTAGTAAACATAAACCTCTCACGACAGCCTAATACATCCCTCAATTTGTGACTTCTCCAGCAGCCAGAAAATAGATGAACTTTGCAGTGGGCCTGGAAAGGGGTTATCAGCAAACTCTGGGTCTGCAGACTTGAGGAAAAGATCAGGATTCAGTGTCCACATTCTCCACTGAAAATACGGTCATCAGGATCTCTGAAGTTTTTGGGGGGGCTGTCGTCGTAATTGCTGCTGTCTTCCAAATGAGGAGCAGGACTGACAAAATCCAAACAAGCAGAAGTGTTAGGAGCCAAACCCAGTGTGTAGAAGCCAATGTCAAAATCAGCCAGCCACCCATACAGACTTTGGAGCACCAGTGGGACGTCAGAAGCAGCAAGTCCCAGGAGAGAAACACCAATATCTATTTTGAGGTGGACCACAAAGAGCATGGCTGCATCTGAAAAAAACCCCAAAAAACCCTGTGACAGCTTTCCTGAATCTTTGCTAAGATCCTTAGGAAAGCTCATACCCTGTATGTCTTCAAGTGACGTTTCCCTCTTGACCTGACTGTACTTCAACATCCCTTGACAGAAGGGAGGTTCTGGGGTTTGGTTTTCTTCCCTCTTCCCTTCAGCACATCCAAGCAGGGATCTCATTGCTGTGCCTGGAGTCCCCTGACTGTACTGAAGTTATTCACTGCCCTCCTTGTGAGCTTGGTTTGAGATGGAGGTGTGTGTGAATAACCAATGTGTATGATTCAATTCTCCCTCTCGTGGTCAGATGGGGCCCTTCCCGCAGGCTCCAAGCGCAGACATATTAGATGTGTCTATTTCATGTAACTTGCATCTTTTGGAAGCCTCCCATGGTCGTAGCACAACCAGGATTTAGCGGGGACGTTACTGATGGTTCTTGAAATACATATATTGACTTCTTGCCACGCGGTGAGCGGACAGATTGGAGATGGGAGGCGAGCTGCGACATTCCATGGGATTGTATTAACCTCTCCCGTGCACACCTCCCCTAAGCGTTTCTAATTTGTCTCTGTTCCAGTGTTAAAGTGCTCCTGGAGCACAGCTCCCTTTATCATCCTCCTGGCACTCCAGTGGGTGATACAGTGTGAGCTCTGTTGCTTTTCAAGGATGCTGCAGTGTCGTTGACTTTGACAGGAGCGCTCCTCTAAAAAATAAAACAGCGAGAGGAGGATTTGCCTCTCTGTTATAAATCCCACTGTTTGGTAAGAAAAGTCCTCAGGATTTTGTTCAATGATGTTTTAGTCTCCCCAGAAGGAACAAAACCCTACTTAAAAAAACCCAAAAAACCCAACCCTGCACAAATGTACAGGATTAAGCACATTCCAAAATCAATTCTTAATTATTGTTTAATTGATTTCAGATATAAAAAAGAAACAGAAAAGAAGAAAAATTCTAAATATATATTTTTTACACAGGCCTTAACAGCCATTTTTTATCAATGTAGATGTTAGAACAATACCAGAATTCTGTCATGAACAAAGCCTCTGTACACCAACATGCCTTTTGTTCAGTTTTATCGTTGAGGAGCAGGAGTTTTACTTTATTAGTTTTTCCGATTTATGTCACAAGTATTTTCTGTCTCATGCATCATTTTAAGTGCTGTTTACACTTATTTTCATCCACTAGCATGGGAAAATAATTGCCAGTCTTTACAACTCCTGTTAAATTCTGAAGCAATAAGTTTAATTGCTTATTATGTATTTCTAAGTAGTTGGTTTCCTCTAAGAATTGGCTAAAGATTTTCCTTGCACAGATCTTGACTCAGAGATTGTCCTTTAGCTAGAAAATATTGATTAGCTTTTGTTTGGCCCCTGTGGAGAGCACCTTATCTCTAAGACTGGGTTTTGTTACTATGAGGGTTGACAGATTTCAGATTTAACCAGGTGAAGTCTGCCATGGTCAGTAAATTGTTAAAAAATCACTGTAATAAAATAAGATATTAATCTTGTGAATTTTTTTTTTACTTAATCAAAAAAGAGGTTTTGGGGACTTCAAGCTGACTGAAGTAATCCATGCTAATTGTCTCATCTGCTTAGTATGTCATTTGTCTTCTATGAATATCAATGCCTACATTCATTTGATCTAAAATAATTAATACCCCAACAATTAATAATGAGAGATAGAATCTGAATTGAAAAGAAGAACTTTAAAAGACTTGGAAATACATTAACAATTTTTAAAGACTGCATGTAAATATTGCATTACATCTCAAATTACATTGTCAGGAATGAAAAACTAATACAAGATCGCGTGCATCTTTTTGCTCCGCGTGTGAACTGTTGTCGTTTTATCGGCAGGTGTGTTGTGGCAGGTCAGGGATGAGGTTTCTGAGCCGCGGCTCGGGCCTGGTGCAGGCTCAGTGCAGGGGTGCTGTGGGCAGCTGAGCAGCCCGGGCTATTTCAGTGGAGTGCGTGGCTGCCTCGCTGATGTCAGCAGGGAGATAGGTGCCTTTGAAGAGTGATTCAGCAGCTCTCAGTGCTGACTAATCACTGGATTTAGCCACTAGCAAATGCAGGATACACGATGATGTCTGAGCTCCTGCCTTTTAGGGCTGGCACACGGCTCTGACTCAGGGTTGTATCTGCCCACTAATGATCTGGTGCCTCCAGCCCTCTTCTGATGTGAGGAATCTGAGCCCATCTTGTCTCCTTGAAGGCAGCAAAACCCTCAGAAAGCATTGCTGCCATAATAGCACTTTGTGGCTTTACTGTAATAACCTGGTGGCAGAGAAAGCATGACTTTGGGACTCTCAGCACCCTGAGAGGACAGAGGCTGCTGCTCTCCCCAGCAAGAGGGAATCCTGGAGGAATCGGCCTCTATGCACCTGCCTGAAGATGAGCTACAACACAACCAAAAATGCAGCAGTCGCAGCACCAGAAGTAAGTCTGATCCTGTAGCTTTGTGGCCTGGGGATTCACCTGGGGAGGGTGGTTGGGTCTTTGGTTGGAAGTGTTTGTGTTTTCTGGCTGGTAGGAATGGGACGGAATAACCAGGATTCCTACTTCTGGTCTTGGCTGTGAGCTGTGCCGTGGGGCGAACACCTTGCCTTTGAGGGGCAGCAGAACCTGGGTGACTGTGGCTTCCACACCGTGGTGGGGTGCTTTGCGTCCCAAGCACTCCTCGATTCCCATTGTCATTGGCTGCTCTTGGTTTTAGCAGGTCTTTCATGCTGCTGAGGAAAGAAGGTTAAAAATGCGAAGGGGATTAAGTAGATGTGGAGGCATTAGCTGAGGACCTGTCTCTGGCTCCCAAAAACCTGCTGTGCTCCCCTGTCCTCTCTGGCACACTTGTGACCTGGTGATTTGGAGGTTAACCAGGTGCGGCTAGTGATGGAATATCACATAATTTAACCACCTTGTCTCATGCTGCTGATGTCTTCAGTCAACAGGGGACAGTACACCCTTGGTCTCTTCCTTCTGAATGTTTTAGGGCATTGGCCTAGGATGTTCTTTCTCAGCAGCTTTCTGGTGGTCTCTGTGCCTCAGAGAATCACCCTACCAAGCAAATTGGTGGACTCCGTGTCTGTGCTGTGGATGTTTAAATTTAATTTTCCCTAACTGCAGGTGTGTCTGCAGGCTGTAACAGAGCTGGCAGCGTTTGGCCATTGCAGTTCAATAGCAATAGCCTGATGTGCTGCTGTTGCCTGGCACAGAGGACATGCTCATGTTGGGAGCTGTTGCAGTGATATGTTTCGTATGTGGTTGTCTGAGCCAGAGGTAGTTTGGGTTTCCAAAGGTGAGAGTTGGAAAGCTTGAAAAGACAAAGGGAATAATGAACCTTGGGTATTCATGTGAGCGTCATTAAAATATCCCAGCCTGGGCACTGTCAACTGTAGGTGTGTTTGTTCATTGACTTTCCACCTGACACATACATGACAAATGCTGTCCTGCCTTCCAGTGTTCCCCCAGCCATGCATTTGTTCTGTCTGCCTGGTGCTGCTGCTGGCTCTAGGATGTCACGTTGTGAATCAGATCAGCTGAATGGTCCTGCTTATTCTCTTTTGTGGGGGTGGGAATGGGAGGGAGGGAAATTGCTTTGCAGCCAGATTAATTTCCTGGTCTATCTGCCTGTGCAGTTGCATGAATGCCCACTGCCAACACAAGGAGGGGAGCAAAATTGCTGCTAAATTAAAATGTTTCTGGACTGCCATCTTTAGATATAAAAGAATAAGTACGATTATTTTGTTAATATTACTTTTCTCTAGGTTTTGACACACTGTGGTCTAAGACCATATGCCTGTAATCATTATTCACTCTTGAAATGTAGAATGGTTATCAGGCACATTTCGTGGCTTCTCTGAGTATGCATGTGTGTGTGTACTGCAGGCCTCTTGGTTTACTGGATGAAATACATTTATTGGTGGAAAAACATGACTTCGCAGCACATCAACCTTCAGCATGAATGAGTGCTTGGTGGTGTTTGTCTTTTAAACACAGGTGCTTCTGAAGATGTTTTATCTAATTCTCACTGTTGCAGCTCTGCAAAGGGTGAAGGTGCAGAACAACTTCATGGGCAGTGCTGGCCCGGTGGCCATGGCTTCTCATCTGGTCATTGACTTTTACTGTGGTTTTTTTTTTTTTTCAGTTTCTATGAATGAATTTGCCCAGCTCTACACTGAAGAGTCTAAGAGTTCTCCAAAGCAATGTACCTGAATTTATCATACCCAATTCCGTGTTAAAGTCATAACTATAGAAATCCTGCTGTAGAATTCTGCTTGGTCTTTAATCAGTGACCTGCATATGAAAAGTGAATAATTCTGGTATATATATTTTTTAATTTGGTAAACATAATCACAATAGCTTGCTCACTGAAGCAGACAATTGCATCAAATACAGCTTTTGTTGAAGTAAAGTGAATATATTCTGGATAAATTTATATCCATTATAAATTACTCGCTTCAGACAGATATTGTAAAATACTTAAATTCCGTCTGTTCCCATATTTTCTTAGTTTATTAAGTCATTATAACTTCAGTGGCTGCTGGTGGCATTAGGAGAGAAATCTGAAATGCATGTGAATAAACAGGTTTCTAGACAGGATGCATTTTTATTTCTTTCCCTGTAATGCATATTTCAAACTATTAATTCACAAAGTGCTTAGTAACTTTGTGAATGCAATTAGTTTTTCATATGCAAGATTCCACTTCTTTCCTGTTTTTAAGCCTTTTACGCAAAATTCACTCAGTTTACACGTGTCTCTTCATAAATACCAATAATGCTTTAATTTATGGCTGTTTGCTGTTGGGCTTTGTTTAAATGAGTTCCATCCAAAAGGAATCAGAGCCTTGTATTCTTGCAGAAACCGCATGAGGTGAATTTTCATACAAGCCATTTCAAACCTGGAGTTTTCGGGGTATAATTTAGATATTGCATTGGTGGTTTATGACCATAAAAAGTGGAGGTGTGTAGGTAGGAGGCTAGATAGATGTACTTGTAAATGGCTGGAAGCAGGGAGGCTGACTATGGTCTCCAGCAGTGCATTTTTCAGCTCACAGTTTCACATCTCTATCCTAAGGCATTAGATGTTACTAATTCTCCAAGAGCCCAAGATTTGTTTTACAGAGGATCCTGATTTGATTAAGATATTGCTTCAAGACCTAATGTAACTTCAGCAAATCATGCCACGACTGGGAACGCACATGATTGGAAATAAACTGCATGTTATCTGAGGAGCAGAGAAAGAGCCTCATGATTTGGAATGATCCTGCAGAAGCAGTGTTTAGTGTAATGACAGTACACTTAGATTAATTATAGAGCTGCTTGCAGGCGCCACTATGCACTTAGTGTTGTGTCAGCACTTTTGCTGTTAACCCTGTGTTGTAAAAACTTGTAATTTGGCTCTAAGAAATGAAGAAATCCTCTGGTTTGAGTACAGTGCTGTATGCACTGAATCGACTTCTATTTGGGGCCTGAATTTTATTTTTTATATCCTTAGCTCTCCAAAGTATGTAGCTGTAGATATAATCATTTCTATTTAACATTGTGTATGTTTTCTGCCCTGCCTACTTCTGATGGAGAACTTAATTTTGGCAAATGCCTGGACTGGTGTGATCACTTCAGATGGTCTGAAATAAAGCACTGAGATATTTAACCTTGAAAGCTGGAAGGTGCAAGTGTTAAGCCACCATTTCACTGCTCAGTGGATGAGTTAAATTTGGCTTAATGTGTGTTTATATGATTAGCTGCAATAGCTCTGAAGGATTGTTAAAGTCTGAAATAAGCCTTGAGCATGGCTTAAAAGGCTGTTTACACACACAAAAAAAAATTAGAAATACTCTACAGAAGCTGTT
Organism: Chamaea fasciata; assembly: GCF_029207755.1. Classification (NCBI taxonomy): domain Eukaryota; kingdom Metazoa; phylum Chordata; class Aves; order Passeriformes; family Sylviidae; genus Chamaea; species Chamaea fasciata. Next base: position 6,320,399 of record NW_027094107.1, read on the forward strand.
ACAATTAGTTATGTAAACACTGCGGAGTGGTTTTCAAAATAAACACTGAAATATACTATAAGCAAAGAAGTGACAGTGAAATTAAGTAACTTTTTGACTGTCGTCAGAATGCTCTTTATCCTCATTTGCTGTTGAGAAGACAGTAATAAATGCTGAGCAAATAAACTTGCTTGTACCTAGAACACGTTGTCCTGCAAGTACAGGAATCTTGACCCTTTTTTTGTTTAGCAGTTCTTAGCCTCTTATCCTCTCTTGTTTCTAATTTCCACTCCTAGATTGTATTTTACTTTTTTCTGAGTAGTGCTGGCAAGTGGCTCTTATCAAGAACAAATGATGCTGTAAATCAGGACCAAAATCAATGCTGCTGTGGGGTTGTAACGGCGAGATGTGGTTGTGTGGGCCTGAGTGTTTTACCTGCCTCTGAAGCCAAGAGTGAGGCCCTGGGTAGTGTTCCAACCCTTGGCTTCTAATTTACTGGCAAGTATATATATATACAGCTGTTCTGTCTCAGTCTTAGATTGGAGATATCAATATTAAACTCCTGTTTTAATATGCCTTCTCTCATAATGCAAACAGTAAAGCGCCAGTGGACGTTCGCATTCAAGTAGAATTGCGCAGGAATACAGAAAGCACTTAATCCCTCCACCCTTAATACTACCAGAGTAGGATTTAGGGCTGGCAGGGCTGGCTGAGATGCCTGGCAGCATATATTGGCTGCCTTCTCCTTTGGAGCCTTCTCTGTAGGTGCAGGGGACAGTGGGTGTTCCAAGAGCAGGACGGGTCCTGTCAGCTGGAGGAAGGTTTCTTTGCCCAAAGCAGCAGGGTCTTCAACACCATGGCTGGCCGTTTTCGGCCGTAGTCACTGCTCTTCCCCGTGATAGGTGGTAGTGTAAACAAGGAATGATTTGTGCTGCTGGAGTAAGGCCACGTGTGTTATGCCAAATATAAAATGAGAGGGCTGATACGAGTGCCTCTTGGACATGTCTTTCATTACCCTTTACGCTTCTCTTTCCTAATAGAATTTGGAGGAACCAAACACATGCTGTATGCAGGGTTTTATTAGAGTGCTTTGCCTCGGGCCCTTAACTCCTTTAGCTGGTCATTACCTGACCAGTAAAGACCTCTAAACGGGTCATTAATGCTTAAGTAATAAACTGTTTCACAAGACTGTCTAGTGCAGAGCCTCTTCTATCATTTTTACAGTTACTGTTTTATAGATAAATCAATGACCAACAACTGGATATTCTTGTTTTGCTACATAATCTTGTAATAGCAGGCACAGCAAACAGGCAGAGGGTTCTGTTGGCTGTGTCACGAGAGCTGGAGGTGGCCCTGAGCTGTATGTAGGGTAAACCAGGAGTAAGGTAAAGAATGGAGGCATGTTCTGCTCTTCCCAAAACAAAGTGTATCACTGCATGTGTTTCTAAAGTTTTTTGGTTTTTGTTTTTTTGTTTTTTTATATTGATTTTTTTTCTGCTTCTAGAAGTTGTATAATTTCAATAAGGTGGGGTTTATTCCTCCTCTACTGCATTAGGGACGTCACTATAGCCCAATGTTGACAAAGAGTTTTTGTGCTTTCACAAAGATTTCTGAACTAACAATTAGTTGATAACATAAGTCTTGGACTCTTCTATCTGTTCTATCTGTATCTATCTGTTCACTTTGAGTTTAGCATGTATTAAATTCTTTCCAGGCATGACAGTAATAGTTAGCTGTGGCACACGTTTCTTCTGGTTCTTGGCATGAAATTTTCATCCTTCCCCCCCTTTGACCAAAATATCCCTTAAAATAACTTTCTGTGCATGAAGCTTTCTCCCTGGAGAGACAGGAGGAGAAAGTGCATAGTAGGTATCATGCAATTTTTTGGCAGATTACCAGGCATTCGATATTTCCATCCTTATTAATATCAGTGTATCATTGACGGACTGCTGAGTGCTGGGATAAGCCAGTCATACACATCTTTTCTCATGTTAACCTTTGAGGAGTGCCAGTCTGTCCTGGAACTGTTGGGGTTTTTGTTTGATTTTTGGCTTTGTTTTTTCTCTCCTCTTTAATTTTTTTTTTTTTTTTTAGTTATAAATATTACAAAGTGGAATGAATGCTGAAAATGGTTCTTTATAGGCACAGAATCTTTTTCTATGGTGAAATGGAACAAAACCTCTGCAAATTTATGACTTCTAGTGTGATTAATGCCTATGGAGCAAACACTTAGTGATTGTTTTTCCAAGAAATTGCAAATATGTTAGTTATGGGACAAGTTCTCTCTGGCAATGTGAAACAATTAATATTGAACAGCTGTTTCTATGATAGACTTTTGCAAAAAATATAACATTGGCGTGCTTTTTTATTCATTACTTCTGTGTTGAATTAGCTTTGCATTTGTAGCTGCCATGTTGCATCTAACAAGAAAAAGTAGATTAAAAAACATGAGACAAGTTATTTACTGAAAGAAACAATAAAATGAGTGCACTTTTTTTTCCTTTTCTCCTTGAGAAAAAATATATTTTTGAGTAATGGCCTTAACAAGACCCACCAAGGGCTTTGAGGTGACTTCAGCCCGGCACATTGTGGTGCTACACCCTCAAAGCCAGTGCTGAAAGTCATAACATTAAATATAGCGGTACAAGAACTGTGTGCTGACTTGGAGTTTAAGTAGGGAGGAAACTGACACAGCACTTTGTTCACTTTACAACTGTCATAATATTCTCAGCACCTGCAGAAGGATTTTAATTCGTTTAAAGCAAAAAAAAAAAGACTAACACAGGATTATAAAACAAATAATACTTCAGAGGTTGCAGCTCCACGATTGTCCCGTTCTTATCTTTGCTGATAATCCGGCGGTGCTGGCGTGGTGGCAACAGTAGCAAAGCCAGTATTTGTCCGGAATTCTTCCTTCAGGCCTGTGGGCAGAAGCTGTCCTGCGTGTCACTTTACTGTGTTAGTGCATCAGGAATCAATTTGGTCCCATCTGCAATCACCTGATATAATCAACCTCTATTCTGTTGAGCTCAACTCCCTACCTACAGTCAGTGATTTGTATGTGCATGAATATTAAACCTCCCCGAGTAAACGTGTGAGTAAATGTGAATTGACAATAAAAGAAAGTTACGTGTGCGTGCTGAAATTGAGTGTTCATTGTTGTTTTTATAAAACAGCGTTAAATTGCATCACCGTGGTGTGAATAATGATTATTGCTTCCTTTATTTGGTGATAGGAGAGAACAGTAGATCCCAAACAACATCTTTGCATTACGCCTTTCACTTCTGGCTACCGCTCTCTGTTTGTTGTAAAGATTTTCTTCTCTAATTTTTTTGAAGTCAGACCTGTGTTAAGGCAATTTTTCATGGCTCAACAGCCCTTTTTTTTTTTCTTTTTTTTTCTTTTTTTTGTATATGACTGACTGCAAGGATATTTGCGTAATGATTACAACGAGGCAGATAGAATATTTACAAGTCGTGGCAATTCCTGGGCAAATGCAGTCTCCAGAGAAGGGCACAGTAACAAAGCAAGCAAACATCACAGTTCTCTAAATAAGTTTCAGGCATTGGGGTGGTGACTCACCATGTGGATGGGAACCCTGGAGTTTTAGAATAATTTATGGCGATGCTGAGGAGATGGATTTCATTTAAATACAGTAACTGCTGAAATATTTCTAAGTTAAAAAGTCAACTAGTGGTTAAGTAAATATCCTCTTGACCCCTTTTAACTCTTGTGATGTACCGTTGTTTTAAACTATTTACTCTGAAATGCTTGAGTCATAAAATGACCCAGGAGAGATGGATTGACCACAGATAGTTAGTGCATAGGATTGAGTTGCTTAAAATTTAAACCCCCTGCCCATTTTTTATCTAATCTATTGTTCTTTAATTGGATGAATTAGGTTAGAAATGGAAGGCTGCACAGTCTAAAAAATAATAATAATAAAAAAAAAACTTGGAAAAAAATTGGTTTCATACAGTCTGCAGAAAGCATTAGGGGGAAAATTTAGAGAAGAACAGAGGTTCCTTCTTGTTTCTATAGAAACCAATAGTGATCAGGAGGGGAGAGGATTTCTTTCAAGTGTACATTTTAGTGAGGCTGGCTCAGCAGCTCGGCATTCGCCAGGGCCGGCGTGAAAACCCCAGAGCCCCCATGGGGTGGGATGTGGTGTCCCTGTGGCCTGTGGCAGCAGCTGGAATGGGGATCACACATCCCTGGGAGCCCTGGATGTCACCCAGTGGGTGCAGGGAGCTTTGGCAGTGTCACATCCCTGGGGAGCTCAGCCTGGCAGGAGGCTCTGAGCACCACCAAATGACACAGATCCCATCCCAACCCTGGGCAGAGCGCAAAAGAGGGGGAAAGACTGAAAAAGTGTGTTGCCCTGTGTCAGAATCAGCTATGCTAATTGCCTTGGAGTAACGATCTCCTTTGGTTTCGTCGTGACAGAATGTGGCCACTGAAACAGAGCGTGTTCAAAGCATTGCAGCCAGGGCTGGGTGACTTGGCGTTTGAATCGTGATGATCTTCCTACTGCACTGCATAATACATAATGCCCTCCACAACAAAATTATGTCCTTAATTATGTTCTGTTTTCCTGATGTTACCTAAGTGTTGCCATAGAGAACAGATCAGGGAAGCATTTGAAAAGCAAATTTTAAAGCAAATCCGGGTCTTAATCAATACTGTACCTTTAAAATAATTGCAGGATTCCTCTAAATGAAGTTCAGGTCACATGCAATGTCAAAAATAAGGCAGTTTCAATTTGCTGCAACCTGACAGATCCAAGGAGTGACTGAGGAATATCTAGTAACTGGCAAAGACACCTCTGTTTGACATTTACTTTAGCATGTAAACAATGGAGCACTGTATATTGGCATCTGAATGTATTAGCTGGTGGTGATCCAAATCCTGGTATGAATTTAGATGGTTTTCCTTTCTGTTTATAAATACATAGTCTTGATAACAAGGGAACATTTACTGCAATCTTGCTCCGCAGTTGTCAGAGCAGAATGAATCATTTTGAAACATAAACCCCCTCAGATCTCAAAAATATCAAGAAAAACATAAAACATAAGGGAAAAGGATTATAAAATACAAATAAAAAAGGTTCTTAACATATTTAGAGGCCTATGGGCTGTAAACACTGTAGATTATCATTAATGAAACTCTCTGCCAAGTACACAAACCACAGTTCAGTAGCAGCTGTTAAGCAAGCATTGTTCAAAGCTGGATAATCCCTTGAACATTATACTTTGTGGCTCTGTACCTCTTCCTATTAGTAATCAGATAATTGCCTCGCATTTTCTGTTACACGTTTTTCTTTTAAAATTCGGTTTCATTCCTCTTTATGTCAAAAGGCTTTATCTTGCAGTCGTCACTTAGGCAAAAAATCCCGCAGAGGTCAACAGGCAGGGCTGTGATCTTTATTTTTGGGAAGTCTGGTCTAATACAATTCAGCCCTGTGGTGTTCCTTTGGCTTCACAGTGGTAAAGCAGAGATGAATCCTGCTCCACAAATAAGATGCTTGAATCCTTTTGTAACTCAGTTGCTTTTTTAATCCTATGAAATGGGCTCTTCTAAGTAATTCGGGAATTAATTTAAAATGCCTTCTACCACTGTTTTTCTACTTTAAAATAAATTTGCTCTTTCGTGTTGGGAGAAGAAGGAGGTGAGAGACCTTCTGATTTTATTTGTCCAAAAGTTCAGGCGTCATATGAAGGCTTCCCAGGACATCATACGTAACTATCTCGCAGAAAGAAATTTGGAAATTTGGAAAAAATAGCAACTATTTTTTTTCCGGCAATAAAATATTCTTAAGGCATTGTACCACAGAAACAGTGAGCCGTAGCCCTGGTAATTGTGAGTTCCCTTGAGCTGCATTGGCTGTTAGGGTTGAACCCAGAGAGTAGCTTATCTTGCACTTCTGGAATTTCTCACAACCCTACAACAAAGCACTATTGATTTTTCTCAGCTGGCAGGAGGGGAGGAGGGATTGGAGAAGGTCATATGTAAATGTGCTAGGTCTGATAAACGGCTGGACCAAATATTACTGAGTCTAGAACCTCACCAGTGCTAAGTAAATCCATTTTACAACCCCTGAATTAGGTATTTTCCGATTCTTTTCAATTCACATGCGGTGTCCCTGCACTGGAGTGTTCAGCCTCACAATATTTACTGACATGGGCCGTTCAGTTTAAAGCCAGCACATCTCTTTTCATGGGCACTGGCTTCATGAGCTGTTGGCATCAACTTCCTTTGTCCAAGATCGAGTTCCTATCCCCAAAATCAAAGCAGATTTTGCAAAGAGACCTAAGTCAGAGAGCAGAAACTATGATTCATCCTTAAACCTGCAGGGTGGCGGCCACTGTTTCTGTCTAGTACTTAAAATTATTTTACATCACATGGCAGAAGCAGAGGTTTGAGAGATGGTGTCACACCCCCCCATGGGCAAGGCATAATGGATATTTTCTAGCGAACATATCTCTGTGGATGTGTTAGAAGAAGAAATTGACTTTGTTTTTTTTTCCCCTAAATTGCAGCGTTTTGTTTTCAAGAGAACCCAGTGCTTTCTGTTCATTGCAGAAGCAATATTATTAAATGCCAGTCGGCAGGAAAAAATTAGAAAAAGGATGGCCTGAAAGACAAAAAGAAATGCATTTTCCTCCCATTTCCCCAAAAATAAATTACCTATGAGGCAGGAGCTGTCTTTAGGCAAGGTTTCGGGAGGCAGATTAGATAGCAAAATTATTTCCTTGTTCTAGTGAGAGGCAGTTTTCATTGAAGACAGGAATTTAAGAGTATTTCTAAGGGAAAAGGTCTTGCAGCAAAACTGCAAATTGGGCACCACTGAGGTAACTCATTGATCCTCCCAGCAAAGTAATACCAATTAAAAAAGCATCTGTAAAGAACAAAGTACAAATTCACTCATCTCAGTTGCTGTGAAAGGAAGACATATAAGCAACAATATTATTATTCTCAAGTGCAACTAAAAGGTAGAGAAAATGTTTCTTGATTGCTTTGTTGTTGGAAGCCCTACTCTGTGCAGAATATCTGCTGACCAGTTTCTGATAGTATTCAGCTCTAGGATATTCTAGAAAAAAATGGCTCAGCAGAGATTCTAACTTTTGGATGAATTTACTGACATTATAATGTTAACATTGTGCGTTTCCAGCAAAGCACTTTGACCTCTGTGAGACGGTTTTCTCAGCAGCAGTTTCTGTACCCCGTTTGGATACAGCCATCTGGGGCTTCCTGGAGTCATCCTTGGCTTCAGCTGAAAGATTTTCTTGCCCTTAATCACCTTTAAGATTGCATAAAACTCTTTGAGTGTATTGGCAATCGCGTGTTGGTTTGGAATTGCATTTCGGAATGTGTCAGAACCCACCAAAGTGTCTCAGGAGCACTGCTACCCAGGAAGGCCAGACATTGTGTGATCAGCTGCACATTCCTAGAGGGTTTAGTGTGCCAGTGGGGTGTAGGGCTTGGGGGAGCCTGCAGGGAGCTCCGGGGTGCAGAACATCAGCTCCAGTGCTAATACCACTGGGTTGGTAATCTTCTGTTGCTCGAGCTAATGACCAGCTGCAAAGGTTGTCCTGTGGTCTGAGACTTTCATTTTAACTTACAAGAGCACATTACTCATAAATGGTCTCCGAAGTTCAGGTAGGTAGAAACTTTTGAGGAATTTTAATACTTGGGTGTTGGGTGTGAATTTGAAAATGAGCCGCTCTGCATCCTTAGTTAGGAAATATTGATATTTTTCCCTCCATGTAAGTGCAAAGGGAAGAAGAGGGGTGATAAATGGGGAAGCAAGAAACTGGGACCAAGAGTCAGATCCCTTAACTATTTCTGTTGTAGAAAAGAGGGATTGAACAGTGGCTTCTGTCCCCCACTCCTCCTTCTCTTTACCTGACCATTTCTGGGATGAAACCTGGTTTGTCAGAAGTCTAAAACACAGCTGACCTGGTTGCCAGGCAAAGAGTCTGAGACTTTCCTCAGATTTTGAAGGAAAACAACCCCCAACTGTTCACAGTTCCCCTCGAGTGGAGTCCAGGAATGCCTTCAGCATTTGACTCCAGATGATGGAAGGCTCACAGCCTTGACTGGAACCCAGTCATTGTGATTTGGGCAGTAGATTTTGGATGAAAGGAAAGGATTGAAATATTGTCATCTTCTCTGAGGGGGAAAACCCATCATTCTTGTCATTGTCCAAACGTGGGGACTGTGAGCATTGAGTTTTTATGAAAGGGTTGTTGAAATAAAATAAGCTGACTTCCATACTGGAGAGAATTTGCAAAGGCAAGTAGCTAGCACTGAATAGAGTAGAACTTTGGAAGTAAAAACGGGGAAAATCCACAGTAAAATGAACATGCTGTTACAGGAAGGTGCAGTTATTAAAAACCAGAACAACAGAACTATGGAAAAAATAAATCTGAAAGGAAATGGGGAAAACACCGCTTTCCTACTAATTTGCCCCCTTCGTTCTGTGTTTAATTTAGTAAAGCAGTCATAAACATTGCTAAACAGTCAAAAAATTAAATGTTGCTGTATAATTTATGGTGGTTACAGGATACATGAGAGTGCGCTTTAATTAGCAAATTGCATGTTTATTTTATTTGCTTAGCATATAATTTAGATTGGATAAATGTGCTTTGACTGGCTATGGCACCTAGGTATCCTCATTTGGTATAATTTTTAATCACATTGTTTTGGAATTTTATTGCAACATTATACAGTTGATATAACGGTGCACAATTAAGTATGCTCAGTTCACACCTTGCTCTTGAGGAAATTACTTTTTATCTGTATTTCGATGGAGCACTTTATATGGCAAGTGAGAACTTGGGAGTAATAAAGAAAGCTCACTGTGGGCGCTAGAGCTGCAATCTGAATAGTAAATAATAATAGTAATGATGGTGCCCTGTTAGTGAAATGTGTTTGGGAGGAAGATTAAAAAAAAAAACAAACCCCTGAAAATAGGCAAGTGGAAATGATGGTTGGATGTAGTTGTGTATTTGGCCGTATCATCACGATGCCTTGATGCCAGAGCTGATCTGCAGGAGGGTGAGGATTGTTCTCAGTGCTGTACACAGCCCGAGGGGCAGAGATCTCCATCCAGAAAACATGAGCAGATGTGGAGAGGGGCCGAGTCCATGCTGGAGGATGTGGGAGACCTCAGACAAACCTGCCACCTCACTCTTGGGTCCTGCTCCTGCACCTCCCCTGTGCTGTGGCAGGATGCTGACCAGCTTGGACAATGGGGTGTGCTGTAAAGATGAACTGTAAAAGAGACAGGACTCAGGCTCAGGCATGGTGGGTGTTCCCGTGGTTCTGAGACTTGAAAATATTCCTGCACTTTTTGTTTATTGTTGTGTATTTGATCATGCTCAGGGAGTGTCAGTCAGGAATGTGTTCATGGTATTTCGATAGGCTTTGAATCTGGAGCTCTGTTTTCCCTGTGGTTCACTCTTTTTTTGTGGTGACAGGGCTGTATCCTTGCTTTGGGGAAATTCCAATTCACCTTACCAGTGAAATCCCCACTTCAGGTAAAAGAGCAGCAGCATGTGCAGCAGATATGCTGTAGATGCTACTGGAGACTATAATAGAGCAGAACTTGAAGATTCTGGAAAGAAAAAAGAAATACATTTTCTTGAGCAGAAAAATATTCCCTAAGCATGTAGTCATTAAAAAAAGGAATATTATTTTTGCAGCTAAAATATGGAAGGAATAAAGAGTGTTTAATTGAGATCTAGAATATATCTTGGCGTTTTCTATAGTGGTTTGACTTCCAAAATTCTGCAGAAAAGCCCTCATTTCTTCTCACATCCTATGGACTTCTTCCACGTGGGCTGCCTGGGTATCACACACGTGCCAACCCGAGATGCCGAGCGACTCCTGGCAAGATTGATGCTGGGCCAGATTACTCCTTCAGCCACACACGGGTTTAAATCTGGGGTGACTCCATTGTTCTGCTCCCACCAGAGGAGGATCTGGCCCACTTTCCTCTCCTCTCTCTGGGTGATTGTCCCTGGAATGCTCCAGTGCTGCTGTTGGCGTGATTGGCACCGCTGTGACAGGACGGCGGCGTGCCCTGCTCCAGCCCTGACATTCCTCACTTTGTTACGGCGTGTTTTGATAGTGTTATCTGCAAAGAATGTTCTCCGCGCTGATTACTGGTTATTAAAATACACAGAGATCAACAGATAACGTCAAACAGCTGCTTAGTCACAGCTGATGTGAGAAATTTGATTTAATGTGAGTCTCGCCATTTGAAACGATATCCTCTAGAAAAACACGGGCGATTAATCCCTCCTGCGTGCAAGCTAGTTGACTTTGTTTAAAATAGGATTATATCAGGCTGATGAACAGGGACTAGAATTAAAGCACCTTTCTGAAGATTGCTGAAACGGAGAAATAAAAAAAGCAAAGAGGAGAGTTTTTCTGGTTTGGAGGTTTTGTTTTGGTTTTGGTTTTCTTTTTTTTTTTCATTTTTCTTTCTGTGCTGCTGCACTGGAGTGTTTGGATAATATTTATGGGACCTATCATGCAGATGTCATAGTGCTGTAAGAAAATATCTGTGGTATTTAGAGCCAGTGATGCAGTCCTTTTAAATATCTGTATTGCTCTATAAAGGCAGACAGTGCTTCCCAGCATTCCTTATGGAACACAGGGAGAATGGCATGGACCTCTTGAATAATTAATATGGTTTTCAGAGCAGTAGTCATGGAAACCCAGGCAGTGTCACATATATGGATTTTAGGAATTAGGCACGTTTTGAATTGCACATTTAGCCAAAAAAGAGCATGCTGTAAATCTGAAGATCAGAAGCATTTTCTCAGTGAGTCTCTTGTTTACACTGACAAATACATGTATCTTATGTATTTTTTTGATTTAAATAATACTTGGATTCCTAAAAATTTATATGTTAGCTATCTAAAGGGCTGTTAAAGGCATTAACTGTCATAAGTCATCCTTTAGATGGCTTGATCTTTTTTTTTCTTCTTTTTTTTTTTTTTTCATCCTAGACCCCTGAAGTTATTAGGATGTAGGTTTTAAACTGTATGGCCAATTGCTGTTCACTTAAAGGACCACAGCTTTACCACTGAAGTTGCTGCTAGGCCCTTTCTATTAGTTCAGTTGTGTGGCTTTTTTATCTGTCTCAAAAAATGTCTCTTCAGGATCAATATCGTCATTACCTTGGGTGTGTGTGTGGAAGAAGTCAACCAGGCAGCAGTGAAAAGCTATCATCCAGTCCTCAGTAATATTGTACGTGTAAAGAATAAAAATACATGGAAGTTATTTATAGACCATAAACCCTCTGGTTTCATAAACCATTTTATACTATTATTTGCCCAAGTCTACAGAGTCTCTCCTGAGTTCACAGCACACTCAAAAGCCTGTTTTTTATTTCTGGCTGTTTGAATTGGGAAATTAATTAGAAATACACTTAGCAATTTATGGACATGAAAAAGCCATTTGGCCCAGTAAGCCTGCTTTCTTTTACCTTTTTTCATCCTCATTTTGTTTTGTCGCTCTCTTTCAATCTACTCTCTACTAATAAAAATATCAATCTGTTTCATAAACTCATTGAGACTTGGTGGCAGTAATATTACTTGGCAGCATAATATGGCATATTCATTACTCTCTAAGCAAAATGATTTTTCTTTACATTTTGTGATCTAGATTCCTCAATTAGATGCACACTTGCAGCTTTCATTGAAATCAATGAGACTTTTATAGCTGTCACTGAAAGCAGATACTGGCTCTTTATTTCCAAATGTGAAATGATGGCCACAGTTTTGGCTTTATTTTATTTTAACTGGTAATGAACAGGTTCTCCCCATCTCCCACATCGCTTGGCTATATGAAAATTTTTTCCTAATCTGCAATGAAATATTTCCGTTCAGTCATTTCAAAGTTATCTCTTTCCTAGCAAGAATAAATTCAATCACTTTGGCCTGTCTTGACATGAGATCTTTAAGTACCCAAGGTTAGTCAAGGTTTCTGAAGTTGCACGCCCTCTACAGTAAAATTAACTTACCTGTGTGATGCTTAAAATTGTGGACAGAATTCCAGTTGTGAAGTAGTTACTAGAGAAATCACCTTGCTTCCTATGATTTGTATTGCAGCCCTTGGTTGGTGCATCTCTGTGTCCTTGTTGCTGTTTCTTTTACTACAGCCATACACAGAAGAAATGGCTTCAGAGATTTTTCTGCACTAACCTCTAAATACCTTCCCAGTTGCTCCGAGCACTCTTTGCCTTCTTTTCATGTGCATTGTTTATTTTCAATTTGTTTTTCTTTTCAAATTGTTTCTTTTCATGCGTGTTCCTTCTTTCCTGGCTTATTATGCTACAGCACTCCCAGCTAAGTTATCCATCTGTAGACCTTTAAAAAGATGTTATGTTAGTAATGGAAATAGTCAAAAAATCAAGAGGACCAACTAAGAAAGGTGTGAGAATATCAGCTACCTATTGGAAAACTCTCATAATTCCCTCAGGATCATCGAGACTCAACCCCAGAAATTCCCTGCAGTTGATAATCTCAGCTGTAGTGTTTGTTGGGAGGAGTCACAGGGAGTTAATTAAAACGCTGAGACTTTTAGATAGATCAGAGAAGTTAAAGGTGGACAAGAATATGGTCCAGGACTGTAGCTGCATGGAGGACAATTTACTGATGGCTAAAACTGACATTTCCATAAAAATCTGACCTGAAGTTACATGAAGTTACATGTCTTCAGACTTCTCATTTTTTTTGCCGCCTTTCAGGCAGGTGTCCAGTTACTTTGGTGCTGCATACCATCCCTCTTCCATTGTGAACTGAGACATTCATGGAACCAGCACTGTCCTACACTCTTTCCTTCTCAGGGTTGTTTTGCTTCCCCAGTCATAGAAAAAGCCTGAGGTAATGACAGCTTTTGCAAAAATCCAATTGTCCTCCGATTTTAATGCAGAAAGTTATTTAGCAATTCAGTTTCCTCCTCACAGAACTATTCATATATTTTTATGTACAGAGACACACACAAACACTTAATATTATAGTCTCAAGAAATTGATGCTGCTGTCGTGTGTGCAGGTAATCTGCAGCACCATCATTGCCGCGACCTTTCGGACCGCTGGATGTAAATCAGACCCTTCCCCTCTGGTGGGCTCTGTGGCACGCTGAAATTGCTCACAGATTGTGTTCCAGTAGTGCCTATCAAAGTGAGATGACAATGCAGGCAGCAAATCGTCGTTCTGGTTGCACTGGCACAATCCCAGTGCTACACCAACTGCAGTGTTTTACAGTGGTTTGTTGAGGAAAGTGTGTGTGCGCACCTCTGTCAGCTGTCACGTGCCTGCTCAGAGCCATTGTCTTCTCCCTGACTTCCACCCCCTGCTGATGGAAATCCCTGTTCTTGGTCTTAGGCCATCAGATCTCTGAAAATATCACTGGCTTCGTGGATTTGGGGTTTTTAGGTTGATGTTTACAATGACGTCATAGCAGGTAAGTGGAAGATGCTTCGCATACAGTATTATGCAAAATTTTCATCCTGTATTTACACAGACGTTTTGAAGTCCAGGCAAATGTTTTAACACTTGGAAATTCTAGGCGGGATGCAATGCCAGGCTCACAGGAAAAAGGCAGTATGAAACAAGGCAAGTGCACAGTTGCACAGGAGATTCTCCTTGTGGCTTTAAAATCACCAACTCCTGGTGTGATCATGAGCAGAGATGTGTGTGCCTTAGGTTCTCCCCTGCAGAAAGCAAGGTGACCATGGTCACAAGTTTTGTTCATTGCTGAGGAAATGCTGTGATTATAAAGAGGGAAAAAGAGGATCAGCAAATATGATCTCCCTGGAAATCAGGAGGTGGATGAATGAAGAGCACTGTTTTTTGGTTCATCCACTGTTGCTTCGCACTGTAACAGCAACAGTCTCACCATACCTTGCCTTTGGCAGACCTTTCAGCTTCATAATTCGTCAGTTTTCAGCAGAAGACCAAACAATGGGGTAAATATTTATGTAAGCCAATCTAGTTTTGACCTCTAGGGCTTTGATGCTCAGAGTGCTCAAACAGGACAGGAGGGGCTTGAACTGTAATTCTTATAAATGGCATTCACCACCTTGGGCTTTCTCCAGGATCCCTCCCTCCTCTCAGACATGCAGTGGAGAAAATCAGGTAGGACACTGATAGCTCATCCCTTTTCTCTTTCTCTTAAATTCTACATTTATATGACTGTGGGTGCAGGAATATCGAAACTTAACACATTTATTTCTGGCTTAACAGAAGAAAAAAATGTGTTTGTTTGGGTATCTTGGTGTTCCTAGAATGTTTTCATCTTCTGCCCAGAATTGTGTAAAAGGGGCTGGTATGAAGCTAGATTAAAGAGACTGAAAGCACAGCTGATCTGGCTTTTAATACATTGTCAGTGGAAGAAGCTGTCTGAAAGCTGCAGAGGCCTTTAGATCTTGGTTCCATCAGCTCACAGAGGAGATCAGGTGAGCACTGCACCTCATAGAGCTAAAGAAACTGAAACCATGGTTCTTTGCCACAAATCTACATGGCACGAGGCCAGTGAAGAGCTGAAATAGGTTGGTATTAACGGCAGGGAAGTCTGGAAATGCTCTAATCATACCTCTCCCAGCAGGGCTCTTAGCGCAATGACAGGATGATCGTCTTGTCAGACTTGGAGAACTTTCTTCTTTAAACACACAGAAAATGGGGGGGCTGAAAGAGGGGAGGAGGGAGAGGGGAAGGCAGAAAAAGCTTTAACTCTGCTGATGTGGCTTCTTTAATTTGCTGTCAGTGATGCCACCGATGTTAATTCTGGCAGGGTTAATTATGAGAAATTAAAAAGCCGCTCAGAACAGACTGTACCCTTCGTACTCCAATAAAGAGGCAGCTCTGGCGTGAGAAAATTTCTTCATTAATATATATCCCCAAAGGGCTACTGCGTACAGCTTTTGGAATATGAATCATAAACTCCCAGGGACCCTGCAGGAAGCAGGGGAGATAGGATTCAGAGGAGAGATTGACTGTGTTACTTTTACTGCTCCAGGAGAACGACGCTCAGGCTGGCAGGAAATCACCGTGCCGGTGACATTTGGGAAGAAAAATTTATTAATTTGCATGTTGGCATGTTACAAGTTTTGAAATATGGTTTTAAATACGTTCTGTACAGCCCGTGCTGTATCAATGTTCGGTGTGTCAGTCTCTAATACATGCAGCTGTTAACACAGAGCTTAGCATAAGCATTGTAATTGTTTACCATTTAGTATTTTGCAGAAATGGCTTTAGGGCATGCATTTATTTCTCAAGAAAATTTCTCTGGCTTCTCACAAACTAGGCAGTATATGCCCTTAACCTGATACATTATACTAAATGGCAATGTGGTGGTAGAAAGTAAGCTGCAAAGAATACCACATACAAATTGTGCAGCTCTAAAATGCAACTGAAAAAAAGGAGTATATCCCAAAACAATAATCTATAATTTATATTAGTATAACTTGGCAAAGCCACATTATCAAGCAAATGTAAGTGCAAATGGAGTTAGATAATAGTGAAATGCCTCAGTGATGTTAACTTCCAGCAGAAATAAAGCCCTATTGTTAAAAAAACTATGTGCTTAAACCATTTGCAGTGTAACTCTGATGCTGACAGGGTGTTCCAAAGTGCTGGTGCAGTTTTGAAGTCTCTTCCCAGGAAAGGTATTATGGTCTGTAAGTCATTACTATATAGAAAGCAGCTTAGACAAAGTTAGTTTGCAATACAGAGGTCTAAAAAGAGGCCAGAGAATTAATTTTCATAAGAAAAACATGTATTTTTTTTCGCCTCCTCCAATATCAGTGAAGCACTGATATACAATGTGTAGCCTTTCATTCAAGAACCTCAACAGTCTTCAGAAACATTAATTAATTAACTCTAATAGCAGTTGCAATCCATGGGTATTAGTTTGAAACTTGTTGTAAATGATCATTCAGTGGAGTGAAAAAATGCAGATTGGAGATGGACTGCTAAGAGAAAAAGAAGCATTACTTAGAGCAATTGAGAGTGCTTGGAAACCACCCCGTAGGAGTTATTTGAGCAGATTGCCTTTTCAGGCAGGCTACACTGAATATTCCTGTGGCAATTAGCATTGTAACTTTGGGCAGGAACAGTCTGGAATAGAATGTTCGAACCTCTGGGTAACTTCTGCACGTTTGCAGTTCCAGACTGCTGGGATCTCTTTTTTGACAGCTTAACCCTGCCTATCAGTACTTCATTTTTCTAGATGCTTAGTCAGTGTAGAGCTAGAGGTCCAGGTAGACAATGTGGCACAACAAGGCACAAAGTGATGTGGTGCCGTTGTGGCTGAAGAACAAAGTCAGAAAACCTGATGGCCATTTTCTTTGCTCTGGAATCCCACTTCGTACCTATGTAACTACACATCTGCTATCAAAACTAGGGGAAAGATTAGGTATGTGCTATAAAAATGGCATTTCCTTTGCCACTGAAAAATGACTTTAACATTTCCAGGAATAAAGACCTCCTTTGTTTTCTCCGATTCTAATCCCTGTCTCCAATTTCACCTTAGAAGTGTGTGTCCCTCCCAAACCCTGAATCCCTGCTGTCACCAGCTGTGCATTTCTTGGCAGAAACCCACTTATCAATGTTAAGGATGAACTTTGAGGCTCATTGAATCATTCATTATAATCCTCACGTAACAAACATAACATTTCAGCAAGATTTCTAATTACCTTTTGACTGCTTTTTTCATAATGCCCTGTTGCTGTTGGAATGGCTCTCATGACATACACAGAAATAACATTAGACTGTAAATCTATTGACTGGAGCAGTGGAAGGAAGAAAAAAAATGTAGAAGGGGAGAAGGTCGTTCTTATAATTAGTGTAATATATCAACATGCTGGGAAACTGAAATGGGAGAAGTTGTTAGAAATGGAAATTTGACTGAAAGCGAAAGTTCATCTGTGAGTCTCTTCTTCCCCATTTCCCTCCTGTTACCTTACCCTCCAAAGCAACCCTTCTGACAGCTCCAGGCTATGCTGTTCTCACAGGCTGGATCTGCAACCCAATCCAGGGGCAGGGCGAGCTGCTTGTACCCTCCTGGAGAGCGACTGCTTTAAAATATTCACACAGGAGACACGGGCAGCATTCTCAAATGACTCCAAACCGCTGCTTCCCGAGCCCTGAGGGGCACAAAGCCACCAGGGCTGGGTTGTACAGCTGTGGATTCACTGCTTCCCATCCAGGTCTTCATCAATCCATTGGAGAGCCCTGTTTGTGCCCAGTCCTTGCTCGCTGGTGACCCGGTGGACACCCAGAGGTTCCCAGCATTAAAGGGAGTCTGAGATCCGTGGTGGGTCACAAACGTGGTGTACATCGTGTTGTGATTTAGAATCCCAAACAAATTACAAAGCCATCGAATTTTTAGTTGCAGTTGGCCACGAAGAAGAAAATAGCCCCCATCTTCCTATTCTTAGGGAGGAATGTAGAAGGGAATTTTTGAGAGAGTCAAAAGAGATTCAAATTTGCAGAGTTGAATGCAAGCAAAATGATTTAGTGCCTTATATTTGGTTGGTTCCAGAACAAATCTGAGAAAAAAACAAAAAGGAATGTGTTAAAAGATTTGCTTAGAAATTAAGAGTGAAAAGAAAAGTGCCCTAAATCAAAAAATAAGCGAAGAAAAAGCCCGGAGTTAAATCACGTATCCTGTTCATATCTTATTTTGTTTGCCTTCAGCAATGCAACCTTACCTGTCAATCAAGCAAAGACCAAAGTTTGGGGATCAGTACTATTGCAAAATTCCTTTGTTAAATGATAGTTTAAGGGAAATATGAGGGTCATCAAAATCCGGTCAGAAGAGCTAATCCTTCTGTACACACAGTAGTAATTGGGAATCAATACACAGGCTACTGGGACTGGCAGTGGCTGTCCTAAAACCCTTTCAAAAATCTTTTTAATTTCTAACAGTGTGTCCCAGACATCAGGATATTATCTAGGCAAAGATCATGAAAACTGCCGTGTTTTCAACTGAATTTTTCATCTAAAATGCAGCTCCACTCGCAACTTGTTACTGTCTAAAGAGAATGCTAACGCTGCCACATTTCCTCATTAGCTTTGCATAAGACAGACTCCTGTGTCACAGCTGATGGAGCCTTTATGAGCCTTTTAGCCAAATGACTGATGTTTCCCTCGTTATGTCAGATCTGAGGGCACTGCTGGCATCTTTCTTTATTCGCTGTCTAACACCATCAATCGAGCAGCTGCCATGCACCCATGATCAGGCTGATTATTAAAATGTGCTCAGGAGGCTGCTGACACCAATTTTCTTTCATCTGAAGGGGCCAATATACACTGGCTCAGGCCGACAGTTATGTACATGTAATATTTAGTGTAGGAACCAGCAGGTAAAGACTGAGGCTGATCCCACAGAACCTGAATCCAGCCCATTGAGGTTACCATTGACACCTTGCAGAAACAACGGCGATGTTTGCTTTGTATTTTTTTTTTTTACTCTTTTGTAAATGGGGATTTTTTTTTTTTTTTTTTTTTGCTGGGGAGCACTTTCTCTAAAACACAGCCCTTCCTCTGACACCCAGTGTCCCTGGTGATGAGGGGTCACAGCCATTGAACAGCTTGTTAAACTTGAGTCCTGCTAGAACCAGGCTCTTGTGAGATTGCTTTACCCCTAAGGTTTATCACAGTAGTTTTGCTCTGCTGTCTCTTCCTTCACTGATATGTCAGCCTTTTTCAAAGGGAGACAGCTCTTGCCTTCCTTCTGATGATAATAGTGCAAAAAGCCTTCTGCAAACAGTGTAGTTCAGAGCCATGGACTGACCCAACATGTCCGGGATTCATCGGCAGCTCAAGCTCACCTGGAGTTTCCCCTGCCAACAGCAAACACAGCTTGGCCACATATTTAGTTGCGTCTCCTAATCACTTCTGCCTTTGGAGTGTCTAATCTTGGATATTTTTAATATGCAAAGAGTAAGTTCAAATTTTTATTTCTAGTGCACTTGTCATTTTGGTATTTAAGGATGACTTGTGATGGTTTGATTGACTGTGGTTATTTTTTTAACCGCAAGGCCATATGTTTTTTAAAGGAATTTTTGAAGTTTAATGGTTATCAGATGTAGTTATGTCTTAGCACAGCAGTGTGGCTGTGTGTGACTACAAGGTGTAGCCAAATGGGTGTCATATTGAGATCCTATACACAGGCTCACGTAGATATTAGGAGCAGAGCATAGCACAAGAGAGAAAAAGGGGGAAAACCTTTGCAGATGTCGAACAAACCAGGCTGTAGAGCAAGGAGGGCTATCACTGACTCTCACCAAGTTCTTCTGGGAAAAAGGGGGGCAGAAGTTCTGTGCTCAGCTCAGGTGGATCCCCTCCTGTTGCCCTTGTGTCTGTCCATGTCCCCAGTCTGTCCATGTGCCCAGACCTCCCTTTCTCTGACCTGCCTTGTCAATGGACCAGTATGCTTCAGAAATGGCTTCTGCCTTTGTGAGACTGCGTGTTCTCTCCAGATGCTGCAGTGTTTAGACCCATAAATTGGCTGGAGAGAAATTCTAGCAGCTATGCTGCTCCCTCTGTTTGGGTAATGCTATACTGCCTGCTCTAGTCCTACAGGAAATGCAAACCTGAACTCCATCCCACCATATAAATACATGAATTTTTCCACAATTCAGTTTGTTGCCTTTTTTTTTTTTTTTTTCCCCTCAAAGAAAGAAAAAGTATTAATCTGCCTGTGTTCCTAGGGGATGGGGAACCCTCACAGGCCCCGTGATTATCAAAACCACCCATAAACTCGTAATACTGCTAATTAGCTACATAGCACTGCTATGCAGTTAACACTTTTATTGTCTGTCTCAGCTCACACCCAGGAGGTTATTTCTCCTCAAAACAGCCCTCTCCTTAGGGGGAGCCCAGAAAGGACCAGATGAGAGCGACTGAATTAACAAGATGCTGCGAGTGAAGCTCCGAGTTACACTGAAACCTGGTTTTTTCCTCTGTACCAACGTTTGCTGTGAGAGAGCGTAGGGACTTGTCATAAAAGATGACAGTTGCAAAAAGAAGAATGTTTGATTATGGTCCTAAATCTCCAAACAAGTGTGTGTCTGTGGTGCCTTTATGACAGTCATTTTGCGTGGCTGAGTGTGCTCATGTGTCTGTGTGGTGTGTGTGCAGAAAATTCAAAGACCGTGGTCCTGTGCAGTTTTTTAAACTCTTAATCTGGGAGTGCTGCAGAATTAACCCAAATTCTAATTGCATGATATTCTGTGGCATTAAAGAGAATACGTTTTACGTGGCCCACCTGCTAGTGTAACTAATTAACAGCCATTCTCATTAATTACATTGATCAGGATCATAAAATAATTTCAAATTGCTGAACATGATCAACAGGAGTGAAATGGTTTCACTTTAATCCCTTAATGATTTTTTCATTATTAATCAAACAAAATATGTAGTTATTTGATCAATTTTTTCTTCTTGGAGCTGCAACTCCGGGCAATTACGGTAGACATAAAGTTGGTGCAAACAGAACTACATCTCATCCGGTAGCTAATTAAGCAGCAAGACACAATAGAGTAGGGGGCTGTGTGTGTGTTAGGAGAAAATCACTCCCCTGAGGATTAAAAAAAAAAAAAATAAATGAGGACCTTTGCTCCCTCAGGAATCTGATTATCTTCAAGAACCACATCCCTGCGACTGCCTTCTTGCTAGCAGGAAGTTCTGTAAGATTTTATACGAACCTGAATTGGAGGGGTGGGAAATCTTTGCCAGAGTCTGAGGAGAGAAATGGTAAGCTGCACTCTCAGCATCTAACTGGAAGGCTCACCAAATAAGAAGTCATTTACATCTCAGAAATACACAGTTTTCTCAGTAAAAGCATCATTTAATGCCTGTTCTTTGGATGTTGTATAGATCTCTCTTTTGACAGTACATTGCTCTTTTTTGATGTGCAAACAAATCTGGCCTCTGTTCACATTGGCTTCAGACAGTTGATAAACCCTGAAATCAGGCTATTGAACTGTGGTGTTACATATTGGTAGATAAGCTATAAAGAAGCTTTGTTGTGTGTGTGTGCGCACAAAATAACATACAAATCAAAAAATGTTCGCGATTACGTTTGCTGTAATTTCTTATGATGTTATTGCTCCTCATTATCCCCAGTTACTGCGATGTTAACAGTGGTTTGCATGGTCACAAAGCTGGGGTGGTTTTTCGCAATACTGAGATACCAGCACCTTTCAGTACATGGCAATTCACAGATAATAAATAAATAAATTTTGTGTATGTACGTGTGTGTAAAAAACAAAACAATATAGATATAGATAGACAAAACGGCATCATTTCTGACAGTTCTGTGCACATGAGCAGAGTTGCCCAGACTTGGAGACTTCGGGTGCCTCCCTAAAGGAATCTCCTCAAGATTAACACCTCTTCTCATGGAGAAACGTGCCTACTGATCCTGTGGCCATACCTGGAGCAGGTGAGGGGGTCTGCTATTGCTCTCCCCAAGGAAAAGGGCATGGAAGGCCATGTGGTAGGAGCCCCCAGTGCCTCCGAGACCCTCTCTGGGTGACTACACAGCAGTCAGACATGGGAACAGCCCGTGAGTGTCTGTGCTGTGGGGTGGGTGAGTTGTCCTTGGCTGCTCTGCCCCCTCCCAGGGAGAGAAGGGGGGTGTGATGGATGACATTCTTACTGGGCCTGGATCCCCAGGCAAATCAGTAATTTGTTCCTGTAGGAAAGTCACTGGGCAAACATTTTGTTCTCAGGGCTTGGAGATTTTTCCCCGTTTCGATCGCCCGCGGTTGGACTTACCGCGGCTTACCCGGCGACTGAAATACAATAGCACAGTCTGTCATGGTAATGCTTTCTGTGTGGTCATAAAGATCCACAGTATTTAACCTAGTTCTGCATGAAATAACTAGATTTAGATCAATCACAGTCATTTTGTAGAAGAGAGGGAGAATATTAACTTGGTCTTGAAATGTGATTAATTCCAATTTGCTGTTTTCGAAGATAAGCGATGCTCACAATCCTGTTAATTAAAAAATTTGGGCTTTTCCATTTTACTTCATGCACCATTTTTTAATGAAATAAGTTTGTCTTTCTTATTATGACTGATGCCTGGCTCAACATGCCACAGGCTTCCTGAAGGAAAAGTAGTGTGTACTTGTTGTGACCCTATGAAATGAAGATAAATGGTTTCATGCAAGATACATTATGGGCTTTATGACATGCATAAATATACAGTAGATTTTATCCTTTCCATAAAAATGTTCTTAGATTTCTAATATTGTGCTTTAATGCAGTTTTGTTAACAGGATGACAAATAGTGAAAATATGTAGGTATTAAAATAGGATCCCAGATTTGTGTGCTGCTCATTCAACTGTCAGCAATTGCTGCTTCTCAAAGAGCAATCTGACTTTGACCTTGCTAAATATTCATTTCATGTCTCCAGCATTGCTTGATTAAGTCAGGCAACTTTCTGTGTGTAGCTATACTTGGCATGAGTCTGACTGCCATGTGGAAACACTTTTTTGATCAAGGTTAGGAATGAGCAAGACCTTGTTAAAAACTAAACAAGCACTGGAGTTAGGAGATTTGCATGATCTAGAAACACCAGTTTCTTATGAGAACTATTGGTTTCACATCTTATCTTTAGTGCGCAGCAGTTATCAGGCCTGCATTATATGTTAGAAGAGGAAATGTCAGTTATTAACATACTGTAAGTGGCCTCACTAGGAATACGAAGTGACCTTTAAACTAAAAATCGCAGAAAAGAGGAGGGGAAATAAAACAGATTTACTTTCTAATTGGCTTTAGTAATTTTTATTGAGAGTGTTTGGCATTTTGGATATTACATCTTGCTTATGCTACTAAACCCGGCTACTATTAAAAGCAATGATGACAAAACCAGTAAGAGTTCTTTTAAAAAGTTGTACTGTGCTGTGAGTGTATATGGGGGTGTGTATGTGTGCAGTTTATTTTCTGCCAGTGTCCAAATGGCTCAGTCATGACCTCATAAGCCCTGATTGAAAACCACTGTTGCTGGCAAGCCATACTGTGCTTAAGTGTAGGTCACCCATTAATTGAGAGGTTGTGGGATGGATTCTGAATGTGCAGAAAGTCGTGCAGCCAGTCCTCTGCACTACTCAGTTGAGTCACGCTCTCTGAAATGAGCTTGGTGTCTGATCCTCTATCTTGTTGGGAAGATCTTACAGTAAATTGTGCATTTTTGCAATTGGATTGTCTAATTATTGCACTCACTCGAGAAGGCAACACAGTGTGGGAATACTTGTACCTGTAAATATCCAGGTGTTTTGCCCTTTTGAAGTAAGCAGTAGTCAGAGTTGATAAATGTCTTGGCTGGAATTTAGCAACACAATGAACCTCTGTACAGATATCCCACATGGTATCAATTGAATCTCCATTTAAGACTTAATCGTTGGCCCATACAAGCAGAGGAAAGCTTGGCTAGACAGATGGAAAGAGCTGCTTTAAGAAGGGATCAGAAAAGGCATTGCTACTCGGCTGGCCTAAATCCACTAATCTGATGTTATTATTAGCGATAAGGAGCAGCGACCAGGATAAAATCTCATTCTCTGCAAATGTCATTTAAATAGGACTCTGATATTTTCCAGTCAAGTAGACAGGCTTTAGTCAAATAGTGAGCACTTTATTTGTAAATGCAGGAGGAAAAGAAAAGCTTTAGTTCAGCAAGTTCTTAAGATGTCAGCTTACCAGTATTGATTAATCGTTCAGCAGTGGCAGCTGCTTCTTTATTAAAAGCGTAGCTCTCCATACAAAAGATATCAGATGTAGGAAATGTTTGTTGACAATTTACCTTTTCTCACAATGTGGCAAGAGCTCAGTCTGTTACACATTCCCCTGCTCCCTGGCCCTGCAGCTCAGATAATACCCGTGAAGGAATGTATTAGTCCATCTGCACGGGGTAGATTGCGGCAGCTGGACTCCGCTGCAAACGTCGTTCTGTTTGAAACAGACCTGCAGCTCCACTTCCCAGTGTGGGAATCAATTCATGGAGAGCCAGTGCTACTCAGGAAAAGCCTTTCCTTTGGAGTGTACACAAAAACATGGCACGATGAAGCCAGAGCTAAGGATGAGAAAAAATAAATGCCTGACTTTCACACAATGAGAGGTATAAATTGAGGGCGTCGTTGTCTGTTTGCATTTTGAGTGGTTTAAAACCTTCGATTTCACCAACCGCTGAAACAAATGGCCGGTCTGGTAATTTGTCATACCACAGAGGGACCTGGAGGTGTTTATGGACATAGAGAGCTATTTACAGGAAAATATTCCAAAATACGTGGTTTTTTCTATGTCTTTGAGCAAATTGCTTCTTAGGCTTGGGGCAGGGCTCCTCTTGCTGAATATATATTGTCTGATTCTGTGGACTCTCTCCATGGAAGAATATAGGCAATTAGGTACATTTCAGGCTGAAATGATTCACCTTGGGGTCCCCCCTTTGTTGTTTGGTGCAAGGGAATTCTGTGTGTTTAGTGTGGACTGCTACCACCTCCTTTCTTGAATGTATTTCTAATGAACGAATGAAGTTGAAGGCACTATTAATTGCTGATGGAATAGTGGAAGCAAATATTGCACAGAGTGCTAGAGCACAAGCCAGACTTATCCTACATCCAACCTAATATAGCCTATTGCTATGTATATTATAGCAATATATATTTCCTATATATTGCTTATATGTTCCTTTCTTGCCAAATGCAGAGCTGGAGAGAGTTGCTTTTCCAAGGGATTATAAGGGATCTTAAGTCCCATCAGCACGCCTAATGTCTTTTCTTATAAGTACAGTTAATAGCCAAATATTATTCTGGGAATTTGAATAGTTTCTTTGCTGTACACCACCCTCGGCTGAATCTTGTATCTCCTGGTTCCTCTTTTTGGCTTCCTCTTTCAATCTGAGCTTTCCTGCCATGTTTTTCAGAAGTAAGGCAATTTGACTGATAACCCTGAGAATGAATTTGGCCTCGGCTTTCATGGAGGGAGGGGAATTAAAATGGATTAAAACTGATAAACTGTTGCCTCACCTTCAGCAAATACACAGCTGTAGAAAGAAAGTAAGAAAGATGCTTTTCAGTCCTTGCAATTGTTGAGTAATGAGCACTCCTGGTTTTGGGTTAGGATCCAGGATTTTTTGGATGTCGAAGACCTCTCAGGCTCGTGCATCTTGATAAGAATGTGAGCTGCAGAGCCGAGCATATGAAGTGGAGTTGAAACTGTTGAGCTGTGGTTGAATAAACCAATTAGGGACTTATCCAAATCTTCATTGTCATGTCCAAGTCCTTGGGACTCAATAACTTACTTGATACCCTGCCCTTTTCATTTATATTATTTTCCTTTGTTCAGCAAGCCAGCTTTTAGTAGATATGAGATGTATGAGCTTACACCCTGAAATAACAATTCATAGTTTTTAACAGCATCTGTTCAGATGAAAACCCAAATTAGTTTTTGAGCTCTTTGAGGTGTTTACCTGTGACTAATTGTTCTAAACAGTTCTGCAATAGATAGCAAAATATTTTTTATTAGTCAGTCCCTGAGGCAGTAACTGCAAATTTTCATTCTGCAATAGTATTTATACTTTAAGGTTTCAAAAAATGAAGCATCTGTGTCAAACACTCAAGCAGACCAGGTTTCACTTGTCTTCCCTTGTTATTGAGTCTGTGATACTGTTTGTCTCAAATGCCTGCAGGTATAGTTTGGGCTTTAGGTGTTCTGAATTAGCAATTTATGGAGTCATCCAGCAGTAAATTCACTCATTGACCTTTGTTCATGCTATCCGACTATTTATGGCTAAGAACCCAAGCTGGGAGATCTGGTGGGTAGTGTAGGTAACTGTGGTGTGCCAGGCATTGCTTCTCATTTAGAAATCAAGAGTCATTTGTAAATGGCGTTTGGATAATGGTACCTTCTATGCTTACTAACTCTATTTACTTATTAACCTGTTATATAGAAACTATCTTTTATCCAAGATTTATATTTTAAAAAGAAGAATACTGAAATGTCAAAATACTATTCATGACTGATATTATGCTAAATTGAATAAGCAGCTCATTAGAGTTGACCATTTCTTTGCTTCTTACAGTTACTTATAGTTACTGTAAGAAATAACTTACACTTCTTCAGTAAATTAAGTCACAGTGTGGTAAAACATCTAATTGTCTTAATAGGGAAGCTGGTAGGATCTGAGGACCTTCAGCTGTATTTGAAAAATGTAATGTACAAAATGAACTAATCACTGGATCAGGACAATGGTATTTAGGCCAAAATTCTGTTATCTGGTTATACTTGGTGGTCCTTTGTTAGGGCAGTACATGCCCATAGGTGACTGAGGGGCGTGTTGGTCTGTTGCAGCAAGAGTGAGACAAGAGTCAACTTGATAACCATCCATCTGAATTTAATTCCTAAGAGAAACAGTTTACTTTGTTGAGAGCAGTCATTACTGACAGTTATCTGTTTTTAAATACTGGATAATGTGAGTACTGGGATAATGAAACGGAGCAGGAGGAGGGAAATGCAGCAATAAGTTATTCGCCCACCATTTTTATGTGGCGGTCCCAGATACCACACCTCACCTTTACTAGCTGATGAGACAAGAATTCCTGAAGTTTGGAGGGCCTTCTTTTCCTTTTAATTAAGAAACAATGTTTAAAATCAACAGTGTGAGGGACATGTTTTTTTGGCTTGGGCACAATCTGACAAATACCTTTTGCCAGCGATGTCACTTCCTACTGGGTGTGTCCAAAAGGAAATTACTGAGGGTTTGGGCTGACTTGAGAATTCAGAGGGATCCTTTGCAACCTGTGCTGATGGATTTTAAAGACACAGTTGTGCATTATTTTCTAAAACGCATCTCAAACATAAGGTGGTTTTGGTGTTAGCTCCCAGGGACTACAGGAATGCAAATTGAGAGTGCTGTATTTATAAAATAAACATAGGTGCTGGTCTGAAGCTGTCTGCTAGAGTAAAAATGAATTTCAAATTACATGTGCCTGAGGCTTTACCTTACTTGCCGTGGGCAAGGCAGATCCTCCAGCCATGGCACTGTATGCACAACTGTGCTACTAACAAAACGCTGCTTTGGGAATAACTGAACCTATACATTTTGTAATGCTTTTTCTTCTGCTGAAAAAATATGACCAGATGAATTTTTTTTTCTTTTTTTCTTTTGCCATCTTTCCTGCATTTTCACTCTGTCATGCTCAAGTTAATGCAGAGTTAAACACAAGGCTGAACTTCCACTCTGGCTGAAAGTGGTGCTCTGTTAATGCCATGTATGAATCTGAGGCTATGAGCCAGATTAATGGAAATGAGATGTTCCACTTTTCCAGCAGCCCTAAAAGTGATTCCCTGCTTGGCGGTGTGAGTGCAGAGGAGACTTGCTTTCTGTTCAGTGCAATTATTAAATCCAACCAGGGCAGCAAGCACTTGAAAATATCAGTTTCCAGAATCATCAGAATCAAACTATCAGCCCGGTCTTGCACACCGTGCTTTTTATTTTTCTTGGAGCTCTTTGGTGATGCTCGTATTTTTAAGAGGAGGATGTGAAATGCATGTGCTCTTTACATAGATTTTTAATCAGTAGTTGTATGTGGAAATTTGTAAACAGGGAAAAAAAACCCCAAACCTTTAAGGGTTTTTGTTTTTCCTGACATGCTTTCCAGTGCCTGGTAGGAAGTGTCTCTGCTTGACTGGAAAGGTGCTGCAGCTGCAAACTAGAGCTGTTAGCTTGTGTGGGATTGCACAAGTGAGCCAGGGCAGGTTCAGGTCTCCTTTTTGTTACTTGTGCCTCTGCTTCCTAAGAATATAAAATGTCTTTTGGCAATGGTAATATCAAATGGTGAAACTAACACTGGAGAGTTCAGTATTTACAAAAACTCAGTAAAATAAAGAGCTCCAGAGATTTGATTCCTAAGTCCTGAAAGCAAGTATAAAAACCTCCCACATCCATGAATGTATGTTGAGCAGAAATGAAACATTTAGATTTTGCTTCTCTTTTTCTATTTGTGCCTTTAGGGGGCTGTAGTAGAAATGGAATACATAATGTATTGACAGGAGATATATATTCCACTTGTGAGCACAGCTCTGAATCCTCTTGGCTTCACTGTTTCTGAATCATCATGTCTTTCCTCAGTGGAGAGATAAATATGACATTCACTTCAACCCATTTAGCCCATTATTCATTTATATAAAGCAGGACCAATTAAGACATTCTTTTGTGTATTTGCACATTCTACATATGGATCAAACGGGAGTTAAAAATATCTGTTGCAGCAAATGTGGTGGATGCTCTCGGAATACTGAACACACTACTCCTGCAGCTCCTCTGAGCTGACATTGGGGAGCTGCTCAAACACACAAATAGACACTTGTTTGCTTTGCTGTTTGCTCTCTTTCTGGGTAAGATTCATACCCACTCACTTAGCTAAAAAAGATTCCTTTCCACTTTCACAGCTGCCTGTGAGTGAGTGTAGGCACAGCTCTTCAGCCATGGACAGAGGCAGAGGTGAGCAAAGAGTTTCCAAGGTAGATGTCCCTGTGCCAGGAGGGGTCTGTGTTAGGTAGCGCTGGTGTATCAGAGCAAATTATTTTCCTGGCATAGCTCCTTCCTTTCAGAACATGTGTTTTGACTTTCTGTTCAATCTCCGAGAGTTTGAGAAGAGAATGAAGTTAAAATAAAATCATAAAACACCCCTAAGAAATTCCTGCTGTCGCAGGCTTAAGGAAATAAGCCAAAATATACATTTTCAATTCCAACAGCATTTCTGAATGGTATAAGTCTCTGTTGGCTTAAGTGTTTCTTGGCACAAACTGCTGATTATATATGTCTCAAGGAGACAATCAGCATGTTCATACAAAAGTCTCAATCCCTAAAACACAATAACATGTGGTTGCCACTAAAGATTTGCTGTCGAAATAGATAAGGAAAGTTCTTCTGGATTACAATATGGGGCTTTACATTGGAAAGCTTTGTTTTGCATTAAAAGGTAGTTTGTGGCATTGTGAAGTGATGAAATGGTATGCAGCATAATGCAGTTTGAATGGAGCGGAAATATGGTGAGATATAAACTGGTTTGATGGTATTTTTTTCCTAGCAACTCAGTAATATTTAACTCTTGCTTTGCTGCCTGAAGCAAGTCATTCCAAGCCTTACTGAGGAGGATGTGGTGATGTGCAAAGCTTTTCCACAGGGCCTCATGTACCAGCACTGTGGACCAGCTGCAGATGCTGCCGCTTTTGCAGAAGGGGCTGCCCGGGGGAGTGGAATGGCCCAATCTATATTTTGGTGGATTATATTATACTTAGGTGAATAACTGCTGTCTTGTGGATTAATATGACAGTGCTGGATTCAAGTGCATCAGTTTGTATCCTTTTTGTCTGCTGGGCTGTTTTATGTGGGGTTTTGTTTTTGTTTTTGTTTTTAATTTAAGATCATTTCCAAATTTCTCCATCATGGCTTAGAACTTCAGCATCTTCCTGTGTGCATGGGTTTGTGAATGTCAGTGTGAAGGCATGCTGGAAACTTGTGGTCCTGTGGTTTTGAGGTGTGTGGAGGAGCTGGATGAGGCCATTTACAAACAGCTCTGAGTTATCTGCAGCTCAGGCCAGGAGGGAGTCCTCAAGGCTGCTTGGCTTGAGCTTTCATTTCATCCCTTCTACCAGGGCCTGTGCCAAACCCTCTGTGCTGCAATCTTTAAGAAAGATTTCCAATGCCTGTTTAAAAACACGGCCGTGAATCCCCTGCTTTTTAGTTAAGTTGTTAAAATAGCTATTATTTTGTTATCATTGAAAACGGATGCTGCATAAACTAGTTTGAATTTGACTGGCTTCAGCTTCCAAGCACTGGATCTTGTTACACCCTTTTCTGCTAGATTAAATACCCATCTGCTCTCTGCAATCTCTCTCCTGTGCAAGTCTTCACAGTCTGTGATCAGGTTGCCTCTTAACCTTCTCCTTTATGAACCAAATAGACTGAGCTGTAGTCTCTCCTTGTAAGGCAAGTTTTTTGCAGGCGCTCTAATCGCTCTTGTAGCTCTTGTCTGAATCCTTTCCAAGTGTTAGAGGAGGTGGGGAATAAACCAGCTAAGCAGGGGAGGCCCACTTTTGTGTGATTGAGCAGTTTGGAATAAGGGATTGTTCGGTCCTATTGAGAAGATTGAGAGGTACATCATGACGAAGGAGGAAAACAAAGCAGCGTGTTTCATCTGGCAAATGGAGGGGAATCCGTGGCTCTCTGTCAAGCATCACTTCTCTAAGCAGCCCTGTCTCCTCAGTCATTAGCAGAAATTCAAGCTGAACTGCAGTTTCCTCTCTTTCTTGGTGCCTCGGTCACACATATATTGCCATCATGCTCCAGGTTTGAACGGTGTGGATCAGGTCTCATGTCCTCTGATGTCTGGGGTAAAATTTCCATGCTTTGTATAATGCCAAAATTAACATTAAAATGACGGTGAGAGGTTCCCAGTAAAAGCATCTTGATGATTCCGTGATTTAAATTCTTTTCAGGGTTATTTTAAAATAATATATCCTAATTGTTACTTTAGATATATGTAATAGATGCCCTATCTGCTTTTGTAAAATAAGGAACCTTTATGCACAGTTTAGCTGGTTTATTAGTTGGGCTTTTCTGCACGACTTTAGGGCACAAGTATTGCACCAAATAATAGCATGTTATTTGATATAACTGTGAAACAGTGAGTTGAGGTAATATCCAACTCCCTCTTTCTGGTTCACATTTTCTAAATAGAAAAATAACTCCCTAGAGGCAGATGTGGCCATACCCTCATGCCATACAATTAAATAATTTTTAATAATCCTTTCATCCTATAATGTTTCATCAGTGTAAGCAACAAATGTGAATAATTGAAGGTCTTAGCCAGGTCTTAATGTTGATTGTCTCGCCAGCAGTTTGTTTGTGGAGAACATTTGGGATTCAACGGAAATACGGAGTGATGGTGTTCTGATTTAATGCTGCTCACATTTAAACATGGTACATAGTTAGGATGAAGCTTGAATTATTGAAGAATCAGAACAACTAAACCTTGATAAAAACAGAATACTTTAAAAAGTTTAAGCGAATACTTTGTCCTTCAGATTATATGACCTGAAAATAAAACTATGCAAAAGGATTTAATAAAACATAGGCTGTCCTGCGTGAGAGCTCTCTCAAGGCTTTTCAAGGAGTAAATGGTTACCATTACCAGAGGTAATGTACTTCATTTGCTTTCCTAAGAAGCTACTTTGATATTAAGAGAAACTCTTGAGCTAAGATTGGAATTTAAACTCCTGAAGGGTATTTCATCTTCTGCCCCAACATACCAGCAGCTTGTTCGATTCTGAGGTCAGCTCTGTTAGTGGCATCAAACTGGCTTTAATAATTTCAGTGTTATTTCTCAATTTTTAAATCTTTTTTTTTTCTTTAAGTTTCTGCAGCATCAGTAACAATTTCAGCTGTTATGTGCTCTGGTTACAGAGTATCTCACGATGGCTCTGCTCAGAGCTTCCCATTAATAAAAAAAAACAACTTACATGTATTAATCATGTTTTTCCCTCTTACTAGTTCCGCATTTTAAGTGCAAAATTTTTTAATGGTAAATAGGAAACAGTGCTAGCTGTTTCTCTTCTGTTACACAGCTGTAGTTGGCTCCCTAGAGCACTTCTCTGTGCAGAATTTCCCAAGGGAATAGTAGTACATGGGAGTTTTGAGGGCAAAGAGATTCCCCCCACCTCCCTTCTCAACAGTGGTTCAGTGGAAATATCTGTGTGAAGAAAGTAATACATAACCGGCTGTGTTTGATTAAAGGTCGTGTATTCTTCTGTGTTACAGCACGTTTTTTGATGTGATTTTGATAAGCACTGTCTCTTTGCAAAATAAAGCCATCCTTCAGCTGCAGTAGGGCCTGATTTGGTGTTTGCTGAGGTCAACAGAGAGCTCCCACTTCGTTTTTGAGGGATTTGGTTCTGATGCACAAAGAGGGATAGGTGATCCACAGGACTGTTCAGCTCTGCTTGGGATGGAAGGAATAGAAACTGCACACTGGGATGTGGTGCTTGCCTCTGGGCAGCTGGAGGAGATGATGACCCAACAGAACTGGAAACAAACATATTCTTCCCATTTTTGTGTTTCAGTTCCTGTGTTGTGTGAGAAAGTTGTAGCCCATTATACTCATCGCTTGAACTTTGGGCCACTTTTCCTCTCCTTGCTTTAAAATGCCATACCAGTCCCAGTACAAAAGATCCCTGTTTGCCTCCCGGGTTTCTCAAGCACTTGCATGGATGGTCTTTACATGATAAGTTTCTTCTGAATTTCCCCCTCTGGTGGCCCTTGTGGAGAGAAGTGTGAAGTGTGAGGGCTCTCAGGGAACTGGTGCAGTGTAAACACGTCTACACATAGATACCTGCTCAGAAATCTGGCTCAGTTGAACCAAAAAACCCTGAGCAAGGACATCCTTTTTGGTGTTTGGCACCTTGTGTTGACAAGTGAAGGTATGAACACTGAACATAAACATCACCTCTCCTCCCCTTGCTTTTGGCACTAAGATATGCCAGTCTCAATGTATAAAATTCTTCTGTTTGGCATGGCAGGTGAGTTTCATTGTGGGGCAAGATTATGGCTGCTTTTGTTACAGGCATGCATTGGTCTCATTTATTTATAAATGTAAAACAGAGACTGGAGTTTCATCAGGTGCCAAATCCCCTTGGATTTTTTAAATTGGACTTACTTTATGCAAAGGACTGGCAGGTAGATGCATTATATATTCATATTGCATGCTGGTTTCTTGGGTAAAAATAAAAACTATTCTGCTCTTTATTGTGGTCAAGTAATAGATTAGAAGATTTACTTTTAGTTGGTGAGTGAGGGCTTATACTCTGACTTGCCTGTTGGCTGGTGCTGATCAGTTACTTGGCAGACAGCAGGGAAGCTCCAGTATTTCAAGTTGTACGCTGCTGCACAAATAATAATACCATTTCCAGTTCTCACAAATTATGATTATTACCCAACTGCTGATGACTGCTCTGTTTTCTCAGTCTTCCCTGGAAAGCTCTTTATTGCTGCCATGGGTCTCTGCGTGCTTCCCTGCAATCCTGCTGCTCTCCAGTAGGATTCTGTCAGCCTTTGCTGGATTAGCAGGATAATTTGCTTTCCTGGCATGTTTTGCTTGTCCGTGAGGACAGACTGCTCGGAAGAAGAGAGAATTAACCTGGTGCATCAAGATGCAGAAACCAGTAACCATCATTAGCTGGGGTTCTCCCTGCTCTGAACTCACGGGCTTTAGGAGCAGCAAGATTGATGTGTCTGTTGCTGGTTTAACATGCCAGCCTAGCCTGATTCCAAACTGAGTTGTAGTGTTATTATCCTTCAGTGACAGATATGTGCAGAGATGGTGATCTTTGACCTGCGTAAAATAAGTCAGAGGAACAAAGCAAAACTTCAAAGGCCACGAGTGTGCCCAACACTTTCAAGCTTATGAGAACAAACTGTTAGCATGAGTATTGCAGAGATTTAATAATTTCATCTGTACCTTAGCAGGTTTTTGTAATTAGAAATCAGACAGTCAATTTTGGAGGTAGGATTTCTTTTTCCTCTCTTTTCTTTCTTTTTCTCAGCAGTCAATCCTGCGCTTTGATTTTCTTTTAACATTCTGCATGTGACATACTCTGATTTATCACAAAAAAATGTATGTTGCGTATGCAGCTAGTAAAGAGCACTTATGGTCCTGTTTTTGACAGAACAAGTCATTTGAGCCAGCTGCAGTAAAATTTTCCTGATTTGGACTAATGAGCAGGAGAGTGATTGCAAATTCGAGAATTTTCTGATGTAGGGAGCCAGGAAACAGCTATAAAGCACGAAACAAATGCCCCCTATAATGTACTTTGTTCATTTATTTCGTACCATAAGGATAGTTTTGTTTTAATTATTTATGGTCATAAACTTGTGAGTAAGGCATTCTGCTATATTCTTTAATGATAATGAAACTTGAGTGATGCTGGGCCTCTCCACAGCATCCTGGTATTAAACGTGTCTTGCAGACAGATTAAGGAGTTGTTCATATGCTCTTTTAGGAGTTGTTTTGCTATTCCAGTAGGGGCTGAAACCTTGTTTTCTCTTTGTCTCCCATCCTCCCCCTCCCTTCCACTTAAGGGGCTAATGCTGTTTCATCTATCAGAAACAGCCACTGCTAGAAAGGAGCTCTTAATTTAGGCACAGTGTCCTGCACTTTTTAATGGATGAGAGCTCAACGAAAGCATCTCAATATTTCCAGACATTCTCAGCAAACTTACAGTGAGCATCACAAATCTGCCCACTGGCTGCTTTTATTGTCATGCTAAGGGTAAAAAAAGGAGGAGTTGGAGATACAATTAAAATGGCCTTTGCAAGTCACCTGTAAAATCTTTATGTGCAAATTATGGCAGGTGCAGCTCAGAGGCTTTGCAGTTGTTCATTTCTAGAGGCAGGACTTTTTTTCCTCTCGCTGGTGATCTATTTAAGCAAAAGTTATTGGAGCAAAAGGCGTTTCTTGGGGAATTAATGATTGTGTGGGAGGAGTTGATAACCTAAAGTAGAAGTGAGGGCCATCTATCCCAGCCCATCATTAGTCTCCAGAAAATGCCCTGTACTCAAAACGCTGATTTTTTTTATCTTTTTAATATTTTTGATTGTTCTTTATTTTTATTTTTTTTTTAGTGCAAAAGATAAAGAGCATTACCAATTTGTTGTCTGTGTTTTTAACGATCCTCAGATACTGTGCTGGTACTTATTTAATCTGTTTTAACCTGGTAGATTGATGACATACTAAGCAGTGCTTAAAAACTTGACAAATAATAATAATAATGTATGGACCATTTATCAAGAATTAATGCCTCTCCACTAGCCACTTGGAGTATTTTGCATTTGTTAGTATTTTATTAATTTGATATTTATTAGCCTCCTGAGGGCTAAAATTGAAGTGTTACTTTGCTGTCAGTGATAAGGCGACTGAAAAGTGAAAACCACTATAAACAGAATATTTATGGTACCATTCTGTTTATGCTTAATCCCTTGCAACTTGAAAAGTGGGGGGTTATGTTTTCTGGCAGGCATTGCTGTGATAGTAACTCCTTATCATTGAAAAGGGAAGTTAATTGAGCTGTGGATACCAGGACTGAGACATGGGCAATGGGAAGTGGTTCCAATCCTGTTGCTGCCATTGATGCATCCTATGGCCATGAGCAAGTCCTTTAATTTCTCCCTGCCTTGGTTTCTCAATGCATGTTGCATTTAACTGCTTAACTAGTGTTTGCATATTGTTTTGAACCAGTAGCTGTCAGGAGAGCCTTTGTTGCCAAATTTGTAAATATTAACAATGGAAAAAAACTGGGGGATTTATCTGATAGTTTCCAGGGTTGGTTTCCATCGTTTGCTGTGAGATGCAGTCCCAATTTCTGCCTTTGCCTGATGATTCCTGCCAGCATAGTGAGATGGAGGCCTGTAAAATGTTAAATCTTCTAGATCAGATCTGACTACAAAATCCTATTTAGACTAATACTCTGATGTGATTGTGTTGTAATCCAGTGAATTAACAGGATGATTTTTAAAACGCAAGCTGTGTTTTGTTCAGGGAAATACTTAACCAGAATCTGTGCGGAATTGAGGAATGCAGTTGGTAAGAGTTCCCTCAAGAGGGTTTATCCTTGGTGAGCTCACCTGACAGAAACCCGTGAGATCAGTGAGAATTGACACATCCTGCTCTCCATGAGGGCAACTGAGATATGACCAAGACATGAGACACTGACACAGAGAGAAAAGAATCCAGGGAGCCACATGAGCAGATGCTTTTATATTTATGGAGCATATTCCTCCTGATATTAACTTGGTACAATACCAGTTAAAAGAACATAAAGCTGCAGTTCTGTCTTGTGACTGCTCCTTAATGTGTTTAATATCTGGCCAGCAATGGTAAAGAGACCCACACAGCCGTGGCCGGATGACCTCCTTGAGGCTGAAATCATTAATTCACATGTTTAAATCATCAGAATTAAGTAAGGGTAGATGTGAAACGGGGCTACACACACCCCTTAGAGGGAAGGGTGAATTTTTTACTTTTGGTGTTTAATGCCACGTTAGGCTGGGTTCGTTCTGCTCGTCCCCCTGGCTGTGTCAGGGCTCGTGGTTTGGTGTTGGCATCACGGCTCAGGGTCAGGCTGGATCTGTCAGCACCCTTGGTTTTGTCTCTTGGGATTGTCTGAACCATGGGTGGGTGTTATGTGGCTGTAAAATCCATTCTGTAGGATTGTTTTCTTGAGCAGAAGTTAGGCTGGCTTTAGAGCTGTAATTATTCTTTATTTATGTCTGGTTGCTTGAAACTGGCATTTTAAAGAATGACAGGTTCTGTGGTAATATAGAAATGAGAGGGGTTGAATTACATATACAGTATGTTAAGTTAATGTGGGGAGAATAATCCACATTGTGAAAATGAGAGAATCCTTCCTAGACCGACAGAAATACACACTTCTTTTTTTAGGCTTTCAGTGTAGCAGTGCAAGACTTTCAAGTGGAAAATTGTTAATTTACTATAATGAATTGAAATGTGAAAAAAACAAATATTTAGTTAATTGCCTCATAAATCTGTCTGTTACTATCAGTGAAATTAAATTGACAAACAGTTCCTTAAAATTAATTTCCACATGGCAGTGTGCAGATTTTATTTTATTCCAACCCCATTAGATATTTGTATGAAGGAAAACATAAATTTAAAGGGCGTGTGTGACAAAACACACATTTCCCACCGTGGGTTCTGAGGTTTTAATACATTCGGCGTAATGAGGAGAACTCAGCATTTGTTGTTTTCAAAGGCAATACCAGCTGAAAAGGGAAGCACAGCATAGCCTTATGATTGAATCATGTCATTGTGCTCAACTTGGGGGAGTCTTTTTGCTGCCGGGATCAGAGGGCTGGGCGTAGGATGGCGGAAGGTCACCTGTGGGTCTGGGCTCTTGGCAGGGCTGAGAGGTGGGATCTTTCAGGAGAACTAAAAACCTTTTATTTCTGGTGGGTGCCAGGATGGGAGTTCCTGCTGAGAGCAGGAGTTTGGTGTGGTCCTGGGCCAGTATTGCCCCCACAGCCACAACTTTAGCCAGTCCTGAGCCTGCTGTAGTAGCTCTTGTTGTGGAAGAAGGTGGGAAGCTGAGTGCTCTTGTGCTTTAATCACCTAATGACATTATGCCCTGTGCAGTATCAGTTTGTCAAAGTAAGTGGGGCACTACACAAAATTAAATCATTTGATATACTCCATCCTTCCAGCAGATGTAATAAGAACATCCTTTCTGACCTCTCCCAGTGACATTCAGCAGGAGGAAACTTGTCTCACCGTGTGTGACCCACTGTTCTGGAGAGGCACATAAAGATAATTCCTCCTTGCTGTGAGGTAGTCTTAAATTTCAGCTTGGTGGTTGTCATCTCAGAGGTCAGAGGTGGATGGAGGGTTGCAGGTTACAGCTGGTCTTAGGGTAAAGTTTAATGTCTGGGAGCTGGGACTCCTCAGTTTTCTTTCCTTAGCCATCTCTTCTTGAATGACTGTCATCACCTCGCTTAAACTTTCATTCCTTCAGCTGTTTGGCTTGACAGCCGTTGCTCCATCCCAGAGGTGTGATTGGGCATGGCTTGATCTGATTCCTGAAGTGCTTTAAGATCACCAAAGAAGCCAGCTAGAGGGACAAAATATTAGTGATAACAGTGACCTGTAAGACTTCAGAGGAAGGAGGTTGCAAACACATTTTCATTTAACTTTAATAATACTTTAATAATCAAAAGAAGAAATGTAATGTTTAATATTTAAACGAAATTGCATTCCCTTTCTTCTCGTGTTAAGTGAATATTAAAGCAGGATGGAAGCTAGTTTACATATTTTTACACTAGACTATTTTATTATTAAATACTAAAATGTGCTGGAGTTGGCCAGCCTCCAATGAATATGATTCAACTTACATTGCATTTTAATCTGTGCATGTTACATGGTATAATATTTCTATTAGACAAATGGCTGATGGTAGGGAATTTAAAAAGGATGCACTTTTGTTAAGTATCACATTGTGTTCTTGTTGTGAAAATAAATGGCACTCATTTGCTGATTGGCAGCAGAAGGGACAGAAATAGGATTGTGGAGTGCAAATAACTGTTATTCAGGATGCAGTAACCCATGTGTCTGGTCTTGAAAGTGCAGGGTGTCATTGGTGCTGTGGAATGTGCACCTGAGGTTCTCCGGAGATGAAAGAGCACAGGAGCTTCTGCTCTGTTTGCCTGTAATAAGTGTCAGAGCCCCTCAAAAATACCTGAGTTCTCCTCTCCCGTGTTCATATAAGAGAATCTTCTTCAACCAGTGATGTTTTCAGACGTGATGTGAGCAGTAAACCTCCTTTGAGTTAAGACAGATTTTCAGATGAGTTGTGCCACTCCTTGCCACGGCCTACTCTTGTTTGAGGGCATTTTTTGGAGAAGAGTCTTGTATAGGTCCTAAATATAAATGCACCTGCTCCTTTGTACTTAACTCATGTGCCCAGGTTGTCTCAGGGCAGTGGCAGCATTTTGGAGGCTGCTTTGCCCTGTTCCCAGGGGCTTTGCTGGGCCTGGTGCCCGTTGGCAGAGGCAGCAGGGGTTAACCAGAGCTGTGGGCTCACCTCCTTCTGGGAGCCTGGCCTTAAGTGGCCTTGTTCTCTTCATGGTGATGTTTCAGTCATTCATGAAGTCTGTTGAAGATGTGAGGTTTCAAACACACTCAGAACGTAATTGCGGAGACAGATTCAGTTTCTGTTTGGCTCTGGGGAGCTGCAGTGCTGGGATAATCATTTGCATCACACCCACCTTAAAAATTCAAGTAATTTCAGACATGAGTTTGTAGTTTTAGCCAGTCTAAATAACATTTTTTGCTATGATTTTACTCCGTCTGAAGAAGTATTTTACAATATTAAGTGCTCATTTTTAGCTTTCAGCTCCCAGAGCATATTTCAAACCTCTGTAACACCTACATGCCATATCCCTAATTGCACAGCATTCCCTTGTCGAGTTAAATTTAAGGGTGTTGCTTTTTTTCGGGGAGCACGTTACATTTGGTTTACTTTTTCTCTGTGACAGGGTCAGTGATCTGCTGCCTGGTGTGTGTGTGTGTGTGTCCGTGTCAGTGCTTATTGTGGTGTAGAGGCAAATTTGATTGTTCCCCAGTCTGGTGGTTGAGGTTTCACGTGTACAATCTATGACACCACTAGAACAAAATAAATATGTGTATGTGAGTGGTCTTTAGCTCAAGGTGATAATGGCCTGTGGGGTAGATTAGGAAACTTATTTGGCTTCATAGAAATCTCACTTGATTTCTGTTGTTTTGGGTTTTTTTAAGACATTCGTACATTTTGTTTATTTGCCTTTGTCAACCAGGAAATCTCTGCAGTCAGGATCAGTTTTAAGTAATGACCATAGAAGTTCTGTGGCTCTGGTATGTGCTGATTTGTACTTGGGAGTTTTAAACTCTTGACACTGGTTAAAAAGTCTCTGTTTAGCTTGAGGAATATAACAGAAAATCTAGTTTATACCAAAGAGTTGCTGAGGCTTAGAGCTGGCTGTGTTTTGAGACCTGGCTTTTTTGTCATTATTAAATGGCTTGGTCCCATCCAGCCCCCTTTGAATTCACTGGGAAAATTGCCAGTGGCATCAGCTGAAGTTGAACTATGCCCTTCGAGAGGATGTAAACCTCAGCAATGCTGATGAACTTTGTGCTGGTTTGGTTAAATTATTTTGTCATACTTTACGCTGTGTTTATGAATGAGGAATAAACATGTTATGTTTGATGAAGGCATGAACAGTATTTGTTATAGATTATCTTCCTCACTAGAAGCCAAAGATGATGATAATCCATTGACCTGCTGACTCTGAATATAGTTAGGAAAAATAAGCACCAAATATTATTATTTCCTTCTAGGCTGTGTGTGACAGGCACCTTGTTTCTGTGAGGCTTTTTAGGGTCTGGTGGAAGAAGGCTGAAAATTCAGAGTTTGAAATGTTCTAGCTCCTTTCCATCCTGATGAGCACTAGGTCTTATGAAGCTACAAGATCATTGAATCTCCTGCAACTTGGTAGTGCCCAAGATGAGCAATACGTTTCATAACAGCATCAAAAAGGGGATGCAGGTGGACTTGAATTTGAGAGGACCTTCCATTTATTTGACCATCTCTGTCCTCTCCTCTGGTTCTACCAAAACACATGGAGGCAATTTTATGGGATTTCAATGGAGGGAAGAATCATTTATGTAAACGATAATTTCTTTAGCCAGACAATGTCCTGAACAACAAGCAATTAACTTATATTTGGCTTACAATATCATTTTTTGTGCACTGGAGTCTGAATCAGCCTGAATGTGTGCACTGCTCACCGAGACCTGTGTGAACTTCTCCCTCAGTCTGAAAGTGATGAATGAAATAGTCATCCTACTGAATCCTTCTTTTTCCTGTGGTGGTGTTCTTCAGCACATGTTAAGTTTGAGAACATGTGGTTACAGAGCTGCCCAGCATGTGAAAGTGCTCAAGGGAGCAGAGGTGCCTGTTAGTAAATGAACACATTTATTAGAGCTGTAGGAGCACACAGAAGCAATAAAATGCCCAAGCAGCTGATTCTGCTGATTCACCTGTACCCAAAAGTTGTGTTCATCAGTTATTGTTTCTGACTCTTTTAAAAAACAGGATTTATTTCTGTCTATTCTGTCATCTCTTGCAGATCATTAAGTTTCAAGCAAATACAAACATGTGGACTCCATTTTTAAGAAAACATCCTACAGGTCCTCAGGAAGTTTTGAGTGGCAGCATTAAAAAAAAAATCAAAATCATAATCATGAGAAAAGATACAGACAAAACTTGAGTTCCAAAATGGTTTTTTTGGCTCAGGTGTAAGAATTCAATCTGTCCACATTAGGTGATAAGTTAAAGATTTTGAGTTTCTATGCTTTAAAATGCATTTTAATCTTTGAAAATGGTACATGTACAAAAATAAATGGTGTTCAGGTGAAGGAAAACCAGACTGTAACAGGCACTGTCAGAAGGTTTTTATTGATTCAAATTAGTGTTATGTCTTGGGAGTAATACATGTAAAATACACTCTTTGTAGCAGTACTGTGCCACGTTTGCTATTAATGTGTATGAAGAATAATGCAGAGCATGCAACTAAACACAACTTATATTCACCCTTAGTGCATTAATACACAGAGTGCTGGTGCTGATGGACAGGTGAGATGTGATGGCAGCAAGGAGGCTGTTAAAAGGTGTCTCTGAAACACAGTACATGTTTGTGCAAAGGCTTCAGGCCTTCATTGCCTTCAGTGAATTTTATAGAAACATCAGATCCCGGGACAGATCGAAATTTTAAAAAAAGCAAACAAAAACAGATAAAAACAAGCAAACCAAAACCCCAACAAGCAAAAACCCCAACAAAAACAAACAAATAAAAAAATAAACAAACCAAAAGCCAACAACAACAACAACGAAACCCCAAACCAAAACACCATTTAGAAATATGTTATATTCTGTTAAACCCAGGCAATGAAATGGAGAGTTAAGGTTGAACCTCCTTTCCTATTCAACCCCCTCGTAGTAATCAGTCCCCTTAGGGTCACAACACATTATCCATCCAATAAAGCTCCCTAATCCAGCTCTAGTGTCCTGAATGTAATTCGTTTGATGCCAAAAATGCTCTTTAATTTCACATTTCTGTAAGTTTGTTAGAGTTTATCGGTGGTTTATTGCAAGTCATGACTAGAATACTGGACTCCAATTGTTTCTGGGAAGTTGGTATCAATCCCTTAATGTGCATTCATTTATTTAAAGATAAAAAAATTACTGCAAAAATAACCCCATAATGTTATCTTAGCCAGCTCTTTTCTTTATGAATCAGATGTTTACTCTTAGAAATACCACATGTTGGAAAGCTGTTTTATGTGACTGATGTTCTAATGACTGTTTGTCTTTTATGTCCTTCTGAAGATGTGGTTATAACCATTTTTCTCTTTAGGCTCCTTTCCCCCTCCTCTTTTCTTTCAGTTTTGCTTTTGTTTCTCTTACTGCAAATTTGAACTGACAAGAAGGCTGTAATAGGACTCCAAAACATACCTTGAACACACATTGTTAAGCAAATTACAATTGCTGATGTCATTTACACGTGTTGCCTTTCAAAGGATGAACATGTTCATTTAATTTGCTTTTTAAATATCCATAACAGTGTCCCCAAGCATTTTAATAAAACAGAAACAGTTAATTGTTGCCGAATAAGGGTACCCAAATATAGTGATCTTCAGCTTGCATTTAAATGTCTCTGACAGCACTTCTCCCTTGAAGAGAAAATTGTGTAAATTGCCAGTTATTATATTTTTTAATAAATAAGTCTTGACTCTGTTTCTCTTTTCTTTCCCCACCCCTCTGCAATGCTGTTCAACAGCCATACTTTCAGTGGGACCATTTCTATTACAGAGTGATTGAGCTCTGATTTACACATCAATTACCCAACTTCATGGAGATTTTCATGCTCCCCTAGCTGACATCAATGAAGCATAACTGCGTAAGCGCTTTATTTCATCCCCCTTTTTGATAACTCAGACTGATAACTAATCATATTGAAAGACAATGTGCTATGATACAGGAAACAATAAATGCTCCCCTTTGAAACCTCATCTGTTCTTTATATGCTTACTATTCAGGAAGCTTATCTCTGCCATCCATTCCCCCAGAATCGTGCTTTCCAAATTCACGCTCAGGGAAGGTTTGGAGCTGCGTAGTACTAAAAACAGGGCAAAACTGAGGTAAAAAAAAAATTTTCTAGGTGCTTGACATGTGTGGGAATAACTAAAAAGAGTGAGGAACATGACAAATACTAGACAACCCCTTAGCTTACATTTCCATAATTCACCCAGGGGTCTCTTGGGCATTATTTTCTTTTCTTTAATTTTCTGTATTCTCTGTTAAATCTGCTACAGGAATGGCATTGCTTTTAATGCAAATTGTAAGATTTAGTTCGTGTGGATAGATAACCAGTGACCATCTCAAGTGCTTCTCTACAAGAACTGTTGAACATCAAAGACAGAATATTCTATATTTTAAAATAAATCATTTATCTTGAAGTGCAGTGATAGATATGTTCTGTGCTAGATACTCTCAGTAACTATTCAGGCTATGAAAAGGAAGACAACATTAAAGTAAACATTAAATATGAAAGATACTAAGAACTTGTAAAGCTATTCTTGCTATGGCTTGATTTGTCTCTGTCAAGTAGGAAAGTTACCAGGACAAAGATGTAAGCTCAGTGGTAATAAACAGAGGAAGATTTTTGCTATTTTAAGTGTGGTAGTGCTTATATTGTTTATCATTAGTGAAACAAAGACTTCAGATCAGCAGGGAAGATATGTT
Source organism: Chamaea fasciata (assembly GCF_029207755.1). NCBI lineage: Eukaryota > Metazoa > Chordata > Aves > Passeriformes > Sylviidae > Chamaea > Chamaea fasciata. The sequence continues at coordinate 6,363,817 of NW_027094107.1, forward strand.
AAGTTGGCCATATTTCTGCCTAAATATCAGATTTTGAAATTCCTCTCATTTACTTAATACATTTTATGACCCGTGATGAAATTTAAGACCCGAGGCTGCTTTTTCTCTTCTCCTTTCTTTTTTTCATTTGGAATAAATGCATTAAATTACCAGTGTTTATCCTGGGAGAATCTGCATAGAGGGAGGAAGGCAGTTTTTCTTCCTTTGTACAGAGCTGTGGTACTCTGCTTTTACGTGAAATCAGTGGAGTTACGGTGAGATAAAACTGGAATTATGTAGAGGTGAATTCCCACTGTAATGCATTCATTGGAAGTAGTCTTTCACCTGGTCTGATTGCCAGGTGAAATGCTTTTTGCCTTACATTCTAAAATCACATTGAAGAAGAATTGCACAGGCGTGGAAAAGCAAGGATGTGTTTGAAGCGCGGGGGATACCCTCAGTGACCTGAGTTGGATTTCTCCTGCAAATTAAACGTACTCGTGAGTGGGTTTTGACTTGGGATGTTTAATACCTTGGGCAGGAGTGTGAGTTAGCTTTTGAGGAAGCCCAGTTTCTGAGTTTACTTCTCCCACTTCCTGAGTACTTGTGGGCAGAGTGAAAACTATGAAGCAACAACCTTGGGAAAGGACTTGGAGTTCTCAAATTCGTATCGTTTTATATCCACTGTGTCTTAGTTTAGAAGCTTGTGTTTATTTCTTGCTTCCACAAATTACAAACATTTCAGTTTGAGAACGTCTTTCATCATTTAGGCATAGCTGATATTTTAAGGGGGGGGTGGAACTAGTACAGGGAAATGTTTGATTTGATGTAGTGTGCGTTTCTGTGAATTGAGACATGTTATTGAGAACAGCAACTACTTCTTCCTTAAATTGTGGATAAATGCTGGCTTTTTTGAATGTCACTCATTTATTCTCGTGGATGTAATCTGTCACTGCTATAAAGCCTCTCTGCTCCTGCTTTTTTTATTGATTCTTTCCCTATTGGGCTCTTGTTGTTTTGACTGAATCAACAGAGCCGTGTTCTGTTCTCATTCATGGTTCGTCTGCAACATGAGGTGTTTGATCATTTTTCTCTCTTCTACTTTTTTCTCAGTATCACAGAGACTACTCCTTCAAACTTGTCTGGTCTGACTTCTTTCTTCTGCTCCTCCTCCAGTCTTTCAGGCTCTTTCCTAGTCTTCTGTGCTTTGGGAGACTTCTGTGGCTTTAGTTAGCACAACTTTGAAAATAAACCCCAAACGCTAGGGCTCAGCCTTTAGCTGTTGGTCTCATTTCATCAGCTTTCCTTTAACTCTTCCCTATAACCTCTTACTTTGTTGCAGTCTGTCCTGAAAGGTTTTTTCTTTTTCCTGCAGATCTTTTGCGCCCCATCCTCTCGCTTTCACCACAGATGACTGCACTGTACTTTCCAGTGCCCCAAATTTTATTCTCCTCCTGGTTCTCCTTTTTGTAGCCAGCGCTCGCCTGACTTTCATCTCTTATCGCCAGATCCACATTTTTAGCTTCCAGTCCAAAACCATGTGTGCATGTCTGTTATCTTTTTGTCTTAATATAACCTCCTTCTGCCTCAGCCACCTCCTCCTCTTCTGTGTTCTCCAGGGACTGGGCTGGATTGTCCCCATTGAGGGCTGCAGTGGGGGTGAAGGCGCAGCTCTGCTGTCCTTGCTGACACCCTGCAGGCTCACACAGGCCAAGCACCTGGCAGCAGGGGTCACGGGGCACCATGTCACAGGGCATCAGAATCAGAATCATTAGGCTGGCAGAGAACTCCAGGGTCATCAAGTCCAACCCAACCCTAACCTCAACTAAACCCTGGCACCCATTGCCACATCCAGTCTTTTCTTAAACACGTCCAGAGATGGTGACTCCACCCCCTCCCCAGGTAGACCTTTCCAATACTTTATTACCCTTTCTGTAAAAAACTTTTCCCTGGTATCTGGCCTGTATTTCCCTTGGCACAGCTGAAGACTGCTCACCTCTGTCCTTTAGGGTGCCCATAGCCGAGGAGAATGGGAAATGGGGATGTGTGCTGCTCTGCTTGCAAAGCGTTAAATATTTCCCTATGCTGTTATTCAAAATGCATTTGCAGCCTTACCCCAGTGTTAACATAACAAAGCAACATTGCAGTTGTAGTTGCTGTTCTGTCTGCCATATCCAGCACACTGCAATTTGTAGGTTGGTGGTCTCGTGTGCTCTTGTCTTACTGCTCACCATTCCTGATCTTCTCAGATTTCTGTACAGGCTTCCCCATTCAAATTCGATTATTAATCTAATAAGTGGCGACAAAACAATAGAGCTCTCATATTTAAACTGCACTGTCATGTAGTAGTTACTGTATCTAGGGAACTGCCCTCTCAGATACAGTGCATATTGTGGCCTACAGCTGTTTTCTTCTATATCTCTTTCGTAAAATGTTTACGAAAGTCTGTATTGTGATATCCTGCTCTCCTGGCTTTAGAGGAGTCATGAAGAATTTCTCACACCAGTGAGACAGACTGAACTCTGATGTTCCCCACAGTATCTGACTATAGTTTTCACTGACACCTTCACCACTAATCACATATCTGTATTTCACAGAACATTAGTTAAGCTAAAAATTAAACATAAGTCCCAGAGATTGCATTGTGGCCGCAATAAGAATTTCTGGAGGGCATCCCATTAGGTTCTCAGTGCACTGCAGCCTTAAGATCTAATCAGCATCCCCCTTTGAATTCCACGGAACCCAAATAAGTTGTTATCCTAATCTGTGTATGATCTTACAATATTTGACTTCCCGTGGCCACAATCAGCGCCGTGTCAAGCATTCTCAGAGCAAAAGTACATTTGCAGAGAAATAAACCAAGTAATGGACCTGGCAGGATGAACAACCACTTCCTTTTGCATAGGTACTTTGTACGCTTGAGGCTGCTGCGTGGCTCTGCCGGTAGGAAGTTCAAAATGCAGCTTTAATTTTATTCCTTTTTGGTTTTGCTCTCACGAGAAAATATATGATAGTGGGATTTGGACTGAAGCAGAGGGAACAATTTACTCAGGGTTTTGCTTGTGTTGTACCGTGGATTCTCAGAGTTTTGTAGTTGGTAAACGTTGGGATCTAGGGCTGGGTGTGTGCCTTGGTACTCACCTCTTGGGTGCCTGAAATTTAAATCTTTCATAAACACAACAAAAGAGAAACACTTCCCTGTGTTGTGTTGGAAAAATAGTGTGTTTTCAAACTTTCACTGCTAACATTCTAAACACTGTGTTAGCTTAAGTTAATGTCTTTTAAAGTGATTATGCCACTTTGAATTATGCCAGTGCTGTTTTCATAGTTTCTGAATTTGTGGTTTTGTAATGTGTCATAAAGCATATCTTAGCAGTCTTAGGGTCTTTGCTGCTTTTTCTCAGATAGGATATGGCATAATGCCTCACTTGGTTTCCTAAATACTTTGCATGCTTGTGACCTGAGCTGGCTTTTAGATAACAAAATGCTGTAACCTGACATGAAGGGTGAGATGTGTTGTGTGCTGCACCCTCTGATCTCCGTGTTCAGTGGCCACGCTTTGATTTGAATGTGCCCAGTGTTTCACCCCGAAACCCCGGGCTGAGGAAACCATTGGGAAGCTGTAAAATGCAGCTCTAACTTTCATGAATAATTCTTTCTGAAGTGAGTGCTGGCAGTCCTGGGATGGGAGTGCTTCCATAGCAAACATTGCTTATGCAGGATAGAAAATCTTGCTGCAGACCACATCAGGGAGACTGTAGCTTCACCATGACCTGATCTTGCTGAAGAGTCTCACAGTCTGTGGGTCAAACTGCCAGAGAAATCTCTGGAAAGATCCCCTGTGAGAGGGATAAATGCAGTGTGTTCCTACTGCTCCTGGGCTGGATTATTTCTGGGTTAACCCCACCCCAACTCCAGCAAAGCTGTGGGGAGAGATGGAATCAGCCCTGGCCTCATCTTTGGGTGCCAGTTGAGGAAACAGCTTGCATTCACTCCCACATTTGTGGATTTTAATCTTGATTTAGGATATGAAAGGAAGGGATATTCCCCCCTTCACCTTTTAGTGAACAGGTTGCTTGTGATTTACAGTGTTGCCTTAGCAGTGTGGTCGTGTAGAATAGTAAAGTGACTGTCCTTCCAACAATTTCCCTTCTGTCTCCCTCAGGAAACCAGCAAGCAGTGCTATACCTTCTGCAAAAATACACCATGGATTGTAACAGTGCTCTGGAGCTTGCTCTTGGTGTTAGTGATGTCAGTACGTCAGGAGGTGTTATAAACAATTAAATTAAATACAACAAAACATGGCATATTTTCAGCCTTCTAATTTGTAGAGGGAAAATGTGGATGGGAATCATTCAGCTCAGCCTATGTAGGTGGCTTTGCATTCAGTTTACAAGCCATAATCAAGCCTTATTCAACCCAAGTCTGAGTGGTCTTGAATTGCTTAAACCAATTATTAATTCATATTTTTTTATTTAGAAATCTCATTGTGGCATGTCTTTTTTTTTTTTCTTTCTTTCTTTCTTTTCCTTTCCTGTACAAAAACAAGTGTGTAAGTGTAAGGCTGCGTGGAGTCATCAGGCAACAGACATATGCTTTCCTGTGCTCTCCACAGGGCTTGCAGGTTCAAACACAACCTGCCTGAATCATAAGAACTTTAATTGAGTAGATAAAGAGGTCCTCATAATTATAAACTGCAGTAGGTATAACAAGAGGCTAAATACATAGCTGTGGTTTTAATTAGCTGGTGCTTCAAATTAGTAATTGTGGTTTCACTCAGAAATCAGTGACTTTATACACTGTTAAAGCCTCATCACTGTGCAGTTCATTCCTCATTATATCTCTCGGTGTGAAGCTTTCAATACAACATCACGCTGAGCTAAAAAGGCAAAAGTTGTAGATATTTGGTTATCTTCCAAGTGCAGTGGAGCTCTGTGGAGATTTAATTCATTCTCGGCGGAGGCAGGAGAATTTAAGTGTTCTTTGTTACAGCTGGAATGTGTGTGTTTGTATGTGAGCATCTGCACATGCAGGCTGTGTGTGCATGCACGGGATCTATCGGGGAGCTCGTGCTTGCTGCAGATAACATCAGGGCAGGCACCGAATCTGCTATTCAAATTGTCATCTGGAATTCGGGAGCTAATTAACTGACACAAAGCAGAGCCAAAAGCCTCCTAACAAATCAAACGCGGGCTGAAAGCGCAGAAGTGTCCCTTAATGCTTGTCACATGAGAGGTTGTCAGTGCACGTTGAAGTCTGCATCTTCTCCTTTCCTCTTCCCTTTGCTGTTTTTCCCCCTCTCCTTCAGGGTTTTAATTATATCTCTTCCCTCGGAGGAGCAGGAGGTAGTTTGCAGAGCCAAGAGACCAAAGTACTCCAGGGTTATTCAGGGGAGAAGTGAATGTGGTCTCTCAGCCTGTCATCGAGGTGGCAGGTGCACAAAGCAAGCTGACACGCAGATAAGTGCCACTCACCGTTGCTGCACCGAGGTGCTAGATCCTTTCCTGTGTTTGTCTGGAGAATTATCTGATACTGGAATCAACTGTCCTAAAATCCCTTCCAGCAGCCTGCTGCTACAAAACACTTCTTAACCCCTCCTTGACATCTACAATGAAGCCATACATAAATTTTAACAAGAAGTGGGACAGAATTAGGCGGTCTAAATCACGGGAGGCTGAACTGGAGCCTTGGGATGGATGTTTGGTGTCATGGATTTGTGGATGTTGCTGTGCTTCCTTGCCTTCACATTTGCTTTCCCTGCACAGACCCGTGCTTTGTGGGCACGTGTGTGCAGGTGCACGTGTGTCTAAGTTCGTACAAGGATGTCAAAATGTATTTTATTCTTCTGCATAATGCTCTGTTAATTGGCAAATAATATTTTCATTGTTTCACTGAAGCACTTTCCATTTTAAAATTGCTCTGACCGCCCTACTGCCCAATTTTGCGTAGTTGTGCGATTCCAGATTTATATTTGGGAAAACTATTCAGTGGCTGTTGCTTTCAGAGTTGTCCTCAGGAGCTGCGTTGTTTCTGATGTTTTGTTGCTATTACTGATAATAATAAAAAACATGTAACAAAATTATGGGGGAAATAATGTGTTGTCATTTTTGTCTTTCTGCAGTCACTATGAGCAAGACCGGAGTGCACTTAAGCGGAAGGAATGGGAGAGAAGAAACCAAGAAGTCCAGCAAGATGAAGATCTCTTTGCTTCAGGTTTTAACCTCTTTGGGGAACCCTACAAGGTAAATTACATTGTAATGTTTTGCATTTTCAGAATGTCTTGCACAAATACAAATTGAGCCCATCATCACCTTTAAGAAATGGAAGTATTGCATCTGCCTTGGTACTTACACTCTTGAATACACTGATTATCCAAATCAGCACATGGCAGCAGGGCAAGCTGAATGTGATGCCCAGGTTGCATTGGCAGAATCAGGAGTTTTGGTTTCAGTCCAGTTCAAGATTTCATCCTCTTACCGCACAGCAAAGCCCTGCAGCAGAAGTATGTGCAGCTGGTATTTCTACAGGTGGGTTTGTACCTACAAAGCTAATGCTTTCATTTTTAGGAAAAAAATCCATCTGAGCTGTTAAAACCAATGTCTTCTCTATAAATAATCACAGAATCACCAGGCTGAAAGAGACCTTCAAGATCATCCAGTCCAACCCAGCCCCAACACCTCAACTAAACCATGGCACCAAGTGCCACATCCAGTTTTTCTTTAAGCACATCCAGGGATGGTGACTCCACCACCTCCCTGGATCATTCCAGTACTTTATCACTCTTTTAATGAGTCCATAATCTTTCTTGTGCAATCATAACCATCCAAAGAAGTCTTTTGGGAGGCTGAATCTTTGGGGAGAATAACAAGGGTATGAAAGGGACTTTTGTCACACGTCTTATTCTCTCTAAGGAGCTTTGCTGCCTGAGATTTTCATCACCAAGGGATGTCCCCCTTTATGATTTCTGCTGCTTTGATTTTCAGTGAGACATTCCCTAAAGAATTCATCAGAATGTAAATTTCCGTATCTCTTTCTCCTCCCAATCAGTGCCATCCATTGAAAGGCCACCACTTCATCTTTCCATTTTACATTGTTAGCAGCTGTAAGGGAGGATGAGGGCTCTTTGAAAATCACCCAAAAAGGAGGAGAAAAGGCTGCCATTATTATCAGATGGTGTCTAATAATTATAGACTAGGGAAGTGTGATGGATGCACTCGACTCCTGGCTGTGCTTTGGTTCAGGCTGGCTGAGGAGCAACAGGCCTTTCTTCCTTGGCATGAACCTGCCAGCTGGAAACCCCCGGCTCGTGTTCAGGGGAGTGAAGGTGTCTTGACAAATATTTCAGAAGGTGGAAGATAACCAAAGTACAGAACAAGATATCGGAGCTGAAGTGAAGATGTCTGCCTTGTCTGTTCTATTGATTAGCAGCCAGCTACTTTACCCTGTAAATATTGCCACCAGGATGAGCCTGGTTTGATCTCTGCACTGCACCCCAGGTGACCCTCTGCTTGAGCAGGGATGACTCTCAGGGGTGAAGATTCCTTCCTTGCCCAAGGCTGAGAGACCCCTTACCCGTGACAGATTTGCTGAATTAATCCTATGGAACGTTACTAGTCCATGTAGCTACTCAATATTATTGTAAATATTGCATGGATAATTCCATTAGACTAATGTAAGCAGTCATCTGGATTTCAGGAGGCAGACCAGGATGCAAAACACTGCAAAATTTTTTGGCAAGAACTAAAATCATACACCACCAATATCTATTGTGTGTATTATAAGAATGACGGTGTCTGATTTTAGGTCTATTTAGTGTGTGTGTATTTGCACCAAGTGTACACAGAGCATGTGGTTTCTTTTCACAAACTGAATGACTAAAAAGCCAAAAATTATCCTGATGGTCTTTCTGGGCAAGTTTTTTTTTTTTTTTTTTTAGTTGCTTTTCGCCTACTTGGCAGAGAAGTTTGTAAACTTTGTGTGATAAGGCAAAATATAATACAGTACTACCCTAAAAAAGCATTATAATTTTAGATTGGGAAAGATAAAAATTGAGAGGAAATTGCATGCAAAAGGAGTCTAGTTAGTTAAATCAGTCTGAAATTTGAAGAAAAAGGTAGAAGAAAACTGAATAGGAAAGCTAGGTGTTGCCTTCACGTTACACAAGGAGGAAAAAGGGATAAAGTGATAGACCACTGTTTCCTTTTTAAGTTCTGCAGTTCTAAGACCCAGCCACAGCAGGGTTTCCTAGGCACTAATAAAAGCTGAATCTACCTCTTAGTGAATATGTAATGATTTTTATTCTTAAGTAAGTGCAAAATTAAATTCGGGGGGTTGTTTGCATTTATTCTAAAACAAAATGAAGAGACCCTGATGCGAGAACAAATATCCTGCACCTGCAGTTTGAATTCCTTCTCTATTTGGAGATGACCAGATGTTTGTGTGTTCGTGAGACTCAAGGCACACAAGAGGCTGCACTTGTCTCTTCTGGCCACACTCAGTGGGAGCAGAGGGAGATCAAACAGTGCCCAGAAAAGTTTTTTTGTGGCCTGTGATAGGCACGAGGGTTCACATCCCCACTGGGCTGGCTCTGCTGATGAGCATCAGCTCAGGGTACAGCTGGTACATTTCTGAGAGATCCGGGGGTGGGAGCTGACATGGACACTACAGTGACAAAGAGGAGGTTGAATTATGTCTTGAACGCAGGTTTCTGGACATAGGAAACATCTCTTTTTCTTTCTTTTATTCCCAGACCTAGTGTCCTTCCTTGTTTATCATTCCTTCCTCATTTGCTTCAGCAGTATCCAGAGGAGGCACTGTCAGGGGTAGGGAATACCACCACGGCTGCTTCTGAAGCTTTAAAGGGTGAACAACCGGCAGCTGTTTTAAGACTGCACTGAGAAATTGAGGATATTAAAAGCTGCACAGGGAAAGGAGCTCAGATTTTCTCTGGGAGCCTTCTGCCATGGTGTATCATGAGATGTGTGGAGTATCTGCCTTCATCTGTCATCTCTCTGCTCTGGCTGTTACAGCCTTTTCCTTTCCCTCTGTCAAATAGAACGTGGGTGTTCATTAGTTTTGGACAAATGCGTGTTTCCACACTGATTCTTTGTAGTTTACGTATGTGTGCACTTACATGAAGGGAGAGATTTATTTCTGTGGGTGTATAAAATACATTTTCCCATGCTTGTTAAAAGATAAATGTCTCCCTTTTGAAGCTCCGCTGTCTCACGGGGGAAAACAACACCTTTGGCAATGTGATGACACCCAACATTATTTTGGGAAGGTCAGGCAGGAAGGGTTGTGTTGCTCTTCAATGCAAGTGGGTTGCAGGTCCTGCCTTCAAACCCTGGTGCAACCTGCTCGTGCTTGATTTTGCAGAAGGGATCAGAGAAGGACCTGCGGTGGAACAGCAACAAACATTTGAAAAAGCGATGTCAGGAGTTTTCCTGAGAGAAGCTGTAACTTCACTACTGAATTGTTGATACCTTTTAAATGTTTTGAATCATTCAGGGATGAGTACTTTAAAAGGAAACAGTAGGAGTATTTTTGTTACTTTTCAAAGGAATTGCCTCAGAAGAGTTCAACTTGAGAAAGAGAGTCCAATGGGCAGCATTTCCATGAAATCATTTATCTTTTTCAGGTAAAGCCCCCCCCCCACGCTTTTCAAGCTTAGCATAAAAAAGATCTCAGCTTCCAATCCGTGGAGGTTAGTTTAACCATGAGGCATAAGGAAGTGAATGAATTGTGAAACCTCAAGTTTCACACAAATTTTCACAAAACACTTGTAAATGGGGACTGTAAGTTTGAGTGCATTAGTTCTTTTCTTTGTAAAACTATAATGCAGTAGCTAGCTAGCAAATTAGTCTTCCAGTAGGATTCTATTACAGGTAGCTTTTGAAAGAAATAGAAGCAGATGAAGGAAGATGTGCATTTCCTAAATTAACAGAAGCCTAGAATGAGGGGGAATGCTACTAGCCATGAGTCATAAACCAGGCATATAATTTATGCCTTGGAAAACTCAAAATGCAGCATTGCCTTGATGGCAACAAAATTGTGATGCAGCATGCTGTTCAAAAAGTAAGATGTGCAGAGGTTTTCTTTAAGAAATCAGCCAATTATCCAGCACATGGAGGTAGAAATTGTCCCCAGTCTGGAAGTAACAAAGAGCAAGCAGAAATTATGACTGGGTTTTGTGTTTCTCTTGCTGGTATCTGGGCTTGTCAGGAGTCTTGTGCTTCTTGTGAGAGCCCTGGATTTGTTGTGGAGATAAAGTAAAAACATTAATGTTATGCCTTATGTGTTAACTGCAGATAGAGCAGTGTACTACATTCCTGAGCTCATTCAGCTTGTGATGTGATGCCTAAGTCTGATCTTAGTTGTGTGTGCTCTAATTTTATTTAAGTGTAAGCCAAATTACCATTAATAGTGGGTTTTTTGCTTTACAGTCTTGTCCAAAGGCCACTGAATAGAGTAATTATCCTTCCATTGACTTCAGTAACCATTGGATATGAGCTTTAGTGTACTTAAAATACACTAAGGATGTTGAAAGTAATTTAATCTCCATGGTTTTCAGTAAATATATTTTTATTAATGTTCCCTGTAAAAGGCTATGAATAACAATAATAATACCTAACATTTATACAATGTCTTTTATCCCCAGGATGTGAACATTAGACATAAAATAGACTTAATATCAAGCAAAGTTATATTTATCATCATGTGACACGTAAAAGAAAATACATGGAGAGAATTAGGTACCTCCAGCATAAAATTATTCAAAAGATCTACTTTCAAGTTAAAACATTTTCTCTGTGAGGATCTCGACAAGAGCCATTTCTTGTGCTGGGATGTTGTAGTGTTACACTTATGATACCTTGTCAGTACCTTTGGTTTTTTTTTTTTCTAACCTGTACTTTAAATGCTCCCTGGAAGTGTTAGCTGAACCACAGAGGTGAAGGTTGGTGGTCAGGCTTTTTTTTTTGCCACTGTTATTTCCCATGTTCTATCCCGTAAGGAGTTAAAAGTGTTTGGGCAAGGAGGAAACAGAACAAGTATGTAAGTGTTTAGACTTCGAATCATAATTCCTGCTGGGCCCTTAAGCACAATGGAATCTCCTTGTTTTAAATTTGGGGGTTGAGCAGAGAAAGCCTGGTTTTGGCTGCTGCCCAAACAGCTCATTGTGCAACTCAGTTGAAGGAGACTGCTCATATACAAAGAGCTTATTCTTGGCTTAGCTAAAATATAATTTTTGCCACTAAAATGACCAACCTGGGGACTTAGTTAGTGAATTAAAGTGATTCGTGGTTCTCCAGGACTGGGATTATTAACTGTGTCAGTCAGGAGCACTGGCAAAATGTATAGAGACGGGAACAACGTTGAACAGTTAATTTTTAAATCACTGCCTCAGTGCAGTGCTAATATATGTTACAATCCCTGAGAATGAGCAAAAGGAAATTTGCATTTATTATCTTCTCTTTTTTTTAACATTTTTTATGGCATGTTCAGTGCTCTTCTCAACCTCCGACTAGTTCAGCAGTGGCTAATAGAAGTAGATATTTCAGGAGAAATCCACGCATGAATGTCTTTCATCACTCGAACTTCTCTTTAATACTTCAGGAAAATGGGATCAGGGCCATAGTAGGATCCCTCACCAAAGAACTGTGACACTCTCTAACCAAGCACTGGCTCCTAATGCTGATTTTCTCCATCTTTATGGCCTGGCCGTTGGACTGTGGCACCACTTGTTTTATTGAGTGAAAAAAACCCCTCGAAACAGAAGTAGAGTTTGGCTGTATCATGACATAACTTTGTCATTTAATTCCAGACTCTAGAAGTGAACCATCTGCTTGAACAGGAACTGTAGTTCAGCTTTGTTTTTATCCTTTGAGTCCTGTAAAGCCATGAGCATGGGGAATAAGATATTTTATTTCTCTGCTGGTCACTTCAATGGAACAGAAAGGTCAGTAGGAAGGCTGCTGCTTTGCATCTCTGTGGGGTGAGTTAGAGCAGGAAGAGAGAGGAAATCAGCTGTGTATTAATTATAGCTTCCAGCTTATTTGTCCAGCTTTTTCCAAGTGAAAGGGAAAAGGAAAAAGAAATTTTGTGCTTCAAAAGGAGGAGTGTAATATCAACGAAACAAAGATGAGCCGGTATGTATTTAATAATTACTGGAAATCAAAGAAAAGCAGGATTAAGAAATACAACCAGCCTGCAGACAGTGGAAGAATCCTGATGCTTAAGAATGTGGCAATCATGTCTGTTTATGTTCTATGAGAAAATACTTCTGAATGATCTTTTAGTTGAACCTGCTCTAGCGTGTGGTAGAAGCTTTTTCTTCTCTGGATTCAGATGGTAGATACTTCAGGTCAAACTGTACTTTCTGTGGAAAAGTAATTGAAGTTAAACTGGAGTGAAGAATTTGGTGCTATTACAGACTACCCAGCTTCTATTTATGACAGGACTGTGGGTCAAGGGGCTGATAGAGCAATAACACACTTACATCAACTGTGTGATTACAATTCAAATGCTCAGTAGCCAGTAATTGTACGTTGGTGTTTTGCACGATGTGAAATGTACAAGCCCAACGTCTCTGACAGAAACCCAGCTTATTTTGCGCCTAACATCCATAACTGATGCAATTTAAACACTTCTCGGAGAGCACATTTAAGAAAATGGGAAGCAGTAGACAAGTGTTACTGATGCAAGCCCGTTTCAAGACATTCTTTGAACACAGTTATTGATAGGTTTTTCTTACATAACATATGCAAAATGTAATTGAAATTTAATTAAATGTCAGCATGACACCATTAAACAGCTAACATTTGCCATCTTCTAAGACAACTATTCTGAGCAGTAACTTGTAAATCAGGAATTTACTCACGCTTTTCTTCTTCTTCTTCTTCTTCTTTTTGATATTTTAGACAAATAAAGGCGACGCCCTTGCAAACCGTGTCCAGAACACATTGGGAAATTATGATGAGATGAAGGATCTGTTAACCAACCACTCCAACCAGAGCCACCTTGTAGGAATCCCAAAGAATTCTGTCCCACAGACACCCATTGACAAAAATGAGCAGAACTTTTTCCCAGAACCGAGGAACAGGATGATCCCATCTCATCAGATCAGTGGCAACTCATCCACATCAATGCCTCCTCCTTCTTCGTTGTCATCCAATTCTACTTTGCTGCACGGCCACCAGAGCAGCAGGAAGTCAAGGACAGACTGGTCACGCAGCGGTCACAACTCCAGTGGGGCCCAGCCAAGCCAATCCAGTGGTCAGCAGAGCCGGACAAAGCACAGCTCTTCTCATGACCAGTCACAGGGCAGGTATGAAGATCTCTACAACTGCCAGGGTGAGCAGCACAAAAGTGGGGGGACTGAGGAAGGAAATGCTATGGCAACGTCTTCACACTCGAGGAGGCACGCTCATGCCAAGTCAGCACCTGGAGAGCACACCTACAAAGAAAACAGTCACTCCAAGTCACCCACAGAGCCCGAGTTTGTAGGCCATGGTCCTGGATCTCCGCTTCCTTCCACTTCTTTGTTAACTGCAAACAATGGTCTTTCCACTCAGAATTTCCCACCAGGACTTCACTGTAAGAACAGCATGGTCCAGCAAAAGCCCACAGCTTATGTCAGGCCCATGGATGGTCAGGACCAGGTGCCCAATGACTCACCTGAACTGAAACCCCCCATAGAAATTGAGAGTGGATATGGAAACCAGTCCTTTGGAACGCTGCTGGAAGGAAAAGTGAACACACCTAGCTCGAAGAACAAAGTACCAAAGCTCAACATTCCTCCTGTTAGTGAAGTAAGTGGTTTAAAAATATCTTCTCTCTAGTACTGCTTGAGTGTTACATTCACTAAATATTTTTCTCTGGAAATATGCAGTTGAGTTTTACTGGGATTACAGTGTAAAACATTCCTTTTCCTAGAATGTGCAGTTCGTTGTGATAGTCCCAGCAGCAATATTTAATGTAGTTTTTAAAGCACAGTTTGGAATACTAACATTTCTTGTTTATGATTAATATTAAAAGGCTAGATCTCTGTTGGGTGTAATATATGTATACCAGCTAGACTGGTTCTGGACAGGGAACTCTAATATCTCAGTTCATCTGCAATTTTCACTCCTGAATTCTCAGCTAGTAGGTAGTTTGATAGACAGATTGCTGTTTCAAACTCTGAGGAAAAATGGCAGTGTTCAAATTTCAGTGGTACTAAACAGTCCTGCCAGTAAGGAGTTTATTTGCAGAGTTTGCTAAATTCCTTTTTTTTTTTCTTTTTATTGGAATTAATGTGACTTAAGTTGTGAATAATGCTTATGAAAATGTGTCCCATTGAAGCTGTTACGCATTTTGAAGAGCTCTTAATACTGGGATTCAGTCCCAATCTCTGCAACCAGCAGTTTAAGCTGTTGAATTTTGTATTGCTGGTCAGAACAGTAGTCCTGTGAGGAACATTTTAGTTGGCTCAAATTCGTGTCCATTCCAAGCACAAATGTATAATAAGGATACGGATTGAACTATTTATATTTTTTTCTCCTAGTCTGAGTTTCTCTAAACCAGTAACCTTTGGAAGGTAGGTGTACAGTGTACATATGAGCAGAATTGCAGGATGGGTTTTACACAGCTTTCTGTTTCCCCAAAAATATTTCCCTGCTTGGTAATATTTTTATCCTAGGAATGAGGAGCGATGCATTCTTAAACCACTTTATTGCAAAAGGTCAGCTTTTTCTGTTGGAATGATTGTTTCAAGCCAATAATTTGTTTGACTATTTAAAAACTTGATGTTATTTATTAACATTCCAGGCAGCAACAAAGACTGATGTGTTTTGCAGTAGAGCTTGGAATAATTTTCTGGGAACTGCATCTGAAAACAGTAAAAGGCCTATTTATATCAAGTGGAAGCTGAGGGTTGCTTGCAGATGGCGTTTTATTAGAAAATGTATTTGTTAATAAACGTAGCTTTCTGCAAGATTACTTTACAGATGTTTCTGTTTATTTTTACCTTGGGTTAAAAATCTGCTGGTGTAGATGACTCCAGAGTCTGCTGTGATTTGTCGCAAGCATTGTTTGGCAAGTAAATAATTGCATGCAAAGGAAATAATGATGCTGCAAAAGCAGATACGTCTTTTTGCTCTTGCCATCTATTAATGCTATGAGTCAATAGAAGCACTTTAAAGTGCAGCATTAATGCAAAGTTTTTTTTCGGAAATAAAATCTACCTTTTGCAATTTGTGTCAACTGTTAAGAATGCACTTTTAATTTCTTTACTTTTTGAGTGGAATCCTGGCACTGTGAAATCGATTGAATTGTTAACAATGTTTTTTGGGTGCAAAATTTCACCCACATTCTTCTTACGTGGCTCTGGGAACCTCTGATGTGAACTGGTTTCTTTTTTTGGGGGGGGGAACATTCCTAGTTGCAAAGATGAAAAGTTGCATTGTGAATTGTTGCTACTTTAGTTTATATCCTGTGTAGTGAAAAACATAGGTGTATAGTTAATTTCATGTATGTTCAGATAAATGGTAAACTCTAGGAAATTTAGAAACGGAAGTAGATAACAATCTTAAAGCAGTGTGCATTTTGAGAGTGAATAGTAAGTTGAAGAGGGAAAGAAAACCCAAAGCTGTGACAAAATAACTTTCCTTTGTGAGACAGAGCACGAGACAATAGCCAGACTGATGGATCTTTACAGGCAAATCTCCTCCTGGGTTTGGAGGGTTGGATTTTTTGCCTGTGTCAGGACTGTGAACTTTGGCCCTCTGTGTTTTTCCACAGATGTGTATCCTGAATTTGATTTAGCTTGCGTTCAGCTATAAAACTCCTTCCAATCCAACATTATAGATAACTGGTTTAGTTTAAGCTTAATCAGAACTGACAGTGCACACCTGTGAAACCCATAACCTTTCCAGAATGACTGCAGTGAGTGGCTCTGTTGTAATCTTTATACAATTGATGTGGAGGCTTATGATCCTTTGGTGGTGCTTATCAATTTATGAACCTTCCCAAGCCACCTCGAGCCACAGTGATCTGCTTGAAACAATTTTGTTCTTACTCCAGAGGTTTCCATCTTAACAGTGTTCCTGGTGCTGGTGGTCATCTTCTTCAAGCTAGCAATAGAAGAGTTATTGTTTTGGGGCATTTCTCCATAATTTGTTCTGTGGTTATCCTGTATATCTGAGTCCATTTTTTTCAGTGTATGCAGACAGAATGCACACCAAAAGGTTTTTAGTGATTCTCTCCAAGTTTTGCTTGTTCTTCAGATGAGGAATTCGGTAAAGAAACAAAATTCCTAGGTGATAGTCCTGCAATAATGGCACCCATTAGGGCGTGCAGTGTTGGAAAAGAAAAAGACTGTTCTTGTTATCTTACAGAGAGAGGGGGGGGAATAAGTAACCAAATATTTGAACAAGCAGATTTAAAAGAAGTGCTCAGACTGATGTGGAAATATGGTGTCATTTATCATGGCTTAATGGAATAAGATGTTGAGTGCGCTGGAAGCATTCTGCCATGTGTAAGGAAGTGATCAATTTTATAACATAATTTGTGTCACTTGAGGTGTTGCTCCAAGAATCTTTGCTCATTTGATGGGCCCAATTCTGCCATCAGGGATGCCCATCCATCTTTCAGCTCCTCTGGAGCAGACAGCATTGTTAATGCCTGGCCGCTGGCATGTGTCTGTGGGTTAGTGATTTCCAAGGTCATAGAGATTCACGCTGAGTTCACACAGACTCTCCAGGGTGGGTCAGGAGGGAGAGTTTCGCAGCTCTCAGTACACCTGTGGACTGATGCTTGCCTCTGAGTGGGTGCTGCTGTGTGGTTTCCAGCCCTTGGCTCACCCACACAGAGCTGGTTCAGCTCTGACTGCACCAGGAGTTGCCACTCCTGGTAGAGAAATAGAATAGAAATAGGAGAGCCTCTGTAAACTTTTAGTCATGGAAGGGTTCCTTTGTGATTTTATGATCCTGTTGATTTCTTTCACCTTTTTGCTTTGTTTTTCATATCAGTATTGTTTTCTAAGGGTGAAGGTAGAACATTTTATTGTTTTGGTGCCTTGAGCAAAACCCAGTGTAACCAGTAGTGCCCAGACCTGGCAGCCCCTGAGGTTCAGAAGTTGTGGAGCAGATCTTCATGAACTGGGAAGCCACAGGGCCATCATGTGAGTTCCTGGGGCAGAAATCCCCCAGCTCTCCTGATGTAAAGTCCATGGCAATGACCTTGGAGATAAAACTGAGAGAGAAAATTACAGAAAGCCTCAACCTGTAAACATTATTTCCTGTTCCTTTCCCTATTAACTCTCATCTCTTTAGTAAGTACTTACATGCATACTTGCATGCACACACGTAGATATTAATTTTGAGCTTGCATTTAACATTTGATAAATTGTAGCAAGCCAGGAATATTGGAAACTGCTTTTGTATTATGCAGAATTCCACCCACTTAAATCCTATGATGGCAGATGATTGTTACTTACCACTCGAAGAGAGCTGCATAGTTAAATCCCATGCATTTCTTCAAAAAAGTAGATGTTAGAGACCACAATAACAGCTGATCTTCTCTCTGCTGCTTTAAAATCCAGAATCATGGTACATGTATGTATATTTAAACCTCTAGGAATCAGATGCTTACAAATTATTTCAAATTGACTAACTCAGCAGGTGGCAGCTGAAAGAAAGCCTGTGCTTTTCAGATTGGGCTCAAGCACAAATTACTGAGAGCACTGAGGAAAGCAGAGGGGTTTAAGGTCTGTGGGAACATCAGGAGCTGCATTCCTGGAAAACCTCATGCCCAGTTCCCCAGAACAATGCATGGATTTCCAATAAATGTTTAGGGATGGGGAATCAAGAGCAACTGAGACAATTTTTGATTCTCAAGGCAGAGTTTTTAAATCTCACTACAGAATTGGCTTCGTGTTCCTGCAAAGCAGCAAATGCTCATGCACGAAATTTTTCCCGAAAATACAAAGCTAGGAACAAATCCAAAAGGCCTACGACATCTATGTCACCACCCACTTAAGGAATAAAAAATGGAGAACTTCTATTTTCACTTTACTTCTAGGAAAATATTTTGACGGGTTCAGTACACTGCAAAGTGATAAGCTTCTGTTACGTGTTTCAAATCATTCTGTTATCGCTGCATGTATTGATTTGCTCAGTGCTTTCTGAGCTAGCTATAAAAAAAGGCTGTTCTCCTTCTGCATTAAAGAGCAAGAAAAATTGACAGGTAGATAACCATATTGATTGAACCTAAATAGTAAATGCAAGAGGCTTATATATGACTTATAAAACTCTCTATAGGAACCAAAGCCAGCATAATACCTTTTTTTTATTATTTAATTTAATAGAAAGTAGATGCCTTTAACCAGCCCCACCCCTTTTTGATATACATGCTGCTCTAGTTGCCAACTCTAGTACATTACCACGGCTCTGGGCAAATCACTTTTTTCAAATGCCAGCTTTAGCTGTCCCCCCGACTTGGAGCTTGGAAGAAGAATGGACTGAATCACGCATTAGGATGAAATCCCTTTGCTTGGTTCGTATTTCAAAAGTCCGAGGACAAAAACAAACCCAAAGAGCAGTATTTCTTGCAGTATTAGAGGCTGCAGCCATGTGTTTTTAATTTGTAAATACTGTGAGAAGTAATGTTCTTATGATACTTCTAAATGAAGGCCATATGACAGCACTCGGCTGAAGACCTCTTGTGGCCTTTTGGAGGCTACTGTCCAATGGCCTGGACAACGGCTAGAAAAGCTGTTTTGCAGAGATAGTAATAGGGCAGCTTGTCTATTTTACATCAGACATAAATAAGCATATTTAGGGCCTGAGTTTGAACCATGGTGACCAGTGGGAAGTCTGCATTTTAGAACAGGGCACCCAAAGTCACTTGAATAAGCGTGGCTAAAAGAACTGACCGAGTGTGTTTGGTTTGGGGGAAGAAGGGTTAGGTTTCTTTTCTCCCACTCCTCACTTGTTAGTGGATTTTTGTTTTGTGGATAATTCCTAATTTTGACTTGCTGTGAGGAAGAAAAAAGGTCTTGAGTGAAGTTAGAGTTAACTCTGGGAAGAGTCAGACCTGTGGTGTCTCGAGGAGTGATTTATATTTTTTTTAAACCTTTTTGAAATTCCCAGTGCCAGAGTAATTGCTTGTCTCATTTGGTGTCTTATGAAATGTCACAAAGTGAAATGACCTCAAAGGCTTTGGGGAGAGAAGCAGAAGAATTTGTTTGGCTTGAGCAAAGACGTGAAGGCATTATTCGAAGGCTGCAGGGGGACTGTAGGGTGCACTCATAACTTTGACAATAAATTCGGTGTATGACTATGGAACAATCACTTCTTTTAAAGAAAACATCACGAGCTGTGTAGAACCAGCATAAAGTGTTATGTTATCTCAATGTTGACTGTTAGTGTACCTTTTGAATAATAACCAGGAGTTGGTCGAGCTAATTTTTCTGCACCTTGTATCCCTCAATCCGGCATGCAAATGTATAAGGAATGATGTTCTAGGAATTTAGGATTAGTAGTCTGCTTAGTTGTTAGCTAACGAGGGCGTTCTTTTAGGACCAGCATAGCAGGTGGAACAAAGTTGAAGCCTTTGCACTATTTTTTAATATTCTCCTGGAACATAGCCTGCTTTAATAGAAAAATTCTCTCTGAACAGTGAAATAAACACTGCTCGTGTAAGAAAAAATGGGAAAACGCCATTTTCATGTATTTGAATGTTTCAAGATGTGTGCTGAATAGCACGCATGCTTCTTCTGAGAACAGGATGGGCAAATATTCAGGTACCAGCATTTGGCCTTCTGTACTACGATGAATGGCCATTTTTAAACTTTACCATCAGCTATGTAAAATTTTATTTTAGCTGATGCAGCCTCTAAAGTAACACACAACTAGCTTAAAAAAGCCTACCTACGCTGCTCATTCCTGTCACAACTTTCAGATATTTTTTTTTCCCACAACCCTTATTCTTTGTGGAGAAGCTAAGGTTTTAAATAGTCTGAGAAAGCAGAAGTCACATGTTTTTTCAAGAGCAGGCAGGAGAGTGTGCACACAATTCTGCATGGGCAGTGACAGCTGTTGTGAATCATCACTGGGACTGAACCTGGGGCTTCTCTGGGCAGCCTCTGCTTCTTGAATGACAGCAGGGACTCTCCCTAGAAGCTATAATTTACTTTCTCCCAGTGCTGCTCATTTACTGAATATGATTGAAACATATTCATACAACACACACCTGTTAAATATGTAAAGAGAAGCATAAAGAAAATCAGGGGGTGTAAATGCACTCTTGGAGAAGAAAGCTTTAATCCTGATGGAAACTGTAATCAAGTAGAAAATTAGGCGGCTGTACCTGGTAGGTGTAGATCAGTGAGGAACAACTGGAATGCTCCTTGCAAATGCCAGGAATCTGGACAGCTGAGTGGCGCAGAATGTGATTGGGTATTGCAGACAGAGTAGGAAATCAAACATGAAACTCTTCAGATGTTACATGAGCAGTTGAGACAGAAATACAGCTAGGGAAAGGAAAAGGAGGAGGGACAGCACCATATATCAGAGGCTGAGTGAAGATTTACAGGGGCTATTGCAACAAGTAAAATAAGACTTAGGGAAAGAATCAGAGGAAAAGATTACTTAGGCAGCAGAGGTGAGGAGGACATGGAGGAGATGCAGGTGATGTGAAGGTACAGTGCACTCTGCTTTGGCTCCCCGTAGGACCTTGCTGACCATGCACAGTGGGTGTGAGCGCAGCGAAACTGGACCCACCATATGGGAAAGAGGAGCTGCAGTGCTCAGGTGTGGCTTGAGAACCTCACCTTTCTGGTGGAGATCAGAACACAAGCGCTCAACTGCTTTTCAGCTGGTCAGACTCCATCCCATGGAAAGCTGGATTGATGCTCAGCTCTGGTCCCAGGCAGCCTCTCCTGCATTCCCACAGGTGTGAGGAGCTCACTCACATGCACACCTCAGGGTGTTCTCTGTCCTTGAGCTTGCTGACATGCAGAATTGCACTCACATTTTAAACCACTGCAGCCAACACAGCATGAATCATATGTATAACATACCTTCAGAATGTGAAAATCAGAGGAGGTCTTATATGAGCATTTCTGGTGCTATGGCCAGAGCCACCCCACTATAAGCTGCAGTCTCTGATTCAAGTATGGAAAAGCATTTAGGAGCTGCAAGTGAAAACATCATATGGGAATACTTTAATAAAAAATAAAAAAAAAAAACCACAGTGAAAGAAAGTTGAACATATAACTTGGCAATGCTCCATGAACTGCAGATATAGGTTAAAGTTATTTAGTTGGCAGGCAATTGCTGGTGTATTAGCAATGTTGGGGAAAAAAAATCTAATTTCTGTATTTTGGCTTGTGCAGTAAAGAAATTCCTCCCACATAAATATGTTCATTTCACCTTCTGGGAAGTAAAGAAAGGAAACTGTAGCTGCAGTCTGTTATTTAATCTTCCTGAAATTAGCATTTGGTGCTCAGGAAGATTGAAAGATTTAATGCCAATGCCTTCCTCAAAAGAAAGAAATGACACACCACATATGCTTTAGCACTGGTTAGACTGTTAAATGGAATTAATCAAAATCCATGTTAAAATATTTCCATGTGTTAATTAGCAACAGTTTGGAACATTAAAATACATATTGGCTTGGGAATAAATTAGGGAAGAAATATCAGATTGAGTTTGTGGGTTTTTAACTGCAACATAATATACTGTGTGTTTTAGAAAGGTAAATGTAAATACGCTCCTCTGAAATGCTGTGGCAATGTGCATTTAAAAACTGGGCTTTAAACCAATCTAAAACAGGCTTTTGTTATGGCAGAGTGATACCATTTCCCGTTTTAAGAGAAACACTGGATTGTTCCCTCATATAATAAAATGAGAGAAAAACAGTTTAAAAATTCAAAGAGTTTCATCTCAGGCCAAAGGAAGTTTTTTAAATCTCTCCTTTGAAAATCAGTGTGATGTAGCAACTACCAACACCAGGTCTCCTGTTGTGAGTAGAGGAATTCACTCCTTTCTCTTCCTGCTGGGTCATTGCAAAGTTTGTTTTCCATTCTCTCATAGTGAATATTTAGAGCAGCAGAATACCATAAATTTAGGTGAGCATGTAAATGAGGATGAGAGGCCATGGTTGGCCCACAGAGTATCCATTTCTCTTCCTAGGGAGGAATGACTGTTCTTTTTCACGACAAATGAGCATATAGAAACCACCTCCAAGATCTTTCTTGGAGTTGCATTTTAGCTTTGCTCGCCCACAATCACATTAGTGGGGGTAATTTTATGTACGTTCATTTCAGGAGAGTCAAAAAAGGGAGGTGGCGGTTTCCATTTTTTCTGTGGGTGCTGCTCTTGTAGCTGTTTGTCCTGTAACACTGAGCTTAAAGAAGAGGTTTGGGGAGCTGAGGGAGGAAGAGGCAAGATAAGTACAGATTCAGTCACTTTCCAGGCTAATGAGCCTGGAAATTTTGCTTGGATTCACAAAGATCTCCGAGAGAAATCAGTGATCATAGGTCTAAGCCTCAATCTCCATTAATATGCCAATTCATACTGCCAGTCTAAACATATTCCACTTGATACATGCTACTTTCCCTTGCACATGTCCTCAGAATAAGTTCCCATTGTTATATCCCCCAGATGTGTGAACTGGTTGGGTTACATTTCACTGAACTGCAAGCTGTGATGCATAAATCCACAAGACAAGCTGGCAGTTACTTCTGTTGGTATATACACCCAGGCATCCATTTATATTTGCCAGTATTTTAAAAATATAAACATTGAGATGGTTCTTTCTTAAATATAAAACACTAATATATACTTTGTAAACTTAGAAAACTGTAAGAATCCTCAGGTTGGGGGAGTCAGGATTTGGATTTTATTACTTAGTGTCCATCCTGGATGAAGCTTCCTTCACATCCTGGTAACCTTAACTCAATTTAATCCTTTTTGGTGTCAAGAAACCCTAACTTTCATGTCATCAGAAAACCTGAAACTTCCCCCCAAGATGTAATTGGGTACTAGCATATGCTTCTTACACTTGAACATGGTTAATTTTGAACCTCTCTTTGCATCCAGGAGTAGCTTTTCTGAAGCGTCTTCCTTGTGAAGAAAAAAACTTCACAGTTTATTTTGCATTGGAATAAAGAGAGATTGTAACATCTTTCCTTCCCGCCAACACAGGCAGTTACACATTGACATGAAATATGGCACAAATTCAGCTGGGGAAATACTAAAAAGGGTACTTTTTATTCCAAACAATTATCCTAGCGACCGCATCGTTCGTCCCGCAATCCTGTGATCACAGAGGTCACCCTTTAACACGGGTTTCTGGCCACACAAATGGTTTGCAGATCCAAAGTTTAAGGAAATCTGGGATTTCGAGCTTTCCTGGTGTTTCTGAGAGCAAAACTTGACCATTAAAGCTTCCTGAGGTCTGTGGAGTGACAAAAAGCCAGTAAGGGGATATGGTTTGCCTGTGCCAATGGTTGACATTTTTCCATCGTCTTAAATTATTTCTTCCACTACCAGATAGAAAATGATTGGGCAGAGTGGAATGGAGTCAGGGCTGCATTATCCAAGTTTCTGCATACTGAATACAAAGGAGTACATTTAAATCCCACTTCAATTTACCTACAAGTTGCTTTTTCCCCCTCCATGTAGTGATAAACTGGTTCTTGCCAGTTCCTTGACACATAAAATACCCAATTCACTGTGCTAAAGCTAAACAAAATAAACCAGACTGAGACCCTTTCCTGTGGGGTGTCGAGGTGATGGTAAAACACAGCCAGGCTAGATCTGTCCTGCCCTTTTGTGATAGAATTGCTGTGGGTAATCCAAATAATTCCACGTGAGGACTAAGGCTTTCCAATTTTGATTAGAAGAAGCAAAATTGGGCCATAAATGGTCAGTCTGAATTAAATTTATTTCGGACGGGAAGCAAGAGTAGGATGTAGAGAATTGCTGCTCTTCAGAGGAGAAGAAAAATTAAAATTTGCAAATGCTGTTTTCGTAAACACGTTTTATTAAGATGTAACTGCACCTGCATTTCATCAAGAAAATTGTTTGCTGCAGTTTTTAATATATTTTGATATATTGAATATATTTGATTTATTTTGATAATAATGGGTGCTTTTTCTTCTGCTCTTATTAGAATTCTGCATTCTGTAAGTCCCTAGTCCCAAGTATCAGATTTTGTGAGAGATGGCCTATTTACTTGTAATTTTCATCCCCCTTTTTCACAGCCAGTGTTTTTGCTATAATGAAGACTTCAGATAAGCAACCAGATTTCAGATGCTAAATGATTTAACTAAATCAGGAATATCGTATTACTATTGACTTTGCTTGGTTGCAAGAGCCAGGTGCTAAAAGAAAAACACTGCTTTTCTGTTAGCATTTTAGTTTTTCTGAGGAAAAACTTTGGAAAGAAATCCGAGCTTCCCCGGTTGCTGTTTTTTGGTTGACTGAGGTGTGGTTTCTGAATACGCGAAGTTCCGTTTTTTTAGGTTGTATCAGCAGGTGACAGGAATGGAGAAGTCCCTGCCTTCTCCTCACCATGGGCTGCACTCTGCAGCTCTTTGGGAAGGGAAAACTTCTCTAAGTGCTAGAGCAGCCTTCATAACCAAGCTCCTTAAAAGGGAACTGATCTTTGCAGCCAAGCATGGAAGATTTTCCATAACAAATCTTGGATAAGGTCTCAGAAACGGGTGCTCAGGACAATTCTCCATGTTCTTGGCTGCTCCAGTCATTTTAGGTTGTAGGGCAAGGCAGATCACTGAAGGACGGAAGGGAACAGAGGCATGAACAGAGAGAGGGATTTCCCCTTTCACTAACCACGAAAAATACGTTTGTTCAAGAGCAAATGGCTGAGATAAGACAGGCAGCTCTGACTGTTTGTGTCAAATACATAGGAAATACTGCTCCCAGCTGAACGCCTGTCAGGACTGGCCTTTAACAAAGCCAGATTTACTTGGGATCCTGGCTGGGGGAAGGCCTTGTATTTCATTTGTTTTCCTATTAGCTAACGTGGGGCACTGCATGGTGAGGAGGGATGTGATTGTGGGCACCTGTTTCTTCTAAGTCCTGGAAGTAAAATTGACTTCTGCACTGTATTGACTGGAGCTTTTGTGGACTGCATAGGTGATTATTTTTCCCGGGAGTGATTTCACCAACTTGTGTTCTCTGTGTTTGTGCATTCGTACAAATCCAAAATGATAGATTAGCAGTAGATAGGTGAGCACTTAGATCTGCATCCACTCTTGCAGAGGCTGGAAAGGTTTTCCTGGTACACTGCTGTGGTTTCACAATAGATCACCCATAATAAAAGTGGGAAGGAATTACAGATTTTGTTTTGCTCCTGTGACATGGAGCTACACGGAGGTCTTCACTGCATCTGGTTTCTGGTTTTGGCCCTGAATAGACGAATATCACAGGTCTTAACAATTGCCATTTCTGGTCCTTCCACCAAAAATTAGACCCAAGGGAATCAGTTTTCAGCTGAATGCTTTCTGTTCTGTTCAGTGCTAAAATTTACTGGCAGAGCTCTCTGTCTGTCTCTTACTGAGTGGGATCGTACAATTATTTCTTAAATTCTTCTTTGTTCCCACAGCTACTTTCCTACTTAGTCCTTTCCAAAGGAAGCCAGATCCACTTTGCCCACAATGTTGATGTCCCATGACTCTTGGGACATCTGTTTCCCCTGTTTCCCTCTTATATAACATCAGATGCAGATTGCAAATAGCTGTGGTGTTGTGACAGCAGCACAACACGTACTCCGTTGTCACAGAAAAGTCTGAACATTTTGAGTGCTTTGTACCTGAGAAGCAATCCAATATCTTCTGTTAGGGAGCTTTGAGTGAACAGGCTGCTCTTAAACCCTGAGGTGATTATAATACGTGTGTATGAGGTGTCGAGCCAAAGCTTCTGTATTTGTGTACATGAGAGAAGGTATTCAGATGTGTTCTCCCACCATTTTCTGTGTATTTTTATAGTGGTGAAGGCTGGACTTTGCATGTGGATTATTGTAATCCTACGTCCTTGTAGCAAAGTCTCACCTTGGATTGAGTATCACATTGGGCAAAGAACACAGCAGATATATTTTGGAACAGTTTTCCTTCATGAATGATTGCTTTCTCTCTGCTCTGAGGAAGGGGAAAAAAAACCCAAAACCACAGGACTGCATTTACCACAGCTTTGTGTTTGAGCTAATAAACTGCTGAGAGCCTCAGCTCAGGCTTGCACTTTATTTTTTTCCAGCCTGAAACACAGACTGAGATAACTCAGATCTGCCCACAACAGACAGCACAAATATTCCTTGAAAGGGTTCCAAAAGTTTCGAGGCCTGGGTAGCTGTGGCAAGAATTTGTGTATATAAAAATATGTGCCATATATGCTGGGTATAGAGGCACTTGAAAATAAAGCAAAATGTGCACACAGCTCTATCAAGATTTTGGAGGAAAGAACAACAAAGGTTAAATTGCGGAATCCAGTTGAAAAGACAGAAAACCCAGCCTACAACAACAACCACCCAAAAAAGCAAAACAACCCACATGCAGAAACAATGAGCAGCCACCAGTGTAATTTTTGCATGTGGCTGTTCTGTTATGCAAGTCTCCACAGGGATCACCTTTGACACTGGCCTCTCCAACTGCAGCATCTTGCATAACACACTTGCACAAACAGCAGCACTGCACAGCAGCAGGTTCAGAGCCAGGGCAGTGCTCACTGACATTGGCTGCTGTGTTCTGTGAGAGTGCTCTGAGCCGTTCCAAAACTCGAGGTGGAAAATGGAGTAAAGGAAACTCTTGGGGAAAAAAAAAAAGAGAAAAATGCCCCACTACACATCAGTCTTGCACAAGTAAAAGAGATACACATAATTTTTTTCAAAAATCTGGTGTCTGAGCTTATCAGTTTTAACAAAAAGGAATAATCCGTGCATTTTCTTCAGAAGGATCCATTTGTTTTCCTGCCAAAGTCAGTATAATTTTTATTTTTGGCTTCAGGGAGGCAATTTTTGGAAACAGTTTTTAGCCCTTTAGAATTAAGTTAAATAGACCAGAAGTGTTCTCCATTTCCCTCGTCTCATACATCTATACCTTCTCCATACTATGCCAAACAGTGAGACCCAGAAATGAACCTACCTGTCTGTAGAGATGTTATTTATAAGGACTGAATTCCAAACCCACAGTTGCTTATAGAAAACTTGTAGTGTTTGAATCAAGACCTGTAAAAATAAAGTCAGAAAGGACCATTCTAGAATTAGCAGGTACCAGTGATGACTGCATTCCAGAGTGGACTGGACTATTTGTGCTGTCCTTTTATGTAGCACTTCAAAACACAATTTCCACTGAAACAAGCTCTTGGGAAAATAAATGGAGAAGTTTCCAAACACTATCGCTGTTTCAGTATTCATACATAATAAACCCGGCTTCTGTAAATAACTCATTTTATCTGTCAAACATTGTAGGCACATATGCCACATTTACTGTCACTGAGGTCGTAAATAAACAATGTATCTGTCTACACATTACTTATGTCTGGAGGAAATGAACAAGCACACATGAAGAACAGTGTGGAACGTATCTTAATTGTGTAATAAATAGTTGATGTTGCTATTGTTAATTATTTTAATTACATCTGAACTTAAAAATACAGTTCATAATCCAATGCAGGATGCAAAAGGACAATACTCAAACAAAATGAAGTACGTATTTCTTAAATGCATTTCTACACTCCCTCACTCAAGTACAACTTTGGTCTTGGGACATTTTGTCTCTTTATTCTGAGCAGAACAACAGAAAACAGCCCCCCAAAACTGCAGAGGCAGCACTTGGACCCAGGCAGTAACTGATGCTCTAAGGATGCTTGACTTTGTAATTAGAACCTTCTTTGCAGGTTTTCAATTCCATCATAATCAGTGGTGTCCTCTGTGCATACCCATAAAGAATTTACATTCGGGTCTGGCTCTGGTTTGTGTCCATGAGCCAGACTTGTCACAGAGGGCTCTCCTTTCTGACAGTCTGTTTGCATCAGTTCTGGATAAGTTTGCTCTGTGCTACTTGTTTGTGATCGCATTCAGGCACCGGAGATAGTAGGAGACTTCTGATGAGAAGCCAAAATATCAGGGGTCTGCCTTTGCCCACTGAACCATCTTGGTGGTTAGGATATGTTCTACACACTTTTGTTTTCTGTAGGCAGCATTGTCACTTAAAAGACCAATTTCTGAGCCTATCTTAGAATAATTTGTCTCTTGATATATGCTGGAAAACAGGCAATTCCAAACTCAAAACCCAGATTCCCTTCAGCCCCTTCTAAATGCATTGTACTTTTGTTGGAGAAAAAATAATCATCAACCAATTCGGTATGGATGGGGTAACTGACTTGATTTATGATAGAGTAAAATTAAGTTAAGCTCTGTCTGAGCTAAAGTGATAGTAGAGCTTGTATTTATATTATTAGATCATATTTTCCTTATTAATTATGGAATTATTGTGATCTAATGTCCGTACTAATCACCAGTACTGCAAGAGAGACAATGTTATAAAAGAAAACAAAAGGCTTTATAAATTCTGTTGATTGGCTAAAATACACCTTCTATATTAATAGTCTTTCACCCAAGCTAATGAGCCAGAGTATTAAGATTTAAGACATTAGTGCTATTAATGTAACAGCTAATGATGATAAAATTCAGCCCTTAGGTATTTCCATGGATCTCTTGGTAACTTATGAATGAGCAGAACTTGACCCTATTTGCTCTGCTGGAACACCAAAACACCACAATGAAGGACTAAGGTAGATTTAATCCTGGGATGATTAAGTCACAAGGTAGCTGCGTGCTTGAAAAGAAACGTATTTATTTCTGTTTGCCACTCATCCAGCAAGAATCTATTGTGTGCATCTGTGTTATTTTCCTTTGACGTTGTTAAATATCTGCTAAGTTGTTTTCTGACATGCCCAACGTTGCAAGTGGAGTGCTAGAAAGCACACACACGTGATCTGTAAGGATCTGGATTATAACAGCACTGCAATGAGAAGAATTCCAGTGCAGGCACCTCTTGTTAACAGCCCTTCCATAAGTGCTTAAGTTCAAATTAACTGTTCTGAAACCCAAATTAGAGTCAAATCTGATGTGAGCCAATTTACTCTGCACAACAATCATGGGCAATGAAAAATGTTCTGCTAGATTGCTGTTTAAATCAGATCACTGCAGCTCCCTCGGTGGGAAAGGAGTGCAGAATAACAATGGCCAGCAGCTAAATGTAATTTAATTATTGGCTTTACATATTGCTTAGTTCTCGCATTGTTTAAAAAGAAACATTTTCCAGCCAGGTGTACAGTGTGTGGCCAGTGTTAGAAATCATTATATGAAGCTGGAAGAATAATAGACTGATGATCTAACAGATTTAAATTAAGCAAGGTCTGAGTGTTGAATGTTGAAGGGTGGGGAGTTCATTTCCATCGTGGGCTGACATTTTGTCCTCTTTGTGTATTGCATCGTTAGTGGTATAATGCATGCAGAAATGTGATGATGAAAGGCCTGAAGACTCAGAGTTTGAAAATACAGCTTCGTTAGGGCTGAGGTATCTGTTGTTTCACACAGTTTTTCTGGTTGAAATCACGTGGTGAATTTGAGACCCTCCATTTAATATTTACAAACCAAACAAAAATCTAAGATGTCAGTCCAACTTTATCTTTCAGCTGTCCCAGGCTGTCTCATAGCTGAAAGACACTACAGGTTGCTGAGTGTAAGGTGGAGAAAGGTGTTATTGTTCTAATACTGCACTTTTTTCTCCAAGTTCCTTCTTTTGCACCGTAACAGCAAAATTCCATATCACATCCTTGTTTGAAATGAAATTGTTTGATAGGGTGTGATGACACATTCGTATAACGTTAGCAGCATAATTTAACTGCTCCATTTTTTTTAAACCCATTTGCAAAAGTGCCTGAAATGTGTGCCTTATAAAATAGGGTCATTACAGCTATGGTTGAATTGGCATTTCAGTAATAAACCCTTTGTGGAGGGCTGGATGTTACTGCAGAACTTCTGTCACTATAAATACGAATCCGTCGGCAACAATATGGAGTGACTTCAGTGAATGGACGTGGGAAAACCCGTTTTGCTGGAAGATGGCACTGTGGCCCTCAAAGCCCTGACATCTTGCTGCCAAAATGTTTGCTGGGGTGATACAAGTGGAGAACATGGATGGTTGAGGGAGGAATGCTGCTCGTGGATCAGGCAGCACCCTGGGCTGGGACTGGCTGGCCCGGCTGTGTCTGGAGGCTGAATGCTCTAAACACAGCCCTGCTCTGTGCCTGTATTTCACACAGGCAAACCCAAAACCCATCTCACTTTGTGCCTCTGCCATCGGGGATCCAGCCCTCTGCCTTTACTCAAGGAAAGTCTCCTGCAACAAAAATGAGTATTTCCCAGTAAAACTGATACAGCCCTTTGTGTGCTCTTTCAGGAGAATGTCTTTCATACTGTGCTGAGAATAGCAGTCTCTGGATTGCATGTAGAGAAGTGAACAAAAAGATTTGTGTGCCAGAGCTTCTTGTCTTATTCTTTTCCTGTCTTTTCTTTTTCTTCTTTTTTTTTTTTTTTTTTTTTTTTTTTTTTTACAAGGAAGTTACTTCAGCTGTGCTTCTCTGAGGGATAAAAGGCATCCCCATGGTAAACTGAGAGCATCTGCTGTTTCACAGAGAAGGCTAAATGCTGATCTGAGATTTGGATTTGCAACATGTTAGTGGACACATGAAGAATCCTTCAAGTGAGGATCAATCCTTCTCAAATCCGAGAGCAGAACCTCATGTGTAGGCCCATATACATTTCCCTCCCCTTTTCCCTGAGATGAGGGATGGAAGGAGCAGTTGCCTCAGCTTCAGCACCAAAGCTTAAGTACTTAAGAATTTAAATACTTGCACTGACTTAGGTTTTGTCAGAATTTAGACTTTTGGAGGTCCCTTTTTGTACAAGTCCAGGGGGGATGCCAGGGTGGCTGTAGACAGGAACACAAGCTCACAAAAGATGTGACTGCACAGGTGGAGTGGAGAGAGGGGCTGGCTGTGGATCTAACAGGGCATGAGTGACACAGGGATAGGCATGGCACAAATGCTGCCTCTGTTAATTAGTACCACAGATACCTACCTGCCAGTAATCACACAGTTCATGTTGTCCTTAGGTAATGGAGATCCCTTTCTGCGCCTCCACTCATTCTGTTTTACACTCTGTCCGTGACACCAGTTAGCAAACTCAAAAAAAAGAAAAAAAAAAAAAAAGAAAAAAAAGCTTTTACTGCTGAATTTTTTCTGTCTATTTGTCATTGAATAGTACCTTTGGCAACCTGTGCCATATTCTTCTGTGTTCTGTAGTATGATCCCTTTGGACTGGTCGTGTAATTTCTTTGGTAGAGGCCATGTGGTGGAGGCACAGATTGGGCACCAGGTGAAAAAGCAAATGACATTTCTCAATTTCAGTTTTGTTTAAATTTTGGATGGCTTTTTTGATGTTTGTTCACACAATAGGCGTGTAAGTCACATCTGCCTGCATGGTCTATTTACTTTTTAGGTCAGATTTGACACATATATATGTGTTATTTCAGGAGTGTAATCACTCAACCTGTTGGTGGTTTCAGGGAATTCTTTTACACTCAACGTCCTTGTGAATTGTGTTAAATGGCTCAAAGATTAATTAATTGTGGACAATAAACAGATTGATGGATACAATGACTCTAATTAAATGGGTTGAAAAAGGGAGATGATTCTTTGTTATGTTTTTGACCGAAAGGCCAGATGTTTCAAGGGTTTGAGCCAGCCAGTTCTTATCTTAAATTTTAAGAAGCTGAGATTAGAAAGGGTCCTTGTAATGCTGCTGAAGATCTGCCTGACCTCTGAGGTATTAGCAGTTTGTGAGTCGATATTACTGAAACCTATTCTTTAAATGAAGTAATTTTCCATGTTGAAAAGGAGCAGAGCATTTCCAAAATTATAGTGCTGCGGTATGTATATGCAAAATCTATAGGTGTTCTTGATGAATAACGATGTACTCTGACAGCAAAGAATCAACACAGAAAAATTAGGTCACAGCAGCTTGCTTGCTCTTTACACTGTCATGGTTGATTGGTTATTCTCATCACCCTTTGTTTAAAATCATTTCAGAATTAATTGGCGTTCATTAACGCAAGTCTTTGTAGCAGAATTGCAGAAACAGTCATTAATGTAGCTAATAAACATAAAAAAGAAAAAAGGATCCTATTACCAGGTCCCTACAGGCTGTTAACTAACATTTTGAATAAGAATACATAAACATAAATTAAACATTTTTACAAACTGCTAAGGATGTGGGAATTTAGCACGGTGGTCTGTAGCAATGCTTTGAACCAATTTGTTATATTATGTCGATTTTTTAAGGTTTTTGCTGTAAACATAGCGGTGCTGATGAGCTTAGATTTTCAGTGCAGTCATGCAGGTTTCTGGAGAGGTCTGTCTGTCTCCACCAGCTACCACGATCCTTCTCCCCCGAGTTCAGCGAGTGTCGTTCTTGTGCAATGTAGATGTTCAGGTTTCTTTTGTGGTGTTTTGAGAAGGATCAGAGCAAACCTAGAAGCCAGAAGTTTTGGTTGAGGGCCCAAGTGCAGATGTCACCTGGGGCAGTTGTCACCTGCTTTGTCTGTGTGGCCAGAGGTTGTTTGCTGACTTAACGGGGCTGCTCTGTCATGTAATTTCCGTGTCAGTGTGAGCTAGACTCAGTAAGACGCACTCTAAATTTAATTGTGTGTTAATTACAGGATTTCCCTCGTTTGTGCTGTTGCCCTGATTTGATGGAGGATGCCATTTAGAATCTCTTAAAAAACCACCCCCCAGCCTTTTTTTCTCATGGATCTCCCAAGGTTGAGGGTCAGTAACGGTTCGAGAGCAGGTGATGCAGGAAAAGTCATCGGTGCCCTGGCAGCCGTGGGAGGAGCAGGGATGCCACGGGGTGTCAGATTATCTCTTTTTTCTAACCCAGAGACAGAGCTCCTAAAAGGCTTTTTAAAGACTTTTATTCTATTTTCAGTTCCGTGTGAAGTGTAGGACAGCACAAATGTTACAATTCACACCTGTCCTGCCCAAGGTGGATCCTAGAGGCCTTTCAGTAAACACCTACTTTATTCTCTAGCTCCGTCCAGTCTCTGTTTCAGCTCAGCCCTCCCCAGGCATCACTTGCAGGAAGCTGGATCCATCCCTGTGCTCACAGACACTTGTTACCCATCACAAAGCAAGAGGATGCTTTCCCTGCCTGCTTTACGTGGAGGGGAGCTGCGTTTTTTCCCAAGGGTGATGAAGGCAGCCCTGGTGCTGAGCAGGCTCCCAGCACAAGCCCTGGCTGCCTTTTTGGGAGCACAGGAGCTGCTCACGCTGCCCATGGCTTGGCTGCAGTGGGGCTGGGAGAAGGGCCAGGCTGGCCACGGCCACCTGGGCTGGCACAGCTGCCCTGTGGCCACCCTTGTGTCCCCTGGAGAGTCTGTGACGCACCTGAGGCCCCCATTTCCAGGCACGATGAGGTACCTGAGCAGCCAAGTGAGCGTGGCCTGGGAGCAAGCGATGAGAAATGCCAAATTATTTATCCCGAAGCGTTGCAGGCTCCTTTGAAACGGAGCCCTAGCGAGGGGCAATTGGAAAATGTGTCCCCTACTATTTAATTTCCTAATGCCTTTGCTGCAGCTTACTGAATATAAAGAGGGCAATTTGTAGATGAAGCACCGAAGGTAGTTAGCTGGTATATATTGAGGGCACTCTAATGGCTGAGCAGCATTGACTGATGCACTTTTAACTTTGTGTAAATGCAGTCTCCATGCAAATGCAGCCCTGGCATACACAGTAAGTTACAAAAACATTTCAGCCACAAAATCAACTAGACAAATATATTGCTTTGTATGTCTGACTTTTGATACACGGTGTCTGTATACATTCTGACATACCCAGAGAAACGTGAAGGCTTGCCAGTGATCCATATACATTGCTTTTTATAGCATCCAATTTAAAAGAATACAAGCCTCAAGTAGGATACAATTGGTAAGGGGGAAAAAAATATATTTACCCCTGCAATTAAAATATAATAACAGAAAGACTAAAAATTGTTTTAGTCTAACTTTTGTTTATTGACTAGAACGTATAAATGGCTTTAGGCACTACTAAACAATAAAAAAAATGTGGCTCACTATTGGGTCTTTTATCCATTTTAATTTATTTTGATGCTGCATGCAGTTTCTGAATATATTTTGTGGGTTGTAATAAAATAGCCGCAGTGCAATTTTGCATGTATGTCAAGCGGTGCGTGACCTGATATGCAAATTTAATACCAAGGTGCCAAAACTGAATTCATAATGTTTCACATCTACAGAGCTGTTTAAGGCAGTTTAGAAATCAATGAATATGTAATATGAAGGTGATAAGACCTAAATAAAAACCTTATTTATCTACTATGAAAAGTATTTATACACAGAATATTTAGCACAAGCAGAAAATGGACAGAGTTTCCAATTATATGGTTTGCATAAACAAATGTTGAACCATGTGCTTAGAATAGATAATAGCACAGCTAGTTCCTTTGCATTATACTTTAGAAATGTTTACAGATGTCTCTCTCTTAGTGTATATATAAAATGAAACACTAAACTGAAGCAGCTTTTGAAGAAAACCTCTTTGAGGTCTCTTATTTATTTTTAATTTACAGTATATGGGGTGCTTCATTATAGGTTTCTGTTACCGCTTTTCAGGTTATTAAAGATCAGTGAAATAAGATACACTTTCGTGAATTCTTGTAGTTTATGGTGAAATAAGGAACATAAATTTAACTGGTAATAAATAAGAATCAAATGTTTTCCATCTGCTTACCTTTAAAAGCAGAGAAGATCCAATTTTGGAAGCATTTAGACTTTTGAGCTCTTTTCCTGCATTGATGAGCTGATTATTATTTTGTCTAAAACGATAATCTAATAAAGTTTCAGGAGTTTTACCAAAGGATACTGAGTTAGACTGGCCTTTCACTCAGCATGTGTGTGCTCTGGAGATGGGCTGGGAATCCAAGTCTTGATTGATGGCAATCAGTCCCAGCTATAGCACTGAAAATATATCCTGTCACCCCAAGGAGGAAGAGAAGAGTGTGTGTTTGATTGGCTGGCAGCGTTGTTTTACAGCACCCTGCCAGTCAGCACAGACAGACATTTATATCTCCTGGCTTGAAATAAGTTGCTGCAGTAATGACTACCAGTGTGTTGAGCAATCAAGGAAAATGCAGGGGTGCAGCAGGTCTTAAAAATGTCCATCATGCCATATTGTCTACTGCTGGTAGTTGGAAGTGGGTTTTGTAGTCACCTTGGTAGAGGCCAACGTCCATTGTAGGAAAAAGTCAGAGCATTAGACTGACAGTTGAAATAATGATTTGAAATAGATAGTAATTAATTATTGTTCTTGTGTAAAAAGCTAGAGAAAACTCAGCCCCAGGAGGGTATCCTTTTTTTCCCGCTCCTTACCATAGACCATCTCAGGTGTAGCTTTCCACTCTTGGTCAACAGCCTTTTGGCTTAGAGTCTTGAATTTCAGCAGGGGTTTAAAGTTCTAAATAAATTTGAACATTTTTGCTGTCTGATCAGATACAGATGAGCAGAACTAGGAGGTGGGTAATTATGAAGAAGATCTTAGTTTTTGTCCCTTGCGTGGCTACTGCCCCGTGAAATTGCTGCCTCCCTCTGAGAAATGAGTGATGGGGTAATTTTTTGTTTCTGCATGAGGGATTGTCTACGTTCCATCAGGAAGTGCTAGAGCCATTCATGCTTATGAAGTTTTCTTCGGCTTTTGCCACTATTTATTAAAAAGAACTTGTATGAAAAAAACCAGTAGCCAGCATACTGTGTGCTGTACTTTCCTGGGCTTCAAGAGCCTCAGGTTAATTCTTTCCATGAAAGATGCTGCACTCACATTCCTCAACAGAGCACTGTGCCACATTCCTGAGAAGGGAGGGTATCTGAGTTTCCCTTGCTCAGAGATGCCCCATGAGAGGTTTATTTTTAAAGGATCCATATCGATCCTTCCGTATGGAAATGGAAAGATCCCTGAAGCTCCTCGCACAAAATTCTCTTTGCATTGTCTTCATGGTCCTGGCGAGTGCATTTGATTTTCAGATAAAAATATTCCTAGTTCTGGAATCTTTTTCTAGAATTTAATATCAGAGTATTTGTGAATTTATATATAATAGTAATGGACCTTACTATGGTTTCATGAGAATTCTTATTTTCATCTTGGCGATGGTTTTTCCTTTCTGACCTTTTTTTAAGCAAAGTTTTCCACTGAGTACAAATTCTAGTTCCTAACCAAGTCACAGAGCACAGAATGATGACATAATAAGCAGTTTGCGGGTGCAGAAGGAGCAGGATGGGGCAGGAGACCATCACCTGGCTTTGTGCAAAGCCTGGCTTCCCTCCAGAGTCTCTGGACTGTAACAGGGACTTGGGCTTTACCCTTTTGTTCCTGGGTTCAGCTTTGAGGTCAGATGAGAACTCCATTCTCACACCAAAGCAGAGGGGTTTTGCACTGACCTGAGCACTAAAGCTGTCTTGGCTTTGAATTTTTTATACATTTTGGGCAACCAGTTGGACATGGACATCAGTGACTGATGAGTCAGTGCTTCTAAAAATAAACATGAAGCCTGAGTCCCTAAGGGAGAGCTGGGACCTTATCTGATACTTAGGATGTGACACTTGGCTTCCCTTGGGGTTTCTCCTTGTGCAGAGAGGTAAAATGAACCCTTTATGATGTTGGCATGAAGACTGGAGCTCCCAGCTCAGGGAAACCTGCGCTCAGAAAATGCATTTCTGTCAAGTTCATTGTGTCATCCTGGATTCTTGTCCACTTCATTATTCAGCAGTGTCTAAGCTAAGAATTAGGAAGACTGAACAGTTCCTAAAACTGGGAGTATTTTTGGGTTACAGATTTGTTCAGTGGCGGTTTTGCTGCTTTGGAGAACATCCATCCAGGATGACTGTATTAATAAAGAAATAATTCAGTACTTAAAAACATCATTTTCTTGGCAGCTTAAATGTCTTTATTTGTGATTTTCCTGTCTGTCTTTTAATCAATGTCATGCTGTGAAATCTGCTGTTTTTGCCATGACCAGCCCATTCAGTTTGTCATTGCTGTTTCTGTGATTTGCATGGAACTTGCTTTATGATTAGCGAGCAAAATTCACAAGTGTGTGTTTTGTTTACATGGATCTCATATCTCAAAAAGAAAATGCATGACCTCTTAGTCTGGCCCCCAAACTAGACTTCAGACACAAGGCTTAATGTTTCTAATATTAAGAGAAAGTTATTTCAGGTGATCTCTGAAAGCAGTTATTAGGTTGGGCAATGAGGTGCTGTCAGTGGAGCTTACCTGAAATGCTTGAGTTCATCACCTTTGTTTTGCAGCTTGTATTTACTCAGGTATGGAGGGAAGAAGCACAGGAAACTCTCTGCAGAACAGAGTTCAGACACTTCAAGTGTGTGTCACACAGCCAAGCAGATTTCCTGTAACAGGCTCAGCTAAGGGCTGAATCCCCAGTTTGGAGTGCAAAAGAAGAAAGTGAGGTTCTTACTATTTGATATGTAGTGATTGTACAGTGAGTTATACTGATATATAGAGTGTGTATATATATATATATATATATACACTGATATTTTGCTCTGAAGCACTGCCTTGCAAGTCTTTTGGCCCAGGAAAAGATAAACTTAGTTTAACAGTTAAATGATACTTCGACATTTATTAAAAAGCCCAACAAGTTTGGCTTCATTTTAAGCGTGTGGTCAGAAAGAATTCATTTGCTCTTACTGGAAGAATACTTATCATAATGGATTCATGTGGTATCCATGTGCTCGTCACGTGTTCTTTTTTATGCACATCCCTCTAGTTCCATTTCAATGCCACTTTAATTTAGGATTAGTTAATGGACTCCACATAAAGGTTGCTCATTTTTTATCTGGATTCTCCAACTAAATTTCTGGTTTTTAAAACTGCTAAGCTGGTGAGGAGAGCACTAAATATTAATAGCAGCACTTTGAAAAATTAACAGAATTATCTTCCTTTTTGTCTGTTGATTCCCTTTTTACTACTTTAAAAGTTAATAGGCAAAACAATAAGGGATAGAGATTAGTCATGGCAAATGAAATGAAATAGTTGGAAGAGAGTGTGCAGATACCCACACACACAGCAGTGGCTCCTGGGCAGGATGGGAAGATGTGCAGATCACCAGGGGTGGGCATGGTGGAACAGGAGTGAAGAGAGTCACCAGTTCAAAAGATCAGAGGTGTTTGTGTTGGGAACTCACCTCTCCATGCTCTCTGTAGCTGACAGAAGCCAGCACTGGCTGAGGTTGAATTGGGAGCCTTTCTGCCCAAATTGTATTGAGGTCATTTCTGGAGACACCAGCTCACCTTGGACACCCACCTAATGCTAAAGTGGAAGTGTCTCCACAGAGATCCATGGGGGATACGATGTTTAATTTAGTTTAATCTAGATTTCACTCAGAGGCTGAACTTCTTGGGAGGCTTTTCCTTTGACTTCACTAGGATGTCGCATAGGTTGGATGGGCCCACAGTGTGGTGTGAGACAGCCCAGCACAAGCCAAGGTAGAAAAGTTCCATTGTGATAGTCAGTCGGGAAAAGAAAATACTTCAATGAGTAAATTGGCTCCGTTTTTTTATTTTCTATTATTTATTATCTCACAAAAAGGCTTTATCCAATAGGACTGTAGCTGAATTTTCATAGGGCGTTTGGAACAAAAGTGGCTTCATGTCAAATTTATGCTGGAAAGGTCAACATTAGTTTACATCAAAGGTTTGGGTTTTCGAGAAACAATAACATAAGGTCATAATTTCAGCTTGTTTGAAGAGCTGCAATGAGCTGTTTGCCAGAGATTTGATCTCTGGTAAACAGGCCCCTCTAGGCTCACTTGGAAAAGCTCGCAAATGCACGGACGCTCTTTGCCCGTTCGGTTCAGGATGAAAAGCAAGCCTGAAAGCTGCCTTTGTTTATATACAGAATTTGGTTCTTGTTGCTTTTCTTTTTCTTTATTTCCTTTTTCCTTTTTTTTTTTCTTTTTGTTTTTTTCTTTTTGTTTTTGTATGTCATGTTGAGTGAAATCACCTAGAAACAATCAAAAAGATGATGGAAGGTGGAGGGGAGGGAGAGGAAAGGGTCGTGACATTTAGACCCCAGCTTAATCTGGCTTTACAAGAGCACAGCGCAGCTGAAAGTTGCAATAAAAGTTGTTGATCCTACAGGGCCTTTTTTTTTAAAAAAATACATGCTATAAAATACAGGCTGGAGCCCCTTTACATCAGGTTGAGAATGGGTCAGAATTGAAAGCTTCCCACCATAGGGGAGGGGGAAGCTGAAGTGGTTCTCTGGCACCACTTCCCAGAGCTGGGAAGAGCCAGCTTGGTCTTTCCTGGAGGCTGCCCCAGGAAAGACCTGCTGCGGGCTGGTGTACCCTGGCCAGTGGTCACTCTTTTTTGGGAGGGGGGAGCACACCTGCTTTGCAGCACGTTTGTCCCTCTGTGCCATCGGGCTGCTGGAATGGGTGTTCTGAGTGCTCAGGTAGGAGCAGGTGAAGGCACTGTCCTTTCTTCACATACTCAATGGTCTTTCACCATCCCCTGAAGAGTAATATTTCCCTCCCCACCTTCCAATTGCTTGGAGACCACTGAAACGTTTAAGGAACCTGAGCACAAATTCTGCAGCTGTTGGTCGGGGCTGTAGGAATCCATGTGGCCTTGCACATTTGGTTATTGGGGTGATGTCATTTCCATCCTTTCACACACATGGAAGCTATAACATCTCATTACAGATGGAGGAGTCCAGTGATTGACATACAAAAAAAAAAAAAAAAAAGTTTGTCTAATTCCATGCCGTTTGAGAACCACCTTTAAAAAAGAAAAAAAGAACAATAGACTCGTGATGCTGTCTTTAACTCTGAGTGAACTTTGTAAGCCTCATTTATTGGAGTAGGATATTGGGCCTCTGGGGCTTGTTGAAGCCTTAGAGTCCCTTAGGATCAAGTGACAGACCTTATATTGGGAGTATCCAGTAATTACCCAAATCCTCGGAGTACTGTTACTCACAGTTCTGATTTTTACTCTAACATTGCTAGTGGTACTAATTTCTAAGTTTCTTCACAGACTTCTATTCATTACCCCTCAGTGATGTGCTAATTAGAGCAGCCAAATGCTACAAATGACTCTGTGTTTGCGATTTTTCAAGGGCTGGAGTCTAATCATTTTCTCCACCACTATAAAGATGTCATGAGGTAATGTGTAAAGTTATGCTGTGGGAAACCAAACAGAGAGAGGGGGAGATAAAGCATTCAAGGGTGTCTGATTTACCTCCTTTGAATACTCCTGCACTCTTGGGTTGGAGTGGCTGGTGTGCGCAGAGCGCTCTGCAGCCTTGCACTTTCCGTTGCATCAGTGGCTTTTTCCCTCCTAAGAGACGAGACATTCTTTAATACTCATAAACATCTACTTAATCATTTGAGTCTGGAAAGGGGCACCTCCAGAAAAGCTCCACACAAATGGCTGTTTTTCAGAATAGGCAATAAACAAAGTCTGCTGTGAGTCTGCCAAAACCCAAGGTCCACCTAACTAAACGAACTAACAAAAAAAAATAAAATCTATGAATAGGGAAATGCCCAAAGAAAATACATGGATTCCATCCCTTTTCCCCTTAAATACCTTCCACAATAAAGCAAAAATAATCTATTTTCTTTCACAAACAAGCATTCAGAAGCAGGGACACCTCTCTTGCAAGCCTGGCACAATGTTTGGAAGCAACTGAGCCCAGTATAGCAGCTGTGTGACATGTGGCAATTCCATCAGCCTTTGGAAAGTACAGGATAAGGAAATTCTCCTTTCTAAAGTTAGATTTAAATTCTGTCAATATCCTTCATCCCAGCAGATTTTTAGTCACTTAAAATATTGAGTTTTTTGTCCAGGGTTGGGTTGTCTCAGAGTGAGAAGTGCAGGTGAAAGGTCTCAGCTGTGCTGTCGGTGGAGCTTGAAACTACATTTCAGTGTACGCTGACCGGGTACTGTACCTTCCAGCAAGGGTTTAAAGTTTTAGATCAGTTTATTCACAGGAAGAAGCAGCATCTTTCAACAATGCAGATACCTGTTCTGCAGGAAGGAGGTTGGTGGGATCTGGCCTCTTTGTTAGTGGGTTTATCAGTGCTGGACCTAATGGCACAGAGCAGCTCTGCGTATGTATTGAGTTTAGAATTTTTTATTGGACAAGTGAGCCAATGCCTCAGCACAGCAGACTTCCCATTTAATGCCAGGGGAGGCTTGCCCTCAGTGCATTTACGCCATCCTAGAGCATCACACGCACACACACAACAGATACAAAAGTGAAACTGTTTGCTCATCCACTCAAGGACTGGGCAAAACCCTTTTGAAAAAAAAAAAAAAAGTCATCTTGCTTATCTGGAATGGATTGGAAAAAATTGCTCTCTTCAGCAGTTCAGGATTGAAAACTTGCTTCTCCATTGCCCTTTTCTGTGTGTTTCTTGATGGTTTATAAAAGGGTTCCAAATCTGTTCTATAACACTATTTGACTAGATCTATGATGATGTATGCCAGAACATGTCAAAATAATTGTGTGGTGACTATTCTGGGTTAAGAAGAATCATATTTAATGTTACTAATTTTCACATTATTTCA
Source organism: Chamaea fasciata (assembly GCF_029207755.1). Classification (NCBI taxonomy): domain Eukaryota; kingdom Metazoa; phylum Chordata; class Aves; order Passeriformes; family Sylviidae; genus Chamaea; species Chamaea fasciata. The sequence continues at coordinate 6,405,527 of NW_027094107.1, forward strand.
CCCATAAAAATCTTTCTAGCAGCAAAAGTTTTATTGCACTGTAATTCAGAGTCTCTAATTTATTCATGGGATAAATGTTTCATGTAATGAATTTTCTAGTAAATGTATTCTGAAATTCATGGAGAAGCAGGACCACTGTAAAACTGCACACATTTATGCTAAAAGAGATGGATTTCCCCCACTGGAAAGTTTGGAGGGCAAATCCTGTAGCTTTCTACCCTTAATTCATCTTTTCTGCCCTAGTTTTGTCTTTTATTAAGGTTTTGTTGAACTCTTAGAAGCTTCATTGTAAAAATGTTACTGCCATGTAATGTGCAAGTCAGATTTTGAGTTGGTTTATATGTGCAGTCCTCTGCACTTACTGAACACTTTTAAGCCTGATGTTTGTCTTGATCCTGAGGCTTAACCATGTTTTTAGTGTTTACTCTGAATTGTCTTTGTTCCTGTTTCACATCTTGGCACTCACAGGTAGGGAGCAAGAGGTCTTGAGAGCTCATATTAGTGTTGCTGGAGTAGGGCCCTCTGTTAGAGATATGCTGAGTGTTTAAAGAGGAGGCAGGGAAGAGCTCTGTAGAGACTGATTTTACAGCGTTTTGCTGATGTCCTGGGGTTTTTTTATGCTAAAAATGGAGTAAAAGGTACAGAGCAGCAAAGGACAGATCTTAAGGACATAACCACAAATGAAGTGTTAGTGACCTTAAGTTTTTCCCTGAGTCATTATGAAAACCTGTCTCTTGCTGTGTAGACCAGGTAAACCCAGTGTTTCCAGCAATCTAAAAACTTCACGCTGTTAAAGTAGGGAAGAAAGCAGCAGATGTTTCTCTAGTGCCTCATCTGTTGGCACCAGGCAAAATTCCTTACCTGAGAGATTGAGCCTCTCAGGTATTACTAACAAGGCAGCTGTAACCATCTTGTGCTGGATAGGTGAAAAGAGTTGTGGGTAAACCTGCTCCTCGAATAATAAAATTATGTCGCAGGGGCACTTATTCTCAAACTTAGTAAGTTTCAGGGACAAATCCACTGCCAGTAAAAGTGTCTGTTAACAATTTGCAGCAAGGGAGATCTACACTACTGCCGTGTCATATAAAATACACACAGTGATCATCACTGACACAGTCATTAACTACAGTTACCTCTCCTGACGGAAGTGACACCTATGTATTTTTGACTCCAGGTATGACAAAATACTAAAGTGGCGCTATTTTTAAAATGTTCTCTATTTAATAGATTTAAAAATGAATAAAGAATGCAGATCCTGGAGTGGAGTCAGTCAGTGTCAATGATACCAGTTGAGTTTATCAAAAAGTCTACAGTCCACTGTTCCCAATTAGATGCAGTCCTGCACCGTAATACACAAAATGGTCAAACATTAGGAGTAATCAGAAGAAAGAGGTATTAGCGGTCTCTGTGGTGAATGGGAGGGACATCTGTAATCTGAATGGGTATTGTCTCCTGATGTCTTTTCTTTAAGGCTGCCTCTCAAATAAATGAGGTAACCTTAGCCCATTCCAGGTCCCTGCTGTAATATTCTTTTTAGGGTATGGAAATCTTCGATGCGAATCTCTGAGTGACCAGATGCATAGGAGCAGATATTAAACTGCTGCGGTCTAATTGATATATGCTGCCATCAGTTCTGACCCAGGTAATAGCACAGCTAAAACAATTTCGAGTGGGTCGAAACATCCCTGGAGTACTTACTGCAGTGATATAAAAATCTTGAAGCAATGTGTCCTAAGTCCTGTAAATCATGTTAGACTTAATGAAAACTCTGCAAGAGTATTCTGTATCCATAATGCATTCAGCTGCAGTCTGTTGACATTTTGTGTCTGATTTTAAGAATTATGTAAACTCTTGATGATGTGCTACAGCTGATAGGATTGGAAAATAGGAACTGCTTTTTAATGGTTCATTTTTGTGCAGATCCTAAGAGTTGCAAAGGAAATTCATGAGATCCAGTGTATTTCATCCCAGTGTTTTGATTTCTTTTGCCCAGAGGATTTTTTTCCTTATGAAAACTTTGAAACCAGAGATGTGTCTGTTGTGTACACAATATCTGTTTCAGCTGGTTTGATACAATTGAGTCAGACCAACTTCACACTCGTGTTGCTTCAGTACATAAAATTTATCTGCCTTTTATTTACCAGTGAGCTATAAATGTTGTCCTTTGGAAGGGAAGTTGCTAGATAATGGCAGGAGAAAGATAACAGGTGAGACTGCAAACACATAGGCATACATTCTTGCTTCCATGTGCACACATAAATCCTTTTGACATTAATGAGGACAACACTGATATAGAGTGAAAAAAAGCAGGCAGGACTCCATAATAAAAGTTATGCAATGTGAAGCACCTAAAACACCACATCAGGCTTTCTGATTTCACAGATTTTCTTACCATTATTGCTGCAATTAAAATATAGAAGAGTCTCCATCTCTTATAAGTCAGGGTTGTGCTATAGATTGTCCTAATTTGTCCTTCCACAGTTTTTATCAGTAGAATCTTGCTGCTGGAAGAGAAGAAAATTCTGCTATGTTATTGCAGAATAGATCTGAAATAGTTATTTCACCAATTCCAGGCAACTATTTTTTTTTTCCCCCCCCAGAGATTCAGGGCTGTGTGACTGAGATCTGTACTCCCCTCTAACGCACACTTTAGTCCTGTGTATTTGGGTACACTGAGCAATTTCAAATGCTTATTTTGGGAGGCAATGGAGCAATCTAAGGGATTACAGAAAGAGCTTTGGTTTTACAGAAAACACGCAGTAATTTTGAAATTAAAGTTGGACTTCCTCTAATTAAGCCACACAGACCAATAATAATTTTGGAAAACGTGGTTTGCATTGCCAATCGTCCTGTGCTGCTTTTGCAACCAACCATTTATCAAACTGGATGTTGTCACTGACACACAGTTGGAAAAAACAGGAGGGAAAAAAAAAAAAAAAAAAAAGGAAAAGAAAAAAATCCCAAGACAAAGGTTCCTTCTTAAAAAACCATGAGACTGGCGTTGTTATCATGACATTTTAAAATGTAATAAGTTCTTATGTGCTCCTATTTGCTTTCTGGTTTCCAAACGAGTAAGAATAACATTCTGAAGCTTTTCTTTGGGACTGTGTAAGCTAGAAAGCTCTTAAATAAATTGAAACTGTGTCCTTCATGTGAATAAATGGTGTAGTAGCTTAGGCTTTAGGTGAAACACCAAATGTCTCAGAACTCTGTGTAAATCTGGTGGGCTAGCACTGTTTCTTCAAAGTTGGTAGATTTATTCTAATTCTTTTTAGGTAAAGGCAAATACCTTTAAAAAAGAATGTCACTGCTGTCTTAAAAATAAAGTTCCTTACTCCTGCAGTCTAACTGATAGCAAACAGAATCAGCCTGATTCCACAAATCAGGTGTTTTGTTTCATAAAGGGTCTCAGAATGCATCTTTTGTTCTGTAATTACCTTCATCTTAATGGAAGTTGTTGTTTTACTGTGTAACTCAGGAGCTGTTTTGCACTGAGCTGTTCTGCAGGGAGTGCCCATGCACACACACGGAGAGCAAGGTGTGGAAAGCATCTGCCAGTTAATGGAAACAAAGATTTTGGGTCCAAAGCTTTCCAGCGCTATAAATATTAAGGTTCATAAAAAACAGAGGCCGTGCTCAGTGTCCTTTTAGAACCATTATGCCACATAACTCTGACTTCTTGTCAGCAGCAGTTTTTCTCTTGAGCTCTGCTCATGCACTGTGAGGACGTGGCCCTGGCTTTGCCTCACTGCATCTGGAGAGGTCAGGAGAGGGGAGCAGGAGTGGCAGAGCCCTCGGTGCTGCAGTGCCAGAGGAGGCCCACCACAGACACCTGCTGACCTTGTGAAGACAGGCTGGCAGCTCCCACCACTCCAATCTGCCTGGAATCTCTCTGTGTAGGCTTTATTGTCCTACCACCTTCTTTACTGCTCGTTGAGTTGGTAAAAAGTCTTGAGCTACCAGCAGTGTGCCAGCAGCATCAGAGAGAGCACAGGTCGCTTTGGTTCTCCTGGGTCAGTGGTGTCATCTGCAGACTGACTGAGGGTGCACTTTATCCCCTCATCCAGATCTTTGATAAATACGTAAAGCAGACCTGGTGCCAGTACTGAGCCCTGGGGAGCACCATTTGTGACCAGCCACCAACTGTTCTATCCTGTGGCAGTACAAGAAAGTTCCTAATGTTTTTAAGCACATTTTTCCCATCATGCTCTTTTGAACCTGTTGTAGAACTTGCAGGATGACATGGTCTATTTATTTTTTAAAGTCATGGTTATTAGCTAAAATATAGGTGCAATTTGGCAAATTTTATTTTAAAATATGAAGCATACAAGGTATAAGTAATAGAAAAGTCCTGACTTTCAGGTTCAGATACTCTCTTTTTTATGGGGCTGTTTCGTGTTGTCTCGCGGGCAGATTCTATTGTAAGGCTCTTTTAAATTGCTGTGTCCCTGCACTACCTGTGTGCAGTTTTGTTTAGGTTTTTAATTAGGCGTTGGTTTATACATACTTCTTTAGAATGTTTCTGTATATTTATGGAAATAAATTTTGCCATGTTTTACTTTCTAATTTTTCAGAAAGTGGGCAGGACCACGGCTGTCCTTCAGCTCTCCTTAGGTGACACCCTGCCCTGCTGTGGCTCAGGCAATGAGTTCTGCATGGAATTGTCATCAGGGGGAACTTGGGGCACTGGGTCTTCTCCTTGAGTCTGTGCCCAGCTGTGACTGTAGTAACGAGACAGCCATTATTTGAAAACAAAAGTACAGTTTGTTTTAATGGCATGTGAAAGTGCTTAGAGAAGGGTGTAGAACAATCCACACGCATTTCCATCTAACCATGGGGCTTATTATCCCCTTGCAGCAATGCATGCTGGCCTAATTCCTTCAGTCACCTTCTGTATATGTAAAAGTCAATACAGAAATCTGATTCCCCTGAGCAGTTACCACTCTGAAGGGAAATCCTCCTTCTAATCAGCATTGGTTTCGTGTTCCTGGCTGGTCTGGAGAAACATGTCAAGTGTGCTTACCGGAGATAGAACTGTGGGATCTCAGCGCTGTGTGGCTGACCTTGAGCACTTCCCTTTCTTCTTTGCTCCTCCTGTGTGTTGACATCACCTTACACAACCTGCATCGGCATGTTCATACTGTAAAATTGCAAGTGAACAATCTGGTCAACTTATCCTTTGTGTGCCCCTCAGGTTTAGGCACTCAGTAGCTGTTCTTGGGTGATCAGGCCTTCTTTGAAAATCTGCCCAGACGTAGCCAGAGAAATGTGCTGATGCTGAATGTGTTTGAAGCTCTGACCCTGATGAGAACTAGAAGGATTCCGTGATAGGGTGTTGAGGTAGTGACCTCCAGGTTCCACTGTGAGCAGAGCTGTCACTGAATTCTGTACTACTGTCCTACAGAGCACCTGGTTAAAACACTGAGTTTTAGTTTCTGGTTCAAGCTAATGGAAGGATCCATCCCAAATACAGTTTGGTGTAAGAGATCTCAACAGCTGTGGTGGAATACATATCTGAAAGCAATGAGACTTTCTGCATAAATGCCACCATTTTAGATCTTTTGTCAGTCAACAAAGCTAGGGTTGCTAGCTATTGATAGCTAAGGTTGCTCTCCAGGTATTTCTTACCAAAGGCAGCTGGACCCCTTAATAATAGCAGGGATATACAAATCCTTCAGTCATTGTTTTTTCAGCAGTTCTCTTATCCCCAGAATTCTCTCTTTTCTGCCCTGAGTCCCTGCCAGGCTTGCAGTGGGGTGACCTGGTGGGAACTGGTCAAAACGGGTGGAGGAGACCAAAATCTCCCTCCCCACAGATGCAGAAAAATGGTTTGAACATGCTGGGGGCAGTAACTCCCTGAAAGCAAAGTAATGCTGTACTCTCTCCCCTCGCTTGGGAAATGCTGTGGAATATAATCACCATCCAAAAGGATAAATCCTCCCTAAAGCCCATTCCAAAGGAAGTCAGTCACACTCAGACACTGTAAACACTGACCTCCTTATCCCAGCCCTCTCTGTGTGCCCCCTCCACATCCCCATCCTCTTTCTCTGCTCATGAGATCCGTTTTTATCTTTCCTGTTACATCACTCCGGCCACACTGTATTAATCATCTGGCCACTATCACATTACACTTAATAAATGAACAAGATCTAATACAAAAATCCCTCCAAACCAGATGACTTAATACTCTTTTTATGCTTAACTCTTTTTTATTCCACAGATGTGTTGCAAACACTCATGAGTGTTCTGCAGTAGATGAAATGTTTTTAGCAAAGATAGTTGAAAATAGATGTAATTTATATAAGCTATTTAAGTTCATTTCTGTTTGATGAAGTATTGTACATCTTGTCTTCATTGGAAAAAGAGAAAAAATTGCTATTTTTGTGTGCAGCAAAGGACAAACCCCACTGAGTTACGAGCCTAGTTTGGACCTAGTCTCTAAGGTTAGGAGATGTTTCTCAGGGCCGTCCGTGGCAGAGCTGGGACAGGCACCACTAATCATAGCCACAATATTCCCTTTTATCTAAAATACCCCGTTTTCAGGGGCAGAATGAATCACCTTCAGGAGCACAAGTTCAGCTCCGTGGGAGCTGTAGGCCCCTGACTGAGCCTCTGTTTTGCTCTGCTTTCATGTTCCCTGACACAGCACAGCCTTCTCCTGCGTGCTTTGTACCTCATGCGAAGCTGAAATTGCTTTTGGTGGTTCTTGGTCCTGCAGAGCTCCTGTGCCGAGATGGCATTGCCATCCCTAGAGCCAAGCCTTGGGCTTTGATAGGTGGATCTGCTGCTCCATTCTCCCTGCAGGACCTTGCAGCTGGGCTCTGCAGCCATTTCTGACCTGCTTCCTTCCATCATAGAATTATAGAATATAATTCTGAGTCGGAAGGGACCCATCTGGGCAATCGGAGTCCAGCTCCTGGCCCTACACAGGACACCCCAACAGTGCGCCTTCCACGTGCCTGAAAGTGTTTTCCAAACACTTGTTGAGCTCTGGCAGGCCTGGTGCTGGGACCACTTCCCTGGGGAGCCTGTTCCACTGCCCAGCCACCCTCTGGGTGAAGAACCATTTCCCAATATCCAACCTGAACCTCTCCTGACTCATCTTCATGCCATTCCCTTGAGTCCTGTCTCTGGTCATGAGAGTGAAGAGATCTGTGCCTGCCCTTCTGCTTCCCCTCACGAGGATGTTGAAAACCTCAGGAGCTTCTCACTGTCAATTCCGACTTGTCAACCCTTACAGCTTCATCCCATAATGGATGTAAAATGAAACATGAGATGATGGAGCTTTTGGTCTGGAGTAGATGCACAGAGAGGGCCCCAAAACACTGAAACTACCAAGGAGCCCTGAATGGACACGTGTGGGCTGTGACATATCACCTGTGCTGTGGGAAACAAGTCATTACTGAGGAAATGCCTAGGAGAGAGCAATAATAAGGATTTCTGAGCAGGATTTTAATAAAGCTATAATAGGAGATATAAAAGCCCCCAATAATCCCCTTTATTTACTCACAAAAACATCACTGCATTCATTTTTAAAGCAAGAGGATTGTCATTTATGTGAAACTCAAAAATTTCGCTGTCCTAGGTTTGCCTGGGAGGTCGTTATGTTCGTCTGTCATTTGCGAAAATAGACATGAATTTTCAACTTTCAAATCGCAATTTGTTCACCCAAAACCATTCTACAGAATATGTTAGGTTTCTAAATTGAAATAGTAATGACCCTTGTATGACTGTGAAAGATTAGGCTCTGGGCTTTGAACACATCAGAGGCTTAAAAACACTGGTAAGTAGCTATGGTGTTAGGTGATTAAGAGAGGGAGGTTGAACTTTGCATCTGGTGTAGCTGCTATAAAGCTTTCCTGGAAAATGCAAACTAAATTACCCAAGTATACTGGAAAATTGCATTTGAAAATAATAACGGTTTCATTTAGTTTTATCATCAAGACTGACAGCTGGAGGAGACTCGGTCTGTTGCTGAACCCCCAAATCAACAAGTTTTTTCTCATGGCACACACAGGGGTGAGAGAAACTGCTCATTTAAGCCCAGTAAACAGCCACTGCTGTGAATTTCTAATCCTTGCATTAAGTCACGCTCCCTGATTGCTGGCTGCGTTCACTTTCCTTTCTTTTCATTCACTATCTCTTACATTATAATAATTGAAAACACATTAGGACCGAGGAAGGGAATGGGGAAAAAAGCAGAGTAGACAATCACCTTGTAAACATCTTGTGATGGTGATGGCTATTTAACAGGAACGCTCAGTACCAACTGAGGCACAGGCGAGCTTATCCAAGCAAATCAATGCAAGTTAATCTTTCAGTGTCAGCTGGCTGAGTTTTGGACTAGTGATGAATGCCTTGACTGGAAAGATGAAATGCTGGAATGCCAGGCACTGCTCTGACAGCTACAGATGGTGCCAATTACTGCCAGTAGAGCCTGTCCTGCTGTGAGCCCAAGATGTCTGATTTGTGGTCACAGAAAAATGAAAAAGAGGTTTCCCAGCTGGGCCTGTCACCTGTCCTATATTGCTCCGTAGCAAAAACGGTATTTGTGTTCTAAAATCAAATTTCTTTGTATATTTATGCTAATGATCCCACCATGCTAATTACCAGACATATGCCTTGGAAAGATGCAGGCACTATCAGAAAGCAGAATTTTCCTTTCTCTGGTTTAAAATAAATTTCAGAAATGCTGGAAAAGTTAGAATAAAATGCAGTGTCGAAATAAAGGGGAGGGAGGTCAAAGGGGGAGGAATAAGCAATTCAATAGAGCAGGCAGACATTCTGTGCTTAATTTTTCTTCATGCAGTTGAAAGGGATTTACAGGCAGTAAATCAGAACAGGATCTAGCCCATGGTCTCCAGTTTTGCCATACCGAGCCTGAATGTTAATATAAGCCTTTATTTTTCCTTTGTACGTTTGAGCCTTTTTGTGTTTGTTTTTCATGTGCTGTCTTATTCCAACCCTACTCAAACTATACAAATTGTCATTTATTGCACTTTCACATTATTTCCTGCCTCTGTGATATTTAAAAGGATTAGTCGAGACATCTGTGATCTGTAATTGGCTTTTTCCATGAAAGGGGATCAGCTGTAAGAACTTAAGCAACCCAGACTTATTTTACTTGTGATACTTGAAAGCCTTCTGGACAGAGCACCTTTGCTGCAATGATTTAACACCAGGTTTGCTCAGTGTGCAAATGCAGCCTCACTCAGTCCTTTGCCATTGAATCCACTGTGATTTTATCCATCTGAAAATGGCCCATGTGTTTTAATTAAAATATATATTGAAATAACTGGTTCCAGGTTTGGCTTTCTTCAGCGTTGTGCTGTGAAAAGGGGACCCTATAGAATACTCTAACTCTGAAATATATTTCCATCCTGCTTTTATTTATATATTAAATTAACAATAGCATGGCAATTATCCTTATTGGAGCATGAAATACAAATCTGCCTCTCTTTCCCCTTGTCCTTGGAACTCATCTACCACAGTTTGCCTAATTGTGGGTGGGGGTGTTGGGGAGCAGACGGCCTATTTCCATTTTATTAGACTCAACCTTTGCTAACGAAGCTATTTTTCCCCTCAACTTCAAACGCAAACGTTAAAGCAAATTTTAGAATTCATTTAACAGTTAGTAGTAAATTAGTAGACAAACTGCACTATAGAAATTACTCTCACAGCTGCTGTGGGATGGAGTGGGCCAAAGTACCTTTAGGTCCTTGGATCAGGGTGTATTTGGTGCTCTCGGGTAAGCACTCAATGGCCAGTCGTAATTCCACCATATAACTTGGAAGAACTGGCCCTGTGAGTCCCCAATAGCTGTGAATAATAAATTATAATAAATAAATATACATAGTTATATAATAATTATAGTAGTTATTATGTAGTTATATACAATTATAATATTTATTTAAAACAGCTTATAATAAATTATAAGCTTTCAAGTGATCAGTTATTTAAGTGTTTGTGAATTAAATAGTGGTGATAGAATGAGAGATGGGAAGACGCCACAACTTCCCTTAATTTTTGTCTTTTAACATTTTTGTCAAGCGATGAGGAAGGTGAAAACACACCTGGCAAGTCTGGGAAGACTTTCAGAATGTCCATAAATTGCTGTAGCTTTCATGTGCCTGTTTGTCTGAGAGTGCCATCTTTTACTTGTTACTGGCTTTGCCTTCCCCTACACGTGATTATTTAACTATTAAAACCAAACATGCAGGTTTTTCTGCCAAAGGTCTCACCTCCTTGTAGAACCTCTTGTTTTAGCACATATCAGTGAGGTCAGCTTTTCGTGGTTGCCCTATTCTGTGTAGGCTGCCTGTGTTTCAAGACATTATCATTAGTATAAATGCAAAGGGAGTTTGCTGGAAGAACCACCTAAAAAAAACCCTGAGTGGGTAATATCCATGGACTAAGGTGCACGGAATAAGGTGCTGCAAGAACCACCTAAAAAAAGACTTGAGTGGTTAATATCCCTAGACTCATTCTCAGGTGCAGCGGTGGGGATTATGGGTTTGATAACAGGAAATGAGAAGTCTCCCAGGTTCCCTTGTTATCAGCAAAGTGCAGGTGCTGACACAGAGATGCTCTGCCTTTGGGGCCCTCTCCTGCAGCCCCTGGGTGCCAGGGCTGTGCCATGGCCCCGGCACATGTGGCACAGGTGACACTGTGTGGCACAGGTGAGCTCAGGGCACTGCTCCCTCTCCATGTCTGCCCTGCCCCAAATGACGTAACAGTGAAACCCAGATATAGAGGGTTTGCTGCCAAGGGCCTCAGCTCCTTGTAGGGAATATTTTGGTTGTTTCCTGGACTGCTTTTTCATTTCCTGACTGCTGGGAGAAGGAGGCTATAATGAGTGAAAGCCACAGCGGTGCCCCCACCCCCCGAGTACAGCATTTTTTGGGGGGGCAGATAAACTGTTCTGTGTGACATTCAACCTGGGGAGATACTTAACCACTTTGCCTCAGTTCAGCATGTCTAATACTTGGCACAAATCGGTGTATTCGTGTTTCATTCAGCTTGGATAACAGCCAACATAGAGACTCCATTTTCATGTTTGAATTTCACTTGGCAGATCCTTAAAAGTCACTGGAGAACTTTGCCTGGGTAATAAAAAGCAACTTTTTTTTTTTTTTATCGAAAACTAATTATTTTTTCAGCTCCGTGTGCCAGCTGTTTAAAAACGTTGTGGTCACGTTACTGCATACTTTAATTACAGAGCTCTAGAAAAATGCAGATCCTATTGTGAAATGTTCCTCACAGCAGCTAATAAGCCACTTACTTTCAGCCCCATCCAAGCTGTTAAAATACACAGATAGCTTTTGTGACTATAATTAAGTATCATTTAACACCAAATGCAGAAACACCAGGATAAGGCATCTACCTGTTTTGGGTGGGAAATGGTGAGTTGAAGGCCAGAAGACCAAGCTTGTGGGTATATGGAAGAGGTGGTTAATGCTGAGTGAGGTTTTCAGAAACACTCAGGACTTTCCAAGTCACGGGGAACACCAGGCTCAAGGTGTCTTTGGAATTTCTTTTATCCCTATGCATCCTTAGGTACCAAAACACTTTTTAAAAAAGACAGAAAACACTTTTTCAGGTGTGGGAAGACCGCCGGAATGCTGTAATGGGCTCTGCTGGCTCAGGACACAGCTCTGGGCTTGGGAGGAGAGCAGTGACACAGACCTCAGCGCCAGGGACTCTCCTTGGCAGCCGTGTCCCCCTGACTTTGTTTGGGTCCCTAAAGGAATCGGGTGGGAACAAGAGGATCAGGGAGGGTGAAACACTGCATGAACCCGGTCAGGAGGTCTGTTTTCCTTTGAAGTGAGCAGCACAGGGATGGTGGGAGCTGTGTCCCTCCTTGCAGCTGCAAATCCCAGCTCCCCTGCGCTCACCCTCCCCGTGTGACCTGGCCTCCTCCGTCAGGGAAGCGTTTCTTCCAACATTCTGTGTCGTGTGGAACTTCATCTTTCATGGTGCCAGTGTTTTGCAGAGCATTTGGCCTGCCAGATGCTGCTTCAAATTAAGGATGGTTTTGAGCCAAAATCTTGGGTTCAAACACCTTCAGACTTTGGGAAAGTTTGTATCCCGGTTTTATGGCTTTGCTCTATCCCTGCTTCATTTCAGTCTTACCTAGTTACAGTTTTTATATTCTCCTGCAATCAGAAGCTGCAAAGAAATGTAACAGGAACAGAGTGGGTGGATGTTTCATGGGAGAATAGTAAAAACTTTGCCTGGCTGGAGGCATGCTCAGTTTCCGTGGTGAATTTATTGGACATATAAAAAGGATTATTCAATGGACAAGAACAGTCTTACATCCCCACCTTTCTTACCCTGTATTTCTGGTCATACCCTTCATATAAAAATAAAGTACCTTTTGCTATTATATTTGATTCATTCCTGTAAAAACTAATCTGTTGCGTATATATATAAGCAGAATTTTTATAAAAGAATATAAACACTTAGGGAAAATGGCAGAACAGATGGCAAGCAATAAAGCCATTTCAAAATATTTGCCGGACATGCAATACCAGACATGTATGTTTCTCCTCCATAGCTTTTTAAATTATTCTTTGAGTTTGTTTAGATTCCGTTGGACATCACTTTTCCTCTCACTGTTTTGAAATAGATTGAAGATGTATTTCCACTATATTCCCACATTTTAGGTGTAAGCATGCAGTAATAGAGTATGTTATCACAGCAAACTGGAGGTACAATATTTGCCTATATTCGTTTATATCTAGTTTGTGTCGTTAGAGACAAATGTAGCTATTATAAGTAGCCTGTTTTAGGAATAAACAAAATAAAATGGAAATGTCAAGTCTTTCTAAACATGTGAATTTCAAAACCCCTTCTTTGACCACAAAATGTGTCAGAGTAATGCATCTAAGGATGTCTTAAAAACAAAACAAAAAACCACAACCAAACTAGAATGGCTATTTTGATACGGTGCAGTTTGACATTTTCTCCCACAAAGTGATAAAAACCCAAGGAGAATGAACCAGTCTAAGGTAAAGAGGGAAGAAACAAAAAGTACATTTTAATGAGGTACTTACAAATGGTTCAGCACAGAGAGAGGCACGTTACTCTAGCACTTTGTCACTGTAAATATTGCAGATGTCGTTCGTCTGAGCTTGTCCTGAAGCGTTATTAGAGCAAAACATACAAACACACAGCCAAATCTTTTTGTGTTGATATTAATGCTTTTGACTCAATCAAGCTTGAGCAGGGAATCCAGATCTGCCCTACAATCAAACAGTCATTAGAGGCCAGGACTAATTGCTGCAGTGATTAATTCTGTGCAGACACCAGTGCTGCTGTGGTAGGTGCCGCTGGGCTGGTGGTGGGCTTTGCCTGCAACATGAGCAGCCAACACCCAAATCCAGCAGGGCTGCAACCCACAGTGGGTGCTAACTGGGAATTCCCTGTGTGCCTCAGGATCCTGGGAGCAGGAGGGAAGCTGGAGATACCCTGGGTATGCCTGGGGCAGCCACACCTGCACAGCGCGGGCGCTTTGCACACCCTGACACTGGCCAACAGCTTTTTATGGATTTAATGCAGCATTTGGACCAACGCAGCATTTCTGGAAGTCTTGGTGGATTGACAAGTTGAGCATGAGCTGGTAGTGTAGCCTTGTGGCCAGGAGGACCAGTGGGATCCTGGGGGTGCATTGGGAAGGATGTGGCCAACAGGTTGAGGAAGGTGGTTCTGCCCCTCTCTTTGCCCACATCCTGTGGTATTGTGTTCAGTTCTGAGCTCCTCAGTTTGAGAAAGACAAAGAGATACTGCAGAGGGCCCAGCAGAGGCCACAGAGATGATTTGTGATCTGGAGCTGGGCCTGTTTAGCCCAGAGAAGAGAAGACTGAGAGGGGATCTCATTAGTGAATATAAATATCTCAAAGGCAGATGCCAAGAGGATGGTGCCAGACTCTTTTCAGTGGTCCCCAACAACCAGACAAGGGCCAATGGCCATAAACCAAAATCCAGGAAATTCCACCTCAACATGAGGAATAACTTCTTTACATTGAGTCCAAAGGGAAGTTTTAATTCTGCCGTTTGTCAAAAGTCCCAGCCTGTTGGAACCCCGGGCACTGAGAATTTCAGGCTTTCTGTGCTGACAGGCACTGACCCTCAAGCAAACACTACATTTGGCCTGAGGCCACGGAAAAGGCTCCCAGAATTGAGTGACAGCACTGGGATTGTGGGTGTGTAGATTGAATGGAAGTGTGTGGTATCACGGGGTGGAAAACTCAGAGTTTAAGATTTTAGTATACAGTACTACATATATTTTGGAAAGCTGACAGCTTCTTAATGTATCAGTGTGTATGAATGTACTCGCTACCGCCAGTGAATGTAATTAATGTTTGAAAATTGTGGCTCTCTGCCTCTCAAGCATAAAGAAATGTTTTAATTTGACGATATGGCCAACAAAATACTAATTTGTTTTGGGATGGACCCTCACCTACTTGCAATGGTGACAAGTGCAAAGAGGAAAGAAAGCCTTTCCAGAGTTTAGAGTGTGAGTAAATATCAGATTGGAACCTGTATTAGCAAAAAAAAAAAAAAAAAAAAAAAATCCTCATCCATTTTAATTTGCATTTGTAATAGTAGCAATTTCCAGTAGTAAAATTTGCTAAAACATGGTACAAGTAACTATTGGGGAAGAAAAGTAAAGTTAAGAACAGCCTTTGAGAAACATTTGCTTATTTTATCTAAGGCGTTTTCGTTTTCCGGTGAAAAATAAATGTATATACTATTTGTACTACAATGAACCAAAGCTAAGTGCAAAGAGAGGAAAATACAGATTTTGTGAGGAAGATATGATGGACTGTTTTCAGGAGTCAAGGTAATTGTAAAAGATCTATCTGGGCTAATGTGACTGCTTTATATTTTTGTCATGCCTTTGTAACACTGAAGATCATTAGGAACTGTCTCCAGGGAAAGGGACCTGTGTCTAAAATCAGTTTGGGCCCATTATCTTCAGTGAGACACTGTCTATACCCCAGGCATCCCGAATCCTCTATTTACTGGGGGGAAGGAAGCACATTGTGGGATGGGCATTAATACAGTGGGACCCCACATTTCTGGAGCTCATTAATTTGAATGGCTCGGAGAGTTGAACGTCAGTCTGTTGGTTCCTCTGCTGTGCCTGCTGCTCCTGCTGCTCCGTGGGGGCTTTTGTGTTCCCTGCCCCTCGCTTCAGTCATTGTTTCTCCTGTTTTGTCTTCTCCTGGAACGCTCGTTGGCCATGAAAAAACCTTCAGTGCTCGACTTAAAGGCTGTGTCCTGGCACAGGCAGGAGCCACGGGGGGAACTTGGCCAGGTTTTGCTGTTAATGAGGTTCCTCCGCTGGTGGATGCATTTACAGGAGGAGAGGCTGCAGCCCAGAGAGGCACATCCCCTCCTGATACCAGCAGCCAAGGAGCTGCTGTAGGTGTTGGCTTTGAGGCGACCAACAGCCTAATTTGTTACGTGTCCACAGGGCCAAGTTTCTTCCTTTGCAGTAAGCTGGCCTTAAACGTGTTGTTTTTGAGCTGTTCCTCTAAAAACAGTTGTAATGGTAAAATAATGTAACCTGCGGAATGTGCTCTAATGTATTCTGAAGTGAAACGTTGCTGTGAAATGCTAGCAGAAATGTAAAATCCCCATTTTTGAGGTACTGTTTTAAAAATTCATACAGCATCTGAGGCTTTTTACCTCCCTCAAAAACAGAACTTAGATGTGCAAAGAAAACAAGAGCTAGAGGTGACTGTTAAAGATACGACTTTTCAACTCTCTGTTAGGAATTTTGTGGTTTACAAATATCTTCTGCTATACTTTTGAAGCTGTAAACACTGTGAATTAGCAAGTAAAAAACTTAGTGCTCCCCTGTTCAGTAATCCAGATCTGTAAGAATTGGCACAGTGTTATAGAATCAACATTTAAAAAACATAAACTTCGAAAGACTTCTTTTTAACAATCTGACTATATTGCTTTGTGTGCCTCTAAACAGTTCTAATAGCTGTGGAAACAGACCTTTCCATGTCATGAGGTCTTTAAATACTACAGGTTACGTCATCTGGCACATTACGTGAAGGTGCAGATAACATTAAACACACCAGCTTTGTAACGACTCTACAAATATGTACAAATGATACAGCTTGAGATCACACAGAAATTATATGTATAAGCATTAGCTAGATGTTATCGCTAGTCCAAAAATTACCCCTAAATCTGGTCAAATAGTTATTCACCAGAAGTACAATAAATAACTGCTGGGTTTATCTGTTACAAAGATCTCTTCTGAGGTCATCTGTGCAGATGTCTGTGCTTTTTTTCTTGTAATTTGATGACTGCATCTCCAAAGGCAGGTCCTGGGAAGTCTTCAGTGCCCTTCTGACAGGTGCTGAGGAACTGCAGGATTAGTGGAGCTTCAGTAAATTGAACTGTTGGTGTATTGCTAAATTTACTTGTCCCCTAATCCAAAAGAAATGACAAAGCTAAAAAGTGTGCCCCATGATCAGTTTAATGCTGGATTATTCTTTCACATAATCTTATTTCTCTCTTCAATTCTTCGTCCAAATGATGCTGATAGTAGCAAGATCAGAATAAATAGATCTAGGTGTCCACATGCTAGGCAGGCACATCCTCATATGATTTTTATAATTTTAATTAAACTGCTAAAATAGAGTTGTGTGATTGTCCAGGTCATGGGGTGAAGTCCAGCAAGTATCTGGGTTCTGGTTTGTCAGCACCCAAGGTTCTATGTTAAGTGCCATCCAGTTTTTGGATTATTGAGCTAGTCTGCTCTAAAAAAAGTGTTGTGAAAGACATAGCAGCCCCAAAGGACATTTTGATTTCAGTAGCAGCCTTTCTATCAGAAATGTGCAGTCTGATCTTTACAATTCAGTGCTCCGAGCTGATTTCTTTTTCTGCTCAAAGAAACTGAGGCTCAGTGACTTCCATTTCTCTTCCTTAGCTTTCAGTTCAAGTCTAAATAAAACCCAAAACTGATCTCTTTGGACTTATTCCATGCTACTGACCTCATGTCCATCTGCTCACATACCCTCTCTCAGCATGGTCACCTCCCTGTGACAGTTTTCCCCCTTGTGTATGAGCTGGTGCAGTGAAGAGAGGTCATTTTTCCTCTTGAGTTACCCTACAAGTGGGGGCATGGTCTATCCACCCCCTTCAATTACAGAACAAGATCTTTTCTTCAAAAAACACATTAGGGGTTTTTTTTTGTTTGTTTGCAGCTATTTCTGCTTTCCCCCCTTCCTTTCTCTGGTGTGTCTGTGAGATTGTGTCTTCTAAATACAATATAAACCAAAATGTGTTGTAATGTTGTAAAGAGAGCTGCTGCTTGAATGAGGTGCTTCCCAAGGAGTAACAATATTTGCTGAGCAGATGTTATTTCATTCTAAATAATGGAAACCATTTGGTGTCCTTCGAAATCATCACGAGGGCAGTAGATGGGAATAAAGAAAAATTCAGCAGAGACGTAACAGCTGGAGAATTTTTTCCCCACTCCCTCCATCCCCTGAATAGTAGCTATTGCAGATGTTTCAGAATGGCTGAGGTGCTGTTCAGGAGAAAATCTCCACAGGTTGCTGCACCATGTGAAGCCATGCAACTGGCTCCTGCACCCTGCTGAGCTATTCAGTAGAAAGCTCAGCTGGGTCATGGAGTTCCTGCCAAGGGGCCAGAGGGCAATTCCTGTAGAGAGCATCAAAATCAGGGCAGGAAACTCTACTCCCTGCGCTCCTCTGAGCCTAATGCAAAATGTCCCACAATGGGCAGTTTTGTTTTTGTCAGACAGAAATGCTTCTCCGTGCCAGGAGATCATCAGTTAGGTGATTTAGCAGGTATGGTTACACTTTGTTTACCAAGCTTATTAAAAGCTAAAAAAAAGAAAGGTGTTTTTTTTTTTCTCTCTCTGCCATGGATTAGAGCAAAAGCAATTCACATTATTTTTACTTTAAGAAGCTTTTAAAATACTTCAAACTGCAGAGCTGATTGGCAGCTTTCCTCCAGCCAGATACTTGCATGCTTTCCTGCACAGGTATTTGTGAAATCTGGAACTGTTGGACTGTTTTCCTAAAACATACTCCAAGGCTGTGTGGTTGTGTCTAGCTCTACCTGACGGAGAGGGATCAGAAAGTTCTGTAAAATAAATAGCCTGGTAGCTGGAGTGATTGATGTCAGGAGTCACGTTAAGATAGGTTGGATCTGGTTTTACCCTCAGTGTCCATGCACCAGCTGAATTTGCAAAGATTTACTTGGCTGCCTGCAATAAAGAATATATTTACAAACCTAAGTGTCTTCTGTTCAGGAGTCTGACATATGTGAATGCAAAGAAGTCATAATACAAATCTGTGAGACCAGCTTTGTATGGGGACCTTTTGGTTCTCCTGCAACTCAGTAGTCTGAAGAATCGCCAGGCTATAATAAAGTGCATCAATTTTATCAGTGTCTTTTATGTTACAGGGCAGTACTGGAATAACACATATTTTCACGTCCCTAACTACAGGATCACAAAATATCTCTTCAATTAAGAAGTGGTAGAGCAGCTATAATGTAAGAAATATCAATCTTTTGGAGATAGTGTCAGAAGAAATGGCTGCTTTATTAGCAAAAGTTTGATGATACTACAGCCACTCAAGTAGAATATTCATGTACTTTAGATCTATTCTTAATTAATTCTTGAATACTTGACAGGCTTTTTCATTTAAAATTCTGTTTTCCCTCTTTGAATATCTGTCCTTGTTTGTGCATTGGTACTTAATTTTCTTACAGCTCAGCCTAACCTTTCTTTTTGAGACTTTTTCTTTTTCTTTTTCTTTTTTTTTTTTTTTTTTTGAATGAATACTTTATATCATCAGACTCTCACAGAAGTTCCAATGTGGTTTGAAAGTAAAATAAGAAACTGATGTTGCTTTACAGCAGGGAACAGCACTTCTGACACAGTGAGTTTCATTGCATCAGTCAAACTAGAGCCCAGGTTATTTTCAGATTTGGAACAAAACCTTTAAACCTGGACAAGTGAGATTATTCTATTCTACAAAGTTAGTTTTATGATAGTCTGAGAATAGTTAGAATACTGAGAATGTTTCCAAGTGATGGTGGAAGAACCAGTTTAGGTAAGATCCAAAATGGACTTAACCCCAAATTTTTTTGATGGCTGAAGAAATAAAATTTCTTTTTGGTAATTTTCCTCTGGAAAGCCTCAGGGACTGGAGCAGTTGTGTGATGTCTTTGGTAGCACAGGTTTAGTGTTAGCCAGGGGTACTGCATGGGCCCTGTGTGCCCAGCATGAGCAGGGCTGGGCTGTTCTGCTGTGAAAGGACTGTGGGCCACAAACCCAACCCTTGGCATTGCCACAGCTTATGGAACAACTTCTTCTGGTTGGAAAAAAAATGAGTATTTTGGACAAAGGAAGGACCTTGGTTCAAAAATAATGGAAAACCTGGGCTGGATGTTCTTCCTAAACACAGTTTATTTCCTGTCCTGTGTCTCTGTCCAGGTGTGCATGCATGGATTCCTTGTATTCCTTGGGCAAGGTGTCCTTCACTGTGGATTCAGGGATCCCAACGCAAAATTGGGGCACCTGGGGTGGGGCATTTGTACTGCTGAGCCCCACCCCCTAATTTAGGGGCTGAATTAGGGTGAGTCTCCTTTGCTCCCGTAGATCAGTATCAACAGAGATGGGCATCTCTGCAGTGTGAACTGGAGCACCAATTCAACTCCTCACCCAAATTCTTCCCCTGGAGGAGCCTCTCTCTTCCTGCAACCCTCTAGGGAAGTAAGGGAAGCTCAGCCACATCCCAACTTTTTGCCCAAACCAGCAAACCCTGGGTGACATGGCCCCAGGTTAAGCTCTTTGTGATCATTCAGAAGTGGTTGACTTGGCACCCTAAAAGGTGACTATTTGATTTCCTGGTTTGTTATTCCAAAGGCAGGGAAATTTCCCTAACCCTTCTTCACTGAGTCTCCCAGCTTGTTGTTTATGGCTTTTGCTGTCATTTTCATTAACAGCAAATTGTTCAATATGATGCTAAACTGAGCTATATTAGATCAGCTAGAAATCTTTGTAGGCTCTCAAAGCATGGGCATTACATATTCAAAACAGGACCTAATGTTTCAGAGATTCATATTCTACTATAATTATATGGTTCAATGCAAGTGATTATATCTCTTCTTCAGTATCGGACTGAAAAGTTTTGGTTTGCTGGCTTCCTCATAATTTACTGCCGAGGCATAATAGGCCAGTCTTGCGGAAAAAAAGATGATAAATGACGCTGGCAAGGATTCATAGATTTATTAAATTTCTATCAAACAGTGCAACAAAAAAAAATCTGCTTAAGTTAGAAATGGGCTCAAATTTTTTAATCAAAATTCATGAGTCCTGATGCTTGGTTCAGTAGGTCCAAGGAAGGCTTGAATTGAGGACTGATTAAAGAAAATAAAAGGCTTATTTGAAGTAATTTTTCAATGACGGCTTTTAATTGGATGTTAAATCAAATTCTTATCTGCTTTTCTGCAGATAGCACATTATATAAAATACAGTTAGTGGCACTACCACTGTAACTGATACACTGAATAACAATTGACTTCTTACTTTACACCAAGAGGATAGAAGGACTGCAGTTGTCAACCTGTCAGAAATTAACTATGTAAATTAATGCTTAAGTATATGAATATGAATATGATTTACAAGAGGCTCTGAGTGCTGTCAGTAAAAGTACTGATTTCTTTCCCCTCCAAGGTTAACAATTACTCGCTGACCTTTACAAATTTGGGCTATATTTTTTCTTTTATAACTGATACGATGTTCCAGGGATCTCAATAATGCCGAAATAATCTGAAGTAATCTGTCATGTACCAAAAGAAGTATTGTGCTAATACCTATTATATTTCATGTGTATAAGGCAATACATTGCTGAAGATAATAGACTTATTATTTAGTTTGATGGTTACAGTAGCTGTGAAATTTGTTGCTTGCTTTCTTTGCAGAGTGGTAGGGTAGCAGTCTTTATTATGGGGATGTTTTCCTAATAGGCTCTCAGTTAATTCTGTGATGTTTTACTGCTGAGAGTAACATCTGATTTCTTGGGCTTAGTAAAAAAAAAAATCCCTCTATCTCACCTAGACTAACCAGGACCCATAAAGAGAATATGCTGTAGAATTTATGCAGTCCAGAGCGTGGGAGAAAGAGGAAAACCATCAAGGATTAAGTCTCAATGTTATACTTAGTTTTTCTTCAGTAGGAGAACTGCATATGTGTGGGTTTTCTCTGCTGGAGCTGGCATTGTGCTCAGTATAATCACTGTGCTGAACATTATGATTATTTGTACCACTGGAATTCACATCTCGTTCTTATGTATTCCCCTGCCTCTTCCTCTACTGAAGTGTTCCCACAGGAAATAAAAACTCCATGTTAGGAGATCCTCCATGAGATTTTGTTTTAAAATCAGAGAAACTGTCCTGCAAAACCAGATCCAAAGCTTCTCTGGACAATTAAACTTTACCATGTATAACAGCATTTTTTCCACCAAGAGGCAGTGTCGAACACAAGGCAAGTGTATCTGAATTACAGGTTTCTCAGACCCAGCATGGAAAACTAGACTCTCCTTATGGTTTCCATGTGGTTTCTCATGTTCCCCCCACGTCAGATATCCAGCACATTGGGATCCCAAACCTCTGGGCTTGGAACAAGAGCGCTGAGAAAGGAAAGCACACTGTAAAATTGCTGCATACTAAAATGAGGTTAAGCAATTGCAACTTCTCCCAGTGCCTCGTAAAACGGAGCCCCTGAGTGCAGACAAACCATCTTCAAAAGATTCTGAAATTTGGTTCGGGTAATCGTCAAAAAATTCAGCTTTTTCAAAGCTTTGAAGTCCTTTATTAGTCATGCCCCAGAGCACATGGAGCTTCAATGGCTCTTGGTAGGTACTTCACACATGGGCAGCATGGAACTGATCTGGCCTGGCAGTGATGGGAGAGCCACCGTGCCCTGGGCAGATCCCTGTGCCTCTGCCAGTGCTGGATGGGAGGCAGAACCCATCTCATTCCCATCAGGGATGGCTCTGCCAGTGCTGGATGAGAGAGAACCCATCTCATTCCATCAGGGATGGCTCTGCCAGGGCTAGGAGTGAGAGAACCCATCTCACTCCCATCAGGGATGGCTCTGCCAGGGCTGGATGTGAGAGAACCCATCTCATTCCATCAGGGATGGCTCTGCCAGGGCTGGATGTGAGAGAACCCATCTCATTCCCATCAGGGATGGCTCTGCCAGTGCTGGATGGGAGGCAGAACCCATCTCATTCCCATCAGGGATGGCTCTGCCAGGGCTGGGTGTGAGAGAACCCATCTCACTCCCATCAGGGATGGCTCTGCCAGGGCTGGATGAGAGAGAACCCATCTCATTCCCATCAGGGATGGCTCTGCCAGGGCTGGATGTGAGAGAACCCATCTCATTCCATCAGGGATGGCTCTGCCAGGGCTAGGAGTGAGAGAACCCATCTCATTCCATCAGGGATGGCTCTGCCAGGGCTAGGAGTGAGAGGACCCATCTCACTCCCATCAGGGATGGCTCTGCCTGCTCCCTGTCAGCACCAGCCCCCCTCATGTCAGCCGTGGAGGATCAGGTGGAAAGGCGACACTGCTCACCTTTGGGAGTCCCTGACTTCATTAGTGACTCAAACACCTGCTTCACCCCCCAGGGCTGTGCTGAATCTGGCCTTCACTGTTGCCCAAAGAGAGAGGTTTGTCATGAAAGTAGCTTGCATTTGCTTTTAAATGTTCTCCTCATGTGTCTTCCTGTATCGTGGAAATGCCGTTTAATGTTTGTGCTCGCTAACTGGGAAGTGTGAACTTTATTTTTGAGACAAATTTTTACAATTTTGCTACTTCCAAGGTGTCTGCATCATAATGCATGATAGGGATGCCCTATTTTGTTGCGTGCAGATTAAATTTGGGCTCCCTGTAGCACTTCTGGCAGGTTTCCCATGTTCTACTTTAAATTCTGGGCTGTTCCTCAACTGGTACAAATTAAGCTGTGCTGGCTTTCAACAGTCCAGAACTCTGACACCTTAGTGGGAGCAGGCCTGAGTTTGCATAATTGGGACGGGGCCTTGGTCATTGTCCCTGTAAAATAACATAAACATATGGGGGTGTGAGTCAAGTTACTTCTGGGAGGTAAATGAGTATCAGAGAAGCATCTTTCAAGGTACAAAGGTGGATGCAATTTTTCACTTAATCTTTATGGTAACAAAATTCATCTTCTGGCCAAGTCTGTATTATTTGGTAAATACCCCAATAAATACTGGCAGCAGTTCATGGGGATTTTTTTCTTCTAACAGCCTGGAAGACAAATAATATGTTGCTCAACCAGATATGGTTCTAATTATAGAGTTTGCATTATACTGTTTTAATTGTCCTCTTAAATGCAGTTTTTGACATCCTGCCAAGAACTTCTCAATGATTTCTTCATTGAATAGAGGACTTTTAGTCATCCACTACATTTCTTAAGGCCATAATTTTCAACAGCATTAAAATCCACTTTTTCTTCCTTGCCTTGTGCTGCAGTTAATATCATTCGTCTCAAGAACAATTGTCCTGTCACACATTTACCTGGGAAGCACAGTCTCCTATTTTTCATTAATCCACAAAATGTAGTTCAAGGAATGGGTAGCTCTGCCATCTTGCTTGGCTGACACTGGGGAGGTAGTGGAGAGTTGGCTTTTTGCTCCTGGGGTAATAAGGATTTAATAAATAGGAGTATGATGGCATTCATTAATTTCCATCGTTTCCATACTGTGCTTTTTAAATTATATTTCTTTGTATGCAGAAGTTATGGAAAATATTGTTTACTTCTGTTTTATTTTAAAAAGATGCTTTAGGGTGACAGTATTTTAAATTCTCCAGGAGAAACTACGAGTAGAAACTATTTCACTAGTTGTTTTAGCTCTGTGGCTGCTTTGTAGTCCATGTTTTTTGCACAGAAAATTACACACTATGGGGTAAATTTTAAGTGTGGTTATAAATTGACAGAGGAGGCTGCTGCTGCAAATAATAAGGATGAATTTAAGAGGTACCTCAGTAGTTCAGAGCAGGGGGCAAGGCTGTAGCATTAGGAGGAGGCATTTAAGGTCATTCAGCAGCAATCAACCTTCATCAGTCCCAGATACTTTTGTTGTTTTTCTTTCCTCTCAAAATATATTTAGGAAGTAGGGGCAGCATGCCAGTGTTCTTCCCGTTACATTAGCATCAGTCCAGAGGTTCTCCCCTGAACAGAAGTGGCTGTTGGGGCGCCCCTTCACAGGGAGCCCCACGGAACACCGGATTTTATCTTTTCATACTAATTGACTTTAGCGTTTGCTACAGTTTCAATTATTATTTATCTGCTCATGTCCTCAAAGCCCAAACATTTCCAGGATGAAAAAATGTATGTTAGCCCCTTCTCCAGTCAAACATTTGTCATAAAAGCTCACTTTGGAGTGTTCAAGCTGTTGAATTGAAGTCAAGTGAACTATGTTTTTGTTAGAAGTCTACAAGTACTTGCCAAATCAAGGTCCTCATGTAGAATTCATGTTTGTTGGAAAGAGCACTTAAGGCTGTGCTTGAATGCCTTCCTAAATCGAGACCTTGTTTCCAAATAGTGTATTTTCTAACAGGTAAGTCCCAACAAATTCGAATGGCCATTCTGATCAGGCAAGAGCTCAGCTAATCAGATCAGCAGAAGGTAGCAAGTATCCTGAAGCTGGTCCCACTGCTCACTTTTTAATGATGTTTATAATGTTTCAGAGATATTTCAATGTAAAAATGTACATTATAAAGTTATGGTAGACATTTTTACTAATGTGTTCCTTTTTATCACCACTTCAATCACTTTATTGCATTCTCTCCAGGAAAGCACATGCAGCCAATATTCATCTGCAGATGGATGCAGTCCAGCCCATTTCAATAAAAGTCATTAATTTATTAGGGGTATTTGGACTTCTAGGTAAAACTTTACAATCCATATCCTTTCTCTCTCCCCTGTATGCCGAATATTTTTCTGTTAGCAAGAAGTACCTGACTGTTTTTAAAACCTTACCTAGGCCAAAATTAACAGGCAAATTTGGCTATTGCAGACTGTTGCTGCAGTGCCTCTTGCTGTCTGTTGTTGTTTGATGACAGAAGTAGTGCTGCAGTGATATTGTAAAGTGTTTGCACACACACACACACATCTCCAGCTGGATTATTGCAGCAATGGACAATTAATTGGAGTTTGATCACTGAAATTCATTAATTGTAGCCTAATTTGCCACTAGTGAAAGCTGACAGAGATCTGTGAGATGAGCGTGGTTCTGGCAGTTTATGCCAACAGTGGATTTGACCCATTATCTTTTCTTCTTAAAGCTTTATTTCTTTTGAAGCAGTTGTATCCTTTGTCCGTAGTTAATTATGATATTAAATTGCAGGGGAATGTTTCCATTTTCTCCAACTGCCTAATCTGAGCCTTTGGTCTGACACATCAGATTAGCTGAGATTTAAACCAATGACCTCCTGGCTCTGGATAATGTCATGTTGGTTCCTATACAAAACAACAGGGCTGTCCCTGTTCAGGTTACACTAAATCACAAGCTGATGAGAGGTGACGGGTCCTGCAGCAGCTCTGAATCACATGTTGTTTGATTTCTGCTTCTCTGGGCCAAATTCCTCCAGATAAAAGGTACAGAAGGTCACCCCCTGTCCGGAAACACTGTGCTCAGAGATCACAGCAATATTACAGCAATATATTTTTGTTTTGGCAAGCAAAACAGCAACGTTTTTATAAACGAAAACAATGGAAGAAACAGCACCAACCCAAGCAATGTTTTTGTGTGCACCCTCTCTTTCATTTATAAATGAAGTAGTATGGAGTGGTGAGGCATTTTATAAAAACACTTCTAGTCTTAGCTTTTCTCTGTGCCATAGAATAGCCAGAAGATGCTGTAAATATATTCTGAAGGCAGTAGCCAGTCAGAAGTACTTGTGTGCCAATTTGCAGCTGTGACGTGCTCAGAAGTCAGCAGTTGGCACAGATCAAGTGGGAAGTCTAAATGTCAGTGAGTGGTAAGTGTCTAAATCTCAATCTCTCAAGTTGTTAGATTGTTTATCTGAGTGGTTGCCCCTTGAAGTGGACAGAAATGTCAGGAGAAAACTGTTCAAAGAGATGTTGCACCACTGAGCTGTTGGATAACAGCATTGCTGAGTCTTGACTGTGACTGTAAGATTGCCATAAGCATTTTAAAATATGGTTTGTAGTATTTAGCTGAAAATATTTTAATTTTTTAGCTAATGAATCCTAGAAATGTTATATTTTTAAAATTATGTGCAATCATCTGTTCTTTGTGAGTTGTACGGCAGAGGGGTGTGCAGGGCCCTTCCTGTGGAGAGGGGAGGAGAGAGCAGCTTGGAGGATGAGCTACAAACCGGCTCTACATGGAAAGCCAAACTTCTGCAACTGCAGAACAGGAGCTGCCACATGTGCATGCTTCAGTGAAGCCTTCAAAGTCTTCAGGTCTTATTAATGAAACTACTTAGAAAAGGAAAGGTTCATGTAGGTGGTTGTGTTCTTGGTATCAAGGCTTTGATTCTGTGGGGCAATATCGCCCAAATGTCAGGGAAGCTGTTGAATACTGTTAAAGTTGCTCTAAATATTGTGAAAGCAGTGGGGTAGAAGAGTGTTTACCAGCCCTGTAAGTGTTGGCACTGGAATTTGAACTCAGTTTATGTTAGAAGCCTCTCTGAGCTGTGCCTGGAGACCTGACTGCAGCCAGCTAGCCCTCACTTGTGATGGCTTTGGTGGAAATTCACGTCATTCTAGGATGTGAATGCAAGCAAGGGTGAACACAGTGGGCTTTGGCAATATTTAATTTTCAATTATTTAATTTAATATTCACCTCTTTGCCAAAACATATTCTGTTGCTGCCTCCAGGAGATCTCTGTCAGAAGTCATGGCCAGTGGATGACATCCCGTTTCCATCAAACCCAGGACAAGTTTGTGGGTTTGAAGTGTTCTCTTAGTGCAGGCCCCACAAAACTCAGTATTTGAATAGTTTTGGGTGCTTGTAAGTGTGAGACTTCAAATCTAGATTAATAGAGCAGAATTACCCACTCTCTGTTACCTTCCTACTGGGACGTCCACGCAGCATGGATGTGCTGAATGACAGAAATCTTTCTAGACCATTCCTAAAACCTTGACTTCCAGGCAGGAAAATGCCAAGGAGATGTGTTCCATGTCAGAGATAAAACAATTTTTCTCTCCTTGTTAAATCTCCTATTCTGACTGTGAGGTACTGTTCAGAATTTTTGGTGTACTCAGGTTCAGAGCCCATAAAGGTCATGTTTCCTTGGGAGTACAGAGAGCAATTAGGGCAACAAGTTTTATTTCATTTGATAAAACTTCACATACTTCAATAGTCAAGTAATAATTACAGTAATTCATGTATTAGTCATCTAAAATATTAATTCATTTGGCACAGTCCTAGCGTACACTGTCATAACAGTGCCTGACAGGACTAGCTGAAATCCTGTAGTTACCTTTTTAAATACCAAAGAATTTCTTCATTGTTGTGATAAAATACAGATGTGCCTTCAAATGAAACTTGCATGGTGAGCAGAAATAGAATATATAATTAGAACAAAGAGGGCTTAAATCAAATTAGTCTTTATCTGACAGGAACATTTACATTTACATCACTGAGTGCAAAGTCATAGCCAAAATTGAAATTAGAAACAGATAATTATGATAAGAGAGGACACTTACACTGACTTTTCTCATGCATAATTGGAAAGCACACAAAATGCACTGCTTGTTATAATTAGAATTAGTGTTAAAAATACACCACTTTTGATGAATGCTGGTTTGTTGCAATAAAAAGTCTCTTAAATACTTGTCTGGTAAAAGCACAAGTTGATTCTGATTAGAAGACCATAAAGAGGGCAGATGGTTTACTATCTTTTCAAAAACAATAGTAGTAGAAACAGACTTGGCAACACTAATTCTAGTGTGTTGCAGATCTTTGAATGTGCAGATTTTTTGATGCAGGGCCCAAGTCCCGCTCCTTAAGTCTCAGGGAAGAAAATATGTTTTATGAGGTTGCTGCAAGAAAAAAAAAAATCAGCAATTAACTTGCTCGAAGCCATGGAGGGTGTCAGTATCAGAACAAAAATCAACACTGAAAATTGTAATTCACTGTTGTTCAACTGTACCCTTGCTCTGCAGATCACTCATCCTTTGACTATTGGTTGCAGATTGGAAGGCTGGGTTCTCAGGTGCTGTAAATCCAATATGACTCGCTTGACATTGTGACTAATTTAACAGGGAGCTGAGGATCAGAGCCTGGGTGTATATAATGCTAAGGATAGACACACATTTATGGTGTTTGGAAACGGCGCTGTAATTGCCCCCAGCTGTAAAAAAAAAAAAAAAAATAATCCAGATGTTTAAATTTTTTAGGTTTCAAAAGGAGTAAAGCTGGAGCTCTAACGATGTTTGTCTGCTTAACACCTCCCTGGCACAAGGGAAGCTGTTTCCATGGCATTGAGGGTGGTGGGAAGAGCTGGGATGTGAAGTTCAGCCCATGGGTGGATTCTCACAAGGCTGTGAGCAGTTCCTCCTCCGGCTTTCACTTGCAACTTTTATTAATGAAACAGATCCAGAGGGTCTCTGGGAATTCACCACCACAATAGTTTAGCATGCTGTCAGAAAGTAGCTTGTCAGATGGCTCTATTGTACTGGGATGTGATTTTTAGTAACATGCAGGATTAGGGAAGCGATTCATGTATTGTGCACTGTTGAAAAGAAGGGTAATTTGAGGTAGCAGAAAGGATTTTCAATGCCAAAACAATAATGATAATTCATCCTGTGGTAAGGAATTGTTATGACACGTTTTCTATTATTAATCTGGTTAGAGGGTCTAGGTTAAATGACTGCAGTCGATTAAAAGATATATAGATAGAAAAGCTTTATGTATTTATTACCTGCTTTAAGAAAAGGGAATTTATCTGAGCGAATTACAGCATGGAAGAGTGCACAACTGTGATTTAATGAGCTGCCTTTCCATGAACATCTGGAATTACTATTATTATAATGATTATTATTTTACATAAAAACAAAATAGTGACAAATATGAATGAGAAGGGAGATTTTTATGTTAGCTGTAACAAAAATAACCATTGTGGTTAAAACAAATGTAAACTGTAGCATTTCTATGGGCCCTGTGCTGCCATAACTGCTGTAAATTAGTGCTTTTTCTCCTGGGGAGTGTCCCACTTAAATCAGGGACTGCAAAGACACTTGGTGCTGAGTTTGTACTGCGTAGTCCCTAAATGATAAATATGAGCTGTGGTAATTTTTGAAGCACACTTTGCTAAAGGAAATAATCTAGCAACCAGGAATTTCATTCAGCTGATGCCATAGGGTGGTTTGTTGGAGATCAGCTCCAAGTGTACACAGTGGTATTAGCTCACTGAGTCTGGCTTTTGTCAGGCACAGTGAAGCATAGTCTGGGCACTGCTCTTCTGTGTAAAACCAGAATTTACTCTTGCATGTTTATTATTTGTCCAAAGCCTAAAAATGGCCACATGTGAATTTATACAGCTACATGAAGGAAGGCTGTTTTTTCAATTCTCATTTCCCTACATTGTCTCCCAAATACAGAACTTCACTGTAGCTATAAAACCTGAGTTAAGTCTCTGCCTAGGTATACTTGCTTGTGAAACTAATCAGATAATTTTCAGTGTGTTTCACTGTTACACTGAATAGAGCTTTAGAATGATGCTCAAGTCTTAAGTGCAGAACAGAACAGCAGAGACAACAGCACAATTCTGATGAGACAGTCATCTTGCAGTTTCCTAAGTGTGAGCCTGGTTACAGATGAGACCCAAAATGTAGACATCTTCATGCCAGCAAGAGCTCAGTGTTCATAATTTAAATTCTTAAAACCTTAAATTCCTTGTCTTGGTCTCTTAAATTCCTTGTTGGCTTTAAAGCACAGCCCTTGTTTGTTGACTCTTGAAATTAACCTTGCCAGGAATGCCTATTTTAAGTTATTCTATAAAGAGCTGAGGAAGATATGACAAATTTAATTAACGCACAACTAGAGTAATGGATGTTAAAGCATTCTTCTCTTTCTTTCTATACTCACTGGCTTTGCCCTGTATGGTAAACTATTGTGAACACATTTCTTTTTAGTTGGAAAACAGGACAAACATCCACTAGGTTAATTTAATACCCAACGATTATCCCTCAAGGATAAATTATATGAATCTTTGTTACAGTATTTCACAAATCAAATTAGCGACTCAACATTAATAGACTTTGATTGACACATCTGATATTAAACACTAGTGTCTCTGTGGGCATTAGCTCTTCCTCATTAAGTGAATTATAAAATTTCACTTCTTGATCAGAGGAAGAGCCTGTTTTGTCTTTTTTGAATGGGAGCAAGGGCAGATCTTTAGCTGACATAAATCAGCCCATTGAAGCTGACTTGAGGCAGAGGTACACTGGAGAACTTAACAGCAAGTGCCTTTATTTCCATGGAATTCATTTTGCAGGACAGGACTTCCAGATAGCACAGCTGGAAGTCTTGGGATTAATGGTTGTCATATACAGGTGAAATTGTGGCAAACAAGATTGGCTTGCACACCTCTGGCTGGTTCTGAGCTTTCAGTTTCAGACAGGACACTCCAAGAGCCGGTGCCACTTTGGTGTGCGGCATCAGCAAAATGACAGCAACTCCTCTGAATGAATTCACTGAAAAGGAGAAAAGCACAAGGGATTGTAACAGGTGTCCCTGTTTGGGCAGGAGAGGGACTCCAGTTTGGTAGAGGATGGTGAGGAACCATCCAGCAGTTGAAGGACTCTTGTGGTGTGGATGGCAAAGCTTTGTCCTCCAAATCTCTTTAATTCAACTTAGAGACTTGAACCTCTTTGTCGAGCATCTTGGAACTGCTCTTCTCTGTGCAGGGTAATTAAATGTCAGCTGGGACTGGAAATTTGAAATCAGTTGCCCAACTTGTAAGAGACTATTTTGGCATCAGGACACTGGTCTGGTGTGAATGTGAAGGAGAAACTCTCTTGGCTTTGTTCTGTGAAACTTGAAAATGTTTAATTCTTAACTCCTCTAGAAAGGCACTTCAACAACACTTTGAGAAAAAAAAAAAAAAGAAAAGCAGAAGAATTAATAGCAATCAGGGCTCCCTTCAGAAAAGTGGATCTTGCTTAGATGCTACCTACTGGTTTGTGGAACTAAAGCCTGAAAGCCATGAATCTATTAAAGAGAAAAGATGACATAGGTAGGGAGAGAATCAATACCTAATTTCTTCTCTGGAATTGCTTAAGAAAAAAGAAGGAACACAGAGAATAGCGTTGCTATCATCATAACCATATTCAGTGTGTTTTTCTTAAAAGCCATGTACGCAGATACAGATATGCATAGGGAAACGAACAATAGGCACTGGATTTGTTAAGCCTTTGTTTTTTTGACTTCTGAGTTACACAAATTATGTTTCCTTGAGGAAAATTATTTTTGTTTTGATTTAGTGTTTGCCCAACAGTCTCACCTCTATGATGATTATGAAGGTGACTTGGTCCCTTCGGAATACTGCCTTAGATGACACCTGATGTGTCTTACAAATTAAGGCAGATAAGTGGGCAATTTATCTCCTCAGATATCTCTGCAGAATCATTTCACTTTACTGACCAATACTTTAAACTTCTCCTGCACTGGGTGGGAGGCTTCTCAATTTCTTGTGCTGTGAGCAACATACCGGTTAACCCAAAACAAATTTATATGATAGATGAGACTAATTCTCCAAAAAGGAGCTCAGCCTCACACCTGCTGCAGACAGGTTTGTGGCCAACCTTCCTTGACAGAGCTCGTATGAATTCACATTCAGCAAAGAGACTGGAACATCTCTGTGCCTCCTTTAATGACTGTTATTTTTAGAACAGTTAAAAGCCTGCTATGCAGCACGAAGGATATAAAGGAGTATGGAGTATGTTAGATAAGAATAAAAATATAATAACTCTGAAGGAGACAGAGGTGGGCTTTTGTCTGTTACCCATAAAACTGCCTAGTCCAGAAAGCATCTGGATGCTTTCCAGTATGTAGATGGTTTTTTTTTTTCTCAAAATGTGTGCTCTTTCTCTGATGGATACCTTAATCAAATCATATTTTTAATAATGTAAATATGCTTAACGATTAAATACTTTGGCCCCGGGTCTTCTCCTAAATGTGTGGATTTTACACCATTAATTCTGGTGACTTAGCGTGGGTTTCTCAGGATTTATTCGTGTGTTGCACAGACTGCAGTTTGTTCATGTGGCCCCTTCAAGGGTGAGCCCCTTCACAGTGGTCATCTGGCTTAGCTCTGTTGAAGTGACTGCAGTCAGAGCCATTGACACAGCAGCTCCATAAATCAGAAATGCATCTGCTTCCCACACTGGGACAGTCTTCAGCACCGAGGTGAAACTGTTTACAAGGCATCAGTGCTTCTGCCTCAGTCCAGTACACCTGTGTGAAGGCAATACTTGCCTTTAAAAATCTGCAAGTTAAATTACAGACCCAGTTCTACTGGGGTTGCCATGGAAGAGCTCTGGTGACTTCCATTTAATTACTTCTGATCAGACCTCTGGTGCAGGTGACAGCAGAATCGAGCCCAGTATAACCCAAAAGGTGATCCAGAGTGACCCCAAAGGAGCTGAAAAGGAGAGGCATTCTGAGGAATCTCGGTGATACCTGTGTGTTTTGGCATGTGACATAAAGTAGATTTTTTTTTCCAACCCATTAGTTGCAGTGAGTACAAATGAGGCAAAATATAATCTAAACTGGTTCAATGAGGTCCTTCAAGAATTAGAGGTGCTTACTGAAAATGAAGTGGTTTAAATCAATCAGGAGGAACATCACTCACAAGTCAGTCACAGACAACGAAAGTTGCATGCTAATTTTCTTTTTAATAACTTCAAGCTAATGTTAGAAAAATTCACCAAAAAAGAACTTCAGAACATTTACAAGATTTGTATTTGTCTTTATATAGACAGCTGGGTCAGATCTTGACCATCCAGTGCAGATTATGACAGGCTAAATAGCATTATGAAAGGAAAAACAGCAGGGTATTGATGTTCTTTTTTGGGTTTTCTTTCTTATTTTGTGTCATACTTGCTATTTAAGTGCTCATATATGGTAGTTATGCTCTTCTGCATAATTTTGAGGGGACATTTGTGTGTGTCCTTTGCATATGTGTGTCGAGTAAAGTGTGTGTGGAAGGTAAGAAGACAGTAAGTAACATGGCAGGAATGAAAAGGAGAGATTTCATGTTTATTTGAGAAGGACACCTGCAGAATTCATGCTAGATTGGCCATTGCCATGAGCCTGTTGGCCCTACAAATGTGTTTTTTGACCCATAATAGGTTACAGCTTGATTTAATAGGTCACATCTCACTGCCTTTATGGACACCTTTACATCTTCTTTTCAGGGTAATTATCTTTACACACATCTGATGTGGCAACGTAATTGACTCCTGCTTTTGTACGGCTATAGGTTAATGAACCAAACTGATAATTTCTTTAAAGAGAATAAATCACTTGTGTATTGTTTTCGAAGTGATAGTGAAGCTGTATGTTTAGAGGGCTTGCTTTTGATTTAGCAAGAGCACTTTGCAGAGAGGCAGCCACCATCTGGGGCTCTCTCTGCTGCACAGAAGTGTCCTGGAATGGTATTCCTGTCTCCAGTGGGCCAGATCCTGCAGGGCTGATAGAACTGATCTGAAGTAAATAAAATGACGGCAGTTCACATCCACGTGGGTGCTGATCTGAAGACTGGCTGGGGAAAAAAAACCAAACAAACAAAAAAACAAACAAAAACTTCTAAAAGCCAGGAATTCATTTTTCTAAAACAAAATCACAGCCCCAAATGCATGCCTTTCATTCCAAAGCCAACCTTTTTCCTCACATTGTGCACCAACGTGAGTTCATTCATTTTTTGCTTCCTCATGTAGTAAAGTGTGCAGTTTACCGTCTCGACGCTGGTTTGTTTTCATACAATTTGAAAGGAGTCTTTGATTAACAGCCATCATTTGGCATGGTTTCTTAGCTGTTTAAAAAAACTGTTTGAAAAGTGGAAGAACTTGAGCAGGAAATGCCAAGTTTGCAGGTGCCTTTAGCGCTTCTCAGGATTTTAATGGACACTGCACAATGTCATTACTCCTCTTGGCTTTTTTTTTTTACTATGGGCTGAACAGAATCCAGAAAATTCTATTTGTTTTCTTGTGAGAGGGGAAGGATATATTTATGGAGGGAGGGAAGCATGCTCTGATGTGAAAAATTCCTTTTTTCTGACAATAGGCTGCAGCCCCAGAAAGTGGGCAGTGTCCACGTATGTTAATTTTTTTAACTTGCAAAACTTCCCTATATGGTTTTACTTGTACATTACTGCTTTTCCTCTTTGGCTTAAGCTCAGTTTTGTGTCATGCATTGGTTATAACCTGTGCACGATGTGTCCAGAAGCTGATTGAAATCTGCATTCAAGTCCAGACGGATTTGAATGCAGATTCTCTGCATGTTTGTTTGTGTTTTGAAACAGTATTTTGAGGAGCTGAAGACGGGGACTAGGAGTCTAGAACATGCTTTTGCAGATGTTAATCACATGGATGGGCCTATTAACTTTAGACTAGCAGTCTGAGAAAAGACAACTTGTAAGCAAGGTCCATGCTGAGGGCCCTAATTAGTGAATGTGTGAATGCAGAGCATGTGTTCCAGAAGCCCATTCTCGTTACTATTCAGGACATGTTGGTCTGTCTTAATAAAGATGTCACTTCCACTTTACTATCCCTAATTTACTTTATTACTGATTAAGAAATATCTGACAGATTAATGGTACATAGAGTGCCAGAGCTTGTGTGGCCTTTTGATCAGAAAGGAGATGCAAAAGGGTCATAAACCTCTGGGTCTACCCAGCAGAGAACAGGTGCATTAAGTGGGGATGCAGCCAGGTTGTCTGGCTTTGTTTGGTGCCTTAGTAGCCTATGGAAGTGAGGGCGATCCAAAAGTTTTGGGGATGGAAGTGAATGGAGTCACAGATGGTTTATTTACACCTCTCCCAGCTGCTCACTGGGGCTCAGCTGAAAACGTGGACACTGGTGTGTTTGGTCTGCTAAAGATGCACTTCTCAAACCCTGCTTATGGCTGGGTCACCGAATTCCACCCCTGGCTGGTAGGAATGGGGATTATGCATTTGAGGGTGTCAGTGTTTCTCTGGTTTTGCCACCCAGCACCTCTTGACCAGTTTCCACCAAACTTGGAATAGACGGCAGCGCTCCCAGAGTGGAAAGTTTTGGGAGGAGCAGCTGGGAAAGAGAGAACCCAGGCAGGCTGTGGTGAGGAAATAGGACAGGGTATGAGCCCAGCTCTGATAATTTGTTAGAAAACCCAGTCAGAGAGGAGGGGGCAGGCAGATGCACACTCAGACCTGTGGGAAATCCACCTTCCTCTCCCTGATCAAAGAACTGGTGGCTGCAAGCTTTCAATATCCTCCTTCATCTTAGTTTTTGTGCTGTGGGACACACACAGGACTTAGGAAGGGTGCGCTGTAAAACTTTGGTACGTGTTATTTTGGAAAGTAGAACTTGGAAAAATAATAATAAAAAAGCACCCGAATGCAAATCCAGGCACTTTCTGCAGCCCTCCCATCACACCCTGCCCCTTGCTGCAGTTCATCTCTCAGAGCAGGCACAGCAGCAAGCCAACCGCTTCATGTACAGGAGCAGACCTGCTGAGTTCAAAGGAGCTGGGCATATATATGTAAATGTTTGCAGGATCAGGATCCCATGTACCGCATGGAATTTGGCCTGGCTTTCTGCTTCCCTCTAGGATTTGACCTATTGTTTTTAAACACCACTGTAATTGATGCATTTTAATATTGCTGTGATGTTATCCTGAAAGGCAACTGGGAATTAGCATACTGTATTTCATTATTTCATGACTTTTTATATATTCATATTTAGACTGAGCAGTGTTAAAAAGAATGTTTTATTTCATTATGCAATTTTTAGTGAGCTTATTATCAGTAATATGTTTAGCATAAAATTTATTAGTGACATGCCCTTTAATTTAGCCTGTCTAATTGGTGCTAATTTAGTTAGATTGCATTAAATTACACCCTTTAATGTAGCTATGTGTGGGTCAAGAAATCCATTCCAACAGGTTAGGTAATTTTTCATGCAGCTGAACAGTAAAAATGGTATTAAGGTAGCTGAAAAATGCAATCATGTTCCAAAATAATAGTTTTCCTGGATATTATTCTCAGGGAAACAGGGTTTCTGTTATAAGTGTTCTTTGTTTGAAGACTTACAGGGTTCATCTTCCATCTAAACTCATGTCCCCAATCTCCACAACAAAGACAAAGGGTGGGGATTAAGATCATTACTCTTACGTGAGGGGGAATTATTAAGAATGATCTTTATTTCAGCCTTCATTCCTTCTTTATCATGCTCAGCACAAAGATAACAGTGAAAAATATGTTGTCCCTTCTTTTATCTGAGTTTCTGCTTTCTGCTCCATTAGAATTACTTTGGTCAGATGGTTGGAGTGGAAAGTAATTGATTTGATCTCAGCAGTGTACAAAGAAGCAATCTAAGCCTGACAAAACAAAACAAAAAATCTGACCTGTAAGAGTCATCAATCTCTAGCAGTGAGAGCAGGGGGCATGGGCAGGACTCCTGGGGGCAGGTCCTCAGCTCCTGTAAATTGTCGCAGCTGTTACGAGTCAATGGTGTTTGAAGTCACTGACAGTTTTGCCGGTGGAGGTCTCAGACCCTGGATTCAGTTCCCAGTTTCCTGCTCAACCTCCAGAAACCTCTGGCTGCTCCCTGGTCCCTGGATATGTTGCTGTCTCTGCTCTGTGGAGCAGCGACTGTCGCGTTCCTGTGTCTCCGTTCTCTCCCTCCATCCCGACTCTTCTGCTAAAAATTGATTCCAAGCCCAGGGCAAACTTCTGCAGTCCTCGGAGGTGTTTTACTTCCCTTCACATCTTGGTGCTGTTGGCAGCAATGGTTCCAAGAAAAGGTGGGTCAGGAGAGAAAGACATCAAGGCTTTCTCTGAAGCAATGTGTGTCAGTCCAGCATGTAGAGAGTGTGCCCACAAAGCCATGGAGGTCAATGAATTATCTCCTTCCAGCTCCTTTTTTCTCATCCGGAGACCTTGAGTCTTCCATAAACATGTTTTGAGCCCGTGGATGGCCCATGTGGCGCAATGGTTCCCTGCTCTGTCTCTGCAGTTGTCTGCTGAGGTTGGGGTATGGTGTTGTCATCATTGCTGAAGGAGTTCTGCTGTTAAAGTGCACTTCCCAGTTTTATTGTCATCATCCTGTTCTCGTTGGGCTTAGTTTTACGACAGACTGCCTGAATAAGTAGAAACACTTGCTCTGTTTTCCAGTATAACTCACTCCTGACAGAGCCTTTACATTTATAAACCTACATTTGTAAAGGTTTCAGGTCATAATCTCGGGCGCTCCACATCCTTGGAGAGCATCCAGACCACCAAACACATGGGAACTGTGTGAGATGCAGCAGTCAGCAGGATTAGCTTAGATGCAGAGAGCTCCACTAGGAAGGAGCAACGGGGATATCAGCTGGTTTTTACCTCTACCAGCACATATGATATTATTGCAGCTGAGCCACATGTTATTGGTATTTTGCAGGTAAGCCACGGTCTACACTCAGAAGTAAAGCTCTGGCTCACTCAACTCCTTGCCTGTTCCGTATTTAGGTGCTTGCAGTTTTCCCCTGAGGCACCAATGAGAAAAAGAACTTGAAGGAGCAATATTCATAGCAATTTTCTCTTCCTGCTAAGTGCTAATCCGTAGGGTATCTTCTTGGCAAAAAAACCAGCCAGTCATACCAAAATATCAACCTTAGTTTCCTAACACAGCCAACTGAGCACTAAGAACAAAGTTAAATAAATGCCTGCTAGGCCTGATCCAGAAGGCTTTTTAATTCCTTGGAAAAGACTCCCATTCAGATGTTAGAGCAGTTGTAGGGGATTTAACCCCCGGAGGGCATAGGAAAAGCCCTTTGGGAGACTCTTGTCCGGGCTTAGCTTTTACCTGTTTGATTAAGGGAAGGATGTGAGATCAACTTTGCCTAACAACCAGCTGTAAAACTGGCAGAAAAAAAGAGCAGCAGCAGCCCAATTGCAAACATCATACTGAGTATTATGTTTTGGGTAAATAAATATGGAAAAGAATAAGTGGAAATCTCCCTCTAATAGGAAAATACATCAATGATACTGTAATTAGAACCAACATTATTCAACTGCAAGAAAGTATTTATTTTACTGTGATTACAACAGTTGTTTATTCTAGGGAGCTGTATCCAGAAGCAGAATATCCAAACGGGATATCCAGCAGCTGTCTAAAGCAAGTTTCTTACGATTCTGCTCAGTGGCTCAGTAGATACTTGTGGGGAGAGCCTCAGGACAGTGGGCTGGGCAAGCCCGCCAGTGCAGCTGGGTCCAGCAGAGTTACAGCCCTGTGCCTCCGAGTGGGAGCCTGGGGAGCAACGAGGTGGAGCTCAGGCAGTGCCGAGAGAGCAGGCACAAGGCTGGGGCAGCTGCACACAGAATTAGGCTTTTCCAGCGTTGCCATGGCCTTGCCATTCATGCAGCCATGACGGGTTTTATCCCAGAGACAAGATTTAACAGCCTGGATTTTTTTAAAAGGTGTGTGTTTATTGTATTGGCTTTCGATCTAGAGCAATAAATGATCTACACTCACTGGGGTGGAGGAGCGTCCTGCTTCCAGCTCCTTAAATATTCCCAAACTAAACACACAGTTCAGTCCCATTCCTGTGCTCTGTCATCAGGAGAAAATGATCAGCTCCAGCAAGTTTACAGCCAGACTCATGAGGCTGATCCCAGTGGACTTAGCTCAGCAGACCTTCCTAGAAGGCAGCAGCTGAGGAGAGCACGGTGTCTGGACAGACTGGCTGAGGATCTCTGGCAAGCAAGGGAGAGACCGGGTCTCTCTGCTTCATACACTCCTGCCTCAAATCTGGAGGTCCTGATAACCCCCAGTCATTCAGAATATTCAGAAACATTACCAGGATGTTGGATCTAAATAGTTTAATAAAACGTTGTGGGTTAGGTCTGAGGCTTCAGGTCAATGTAAGGGCAATTAGTCTCTGTGTGTCCTCCCCCTCTGCCCTGCTGTGAGTTTGGTGGCTGGGCTGGTCGCTCTGGGCCTTGTCCTTGGTGTCCAAAGCCGGCAGAGAAGTGATGCCAGCCCTGCCCATTGCTCTGGCAAGAGCCAAGCCTGCTGGAGCTGGTGCCAGGGCTGTGCTTGCCAGCACTTAACTGCATGAACAGAGACACTGGGAGGTGATGCAGGGTTGTGCTGGGACACCTCTGCCACAGCCATCCAGGCCACCAAGAGTGTCCTCAATCCCATCACGTTAGACTTACAGCTTTTGGGTTCTTGCTGTAAAGCCAGAGCTCTCGCAAGGAAATTCATGGCTGGCCGTGTGCCAACAACCAAGGTGCCGGTGTAGGGAATGCTGAAATGAGTTCGCCCTGTCAGATGTGACGTGGTGTTCCCAGAGGCCCTGTGCCATTGTCCTGGAAAAGCTGAGGGTCAGACGGGGAGTGCACCTGGCAGAGCAGCAGTCTGGGTCTCCTGAGAAGCCCGTGGCACATGGCAGAGCCACTGGGGCACTGGGCAGTGCCTGGGGAAAGCTGCACACTGCCCTGAATTGGTTCCCATTTCCTGCAAGTAGCAGGCACCAGCTTCTGGCACTTGCTCATTGTTTTGAGTGCAGTTAGGTGGGACGCTGCGGGGGGGATGCAAGCCAATACTTTGTATGAAAATATTTAGAAAGAGATAAGAGGAACCTGCTTTTCATCTACTCTCATTCTTCCCTGCCAGCCTGTGCTTTCTTTCAGCTCAGGAGACTGAAATCTTCTGTTCTCTCGTAAAAAGAAGTCACTCTGTGAGCAGAGGAGCTAATGAAGCCTGGTTTGTAATATCTCTCTCTCATGTGGATCCTCTGATATCTTACAAAGGGTGAGCTTTATTAGCTTTTCCTGAAATGGGACAGCAGTAGGGTCCTTCTCCTCTCCCCCACTGCCTCCTTTTCAAACTCTGAAGAGTTTCCGTGTCTTTTGACCTTGATGCTGGACAGCAGGGGTGAGCTGAACACCCTTTTTGTATGAGAGCACAAACACATGCATTATTTCAGACTCCCATGACTACAATCAGTGGGTGTCTCTTCTGTCAGGAATCAGGCTAAAAATAAAACAAACAAATGCCCTGAAATTTAAAAGAAGCATCAGTGTTCAGATGACTTCATGGCATAAACTGAGGAATTATCTAAAAAGGTGCAAAATAAAGCCTGCACACGGCCAAGCTGAAATCTGCTCACTCAGAGCAAAGGGAGTCGATACTTTATTAGAAGAGTGGGATGTTGCCCCTGAAACTTTTATGTCTGTTATATCTGTTAACACACACACACACACAAGACAGCCTTCTCTGTTTAGTCCACGTGCCAGCTCTCCCTTTTTTTTTATGGTTAGAATTACTGAGGCAGGAAAAGAATGATTCATGCCTGCCACTAACAGGTGGAGGAAGTCAAGGGAGGCTGAATGGGTTAAAATCAGTGCTGGCTTCAAACATCAGATTTTCCTTGTCAATTTGTCACAAACACAGCCATATTTAAATTCAGCTGCTTGGGTAACACCCAAAAGCTATCACTGCACTAATGCAATTATGATGGTGCATCAATTGCTGTAAATCACAGAGCTATAGATAGGGTGTAGTTGTCATGTTCTTTGTGATTAAAAGATGTAGAATCTCTAATCACCGCAACAAGAGAGTCTGTCATCGATAAAGGGAATCTGGAGCTGGAGAGCAGTGTATTGATCGTGCCAAGGAATTTGCAAACTCTTGTTTCTCAGCTTTTGCACACTTTGAACAGCCTTTCAGGATGCACCATCAGCTTTGTACCACAGGCTGTGGGCTGGGGTACTTACTGAGCAGGTTAACATCTGCCTTGCTCTGGCTCTCTGGCAAAAGGACATCCAGCAGACAACAATTTTTTTTTAGCAGTTTCCTGTCCAATCAGAGCTGGTGCCCTGTATTTGCGCTTGGAGGGAGGAATGAGCATTCCCCAGCACAGCCTCGCGTCGTGCTGGTGTTGGGGGTCTCAGTCTGCCCAGCTGTGCTGGTGCCAGGCCCGTGTGAGCTCCGTGTGCCTGGCAGAGGTGACCTGCAGAGCCCACAGCGTGGCCCCTGTGCTGGCTCCAGCTGCAGCACAACCCAGCCTTTTCTCTCTTGTGCCTTTAAATGCCTCCTTGAACTTCTGTGCAAACGACACCACCCCTCTACCTGTAACTCAAGGCTTTACCTTGTGCCAAGATGTCAGTTCTTATCTTCCACGTTCCTTTTCTTTCGGAAGACAAAACCAAAACCACATACACAATAACCCCCCAAAATAATTTATAGCCGATATTCATAAATTATTTACGTCCACACTGTAGAATTGTAGGAAAAAAATGAATATTAAATGATCAAGTATGATGAAAATGGAAGGATAGTGCTGGATTGTCAGGCTGCTTGGTTGTTTTTCATGCGTTTGGCTGTTTGTTTGCTTTTCTGTCAGGAATCTCCGTGGATCAACATAGGAAGAATTTATGTGATTTTTTTGATGAATATGTAGCATGTAGTTAGAAAGCTTTTCTTTGCATGTAGAAATTTCATCCACAATTACACCGTTCCTTGTATCAGTCTGTGTGTCTATGGCTGTGTGTATGTGCACAATATCTGTATGTAAATGTTTTTAAACCAATATTCTTTGCATAGAAATACCATACCCTCATGCTGCAATTTTTTTTCTGGTTTTCACCACTCTCTTCTTTATGCTTGGGTGGTCATATTTTGAAATTTCCCCAGGACCAGTTTTTCATGCAGTCACGTTTCTCATCACATCTGAAGGATGTTGTGCTTCGCATGGTAATTAGGTCCTCTTTGTTTCATCTGCTGAACCACTCTCTGTTACTTCCTGCAGCACGCTCACGACTGGAGGCTATTGCTGAAATGTTAGAGCAGTGGAGATTCTCTAGGAGTAAACAGCTTCATGTTAACTTGGGGTTTTAAAAAAAAAAAATTAGCATTTTTTTTTAATGCTGATTTACATCCTGTTTAAAGCTTGTGCAATTATATTTATCCTTCTTGCCTTCTTAGGGTAACGCCATTTATTGAAATAATTTATTATTGCATTGTGTGGCTGGTGGGCGTGTATGGAAATCATCTGGGTATTTACACAAACCTATGACTTTATATATAAAATCCCACAAGTATCTCTGTCCCTCCCTAAGGCTTGGAAAGGCTGGTGGCTTAGCTGGGAGCACAGGCACTGCAGAGTTTCTGCTTTCGTGGCTGAAAAGAAAGCTCTGATTGTTAATTTTTCTGACCCTGCTGAGGACAGGCTGAGGGGGGCTTTGGGCTGTGTTTGGGGGCCTGAGCAGGCTCGGGGCACGGGTGGGAATTTGCAGGGGATGCTGTTTGCTCTTTGTGGATGCTGGGGACAAGGGGCATGGCTCAGCAGGGACCAGCAGCCAGCACTCCTGTGAGCTCAGCCAGGCCACCTCTGAGAAGGGACCTTCTGCCAGCACAGCTTTATTACCTCCCTTCTAGCTGTCAAGTCACAACAGAGAATCGACT
The DNA here is from genome assembly GCF_029207755.1 of Chamaea fasciata. Taxonomy (NCBI): domain Eukaryota; kingdom Metazoa; phylum Chordata; class Aves; order Passeriformes; family Sylviidae; genus Chamaea; species Chamaea fasciata. Next base: position 6,448,251 of record NW_027094107.1, read on the forward strand.
CCTAACTCTTTCCCTTTTGTTATTTAATAGAAAACTCTCCAAACTGCGTGACCCCTTTTGCTGGTGCGGCCAGCCTCCTGCATTTTTCGGGCTGGCAGGTTGCTCCAGTGGGAGCCAAAGGGCACCTCAACTCATGTGAGGCAGCTCAGGTTGTGCTGCTGCACCAGTGAACCCTGATGGAGCTGGAGAAGGCAGCAGAAACCAGGTCAGGTTTGCCCTGAGGCTGCTGGGGAACCCCTGCCTGGGGTCCCTGCAGAGAGACATTCAGGGCAGGAGCACTGGAAATGCCTTCGGTGTCTCAGGAAATGCGATCTGGTAACTGACCCTGAATTCCCTTTGAGTGGGTACAAAGCTCTGCAATGCCCTTGTTTTTTTTTGCAAAACCAGTGCTGCACCAGGAACCATCCCTCGGGCTGAACTGGCCAGCAGGAGGGTGAACGGGCACCAGCCCTCCAAGCAGCTCACGGTGGCAACAGGATGGATAAATAAATATCTATATTTATTATGTGTATGTATGAATGTGGGGGTGCAGATAGGCTTGGGAGAGATGTGAGCCGTGATGATAGACAGCAAGTGCTTCTGCCAACATGTGGAGTTTCTACTGCTTGATTGTCCTTTCCTTGGTTTCCCTCTCATTAATAATAATGCTGCAGTTTCTCTGATTATAATGATTACATATCCCTTTAAGTGGTGTCTAGATTGAGGTTTACACGGCGTTTTTTTCCTTGTTTGTGTGTTTTGCAAGCATATTAAGAAAGTCTCTAAAATAATATTACCAAACATCAAGCAAAATCCTCTCTCCTGAAGGGCTGATGAGATCATGTGCATATGACTGTGTGTTATCTTGAGCTGACACATGGAATTAAGTCTTGGACCGTCCTCACCTAGGAAGACATCATTCTGCCAGCTTTTTCTCTCTCCTGGCCATTTCAGCTTTTTCTCTTCAGCCAGTTAAAGCAGGGCTGTTCTCTGGAAAAGCCAATGAGAAAAATCTGGCAGTTTGATAATACCCGAGAGTTTCTTCCATTTCATTTTGTTGGGCTTACTGGTTGCCCACAAACAGAAGCATTTGTGACAAAACACTACCCACACACACTTAGCCCTGCAACAACGCTGTGATTTTAATAAACTGAGTTGTATGTGGAAAGGAAACTGGATTTTCTGTTATCCCACTGGCAAAATTGTTGGTGAGGAAAGCCTGAAATTGAGCCTTGCAGCTCTGCAACTTGTGGGACACAGTTTCTACATCGAAAGATCAAATTTAGCAGTGCTGCCACTTCTTTTAATGTTGTTTTATTTTTATTGGGCTTTAAAAATTCTAGGAAATTGTGACAATCAGGAGCAGACATTTAAACATTTTCCTAATTAGCTTTTTTATTTACTAAAACAAATTCTGCATTGTTTCTTTACGGAGCTTCTGCCATTATTTTGGTTTTTCCTTCATGAAAGTGGTTTAACAGGTTGAAATCAGTAGGAAGCTCCTCCATTTTGGTGAGGTTTTTTTTTAATTATCAAATAATTTCAAAATTTCATCTTTCTGTAAGGTTTTTAAAATACTGTTTTAAGTCCAATTCAAAGCAATTCCCCTTCCTCCCTCCAATTCAAAATCATCATTAGGCAACAAATTGCTCATTGTCTGGCTTAACATGAGGTGTTGGCTCTCAATCTTGCATTCAGATCTCCAAGTCACTGTCTGATGGGGAATTTATTCCCCATCTGTTTCCATTTCTACACTGTGAGTTCAGCTTGGCACACGAGCCTGCTGCACAGTTGTGGGGTTTGTGATCCATATTTAATTCACCTCACTTTCAGTCCTTAGCTGAGACTCCCCAGTGAAGCAGAGTGGTGACCCTGGCCTCTCTCTGTAGTCAGTGCAGAGGTGGGTTCACCCAGAAGGTGACTCTGCCCGTGGAATATCTCAATTAAATGCCTAAAGAATAACATCTCCAAGATCAAGCTGCTGTGTGCTTTAAGTAGTTCCACTTAAAGAAGCCTGGTTGGTTTACAGGGACAGGCTGATAATGGGCTCATTGGCTTGTCAGGTCAGCCAGCAAAAGGATGCTGGAGGTCCTTGGGGCTTAAGTTCCAAGGCAGCATTGTACTGCTGGGGAGATCCTGCATTTCAAGGGTGTGATGTGAGACACGAGACTGCAAAGTCATCCCCGAGCTGCATTTATTCCCCTGAAATGCTCAGTGTGTCAGGCCTGATTTCAGTTATAAAATGGAAATAATAGATAAAAAAAAAGGTCAAACCATTTATTGAGGGTTGACATTTACAGCAGTCAGGAATCTCCAGTTGTATACAGCTTTGTGTGTATATGTCACTCCTGTACGACACCATCCTGCTGAGGAGCTCCAAGCCACTGTTTCCTGCTATACCCAGGTGATGGCAAGTTATCTGTTGCTTCCTGTGTTTCTGCAGATGCCCAGACATAGGAATGCAAAGTTAATTAACTTCCCCAAAGCTGCAGAACACATCTAGCAAAACGAAAATTCCCAAATTCTCCCTGCGGCTTCAAAATTCTTTTATCTTTTACCGTACTAAATTCTGCCAGGATATTTTTTGTGAAGTAAAACTGTTTGAAATTAGCTGTTTTCTTTGAAAGTTCACGGTGGTAAACCACCTGTGTCCTGATCCTGTTGCAGGCAGTGGGTCACTGACAGAGTCTGTGGGTTGAGGGCAGTGCAGGAGACTGGGTAAGAGCCCGGACAGGGATCCAGGGAGCAATTTCAGCTCGTGTTGCATTCAGGACCTGGGCACAAAGTGCATCACACTGGGTGTGTGAAATAACCCCCAGCAGCAGCCCAGAGACCTGTGGGTGATCTCTGAGATCCGAGGAGGAGGAAAGGGAAGGAGAAATACACGCTGTGTGACAGGCACCAAATACCCACGTGCAGAGTAGGAGACACCTCAGGCTGGCAACAGCAAAGTAATTAAAGGTGCTGAAGCAGGAAGTTCCAAGTCACCCTTTACAAGGGTACAGAAGGCTTGCTAATGTCAATGCTAATGTTCCCAAAGGTGTCTTGCCATTCTGGTGTTTGTCTCCAATGCCCTCTGTGGGATTCGCATTGCCCCGGTCTGTTTTCTCATTGCCTCAATGGTGTGACTTGGAGAGCTGAGCCTTGAGGAGGCTGTGCCTCAAGGAGACCCAGCACACCCCCAGTCAGTGTGGTCTGCAGGGCTGCTTCCTTCCCACTGCTCTTGCATTGCTGCAGGATTATTTCTCAGTGCTGTGAATTAACGGGTTCATGTCCTGGCACTAAGGATTTAGGGACCTTGTGCAGATAAAGACAGTTGAATTTATAGAGCAAATATGACAGTAGTCTAGGAAGCATTGATAAATTGACCTATCGTTGCATAACAGGTATTCGAGCTCATGTTCCCTTTTCCCCCTTCCTCCTCCCTAACAGGAAGCTCTTTAGCCTCTGGATAAGATGCCAGAATTAGAATTAAGAATTACTAGTCAATTCCAACTTTAAAAAATAAAAAAAAAAAATGCTTAGACTTAATGAAACATGTCTTCTAAGTTAACTTAAGTGCTTATTTAGATAGCTTTGGAGATTAGTCTAACAAACTGCTCTTTATATGGAACTTCCTGGTCAAAGACTTCTGGGCAGCTCCAGAATACCAGAACAAAGGACTTACTGTGCACTGACTACTTCAAATGGTGATGTTATTTTCACATCCAAAATTTCAGATTCCTCTTGCCTTTACGACAGCTTTTGGTGAAGAGGAAAAGCTGTCGACTGATCCTTCAGGTTCTGGAGTTACTCATGATAGTGTGGTGCACAAAGGTCAGGTTATTTAGCTTGAACTTGGACCTCTTACAGATCTGTGCCGTGTCTTTTGTGCAGATTTGTTTTTCTGCTTATGCCATTGGTCAGAACCAATGGAGGGATGGGATCTGCCCTGGCTGCTCTAGGGGCTTTTCTTGGAGTGTCTCCAGTCTCCTAATAAATCAGTGTCTTTCCTAGTCCATTTCTGATGGGATTCGGCAGCAGGTCAGCATCCTTAGGTAAAGAAAGGCTTCCTGAAGTGAGCAGCAGTCACAGAAAGTAAATTAATGGAAGCAGGCATCTGCTGATCTCTTTGACAATAAGGAATTTCACTGCCAACATTTAAAAACCACTGGAAATGGTCTCCATTGGAAACCAGATTTCGACTTTCTGCCCTGGGCTGCCAGAAGTATTTCAGCATAAAATGCTAAAGTAAGTTGAACTTTCAATTATAATTTCAATGACTGTCTAGTGAAATGGATTAATGCTCTGGCACTGCACCTTTGAGGCTTTGGCTCGAATCTTGTAGGATAAAAATCTGTCTGCTTTGACAGTTGAAAAGGTCAGAAGTGAGATAATGTCAGGTGGTCTTAGCCCAATTCAATGTCTTGATCAAGAAGTAGATGTAAAAGTTGTTGACGTGGGATACCAGATCCGATTGTTTTCAAAAATATAAATATTTTTATTTAGATTTTGTCACTGAAATTAGATGCAGACAGCTGTATTTGGGAGAGCTGGAGGTCAGTTCACCCTTCAGGAACACTGGGTTGCAAAGTGAGCAAAATGCAGGTTACAATATGGGGTACCTTAAGCACAAAAGCTTGATTTCAGTCAACTTGAAATTGATTTCCTGATATTTGACTGTGTCAAGGACAGTTCACTTAAATATTTTTAAAGTTTAATTTGGGAATTTTTATTAGCTGAGAGTGCATAGAAAGACCATGTTTTTCTCGCTGTTGAGGCAGTGCAAGAGGTCTCTTCAATTTACTTTTTGAAGCTGCTGCAATTCAATTCCTAAGCTTATTAAATAAGATTGTGGTTAAGGAGCAAAGTACAGGTATTTGCAGAATGCATTTTTCTCTTATTTGAATACACACTTACATAATTTTATGCGATGATAATGTATAAATATAAATTGCTTCTCCAGACATCCCTGTGGAAAGGTCACTGAGCAAAAAATGTGTAGCAATAGTCACAGGAATTTCTGTTGGAAAAAAGGAGGAAATGTGGGCTTGGGACTGTGTGTCTCAGTGATGGGGACAGAGGTCCAGAGTACCTTTGATCCATCCCAGCCCCACTTCTCCCCAGCCATCCTCACATCAGGCACTGCTCCGCAAGCGGAGTCTCAATAAGACTTGTTTCAATCAGAAACACAGACACAGGACAGTGCAGATTGAAAATGAGCCGTCGTGGCACGCTACATGAATTACCCAGTTCTGCTTGGTAATCCATTACAGATGATTAAATGAATGAGTGGTCGTGTCCTGTTCAGCACTGGTAAATCTTTGGTTTATTTAATTCCTTGGTGTGTGTGTGTGTGTGTGTGTGTGGGGAGGGCTGTCATGGGATTTTTTCCAGTTGGGTTTCCATCTTAAGGCAAAAGAAACCACAGTCTCCACGTGGTCATGATGCAGTGCAAGAGCTGGTGGGACTGTCCATATGTTGTAAAGATTAATTGGCATTCAGTCAGGCCCCATAAAGCAGGGCAAAGCCTCTGCCTTGCCTTCAGTTCATGTGGTGGGCACAGACAAAAGTCTGTTTCTGACATGGAACATGTACTTTTTAGCACGCTGATCCTCCCAGTTGCAGAACCTTAGAAAGAGTTTCCGAGATTCAGGTCCTGCTTGATGTGCTTGATCTCTGCTGAGATCTGCCAAGTGGGGCCCAGGGGACCACTGAAACCGCAGAATTATCTTTTATTTGTTCTATAGATTTTTCTGACCAAAAAAAAAAAAAAAACCCAACAAAACCCAAAACCCGTAATACATCACCATCTTCACCCTTCCAAGACGTTTGGTTTAATTGTGGTGTGGGCTCAGAGAGCTGCCCGTGGTGGGTGCCAGGGGTGGCAGAGGCCAAGTGGCCCCTCTGCAAACCATTATTTATGGAGGAAAAAAGTGGTAATTTTGCAACTATCACGGCTCAAATATGGGGCCATTTCGCTGGTAATAAAACTATTACTCTGTAACTGTTTACTTATCAGGAGACCATTATGTGATTGATGACCTGAAAATGGAGGTTATCTTTCAATTCATTTGAAATGCAAACTGACTAGAAAATCTATAGTTATTGTGTCGTATTTTTAAGCAAAATCAGGCACCTACATTGACTTCCTATTTACATTTCTTTGAGAAGAAAAATCACATAAAAGCTATCAAGAAACACATTTCACAGCAGGCAAATTAATTGGTTTTACTGTATTTGAATGGAGGGTTTGTCAAATAAAACATGCCATGACAGTTAATAGTGTCATTTAGAGGCAGAAAATTATTGGCTTATTTGTTATTGGATAAAAGGAAGGCAAACACTTTGTATTAGGAAGTTTTAATGTGTTTAAAATCCTCATTAGGGATTTATGGACATTCTTGCTTAGCATAGCGCCTCATTAATTTGAGGCTAAACAGTTACTTCTGTGTTTCAATTGCATTTTTTTTTCCCTTTTCTTTAATTAGATCTCGCATTAGAGTTTGGTCTCAACACCACTGGAGATGTAGAATTAATTAATGTGATTTATAAATCTAATGGAAGTGAGTTATTCTTAGATATCTTTTCATTTTCGTGAGCAGTTAAACTGCACACAGCATAAGTGCACACAGATCTAAGAGATTTGGGGAGCTCAGGAAAAGTATGCAACTTCTGCATTGAATACATTTAGCAGTGTCCCTTGGCATTAATAGATCAAAGCATTTTAATTAGAAATGTAACTAAAAGAGAGGCCATAAAGATCCCATTCAAAATCAGATTTTCCTTATTCTAAGTTCTGTACTGTCCAAAAAGTGTTATTTAAGTCCCCTTTTGTAGATAACCATGACATTCAGTGGCAGTTGGGATAATTGTGTGTCTTACTGTTTAATGAGCATAAGATCTGGCTCTTAATGTAGTCTGAGTTTGGATGCAATTACAATAAAAACATATTCAATAACTGTACTCCTTTGTATTAATAAAAGGAAAATAGCTTTTATTTCCTATAAGAATTTAATTTATTTGATTGAAGCTTGTGTTAAAAAATGCATCTGTGTAGACTAGGTATCCTAGCAGGTTGGTATTTAAACCCTAAGATATTTCAAAATACATTTGTTTCCCTCAGACTAGGAACAAGTCCTTGCCCTTTGAATTCTGGCCCTCAATTCTGAAGACAGTCTGAGGTCATGACTTTCAGGTTGTAACTGTGCTGGAAGGATGTATGAAAGCAACTAATTTGCAAACAAGCTCTGAGCAATTAGTTTGGGTCCCAGCACGGGCCTTGCAGCTGTGGAATTGCTGCGCAAATTATACCCAAGAGTACATTTTTCTGTAGGACATTAATACCTGCTTTAAAAAGCAGAAGTGAAACAGGTAACCAGCACAAGCACCCAAGGTGTATCCAGTGTTGGACAGCAGGGGTACTGTCAGATGTAAACACACATTTAAGAAGGTTCCTCTTTAAAACCTCCAAAGAAGTGTTACAGTCGGAATTCACGGGGTTAAATAATGATAATCAGGTTACACTGATGCAGCTTCACTGACACGGGGGAAGTTTTAGTCCCATGGCCAAGGCCACAGCCTGACCTGATGGCTTTGGTACTATTTTAGCAGGAATTTACACAACTCCTGCCTGATGCTGCTCTTGTGCTGGCGCACACACTGGGAACAGACGCCACATTCCACTAATATGGAATAGATTTAATGGAGATCCAATTCCAACTTATATTAAATTTAGACAGCTGTGTCAGTAGAGTAAAGGGGTTTTGCATGATTTCCAAGGGGTTCTACTCAAGGGGTTACACTGGGAATAAATAGGGTGTCTAATTTACATCCCCCTAGCTGAGGGCAGATGGACTTGTAAGCCAAGCTCCCTTCATGCCTTTTATACTGCTTCATTGTCTTAGGAGAAGTTAAATTTCATTCACACTGGCCAAAGGAAGACAAGAAACAGACACTTGATCATTATTTCTGCCACACCACATCTCTCACCTCGGCAGAGGGTTGCACAGCCTGTTAGTCAGGCTTTGATGTTTCAAGTGGACAAGTGCACGGTGGCATTTTAGGTCAGGGCACCTTTCATCTCATCACTTTAGTGAAAATGTATAAGGTTACGTCTTCCAGAGCAAGGTGGAAATGCCAAGGCACATAGGAAAATGTATGTATTTTATGTAAGTCAATAAGGACTTGAAGTTATAAGAGGAGGAGGAAAAGAAAGAGAGGAAGAGAGAGAAAGAAATTTGACATTCCAAATTTCTTTGCTCTTTGTCAGTAGTAAATGGTTGTAACAGCCTTTATGCAGGCAGTGTTTTGGTCATAAATTAGGTACTGCAAAAGCCACTTTTGTTGGGGCCTGGCTTAGTACTGACATTATCAGATACTCTGGTATTATCATTATGGTGAGTTTCTAAAATTCTACATTCAGAATATTCCATAAGTAAAATGTGCAGCCTTACCTACATTAAGAAACTCCCAGGAGACCTTGAAGTGAGAGATCACTTTATCAGTCTTCTCTCTCTAACAGAGTTTGGCAATTTACTGCATGAAAATAGTGGTGAACCATTGAGTTTAAATTGAAAATCAGCATATTGTGCTTTCATGGAGACTGTTTCGTGCTGATCAACACTGAAATGGCGTTGTTAAAAGAAAACACAAAAGAAATGAAAAAGGAAAAAAATGAAGCCAATTCAACACATACTGAGAAGAACAAGAAAAGCATAATTGTCACATCCAGGTCAGTCTGGTTCAAAAGTTGCTGCAGCAGAACTAAATGCCAGTGAAAAAACATTGTCCTTGTAGTTGGGCTTGCTCAGGCTGGTAAAAAAAGGTTGCTGTCTGCTGAGTTCTTTGTAGGGAGATGAAACTGAATCCCTTTCAGTGTGGGGTCATGGTCACCCCTCCTGGTGTGACTGCACAGGTTTGTCTGGCTCCTGGTGGCTGGAGAGGAGCACACAAGAGTCACTGGCTTTTGTATGAAACTAAAGGTACCCCTTGGGCAGCTTTGGGCTTCTGAGCTAGAGACTTTCTGAGAAGGTCACTAAAATCAGTGTCTGTTTGATTCAGCCAGGCTTTGGAGCACACTAGTAAGTTGTTTTTACTAGCTAAGGTGCTTTACTTGGGGGAAAAGGCATAAACTCCTCTAGCCACCCCTGGAAGAGCAGCTCTATCTGCAGGCCAGGCTGCCTTAGCTTAACAAATGAATTAACTCACTCCTTAAAACTCTTTTGTGTTTCCAGGTTCTCCAGTAAATGCATATTTTACACAGCTTCTGCAGTATTTGTATTAGAGGAGAACACAGGAGCAGCTTTCTGTATTTTGTTTTAGGCAATGGTTTTTCTTTCTCTCCTAATTTTTTATATATGTGAAAAGTATATATTTTCACAGACATTTTAATAAGCCCCATGAGATATTTCTGGGGTTAAAATAATGGGAAATGTAGTCTTCTCATGGTATTTTGGTTCCAGGATGGTGGAGGCACTAAAAGAAAACAGTGGATATGCATTATTTAGGACCCACAAATGGCTCTCTTGAAAATGAATAAGCCTGTGAAAAAACACATGTATGTGTTTGAATACCAAGGGAGCAATTTTGGGTTTGTTGATTTTTTTTTTTTTTAATACCACCATGTTTGACTTCATTCAGTTTCCTCCAGAATGCAAACATAGAGCCCTAAAGTATGTGATAACTCCACAAATATCAAATACACCAGAAAAGCCCTGCCGTCAGGCTGCAATGTTCATTCCTTGCTCTTTCGCCGCTCCCATTCTTACACATTTGCACTAAGGTTAGTAAGGAAGAGCCAAGAGCCTCCCAGCTGGTGAGATTAGTTGTCATCTATTCCAGGTGTCTTTGACAGGAGTGACACTTTTTGGACAAAGTATTGAGAAAGGAAGCAGGATCATGAGCTGTTAAACAATCCAGGGAGGTTTGAGCAGCGGGCTCTGAGCAGCGATGTGAGCTTTGCTTGAAGTAACTATGGAACAGTCTTCTCAGGAGCAGAAATGTGTAGTCAAATGGCAGCTGAGGGGAATGTTGGGAGCCACCAAAGTGGAGAAACGAAGCCTGAGTGTGCAGGAAAATACCGATGGCAGTGAAAGGAGAGGTGGTGTTGGAAGGACATTGCGTGTTCTCAGACTTGTAATGAGTGCATTGCAGGAACTGCACCGTAGGTTCGTACAGGTTGGAAGGATGTTCAAACATCACCTAGTGTGTTGTGTCTGGAGATTCTGCTATTCTTAGTACTTCTCCATCCATTTCCCACTTGTATTAATCAGAAAAAAAAATCAGAAAACCCAAGCACTCTCAGTTAATGGGAAGCCTGGCAGGAGCTGAAGGCACTCAGAGGACGAGGCTTCCGCCGACTGTCCTCCTTTTGCTGTTTCTGGTTTTCCTAAGTGTTTTCCTCTTATCACTGTGTGGTGCACACTGGAAATGATCAATCAAGGCTCATGCACAGGATCTTTTCGTGCTGGCAAGTGAAAAATCAATTTGTGTTCGAAGGAGTAAACAGTAGCATGGGCTTCATTTCCCCAGAGTCAAAATGGATTCCTTGATAAAGGAGATGACAAGGAAAGCTGAGCTCTTGATGTATAAGCACATAGGTGCTCATGTGCAAGAAATGAGTGGGCTCCTACATTCATTTTACATGCTACACTTACCTTTTCAATAAAACAAAGATAGGAAGAAGAGATTACTTGTTGAATGCCAATTGTGCGTCAATAAAACCAGGGGGATTGTTCATGAACAGTTTATACAGATGGAAATGTAGTCGGTCAGTTCTGGCAAAGACATAATTCATGGTGTATTTCTGCTTTACGGCACTACATTTGAATTTTCAGAACTATTCTCACAAGTCTGTTGGAAGATTGTGTTGCTAACATTTCTGAGAAATGTCTGCTGTTGGATGTAAATTACAGGGGAAAGAGTCTTTATATGATATTTCTGTGCCACGAAAACAAAATCTGATCTCATGCAGGTTATAAATTGACCAGGAGGTAAGAGTAGTCAAGGAACTGTAGAATGAATAAATGGAAGGTTAGACCAACGTGACTCATCAGATATTGCAACCATTCACCCAATGTCATTTGATCTGTATAACATTAAAGGCTGCTATTCCCTCACTCTTAGATTTCTGCCCTCCTTCCCTTCCTTTAAAGTTCAGCACTGACCCACCCAAGCCATACATTAAACCCTTTGGTTCCACATCATTTAAGCTCTCTCTTCTCTCCTGCGAGACCAAAAAGTGAAGAAAGCTGTAGAATACTGGCTTGTATTAGGTGGAATATTTTGACCATCTGACCTTTCCTTTTTTCCCTTTTTTTGTTCTTCTTCTTCTTTTTTTTTTTTTATTTTTAGCTAGCAATATTTAAAAGTAAACATGAAGCGTTGATGCAAAGGAGGTTTGCCAGAGTAAGAGGAAATTGGAAGATGAGTTCAGTGTAGCATTTAGCTGTTGTGAAATCTTCTTGCTTTGATTGAAGTTTTATTACCTCAGGACGTCTGTCTGCAGCTTGTGCAGCATTCACTGTTCCGCAGCCTGGGGTCTGTGAATGCACTGCTGGCTGAGAGAAGAGCTCATGATGTGAATTGCAACCCCTCAGTCTTGCAGAAGCCAAATTCCTGGAATCTGTCCTTTCAGCTGAGTTAGACCATGCTGCTCATAAAGGAAGAAAAGCGCCAAGAGCATGCACAAGTGGAAGCTGTGCCCTCCTTTTTAGACTCTGATTAGTGGTGAAAGCTGAAGAGGAGAGAGAGGGGATGGAAAATCACATAATGGGTCCTAAAATGCTTAATTTTTATTAGATTAGGAAAGTGGTAGTATGGGATGAATGTCCAGCCTTGACTAAACTACAGGAGGAACGTGGCAGTTTATAAATGGCAATTCTAATAACAATTTGTTATAGTGCTAGCACTTGAGAAAGTGATGAATATTGTATCTGCTGTGTTTCATTCTGTCCCCATGAATCTGTGCCTGGATGCCATGGTGTGCCATGTGGGCCCGCTCGCACTTGTTAGCTGAACGCGGGTGTTTATGGACAATTAAACTCGCAATTTTTAATTCACACTTTGAAAGGTTGAGAGGTTGTTTTTTCCTTTTTTTTTTTTTTTCAAGACGGGCTAAATTTCTAATAGATCTCTGCCTTTCACGTCTCTTAGAATGTGCAACTGCAGCATGAATTTAGAAAAATGGTCTCATTTCTTTAGAAATCCATTAATAGTAATGTACTGAAAGGCTCTTACATTGATCTTCTCTCTGATAGCCATGTTGTAATAATTATTCTTTTAATGTTTGCATCAATCTAAATGTTTTCCTCTTTGTGCTCGCTCCTACTTGGATCTCCCTATATGACAATCACAGCACTTTGACATCTTGCATTACTTTAATACCAGTGATTCAAAACAAAGCAATGCCAAGGGGAACAAAAGTTCTGTCAAGCCATTAAAATCTTCTTTGCCATTAACACAATTAAATTGATGCATGAGCATTTAAAGTTATTAGCAAGTGCTGCCAGCAGAAGCTGGTTACAATTGCATAATATATAGTGGGCTTTATTAAAGTAAAATGGTATGTTTATTGTTATTGTCATCATTAGTTCTGGAGTAACATAAACTTAAACAGGGCTGTGAATTGGGAGAGGACTGTGAGACAAGCAAGACCGTGCTCTGTCCTGTATTAATAGTGAGGGACACAGTTGTGACTTTTCTAAACAAAGAAATGCACGTGGTACCTCGGCTAACCATTACAGCTGGCACGTGTAATGGCAGGGAAGGGTGTTAAATACAGAGAGTTTCTGTGCCTCTGCTGCTCTCTCTTCCCAGTCAGACTCCCTCAGCTGGATTTTGGGCTGCTCCTGTCTCTGCGGTGAGAAATTCTGTGGTTGATGTATTCACTCTAAGCTTCTTGGAAAAGTGTTTTGTTTTCTCATATTCCAACATACTTGTTTTTCAATGAAAAAAAAAGTGAGGCGTGTGTCAGAGGCACGTGTTCTGTCCCACTGCGCAGTGCAGTAATACCCCTGCTTGCTAACCTTGTTAACCTGTAAATGAGGATTAACCATGTTCCTCACTGGATGGGGAGCTGGTATGAGGGATGGAAAATGCAGATGAGCAGAGAATTTAGAAGTATTGGGAGAGAAAAAAAAGTAATTGAAGTGAAAAGTAGGGAGATGAAGGAAGCCCCATCAAGCCCAAGTCCTGTGGTGTAAGGGTGGCCTGCATGCCTGTTGCAGTTCATGCAGACCACCCCTTGGCAGTTCTCAGCCAGGCTTCTTAGGTGATTTGAGCTGAGTAGAGACTCTTTTTTTGGTTGTTTGACAGTTTTAAGGTGATATTATGGAGAATTATAATCTATAATAGATAAAAATCACTAACACCCCCGTGGTGTAGTCATATTCACTTGGGTAATCCTCTACCAAGATGCTGATGAACTGTTGGGAATTCAGAGAACAGTGATGAAATAAGCCAAAGGGAAGGAAAATCTTGTTTATCAGAAAAGAGGGTAAAAGTTGAACATACAGCATTTGAGAAAAGTGGAATATAATTCTGTATGTCTGTGTATGGAGTAAATGTGAAGGGAAATAATGAATTACTTCTAGTAGTGGAAAGAGCTCTACAGAAAACCTGAGGTGACACTGGAAAGAAAATTTTAACCATTATAAAGAAAGTACCAAGTAGTTTACTACACTCCACATTTTATTAAGGGAAGGAATGGGAAACCCATTTCTCCACAGTTTTTGGGTCAGACCAGCCATAGTACTAGAAGACACGGGGAAAATCTGCTACACTAGCAGAGCATGAGCTTGGTGATCTAAGAGGTCTCTGTGGTCTTTGACTCCTGTAGCTGTGTGGATTTATTCCTGAGGCTTAGTGCTGGCTGAAATGCAGGCAGGAGGCCATGGTCAGTGCTTTTGGTCAAGCTCTATAGCAGATTAGGATGACAGGGGTTAAGTTTAGTCGTGACTTTCTTTCACCAAACTAGTTACTAAGGGCAATAAGGTAGAAGAATCAGGCAGGACAAAAAAAATCTCACTGAATATTTATGGCACCAAGGATTTACCTGTGCTTTGGTACCTCCCTGAATATTGTCTCTTCCTCTCCTGCTTTACCCCGTGGTAAGAGCCCACCACAGCTATCTGCAAAGTGCCACAGAGTGGCTGTACATACAGGTCACATCTGCCTGATGTTTTTGTATTTGTTCACAGTATTTAAAGGTTTTTGTGCTCTTTTGTATCCTTAGAGTGAGGCATTGTGGCAAATGCTGTAAGTACCATTTAACAAGTACTTTCAACTGGAATATATTAGCAGCATCACTGTGTGTGTGCAGGAGTGTGGCTGGGTGCAGAGAGAAATGGAATGCTTCTGAAGGGAGAAGGAGCAGCTGTCAGGCCTCTGGAGGTGGATACCTGTGTGCTGTGCCGGATGCGGAGGACACTGAACCTGCATCAGGCTGATGGAGTGAGGGACAACAAAATCAGCAGCCACCCTTATAGCCCAACCAGTATTTTACTACAGTATATATTTAAGAGCTGTCTGGGCTGTTAGCCTATTAAGCTGTAGGATAAGATGGTTGATGATAACAGCTTTCTCCTGTTATCACCTCTGTCCTTCCCTGCAGCCTGTGGCAAGCTAAACCAAACCTCGCCCTCTCTCTGAAGGCTGCCCATAGGAGTAGCAGTGGGATCTTCTTCAATTACAGAAGTTTCAGGCAATTCCACTGCCAGTTCTCAGCTGTGAGGAAATCAGAGTACTTTATTGCTTCAAAAGTGTCGTTAGGAACACAAAGCAGCGTGGACGAAAAAAACAACTTTTGACAAAATGGGTCCTGCTGATGATTTATGTTGATCTGAACTGGAAAATTTGGTAGGCAGCGAGCATGGATACAGCAGTCTTCAAACGGAGGCAGTTGCTTGTTAGCTGTTCACCTGTGTGCTTGAACTTTGCATCCAGCACCTGACTAAACATTTCTTTTTTTTCTTTAAACCTAGGTTGCCCTTCCCAATGACTCCAGCTGTGTGGAAGAAATACTGCGGGTAAGTAATACCCTTTGCTTTTTTCTCTCCTGTATAATTGCAGTGCTGTTATTTTCATCTTCCAAGGAGAGGGTTTATACGGCTGTCTTTAACACTGTAGTTAAATAATAACGTGTCAGAGGGTCTGTATTAAGAGACACAGACAGGGGGCAGGCCCAGGGTGCTCCTTAGTGAGATCAGTTCACCTAATACTCTGCATCTGCCAGCTTGTTTCAGTCAGGATTTACACATGTTCCTGCTTTTTTCAACCTCTCAGTCCCTGAGTCTATCCAGGACACATTTCTCTCCTGCCCTGAGGTGCGGTTGCCTTAATTCTTCTACTCACACACTGACCTACAGTCTTCTTCCTTCCTCTACACTACAATTGCTCATCATTCATAGTTTTGTTAAAGACTTACAGACACGGTTTTTTTCCTGTGATCTTTGGCCAGTGGTTGAATACAGAAAATTGCCACTCCAAACTGAGAATGGCTTAATTGCAAGAAGATCATGTAGTAAGATAAAGGGAGTGTGCACAAGTTGTATGCCTTCCTCTGAGTGTAAGATGGGCTTTTCCTCAGACACCCCACCTTTGGGGTTCCCTGTTGGCAGTGAGATTTGCAGCCCACCAGTCCCTTTCTCTAAGTTTTTGTCCTCATGGGTTGAGTATCCCGTCTGCCAGAGCTACCTCCCTGGGATTGCCAGCCACCCAGCTGGGTTTTGGTGTAGAAGGGATAAAATTTCAGTGGGAATTTGTGCCGGCCATCTCCTTGTTACTAGGAGGCAGTGCTGCAGACTTACCCAGACCTGAAGTCAGCTTGGTTTCAGGAGAAATTTGCACTTTGAGAACGTGGATTAAGTTTCCAGCCCTGACAGGAACTTTTTTGCCCTTTCAGGGCCATTTTCATAGGCTCTGATGAACTTTTGGGAGTGTAGGTTTCAGCTCCCTCATGGCAGCTTCTCTCAGTAAAAAAACACCAGATTATTCACATTTCTGTCCTGCTAGGGATGTTGCAGGAGTAAACACAAAGAATTCCAAGACAGGCAAGCCCCAAAGGTGGACAACTGAGCTGTAATTGTGCATTTGCCCAACCAAGCCATTGGCAACCCCTGGCAGTTTCTGCTCTGGGCTGTGTCTGCTGGGGCAGGGTGCTCTGCCTGGCAGAGCAATGCATGCCTTGAACTTTGCATTTTTTTCTGTTTTTGATTTGTTTTGGTTTTTTAAGTTGGGGAATTAAGCGATTGAATTCAGTCCCATCCCTCAGAAGGACACAGTAACTCTCGAGGGTTTCTTTGCTAGACCTTACAAGGAAGAGGTACTTCTGCAAAGATCTGTGACCTCTGGTTTTACACAGCTCTTTTTTTCAAACTGAACTTGATTAATGGTTTCTGTAATTGTAGAGGTTTGTAATTTCTAATCTGTCTTCCTTTTTTTTTTTTTTTTCATCTTGGAGAAAAAAAGGTTTAATTGAATTTATATTCTAAAATTTTCAACCGAGTGAGGGGAAAGGTCTTGACTCCATTCAGACCCCTGAGCCTTCAGAGACAAAATTTCACAGTCCTTTAGATTTCCTGAAACACTTAGCTACTTATGTCATCTTGTGTAAATGCTTGAAGGACTGCTCCCAATACTGCAGCCAAAGGTTAATGGCAGACCAGTCTCCTGTTGATTTTACTTTTCTAACCAGGGTGGCTGAGAAGGTTGTGAAAAAATAATAATAAATAATAATAGTAGTAATCATCATCATCTCTTATACAACTAAGGCTGAACAGTAATGCAACAGATTGCATTTTATACAGGTTGCTAATACCAAACTGAAAGATAAAGGTGAATACCTTGTGGTCTATACATTTTGCTGTTCCAAAATACGTTTGGATTTTTTTTTTTTTCCTAACCAATGCAATGGTTTTGAAAGTGTGGATAATATGGAGGACAGCCAATTAAAAGTGTGTGCGCATAATTTGCGTTTTATTAATACAGATTTAAATTAAGTTGTCACTTGCTGTGCGCATCCACTGAAAAATGAGTTCACTGAAATGTTGTGATCCAAAGTGCAGATGGGTCAGGCAGAGCTGACATTTAAAACCAGTCTCCAGAGCTGTTCCTTGTGCCACTTGTACCAGTGCTGTACATCAGTGCGCCTTGCTGTCACTGCCTGTGACGGGAAGCGTGTGCTGGCCCAGGAGAAGGAGCTGTGTAGGTGACACTGAGTCAGTGATCCTTCTCCTGTCTGTGGGGAGCACACAAGGCACCTTCCTCAGCCTTGCTGTACCCCTGGCTGAAGAGTTGATAAGCACGCAACACTGCATGGCAGAGAAAGGAATTTTTTATTGTTTTTAGAGTCCCTGTTCTGGAGGACTCGGGGTGTAAATCGGAAGTTTGGGCTGGGTGTTGAGGTAATTGATGGGACATAATCTGGCAGCAGCCAGGCCCTGGACTGTGCACTGCAGCTTTCCTGGCTGTGTCCTGAGCACCTGGGCAGGCACTGCTGTCTGCAAACCCGTCCCTGCTTAGAGGAACAAAAGAAATTCTCGTATGTGCATATTCGCTGTAGGAAGGCATCAAGTAACTAGGTGGACTTCTGGTGGCGTGTGGAGAGCTGTGATGCTAATTAGAAACTTTCTAGTCTGGGAGCAAAACAGTTCCCAAATATAGTTCTGATTGTAATAAAAGTGTAAAAATGGCTGGAGTTAAATGAGCAAAGTCTGTAATTTGTGTGGTCGTCTTCTGATGGCTAGCTCCTGTCTAATGGCATGGGAGAATATGTAAATTGATCAGCAGGTGAAAATGCCCTTGACTCTGCAAATCATGTGTAGGATTACCTTCCTCATGCCAATTGAAAGCACTAACGGATTTAATATGTCTCACCTAAAGCTGAAGTGAGCTGTTCGCACAGCAAAATTAGGCTGTAACAGATACAGCCCATTATTTGCCCCTCAGTAATTGTTCTCTCTTCTAAAATACAAACAGCATTGAAGAATGATGCTAAACCTAAATATAATAATTGTAATTTGAAAAATACAGGTACGCTGTCCAGTGTGGTTACAAATGCACTTAGTAGCTGACGGGTAGTTTAAATATTTTCTTGTGGAGTCTGGGGGCTTGCTGGGGAGGACATGATGTGAATTTAAAATGATTATCCAGACGTCATTGGACAAGTGAATAACGAGCTGACTGGCCTAGTAAATCATGTGAACCTGTCAAATGTGGGAACACGTTGGGGAGGAGATGATGTCAAGTAACAGTAACTTAGCAACCTGGCATTTAGCTGTCCAGAGAATGAGTAAGAGTAGCCACTTTTAAATAGCTGAGTAAATAAATGAATCCCTATACGTCTTAGGTGTGCTATAAAAATAGCCCAGCACCGTATGTTTTGTGTCAAGCTGCTTCTTTCTCCTGGATAAGGTGATTTATTATTTCTATTGAAATGAAAAAATGGATTGAAAAGTTAACCCGCGTGTAAATGTGGATCTGTGGCCTTTGTCCCTGCTCTGGCGTGCAGCCTTTGAAAGCATGCAAGGAACGAGTAATAACCTGCTTTGAGAGCTGCTTTTTTTTCCTTCAGACTTTGCTTATGTACACAAAGATTTGGATGGATAAAAACAATTAATTTCTTAGCAATTTCTGAGCCGTTGCGTTTTCAAGCTTTTTATCAGCATTTTCTCAATGGAGGCAGAACCAGTTTCTGCTCTCACATCAGTATAAATCAAGGGGTAATTCCACTGACCTCTGATCTCATTTGAGTTCATTGAATTCTTCTTCCTCCCACACTGGTATAAATTGGCAGCAGCTCCACTTAGGTTGCTGCTGCTGTTATAAAATAAAAAGGAGTTACCTCTGCATTACTTTAGGTATACAAAAAAGCAGAGACCAGCTCTTTGCTCTGTTGACTCTCGAGATGTGGTCTCACTCCAGAAAATGGGAATGCTGAATATTTCCATGAGAACAGCTCCTTCCTGGTCTGGTAGGTGATCAGATCAGTTCTGGTCTCAGCATCACCACAAACATTATCACCACAAGCATTCAGCAACAACTCCAGGAAGGTCGAAGGAAGCATTTCCCAGCATTTTGTGCACTGTCCGGTGTACACACACAAAGGGTGAGATCAATAGCTGGAGTCGTTTGAGGACAGCCTGGTGTCAGCTTGGAGTGCAAAAGCCTCATTGGGAGCTGGAAAAGGCAGCCTTAGGTCTTCCCAGCCCAGAGCACACCCTGTAAGCTGTTGGATCTATAATTTTGGTGTGTTTTGGTGAAAAAAGGCACGACTCAGTTTTGCTCATTCAAAAATGTTTAATGAAGTGTTTGAAGCAACTATTAGTTTATCTGCTCTTGCATTTCCTTCTGCCAAAAGTCCCGGAAGCGAGGAATGAGCCCTTATGTGAGAGACAAAGTGTGGGTTAATTCTGTATTGCCAAATTGTATAAAGACATGGGTCCTCCTGTTGGATTATACTCTTTTTTGATCTAGAGATGGGGTAGCTGAGAGACGTTTTAGAAACTTTTGTTCCATTGTCACATTTCTAAGCCAGCGTTTCTTATCTCAAAGTTTACATACAGATGCATGTTATTAGAGCCTTCTGTCAAGCTTTAAGAATTCTCCACAAATCCATTTCCCACATCTTCCCAGCCCAGAGCACACCCTTGGCCCCCGTGCGCTGCACCTGACCGTGGCAGAACAGGATTACCCAAATTCTTGGCCGTTCACCCTTACGGTGACAACATTATGGCGAGAAAAGCACCTCAGGAGCAGCATCCCAAAGCTGCCTGCATTAACTTGAGGGTGCAATCATGTCTGAAGCTCAGAGCTGACCTCAGGCTGGCAGAGTGGGAAGCGGGCGCGTCGATTCCGAGCGTTTTGTGGGTCCCTGTTGCACAGGCTGCATGTGAGGGGAGTGATGCACTTGTGGTGCAGATCTGTAGTATAAATCTGCTTTGTGCTGGCAGCTGAAGGCAAGGCAGGCTGCGTGTGCTGCTGGGGAGGTGACGGGGAGGAAAGGTTGACTGTCTGATCTGACAAATGCGCGTGGGTGTGCAGAGTTTCCTGTATTCGAAAGCTGGCGTTCTGCACCTGCCTGTTACAGGGATAAATGCCTCTTCAAGATGTAATGCAGCAAAAGATTAGACCTTTGTCAGGACAGACAAGCAAGGTCTGATTCCAGCTTGCAGGCACATTTATCAAATAAAGGCTTTATTTTCATAGCAGCATTAAATAAATTATTTAGCCAAGAACTTTGAAATGTAAAATCTGATCATTATGTGGGTCTATTGCAGCCTGTCTACACTGTAACAATAAAAAAGATTACAAAAGGTTTTCAGGAAAAGAGAGATTGCTGTGCACCTATTTCAAACTCACTATTCAATATTGTTTTCTTATCTCCTTTACCATAATATTTTAACACGTATTTTTGTAGTGCCAAATTGAAATATTGCTGATTTCAGTAGTATTATAGAATTCTGACATCACTGCCAGATTTACCATTGCTACTAAAACTACTGTAAAGTGAGCTGACATGACAAGAGTTTGGACATGTGTTGCTGCTCCTGAAGAGAAACAAAGTACTCCCATGGTAAATGATAAGTGAATGACTGCCAGGGAAGGAGTGAAGTTTGTTTTCCAAGCTCTTCAGCATCTCTTTTGCACCAAAACAACCATTTGTACTTCCTCTCCCTCATTGAAAGTCAGCTCAGAAACAATTCACTGTGTATTGCAATGTTACATGCTCAGCATCCTCACTCTGATTGAGTACTCTGTTATGATAAAAATAATTACTTTTTATGAGACTATACAAAGTAATTGTTTTAAAGCCAGTTCAAACAAGAAAGTAATTGAAGCAAAGTTATTCTCTTAGAGGAGAAGATAGTAAGTTTTGCTACTCTTGTGGAAGATCAGATGTACTCTCTACAGAGCTTAAAAACATTGGTTATTTTATGTACTACTTTTTCAAATACCACTAAGTTTTGCGGTTCCAGAAATAAGTGAAAGAGATGAAAAATGTGGGAAAACAATTTGGTGGAGTCTTGTAGTTGAGTGAAAAATGTCATAAAACTAAGATTCCTACTCCTGATTTGGAGACCCATGGGGCCTGAATTCCCACCCTTTTTCATCCCTTATCTTGGAGTGAAAGTGTGAAAGAAAACAGACCCAAGGAATCTGGCATGTCAGATCCACTCTGACCTTTTGTGTGCTCCCATGAACAGAAAAAGGCCCCAAGTGCTGAACTGGATGGAAAACTTTAAACACTACTGCAGTACTACAGTGTTTGGCTCTAGCTCTACCAGGTATCCTCTCCTAAGGACCTTGTGGGCTGCACGAGTTCATGTTGTATGAAAACATGATTAAGAACTCCAGAGCCTGTTGTGTGTCTGTCATTCCAAAGTGACAGTCTGCAGTGTGGCCAAGCAGAAAAGCCATCTGAAGCTCCCACACTCCACTTACACAGCTTACTGACAGAGCATTAAGCAAAAAAAAAATCTAGTCCTATTTTGAGATACAGGTATTAGAATATTTCTCTGGTCTCAGATTAATCATTTTTTGTTATTTCATCTTGTCCCGTCAAAGTGAAACATGGTTAAATATGGGCACTGAGTGTTTAAACTGCTAGCAATGTTACCTTTCATTTAAATAGATTAATAATGTGTACTCTACATAACAAATTGCTTTCGGCACAGAACGAAGACAGGGAAAACATATTAAAATTGGGTTAGGCTTCCTGAAATGAATGCATGCGTTAGAAACAATTCTGGTTTGAAATGACTGTAACGTCTTCTGTGGCTCTTTCTCTCACAAATGGGAAGAGCTCCCTTTTTGCAGCCCTGAGGGCAAGTGTAGCATGGTTTAAATCCTGGTAGAAAGCTTCCCCATAAGTCAGCACTGCTGAGGAGGCTCGTGGGATCCATGAGGGATAAGTTAGCCTAATCACAATTAGTCAAGAGAAGCAGACTAGGAGAAGGCTAGGACACTTGCAGTGTCCAAGGGAAGACTGGACTGGGAGATGTAACTAAACAGACCTTCAGTTTCAAGGGCAAACATTTTTGAAATTCTCCTCTGAAGTTTCTGGCCGTGACAATCAAAAAACAGTTGATGCTCAGAAGAGACGTAAGTGTAAGGAAGGCACTAGAGAAATCAAAGTGATGGATCAAAAAGACACCAGGTACTTGTGGCATGCTCAGTTTCCCTCTTTATGCTTTATCTACACCTGCATGTTGCAAGTTTTGATGCTTTAGTGCTTTGTGCTCCTTGAAGAAAAGCAGAGAACAGGACAAAGTTGACACCTGGAGCAAAACTGAAGTTTCAGCTTTGAATCTCATGGTTGGTCTGGGAGGAGATGGGTGGAAATGTTCTGTTACAGCAGATCCCAGGAATGCTTGTTGCCATTTCCATAATGCACTGGGGTCTGAGTTTAAGAGAAGCCACTCCCAATCTCTTCTTAAGGCAAGAATACAGACACCAACTGATGTATGGACCAAAACTCATTTTATTTCCTCTGAGAGACTCCTTGGACAAGCAGGTGGACTTTTCCTTGGGAAGAGTCGTGGTGTCACAGCCGGACTTGCCAGCCCCCATGAGGTCTGTGGAAGCAGCTCTGGCATGGTCAGGCAGTCTTGTGGTCATCATCTGTCTCAAGTTGAAGTTGTTCCACATCCTGCAGTGACAACAGTTCTGGACGCTGCCTTTTGGGGAGGAGAATTCATGTCTTTGCTGTGTGCCATTGGTCTGTCAGGCATTACAATCAGCAGAGCTCGTTCTGAAGGCATCTCCCTTCTCTTACCTGTGGAGGTTGTTCCAGCTGTCAGAGTCTTCAGAATACACCACTTCAAACCTGCCAGTGAAAGACTGGCATGGTTCATCTTCTCATGTCTTTGAACGCCCTCTCAATAAATTCTTGAATACGCAGGCTCGGATAAAACATCCTACCTTTAATCTTCCTGAATAACCTTGAGGTGCCCCTTTGCTCCACTCTGCGCTCCTTCTGTGAAGTGGTGAAATGAAACCTCACCCACGCTGCCGTTGTTGAAAGTTAAATTAGTTGTTAGCAAAATGCATTGATGTCCTCAGCTGGAATTATTGGTGTGATAATTGGGCAAAAGCAAGGCTCTATCAGATATTTAATATTATGCTACATACTGTGGCTTATCTGAATTTCTAACATTTCTTTAAAGAAAGTGTGTCATTGAATTTAATGTTCTGAGAAACCTTATGAACTTCCAATCTATTTTAGCTGTACATTTCAAATTATGCTTATAATTGTGTTTTTATTGAATATGTAAGTTCTTTTCAATTTCTTATTACACTGCATGGCTTTTAATATACATTTGAGAAGAATGCGCACTGTGGATAGGTGGCACTTCTGAGTGTTTTCAAATTATCACAGTAAAATTGTCACATGTGTTTAATTAGCCAGGAGATCCTGCCACATTGATTTGTCAGTGGTGTAACAATTTCTTTGGGTAGCTAGAAAATCTGACCAGAATGGTTTTTGTATTTTTTTTTTTTCTCAAGGAATTTCTCTTTTTTTTCTTTTTTTTTTTTTTAAATTTAAAAGCAGTCATACAGGCACCCAGCCTTGCAGAAGTCAGCTGAAGAAAATGTCAGGTTCTAGCATTAGAATGAAGATGATTTTATTGTTTCAAGGCCTTGAGGTGTTTGTTGACCATTGTTCAGAGGTGGGAGAAAAAATCTGTCTTCAAACAAGAATCTGAAGGTCTGACCCAAGTGCCCAGATTTATTTTTCCAACGTTCTGCATACCCTGTGTATTCTACCTGCTGCAAGTGTTACTGGATGGCCTTCCCAAGCTCCTGGGGCCAGGGCTCTGCTGTGGCTGTCATTAGAAAACTCTTACCAACACTTTTCAGCCCCTGTTTAAATGTTTTCTCTATTCCAAAATTTCTGTCCAGTGTGTAAGCAAATATTCATGGGGCAGGTGGAAATGCCTGCTTGTACTTTGCAGGGTGAAACAGGAGCAGCATGAACCTCCAAGGGCATAGGAGACTCGCATGGGTGGTTAACAGGAAAGAAAAATGGGCAGAGTTGTATTCTTTGTGTTTGCTGCAGGTTGATTGATGGGTTTAAAGCGTGGACCAAGTTTCACCTCTGGAGCCGAGCTGGGAAATGGCAGGTCCTGCTCTTCTGTGAGGAATGCTTTGAGATCTTCTGGTGGCATTTATTGCACCAGCACTGAGTGTTAAAAGCCCCATTGGGCTTTGTAGTCCATTAATTTCTTTGCCATGAGTATATCCTACTTAAGAAAATGTTGTGTACGCCAAGGTACAGTAACCTTTAAAAATACTCTTCTGAGCCTTAGGATAAAAACTCTTCATGTTTGGTTTGTAGGTGCATTCCCACTAGTGACTTTTTTTTTTTTTTTTCTAATCAAGCCAATTAATCCCTTCCCACTTATTCCAGTATTTTATCATTCCTAACCTCTTGAGTCCTTAATCTTTTCAACAAGAGGTCTGAACTGGCAATTTATCTGAAAAAGTGATGTTGTACCAATCAAATGAAACCTGGTGCTCAGAATTTTTTTGAAGAGCAGCCCCTTGTCATTCCAGAGTTCAGACAAAAACAAAGAACGTAGCTTCAACAGTGAGGCGTTCACTGGAGGCTTCTTTCCATGAAAATAGTTATCACTCCCTTTTTTTTTTTTTTCTTTTCCTTGGCAATTGAGTCATTGTTTCTTTTAAAAGAGGCTGTCATGATCTCCTCATTACCATTTCTCGTAATATGATAAGCGTAAACTACAAGAAAGCGATCATGTCTGAAAGGATACAGGAACCCCAAGGAATGATGCACTAACTGCTTGTGTTCTTTGAAAAGGCTTTAGTCTGGGAATTCTGTCTGCTTTGCGGCAGCACTGTCATTTT
The DNA here is from genome assembly GCF_029207755.1 of Chamaea fasciata. Classification (NCBI taxonomy): domain Eukaryota; kingdom Metazoa; phylum Chordata; class Aves; order Passeriformes; family Sylviidae; genus Chamaea; species Chamaea fasciata. The sequence continues at coordinate 6,473,079 of NW_027094107.1, forward strand.
CTAGCGTCTTTCACTTACAACACAAGTTACCCTTCAAGAAGAATGCCGTGTTATTGCATCCAGCCTTTGTGCGTCTGCAGCAAACTGAGATCAACAGCTCCTTCTGGTAGTTGCTGGAACATAATGATACACTGCACTTGGTACTTTAGAAACAAAGCAAAACATCCTTTGGCGTGTTTACTCCAGTTCATCCTTGCCTGGTGACTGGTGGTCACAGTTTCTGACACCAGCTGGAGCTGGGGCTTGCTCAGAGCTAACCGGGCAGCCTTGGCTCTGCTGGGTGGTCTTGTCTTGGCCTTGCTCCAAGTTCCTTCCAAGTTCCTGATAAACTCTTACTAATGAACAGTTTGCTGTTCCTTTTGGGCCATCTAGAAGCAAAAAAGGACGACACATGTCATCGTCTGGTAATGTGGAGATAGGATGTTTAAATGCTGGGGCGCTGAATTTACAGCATCTCAGTGCTGTGGCTTTTGTGTCCTGTTCATTGATTTTCCTGTGGGAAAAGAAGTATTGCAGTGCTTTGAGACAAGGGACTTGGCCCTTTCTCCGCCCTGTTTTTAGGAGTTAGTTTGTTTCAGCGTAGTTTGCTGCCAGAAGTTTTTAAAAAATGCAGGCAGGGGAGGCTCTGTCAGTCTGGTGCACAGTCAGAACAGGCTGATTTCAGACACCAGGGCTCTGTGTGGCACCAGGCACCCTCAGCTGTCGTGTGTCTTAGTGGCAGTCCCAAGTATTTAATGTTTCCAGCCTCCAACTATCGTTGTAGGAAAGAACATGCTGGGAAATGAGGAATCAAATGTATGCAACAGTGGGAATCTGTCTACCAGAAATACTCTGAAGCCTCCATACCTTAAAGGAGATCAAAAAAAGACCTCAGCGTGTTTTGGCTTCGGTTTTCTTTACTGTTTAAGCTGGCTTATTTGGATAAGGCTGACATGCCAAAAAAAGTTTATGTTGTATCAAAACATCTTCTATAACATACATCCATTCTTTTCTACACCTGCTAGCTTAGCAGGAGTGGATCAAAGGGGAGTTGTTGGCATGATTTACAGGACACACAGATGCAGGAACAGACCTGCTTCGAGGCACAAGTGAGGAAAAGGAAATTCAGACTGAAATGTTTGTTCTTTTCCAAAGGCTAAAATTACTATAATAAATGCCAGGTTGCATGAGAGGGTTTCAGGTGGCTGGGTTAGGTCTTTCTGTAACAGAATAGAATTAAAGGGTTGAGCATGAGAGGCAGCAAGGGCTCTACCTGGGTGCTGCAGATGAGGACCCACAGTGTATTGTGTGGCAAACATGCTAAGCTTTTTAACTTCACAAAAGAAACTAAAGTGACAAAATTAGAGGAACCAGTGATCGGGAGTAAGTTTGGAGTTTCTTTGTACGTCCAGGACTTGCTGAATACTGATCAAGCTGTGCCTGTGTTATCCATACATACGTGTTTTGGACACAGCCATTGGATTTTTCAGCCTCATAATCTCTGTTCCAAATTTTCATCCTATAGTCAGAAGTTTTACCACTGCCCTAGGCATTGCAGAAGACAAAAAATCAGGCAGTTTGTGCCCTGCAGAGCATTCTGAAGTAGGCACTGGGAAGATAACCATGGTTCATAGGAGAAAGTGAATTCTTCATGCGTGGAGGGAGAAGCAAGTTCTCAACTGAGACACGTAGCAGGGAGAGCATCACACAGAGGAGGAAAAGGAATGGTGAAAAAACCCCAGCTTTTTAAGGGCAGATTTCAGCTTTTCTGGGTGTTCGCTGTGCCTTTGCTTCAGCCCCAGACTGCTGGTTTAACAGCATTACAGTGGAGGTGATGAGACTGTGTAAGAACAGCATTAAAAACAAATGCTACCCTGGCACACCCACGCAGGAAAACCCTGCTGCAACACTGCTTGTGTGGTAAGCAGAATAAGAGATCTGGCAGAGGCTTGGTTTGGAAGGCAGAGAAACAGCTTTTGCAAAGGATTTCATTGTGTATTCTACAGCAGCCTGTGGTAGCTTCATTTCTTTGTGTTTGATCAGTAACAACTCAGAGTCCGATTTTAATGAAAGCAAATTGTGGCTTAAACAAAAGGATTGGGCTTTAAATTCAAATAAGTTGCCTAACCTGGTTTCTTAATGTCCCCCATATGCTATTTCAGGTAATTAATGCTCCTGTTTTAAGGCCAAAGTCGGTGTTTTCTGGCACAATTTAATGCTTTCAAATTCCTGATGATTTTGGGACTCAGTTTCATCACAATGTCAGGATGTAAGTTATAAGCTGGTTACATGGGTCTAAAAATTATTGCACAATATAAAACTTACACAGTTTCTTTGCTAAGCTTACAGAACAAGAGGGTTTTTAGTTTAGCAATCTAATTTCGCCTGATATTGAATTTGGAGATTTTATTTTTTCACTATGCCGCCATAAGCTGCCTCAGAAATTTAATGCATTTTATAATAAATTCCATTGATAAGGTCTTGTCCTGTGACTGTATAACTCCCTGTTGTACTTGTGTGAAAAAAAAACCCCATGAATTGATTGCATCTGGCAACGTAAAGGAGATGATGTAATGTATTGTATAAATGCACACAGTGGAGTGCCTCGGGGTAGGAGTAGTCTTATTTTGTAACTGTAAATTATAGCTCTGCTCTCCTCTTGGTGTGAACCCTAAGTTTCAGAGAAGAAAACAGGCGATTCAAGACATGCTTTCCTGCTTGTGAAGCTGAGGATGGATGGAACAAATTACCAGATTCCCTTAAACAAGTGCCAGCAGCGAATAGTTTCAAAACACAGTCGCTTATTTGCTTGGAGAATGGGGGTTTTTTGCCAATGTTTTTTAAATTGCAGAGATGAAATTATATGTTGGTATTAGTAACTTTCAAAAGAATTAGTTTTTTATGACTTATTGTGCCTTTGTTTATGCTATACTGTAGTGTTGCCAGGACGTTATGTTGTATTTAACAGTTCAGTGCATAGTTCCTACCTCGTGGGGCCCTTGTGACAAAAAAGATGTGCCATCCCTGGGGATGGTTACCAACAAGTATTATTTGGAATAAATAAAATCAGTGGGGTAGGGCTGTGCAATCTCAGTGGGGATGAGAAGCTGCCAGGAACAGGAGGTATTGCCTTGGCCACACTGTCCACAGCAGGGCTCTGGTTCTGTGCATTGGGCAGCAAAGATTTAATTTAGTTTCCAGGAGTGACAGCTGAAGGATGCCTCGCTTCCTGGAACTGGGTTTGGTACACCTGACTGTAAGTACCTGAATATTTATGGGTGTATCATTGATTTATAAGGCTCTAAAACTGGTGTTAGCTGGTGTGAACCCAGTTCTGGGGGCTGTATTGAACAGAAAAGGTCTCAGCACAGCTGAGAATTTGTAAGTATGCAGGATCAGGGTTTTGCCCTGATGATTGCCATGGTGTTCTGAAGTGCCCTGTGAAAGTCACAGCACCAGGCACTGTCTGTAGCATCCCAGAGAAGCAGGGCCTCGAGTCTGACCCATTCTGACAGCTGATGTTCCTGACCCCTCAGCAGGTCTGTGCAGAGGAACAGTTACATGGAAATAGAAATATTTCGATATGGAAATAGAAATACCTCCTGTGGCCCAGCATCTCATATGTGCCTGGCAAAACTTTGATCATCCTCTCCTTGCACACAACCATTATGGCCTGTCCTAAACAAACCCCACACTGCTGCAGCTGACAAGGTTCCTGCTGCCTGTCCTGGCTGGGAAGCAGAGTTACCACTCCAGTCAGGGTCTTTAATTCCTGGTGTGTACATTCCTGTCTTTGGACCATTGGGAAGCTCATGACTGGTCACAAAGGCAGCACTGGCTCCTGCTCAACCGCTGGACTTTGACTGGAAGCTCAGACAAGGGTGGGAGACAACGCCATGGTGGTTTGGAGAGGCTGTCACACATGCTGGGTGTATCTACCTTTGAATTCATGAGTTCCAACGTCCCCATTTGCCACTGAACTGTTCTTTCTCTCACCACAAAACTTGTCAAGGAAGTTGCCCTGTGTGCTTGCTATAAGGTCCTGCTTCATTTTTTACATTTTTGCCAGTTCTATTCTGTGGACTCCCCATGTCCTACATGCACTTTACTGGTGCCCAAGCCTGGCAGGAGTAGGGATACAGCTGCTGCAGATCTCTGGTTCTGTGCAGCTCACCATAATGGTGTTTCTATAGTGGCTCCATAGGGGACTGTGCTGCCTGCTCCTAAAAATGCTGAGAACACGTGAGAAGGTGCTGAAGGGCACAAAACCTGCTCGGTGTTGAACTGAAGGGTTGATTTTCCCGGGCAGTGCAACACATTCGGGGCAGTTTTTGACCACAGAATCTTCCTGAAGTGGGCGCTGAAGACAATTGTCCTGATCCACCTTGGAGAAAAGTGTTCCGGCTGTTTCCCAGGGGAGCCTGGGGAGTGAACTCCTGTATGCCCAGCGTGGAGGTGACCCCTTTGACAGGGCACACACGCTTTTATTACACAGGCTGTGGTTTCCTTAGGATTGTGGCAGACTTGTGAAGCTGAATCCAGTGGTGGGTTCATCTGGCTTCATTACTCTCCCCCTGAAACAGCCTCTTGAGCTGAGATACCTTCTCACTTGCTTTTCTTCACATACACGAGATTGGTTAGAGCAGTAAGCGCATCAGTCATGATTTACTTATTTTTTTATTGTCTTCTAAATGCTCTAAGCAAAGAATATGAGTGTTATTAGTTATAAAAGCTACGGTATGAGGGAAATATATTGAAAAGTTTGAGGTATACAGGAGTCATAGAGTACTGAGAAACTCAGCAGAAAAAGAAAATATCCGTATTTCTTTGCAGATTTCCAAATGCTAACAAAGTAGGAAAGGAAAACATATGCTGTAAAATTTATAGTCAGCCACAACTGGCTTCTAAAGCAATTTCTATATTCATTTTCACGGAATATAATTTTTGTCTGTCCCTTTCTTAAAACAGAAAGAAATATTAATTTACCACGGGATGATATGGAATGCATCCCATTCCCCAGCTGGCAACGGGAACTTATTAGTCATCATTGATAAAACCCACAGGTGAGCACTGTGGTTTAGGCTGTGGTCAGAAAAATGGTTGCTTTTTGTAGAATCAACTCCAGTTTTTCAATAAGAAACTCAGGCATGTATGCACTGTATTTTCATTTGTCTTTCAAGCAGTTTTAGGGACAGCAACAAGATAAATTCTAGTATGACAAAGACATTATTGTAGATGCCACCACATTGTTCCTCAAAATATATGTGCTGGGCACTAGCCACTCTTCATAAATTTGCTAAAACAATTGCATGAGTAAAAGATTTTCAGCTTTAACATTCACAGCAGGAAAAATAGCTTTCTTTGGAGGCCATCCCCAAAGTCTTTTAATTTTTTGTTTCCTCTTACAGGGAAAAAGGTGTGGTATCCCTTTGATGATGAGATTTTTTCAAAAATGCTGAAACATCATCATCAAATGTATATTAACGAGTTTATCTATCACATCCATGTCCATACTGACAATGTATCAAAATCCCTTCCTAAGGGAGCCTTTGACCCAGTATAAAGCAGGGCAGATCACTGATCAGGATATTTCCAACTGCTCGTGCAAGTTTTCCACTCCTTCACAAGGAAAATGAATGAAAACAACGTGTAGGTTTATTGTCTTTGTGTTCCTTTAGGCTTTAGTGTCATTTGCTTGTCGTTTCCATGTATAAATATATATCTGTATATTCATTCTTTCCTTAGCCTTTCCCCCAAAGAGGAAACAGGCTGAGATGGTTTTTAATTCAGTATGCCTCACACACAGCAAGTGTGGCTGCCCCTCATGCACTACTGGTGTCCTAGCAGAGAGAGTTTGATCAGGTTTGTATAAATGCAGAAACCAGAAAGATGCTGTGAAACAAGACAGGCTTTTTACTAAGGTTGCACTGATAAATAGTTAATAAAACATTAATAAATCATTAATAGAGTCTTTAATAAATGGTAAATCACTTGGCTGTCTTTATTCCTATCTTTATTTCATCAAGGCAGTAGGTTGCTTAGCACCAGCTGGAGCATCAAGTTTGTAATAACCTTAGAACATCTATTCTTCACATATTAATTTTTTTTCTGAATGCAACTTTAACATGCTGGGTCTCCAAAAGTTGGAGGAAGTTTAAAGCAACAGATTTAGCTAAAATTTAAAATTTCTGAGAGGGCCATTTGACAGAGAGAAAATCACAGATAAGGTCTCTTTAGCAGCACCCTCAGATGGAATTTATGGGTGGTGATGTGTGGGGGGCTGGTCCTCCTCCTGCTCCACTGGCTGCCCTCTAATGATGTGGCAAAGTGTTGGTCCTGAGACTGCCTTTGTGGCCACAGAAGAAAAAAAAAAATGGGATTGTGGCTTTCTTTCCCTGCCTTTTTGTGGAGGTATCCACAAGAGAGCAGTAAGGGTAGGGCTTGGCCAAACCACTTGTGATCCATCAAAACTGCAGAACGAGAAAAAGGGCTGGGAAGGGTGTTAGAAATCTCACCACCTCCCACACCTCCCTGTCCCAGTGTGGGAATCAATTCTGCCTAAGCTGGGCCTGCCTGATGTGTGCTTATCTGTTCTTAGGCCTGTTCTTCCACAGATGGAGTCCGTGCAGCCCTCGGAGCAATCTGTTTCAGTGCTGCAGGATCCTCACCATAAAAGAGCTTTTTTCTTACGTCTAACTGGAATTTTTCTGGCTGCAGTTGAAGTTCGTATCCTCCATAAAACTGGAGAACAGATTATTCTCTCCTTCAGGAGCGGCTCTTTGTGTAATTAAAGGCTGTTCTCATGTCTCCCCTCAGTTCTCCCAAGGGAAGTAGCGTGAGCCCTGTATCTTGGGAAACTTCAAATTAGATCAGGCTAAGCACTAGGAAGGGAAGCTGCCTCAGTAGGAACGCAGAGTACACAATCCTGCTTTTTTTTTTTTTTCCATAATGACCTCTTAGAGCCTGGCTCAGTGCTTTTATCTGTGCTTAAAAACACGGCACACTTGCTTTTGAACAAGAAGGAAATGATGGAAAAATGAAATGCAGGGACAGGAAATAAATCTTGAAGGCAGCTATTAATTTTAGGGACTGGTTTTGTAAAGCTATTTACCATCTGCCCCATATCCCCTGTACTCAATTCCCTCTCTCTCTGACCTCTTCCTTAGAAACTTTCAAGTTTAAATCCTTCCCCAGTCCTCTCCTTCCATTTAAATCATGATTTGGCCTTGTACCTCTGCATCCCTTGGAAGGTTTGCTTGGGGTGTTTGTGTTTGGGGTGATTCATTAGATCGTGTCTGCATGTGTCCTTCTTAGTTACTTACCTGAGGGCTTTTATAGCCAAAAACACCAGACTTAGCTGAAGAGACGAGCATGCCTAGCTCTAATAAACAAAACACATGGAGTCAATTAAAACAATGTTTAAATAATTTTCAGAAAGGAGGATGCTTGATGTTGCTACATCAGAGGACCACAGTGACTTTAAGCCAAGAAACAGTGCAGGTTTACTTTCACATTTAATCTCCAGGTCTGTTAAAAAGTGCGTGCTTCTACAGCAGTCATCTACCCGCTCCAACAGTTAACATGATTTTGGAATTATTTTAAGTCCAAACCACGTGAAAATAAATCCTAACTCAATTTTGTGGGATTACTTTGTTTCCATTAAATTCCTCTTTAAAGTGTTTCATATGCTCGCTTTTATTATTTTTACTTCCAGGAATTTCTAAATACTTCCAAATTTGGATTGATTAAAGTGTTTTAACTTTTCCTGGGGAAAAAAAAAAACCCATTAATTTAATTCCCTGTCTATTTTCCCAGGTATTTACAAACTAAGGTGGTTATAGGCACGTCTTAATGGATGCATGCACAACACACGCAGCATCTGTGTGGCTCTTAACATATTAGAAGGTAGATATATCAGATTTCACAAGCTAAACAAAATAGAGCTTAGCAAGTACTTAAAGATGAGGGAGCTCCAGAACAAATTGGGGCACAAGAAAGAGTGGTGAAGTCATGTGGATTATTAAACAAATGACATATTCTTCTGGTGGTCCAGAGTAACCCATCTGTGCTTAAGGAACAGAGTCCCATCCCTTCGGGGTGTGGGGTTGCGATTATGGCCCTTCCCTGACAACAGAGCAGTGCCATTTTCGCATGTCCTTCTGTAGCTCAGCTCTGTGGGACTGGAACATGCAGCTGTGTGGTGGCCCAGACATTTTGAAGTGACGTTTTTTCAAATGAGTAAACTCAAAGCTTTCTTTACCACCATTCAAGGTTCTTTGGTCAACAGTCTCCGGCACCTGTCTGTAGGTAGATGTAGGTGTGTTTCTTTAGCTAACTATGTGCTTTCTCACTCCTTCCACACACAGTGTTGGTTTATGTGCTGAGCTTTAAATGTTTGTGCTGTTATGTATGTGTGATCCTGGCTGGAAAATTTCCTGTCCAATAATTTTCATTGCAGTGGGAATTGAAGTGCTCCAATGTAGCTAGGTTGTACCTTTGTAAGAGATTTTGGTGCTCACGAGGTCACTCTGTAAATACAGAGATTGGATAGTCCTAACCTCAGTGGAGGCAGGATTTCTTACCTTGTAGCTGAATTTCCTCAAATAATAACAGGCTGCTTTTCCCACAGTTTTATGTCCACGTGTCCCCTAATAGGGAGATGACTGGGTTTGCTTACACTTCAGCCTGCCAAGTAGGTAGGCAGTGGATACTACACGTGTTTTGACAGGCAATATTCTGAAATGTTTGCTGGCATCACCTCCCCATGAATCCCAGGCTCTCTGTACAGCGTTTTCTGTGTGGGCAGGAAGAGACTGAGGTCAAGCCTGTAACTGTAGTTCTAGAATATTCTTCATTTCTGCCTTCAGTCAGAATGCCGGGCCCTCTTTTAATTATGTGATATAGTCTGTTTCAGCAGTCTCTCTTTCATCATTTTGCTGTGAAGAGGTTTGCCACAAAGCAACCTCTGTGGCACAGGCTTTGGCCGAGGCATGCAGGATTTGGATCATATTACCCCACAGAAAAGTTCGTGGGATGCTGAAATCTTTTTCTGCCTTTCCCTGTGCAGAGTTTTAGACAGTCAATGCTATTTAAGAAGTGCTCTTCTTGTCGTGGCACTGAGCTACCACAGCCTCACACACCGGGAGGGATGAGCAGTTCAACAATTGCTCCTTTCCTCCTCATTGCCAGGACAACAGAGCCTGGGCTCCACAGAAGAAACCCAGAAGTTCTTCCAGGACTGCAGCCCAGCCCATCTGCCCAAGGAAGTTTGTCTGTCTGCCTTGTCCCACTGACTGAGGACCATGGTGCATAGTTTGCCCTTCTCTCTCCTAACCTAATATGACATAATTTGGGAGGGACAGCTGTCCTTCTGAAACTTGCTGTCTCTGTCTTCAGTGAACTGTAGTGAGTATCAGCTGTAGCCACCCAGGGCGTGTGTTTAGCCAAAATTCACCCACCACACTGCCCTTAGGACAACACCTATATTTTCTTAATCAATTGCATTATGCTATGTTTTTGTTTGTGGAGCATTTGAGCGGCTGTCATGTTACCTACAGAAACTGGCCTGTTTATAAGCTTTGTTGGGACTAGCTCTGGGTTTGACCAGCGTGTAATAGCAGCTGGGAAGTGTAGTTTACTGCAGTCAGGACATTGCACGTAAGATTTTGGAGGTTGGACGCTCTTCTGCTCTTTGCCTCCCTTGTGTCAAGAAAGCGTTCTTTCTGAGCTTTTTAGGCAAAGAAAAACAACCAAGACAAAGATAGAACAGAATGCCAGAGACAGCTATTACTGCCTCTCTGGATATTTATCAAATTAAAAACAAAGATAAGTGAGAAAGAAGCGGTGTCTCCCATAAAACACACTCATTAGAAGGGCATTTGCAAGCTCTGCCTAAACCATCACCTGTGCAGTTCCTTGGTTTTAGTGATTTTTTTCCCCCTGCTCCAAGCACAAGCCCCAGTGTGCTCCTGTTGGGTTTGCTGGGACAGCAGTTCCCTGCAGAGGAAGGAGCAGTTGTGCCCTGCTCTTCTGCTGGTGGCTGGTAGCCATGGGCACCCAGGTTGTTTCTTAGAAGATAATCGGGACATGAGTGTACAAATGATCAATAAACACACTGGTACAGAAAACGGGTGGGGTTTGCTTAGACGGCCTGGCAGGTTTCACTGGAGACTTGGATTTCCTGGTTAAGTACAGACTCACTGGTGAGACACCAGATTTCTCAGTCCCTCATTTTACAGTGGAACCAACAGCGCCCTGAGGCTGTGACATTGCTTACCACGGGAAGAGCCTGTGCCACAAGAAGATGCTGTGGTGCTGTCCCTGCTCTCTGCTACACCAGGCATTCATGCACGCCCATTCCAGAGCTTTCTATGTTTATTTTGCCACTCTGCAGTCTTGAATAGGGCTGCATCTTGCCACCATGCACTCCCCTGCAGGGTTGCACCCAGGGCAGTGCAGGAGGGCTCCATTCGTGTCTGGGCTTTGCTCTGTTCATGCAGCCTGACCACGGAGGTGCAGCCAGCTGCCCTCTGATGAACACATTGATGGTCACAATTTTCAAGAGTCAAACCTGTCCTCACTCTCATTCTGAGGAGGTCCTGCCTGTGGGATGGGTAAGGAGTTAGTCTGCAACCTAAGGGTGTGAGGTGGTGGGGTTGATTCCTTGAGCAATTGCAGCTCCAGCCTCAATGGAGCAGATGTGGCCATTTTTAGCTCTCTTTCTTCTTTATGTGCATGAATTTGTTTCCTAAACTTTTTCTTTCTTCCCTAGGAGATGACCCATTCCTGGCCTCCTCCTCTCACTGCTATTCACACTCCTGGCAAGGCTGAGCAGACCAAGTTTTCTATCCCAAGCAAGGTACAAGTGGGCTATTACCAGTGACCTGATTAGCATTCTGTTCTGTTGAGTGCTCTTTGCTGGAGAGTTTATTTTTGTAATTGGTCCCACTTTAAAAAATTTCTGATACTATTTTTAGTTGGAAATTCCCAATCAGACTGTTGCTACTAGTAGAGCTGCTTATTTCAAGCTGCAGAAGACCCAGTGGAAGCAAAGTGAGCTTTTTACTGTTGTTGTAGAAGTCTTTCCACGTCGACTGGAATATATTTTGTTTGATTTTCTTCCATTATTATTTATGCAATGAAAAGTTTTGAAATGGACTTTTTTTTTCCGCACTTACTGATTGAAACTGGTACTGCTTAACATTACAGTTCAAGCAATCGTATCCTGGTTTAGAAGCTGGAATGTGATTTTGCTCTGACTGATTTCCCCTGTCTGAAATATACCCACCATACTTAGTCGGAAAGAAACGAAATTAGCAATATCTGTGGCTTCCTAAACAAAACCGAAGCCAGTGCCCAGAATGTCTTATTCTAATGGGATGTGATTGTTACTGCCCTTGCACTGCCACTGTCACTGCAGTTTCCTGCTGCAGTGTGAAGCATCAGAAGTCATTGAGTCAGAAAATGGCCTGGGTTAGAAGCGACCTTAAAGATGATCTGGTTTCACCCTGTTCCCTGCCTTGGGCAGGGACACCTTGCAGTGGACCAGGTTGCTCAGAGCCACATCCAGCCTGGCTATGGACACTTCCAGGGATGGGGCATCCACAGCTTTTCTGGACAACCTGTTCCAGTGCCTCAGCACTCTCACAGTACAGAATTTTTTCCCAATATCTAATTTAAACCTATTATCTTGGTTTATCTAGATATTTCGTAACGTCTGTCTACTCTCAGTCTGAAGCCATTTCCCCTTGTCCTGTCACTGTATGTGCTTATAGAAAACCCCTCTCCATCTTTCTTGTAGGCTCATTATTACAAGAGCTTAATCCTCATTGCAAATTGGGTAAAAGTCAGTTGAACCCTTTAAGGTGAACTGTGTGAATACAGGTTTTTACCTACTAGAAGCTTTTGGGGTTTTTTGTTTTTTTGTTTTTTTAATTTATACCATCTCTTAATTTAGTGTTCTTTTTCTGATGAGCCCTATGGAAACTGGTTTGAGTCCTGCAGACTGACACTGTCTCCACTGGTAGCAGTATAAGCATAGGTTCAGTGAAGTTAAAATTTTGGGGTTGCTTTTCTGTTTTTATCAAGTTGGCTTTGAGCTTTTAAGATCCACATCAAAGTTAATTTCTGGGCATGTTAAATGTTGATCCTAAAACTTTTGACCGTATCACTTCAACACAAAATATAAATTAGATTTTTTTTTTTTGAGCTAGCATTGCAGGAAATGGGCAAGCACATAAATGTTTCCATGTTTGCTAGTCTTTAAAAAATAGAACAGAAGTGTCTCTTTAGAACATCACTTTAAATCAATTATGGCCGGCCAAATTACACATCTAGGACATAATATGGCTGGGTTGTGCAGCCATATAAACCAGAGACAGGCACTGTTAGAAGTTTCCAATTTAGCTATTAAAATAAAGGTATTCTCATGAGAAGCATACGTTTAAAAAGCGTGATAAAAGAGGTGGAACTTATCAAAACAATTTATCCCTTTGACATTCAAATTTAAAGTGCCATGTTAACTCTCAGGGCATTATTTACTTCACAAGGGACTGACTGACAGCACAATATAATATTAGGAACTAATAATGCCCTAAGAGGAAGTGCAGTGAGGGCTTTAATGACTTTAACATCCTACAGAACTAACACTTCCAGCAAAGCTGTGCCTGGCTGTAGGATGAGGTTGTAAATAACACCTTAATTTCAACTGATCAGACTCGGCTTGGAAGGAAAGCTGATGACAATCACTGTGGACTACAGAGCCTAGAGAAAAACCAAGCCAGAAAACACTGTGACGTTAAGGAAACAGCTTAGTTATTGTGAGCCAACAAGGATCCTGGCGTTAGCACACTCAGTGTTGCAAGCCAGATTCTTTGCTGGTTTTTAAGTTGTTGCGCTTCCATTGATTTCATTGGACTTGGACCAATTTCCACCAGGTGAAGATCTGCTCCCCGCGTCTTTACCAAATCCCGTGTGTCACAGCCCAAATAAAAACCGGTGACTACCAATAAAAGCTTACTGTGTTTCCAGGCAGGGAGATCAAACAGAAGAAAGGCAATGGCGCTGGATTTAATGCATAGCTGCATCCCTGCTGTGTTCTGAGCTGTACATCCCTGGCCAAGCCTGGGGAAAGGCTTGGGCTGCTGCGGGTGTAAATCTGTGCGGTGTCTCCTTGAAGGGGGGATGGAGATTTACAGCAGCTGAGGACACACTCCTGCCCCAGCTCTGAAGGGTCCCTCAGTGGTGCTCTGTCTCCACAGTTAATGCTTTTTTAAACTAATGTCACTGGTGCTGCCTTAACAATCCCATGATCCCTTCCCCGTGCCATCTCCTTCCCTGTTTGTGTAACGCCAGTGCCCTTAATCTAGCGAGCCAAGATATATCTTACCTTCTTCATCTTATTTAACTAATGCTGACATTTTGTGTGTTCTTCTTTGTAGGACTCCCAACATCTGACCTCAGGATACAATGTACAAAGTAGGTCTTTATCATCCCAGTCCTAACAGTCAGGGTTGGGTTTCTTTTTTTTCTTTTTTTCTTTTTTTTTTTTTTTGTCTGCTTAACGTCATTAAAACAAAGGTTAAAAAATTAATTTCTCTGGTGCTAAGGCAGATCAGTTCCATTTTTATTACATGTTATGCATTGTGGCATGTTGTGAAACCAAGTATAATTAGATGGGCTGACAGCTTTGGGTGCATTTTAATTCTACAGTAATCTTTTGACATTTGAAAATGTGTTTCCTTTGTTTGCAGAGTGGAGTGATCCAGCAGGGAAAGTTGCAACCAAGTCAGTGCCACAAAAGTCGTAAGTATTATTATTTCCAGCTTTAAATCTCATTTTGAATTTATCATAAAGAATGAGCTTATTTCTCCAAATAAGCTCAGCTCATAATCTTGTCCTGGTGTTCAGGTGTTCTCTGCAGTCCTTAAAAATTAGCCATAAACCAGTTTTATGTTTCCAGTGCTTATTACTGTTTCTTCTTTTTAAGCATTAGCTTACAGAGGTATGTGTGAAAGATGAGTTTATTAAGCAGAAATAATGCTGATTTTAGTTCTACAGCTTGCCAAAATTAAATCAATTTTATGCTTCTCTCATCAGATACTAAGCCTCTTACAATAGAAAATGCAACCCAATGAACAGATGATGCAGGAATTTTTACATTCATACAGTGAGAGGGAGTAAAACACATCATACAGAATGATTCTGCTAGCTGGTGTTGAAAAGCTGGTCTTGAGTTTCATACACTTTGAAGCAGCTGAAAATCACAGATGATACATAAATATGACAGTTGAAAATTGTGAAAGAGCTAATTCTCCATTGTGTTAAACCATTTTTCATTGGTGCTTCTCTGGGGTAAGGCTGCAGTAGTGTAGCAGTGAGTGGAGACTGAAGTGTCTTTTACTTCTATCCCAGGTTCTCTAATTTGCAAACTGAACCTAAACAGCAACTTTGAACGGTATATTATTGTTTTATACTTATGAAAGTGTGCGGGTCTGATTTCAGTTCAGAGCTGCTGCGTTTTTTAGTGTTAAGTGTTCTGAGGTACTGAATGCAGAACAGCACTAGCTTAATTGACAGTTGTGTAAATACAGTATGTTCATTTAAATTTTTTCTAGTGATTGCCCTTAATCTACCAAAGACACATTTTTAAAAATTTCTATAGGGGAAGAAAAATCAACGTGGAGGTACCTACACAAGTCTTAGAAATGAACTTAAGTATACTGATTCTCTAGTGCAAGTTTGTGCACACAGAAGAGCCTGTTGGAGTTCAGTGATGTGTCTGTGACTGTGTGAGAGATGCAGGACTGGAGCAGATGCGGGTGCTGAGTCTGTTGATGTGACACAGCAGGCTCTGAAGGTCCTGTTCTTTACTCATAAACTCAAGACATGGAAGTATTCATTCAAAGGCAGTTGGTTGAGTAAACCTTTACAAAATTGTGGCTGAGCGAATGATCGAACTTTCAAATTAAATAGTGGGGTTTTTTTCAGATTAAACGAGAATTGGATAGGAGTGCTAATGGTATTTAGATTAACTTGCAGGAATAGCATTTATTTATTAAACTTAGTAACAAATTAATTTTTGCCCTTTGCTGTTTGGTTTCCAGTAATGACTTGGGTTTTTTTGAAGACTCTAGCCAACTGTACCCACAGTTCTTGGTGACAGAATGGGTGCATTCATGTTTCAGAACATCAAACTGATCCAAATCTAACATCAAGCCCATTCCATAATAATAATAAAAAAAGGAAAAAAAATATTATTGCATCTTAAAATTATTTTTCTCTAAAAGCAAATGTCTTTGGATTCCACTGTGAGAAATATTTTAGTGAGTGTACCATAAAAGACAATATTTCAATAGTTTGTAACCAACAGTAATAGACTTGTCAATCATGGTTTATAGTTATAAGCTGAATTTCAAAAGAACAGTGCTTCAGAGCTCAGTGGTATATAGTGCATTTAATGGTACCAAAGCTCTCTATAGGAAGCCTGATATAAAACCCGAAGACACTGAGTACATTTTATGAACCAGTTGTTCTCTGTTCTGCTGCTTGATCTAAAGTTCCAGTACTATCAATCAGATTTCTGCTGCAATGAACTGCCTTCTTACGGTGGGTGATAGATTTTACACATGAGAGATCAGAGCTGCAATAAAGCTACTTTTATTTTTAGCTTCCAAATGAAGATCAGCTAGCCCATTACTATCACTTTTTCTCTTTTACTGCAGAAAAATTGTTAAG
Source organism: Chamaea fasciata (assembly GCF_029207755.1). NCBI lineage: Eukaryota > Metazoa > Chordata > Aves > Passeriformes > Sylviidae > Chamaea > Chamaea fasciata. The sequence continues at coordinate 6,488,793 of NW_027094107.1, forward strand.
GCAGCTTCTAAGAATTTCCACAGGGCTTTGGGAGGTTAGAAGGCAGTCCACTGTGAGGTTTGGTATTACAAGGCCAATGTGTTTCCTTAGATCTGTGTGTGCAGTTACCACCACCTTCACGGGGAATTGCAGCACTTGAGCACATAATGAAATTAAAGCAGGAGTGGGACAGAAATGGTATCAAGGAGAGCTGGATGGTGCAGTCCAAACAAACCCTGATAGGCAGACAGCTCCTGCAGTCATTGTGTGGTTTAATGATGGAGTGTTTATCAGATTGCAGTCGTATAAAGGAGGATTTAGTCTTTCTAACATTGGTTGGGTTCGGGGATATTGGAGTGTGTGAGTGAAATGACAGTCCAGCTTATCCCCAGTAACATCTGTTGCTGTGCTCTCGGCCACACAGTGTGGTCTCACTGACTTCAAAACTCTATCCCCCACCAATTACATATTTTGTCAATAGGATCTGTCATCCATATTTCAGTTTGATCAAATCTGGCTGAACATGACTCTGTTCATCTGTCTGCTTCGTTGGAGTCCTTTTAACCTGGATATGTTTCTAGCTGTTACCCAACTTTTTCAAGTTTGTGTGCAATTTAAGTGAAACTTAAATTATCTTTTCCATTTACATTGGCCCTAGTGACAGTTCTGTAGATACCACTGCCTTTGTTTGATTTTTGTATGATTTTTGCAATATAACTTTCCAGGTGCACATTTCTGGGGGAAAAATGAGGATGACATACTGCAGGGTGGATTAATTTACCAATGGGCTGCTGTTGTAGGGGGATGCAAGATGCATGGCTTCTTGTCCAAGTAAAGCTCTCTGAAACACAAATTTCATCCTTTTTATAATGTTTCAGTATACTTCGTTACATCCGCGTGCTGAATAAACCCAATCCCCAGTGCAGAGGGTAAAATGGAAATAGAGTAGTTGGGATTGTGTTTAAATTCTGCATCTATGTTGTACATGAGAACATGTACTTATAACTTACCTCAGATCCTAAGTTACACTCAAAAATCTTGAAAACAAAACTTTGAACACTGATGTGCACGCGTGTGTGTGTGCTGTGGTGAATTTTTACAGCTGAAACCAGGCCATGTAAAACTGCAGCACTTGTTTTTCCTTTTCTGCAATTTGAAATTCACAGTAAATCTCCGCTGGGCACGGTGTGGTCAGTTTTCAGCCAGTCTGCTCTGATTAGTTTATTTTGCAGCATAGTAAGCAGGAATAGATAAGGTGCAACCAATTGCACTGCAAAGGATTTTCTGTCAGCTTCCATGAATTTGAGGGGACGGACTCAGCTCATGACTTGGGTTTCTGTTATATAATTGCCATTGCAAGGATGTCATCCTCAAACATCCAGTCCTTTTGTTCTGTTTTGGTTGTTAGCATTTGGCCTTTGTCCAGTTGGAAACTACCCAGAACCTTTTTAATCAAGCACATCCTGTGTTTCGAAATCATACTGCAGCGCAGTCTTGGGCAGTTTCCATAAAAGCCTAGCTAAAAAGAAGAATGTAATCATAATGGTATTCTTCCCCTGTCATAAAATTACTTCCTATACTTACTGTATTAATACAGTATTAAAAGGCCCTTCTCATGGGCTCAGTGAGCTACCGGAAACCATTAAAAAACTTCGAGCAGCAAATTTTTATGGATCGGACAAAATCAACTTGTTTTATCTTTTATGGAGTTTTTGTTATCCATCATACTTAATGATACACAACCTGTGTGAGGGCTAGAGAGCAGCTAAATAGAGCGAGCTTAAAGCTAAAGCAAGCGGCTGAAAATCTTTTTGTGATATTTCAGCCAGGATTTTCCTAAAGGGTGTTCAGCGCTGCTTTCAGTTAGGCCAGGATTTCGCTTCACAGCTCCAAAAAAAAATTCAAATAAATACCAGTACTTTTCTAATCCCAAATATTATCGTCATACTTGATGGAAGCGTGTTTGAAAATGGAAATGTGCTTCTCGACATCTAAATACTTTCCGTAAGTATCTAATGGCTTTTTGGAAGTTCTCCTCTGTGTCAGGGACAGCCACCTGGGAACACAGAAAACAAAATTTGGCAGCATGTGCAAGCTATGAATTAAAGGTAATTCACGGTTTGAAATGAATCAGCATGAGGTCCTTATGAAGAGTAATCAGACATCAAGAGGATTTTACACCAAGTATTGGATATTGCAGCAACAAGTAATGTTGTTATTCAGAACTATTCAGAACGTTCAAATCAAGCAGCACTGATGAATTCTTAACCTGGAAAGAAATCAGTTAAAAAAAAAACAACAACAGCAAAAAAAAGAATTCATTCAGTGTTCATGCATAATTTCCAAAAACATACCGGGAACCAAAAATGTAAAATTCATCTCCAGCTGGCATAGGAAGCAGGTTTCTATTTATGTATCAACTCTGTATCAGTGTTGCAGTCACAATGCAGCCCAGGTGTCACACACAGAAGTGTTTGTACTGCTAATTACAGGTTTTAGCTGACCATAACAGAGTGTGAGAGCACCAGTTGAGCCTGCAGCGGTGACAGCCAGCTTTTTTTTCACAGCCTACCTTCACATGGCCAGCCTGAATTGTCTGTTAGAAGTAGGAAGTTCCAAAGATATTCCCCCTGGGTGGACTGGGGAAGTCATGACTACAAGGGCCTCGTACAAATTATGATAAGTGAAACAACAGTGGCATGTAATTGGAACTCCATTAATCTTTGGAGAGCTCCAGTGCACTGTATTAAAGGGACAAACAGATGGAAATAGAAGGGTCACTTTTGAGAAATGTCACTCATCTTTCACATTTACTGTTTCCTTTTGTAAGCGAGAAGTTTTCTTTGAATCCTTTTGCCTTGTAAGTTTTTGGGTTTGAAGCAATGATAGTCAGGACTGTTGTTTTGTTCCTCACTGCTGCAGGCTTTGCCTTTTGAGCAAAGGATGAAGTAATTTAGAATAAAATATACGAGCGTTTCCTATGGACAGTTGCCTATAGAAGCAAACTTGCAAAATATTTCAGCGGATGTGAAATATGTGAAAATCCGGTGTCATAATTAAAAGCCCTGTATCTTGGAAGATAAACCCATTATTCAAAATCATTTCTAAATTAGACTTTTAATTTGTTTTCATTATTCAGCTGGCTCACATACAGTTTAACCTCCCTGTCAAAATAAAGTTATTTCCTAATACATTCTTTTCCATGATCTCTTTCTCCTGACATGTTTATAAATCAGTTTAAAAAATCGTGGGAACCGAAGTAAATTAATTCTGTGATATTTTGCTGATCAATTTTTAATAATTTTTCTTGCCTATTGGAGACTTAACTGCCTTTAAGACTGCCTGAAACAAGCTAACCGGCTGCATTCTTGCCAGCATTGCTGCTTGCAACTCAAGTGAGCACTGAACCATTTGAATTTCCTCTGATACTGTATAACCCCCCATTAAAAATTCAACATTTATTTGCCCTAACTAACGAGCAGCAGTTGAAATACTTTGTTCTCAGGCAGGATGCACTCCCGTGTCACTGCCAAGTGCACGCAGCCACTGAACTGCGACCACTGAAATGTCAGCGTTAATAGAGAGAGGTAAACGACACACTGGAACATGTTTGGATTCCTGACGTATCTCCCTGTCCGCCACATATCACTTCCCATTTTGGGAGGTGGTTAGACTGCAAATCTGCCACGGGTTTCCCTGTATTTAAAGAGCTTTTTTATTTTTCACAGGCAGCAGCATGTGTTGTGCCTTTATGGCTTGAGGCCAGTCTCAGAGTGACCTCCCAATTTACATTTCTGTGGGATGGAGTCACTTCCGAATTCAGCGCGACTTCAAAGATTCATTTGGAAAAACAAACGTCCCCAGTAAATCCGAAAATGTAAATCAGGGTAGAGCAGAGGAAGCCACCACACTCATTCAGTCCCTCTCCCACCCATTTGTTTTGTGACCCACACACTTGCTGGTAGAAGACATCCAAATGAACTTCTTGCTTGGCTTTCTGGCTGCCATAATTTGGGCCTCACCATGCTCCCTTCCTCTTAACTCTGACCTGTCCGTAAATTCCTGGTCCAGAGCCAAGCCATTTTTCTCTCTGGCTTTTTTCTTCCTGATGCCCTTTGCTCCAGTCCCTTTCATTCTTCCTGTCATGGCTTACTGGCTTTGTAGACTTTTAGTAGCCTGAGACAGAGAAAACTGTCACCCAGATTCATCTGCACCATGCTGCAAAATAGTCATAATCGGAAATGGGTGATGAGTTTGAGAGAAGAATGGATTGTGCCAGGAAGCTTGGCATTCATAATACCAGAGTGGGCTTGAAACTCCCAATTTGTGTCCTAAATACCCTAGGTAAGACTAACAGCCACTTTTCCTAATATTCCAGCTTAATTCTTTGCATCTTTCCTCTGAATCCCTCTGACTACCCCCATAATCCACCACATTTTTCTCAGCTTCACAGTCTCTATCCAGAGGAACATCTATTGCTACTTCTATTGCTTCTATTATCCTTTGGGCAGAGGGCTCAGCAGGGCTCCAAAGCCTATCAATTTTCTGGCCAGAAGGCTTATTTTTTATGAAGTGAAGTTCTCACAACACCCCACGGGGCTAGGCCACGCTCAGTGCATTATCCCCTGCCTTGGATAGCCCTTGGTGCCACAGATTCAGAGGAGTTGTACCTCACAAATGCATCCTCCTGAACGACGAGAAAGGAAAATATTCCCTGCTGCTGGGCTAATTACTGCTTCAGATTCCCAGAGGAAGAGCTGCTTCGCTCACTTGTGTCCATACATCTCAGGAAAATGCGTTTTGAGACTTTCCTAATGCTGCAAAATGCAGCTTTCCAAGAAAATGATGTAGCCCAGGAGGAGGAGGGAGATGTCTATAGCCTTATTTCAGTAGGTACAAACCAACTGTTTAATTAATACCCATGTTGTGGAAACACAGGAGGAAGTGATTGAGCTTTAACGAAATTGTCCCTTACTGGAAGGTCTTGTTTAGTGAAAATGCTTCACGAGAAAAGATCTTTACAGGTTTTGAAAGGAAGATGTTGACTCATCCACCTCATGTTGTCAAGGAAGATGTAAGTGCAGCTGTCAGGCGCATCTGAGTCTGCAGAAGCTGTAAACGTCTGCAGTAATGAGGGGATTGCTTTCACAGCTTTTTACCTCTTAGACTCTACTAAGTATTTGCTTTTTGGGTGTCCCTGCTTATTTAAATGCACACAACTGTGTTTTGAGGACATAGATTGTGCTTTTTCTGCAGAGAGAGGAATGCGAATCAGTGCTGCCCATGTTTGATTTAGCATGAATTTCAGCAGTTCCAGACAAATTTGAATGCCTATACAAATCATAGAGCTTCAAGTCTGGCTGTGTGCTAGACTGGAATTTTTTGTTAGGTCAGACCTTTATCTCAGCTTCTTTTTGTGGCTCCTTATGGGGAGATTGAAGAGGAACTGAAACTGGTGACCTGTCTTGACCTTTAGTACTGGATTAAAATTCCAACTTGCTGCCATGGCAACGGGCCTTGAAAATTAGATCCTGACAGAAGCAGGGAGAAACTTAAAACTGCAACTGCTGCACTGAACTGAAGAAAGGTTGCTTACAAATGTCAGTGACAGGCTCTTAATTGAAATAATCTGCCTTTCCCTGTACCAAACAAACAAAAAAACCAAAAACAAAAAAAAAGGAAGGGAGAAATGAAAGGCAAAAAACAAACAAACAAGCAAAACCCCAAAAAATTGTGACTTGGGGTTTTTTTTTAGGCAAAAATCTATTGCAATTCAGAGGCCATGCTGCTGAATCCAGCAGGCTCTTGACATCTGAGGTGGCAGCAAGAGAACCTGCGTGGTGAGAAGGGAGTCAGACATGCACTTGCAAAGGTCTGAACCCCCCAGATCAGACTGGCAGCAGGAGCCAGACAGTGGCCAGTGTTAAATCACAGGTTAACTTTCTATTTTCTTCTCCTTTACCCTGACACCAGGGATCAAAAGAGACATCACAGTGTCTCGTCTTGACTCCAAGGACCCGTGCAATTATCTGTTCTGTAGATGGAAAGGGATAAACATAAGCTAGATAGTGCTATTTCAGATCAAATGTGATAAAAGTTACTCATTTTCCAATCTAATCAATGCAACAGTCAGAGGTAGATAATAGTGCAAGTCCTTCACTGCTAAAGGAGGTTAAGTTGGTTTTTTTTCCCCATGGAGAGCAGAATGCAGCTGTAGCCTGAAGGGAGAAGGTGCTGAGGGTCACCTAAAGGATTTCCTGCTCTTTTTCCCTTTATCCAGGAATCCCCCTCATCCCAAAATCAAATAATCTTGAAGATCAGTTTACCACACTGTGTCGTGTAAAGCTGTGGCTTTCCTCACTCTCCCCAGGGTCCTGAGGATGCTCTGGGGGCTCTGCCCACCTTCCCAAGGGCACAAAGGACCAGACCAAGCCCCCATCCCGCAGGGGAATGCTGCATCCTCGGCCTGTCTTTCTAGAGTCCTGGTAGGGATTGCAGGGTCCTTGACAGACAATAACACACCAAAACCCATACAAATGTAGATTTTACATATCAGAAGAAGGATGTTTCTTAATGGACAAATGGCGTTGAATTGGATTAGGTGTTCTGCAGAGTTAGATAACCGCTGCAGAATCAGGCTAGATTGTAGGTACCATATAGAGCTAGGTGAAAATTTAACAGCTATGGGTAAAGTTTTGGGAGAGATTGTTTTGCCAAAGCTTGGTGTCCAAATCCCAAGACCGTGTTTGGAGTGTAAGTTCAAGAAGAAGGCACTCACAGAAAAATACTACCTTTGGTTTACTTCAGACTGTACTACCCAAGTACTGGATTTGTTATGCATTGGTGCAGCACAGAGGATGATCCAACAGGGTCAGAGGAAATTGTGGGGATGTTTACTGACACAAAATTTTGAATGATGAGGTTTACTAACACAAAGTTTTGCTTAATGAGGTTTGTATTGTTCATTGTATGGTTTAGAGAACTGTTCATCACTAATAGTGTCCATTACCAAGGCAGATAAGCATTGAGCAAGTGCAGGTTGCATTGAAATAATGCATTATATTATCTTAACAAATAACGCAATATTGTCTTAACAAAACCCCCATTTCTGGAGTAGACACTTGATACACAGTGGAAAAAGAGTGAGTAGATGAGCAGTTTTCTAACAAGGGAAAATAAAAGCCACTTAACATTTCTCAGGCTCTGAGTTACGTGCTTCAGACAGTTAAAAATAGAGGCCATTATTTGAAATTTCGAGTGTCGAATTAATTCCTAGAGTAAGTGAGTTACTTCAGAGGAGCTGCTGTCAGAGATGAATTTGGCCCATCCAGCTGTACACTTGCCACTGCTACCGTTTCCTGCAGAACACCACTAATTCTGCCTTAATTACTGTCAGACTGGACTATGGAGCCCTGGAGTATCTGGCAATAAACTTGTGTTTTGCTGGGAGGACAGGTAAAGAACCATTTAAATAGGTTTTTGAAATAAGCATGAAACCTCTGAAGATGTACTGTTGTAGTGCAGACTGTATATCAAAAAATATAAGCATCTCGTTGCAACAATGGCTTTGTAAACACATTACTGAGCAAACTATGAAAAGTAATCCACCAAGGGGCTGTTTCCTTAACTCATAAGCATGAAGTTAAGAGACCAGTGCCATAAAGTAGATGTGTGCTGTTAAAAAATGCTTCCTTTTATGTGAGATTGTTTTGTGTTAAGCCAAAGAGATGATTCTCCTTTTTTTATATTATTATTTTTAGATGCCTATCTTTCAATACTTGAAAACCCTTGTGTTTAAGGGAGAAGTCAGCTGTCCTCAGGAAAATCTATGAATACTTCATTAGTGTGTGAGCACGGGGCAAACCATGCTTGGGGGTAGAATGAAAGCGCCCCCCGTTGCACCTCAGGTGGGCAGAGTGCAGCGCTCCTGCCACAGCCATCCACGGGCTTTTTTGTGGCATTACAGCAGTTGTGAGGGATAATGAGAAAAGCCTTCAGCGCTGTCATTCCTTTCAGCTGCCTGCAGGCATGGCCTGAGGGTGGTCAGAGCTCCTCTCCTGGGGCAGGCAGAGCCTCCTCACTCTGGAGCACACTGGTGGTGCCTTGGTGAGCTCCCAGCTGCTCCAGGGCAGCAGGGCTTTGGCTGCCTCCCCAGGAGGAGCGCAGGGTCTTACAGATGTTTGGGAGGCAACAGTTCCTAACTAATCCTGGCACATCTGTCAGTCATGTGCGTGCCTCTTGCCTCCGTGTCAGAACCCTGAAGCAGCTCAGAGCAGCCTGCTGTAAATAGAAAAGGCGTGAATAGAATAGAAATAAAAATAGGAATAGGCATAGGGATGGACTAGAAATAGGAATTAGGATAGGATGGAATGGAATGGAATGGAATGGAATGGAATGGAATGGAATGGAATGGAATGGAATGGTGCTACAGGAATAGTTCAGAGGCCTTGTTGGCATCCTGCCTCGCGCCTGCCTGGCTGAGGAGCCCTCCCACCATCCAGCAGGCAGGGATGATGTCAAGAAGGACCAGGAGATCACAAGCAGGGGATGGTCTGAGCTGTGGGTTGGTGAGCTTGTCTGCATTTACCCATCGTGTCTTTCAAAGCAGATAGCAGAGCTCCTGGTGACAAGGGGAGTGTGCTCCGAGAGAGAGCAGGTCCCTTTCAGAGGGATTTTGTTCAGGAAATTTCAAAACTTGAGAAAGAATGAGTGTTAAGTGAATTATATATAATCTGGATATGGAATTTATCTGCTGTAGCCAAAACTCGAGCTCATGTATTGCCAATTGCTGACATTTCTTGCAGTTTTGTAACTTGTGCAGCTGTGCTAACACTGACCTAAAAATCCAGTATCACCTTCCTTCTTCTGAGGACAGAACTTTCCATGCTCTTCTGCTTTAGCCAGAGTGTTAACCACCGTTCTTCTTATTATTAATTGACTCTTGTGAGTATAAAAAAACCACTCGAAGACTGATGTTGCTTGGGTCCCTGGTAAGATATGGTACACAACTCAGACTGATTAATACCAAGGAGAGAGCATTCATTGATTTTGTTTGCCTAATATAAGGCCCTAGAAAAAGCACCTGTTTGGGAGAGAGGAGAAAATTTATATCGTTGAAATCTCGGGCGTGATTGGTTGAGGTGCTCTCCTTAGAAGTAATGGGAGACTGAGACTTTTCAGAAGAAAGGCCAACATACCAGGTTAAGAAGACTCTGCAGGGCTCATTTATTAGTATAATGATACAGTGTTCCAGCACCGTTGTGTTCCTGGAGACTGGAGGCCTTAAGATTCAGCTGCTGTTCTCTAGTAAGGTTTTAAAAAGTCCATTCTGATAGGTAAAATTACTTCATGTATAGCCTGCAGAACGTGTGCCATGCATTGTGTTAAAAAAAAAAAAGAATAAAGCAAACACAATGAATCTGTTAAATCATAATTTCTCCCAAACGTGAAAAATTTGCAGATTAAAGCTCATTGAATACACATTTAAATGATAAATGATAATGGCTTGGAAAGAGTCATTATGATCTATTTCATCAATAATCCACATTTTTTGCCTTGTAACTACACCAAGGATGAATATAATGAATACTGCCTGATGAAAAAAATATTTTGTTTATGAAAGAGAATCAGAGAAAAGAAATTCTCAGATTAACAGATTTAAATGGTTGTTACTGTTTGCTTACATTGTTTGTACATAACAGATTTTTCCCATTATTAATATTAATAATTAACAGTTTCAGAGCTTGTACTCGGGGTAAAAAGCCCCATGTTTAGACCTAGTATCTGGATACTCAAACTGCAGTTAATTTCACTGGGTTTTGAACTGAATAAGTCAGCAGAATGAAGCAGGGCTGCAGAATTAAGCATCCAGGATCCTCAACTGCAGAGTATTCGGTGCTCCAAAATCCCGCAAAGTCTCTGAGCAGAATGCAGTAGGTTTGTCACAGATTTGTCATGTTTCCTGTGCAGAAACACGTGCACGTTTTCTTTATTTCCTGAGTGCTGGGATTCGCTGTGCCTGCCCGGGACAGCCCTCGGGGCACTGCAGCAGTTCCCAAGTGCATTTTCACTTCAGCCCAGATGGTGCCAGTGTGTTCTGGCACTCACAGGCATGCACCTGTAGGAGACCCGGTGGGGCTTTGTCAGGAAAAATCTTCAAACTGTGCTAAAACGAAATTTCCTGCTGAGGAAAAAAGGAGGGCTGATGGTAGGCACAAGAGTGCTGTGTTGACAGCTCTTGGTTGTAACCTCCTGTGCATGACCAGGTTAGGACCCCAGTCACAAGAGCCTGTAGGCTTGAGTTCCTGAAGGCTGTTTATAAAGCAGCTCTGTTTGGTGTGAGGGATGACAAATCGTTTCTTTGTGCTGTATCCCGACTGAAATCAGTGGTTAAAGCTGAAATTTTTGAAATCAAGTGGGTATTGTCATGTATTACACCCAAAAGCTGAATCTGCTACAAGTATAACCTGTGGTGAGCTTAGTGTGCCGCTGGATAAACGGGATGGATTACCAGTGGAGCAGGATCCCAGGACATTTAGTCAGAAACTCCATCTCAGTGAACTCTCCAGAGTCATTCATCTGAAGGACATGAAGGTCCTTTCCAGGAGCCCTGTTTATCAAGTGTTTCTGGGCATTTTCTGCTAACATACCATTGCAGATTAGCACCCTGGAGCTATTTAACAACAAAAGACTGTTGGAATGTCATCTGCAAAAAAGAAGACCAAGATCGTGTTCTAGGGCCTAGACAGCCCTCTTAAAAACAGCCATGATTTAGGTAATTCTCTTTAAAAAAAAAAAAAATTGCCTATTTTGCTCTTTGATGTTACCTGGCACACAACTCCCACTCTTTCTCTTAGATATCTTCACCATTCAAGTGCCTACAATCTCAGGCAGTGGGTGTCTGTATAAATGCAGCCTTAGTAGTGTCCTGCGCTGCCACAATGTTTTGAATTACAGAGGTGGAGGGCTTTTTAACTCTGACCACATGCTTTATGTAAATATCCCGGTATAACATAAGCTTGCAATGAATTTTTGTATCCCTTCCCTGCCTGGAAGCCGTGTGCCAAGTTATCCCTAAAGCCTGTGGCTGGGGTGATGTCCCAGAGTGCCTGTGAGGATGAGAGTCCTGGTGTCCCTGTGCATTGGAGCCTCCCAGGGCAGAGCTGCTGTGTCCCTACAGTCCGTGGTGGCCCCAGGAACAGGACGAGGAAATGGTGATGCCTTGGAAAGGCTGACCTGGAACAGAGACTGGACAGAGCTGGAGAATAAAGTCGAGATTTATTAAAAGGCCTTTAAGGATCCACCTTGGGCAGGACAAGAGTCTGGCCAGGGCTGCACCCAAGGTGCACCCAAAATGGACAAACAGTCACGAGGTCTCACACTTTGATAAGTTTTGATCCATTTGCATCTTGGGGTTTAATTGTCCAATTCCAGCTCCAGGTTGTGAGGTCCCATCCTTCTTGTTCCTCCCTCCAGCCCACCCTTGTTTGTGCTTTTGGGGCTGAGAGTTGTCCTTGGTGTGCAGCAGGAAAAGGATTTGTTTTGTGTCCCTGCTCTGTGCAGAGCTGAGTGACACTGACTGTGAGCTCAGAACTGCACCCCTGGGCAGCACAGAGTCTGAAATACATGAAAGATAAAACTTGTGGCATCACTGGGGTGCCCGTGCTCTGGCACCACGTGCTCCAGGTACAAACACCCTTTTGGCACGTGGGGACACGGCCTTACAGCCTCAGAGGTGTGCAGGGAATTCCTGCTCCTTCCCTGGCCGCCCAGGGGTGCTGCTCCCACGCTGCTTTGGATAACTTTTTAGGATGTTTTTTTTTGCTGTTTGCACAACCTGGTCACTCTGTGTGTGGCCAGCTCCAGCCTCCCCATCCCTGCAGCCCAGCCAGGCCCTGTTATGGCCAGGCTAATGACTTGAAAACTTCTCATTAACTGCTCCTCTTGGCAAAGTTTAGTTCATAGAGGGTCTCAGGGAGGAAAGAGTGGCGGGCTTTGGTCCTGAGTGTTAAAAGAGCAGCTTTATCTTTAGCCCTTTTTCCATAAGACTTTCTCAAATGACAGCCTGCTTTTTAAATTTGAGTTCAGTCCTAAGTTCAGGGGTTGCCCTTGGGCACTAGGTGGAAGATCCCTGTACCTATTACAGAGTGATTATTGACAGAGTTTAACTGTATTGACCGTGCTTTCCTAATTCCTGAGAAATTTTCTAAAAGTGCTCCTTAAAATCCCTACAAGACACTGCAGCTTTTGGATAATTCCAGAGCAGGACCTGAGATTATTGCTTTATTACCTCCTTTCTTTCTTTCTTTCTTTCTTTCTTTCTTTCTTTCTTTCTTTCTTTCTTTCTTTCTTTCTATCTATCTATCCCCTTTCCTGGACTGACCAGTCCTCTGATGTTTCTTTTCCAATATATTCTAAGCAGAATTTGTGTGTTTGTCCTTCCTACAGCTTTCCCTTAGTGTTGATCCAGCACATCAGATCTCTTCTGTTGATTCAGAAGAATCCACTCCTGCTCTAGTCCATTTCAGCAATGGGCTTGCCTAGGCTAAAAATAGCAAAATAATTTTTTTTCAGCAATTTGATAGCTTTGCCAATGGGTTCAGTGAAAACAGATGACATGTTTATTCTTGTATTGACAACTGGGAATGTTCTGAAAGTATGTAAACTTTGTACCTCTCTGACTTCTCTGTGTCTGTCCTCCTCCCAGCACCCTCCATGATACAGTTTCTTACTGGAAGATTGACTTGACTCATTTTTTCCTCACTGTCAAGCTTGCACAATTGAGGGATAAAAAATCCTGCTTGAATTAGTAAAGGAAAACTGAATATTTAATTTCTGCACAGGATTCTGGGGTTGATAACTTATAGCTACTCACCATATAAATTAAGTACAGTTTGTGCTTAAGTGGTTTTTTATTAGGCACTGCTGAGATTGTTAATAGCAGGTAGGTTCTTTAGGGTTTAGAGAAAGTTGCTTGTTCTGAAGTGATTGAAAATCAAGGGATATGTGTAAGAGAAGACGTAGGATTTAGGTAGGAAATCACTGTAAAAATTAGAAGGAGGGGTTTTATTTCCTTATTTACTGTTTCCACCTTCCTTGGAAATAACTATAGGACATTAATACTCAATATTACCAAGGCATTTTCTTTCATTTCAAACTTTTGCTATAATGGCATATTAGATGCTTCTTTTAAGGGTTAACCTTAATTCATACCAAGTTTTAGAGTTCTCTCACATGTGGGTTAATAGAAAAATATTGTCCATAAAACGTCATCTTAATTTTTATTTTTGGTCATAAATTGTCACAGAACATTCATCTGAATACTGAGAGGAAATATTTACTTGGAGATAACAATTAGGTACTTTGGGTGTCTTTCTGCCCTCTTTTCCATTTGTTACAGGGAAAAAAAAAAAAAAGAAAAGAAAAGAAAAAAAGAAATCTTAGATAAATTACAGAAATTCTCCCTAATTTTGTCCAAGAAGAAAGTGTGATTGAAGGCGCTGAAGTGTGCAGAGGAGCTCCTCTGGGGGGTGGTGGTATTTCAGGTTGAACTTGGCAGCACAGGAGGTTTGAATGTTGCCTGTGTAGTCCTCAGAAGCGTCCTCATGAGTCAGAAGATGTTCAAAGGAGAAAACAGGGCAAAGCAGGAAAGAAAACAGGAAAATCAGCTTAACTGTGCCCAGCCAGCATCAGCTCTGTTCCTGTTTCTGTCGCAGCTCTCTTTGTGAGATTGCCCTGGGCTAAGTTACCAAGTTTGGGTGCCTGGTAATGGTTATTGTGCAAAACTGAGCTGTTGTTTCCTGATGCAGAGGCTGCCTGACAGCCTTACCCCTGCTCCTCGTGGGCTGCCTTGTCCAGGTGTGCAGGGGGGACTTGACTTTAAGTCAAAACAGATACTGATGATGTCACAGTGCTAGAGAGAGGTGTGCAAACGGAACAGGAACGAGCGTGGAGTACAGGAGATGAACACAGATGTTGGGGGAAGATGGATTTGTTGTTAAGGCATTAGGTTGGTGCTTAGGAGAATTTAATTTTCATTAACGGGGACTTCCTGTGTGACCTTTGGGAAATTATGTCTCAGTTCTCAGTCTGTAAACACGAAAAATGGGGGGTTTTTTTCCATTCATTCCCTGCATTTTCAGTTTAGAGGGCAGAGTTGCTAAAGCAAGGACTCCTACACTGTGTGTTTGTACTGACCTCACACCAGAGCCTGTATTCGCTCTTGATGTGGTCCCTTGTCTGTGATACTACACGGAGTTGTGCTTAGGGAGAGGAAAAATGTAAAATTGCAGAGAGGATATGCATGTCACTGGTTAAGAATTTACAGAATTTAATACGTGGTGATTAGAATAAACCTAATGAAAACATTGCCCGTTATAGACTAAGGTTTTTGTGATTTCTGTGGACCTCCGACTATAAAAGGCTTCTGTAAAAAAAAAAAAATCTGTTAGTTTAATCTCTGTTAAACTCTAATAGGACTTTTTATATAAGCTGGTGTTTAGCATGCATTTGGGATGAGTGCATTACCCACGAGTAGTGAACTCACAAGTGAGTTATGCGGGTAATCCCAAATGAGTGCCAATAAAACTTTTATAACACGTAGCATCATTATGGAATTCATTTATGCCACATATTTTACAGGGGGAAAAGCTATTTTGGTCATATATTAGAGAGTTTATATTTTTTTTTATTTTTTTTTACTGGTGCTGTTTTTCACATCCCTCTGCCTCTAAAGCCGAGCCAAGTGAATACCAGCAACCCTAGAAGGAAGGGAAAATTAGAACAAACACATGTTTGAAATCTCTCTGAAAATAAAGCAAGGGCCAGATTCTAATCTCCTTACTCATACCAAACATCACCGTTACCCCCTGAATAGCTCCACTGATTTCTTTGGGACCATTTGTCAAGTGAAGTGCTATTTGACATGTGTGGCAATGCCCAGAATTGGCTCAATCTAAACTAGCTTTTTCCATTTAAGCCCTCCAAAGCTTGCTGTCCTCGGTGGTTAGAAACATATATTTACGGTTTTTTATCGCATCAAAAAGAATTCTCACTCTGCTTAGAAGGGGTTTTTCAGCCCCTTTTTAGAAGAGTTGGATGATAGGAAGCAGAATCCCAGCACTTCTCTAAAGCTGAGACAGAAAAGCCCTCCTGAAGGGGTGGCTGGCAGACTAAGCACACTGCTCCCCCCCGTTTGACAGGTCATGTTTGGGCAGCAAAACGGAGGAATTTGAGCCTTCCACTCCCGCCTGCTGGGATCAGCAGCTTTGCAGAGGCCACCTCACACAACTGATGCAACACAGGTAAACCTGTTGCAGTGATGTGACAGCCCTGTCCCCATCACTTCAGGGTATTGGGTACCATTTCCCGTATCCAGTTTCCCTCCTCTTGGGAGTAGTTGTTTCACCTCAGACTTGAATCCTGTCCCTTTCTTAGTGTAAACACAGAGCATTCTGAGAGGGAGTTCTTCTGACTCTGTTGTTTTCTGTTGCTGTGTTAATTTTATTGCCAAGATCAAAGATCCTGAACTAGTAGGCATAAGTCAACAGAAGAGCTTGACTTGACTTTATTGAGAGCAGGATCAGGCCATAAACATCCTGGGTTTGTTCTTTTGTCTCACATGAAATAACTGCTCTGACAAAATGCACTGTCTGATGATGGCTGGTCGAGGATTGCTGCTCAAAGCTCCACGTGTAACCTAGCTATCTTCACATTAACCTCCTGCTTTCATTCCCTTGCTTATGTTGAATAGGAAACCCTTATTGAACTGCAGTGTTATGTTCATAGAAGCCATTTGATTAATTGACTGTGTTCTGAACTCTCGTGACCCCAAGCTGAAATGTAGCTCAGACAAAAGTGACAGGAGCCCAGCGATGGGTTGGGAGTATAAAAGAGCTCCGGTGCACTGTCCATGGGGCAGCCCACATTCACGTTCATGTTTATCCTTGTAGGACTTGCTAAAAGTAAAGACAGATGTCCAGCTTATCTCATGTAGTCAATATCAATAATAAGCACGGATGCTGCTCGCTGCGAGTTGAGCCTCCTCCTGCTGTCACTCTGACTTTATGTATCCACAGGGAGAAAAACTGGAAGGCAGGCAAAAAAAAAAAAAAAAAAAAAAGGAAGGAAAAAAAAAAATGTATTGCCAGAAATCCCCGTAGGCTATCTGAGAAGGAGCGGATGTGTAAAGCATTTCTTTCTGCATAAACATTTAGAAATCAAGCTCTCATAAGTCAGGGATCCACCAAATGTGGTGTGAAGAGGCAGATGAAGCCTCCCTTCTGGCATGGCAGCGTTTGCTGATTGATTTGGAATGCAGAAAAGTACCCTTTTTTATTTTTATTTTAAAACTTGAACCACATCTTAATACAAATCAGGTGAAAAATAAATTGAAAAATAGCAAGCCGGAGATTACAGATGTGCCAGCTTCATATTGTTCAGTTTAGCTGAGGTCATAGTCAAGCCCATCAAGTTCACATCGTTTAGTGTGCGGCCACTGAGGTAATATTCAAACAAAAGAAAAGCAGTCAGAATGCTGATATGCTCCTACTTTGCCAGCTGGCCTCATTCAGCTGTGCAGAGCACACTGGCTTCAGCTATGTAAGGAACTCCAATCTGTAAGGAACACAGGTTTTTTAAAAGGATATGCTGTTCCAAACAGCCCATTCGTTCTCCAGCTCTCTGACTTCAGATCAGTCATAAAGAGGAAATACCTCTCCTAATATGCAGCTCCATATTCTGAAATTTAGAATGTAAGAGTTATGCTAATGACAGAGCAAATAATTTAGATGGAGGAATTTGGTCAGTGGGGGCATTTCTATCCTGCCCAGTAGTTAGAGAAAGCTTGAACTTCCTAGAAAGCCTACAAGTAGAATTACTGGCATCCATTCCTCCTCCATCGTGGTGATGTTACCATGCTGGTTCCCTGCACACAGGTATAGATTTATGTAGATTAATTTGGTATAGTACAGTGAATTGCCACTGTGATATATATTTTAGAATTACTTCCTAGCACAGCCTAATGGCTGGAATCAAATAAAACATAAAAGTAGATTTATATAGATTGCTGTATAAATCAGATAAAGCTTTATGTTACCTGGCATTGGTAATGGAAGCTTTTCCTGCAAATAATATCCAGTTTTTCATGTAATATTTTCATTATTTCAGCGAGAGTGAAGCAACAAAAAAGAAGAAAAGAAATAAACAAGTCTATCGGGCTTAGCCACCATTAAACATCATTAACTACAATTTTGCCTGACAAGTTCTCTCATCTGGTGATGGGTGAAATGGTAGAAAAGTAGACTGAACAATTGCATAAACCCAAATGAAATATGCCCTTGTATTCTAAGTGTGCACAGTTCAGTCAGTTAAAATAGAGCAATTTATTATGCTTTAGCAGCTTGAGCTTAATCTAGTTTTAAATAGATCTCTTTTTTTTTTTTTTACTTCTTGCTGAGATTTAACTGGTTTCAGAAGACACATGATATAGTGCTACACAGTCTCTTCTCTCTCTCTCTCTCTCTAGTTTACTTGGAAATAACTTTAATAGAGTACTGCTGATGAAAATAGCTCACAGGAAATGTAGATGAGCCTTTACGCAACAGTGAATATATTTGTTTTGTTTGAAATGAGTGGATGAAGGCTTAATGGAAGAGGGAAGTACAGAGAGTGGGGAGAAAGGAGCAGGCAGAGTGGAGTGGTCTGCAGCCACCTCCTGGGGATTTGGGAATTCTCCCTGGCAGTGGTGCCAGCCCAGGGCATCCCATTTCCAGAAGCTACTCAAGGTTAATAACTCCCAGCATTTTGGGCCAGCCTATCGAATTTCTTACCGGTCAGTTTTTAATACCGAGCCGCCACTGTGAACCACAGTGAACCACTTTGCCATATTGCCCACCCGTTGTCAAAATAGGTTGGAATGTTTATCAAAATCTCCTCACATAATGTAGGCAAAGCTCTCACCTGCCTGCATTCAAAGCCTGCTCTGCTGTTCCTCCAGGCAGGGAGCGTGTGACCTTTACCGAGTGGAATATTTTGACTGTAGACATTTTGTTTGATATTATGCTGTGGTTTTCCACTTATTCATTAGATCCCTCAGCCTTTGTGGGTTTTCACAGGTAATTCTGTAATTACACCAGCTGTGATAAATACTTCCTTGAAATCTGGCTTGAAGAAATGTGGCTGAGTCCCTTGGCATGTGGGAGGAAACAAGGATCTGACTTGGTGATTGTGGTGTTGATTGATACAAGCAGCTCTGCCAGACACACACAGAGCTGTGTGCTCCTATCCGATCCCACAGGGATGGGGCAGGGATGTGTTTGCAGGGAACTGGGCGTGTGTGAGGACTTCAACCACCCAGTGACACCAAATCCTTGGTGTAAATTCGGGCTGGCACAGGGATGTGATGGATCCTTTTCACCTTCGGGTTACCAGTTCAAATTCAAGGCAGATTTGTAGGGGACAAAAATCATCACGCCCTCGTTCAATGTCTGTGTGAAATGAAGTTCTCCCCTGGAGCCTAATGGACACGTGTCCAAATCCAGGGGCTGTATTGCTAATTTCTGCTTTGAGAGTGGTGGCATAGAGGCTCAAGGGCTGAATGGGCATAAAGACAGAATTTCCTCTCCTTGCCCAGAGGTTAAAGACCAGTAGGGTGTTTGTGTTACTGCTGCACATTATATGAATGTTTTCTGGGTTGAAAAGGGACTGCAAACTTCAAAAGCATTCATGGTGTCTTAAGGCTTCCAAAAAGTCATAAGCTAACTTTTATTTTTTAATTTAGAGGGGGAAAAAAAATTGCTAGCAATGTTGGTTCAACTGAAGCTTTGAGGTGTCTTGAATTTAAAAAAAAAAAAAAAAAAAAAAAAAAAAAAAAAAAAAAAAAGGGGGGGGGGAAGAAAAATTATTTAATTAAGAGTCAGAGAATACCAGGAAAGTCAGTAGAGAGAGACTGTACTGTTCCTTCTAATGAATGACTGTTTAAACAGAACCAGATTCTCTGGTCTTTAAAATGTTTTTTCCTAGAAGAAATCTGCTGTTTCCTTAAAAAAAATTACGAAAAAAAAAGCAACATAAAATTAAAAACAAAAATAATAAAAAAAAAAGTCAGCACCCCCCAGCTGACTGCCTGCAGCAGCTCCATGACCATGAGTATGTATTGTGATCAGAGACCATATATTGCTGAAACTCCTTGATGGAATGAGTTTTAATTTGGTTTACAGAAAGCTTTAGGGGATATGGCGCTCTACAAATTAGACCACAGGAGCTATAAAGTGAAGGATGTCCTCTCTAATTAGAAACAGTGGAGCAGTCTGGTGTTCTTCCTAGTTGCAGCCTCGTGGGTGCTCTCTCACAAGTGAACTCTGGGCGCTAGATGCCTCTCTAGTAGCTATTATCTGTCTTTTTACTGGAGTTTATCTGTTATCTGATTTTCTGTCTCCATCTCCGTGCACACCTTTCCATACAGTCGTGGTAATTTCATCCTGCAGTTTTGAATGGCTGCTGCAAAACAAAAGTTTGTGTGTTACTCAGTGATTATTCACCACTGCCAAAGTGACTTTTATTTCGAACACCAGGAAATGATTCTCAGGTGAATGCAGAAGTCAGTTTGGTGGGTTCCTTTTGCAGCATGCAGCTCTACCAACTCTGTTTTCTCATGCCTCTTCTGATGAAGTTAAATGAGAGTTAAAGAAAGGCATGCAGATAGACTGAAACAAATTATGCTTTATGGTAATCAAATTCAATTTTATAGACACGTTTTTTAAGAAGAGATCATTCATCAAACTGGGAATGACGATTTTGGACAAGAAAATAATGTTACTTAACTGGCTAGGAAAAAAAAATGGTGCCTGGAAATCTAATAGTGGGATGTCTACAGCTTGTCATTTATGCCAACTGATAAAACCAGATTTCAGCTTCAATGCAAAAGGGCATTAGGCATAAATTCACAACAGTTAAAAATCAGCTAAAAATGTATTTCTACAGCACATATGAAAGGAAAGCTGAGCTTGGAGCTGAGCTGGGAAGTATTCAGACGCTGTGCTAAAGCAGCTATAATTTGACTTTTTTAATCATCAGTAAGGGAAGACATCCAGGCTCTTAATTCATCAACATCTTTTCATATAAACTTACATGGAGTAGGACCGATGACTGGTCCAATGAAAGCTTTAATTTACTTGTGGCATATTGTTTCCACTAGGAGCTCTTGTAGATCAATCTGAGAACAATTACTAGGTGAATAAAAGGGGGGGGGGGAATGTCAAGTAGTACTCTGGAATGTAAGTAAAAAAATGTAAATTTAGAATTAGTCAAAATATTTATTTTGCTGCCCAGCGTGGGGTATTACTGACAGGAAAGGGCTGTATTTTTAAGTGTGATTGCTGTTTAGATTTTTTGCCAGAATATATAACTGAACATGTCTCATGACCGTCTCATTTTCACGTAGTATTTCATCCTCCAGCTTTGTGGGGGAACTTTATGCCAAGAGAACTCACTGGAGACTGAGTGACAGATCAGGCTGTTGTCCCACATTCCCTTTCTACTAAATCACAGTTTTCTTTAGATGGAAGGTGGCTATTGTGAAGCTGTCAAACTGAGGAAAGTTAAATGGGCTGAAGTGAAGGCTCCTGCTAACAATAGCAGCTATCTCTGTCAAATGAAAGCTCAGCAGACAGTTACAAGGCAATTCGGCACTGATGGGTGGTCGATTAAAAACAACAAAAGGCAAGATGAATGAAAGGGGAAAATCCCTATTACTTTGTGGTAGGAGCTAGGGGAAAACCAAAAATAAAATAAAGAGCCCACCTCACCCAACCCCGCAGCAATTGGAACAGACTTGTAGTTAGCATGACCTTCATCATCTCAGATATGGCACAATAAAACTGACAAGATTATTTTCTCTTCAAGCAGTGCTGAGGTATTTTCATTGGCAAAAATCTGGAAAAGTAAAATAAATGCAGAGTTCAAGGCGGTTGAAAAATTCTTGAATCTGATAACAGCTGGAACATAGTGCCACCAGGAAAAATAGCTGGGTTTTGTGCTAAAAAATTATGACTTGATCATTATTTTTTTTTTTACAGTGTCATTTCTGAGATTTTGAAGGTTACCCTATAGACAACCAGAAGAGGATTAGAGAGAAATTATCTTTGAGCTCGAGGGAGCACCAATTTAAATTGGATTTGAGATATAACTTCTGCATTACCTTAGGAGATGAAAGGTGGTGTTGTGCCCTGATAGTTACCCAACTGCCTGACCATATGTGTCAACTGGATTAGGCTGTAGATTAGCAGCTCCTGCACCAAGTGCAAGGTGTATTGTGCCATTTCCTCTTCGTGGGACTCGTCCTTTTTCGATTGAAGTAACATCAAAACTCAGCAAACGTGGGGAGGGCTTTGCAGCTGGCAAGTTTGGCGTAAGGTGAATGTAACACCCTTGTTCCTCAGAAGATAATTGTCTCTAAGATTTAGGCTTGCTATGGCAGCTGTGTAGAGTTAGATGAGCAAGTACAAAAGAATAGTCTTAGGGGAAAAATAGTGTGTTATGTCCTTGTGACTACTGTGATAGAAAATCAGGTTTTGAAATGTAAGCACCTAGACTCACTTAGAACCTATGAAATTCCCATTTATTTTCTCACAATTTAAATGTTAGGGTAAAAAGGCCAGGGAAAACAAATAGGTTCTCACACAGCCTACAGTCAGCACTCGGGTTCCTGCCAACAGTGGAACCAGGGTTCAAAGAAACTCTAAAAAAAAAGATTGTAATGAAGAATTTGGGGAGACATGTGTGCTTCATGAGCATGGTGAACCGGTTTTTCATTCCTGCTGTTTTGGGAAAAGTAGCTCAGTACTAACAAATTGTTCCGTTGAACAACCTCCTCTGACAAGATGCAGAAGTAGATGCACCATGGACCCAATCCAGTCTGACAGTTTTGGCATATTATTATTCTATTATTTGTCTTTGGAAAGTCATGATGTCATTAGGCTTTATCAATTAAATTTAGTCTGCATCATCCCTAAGTTTTGCCCTTTGAAGAAAACACTGAGTATCCATTTATCAATTTTCATGTACTAATTTTCTTGTTTATTTGTTGGATAATAACGTTGAGGTGCCTTAGTCATGGAAAAAGAAACCAAGTGCCAGACATGATATAAATGGTCAAAACGAAAGGCAAAAAAACCCGGTAGTCTGGAATTTTCTTTTTTAGAATGTTTTTAGCACCAGGGACCATATTTTGAGGGGGTTTTTTTCAATGGTAACATGTATTTCATCTCATAACTAATTAGGTATGAAAATAATATTAACCTGTCTCTCAGAGAATCAACCCTAATGCTCCTCAATGGCTTTGTGGTAAAGGAAGAGCAGGGTGGTCTCAAGACGAATTTGGGAGATACATCGGTAGATAGATATTAAAGCAGAGGGAGCAAGGGGCAGTGGGCACAAACTGAAACACAGAGAATTCCATCTGAGTAGGAGGAGAAATTCTTTAATGTGAGGGTGACTGAGCACTGGAACAGGCTTCCCAGAGAGGTTGTGGAGTCTCCCTCACGGGAGATATCCAAAACCTGTCTGGATGTGGTCCTGTGCAGCCTTGCTCTGGGTGAACCTGCTTTAGCAGGGGGGTTGAACTGGGTGGTCTCCAGAGGTTCCATCCCAGCTCAGCCATACTGTGGCTCTGTAATTGCACATAAACAGTTTCTGTGAGCATCCCTAATGAAGCCATTTAAACCAACCCTTAATGTTCCTTTCTTGGCTCTTCACAGCTTCATTCTTCCAGCACTGTAGAGGGCTCTGAGCACAAATTAGCAGAGAGCTGAGAAGTAACCTGGGCATCCTAGGGATTGTAAAGATTGGAGGGTGTGTGTGGCTGTGGGGAAATGCTGGGCTCTCCAGAGTTACATCATTTTCAGTGATTCTGAAAACAATATCCTCAGATTTCAGGACAAAGAATCATTTAACCGTGTGGCACAATTTGTAGGGTAAGCAAACTTTCAGGAAGAGCTAACTGTATCAGAAAAACTTGCGTAACATGCACAGAAGGCACTGTTAAATTATTTCAGTGCCATAATTCAAAATGCTGGGGAAAATTCTCCTGTATTACAGCCAGAGCAAGATTGGATCTGTAGCCAAGTACATCAACGTAAATGTTCAGCTGTCTGGGGAAATACAAGTCTTACACTGTTACTTAGGGGAAAATGTGCACAGACATGGTGGAGCCCCTTATGAAACAATCCTCATTTTGTTAAACAATAGGATCAAATTTTCAATCAGGTTATCTAGCATATTGCATTCTTCAAGCTTGCCAAGCAAAAAGAACTATCAGCATGAAGATGGATATATTTTTACAGAATTAATGATGTATGAAATCTGGAAGTGGAAACATACATTTTCATTTTATCCTCTAATTTTTCTTTTTACATTATAAGTGAAAGGAAATGCTTAGAAGTATTTGCAGTTATTCATATCTGTTTATCTTAGAGTGATTATCAGAGCAAACAGTGTCAGGCATTGTGTTTGGATCTGAGCCTGAAAAATAGTGCTTGCAGGAGCAAGGATTATTTGCATGAGTCAGTGTTTTCAGCACTGTGCTTGGTACTTGATTTCTCTCATGCATATGCAGTGACTTATAAATCATCCAGATTCAGAAATCATTTAAGTATTTTTTTTTTCATTTATTCAATCTATTTATATTAGTTTTAGTCTTGCTTGGTTTTATCCCCTATGTTTACATTAGTTTTAGTGCTGCTTGGATTCATCTGTTTATACATTTTTAGACTGATCAACAGAATGTTCATTTAGGGAGAGAAGGGAACGGTCTTACTGAAGATTCATTTGTCTTTGCAAAGTCTGTATCAGATCTATGGGATAGCTGTGGGTCCCTGGTGTAGGATTTTGCAGGTACAAAAGTGTCTTTAAAAACCGATCACAAATTAGGGCGATGAAAATGAAGCTCGCCTTGCCCAAGACCACCTTATCTTTGCCTTCTGTGGGGATTTTTGATCATCCTTGAACTACCCTGTGTACCAGGCATTGTCCAGAAGTATTTTCTGTAGAGGTGTAGTGCCTTTGCAGCCCTGAAAGTCCTGGCCAGTTCTCCATTGTACACACAAGCCCCTGGCACTCCTCCTCATATTCCCTGTGGCCAACCTTCCATCTTCTACCTTCCTTCTACCAGTCACTATTAAACATTCTCGAGCCTTCCTTTTGAACAAGTAAAGAATTCCTTTACAGTTTTATTAAGCTGTTGTTCATTTGCACAGAAATGAAGAAGCCAGACCCACTTTACAGGGTCATAAGCACTGGAGAACATTGGACAGATGAGCCAGCCCTGTGTTATTTCGTTCCTTGTTGGACAAATTTCTTTAATGTATTTTCTGGTATGAATGTTTTAAAGTCACCTTTGCAAGTTGCTGGTAGAATTATCAATCATTGTTTAACTGTGTGCTAAGTTCCTGTAGCCTTTGTGTGTAAATATGCCAACTGAAGGCTTGTTTACCAGAGAAAATAGTGGTGCTCTGGCTAGGAGACAGTTTTAATCAAATATGGTTGGAGTAAGCAGGTGTTTTTCATGTGGAATGTATTGGAAATGAGTATGTATCACAGAAATGGCTCTTGGACTATGTATTGCTCTTGATAAATAGCAGAACCCAAAATTATATCAGCCATTGCAGTTTATCAAAGGGAAAACAGTAAAAGCTTTGTGCACACTGTCAGAATTGAGCACGCTAAAAAAAGGTGGGTGCTCATTTTTATTCTTCACAAACTCTGAGAATGCACATTTTATACTGGCATTTTTAGAAACTATTAGTCACTCCCTGTGTTTTTCCTGGACCTGTACTTTTCTTTGTTCTTGTCTCTCTTTTCTCTCTTTTTTCCCCCCTCTTTTTGCTTCAGTGATGCATCATACTCTGAACTTGCCAAACAGAGATTGTGTGGAGTCTCTGGGCAGTGAGGGAGACACAAGGTGAAGAAGATTACACTTTCCTAAGGCGGAAGGCAATCCCAGTGGTATGAGTGTTATTATGGCAAAAATACCAACTCACCACCTTGAAACAAAAGGACACTGCTTTGTGCGATCTGCTTGCAACTTCCTCTTACACCATTAAAATTTTTTCACCCATTTCTCATCCCGTTCTGTTGGGAGCATTGTTTGCAAGCAGAATTGAAGCTCAGTGGAGAGGTGAAGTTGTTGGATCTATTATTACCTGGGCTAAACATACAGATTCCCATAAAATTTGGCAGCAGGTTTCTCCCTCCTCCCAAAGTTCTTGTCTCAGCTCTAATGAAACACAAAATGCCTGTCAACAGAGCAGTAGGTATAATGCACTTAGGTAGCAACGTAATATCTTAGTTGCCCTGAAGAGCTTTTTTTTCTATCCATAGACATTAATGGATGGCTGGATAAAGAAATTCTTCTGCTGAAAGAATTAATTTTGCTTAATCCTTTTGAAATTAAGAGATGATACGGAGAGATGAGTAATGAAGTGCACTCTCTAATTGTGAGGTACCTAATAGAAAACCACAGGGGTTACTCCTCTCTCACCAGCTGTAATTACACTAATTACTGATACAGTGCCAGGAACACTAAGGCAAGGCTGCATGTGACAACACAGGGTGGAGTGTGTCCTAGCAAGCCATGGTTCTCCATCCCTGGCCAGGAGGAGGCCGACCATGCCAGCAGGATAATTAATGAGTGCCTTTCCTGTGCTGGGGAAGAGAACAGGCACCTCTGTTGCTCACAGGTTGTTTTGCAGTGAAGACACAAAACTTGACTTCGGTCCTTTCCGAGGGGAGGTGGTTTCAGGCCATGGATTGGGGAGTTGATCTATACCTTAAGCAAATTAATCCTATTCAGGCCAATGGAACTGCTTTAATGAGTAGAAGTTACTTCTGTGAGGAGCAGTTTGCAAGGCTGATTTCTCCATTGACAAAAAAATAATGAAAGAAAATGGTGGATGAGGAGAAGGGAAAATTAATAAATTATATTTAAGTATGTATAAAATTGCCGGACAAATGGTCCTGACTATTAAGGTAAATGGTGCTTGTAAATTCCATTTAATCTTCTGAGATTTTCTTTTACCATAACTCTTGCAGTATCTCAGAGGAAATAATGTAAGGATGACTTGCACATTTCAGCAAAAGAATGAATATAAGGTTTCAAGATTTATTGATGGGATGTTTTAAAACAAAAGATCTTCTTTTTTCCTTTGGAATTACTCTACCATTTATTTTCATTTCCTCAGTTTTTTGTTCACTGTATTATGAACTTCTCTGGGGAAATCTATTGTTAGATGTTTTCACACACATAAGCCCCCTTCTTCCCCCTTGATAAATGATAAAATTGTGCTCCAGTGTGTGCAACACATTCTTGAAATACATCTGAATTCCATTATAGAGTTTGTCATTTGCATGATACCTTTTGAGTTACCACTCTTGGAGAAGCCTTATATACTACAGAGAAATGCACTAGGAAAATGATAAACAAGTTGGGTATGAAGTCCGTGGGGTAAAGCAGCAGGGATTGTGTTGAACTGATGGCCTTATTTCCATGCAGGTTCAGGAGTAGAAAAGGCTGCAGCTCAGTGCTAGTCACTATTTGCATGGACTGTGTTCCCTCTGCAGGAATATTGCTGCAAACAGGAGAGACTTCATAACTCAGGCTGCAGTGCACTACTTTTCTTCACCCCAAAGACATTTATTAAATTCCTGCCTGTTCTGGATTAAGTCTTATTAAGTTTCACAAGTTTGAAACTTGCTGTAGCAGTCTAAGCTCTCTCTTTAATATCAAATGGAATAGCTAGTTGTAGCAGAGAAACCTTAGAAATGTCTTCCCATTTCACCAGAGACAAACCTGGCAAGAAAAGAATGGCATGTCTGTATGTCTGGTTAACAGCACTGCCTGTCCTCCTTCCTGCAGAAGCAACACTTGTGTTTGCTGTGCTGTGACTCAGATGGGATATGCATTTTGTACAGATGTGGTTTGACATGAGTGAGTTATTTTCTGGGCAGCTCAGGCTTAGGGAATTGCCCAGTATTCCCTTGGCTGTCTGCTTGCAACACCCTCTTCCCTTTTCTCCATCCTTTTCATTCCCACAAGGCTTTTTTCACATTGGAGGGAGCCCCAGTGCAGTGGTGAGCCGATCCCAGAGCAGATTAAACATGCAGAACCTTATCCTCTCCATGCTGCCTTTTAAACACCTCCTCCTCAAGGAAGATGTATCACCAAACAAGTTACTAAAAACACAGCAGACTCCCATCCCAGCCCTCCACAACCAGAGCAGGAAGGAATGCATAGCATTCCCAGAAGTCTACCAGCAGTCAGCACCTTATTCATTTGTTAGAAGCATTTAAATGCCTTATACATTAAATCAAAAAAAAAATGGATGCAGTGAAAATCCCCTTTTAAGTTTAGAATCTTCTGTAAAAGTGACTGAAATGGAGTAATACTGTGCTAGTGCTTTTTCAGGGAGTGAATTATCTCATGTCTCCTGAACAAATCCTCAGCTGCTTGTTGACAGGATCCCAAATCAGCAGGTCTGGTGTGCACAAAACATCCACTGAACTCCAAAGTCAGGATGGGCTACAAGTCCCGTTTCAGTGTTCATGTTCTTGCTGTTTCTAGTGTGACTTTTACAGAACCCATCCTAAGAAAACCCTTGTTCAGCCATTTGTCTAGCTAAATTTGTGATGTAGGAACAATCTGCTTTGGGAGCAAATTCATCCCTGGAGGAAGTGGGTATTGTAGTCAGTCAATGAGATTGCCCCTACTTACACCACAGATAAATGTGTTGCTTTGTCCCAACATTTCTGCTTTGCAATAATTTCACATTCCAAATTATAAACCTCTGAAAATTGTGGATTATAATAAATGTGCTGACACAACTTCAGCTGTTACAGTAAATGGCATTGCTCTAATAATGAAATAAAAAATCGTACTTAATCCTATTCTTTCCCTAAAGTGGTGTTTTGCATTAGCTATGGATGAAAAGACAAACAAGTACATGTATATTCAATAATAATGTCAGCTGGGTCAGAGAAGAATAGGAAATAAAATGAATTCATAACACCCCTGGAGGTAGCTCTCTGATACAGGCAGTTTTCTCTTTGATTTGCCCTCATTGGCAGTATTCATTGTAATTTTAACATAGCCTCCAAATTGGCCTTTATTAATAGCTGTCCTGATCTTAATAACAAATATTCTCTGCAATCTCTAGTCTGGGTGCTTCTGAGGTGAGCAATTACATACAGCAGAATAGATCATATGGGTATTTAGAGGGGCCTCTCACTCAGGAGTGCCTAATTTCACATTCAGACCATCCAGACAGTGTTTTGGAGAGCTGTAGATACACAGCTCTTCTCTCTCAGGCCTTTGAAGCTAAAATACCTTCCTAGATATGATAGTGAAATAGTCACCTTGAATTAAGGTTGCTGGCAGTCTTAAAAAGTCCTTATTGGGCTTTGAGTGTAATCAGATGGTACTTGCTTATAAATGAGAGTTAATAGAAACATTAAACAGTACAAGCTACTGTGACCCATGTCTTCAGAATATTAAGCACATTTTAAAATTGTGGAACACCATCCATTCCTCTGCGTTGTGTAAAATATTACTTTTTCTAACCAATATTCCCTGGGAACGGGTTTTTTGAAATGTTCAGCATTCTACATTTGCATGTACTGTGTATATTTAATTTATTTCCTCACTTCTCTGGCTACCATGTATTTCTGGTTGATACTATACTCAGTTTCTCTTTAATTATTCCATCTGCTATTGGAGGGTGATGCATTTTGGAAGCTGGTTAGTTTAGTTCTTTAAGCTTTGAGTTTTGGAACTGAATGGGATGACATATTCTTCATTTAGCAGAACGGGCTACGAAGAATTATATTCTCCAAGTGATAAGCTTGGAACTGCTAAAGAAATGCCAAAATCCAATTTTTTTCCTCTCCCTAGTTGTCTAAACATCTATTAGTCTCTTGAAGGGAACTCATAAATCCTGCAAATTTAGTTTCTCTGAAACCAACTCTAACAGTTGTCCTTCCTACTAATCATGTTTTATATCAATTTTGTATTTTTCAATATTCAATAAACATGTCTGATGCTCACTGTACTTGTTAGCAAGTATCTGCAGTATGGGCTGTATGAGGACAGTTATTAATCAGCCATTTCAGATGGCTGTAGGGTTAGTTTAGTAAGTGCATCCATTTATCTTTTTTATGTTTTCTTCTTTGTTCTTTCCATTTATCCAATATGGAATTTCTTTTGTCCTTTTTGGTTTATTTCTGCTATGGTATGTCAAAAAGGAATTTAACACATAACAAATTTTAAAAAAAAAAAAAAAAAAAAAAAAAGAACCAAACCCCAAACCACCCAATAGCTGAAAGAAAGAAAACATACCACCCTTTGGGTTTCATTCATGAAAAGATCTTTGCATTATATCCACTTAAATCTGCATTAAAAAATAACAATAGAATGCATTATCTAGCAGTGATTCTTTAAAGCAGTGGATACTTTACACATTAAAGTGAAATGTAGGTTTAAAAGTAGGAGTGTAGAATTGAATTAGAGTGAAGAGTCAGAATGATGTAGTCCTGTATGAAAATGGTCTGGGTTTCCTGGGGGTATTGTCCTTCTGGTGTAATGAGACTTGCAGATAACAATCAGGGACTGTGGATAGATCAAGGCACAGCGATACATTGAGAATGGCACAGCAAGTAATGGCTCTGGGGAAACAAATGGATGTGTCTGCTAGATAAACAGCATTAAAAGTTTCTGTTCATCGCCAAAGTCCAGGCCTCTAAAGATTAATAATCCCTGAAAAATTGAGTGTTGGGTTTGAATGGCAAGGTTTTGGTAGCAGGGGGGCTGCAGGGGGGGCTTCTGTGAGAGGCCTCCCCCATTTCCAATGCCAACCTCCAGGATGGACCTGCCACCAGCCAAGGCTGAACCCAGCAGTGACAGATTTTAGAAAGGGGAAAAACTACTGTGAGACAGCAGCTGGACGAGAGGAGTGGGAGTGTGTGAGAGGAGCAGCCCTGCAGGCAGGCAGGTCAGGGCAGGAGGTGCTCCAGGAGCCTGAGCAGAGGTTCCCCTGCAGCACAGGGGGGTCCCTGGGGAGCAGGGATCCAGCTGCATCCCCACACCAGAGCAGGGGATGCTCAGAGGAGGCTCTGACCCCATGGGAAGGCTGTGCTGGCAGATCCTGTGTCCCTGTGGAGAGAAAAGCCCACGCTGGAGCAGGTTTGCTGCCAGGACTTGTGAGCCCATGGGAGACTCACACTGGAGCAGCCTGTGCCTGCCTGGAGGATGGACCCACGGAAGGGACCTGTTCAGGAACAGTTCCTGGAGAACTGCAGCCTGTGTCTGGAGGATGGACCCACGGAAGGGACCTGTTCAGGAACAGTTTCTGGAGAACTGCAGCCTGTGTCTGGAGGATGAACCCACGGAAGGGACCTGTTCAGGAACAGTTCCTGGAGAACTGCAGCCTGTGTCTGGAGGATGGACCCACGGAAGGAATGTGTTCTGGAACAGTTCCTGGAGAACTGCAGCCTGTGGGAAGGACTGGAGTTGAAGAAGTTCATGAAGGGCTGGCTCCTGCAGGAGGGGCCCCAGGCTGGAAGAAGAGGGGCAGCATGAGAAGAGTGAATTCCCTTCTCTGGCAAATTCCTTGGGCAATTCCCTTCTCTGACCCTTCCTTCCCCTGAGGAGGAAGAACCTGCAGGAAAAAGGCGCAATGAACTGACCATAATCCTCATTCTCCATCCCCTGCACCACTGTGAGGGGGAGGCAGAGAAAATTGTCAGTGGAGTCCAGCCCAGGAAGAAGGGAAGGGTAGGAGGAAGGTGTTCTATCATTTGGTTTTATTTCTCGTTGTCCTACTCTGATGTCGTTGGCAATACTTCTAATTGATTTCCCCAAACTGAGTCTGTTTTGCCCATGACAGTAATTGCTGAGTGATCTTTCCTTGTCCTTTTCTGGACCCACCAGCCTTCTGTTACATTTTCTCTCTCCTGTCCAGACGAAGAGAGATACAGCAGCTTTGGTGGGCACCTGGCTTCCAGACAAGGTCAAACCCCTGCACAAATACTAACTTTTAGAAGCTTTTTTTTAAAAAATAAAATCCGTTCTGCAGTGGTACTTTTATGGGTTCACATATTAGAGGGAGGCATTGACCATTTATCAGGATGCTAATGAGTGGTAGTTATGTGTCCAGATACTTTCTAACCACTGGGTTGCCCGACAACAGAGGTCACTGGAAGACAGATGACTCACAAACCAGTTTAAAGATCTCCTTCACTTTTTAAGGGCACCATCAGGGCTTCAAATGTTCTAAAATTTCCACACCGGGATTATTGCCCCCTCTTTAAAATTCCGTGAGTCAGGAGACTTCCATGATTTACTGGTAGTCTTCAAACAAAAAAAAAAAAAAATCCCCTTCCTAACAGAACATCCATTGATTGCTGGAGTTATTTAAAGGCTAACAATAAAAAATCATAGACTTCAGTTCCCATCAAGGCAGAAAGGAAACAATAATTGCAATTTGCAAGCCTCCTGCCGTGGGTAAAGGAGCTGGGGCTGGCAGAAAGGGAGATCTGTGATTTTAGTGGCTGCTGCAGCAGGTCAGAGGGAAATGTGCCAATTCATTCCTCCGTCATCCTGGGATAAGACAATTTGTCAAGGTGAAAAGATGGGTGTGAGGTAGAAGTGTGCCCAGATGATTATCAGCTCAGATAAAAGCAGGAATATATGGGAAGCTACACAGGAGTTTATTTGGTGACTGCTCGTCTCTCTAGGTAGACAGATCCCCAAATAAGATCCCTTTTCTGTCTCTGTAGCAGCAAATACCAGGGTTTCTTACCCCATGTGTTTTCCCATAACCAAGTCCTGGATTAAAAGAAGTCATAAGAGTGTTTGAATTTGACTTGAATTCGCAATTCAAGTATTTCTTTTGCCAAGGGAAGGGAGGGAGGCATAGGGACAGCCACATCTTTAAGGAGCTTCCTTCCCCTTTGACCAAGGGCAGAGCATAGGCCTGTGAGATTTCCCTGTATTAAAAAACGAATAAATAAATAAAAATGGAGGTGTGAACCGGCAGTTTCCCAGCTTGGATAATGTTTGCTCTGCCTTTGGACACTAACAACACCATCAAACCTCAAGCAAGCACCTCCTCTTCGTGCTATTAGCCACTTTGCATTCTCAGTTTGATAAGGTAGGGATTGATACCAGAAAGGGAATTGGTGGTGCCCCAGACTGAGAATGAGACATGGATGACTTTTTCTCAGTTTTTAGCAGTCTCAGAGCTGAATTGCTCTTCAGATTTAGAAACACATATAGGTGTATATGGACTAAAACACATTTACGTGTGTATGGACTAATCCCTGTGAGACAATGTGGAAATAAAGGAGGAAAGAGCAGCTGGCTGCCAAACTTCATGATGGATTAGTCTGAAAGTCATTTGTTCTTCCCTAGAATCACAAAGAAACACTAATAAAAACATATTTAGACTATTCATCAGTTAACTTACCTTAGGTCTGATTTTGCTGTTGTTGGATTGAAAAAGAGTTTTTGCTTTGACTTTGCTGAGGTGTAGGTTTTCCCCACTGTACGTAAAGTTGATTCATTAAATGTAATTCTGTATTGTTTCTCTTTCTTTTTTTTTTTTTCCCAGAATGCTTGAGGATGATCTAAAACTCAGCAGTGATGAAGATGACAATGAACAGGTAAATGCATCTAAGTGCATAGACCATTTAAACTGACAAAGTTGTTTCATGGGTTGGATCTGGTTTTGTGTTGACTTGCTGTATTTGCATGAAAAGCATTTTGGTGTGCTGCAGAACCCATTAGCTTAAACCTCGTTTGCTTCCTTCTCATTAGAGGAGACACTCTCAAACAGGAAGGTATTTCAGTTTTGCTGGTTAACTTTGTGAAGTGCATTAATACCTTTGAACTAGAGACCACACAGAACATCAGCCAGGAACAGCCAATGTGTTCTGAATCTCTGTCCTCCCTTGTACCAAGCTAACTCCCCTTGCGTTGCACCCATTTTCTGAATTGGTGAGCTTTTTGGAAGTGCGTATAAAATGACCACATAAAAGCAACAAAACAACAATGCAATCCATTGCCCACACAAGAAAGTTTGGTCTGTAAGTTTTTGTTCCAAGTCAGAGAGTCAAGGGTTGGGAGTCCACAGTAATCCAGTGACTCCCATTTGTGAAAGGGAAAGCCCTCAGCATGTAGCTCTGAATCAATGCTGAAAGTTTCTCCACGTGCTTGGGGTGTTATAGAATCATTTTCAGAAAATTGGCTCATGTCATTCTCTATCCTTCCCACTTTATAAATATTTATGGGTAATGCTGGGAAAGAAAGCTGGTGAAACTCATATTCTCAACATTCTTATCAGAAAAAAATAATTAAACTTTGAGTTAAATTCATCCTTCCTTTTACTTTATATATGCAATAGGCTCAAATGTTTAAATGTCTGCAATAGGGAGGAAGGTGATGCTATAATTCAGCATAAGATCATCTGTTCAGTCTGGGAAATGTTAATTATAGGCCAATCTTTCTTTCTTATTTATTTTTAAACCGCCTAAATGTTCTCCTTCAGCCTACCTCATCCATCCTTTAGGGTCATGCCAGGAAAGATTTACCTTCTGGTGAAAGTTGACCCCTTAGTCATACAAGTCAGTGTTTTTTAGCACTGGCAGGACTCACGCTGAATTCTGAAGCCAAAGGGTGAAATCCTGTACTTGTGCAACGCAGTGTTGTGCCAACTTAGTGACTTATAGCACCCTCAGGGTTGCAGATTTGCCCAAATGGTCCTGTAAAATGGCACTGTGTTCCTGAGATGCTTAAAATACAGAAATGGAAATACACTGTCAGGTAGCAGTTACTGTTGTTTCCCTACAGTGATAGTTTTCTAGTGACTTAAATAGAATTTACGGAGTTCTGAATTCACACAGTTTACACTGCTAGGATGAAATCCCTTATCACTGGTGAACGAAGAGGCGAATGCCTGGACCAGTGCTTGCTGACATCAGATGAAAAGCCCTCACTTGACTTGAGCAGATGTCATGTCTGATGTTAATCCCAAGCAGGAAGAACACAGTGCACAGAGGGGTCCTGACAGCTGTGGAGCCCTCACTGCTGTCAGTGTGGGACATCTCTCTCCCCGGGGCGGGGGTGTGAGTGTGATCAGTGCCCTGCTCCCACGCCAGGGGCTGCAGCCTGGGCCCTTCTGTGCTGGGGATGGAGCCTCAGAGTGCTCCAAAGCCCCTCGTGTCTTCCCAGTAATGCATTCACAGCACAGGCTGCACACAAACGAGAGAGCACCATCAGGACCATTCGTGTAGTCTCTCAAAATTTTGTACTACTTAGAAAATTTGATTTTTTTTTTTCATGCAATCAAGTCCAACCCTTAGCTGAGCACCGCCATGCCCACCACTGAGCACCGAATTTGGTGTCATCTATTACCTGACCTGTATCCTTAGGGATTCCAAATAAAGTCATTGGACACAAGCACACTGAGAATTAAATTTCTTAAATGCCCTGCACTTCAAGGGAACCTTCAGCTCTCCCGCGTACCCCACATAAGTATGGCTGCATCTCTTCCATTTGTGTGACAAATAGGGTGTAGACAAAACTATACAGCTCACAGCTTTTTAGGTTTCCTGAGTGAATGACTGTGTCTGCCTTCTTATGTTTGGCAGGCCAAGGCCTTGCAATGCTGAGCAGCAGGATTCTGCTGCATCTCTCACTCATTACACTTCAGCAGCCTCTGCCACATCTCTTTAAGGAGAGGGGATTGGAGACTGGAAGAAAGGTTGATCTGGCCCACTGCTCAGACACATAAACAACAATAAAGTAACTTCAAGGGCTTTTTCAACATAAATATTTTGCAGTCAAACGACTGTTGTTATTCAGGTGTACACATGTGTTCATTCTGGCAGGGAGAGAAAAGATTAAAACCCTCAGCTCAAAACCATTCTAGCAGTTTATGCAGCATTTCTATAAGGAAATGGAATCATTGTCTTTACAGTCTTTGTGATTTTTTTTCTGCTATAAGCCTGCAGCCAATGTGAAGCATGAGCTGACATTTACTCATTTTTATTCAAAAAACCCCAACACAGTATGTAATAATCAAGTTTGTTTCCTTTATTTCTACTCTAATTTTAAGGAAATCAAAATTCTTTGGGAACAGTGGTCAGCAGGGATCCCGAGAATTTTTCCTTTGAGAATTGCTATGGACCCTTCAATTTTTCCAGGGCAGTAGTGACACTGATCCATAAACGTACTTGGATATCAACTTTTAGTGAGAGTCTCTAGTACATGGGGAAAGTTTGATCTATCAGCCCGTGTTCTGAGACCAGCAGTGGTCCATTTGTCAAGGTGGAAGATTGTTAGAAACTTTGCGGCAGGAATCAAAGCTCTTCTGTTTCCTTCCCTCACTCCTGTGAACGAGCACCCTTAGTTATGAACTGCATTGCATTTACTCAGGGCTCTGTGGGGCCTCCTACTATTTCAGGTGTTACAGATCTCCTTCCTCTTCTCCCCACTGCTGAGGAGGAGCACAACACACAATAGTTCCAGTCAGTCATGCAGCTGAGAAGCTCATTTTTGGCTAGGACAGGAACTGCCAGGCTGAGGTCAGTATTTATTCTATAGATGGCATCAGCGAGGCTGTTACTGATTGGGCTGCCTAGTTTTGACATTCCCTTTTCAAACAGAACTTTGAATAACTGGAAATTGCTCCTAAAAGTTATGAGCATGATTTGGAGAACTCTCCTTAATGTAGGTGTTATGTTTATTTCGGTTGAGGCACACATGATGATGGCCTAGCAACGTATCACCAAGAAAACGATGAAGAAGACTTTAATTTCACCCCAGAGGGCTTAGGAGGCTTCAGCAAGTGAGAGCTGACTGCAAATTCAACCTCCTAGTGCCAAACTGCTGCACATTGCACAGAAACTTTGTGGGTTCTTTTCCTTTTAGCCTTCTGGCAGTGGTGGGCTTGGTGCAGAAATTGCTGAGTGAATTTCTCTGGGCCGCGACCTGCAGGAGGTGCACTGAGGTGTTCTTTGCAGGTGCCTTCAGATTTCAGGTCTGTAAAGCTTTGGACCATGCAGGTCGTTGCAGCAGAGCGTGAGGCAAGTTAAAATGACTCCACCCCGGCTGCAAACTCCTGTTAGCACCTCCTGGCCCTCTCAGTGAGGAGCTGCATTCACATTTGTGTGCACCTCACACGTGTGAACACAACCACAGTGCTTCCCTGTGCAGCTGGCCATGGGACACAAGCTTTGTCCCACAGACAAAATGCTAGTTCTCCTGTCTCATTGTGGGTGATTTGGGATTAAAGACACACAGAAAACGATGGGTTAGATCTGGAATCAATTTTCATTTACAGCTGAGGAGCGGTTATTGATGCTGCGCTCGCAGCTCAATAAAAGATCTGAAGATATAGACCTTGTGTTTCTCTTTCAATATAAGCAGCATAATCAGTGTCAAATGTTTTTACAAAGAAAATTGTATTGACAGTTTTATTAAAATTGCTGTCTTTAAAGTTTTAAGTTATCCACAATTTGACCTACTTGAATGGTTTTTAATATGGACACTGACCAGCCCAATGGATTTTTATGTCACATATTTATAATATCAGGTACGCATCTGTTTAATGTATTATTTGAGAGGTACTGCTGCACATAAGCATTGCCTGGATTGTGAACTCCTGTGGGGTTGTCACTGAGAGGAATAAGCATCAGTGTTGCATTCAGTGTGGCACAGGATGTTCAGACTGGCTACAAGAGGTGCAGTCAGGGCAGGCGACAGACGTGCTGTTAGTAAAACCAGGAGATGCTGATGTTAATACTCCTCTCAGGGGAAGGACACTACTGACTTTATTACTCTGTTGAAAAACTGCGTCCGAAATTAGGAAGAGTAGTGAAGATTTTTAATTAGTAGCTCAGTTCAACGGCAAGAGCTTAGATAAAACACAGGTTAGTATTTTTGTTCTCTAAAACACCTCAGTATAATTCAAATAAGCTTTGAGCTCAAAGGCATCCAAATGAGTTGTGCCTGGATACAGTATTTTAAGTAGCTGTGGTGTACACAATTTTCTCTAACCAGCTCCTCTTTGTTCTTCTGCCTAAGGAGCAGTCCTGTTAACCTTTTAAATGTGTACTTAATTTAAAGCACATTGCTGGTGTTCTGTGTGTTTTTGAACCAAAGAAACTTTGATACTAGTTACAGACCTGCTCCATTTTCAGGATTTCATGTATAGAGTGGTTTTGGCAGAACAAATCAATAAGATGTTTTTCTTTTCTACTTGAGTTTTTTCTTCTCCCCTTAGTGATTGCCACTTTTCTGAAAACCCTAGAAACACAAGACGTGCATGCAATTCATGGCCCTACTCTATTGTTTGTATTTTACATAAACATAATTCTTTTTTGCTAGGTTAGTATTAGGTAATTAAATTCAAAATGTTTGACTTTTTAGCTGAGTCTTAAAAGGTAATCAGCCATAGGCTGAGCTTTGAATTCTTACAGTACATGCTGAGCTTTCAATGCCTTTATTCAAGTTAATTTTTTTAGAATTTATGAAGTTTTAAGGCATAATATGCCTTCATCATATCATGTAAACACTTTTTAAAGTGCAGCAGTGGTCACTTTCCTTGTAACAACAGATACTCTTACCTGTTTTATTTTTTCCCATTTTTTAGCTGGATCCTGAACAAGCTGTTTACCTCCCCAAGGTTTCTCTACATTTCCATTTACTTTGTTATCAGCAGAAAGGCTGAAGAACAGCTCTTCAGTAATGGCATCAATACTGCACACACAGTGAGAGAGGTCATCTTGTCAAAGCTATAGAAAAATCAGATGGATTAGGATGAAACTAGGTGCAAAATAACTTTGATAGAGTCTTTTAATGTAAACAGTTTATCTGTCATTGGGTTCCATTGAAATCCCAGAGTGGTGCAGCATCAGCTGTAGCCACAGCAGTGTGTGTTTGATAAAGAACACACATTCCGGTGTTCAAGATTTGCAGTCATGCTTTATAATTGTAGGGAAATGTTTTCATTAGGCCATTAATGAAAACAGAAGCTATTAGGATAATACAGTCATTCTCCAACCTTGTCAGTCTCTAACCATGAAAAATCCTTTCATGGATGTATGTCCCTTCTTGCTACCTCAGTCCATGTTAATTGTTATTCAAATTATTTTATTGTGCACGACACTGGTTGAAACAACAATATATCAACTGTGTGTAAGTTAATACTCCAGCTTCTGTTAGGCAAATCTTTGGTACTAAGAGATTTGATGACTGACGTATCTGGGGTTGTAATTCACACGGTAATGATGTAGGTTCATATTATTTCTTTAATATCATATTATCACCCTGAGATCTGGGCTGAGCTTCGTGCAAAAAGCAAAGCACGCCACTAAAACACACGGTGTTACCAAAAAACTTTTAACTTGCTCAAATTCACAGAATCACATGAAATTTTTTTCACACGTGTTGTTATTGTGGAGGTCATCCATCAGTGAGGAAGGGGATTCATACAGGAAAAATGGTTGCTGTAGAGCTCACAGGAGTACAGATCAACAAGAAGGACTTTGCCCCTGCAGCTTGCAGCTGTGCTCTTGCCTGGACTCTGGGGCAGCATCTGCCCAGACCAGCACAGGGACTGGAGGAACTCCATCCCTCCCACCAATTCACCTGTTCCAAGTGTTTCCATGGGTTGACACTGGCAGCTCAGTGTCAAAAACCCTGCAGCACAGTGAAGGAAACAGCAGAGGAAAAGAAATGCTGGCAGGCAGGCAGCCCTAACGAAGGGGGAATGAAACTCCTTAGCTGAAAAGTTTTACATCTTCAAGAACCTTTCTCCTCTCTTCCCCACAAGTGAGCAGGCACTCCATAATCCCCCAGCACTCCAACAGGGGCTGATCTTGGGTTCACTTCTGCCACCAGCCTGAGGCTACCAAAGCTCTGTCAGCCCCACTGCAAGACATCATCCACGTGAGGGAGAACCTTTAGAACCCCTGATGCCTCTGTCTCTGCTTAAGTAGAGGTGGTTCCTCATCACAGCCTTAAGAACCTGGTGCTGGAAGATCTGCCAGCTTTTTTGGGTTGGGACAGAAGAGGGAGATGGGGCTTTCAGTCCACAGGAGAGGCCATGTACTCTGTGTGTGTGTTCCTGGTTGTTCACACAATTTTTTTGTAAAGGAGTCTTTATTATAAGCTTGAGGAAAATACATTTCACCAGAGCCTCTTGCTTATGTGTGCTACTTATGCAAAAACCCTGTGGTGTTTTGGCAACAAAGCAGAGGCAGCAGCAGGTGAGAGAATTGCTCAACCCCAGCATTGTTGTTGCTAAGAGAAAAGCCAGCCTTGGCCGTACTGTCCTGTAAAATAAATCTGAAGTCTGTGATACCTGCAGGCCATCTCAGTGCTCAACACTCACTAATCTGACCACACAGGACACATTTATCTCCCTTTTCTCCTCAGAAGGAGAGTGGGGTTTTTATCATGAATGTCTCGTGAAGCATTTTGGTGAAGGAAGTGTCTGGTTTTCTTACACTGGCCATCTGCAGCATTGCTCTTCTGTAAAAGCCTGAGCAACCATCTATGAACTTCAAAATCTGAATTCTTGGGAGTTTTTTGCACCAGTAGAGGATAGTGCTTGTGCTGGGTTTGAGACAAGGAGGGTTGCAAGAGGCTGAAGGAGGGACTTAGAGGTGGCCAGAAAAAGCATAAAATAGGTGCTGGAAAGGGTATGATAAATCCAGTAATTAGCCTCTGTCAGCCAGAATAAGGAGAGAAGTGAAAGCTGATCTCTCCTGGAGGTATTCCAGAAAGAGAACAGTAATGAAAGCTAAACACCTTAATTTTTCTTAGGATGAATTCATCTGCCACTGCAAGGTTTGCTGGGGTTGTAGGTGCTGTGTTCTGTTCTGTCAGGATGAATCTTCCCAGAAGAGATCTCCCTGCACACAGGGACAGGTCAGGACCACAGTGTGACAGTGCAATTGATTTGAGCAGGGTGCTCCTGTGGCGAGTGTGCCTGCTTTTCAAAATTACCAATTTCATGGCAATACTATTAAGTCTAATTTTTGGAACAGTGCAATTTAGTAATTTGCTAAGTCATCTGAGCAATGTGCTGAACCAGAGCAGGGTCAGCAAAGTTATTTCATGTGTGTTTACCTCTGTTGTCTCTGCTGCCTGCTTGTAATACATTTAACATTCAGTATGGATGTAATGTTCAGTACAAATTAAAGTCCTCCAAGTCTTTATTTCCTGCACAGGAAATAAATGGGCAGCATGAGCAGCAGCAGCTTCAGTTCCCTGCCACTGCTGGTACTCCATGACTCTGCCCTTTTGCTTCTCAAGTCTAGGGAACTATTCATTTACCTAAAGCAAGGAGAAGATTGAGGATAGGTTGGATTCCCAAAGAAATGAGATGAGGGCCTTTATCAGAAAGGGAAAGCTAAGGGCATAAACTGCAAATGAGCAGGGGTGCAAGGGGCTGGATCTTGAGGTGTCCATTGTGGCAGAGCAAGTGAACATTGCAGAAGTAACAAT
Source organism: Chamaea fasciata (assembly GCF_029207755.1). NCBI lineage: Eukaryota > Metazoa > Chordata > Aves > Passeriformes > Sylviidae > Chamaea > Chamaea fasciata. Next base: position 6,529,330 of record NW_027094107.1, read on the forward strand.
CAGGCACTGAACTCTAAAACTACACCTCGTGCAGAGAGAGAGAGAGAGACCTTAATAATAAAATCACAAAATATCAGCACTCTTCAGATAAGTTTCAGGGGTAGAAAAGATGGTTCTCCTGCTAGAAATGGGAAACTGAACAATACACAGATTGTGGTGACTGTCTGCAGCTGGACAGTAAGGTCAAAGGATATTCTTTGAAACAAGCCTTTTGCTGCTTATTCCTTGAAGGAAGTTTGGGGGAAACTTTTTGTTTCTCTTATAAAGGATTCTTGACCTTTTCTGTCTTTCTTCTGCCTCTTCAGTTTTTTAATCATGTGATTAACAGGATGAAGTGCAGCTATGGAGTAAATCCAGCAAGGAATGGATTTTTAAATTATTTGTTAGCCCTCTGGAGGGTTGAACCAAACACACATTTTAGAAAAATCATCAGTAAATAAGACAATGGCAAATACTGAGTTTTAGTAACCAATAAATCCTTTATATTTTCACAATAGGATTATCATCCACCAAGCCTTGGTCATTTGTGTTCAATTTGTAACAAATTAATTTCCAGGAAATGGTGTTTCAACCCACAATGTCAGTGTGGATTAATTTATTTTTTTTTTAATGAACCATTCAATATAGTTCTCAGAATTTCTGTCACCAGGAATGTATAGTTGTTTTCCAAATAAAACAACTTGTATGAAAAATCAGGTCTAGCTGTAGACAGAGCTCTGTTCTCTGCCATGGTCAGTTGGTACTGTCAGAACAATTAATGGGTTTTATGAGACATTGGTTAGCATTTTTAAATTGACAATCACAGAATTTCAGAGTTGGAAGGGATCTCAGGAGATCAACTCCCCTGAGAAGGCAGAGTCACCTGGAGCAGGTTACAATGGTTCCTAAGACTGCAAAAACAGAATCAGTAGAATTTGTAATGTCATGTGACAATTTCTCCTTTTTTGGATTGAGGACTCAAAATTAGTACAAATAGCGGCTTCTCATCAAGAGCATTTCTTATGGGCAAGGAAGACGCTGTTTAAAGCCTCTTTTGTCAAGGTACATTAGTATTGAAGCCCTAAAATAAGCAAACATGTTACATAAGTTATCTTTGCAGCAGGGCTGCTCGCTGACAGATAGCTGTTACAGTTTCTATTGTAAAGTTCACCACAGACACTGAGTAAACTGAGACCTGCGTGGCAAAAGCAACAAATGTTCACAGTATCCACACTGGCTAATTTAAAACCAACTCAGATATGTCAACACAAGGCAGCCAAGCACTCCTCAGAGTGCAGTGTGCACTCTGTGTGTGTGTAGATCTTTTCTCTGGTTTTTGTTTTTTTTTTTTTTAATGTGTAGAATAGTTCTTCAAGAATTGGACACTTTCTTAGTTTGATTTACACCATTAGACTGATAGAAAGCAGGGATTTGGGAAAAAAAAAAAAAGAATGCTGATAGAAATATAATCTGTTGGATGCTCAATTAAAAGCAGTTTATGTTCGTCAAGGATGGAGGTGACTCCTAAACCACAGGCAGACTGGTTTAGATTGGGTCACTTAAACTGGTTTTTTTTTGTTTGTTTTGTTTTACCCAACCTCCACTGCAATGAAGTTTGCAGTATTTGAAACTTTTTCTCTGTGAAGCCATGAAGGTTACTGCACTGCTCAAAGCAATGGTGGGGAGATCTTTGTGGTTCATACACAGCCAGGGCTCGGTGAACCATTCTGATTTGCAGATACCACATGCTTGCTGACTTGATACTACAAAAAAATAAAAATCCATTGGCTAATCCATTCCACACATCTGAATCCTGAAGGAGAAATACTCATTTTTAAAACTGTGACGTGAGGAGGACAGTATCTCCTCCACTGTTTTTGGTCCTAGATACAGTAACGTTGGGCTTTTTGTCCTGGAGGTGAGACTGACTGGGAACGTCACACACAGAATCTCAAATGCAAGGTTGCCAACTTCATGTCAAAGGCAATTAGCAAGAAAGAAACACAATCTCCTCTGTTGACATTAGGGGACAGGTAGAGGAGAGTGTAACCAATCAAGTAAAGAGGAAAAAAAAATAAGTAGCGCAACACACGTATTTATACATACACATACTGATCCTTCAGGCCTTGGGTTTTGTCTTTTTGATTCCCAGCACAATTCTGGATGGTTTATTTGCTGAACACCATGTTCTCCTCCTCCAGAGGAAATCCAACTGTATTTAGCACCAAGTGCATCATCAGAGAATCAGAGCCCAGCAGAGTGGATAAGTTGTGGTTCTCAGCTTAGGATCATAGAGAAGGCATTCTGGATAAATAGGAGCATGGTATAACTTCCAAAACAAATTATAATCTAGGAGGAGATATAAACTATACATATAAAACAAAACTAGCATGGAAAGTATCTTTGTTTTTACTGTACTGTTGAATTGAGTCTCTGAGGAGTCTCTTCTATACCTACAGCACAGGAGAAGAGTGTGGTGGGTTGTAAACTTATTTGTGTAGTCACTGGGCTGTTCACCCAAGCAGACAGAGCGTGTTAGAAAGTGGGAAATAAACCTGAGTTGGAGTTGCAGGACCTCGTGGAAAAAGGGGGAAAGTTTGAGCATGAAGGTCTGCCTTCTTCTGCCAACGCATTTGATGGCATGAGGTGTCTTCTGTCTCACCCTAAGAGAAGCTTTGAGGCTCAGCAATTGCCTTCTTAGCCGGCTCACCTGTGCTTCTGGATCAAGAGGGTGAGGGGGCATCCTTGGAAAGATTTTTTTGTCTAATATCACTTTCTCAAAATTGGATCGTTTTTGATGAAAATTCTGGATTTTCAGTTATGCAACGGAAAATACATATTTTATTTGGGTAGCAGGGACTTCGCCTGTAACACTTCACCAGGAATATTCATTTTGCAGATGCCAACTGTTTTACTTGGTTATTTTTGAGCCGTCCTCTTGTCAGTTCATTCATCTCTCCTCTGTGATGTAGGAAAGTTGTAGTGACTGGAATACTTTTTCTGGTTCATTCAATCCAAAAGCCAGTCAGGTAATTGACAGTGGTGAATAAAAGCATCGTTTTCACATTTTGCAGTCCTTGTTCACAATCTAGAAGTAGTTTGTGCTTATTCCCGTGTTTAATCTTTTGTGTAACAATTAAATATCTTCTAACAAAATAAGTTTGTGGGTGAGTCCACACTACAGAACAAGTACAGCACAGTGCAGGTGCCTCTTCAGCTAAAGGTAAAACAACTAGCACCAAAACCAGGTGTAGAGGTAGGAGTCATTCACAGCTACAGAAATCAGGGTAAAACATCCCTGGGCAAAAATTCTCTGATGCATGAGCCTCTGTGTCTTCTTGCTTTTCACACATTCCTCATCTTCTGCCTTCTTATTCAACACTGGAGTCAGCTGTTGAAATAAGGTCTTAGGGAGCAGGAGCACAATTATTGAGAGGCTATAATTGTTAAAAAAAATCAGAAGAAAATTGCAAATTAAAGTGGAATGATTGTCTGGTTCACTCTAACTTCCATTTTCTAATCATCCTAAATTATTTTAATGCATGTTTTCAAGCTCAAAATTAGCAAAGGTCCCATGATGTAATTTTCCTAACACCCATTAAATATTACATTATAACAGTCCAATTTCATTTCAATCTTTGGCAGCAGCATCTGTCACTCAGGGCACATATATGGGGGTTTAGGGACCTCCCACCTGTTCTGTTTCTAGACAGCACTTTTAATACATGAAGTTCAGGAGTCATTGTGAAGTTAAAATCAGTTTCTTACTTGTAAAGGCATAGGAATATAAGATAAAAAAAAAATAACTCTTAAAACATGTTTGTCTTTGAAACGTCTTAAATTAATAATCAAAAGCTTGCATCAAGTCTAAAACAAATCAAACTCAGTCATGAAGATGAGAAACGGGAATTATTAACTGAGTAGCGAGGCTGATGGAGGCTCAATGAGATCATTTTGTTCAAAGATTAAAGGCGATGAACACTGAAATAGTTGAGGAGGACGGCTACGAACACATCTGACTAGAGCTGCTAAATTCAGTAATGATCAAAAGTTAATTATCAAAGCAGAGAGAACTACTCAACACAGACAATTTGAGTCAATAGCTAAGCAGCCGAGAAAAGAAGTAATTTGGAAGAAGTATTTTCCTATAATGAAGTTATATAAAAGACGTACATTTCAAAGAAACCTGCCTAAAACAAGATTGCATTCTTCCTGATCAGAGAAAAATAATTAGCTCTAATTGACAGACCTGCTGCACACCAAATATTTTCAAACAATATGTTTCTGCATCAAAGCTTAATGTGTAGAGTTACTCAGTGTCACTTTGATTTTGCCTTCCTTTATCTTCTGCCACTGGGCACGCTCATGATATCGCAACAAATACGGCTTTGAAAAATGAATGAGCAGCACCTACAAGACAAATAAAAGCAGGAGGACACATCCTGCATTTCTTTCTCAGATGGAATCCCTGTGTACTGTGTTTAACATCACCCTGATCCCACTCAAAGTGAATCCTTTGGAAATAGGAAATGACCAGATGCCTGATGATCCAACACTGAGCTGGCACGTAGATTAACCCAAGCACTCGCTATGGTTTTTCAGTTTTGTATAATTGTTTGAAGGACACTGTTGCTCCAGCATGTGCCTGTTTTTAAGAGTTAGGAAAGTGCCTTTTTCTGGTAACAAAGGAAAAAAAAAGGTGGAAATTCTCCATGTAAAAATCAAGGGAAAGACATGTGCTAGAATGTTCACAGTCCAAGAAAACAAAATATATCTATAGATCTTTCTTCCTGAAGCTGCTACATTTCTTTCAGGGTGAGCTCTTGTGATCGACATAGCTGAGTGGTCAAAAATCAAGCATTCAGTTTAGACTCTGCTCTTTAATATTCTGTGACTTTGACATTGCCAGTTCTCACTCTCTGAAATATCTTCATCTTCTTTAATCTTTCATGTAAACAGTTTAGCTCACACCATCACACATGTGCTCTCCAGAATATATTCTGCTGTACTTTGTATTAAATCAACTGCATTGTCATTATTTACTTGTGATCCTAGACACTCTCCTCTCTGCTGTTTCCCCTTATTTGTCTGTATTTTGATACCTGGTTTTGTGTAGTAATTTTTGAATAATTCAGGGAAAGACCTTGATTTAGATGCAATTTTCACATGCTTGAACTCAGAATTGTTATAGTCCAGCTATTTGGTATAGAGAAGAGTCAAGGAAAATACCACTCTGCAGTCTAAAAAAATTCTGACATTGTGGAAGAATGTTTATGAGCTTTAAAAATAATTTTAGTTTCCTGCAGGATGGGACTGAAATTTGGCTTTTAGTGGGAAGCTTGGGAAGCTGAAATGCCATTTTCGATGGTGTTTCAGTTCATTTTAAATGAAGCATTTGTGTGTTGTTGCGTGTAGTTTATTACTTAGGAAATTTCTTAATAGCATGCTTCTGTCTCTGCATTTGCGTATGGCAGCTGAAAAAGGGAGATTTGGGAGAGAACTATTGGAAAGAGACACAATCACATTATCTCACTGTTGAGGCAGGGACTCCATTTCATCATAAGCTTGTTTGAGAAGGCATAATTAGGCTTGGGTTTTTCACAATTACTCGTGCAATCTGAAGTTGAGCATTTCCTGAGGTTTAAGTGTTTTTATTTAGCACCCCTACTGTACAATTAATATAATTGATTCCTATCATGCATTTGTTGATTTATTCTTCAGATGGAAAATATAATCCAGATGAAACAAACACATTTTTCTTTGCAAGCTGGGAGCCAACCCAGAGGATTGCTGTTGCACCATCCCAGCTCTCACAAGCTCTCATTCTTTCTCCCTAATTTTAAACTCATTATTAGGGATTTCCATGGATTTAAACACAGATACTACCTTTGCTATGATGGGAGGCAAAAGTGCCAAAACAGCAGGTATTTTGAAAAGCTAGGTCCATCATAGAGCCCAAGGGTAAATTCATTCTGGCAAAATTTTGAACCCAGTTGTGCAGATCCCAGAGGTTTGAAAAGTTCATCAGTTTTCATAAAGGATTTAATTTGTCAAGGGCTTATCTGAGCATTTTTCTGAACTACTCATATTCACACTTCCAATGTAGGAACCATTTTATTTCCATCCCTAAGTATAGCAGGGGTTAAAGTTCCTCACCATAACCCTTCTCCTAAATGTCGGCAGGCTTTGTAAAAATACCTTTGGAGGTAATTAGGCACTAAAACTTTCCTTTCTGTAATGGGTTTATGGATCAGTTGCCTTAATTCTGCCTTTCGCCACTCCCTGCGCCTGTAATCTCACCATCTGACCGCTTTCCACATTTAAATCTGTTACATGTAACAGCGTCATTCTGCAAACACCAAAAAACGACACAACACCAGCTTCTCCTGCCGGGGTTATTCCCAAACCTCTTCCTTTAGAAAAGAAAAAAAAAAAAAAAAAAAAAGCAAAACAAAATATTATTTACCCGTTTGAACAAAACAAGAGTGGGATGCCGGGTGGGTTCAGATTACATAATTATGCCAGGGAAGCATGAAAGGGAGGGAGAAGTCTGCAGTGACATCTCGAGCGGCTTAGGCGGTGTGATAGACTGGCGCTGCCATCGCTGCCCCCAGCTGTGTTGCTTAGCAACATTTTAATTCAAGAAGAATCGAAGGAGATGAAATCCCCGTGGAGAGGGAAACAGAAATAAGAGGGCCGTTGACAGATGATCTGAGTTGTTTCTTCTAATATACTGTGAAGATCACTGGCTCTTTTCATGAATGATAAATGGACTGTACACAGATCAATGGGTTCAGCAATAAACTGGAACCAGGCTCCATGTCTGAGGTGGTGCAGGCCGAGAGGCCCAAAGATTTACTCATTTAGATGATTTGGAGCGTGTTTTCTCAAAGGTTTCACGAGAGGAAATTGATCTGAACATTTGGTCATCTCTTGCCCTTTTCTGTTGCCGGTGAATAAAAACAGTTTTGGAAATGGAGTCCGTTCTTCCCTCTGTTTTTTCCTGTTGTTGTTCTTGCTCCTGATAGGGATGGATCGCCTGTGGCAGAGGGGCCAGACCTCAGAGTGGGAAATGAAGTAACAGCCCTGAATGAGTGGTTCCTAAAGACTGGTGGCCATTAAAAATAAACAAACCCCACGATATCACAAACGCAGGACCATTTCAGACCCAGCACTATCTCTCTGAATGATCCTACAGCCTTTGCCCCAGCTCTGGGATGTTGCTGGTGAAGAGCTCCCCATGAGCTGCTGTCTGCTTGCTTTGGTGTGGCTCTTGCTTAATGATTTGTTTCCCCCACCCCTCTTGTGTTTACAGGCTGCCGAAAAGACAAAGTTGAGAAACATTCCTGTAAAGTAAGTTGTTTTTATATCCGTTTGAAAATGCAAGTTTAACGACAGCGTTGTATACAATGACTAAAAAAGACAGTAAGAGAAGGGTGATGAAGGAGATAATAGAATTCATGTTGCCCCTAATCATAGTAGTAAAAAGGTCAGTATCATTGAGGAAACTTTTGATTTCTCATGTGTCCCTAGTGATTGCACTCCTCAAGTTTCATCCAGTTTCCATAAATTAATGTGTTGTCTATGAATAGCTGCCAAATAATCACAATCATACTCAAAACGTAGCGCTTCTAGCCTTGGGGAGGTTTGTACATGCTAAAAAGATTATGATTTTTAATTGCAATCCTCGAGAAGGTCTGACGGGGGAAATAACTGGGAGTGTGCCAAATAATTTCTAGACACATGGGAATGTTTTGCACCTATGTATCAAGGTTTTGCCATCCTGTTGATTAAGAGCTCTTTCTCCCTCTGTGCGTGTGCCGCTCTCACACCACACACACATGCATGTTTCTGCTCTTTGCAGCAGGACTTTGTGAAGGATGAGCAAGCTACCAGGGAGCAATTTCAAGGGCATTTTATGATAAGTTCTTAAATCTTTGGGCACTAGCGGCAACACTCAGCCATATATCACTGAATTAAGAAAGTTGTTGTATAGATGTCCTGTCTCTCTGAGAAAAGGCGTTTTCAGTAAAAGCTAACAGCATCAGTTATTCTGTTTAAATAATGAATACTCCAGTCATAATGGGCTCTTATGTACTAATAAAAACACATATTTTAACTTCAGTAGGTTATCATAGCAGTTTAACCATGTCCCATAATGTTCCTGTTACAGACAGAGTTCTTATTTTTAGAGTAGTTTGCTGATCATGCTGACTTTTAGACTGGAGTGGGTTTGTGTTTGTAAGAACATGCACTGACAGCACTCCCCAATCATGGTGTGCTAGCGCACATAACAGAAGAAGTACCTTTCTATTTGTCACTTGGATTCCATCCTGTGTAGTCATTTACACCTTATAAAGTGAACAGAAACTGTGTATGAACGCTCCTTGGAGTGATTAGGTGATATGTCAGATGACCATAAATCACTCTTTCTTTATGTTTCATTCAGTCTGATAAAAATTAGAAATAGGATCCAGCAGGGACATGATAGCATGTGAAACTTGTAATAAGGCAAGGGACCTTTTTTGCCTATAGGGCTGGTTGAAATTCAGTGCAAGCCAAATTAAAGTCATTGTTAGCTGGTGGTTGTTTAATAGACAGTGAAATGAGCTGTGTTTTCACCTCACATTATTCAGGATCCAGGAGTTGCAAGGTGATGAAATTCCTGGGGAACAGCTCCAAAATAATCACTTATCATTCATACACTTCTTTTATATATTTCAAGTCAAATTCTCAAGAATGACTCAACTGAATTGTGTCTTCCCACTCATAACAGAGACATTGAGCACTGCAGTTATTAAACAGCATGTATGTGCCACTGATGCCAAATTAATCTACCAGAAAGATTTGGGAGTTGGGGGGAAAGGGTGATTTAGGTTAAGTAATTTTTTACAGGACTTGAGTAAAGGTAACATTTTGAGGTGGAAGAAGGCCAGATGGACAGTCTCGCTCTTGCCACCTACGTGTGTGCATTTCACCCTGTCATGTTTCCCCCAACTGGTTGTTTAACTTCTCCTTGACTATCTTCATGGTGGCAGCTTCAATTAGTACCCTAGGGGATCCATTATGCATATTAATTACACTATGCATAACAAAACAGCTGAAAAATCTGCCTAGTTTTATTCAGTGACATGGAACTGTTTAAGGTACCTGTATACAATTATGATTGTAAAGCTCTCAGGGCAAAAGAAAGAATAGTGTCTTTAAGATAGCAGTTGTAGCCATGGATTGCATTTATGTAAGTGTCAGAGCCACACTTAGTACAGCTCAGGCTTGGCCAGCTTTTAGATGCTGCTTTTGTAGCTCTCAAATGTCAAGGAGAATTTCACTTGAATTTTAATGTTCTTCAGCTATGCAAAATAAAGTTAGTAGCTTCCATTGTCATAAGGGCTGAAAGCTGTACAGATTCCTTCTACCATATGTGACTTATCACATACATTTTTAAAAACACATTTTTATTATTAAGACATATGTGATAGTACACTTCTGCAAATGTGAATTGCTCTTGGCCAAAAGCCATGCACTAATAAGTAGAGTTGAATCTAACTGCATTTGACATCTGCTACAATATATATATTTTTTTTACATATATAAATATATATATAAAATATTCGCAGTTGTCATTAGCATAAAAAATTTCCTTGTTTTTACCTTATGCTGACATAGTTCTTGTGTTCCAAAACTGGAAGCAGAAATTACTCCCTTTTAAAGACTGTAGGTTATATAAAATCCTCAGACAGAGCCAATAGTGGCACCATTTAATGCATTAGTTTAGGAGCATGATGAGGATTTCTATAGAAATGGTCTATTTACTTTTCACTGCTCAGTTCATTAATGTTGCTGGTGTAATGTTTGGTAGGAAGTTTACTGTTCTTTTATGTTCTCTTGAATCCTTCCAGCATTAAATAAGGCGGAAATACAAGGAAAGGGGGAAATCCAAGGAGGTTTTCTTTCTGCAGTTCAGTAAGGCGGCCAAGCCAGCTGGTTTCTCCATGTCCAAGCGTGTGTTGGTGCTCAGACCATCTTGTGGGAGCTTTCTGATGGCCCAAGTGGGTGCAGTGACACTTGGCTCCTTCAGAAAGAAGGCTTGGCATCAGTTCTGTGGTGCTTGTGGTACCTGGAGGCCCAAGGCATCCTCAGAACTCATCTTTGTCTATCGGTTGCATCATCTGACATAATATTTCTATATTTCTATAATTCCACTGATAATGTGGATTAGGCCAGCAGTGAGCTAGACACAAGGCAAATCTCTCTGCGACTGGAAAGGAAGACTTTGTGTCTGCTGTGTTGGGCAGAGACAGTGTTAGGAAGATAAGCATGTTATTTTCAGGTTTTCCATGCAAAGAGATGAGTTATTTGCATGGCAATGCCCTTCTGACTGAGGACTGGATATAATGTCACTCTAAACAAATGTCTCAGATTACAGTAGTTCGTGGAAATGGCCAGATGGATTCCTTGGGAAAATGTGGGCAGGTGAAAGAATGATTTGGTCAAAATTTGATGTCACCCAACACTATGAAATACAAGGGTTTTGTAAGAAGGAAATTAGAATTTTTAAATGGAAAACGAATGCTATTAAGAGTGTATGTAGTCATGAAGTCCATGAAATTCTGTAGAATTGTGAAAATATTGGAAGCAACTTCTTGCTTCAGGGGAGAAAACATTGCCTTCCTTGAATGTCCTTTATACTTCCTTCTTTTATAGTCCCTTTTAAAAATCTTCAGTGGAAAGTAATGGCATTTTCCCCAAACACCTGCATATGCTTAAATTTGCTGTGGTTTTAATGACTTCCAGATACATGTTTTGAGATTATAGCTTGTCTTAAAATCCCGCTGCTTTTTTATATTTTCAAAATATATTTGTTTTCCCTCAGCCACAGGTTTGTAAACCAGCAAGATTTCTGGTGTTTATTGTCTTTTCCTGCCATAAAATTCATCTTCTCCTCTGAAGGGCATCTGACTTGACTTGGGTATGGTTTTCTGTCCCAACCATCATTGGAAATGCAATCCATTAACATTTGATATCTTGACATTTCAATTGACCTCTCATTTGCAAAGCGCAGTGGTATTTTTCGTGGCCTTTTCATCCTTGATTATACATGGGATAGGAGTGCCTGTTTCTCCTGACTGCACTTTAAAAATATCTTTGTTTTACCAGCTGGAGTGGCACCTTGTTTTTTGCCTCCCTGGCTAGACCTTATTCTGCATGGAAGGTCTGAGGTCTGAGCAAGTCATGCAGAGCCAAAGGGTTTTCTTGTTGACTCACTAAGCAGGAGGGCGAGCAGGTCAGGCTCCGAGGGTCAGCTAATGTATGCAGCAATAACAGCAGCCACAAACAGATCTCCTGCTCCCACAAAAATCCAGATCCTGGCAAAAAGGCAGGCCAGTGGGCTGGCTCTGAAAGTTGTTTTGTTTTTGGCCAGCCAGATCAGGCACTCGTGCCCAATAGAAGCAGGGAAGAGGCAGGATGCTGTTGGTACACATGCAGCTCTTCGACTGAAGGGTATCTCCTGGCCTGGGTTTAAAAAGGGATGAAAAAGTGTGTCATGATGAGGTTGAAAAAGCCTCCCATTCATGGATAAGTGTGTGGGAGGATGGCCACATGCATGGCTGTGAAAGAGGGGCAATTTAAATTCGATATAAGGAAGAAGTTTTTAACGTAAGGGTGGTAAAATACTTGCACAAGTTGCCCAGAGAAGTGGTGGTTCCCTCTTCCCTGGAAACACCCAAGGTCTGGTTGCACAGGGTTCTGGTCTAGTTGAAGATGTCCCTGCTCTGTGCAGGGGGACTGGGCCAGATGGTCTTTATAAGATCCTTTCCAAACCATTCCATGGTTCTGTATATATATATATATATATATATATATGTACATCATGGATACATTGGCACCTGTGGGCCATAGGTACCTATGGACATTTGTCTGTATGTACAGGACTTAAACCACTTTTAAAGAAACAAAAACCCCAAACCTGCGATAACTCGTTCTCAGTAAATCTCCCAAGCAATTTCCACATGCCACCTGTTTATCTCTGATTCTAAACCTTCCTTCCTGCCATTTCTCTTCAGACTATTTCTGGCAAACTACTAAAGCAGACAGCACCAATTCAATTAGTTCTAAAAATCCATTATAGCATAGTGCCTAAACTGCCTGCCCATATTCATTTCTCAAAGAAGCCCATTCATATTTATGTTTTAATACTTTAAGTCTAGCATGCAAAACCACTCAAATCCCCAGCAGAAATCCAGGAAAAAGCCTGCTTACAGGCAATTTTAGACAATGTTCTTTGGCCCCTGATCCTCCTAGTCCATCCACTTAAGCATCCTCACAGGTGCAGTTAGAACTGGTCAGTGACTGCACAGAATGGGGTTGGTTTATTGCACCAGCAATAAAGCCCCTCCGAAATTTCACAAAACCCCCCCAAATGCCCCAGGCTGTGCCAGCTGGGCCCCGTGGTGGAGTGTGTACAGACCCACAGCGGGGTCAGCAGCTGCAGTGTCACTGTGGAACCCAGAGGCACAGGCTGCTGCTGGTCTCCAGTGAGCTTTTATTGAGGGGCTGCATTTCCTCGGCAGAATGTGAACTCTAGAAAATGTTGCAAAGGATTACTTTACTCTCAGAAGTTAAAGGTTAGCGTTGGAAATGGATTACAGAACTCCTGCTTTTAAACTGTTTGCAAAGAAACGCACATATTAAATCTTTTTTGATGATATTGCATTAATCCCTAAATACTGATTTTTATGTAAATTTTGACTCTTGCAAAGCTCTGACAATTCAGCTATCCCCATGTGGTTTTATCAGAGCTCAATTGCTCCTTTAGATCTTTTTTCCTTTTTGGAGTACCGTTTGCTTTATTCCAAAGTCATCACAGCAGCTAGAAGATGTAGTACTTTAGACATAAAATAATAAGTCTATTTAATATTTTACCTTTATTTTCTGAATTTGTTCCTCTGACACATCTTGTTAGATAAATTTTTATCAGTCCAAAGGATAACCACAGTAGGGCTATTTTTATTTCTAGGGAAATGATGCATGATAACTACTGGCAGGGCCCAAAGCAGTAAATCAGTCCTGTTCCAACCACAGAATGTATTAAAAGTCTGTAGCCTGTGGTAAGAAGTTATAATTTAGTTGACTAGCAGTTTGTTTGGACTTAAAACCATACAAATGAGTCACATTGGCTAAGTCCTGAAATATAAAACAGGTAGTGCTTTATTAAGGTTTTTCAGCTACCACCACAACAGGTACCTGGAGAGAGAGCACATTTTTCAAACGGGCACAACGCACTTTTATAGTGAAACACTTTGGATTTGATTGCATAATTTACAGGGAATGGTTAAATTACCACATGGCCTGCATGGTGCACGGTGTGTGCTGACAGGACAGTGAGGTGGGCAGACCCTGAGAGCTCGTTCATGTCATCTCTTACAAATCTGAATGCACACCATCAGTGCCGAGTTGTGGGCCTGATATTTCTGAGTCTGAAAGATTTTCAGCCTGCTAGCAGCTGCTAAGTTTTTCCCGAGGAAAAATTCCTCAAGAAAGTTTCTTCTCAAAACAATCTTGGCAAACAACTCTCCTTTCTCAAAACAGTCTTTCTCCAGGTGGTGTTTTGCTGTTTCTATGGTTTAACCCATGGGATTAGAGAGGTGTCGTTCCTATTCGTCAAGGCTGTATCAGAACACCTTACAAAAGGTAGTAAGAATTAAAAAATAAACCTTCTTTTTCTGTGCTCTTTGCCTTCTGAAATACTTGGAGTCACCTCCGCTGCCGAGGTGCTCAGTGGCCATCAGAGAACTCCAGACTCCTGGAGAATCCTTTTATCTGGGTCCTTGTATTCACAGAGACATGTGTATGCCAGCCTAATCAGGCATTTCCGTAAATTTTGTCAGGAGTCTTGCAGCTGATGGGGGGGGAAAAAAAAAGTATTTTTGTTTTAACTGGGTCGCTTTTGTTGTTTTTCCAAACATTTTTGCACCTTCATTGTGATGCAGCTTGTCAAGATTAAATTTAGGTCCACTTTTAAAGGTTGCGAAAAAATGAAAGTTGGAGCCAAACAAAACCTTATTTTGCCTGACTCTTTTTGATGGGAAAAAAAAAGTTAGTTAATGTCAATATTTTTTTTTCCAGTTTTAGCGTGTATCTGCTGTTGATTAAAGAAGCACCCATTTGTTCCTCCTCACTCGTCCTGTGGTTTTGATCATTTTAGATTTTATATTTGTCTTCCTGGATATTATTTTTAATTTTAAATTACTTCGCTTTTATTCAAACCATTATTCAGAGTGTTTGCTTTGGGCGTTGCATCGAATAACAACTATTTTCTAACTACCTGTGATCTTTTTTTGTATAAATGCTTTTAAAATGTGCTCCCAGTATTGCAACCGACCAACAAATTCTAGGAAAACTGAAGGAAAGTCCTGATCCTGATATAACTGGGGGATCCTGGTTTCAGTACAGCTGGCTGAACCCAGCATAGGAACCAGCATTCAGATCTCATACCCCTGAATTTCAGTGTTACACCATTTTTGTGTTGCTGGAAGATAAATACCCAGAGCCAAACTGTTACTGTTAGAGTATTTATAGGACTATATGGTTTAGTTAGATTCAAGCATGTTCTAGACACTCTCCAGATGGAAGATCCCTGCCTTGGAGAGCTTGGGAAGAGGCAATGGATGAAGCTACAATGCAGTGGGATTTCACTGAAGCTCTGTCTCTGAAATTTGGATTTCCCCAGCTGTGTCTTTGAAATCTATGGGCCTGTGTCTGCTGTCCTTTGGCCTGCAAAACTCCACAAATTTCACTGGCATTCCTCCTACTTCTCCTTGGTATGCAAGGGGAGAATGAAGTTTCTTTTCCTTTCTGTCTTGTGGCCTTGTGGTTATATGTCTAGTAGGGTTCCTCCGTTTAGCATGATCAAGAAAATAGGACTGAGTAAACGTGGTCCCCCTTGTTGTCACATTTTAAATGCCCCAAAAATCATGATGCTATACAGGTATAAAGGTCCTATAAAGGTGCTATAAAGGTCCTTTACTTTGGCAGTAAGTGAAATAAAAAGAAAACAGGTGTCTTCTAAGCATTTATTTTTAATACAACTACAAAAAAATAATGATCTTGTTCTAAGTGAAAGAAGTAGGAAAAATTTTCCAGTCATTTATGATCAATGAATACGAAAGAAAGGCAGAGCTAGATAATGTTTCAGGAAATAACACTGCTACAAGGTTAATTTTGCCTAGTACAACATTTCCTAGTATTGAATTGCCTGATATACTCCCTCAGGGATTGCTCCTGCGCTTGCAATAATCGAGGCTGATTTTATTGGAAAATCACCTCTGGATGAAAGACATACTCGAGAGAGAACTTTGCATGGGTACAAATAGGTTTTTGGTGCCAGTGCCATGTTGCCCAGGCCAGCACAGTTATAGTTCCCAATCTGTCTGTGCATTCAAGCAGCAAATTCATTAGCAACCCTTCTGGCAGGATAGAAAAATAGACATATTAGGGAAATTTACTTTGAATTGTTTTCAGGATTTGTTGGATAACAGTTCGGTAATCAAATTGCGCCTCCTAACAAGAGTATTAAACATTTTTATCAAAAGTGGCAGGGAAGCTGCAGATATTCCTTTAAGTGCAGAGAGCTTTGCTGTAACACTGTGTGACTAGCAGAGATCATGGATGAAAGAAGAGATTAGCATAGTTGGAGCAGGGCTGATTTCTGTGTTGTGTGCTCTCTGGAGGCTGCGTTGGGATCACACTGCAATGGAGCATCAGCTCCTGCAGCAGCCCTGAGATGATCACACTGCAATGGAGCAGCATTGCAGCCCTGAGATCACACTGCAGTGGAGCATCACTGCAGCCCTGAGATCACACTGCAATGGGAGCACCATTGCAGCCCTGCAGAAGCCCTGAGATCACACTGCAGTGGGAGCAGCATTGCAGCCCTGAGATCACACTGCAATGGGAGCAGCATTGCAGCCCTGCAGCAGCCCTGAGATCACACTGCAATGGGAGCTGATGCTCCTGCAGCAGCCCTGAGATGATCACACTGCAATGGAGCAGCATTGCAGCCCTGAGATCACACTGCAATGGGAGCACCATTGCAGCCCTGCAGCAGCCCTGAGATCACACTGCAGTGGGAGCAGCATTGCAGCCCCGCAGCAGCCCTGAGATCACACTGCAGTGGGAGCACCATTGCAGCCCTGCAGCAGCCCTGAGATCACACTGCAATGGGAGCAGCATTGCAGCCCCGCAGCAGCCCTGCCCACAGCCCTGTCCCTGCAGCAGGGCCATGTCGTGACAGCCCCACGCTCTCTGCCCGTGTTCAGCTCTGTGCAGAGGCTCCCAGGCCTCGTCAAGTGGAAAGTGAGCATATTGTAAACACACATTTTGCCTCCAGCTGGGAGCAGGGACACGTGGAGCGGGGCCCGCCGCTGACCTTGCCGCGACTTTGAGCGTGGGGAGGCTGCAGGAGAAAAGGCTGATTCAGAGAGACAGATTAGCCAGGAAGAAAAATCAAGGGGATTGGCACAAGGACGGTGGAAAAAATATCTTTCTAAAGAAGGGGGAATTTTTTTCGCACTCAAGGCCAACAGCGAAGCCTCATAATCGGGCTCGTCTGGCCTCACACCAACAGCAGCTAGAGAAAAAAAACTGGGTGCAGCTTGCACACTAAAGTCAGTGCAAAAGCTGGGGAAAATACAGAGCATGTGCTAGAATTCACTGAAGAATAAATAGCATTAAGCTCAGGGAAGCGACAGGGTTGAAAATTAGGATTGTAAAAAATAATCTGTGTCTACTGTCCCCTAATTCCTGTTGTTTCCATGATTGTTTCGCTGTGAAGAGGAGAGCCACTCTCAGTATCAATCACAGTAAGCTATTCAGACACAGAAATAAGTGGCATATGGCTTCGCACTTTTGGGTCTAGCAATCAAGTAGCAACCTCCTGCAATACAACTGTAGTTTGGTTCCCAATGGGCTTCACTTTGATGATTAGATATATTGAGTTCCCTGTGTCATTCAAAGACAGCAGAATTTCATACGAGTTGGTGTTAGCTTCCTCTCACTTCATTTCAATTTTCAATAACCAGTGTCATCACATGTAACAGTTTCTTCGTAATGGAGCTTCATGTCGAATCAATTTGTCCTTCAAGTGAAAGAGGGTAGTAAAAAGTCTTCTGAAATACTGGTGTCTGGGAAAATTCCTACCACAGTGAAAAGGGGAAGAGATTTTTTTATTTATTTCTCCTGAAGATGCTTCGGTGCCCAGTCCCCAGGTCATTCAGGAAAACTCAAAAGCAAGGCTTTAGTACTGCATTAGGGGATGATCTTAGAGTGCTTCACAGGATTTACCCAGGTGCTTGCTGAAGTCATTGTTGTGATAAGTAAATAGAAAATATTTGGTCAGACACATTTGAAATCAAAACTATGATATTTCAAGACAAGTTCTGTGTAAGTGGACTTGGATTAGTGGAAATTTGGACTTCAAACATGACTTGATCCCTCTGTATTCCAGCATGGCATCTGTTAAATATGAGCACAGAACTTCTATTTGCCTGGTCCTTACCTTCTCTCCATCAGCTCTGGCCCATTCCTGGGCTGTGGAGAGATGTCCTTGCAGGCAGAGGGAGGGAGCCAAGGGCTTTTCCCACTGAAGGATGAAGGCATTGACCCTGCTGGAGGTCAGGATATGGGGAAGGGTGGGGAGAAAGTCAGAGTAGAAAGCCCAGAACATGCATCGTGGTGAGCACAAGCCTGCGAGACAAGTGTTTGCCTTTTCTGCCAGGGATATTTCTGGAGAAATCTGGTGTCTTAGAGAATGTTCTGCCCATTCCAGGGCTTGAAGCTGTATCCTCCCTAATGGGCCAATCCCATTCTGTCTTTGTTGCCGTTTCTCTGTAAATTTACAAAATGGAGGAATTCTTTCCAAGTGTCACACACCACCTGTGCATAGAGATTCACCTGGCAGCTTTCCATAACCATGTCCCATGCACGTGGATTGTGCCAGAGAGTGTAACAGCACAGGCAGTGTGTTTGAAAAGAGAATTCTGGGTCACACATTCACCACAGAGCACTTGCTGCAATTCACAATTAGTCTCAATATGCTGTAAGAAGAGCAGCTGCAGACAAAAACCTCACAGTCTTATAATCCTGACATGGAGCAAGCAGCAAAGATGATGTGGCTGCCTGTGTCACATACCCAAGACTGCCCATCCCAGAGTTTTATTTCTTGGCAGTTTCCTGCAATTTTGTGAAATATTTTTTTTAATGTGACAAAGTCACTTCAATTACACAGTCATTATAAGTTTTGCCAAGGTTGACTATGGATCGTTTTGTGTTCATTAGAGCACAAAATTAGAATTTTCATTGCAGCAACTGTAAACAGTATTAGCTCAAAGGAGTCAAGATTTCTCCCCTCCATAAAATCTTGGATAAGCTATAACTGAGAACTTCCATTTTTTTTTTTTTTTTACAGATTTAATTTTTTTTAAAACTGCCTTCTGGGTTGGTGGATTTTTTTTTTCTTCCTCTTCCTAGTTCTTGATGTATTTGTTTAACTGAATAACCAGTTTCCTTCAAAATGATGACGTTGCCACTGTGTGCATGAACAAGCAGGTGCAGTCAGTGTTTCTAAAGCTGTGAATATATTATTTCTTCTTGAATGTTACAGCTTGGTGCTTGTCACTTTAGACCCAGTGAGGGCTGTAAAAGCCATAAACAGGAAATAACCCTGTTTCAAAAATACTTCATCATCTCCTTAAGTCCCACTAAGCCCCATTAAGTTTTCACTTAACTAATATCAGAGTTTATTACTTAAGTAATAATTAAGGTTTCTATTTCGTATTCTCATTAATTTATGGATATATGTGATTGACTTTGCTCATCAGGCTGATGTAAATATAAAGAAATTGCATCAAAAAAAGATCATTTTTATATATGCAAAAATTAAGCAAATAGCAAGTAAATCTAGCATGGAGTGTTGCAACCAATGGAATGAAAACCCAAAAGGTTTCCAGGGAAGTCCAGGCTTTCGAAAGCTATTTAGAGAATATGAGACTGCTGCTTTTTTGCGTCTGTTTTTAGAAAAATAAACAAGATAGAGAAAAGTATCTTGGAGAGGAGATTACATTTTTTTCCCTTGATGATTTTAGTAATTTCTTTTAGGTTAGTTTAACCTTCATATTGCTAATTTAGCATATTAGAAACGATGGTGTAGTAAGTAGTGGAATACTGCTTAGTAGAAAATAAAACCTCAGTGCTTCATCTGCTAGTTCCTTGGGCTGAAGGTGAACCTATGCTGCTCTACCTTCCTTTTCTGTCTGTTAGGATTAGGGAGCTTGTGTGGCTCCTCACTTGGAGGAGTTCCCAGGCTTTGTTGTTAAACTAATATGTATTTACAAGGGAGGAGAGATGACAGAGATTATAGCAAAACTAGCAGAGAACTTCAACAGACATCCCTGTCAGAGCTTGCACAGCAGCAATGCTCTGCCTTGCTTCCACAAATCCGTGGAGTGTATGCTTCTCTTGGCATGTGGCAAGCTCCTGTCTTGCCAATGGGATGCTCAGTCCTTAGCAATTTATTTTTTTTTAGCTGTAATATGTCATGATAATGTCATTCAGGATAAGATATGTCAGCAAATGCACCAACGGGCTTTATCAACTTATACCTCTTAGCAAAACTTGGAGCTACAGTGAGTGGGGACAGCAAACATACAGCAAAGGCATATCTCTTCCTCTTGAAGAAATGTATTTAACAAGGTTATATACTATTTGCATTCCAAATTTGCAATTATCACCCCATGAACACACAATGAAATCATCCAAGTGACAGATAATGTGGTAGATATATGTAGTTAGACTTTCTGTAGATTAAACACGCTGTTAGATAAAAGGAGGCACAGGCACAGTAATATATTTTCTAGGAATCAGTGTAGTCTGAATAATGTGAGAGCTCATTGAAATACCATCCTCTTGTGTGAAGGATGTATGTTTGTGAATGCATGTGCCTGCACACAGGAATGCAAATTGCTAAGTGGAAAGATTAGCAAATTGTGGATTGTGGAAGTCTGACTGTATATAGTAGAAAATTTTCCTTCAAAGCACATATAAAGGTTTGATTCTGCAACTTTATTCTCTACCCTATAATTTTACACTAGCTGGCATAAATTAGCAAGCTAGGAGTCTAAATATATGTGTCTGACATGCCTCTCAAAAGAAATAAGATAAATGCACATGGTGAAACAGGAGTAGTTGTGTGTGTAAAATATCTATGCTTTCTTGCACATGGGTTGCATTTCAGCCAGGGAAAGGAAAGAAAAACCCTTCAACTGCACTTTATCTGTGCTGATTGTAGTCTGGAGTTCTCTGAGTATATTTCTTTTTAACTTCAATGTTGAGAAACTGGCAATGCCAAACATTTCTTCTCTACCAAATGTGGTAATTTCTGGATCCAGACAGAGGCTTGCTTGCATTATTATGCTCAGTGGTCTGGTGGAAATCAGTAATATGATGAGGTACAGGGAAGGAGGAAGGCGGGCCTTCCACATTTATTTATTCTGGATAAATGGTGCCCATTAATCTATCAGGAAAATATGGAATTAGCAGGGAAGAAACCACAGTTGCAAATTTGGCAATTGCTAGCATGCACAGATGGTCTTTCAGTGTTTTAAGATTTTCCAGTCTTTTGATATTGATACCAACATTGAGAAGTAGCCTGTGTGTTGCTAATGTTTAGCTGGAATAGCCATAGAAAATTAACACTGTATATTTTGGACTGTTCAGTTTCCTCTTTGTGTATTTGCATAAAGGGTTTTGGTTGTTTTTTTTTTTTTTTTTATCTGAAAGGTAAAGCTTTTATTCTCTGTCTTTGGTTATTTTAAGAAGCATAATTGGAGTTTGATTTCCTAAAATAAGGACAGCCAGCATCTCCAGACAAAGGCACTGGGACAAAAGAGACTCTCACACGTGAATTTGGTTGAACAAATTTTGCAGGTTGGTAGTCCAGACTGCCTTCCTACTGTTACAGACAGTGTCCTTCTTTGTGAAGTGGTGTTCTCAAAGCCAGGATGTTGAGTCCCTCCTTGAGAGAGTGTTATTTATTCTTACTCTGCTGACAAGCACTGATTTTCAGTGCCTGTATCTCCACTGGAGCTGGGAATCTGACCCTGGCAATGTCTCCACTCGGTGTTTAAGGGCACCGAGTCAAGAGGGAAGGATAATGTCATCTGCTTAATTTGCTCGGGGAGTGTTTGGTTGAGTCGTTAAAGACCATGTTGAAATATTTCACAGAGGAAATCACAGAATAATTCTTGCCAGCTCTACTTTTAGTTCATTCTCAGCTGACCCAGGGGATATAGTACCTTAATGCCTGCTCTGAAATGTGCCTTCAGCAGTGCTGTAGTGCACAGCTCACATGTGCGCAAGACAAAGATGTCTTTGGCTACACACAGCCCAAGGTACTTTGTGTGAAAAATCAGTAAAAAAAAAAACCTGTTGGGGGGAAAAAATAAATTAAGAAAACAAAATTATCCAAGTGCAGTATGAATTTTAATCTGGTGAAAAAAGGTCTGAGATGGTAAGTAAGGTGAAAGTTTTAGATGTGTTACAGAAACACCGGATGCTGATGTTCCCAGTGCATCCAGTTGTATGGGTCTGGTTTGTATAGATTACTGTGGAGCCAGACACACAAGCAGATGGGCAGTCAGACAGGTAGATATGGGTACTAGATAAAGGTGAGACAGGTATCTGGGACATTAGGGCATTTTAGTGCTATTCTTTTATTTTCTTTTTGGGTTTTGGTGGGGGGTTTTTTTCTTCTTTTTTTTTTCTTTTTTCCTCTTTGTTTTGCAAATGAGAGAAACATGAATAATTAAATATTGGCTGCTAACAAGAAAAATTGCTAATTATGTTTCAGCAGAAAACTTCCTCAGCATCTATGGCGACACCAGAGAACAGACCTGAAAGCATCTTCTTGTTCTAGACAGTAGTTCCCATCTCTGCAGAGAGGCAGATTTCATGTACCACCCAAAACCAGAATTGCTTCTGTTTTACAAGCAGGGAGGCAAAATTTAGTTTTATTTACAAGGTTAGCAGGTTCTTTAGCTTAAGCCATACCTGTGCTATCAATTAGAAGAATTATACCAGAGATTTTGGAAGCTACACTTGCTATTTATTCATCCCAAGAGGGTGGTTGCCTTTTCTGCAAGCACCTGATACTGTTGACTGATGTGTGGTGTGTAATCCATTATAACCATCTGATCCTTCTGTAGAAAACTACCTCACTGCTCATTCCTTTACCTTGTATGTTTGCTGTTGAATTTTTGTGATAAACTCTAGTACCTTGTACTTGTCCACAGTGGATTTTACGTGTGTTTTTTAGCTCTTACCTCCACTTCATCAGGATCTTTTCATATTCTGGCCCATCCTCCAAAATACTTTTGCACCTCGTCACATGGGTGTTGTTTGCTAATTTAGCAAGCTGTTCTCCCATCCAGACTGGTCACGGTATTTTAAATGTTCACGTTTATTGTTTAGTTACTGTGGCAGTAGCTAGGCTGTAATCTTGGCAGATGTGTCTTGCCAGATCTATAATAGCAAAGAGATAAAATACTGATGATGATTTGGGTGATTTATGGGATCTATAATGGACAGTTTACCAGGATGAGTCAACTCTTTAAACTCTTGAAATGGCTGCAAACCTTACAGGATTTCTTATGGAAGTCTGAAGATCCTGGAGAGTGTGAACTTTTCAGCTTTTTTGCACAATGTGAAACTTTCATTTACCAAGCCACAGAAATGTACAAATGACTCCCTGTGATACATTTCAAAGTCCCTCACCAGCAATTAAAGGCTCTGCAGCTCTGACTGTTTTCTAACCTACCACATAAGAATTTCATTAAATGCTGCCCACTGTCAATGTTCTTGCAGCACTTGGCAATTCTTTAGTTTTATGTGTACCTTTTCGTCATGAAAATTGTATTGAGAAAAATCCCAGATTTCTAGTCTACGTGACATTTAAGAGATTAGTGCAGATCCTACACCACTGAGGGACAGAGATGCTAAAACAAAGCAAAAAAATAAGTCATCGTGACTGGAAGCAGAGAGAAAGAAGTCAGACATTAGGCCAGGCTTAGAAATGAGCATGCAAGATTGTTGTTTTGTAAGCAAAAGCTGACCCTGGTCAGCTCTAACTAGTGTTATCTTCACTTACTCCAGATATTGCTCGAGGAATTTCTTCATTTGTTTATTATCAACAAGCAATCCATCTAGACTTCACTCAGCAGTCATAAGCAATCATATCATCACTCAGGCACATACTACAAAATACATCCACACATTTCAAGAATAAAGCCATGCATCTAATAATAATATATGTAGTGAATTGTTACACACCTGTCCTCCAGCATATGTTTTCCAGCTTCTCTTTTTAAAGGAACCGTTTAATTCTTTTTTTTTCGCATATAATTGTGCTACAAATTATCTGTGATTACTGCTCCAAGTGTCTTGGCTACAGGGTAAAGGATTCTGCACTGTCTCTGTCCTGTACACTCCACTGCTGTGAATTTCTCAATTCCTCTCCCTAGTTTGCTACATTGCAGATCTGTAGAGACCTGAATAATGCTTCCACATCAAAAACTGTCTCAGACCCTCATTCTCCCACTTTTGCACCATCCTGCAGGAAGGAGTTCACTTGCATTTGAAGAAAACTGGAACAGACATGTTGTCTTGGGTATATATTGACATGTATGTATATAGACACTCATAGCATTGATTTTGCTCCATCTTCTAAACAAAGTGTCCTGGAACTCTTGTTGGGACGCTCCCCTGCTCACTGGGTGCTCCTCACTACATTTGAGAATACCTGATTGTTTTATCTTGCCGTGACTGGGTTACCTGGGTCCATGTCTAAAATTCATAACACTTGCCAAAGTAAAGGCAGAGCCATGGGTTTGTGGTTTGGCCCAGTAAAAAAACTGTCCTTCTGTGCATAAAGACATTTCTGACTCATTGCTATGCTGTAACTCCATCAAAGACTGTTTTTTCTTGGCCTGTAACCATTTTACAACGATCAGTCTTTTAAGGAAAAGCACATATCCCCAACGCCAAAGCCCAAAGAAGTTAGTTTTGTTGTCAGGTTTTTAGTGTCCCCAGGGGTAAATCTATCCTCTGCCATCCTCACAAGTGGGAGCTCTGGGAACAATCTCACATACATTTTTCCATTTAGGTTCCCATGTGCTTTTGTGTATTTGCTCTGACCTTATGTTGGGAAGATTTACAAGTTACTGGCAGTCATCTTCTCCATACTTTTTCTGGGACCATAATTCAGTGGAATGGAAACATTCCAAGGCAATTAGAAACACAGTCCATATAGCAACCTGCCTTCAGAAATTCGGGGTAAAACACTCACCTTCTTTAAAGAGGCAAACCCCATCAAGAAAATGGGGTTATTGAAAGTCCTGAATCTCCTCTTCATAAGCTTTACACTTTGTTCATATATGAGACTGCATCTTAAATATAAACCTATCATCAGGTTTAGCAAATCAATACCATAAGAGTGTGAAATGGTCCCCAGAAATCTCCAGAATGCCATTTCACAGTAAAAGCAATTGAAAAAGAAGCTGCAGTGGAATATCTTATGAGATAGCCATTTTGATCACAAAAGGATCATAAAAGTCAGAAGCAGTTTGTTTGAAGCAAGGTTCATAATATGACCATACAGAGCTTGCTGGGAAGAAAGAGGAAAATTGCAAACCAATTTGTGGTTACAGCTTTTTCTGTCAATTCTACAGGGATTTAAAACTTGTAAAAGGTGGAACTTCTGCCATCTTACATTGCTCAACAAGAAAGAGATAGCTATAATCATAGAAGCTAAACAAACACCAATTATTGAAAGGCAATATAGACTTCATTAACTTCAAAGCAATTAGCACTTCTTTAGTTCATTTACTACCGAGCAAGGTGGTATCACCCAGTGGCATTTGTCAGTAATAATCTGAGCATCTTTTGAGGCTTGCCTTCCTGTAGTCTCATAATATTTCTTCAGTGAGGTTTTGGTACTTTATGCACAGTAAGGACAATAATGAAAACATTAAAAGGAACGTTTCTGTGAGCAAATGCCACCTGAGCATGCCACCCTGTTTCAAACATGTTTGTATCACAAAAGCACATGTTTCTTAAAAGGTGATTGTGTTCTAGTGCAGGAGAATAGAAGCAGAGCATTCTGGAGGAAGTCGTATGTAACGAACGAAAAAAACCACAATTAATTAGTTAATTAGTTTTGTCACACCCATTCAATTCTGCGAGTGTCTTGTACGCACCCTTTGAACTAGCGTGTATTCTTTGTCCTTTGGTAAGAGCTAACAGATGACCTGGACATCTAGAATGGTTCGGGTCAGACAAAAATCCCCCCGCCCCAGAGGTTGAAAACTTAATTACATTGCAGTTGCAAGTCCTTTAATATTTTTCTAAAAAGTTTTCATAATTCATAGTTGATTAGAAGCTAATATGGAGCCAGTCTACCTTCCTCTTTCCTTCTTTTTTTTTTTTTAAACCTAGACAATAAAAATAGTTTCTGTTTGTTCTTTTGCTAAGATTTCTTTTTGAAGAGTGGCACTGCTTTAATGAAGATATAGGAAATGAAATTTTAGCTATGTTGCACTCAATCAGATTACTTTGTACAAATGAAAAGTAATGGTGCCTCCTTTAATACCATTAGAAGGATGGATACTGCAGGATTCTTTTCAGATGGCCGTGCCCTGATGCCTTTAGCCTTTGTGACACCCTGTGCTGGGGGATCTCTCAGTGCTGAGCTGTGGGCACTGCAGGTGCAGGAATACGGTGGAAAACTTCCTGATTTCCTCACTGCCTCCACCTTGGGGGAGCCCGGAGCCCAGAACCCAGGGCAGGGGGCACAGCCAGGGCTGAGCACGAGTGTGGCTGGTGCCCAGGGATGCTGCCCACAGTGCTGCTGGTGGAGTGGGGCACAGCCTGAGTCTTCTGACATCCAGGTGATTATTCAGCTATGCTGGATCAGGTTCTGAATGCAGTATTTTAAGTAGTGTTGATGCCTTAATTTTTAGCCTTCCTGTTTTTCAGACTCTGTGCTGCCCAGGGGTGCAGTTCTGAGCCTCACATTCAGTGTCACTCAGCTCTGCACAGAGCAGGGAGACAAAACAAATCCTTTTCCTCCTGGACACCAAGGACAAAGGTTACAAGTTTTCAGGCCCAAAAGCACAAACAAGGGTGGCGGAAGACAGAAAACAAGGATGGGACTTCATAAACTGAAGATGTAATTGGACAACTAAACCCCAATATGCAAATCAATCAAAACTTAGGAAAGTGTGAGACCTGGTGACCGTTTGTCCATTTTGTGACCATTTTGGGTCCACCTTGGGTGTAGCCCTGGCCAGGCTCTTGTCCTGCCCAAAGGTGGATCCTCAAGGGCCTTTTAATAAATATTTACTTTATTCTCCAGCTCTGTCGAGGTCAGCCTTCCCAAGGCATCAAAGTCAGTCCTGAAGAGTTCCCATCTCTACAATGGAGTAAAACCACAATGGCTGCACTTTTTCACCTCCCTTCTGGATGGCCACCACAGTGAGGACACCCAGCTCACCAGCTCTGGGACACTGCCCGGCAGCGGTGGCAGCACTAGAGGTTTTTGCTGCCTGTCCCTGTGTGGCATTGCCAGAGTCTGTTCTCCATGCACATTCCCAGCGGATGCTGTGCTGGGACTCTGCAGGCAGCGGGCGTGAGGCAGAGCAGGCTCCAGCATTGCCCCGGGATCAGGAGAACACAGAGTTGTGCTTCTGGTTCCCTCAGCTGCTGCTGTTCACTCCTCAGCAGTTCAAGTCCTGGGCTGTACAAAATGAGTGCTTGAAGTGATTAGGCATTATATATCTGCATTTATGAGCAATGCATTTCATTCATGTCATCGTTTACTGCACATATTGGGGAAGTTATTGGGCTCTTTGGGTGACTTCTGTTCCAGGAACTGCGTGTGGCATTTTTTTGGTCTTATGTAACCCTCCATTTATCTGCCAGAGCCTGCTTTCTGCATCGCCACTTTTTTATTTCAGTTTAATACATATTTTTGTGTGTGAAGCAATGAGGGGAAAAAAAAAAGACATTAAAACATCTGTTCTAATCCATTTATCAGAGAGGAACAATTACAAATAGCACTTTGCCAATTAATTAGTAACCTTATTCATCGTACACACTCAAATCATGCTAAGGCAGCTTCTTTTCCCTTACATGATTTGCAACATTTTTATCATCTTATATGACTGATGCTACTGAAATAAATTTCTCAACATGGCTCAGAAAGACAAAGGCAAATTATCTCTTTCCCCAAGTGAATGTTAATGAGCAGGAGGCTGGTGTGCATCATTGCTACCACTTCTAGCAGTGTCCCTTGTTGCAGGCTGGAAAAAAAGAGAAATCTTAATTGTTAGATGCCACTAGAAAATCCCTTGCCCTGTTTTGCGGGGAGCCAGAGCACCTGGTCTCTGTTTGCCACATCAGGGAGGAGGTCAGTGCAGCGCTGCAGCTGGGCTAACCAGCACTGAGAGAATTCACAGTGTTTAAGAGCAGCAGCAAATTCTCCTGGCTGCTTAAAGTTCTCCACAGGCTGGATGCAAAGGACCACAGCTGCTGCTGACAGTTGCTCTGTCCTTACACAACCAATGCATTTACCTCATTAGGTCAGCATCATTTTATACCAATTAAGGGTTTGCCCCATGAATCAAAACCTTTTGTGGTGTATCTCTGTTAATTTCTTTGGAGTTACCCCAGCAAAGAATTTTGCTCCAAAACATTGCAAAACTAGAGAAGTCTGACAAGATGATAAGAGGGGCTAACAGCTGAAGCCATGAGGTACAAGACATGGAGAGAAGACAGTGTGACTTTGGGGTAAGCAGGCTAATTCTCCAATGAAAAGTTTTGACATTTTTAATCCTACTTACTTAATGTAAATAAAGGTTTGCCTGGCACAGCTAAGCTCATAGCATTAGACTTTCTGAGTAGGGCCAGGAGTCACAGGAGTCAAGCTTGGTGTAATCCAAAACAATTTAAGTTTAGTGAAGGAAATATCTATTACATTTTAAAAAAATGTTTATTTCTAACTCAGTGTTAGGACTTCCTGTCAAAATAAACTTTTTAGTACTAACATTGACTTCAGGAGACAGCATTGGCAATGAGGAATGGGCCTAAGGGACTGTGTCAGTGACATGAATCTGTTGCTCATGTTTTGAGGCAAAGTTCAGCCACTTTACAGCCACCAGAAGGATTTGGAGACATCTTCTCATGAAGCTGTGAATATTGCAGTGTAGCTGAACTGAAAAAAGGAACAAGGGTATGATGCTTCCCCACGAAGTTGTGGAAGTTTGGTGGTTTTGCATTACTTTTTTTGTACTTCAGAGCAGCAACACTTTGGGGGTATGGTTTGGGATCTGCTCCAGCTCCCAGTCAAGTTAATGTGAGCTGGATCAGCTCCTCCACAACAAGCAGTTGTAGTTCAGTTCTGTGTGGAAACAGGCAAATGTGATGGAACACATCCCAGGCAGCTACGGCGGGACCTTCACACCTCTCACTTTGCAAAAGGCAACTCTTTAAAGGCATTTAAAAAAAGCCTTTAAAATGTGAAATAAGTGACACAGAAGCGTCTGGGTGGGTTGTGAATAGCCTGCAAACATTTTTCTCTGAGCAGCAAACTCTGCAGTCCAGGCTGGTGCAGATGGTGACAGGGATGTTTCAGGGATCAACATCTCTTACCCAAAATGATCAGCCTGGGCAGAAAGGAGGGAACATCTCTCCAGGAGATAGTGTGGGCATATTTAGGGTGAGTTCTGCCTATGCTTTAGGAGGTAAATCTGTGGCAAAGTCTCATTGTGGTAGATCCACGTGTGGGAGAAGTTGGGCATCAACATGTGCAGACTTTTAACAAGATACACGTTACCCCGGATGTCCCTGGTTGCATTTTACTGCAGCAGCATTCTGTATTTACAAAGTAGGAGAAACTGGAAAAGTCTAGCCCAGTGGCCTAAAAACAAGCCTTGAAATAGGAATCCTGATTTTCCATGCTTGCCTTTTTTTTTTTTCCCCCCAATAATCTCTGTAGTGCTGGTCAGACAATTCAGAACTTTCCAGCCTGTGTGCCAAGATGTCCTAAAAATCTGTACAGAAACAAGAAACACTAGAAGATTCACTTGGGATTTGGTGAAGTGTTGTGGGAAATGCAAAGGAATTTGGATTAAAGCATTTTGTTGAAGATTTCATATATGAATAAATGTGTTCATATATATGTGCGATATATACATCCTGCCTGACGTGCCAGTGTGCATGAGGAAAACACTTGAATAGTTACACCACTGCAAAACCTAGTAGAGAAGAGCCTAGAAACTCAGAGCAGATTCTTCTTGGTCTTTTTTTTGGGAAAGTGTGTGAAAAAAACGTAACTATTGGTCATGCATAGGAATGAGGAAAGTTCTAGTGTACCCTGAAAAATGGACAGCATTTTACAGGAAAGACACAGAAACATACGAATTCAGCTATATTAAGTGCTTTTTCATAAATATCTCCGACGAAATCAAATATTATGACAGACTTGAAAGCACCACACTTTTATTAAATTGATGGAAAGGTTCCACCGGCTTTGCATTGCACTGCACAAGACATCCCTCACAGACAGTGTGCAGCCAGCTTAAAGCTCTCAGCAGGGACTGCACTCTGGGCTTAACTGATTACATAAAGCATTTTAAGTCATTTTAATGAAACAAAATATTGCATTGCGGATGAAATTAACTCAAAATATTTTGCTTCCGTTTTCCCAATAGGAAAGTGTTGCTTTGGAGGGGAGTTTGAAATTTTCTTGTGCGCAGCAACGCCGATTTTAATGAGAATTTGTTTTTTGTCAGGTTGTCCTGGGGGAGAGTTTCTAAAGAGCTCAGCCGTGCTTTCCATAGGAGAGCTAATTAGATTTGTACTTCTCCAGTCCTGCTGGGGGGGGGGGGGGACAATCTGGTGGTACAACCTTCTGCATAACTAGTGGAGGTGCAGACCCTCCAAATAAGTTGTAATAGATGGCAGTGCCCCTGAGAGGACAGGATCAGGCCAGGGGCCTCTGCAGGGTGGCACTTGGGGCAGAGCTTTCAGGTGATTCTGCTTTGCCAGCAGTGCAGGGTGAGCAGCTCTGCAGATGCTCAGCTCAGGCAGCTGGGGCTGATGTGACAGAATAAAGAGGATTTCTTTCAAGCCCGTTGGGCCCGGGGTGATTACTGAACACTACAATCAGGGTCTTTTACTTTTTCTTGTTTTTTTAAAGTTTGATTGCCCTCGCATGAGGCTGGAAGGCAGAGAAAGGGCTGTGGCAGTACAGATTCCTATGATCTCCCCTTGCCATGCAATCAGAAGAGCTCTGCAATTGAATATTTCGCAATAATCACTGCATTTTCAATGGGGATGATATAAAAGCAAATATCAAGGCCTCTGGCTGACAAAAGCTGAATACAGAGGGAAAATATGAAAATAGCAACTTACTTCAGCAATAAAGAGAGTATATTTTATACTGCAGTTTTTCTTTTTGTTAAATCATGACTTTCTAGTAAATGACATCCCAGAAGATATTTATCAAAGCAGGAAAGCACTAGAAAGGAGCACCCTGCATTCACTTTAATATTTCTCCTTTTCTTCTGACATTTTCTTGCCTAGAGATCTAATTCCATTAAATATGTACATTTTTGACTGGAAGACTTCTTCATGTATCTTTCAGATGAATCTTAAAAGTACATAAGGTCTGTAGGGCAGGTTTTTTTAAGTGCAAATGAGGTGCACAGTAGAATATTGTCTATGAGGCTTTTCAAATTATTTATATTCCTGCAGTGCTTTACCTTTCTCTTTCTGTGATAATGATAAGGAAGAAGTGAGACTCCAATGCACCTTCTGTGGAACGCTGTCAAACAACATTAGTCATATTTAATATCTGACATGCAGGAACTTACTTTGGCTGCTATCCATTTTTATTTGATTTATTAGACGTTATCGTGTCTATAACTTTCTCTGATCCCACGGCGTATTCAAGTTTTAAAGCCTGGTAGGGCCCCGATTGGTCAGTGTTCGAGCCCCATTGCACTCTTGTGAGTGGATATAAATTAACATTCCCTCATTAGGGCTGCTCTGCAGTACATGGGAAATCTGCTGTAGGGATAATGACAGCTAAACGCTCTGCTGGCCCCCAGCCATGCCCACCTGTGCTGTTCTCCTCCAGCCTTTTTTTCTGGGGCTGTGTGGAGCTGGGTTTGACAGGGCTGGGGCAGGCTCACCCTCGGGGTGCCTGGGGCTCTGCAGGTGCTGGTAGGGGGTGACAAAGTGTCCCCATGCCACCTTGGGAACAACGACCTTACGTTGTGCTGGAGGCCACCGTGCTGTAAGAGTTGCTGCTTCAGGTTTGGTATAAAGCAAAGGTCCTCCCATTTAAGCTTTCATTGCTTTCTCAGAAAGATTTGAGTGAAGGGTGTTAATCCTGGTGTCCCAGCCAAATTGCCACTTAAGTAATTATAATCTGCCTGTACTGCTGTTAGTGTCGCCCTCCTCCCATTATCTTTCTGCATCTCAAGCTTATTTTAGATCCTGCATTTAAATAACTTAGCCTCACCATCATGCAGGGGTCCTGGCTCTGATCTACCAAGAGCTATACAGAATTATGCTGACATAAAGATGGTGATAAAGATGTGACCAGCAGTAACTAAGCTGAGAAGGATGCACAGCAAATGTCTTTCTCCTGAGTCTCTTTTATTGCAGTACAGAAGTGCAAGTGGCTGTGGGGATGGCTGCACTGGGTCCATGTTTATACAAGTCAGACAGAATACAGTGACAGTCAGGACTGTACCTGGTCCCAGAGATTTGGACTCTCAGAGTTGATGCATTTTCTGGGAATTCAGTTTGCTGCTTGCTTACAGTATGCAGCCCAAACCCCAAATAATTGACAGCAGTGTATTACAACATGGCACACCCCCAGGGGAAAACAGTACCTGTATATAAACTCTGTAGCTTTGTGGTTGCTCTTGGAGCTTGTCTCCGTGTTAGACTTAGAGCTTGAAGGCCAGCATAATTTTGGTCTCCACCTTCCCCAACAAAACTCCTTTTGTTTCTCATCCTTGCATATGTTGTTTTGCTGTTGAACTTAATTCCATCAGTCAGCTGCTATGATAATATTGGCTTCTCCTCAAGTTCCTGAAGTGGATTTGGACTGGTGAATGCTCTCAGCTTCCTTCAACTTCTTCATCATCATCCTCCTCTTCCTTTTTTTTTTCTTTTTCTACTTCTATTCCTCTTTCTTCTTTTCCTTCTCCTTTTCCTTTTCATTCTGCTTTTCCTCTTCATTCTCCTTTTTCTCTACCCATGTGTGGCTAATTGGCCACACCTCTGGAAGGAATTATCTGCTTCTGCATAGATTCTGGTTCCCTGGCTGGAGGAGGATTCTGCCGTTCATCACTAACTCAGACACTGTGAATGGGATGCCACTTTGTCTCTCACTGCCAGCTCAAGCTCCTTTAGAAGTCTGTAGGTTTATCCTATGTAAATATGGTCCTCTCCAGTGTTTCCAGCCAGTTTCTATTGTCGTGTTCAGCCCGCTGAAATCCCAAGCCTTCTTTCCTGAAGACCTGTTTTTCCTGAAGCTCAGGAAAGCAGCTGCCTTTCTTCAATGTTTTGTTTGTTGTATGGTATAATTTTCTGTTCCCAGGTCTCAACTTGACCTTCAGGTGGCACTGAGATCTGCTGCTGTAATTGTACATGGCTTGTGACAGAGGTTAATTCAGAGAATATGTCATCTAACTTTGGTCACTGCGAGGTTTGAGAAATCATATTGCAGGTGTTGAATTATAGCTGAATCTCTGACGTGCTCAAGGAATTCTTGTGCCTGCTGACTTCTGCAAAGTGTACTCTGATAGCATCTCCTAACAGCTCAATATATTCCCAGGAGTACTTGAACTGAGGCAGTTTTAGTTGCACTGCAATCAGTATAAGGGGGGTAAAAAAAAAAATATCTTTAACACTGAGACTGGAGGAACTTCCCCTCCATGATTCCTTCCTTTGGGCTGCCTGGCTGCTGCTCTCCACATACTCCATCCCCAGATGTTTTGATAACATCTCTGCTGATAAGTACTAGCAATATATCAACAAATAAAAGTGCAGAGTAAATAATCACTGTCACCAGAAATATATAGTTGAGACAGCACGGTTTGAAATACGCAGAGGTGAGAGTTTGTCATCCTGGAAGAGCCAAGACCCACACACGCGCTGCCATATGGCTGCAGGCACCTGGGGGATCCAACAGGAAGACTGTCAGCAGTTTTTCATTTGCAAGGTGCCTGCACCTCTTGGTGTATTCCCTGTAAAACATCTGAAGAGAGGGGGAGAGGCATTAGCATGATAAATACATGGCCAAACCCCAAAGAGAGAATACAGATTGGTGTTAGGAGAAAAAAAAAAATTAATTCTATTTTATGCTTAACAGCCTACCACAGGAAACTGGTCGAGAGGGGGGAATGATGCTAAGTGTGAGTAGCAGTTCTTTTTTCCTGCCTGAATCTCATCAAGCCAAAAAGAGTTTCTGTAAGGCTTCTTGTCCCCATTAGATAATGGTTTCATCCTTTGTTTTCTTTTGTTCCTACTTCCACCACTGATAGCAGCCTGCAGGAAGAGGGGTGAGGAAATGCGTTGCTTCTGCAAAAATCACTGTAGGAAGAATAGCCAGCACATAAATGATACTGTTTTGGCTTCAAAAGGGTAAGCAGGTGTCTTAGGAGTCCCAGAAGAGTGATGTGCAAGCTTGTACAAACAACCTCCGAATCACGCCTGTTTGTTATTCACACAAACAGAGCTGAAACCCTCTGAATTCCTCAGTTCCCAGAATTCAGATGGTGCACAATGGCCCATAATGAACAGCACCTGTGCTTACCTCAATTACTGCACAGAGCTGAACAACGGCAAGAAGGGCTTTCAAGAATATTTTTTTCAATAATAGATTTAGTTATGTCTTTCATAATTGGATTCAAAAGCTCAAAATTTCATTTTGCAACTTGTTCATGAAATTTGTATGAAAAAGTCTGGCGTTTATTCAAAAGAAATACTCCATGAACAAGAAATTGCAAAACAGCCAACTGCTGGTAACTAAGCAGCCAAATTATAGTCCATGCACTTGGCAAATACACCATCTTTTTTATTATTTCAGTAATTGAATTTCTGTTAAAGCGTGGAGCATAATTTAACATCAGGAATTTATTTATAATACAATAGTGTTACAGTAATAAATGCATTATTATTGTCACTTTTAATGGAGTCTTATGTATTCCCTCAGAGACTGTGTGGCAGACTCTGAGACAACCACTGCATCAGTGTTGTTTGTAGACAATTGAATTAATTGGAGACAGGGTCATTAACTCGACCTGAATACCTCTGATTGCTTCTGTAAATAAGGTTAGAGAGCAAATGGCTAATCTTTGTTGTCATTATAGATTCTTTTTACATTTTCACACTGCCTTGTGTATTAAGATCATTTTGCTAAGCAGCTTTCCAGGCTGTCGTCGTGTTTACGCTATTGTCTTGCATGGCACACAACCGTAATTGTATCAGACTTACATTTCATTTCCCATATCTATATAAAACATGATACTAGAGAGAGACCCACTCTGAATTGCAGCACATAAAAACCATTGGACCAACAAATTAATAAACCAAAATGAATAAGCTGTGGCATTAAAAAATAATCAAATCACAAAAACAAAAGTTGATTTTGTTTGCTTTTGTCTGAAAATTCCAACCTGCAAAGCTCGCCAGGGATAATGTAATGAGACCATTACTCAGTTGGGAACATGACCTGCAAGGCCAGCTCTGCAGATACCAGCCTGTGAGTTAAGTGTTATTCAGACTTTTGGCATGGATTTTCCTGGAAAATGAGCAGTGGGCTGTCATTAAAGCACAGATAGAACACAGATATTTCTTAAGGAGAGATCCAAAAAAAGGGTTGTGAGCACACTGTTCCATTTCTCAGCAAACTTAATAAAGAATGTAGCCTCAGAGGCCTAGGAGAGCATGTGTCAGGAACAAGAGACACCCTAAACTTGAGAATGTCAGGTTCACATTGAACTCAGGGATACCAGCTTGTCATCACTCCCATATCCCACCCTACACTTAAAAAAACCACTTTGCTTTCTCAGAAACAGCCTTGTAAGGGGAAGAAAACAGCTGGCAGTGCCTTTATAATTTGCCTGCTGTTTGCGTGTATTTCTTTCCTTCTAAACTTACATTCAAGATGGGCCTGAACCCAAACCCCAGATACGCAGTGTGAGTTATCTACCCTCGGGAGCCAAGTGTGGGATCCTGAGTCCATCTGTAACCTAGACGTTAAGCGATGTTTTATGAATTCAGATTCAAAAATAACAGCCTCTCCACTTCCAAACTTGCAAGTAGAGCTTTCAGCTTCAAAACTTTGCCCATGTCAAACTCGCATTGACAGTCTGTTGGTGCAGGAATCCAGCCTGACTGTGGTGGGAGGAACATGCTGCCACACTACGTTTTCTCTCAGCAGTCTCTGCGCAGAGCACTCATAAAAACATTTAGGGATGTTGCTTCACTTCAAAAGCAAAGGAGGAAGCAAAGCAGCGAATAGATGCTAAACTGCTCCAGTATGTTGAAGGCATCATCTGAATTTACTGACTGGCATTGTAGGTTTTGCTCTGCAAAAAAAAAATAAAAAAAAAAAAAAGGGATCAGCCAAGCAGTGTTATTACTGCACAAGATCCAGCTTGGTACTGATCCGAAATTCAGGGTGAGCTTTTTAGCCCCAGCCCAGTGTTTGTGTCTCTCCTGCTTATTTTCAGGGATGCAAGCACTGATGGTGTTCACCTCAGACCTTGCTGTTGAAGCAATTGGTTGTGCTCAACCTTGGACCATTTGTGTCGCCATCTGCTGCAGGGGCTGACTTTGGAGCATTGTCCTTCATTAATGTAGCTTTTATTGCCTGTGATATCCCAAACACTGCAGGTAGAATTCGAGAGGGTGGGGTATTTTTTAAGTGTAGTGCTGAAAATAAGTCACTACTTCTCCACTTCCCTGCTGGCAGAGTGACATCTTGCTGCTGAGTTTTGTCATTAACAAGCAAAGGAGTTCCATGTAATCAGTGACCTCCATGCCGCACTAGAACGTTAAGAGATTGAGGCTGTCTAGGCAGATGTGTGAAGGAGACATTTGCACCTTACTAAGGGAGTAATTATCAAGTGGAAAACAATAAAAAGTGCAAGAGGGATCGAACTTTGCCTATTTACATCTGTATCCACGAGGGGGTTGAGTTTTCCTGACCTTTGCTGGTTGGCAGACCTTCAACAAATCAGTGCTGCCACAATAACCCTTCTTGAGTCTGAGGAAAATGGATGGTGGTAATGTTGAAAAGTCCATTTCTGGACGCTCAAGAACGTAAACGTCCAGAGAAGGAAAGCATCTTAGGTGGGAGGTTTTTAAGGAAAAAAAAAAATAATATAACTAATCCTAAAGATCTAAATAATTTCTGTCCGTATTTCGTGGTTTTCAGCACTCCCTTGACGAAACCCACTTTATGCTCAGGATTATGGTCACTCTTTTCCTGAAGCCCTCTTGGGGAATACAGTGTTTGCCCACTCCCAGGCAGATGTGAAGTGCCTCTGCCAGGCATCCCAGTTCCTCAGAAAGTAGGCAGTGTGACACTTCAGGAAGGCATCCAGTGTTAATTCTGGCAGTCCCAGTCACTCTTTCCTGTCTGAATGAAAGCTGGCTCCACACTTGTCCTCATCCTGCACACAGGCAGTGCAGTCCCTGTGTTTGCAGTGCTTTGACTTGGCTCCCACAGAGTCAAGTGGTGCTGAGCACCACCAGCTCCCTCTGGCAGGCATGGGGCTCTGTTTGCCCACAAATCCCGGCAAGTAAGTGCAGAAGCTATCAGGATCTTCCTTTTATTTTGGGGTTGATGTAAAAAGGCTGAGAGGAAAGATTTTCAGCCAGATAAGGTTACGGAATTAAAGATTCTCTGTTTCCTTTTGCTGTCATTCAAAATAACAAGCATAGAAAATTCTGTTTAAAATAGATGAGCCTTTTTGACTTAAAGGGTTTTCGTGTCAAAGATTTAAGATTTAAACATGACAGTGATAGTATTAGGCAAAGTATGAGAGCAGATACTTGTAGCAACTGTCATTTTTTTTTCTGACTGTTTATTAATGGTCTTTTGTGATTTATAGTGAATGTTGTGAAGGATCTTCAGGTCCATTTATCACTCAGAGAGGCACCTTTTTTTCCTTAATACCTATGTCATAATTAAGGGTGGATGCTGCTTAACAATTTAGCTCTGTTCTTAACATTAGATCCTTCAAGATGATATTTAATCCTAAGCAGATTTGATGCCTTTTTTAAAGTCTATAAAGCAAAGTATTATGTAACTGTCTAAAATCAGCAGCATTAAAAGGAGATGATATTAAACAGAAATTTACAGAAGGTTAAGATATTCACTCCAAATGGAGCCTTTAACCCCATTTTAGAATGAATCGTAAGGAAGACACCTATGTTTCAGCATTCAGCTTTATTAATATTTTACTAGACAGCTTTCTCCTTGTTCAAAAAAACAAGTCATGTGTGCTGAAGTACATCTTTATATCCATGAAAGGCTCTGGTGGTGTGCCATAAATTCATCATGTGCCTTTAGGAATACTTCTTTAAAAACTATTGCAGAGTAATTGCCCATTATTAATAATGATGATTCCTTTTTACTGTTATGGCAGGAGCAGTGAAACAAAGTGTCTGCTTGTGGTTTTCGTGAGTGCCTGTGTACTTCTGTGGTCCCTGTTATTACAAATTCAATCTGACAAACGTAAATATGCTGGGAGTCTCACAATACTGTGTGTATTAATAACGGGGGAAAGTGCCAGGAATTCAATTATTTTGCCCATTGAATCCCAGGGAGGCACAGGAATTGAACCGGTATTCGGAAGTGTGGGGCTGGGTCTGTAACCACAGGGCTGTCTCTCTCTGCAAAGGTGCAGCAGTCATCTCCACAGAGGTGGATTATTTGTGCCTTTGTCATTTGAGTGCATGCCTGTGACCAACCAGGCCTGCAGCACCAATCCTGCTGTTTCATGCTTTCTGCAGCCCATAATGCACAGAGTTTGTGAGCAGCTGAAGCTCATTTAGTAGAATATTACCCAATTTGTTCTGATTATACTCAGTTTTTATCTCTGCCCCTTTCTGTATTGCTTGTTTTACTCATCGTGCTCCTGACAATAACTACAGTTGGAGCAATCTTGGGTCTTTTCTAAGTAAGCTTTAACATCCTGCAACAGGCTTTTTTCCCTCCTCTGGCTTGTGTTCCCAGTTCCACCCCTTTGCTCTGGTCTGAAACTGGTTGTCCTGCTGATCTGCTCCCAAGGGATTCCCCCAGAGAGGAAATCCTCCCGTGGTTTCATGAGCTC
Source organism: Chamaea fasciata (assembly GCF_029207755.1). Lineage (NCBI taxonomy): Eukaryota > Metazoa > Chordata > Aves > Passeriformes > Sylviidae > Chamaea > Chamaea fasciata. The sequence goes on from NW_027094107.1 coordinate 6,567,783, forward strand.
ATGTTGGGACACTTGTTCAGTGCTCAGGTGTAAAGGACTGCGTGTGTGTGCCATAAAGCTTTGGAAAATCAGGATATTCCTTCTGGCACCTTTTCAAGCTCAGAGGGGTTGTTTAACATGGAGAGAGAGAAAAAAAAAACCATACCAACTTTCTAGTGTTTTCTTACTGCTTGGTTGCTCAGCATAGTAAAATTAGCTTTCCTCAGATAACAGATGAGACTGGAAACATTGAGGAGTTGGAGGTGTCGTGTGGATCCATCTGCACCAGTGTGGTTTGGTCCCAGAGCCTGCAGTTCTCTTCCCACGGGGCTCTCTCTGCAAGCTGGATTCTGTTTTCAGATAGAACTGAAGCAGAGCTGAGCTAGGATGAGAAGGGTAGCTCATTTAGGACTCAACGTGCCCAAGTTTCTGCCGTGCATGAATGAGAAGAAACACAACGCTTTGCTTTCAGAGGTTCACTTGGGATGGGTTTTTTCGTGGCCACACTTGGACCTTCTGCTGTAGTAAATAAAATCAAAGTGTAAATAACTGACTCCTCAAAAAAACCCATTTTATGTTCACTTGAAATTGTGAACTGTAGAGGGGGGAATGTGTGCTTCTGCACTTCCACAGAAGATTCACAAAGTGCACTGAAAGATGCAGTACTCCAGGATTTCCTTTGCGGAAAATAAAGAAGTTTCTATGTATCAATCTTCATATCCAGCTTGATTCAGTGGGGTAATATTGATATAATAAAGTGGTTCCATTTATATCAAATGAGACCCTTTGGAGTCTCACAGTAAGGGAGAGTATTCTTGTTCTTCCAGATGCCAGGCAAATAGCAGCACATCAGGGCACAGTACAAATAATGCTCTCTGACACTTGAATCTATTCACTAAAATATTGTACATCAAAAAAGCCTACATACATTGCATTCCCTGAATAATATCATGCTCACAAAATTGTTTCTAAACTCTGAGGTGAGCAGAGTGATGCATGCAGGAATCATGGATACAGTATTGCTTTTAATATGCAAAATCCCCTTCTCTTCCACGTCAAGTGTGTATAACAGCGCTGTGATATTGGAAGGAGAGTGATTACCATACCAATAGTTCAGAAAGTTTTTTTATGTGCGCCATTAGAGATGTGGCATTAAAATTCCTCCTCTTCTGTTTGTTTTTTTTTTTTTAATAATGTCATAGTTTGACATGTCACACCTGTTCTTTATCACAGGTGTGAGGGAGTCGGAATTTACTGAAGCCCAGGAATAAAAACTGGGAGAGAGTCAGTAGGATAGTAGAAACAGTGCCATGGTTAAAGTCACATTGCAGATGTATATACACAGTTCCACCTAGGATTTGTGGCTAATGTAATTCTTTATTGGAAGGCTTTGACCTTGTTACGGATTCTTGGCAGCTTTTTCCCACTCTATTCATTACTAATGCAAGCTGTCAATCACTTTAGTTCTGCTTTGACATAGATTGTGGCTCATAGGAGTTAGCTCTGTCATTCTTTTTATTTCTTTCATCTTTACTATCCCTTTTTATGGTCTTTAAAGCTGGAAGTATAAAAGGGTTATATGTATATGAAAAAGATCTGTTTCAGTAACTCTATCAACCTTGTTATAAACAGTCTTTGATTAAAACAGTTACTTTTGAACACAGTAAAACAAGACTGTGGCTTTTTACATACCACATCTTGTAAATTACCCTCCCCCTCAAAATAAATCAGAGCTCCTACTTGCATTGCAGTGCTCAGGATTGATACAGGCAGATCAGCTGCCACATCCTGAATAACACATTAGAGAGGTTTCCCCTTTCCATGTGTTTTGACATGAGAGAGCCTTCATAAGTGATGTCTTACTACACGTGCTAATGTTAGCCAAAGCAACAATTTCCACACCTTATTTCATTTCATTGACCTGGGTGCTGATTAATATTTCAAAAGCCTTGATACACGTTTTCAATTCCTGTGTCAACCCAATCTTTGAAAGTTCAGATTTGAATCCTACCAGCCTGATGTTAAATAATTTAAAACTAACCAATGGAAAGGCAGTGAACAAATCATCCAGAGCAATCCTTGTCTTTAAAAAGCAATCTAATGGCAGGCATATATAAGTTTGAAGATAAAAATATGAACAATTCATTCTTTAAAAAAAAAATGGCAGCTCCCTTTCAAATTAGAAGAGAATATTACTTCCTGATAATGGTGCAAGAATAGAAGAGAAATAAAACTTTGTTATTGAACAGTTATGGTATTAAATTCTGACACTAAATATTAATCTGCTAGGTGCTGTACTATTATTATCTGCTAGAATAATGAAACAGCCTTTTTTATGCAGAATTCAGTGAATCCAGCAACTCCAAGTAATGACCATTAGGTTTGCAGTTTTTCTGTAGAGATATTCCCAAAGGAGAGATTGGGCTGGCTTCTGAACAACTTCAGAGGGTTTATTCCTGTGCCTCTTCAAATAAAGTGTAAGGAGTGGGACAACAACAGTATCCAAATAAGAGCAAGTGCTTCTGTCTGCTCTGGTAGATGCTGCAGTGTGGCTGAGTGCACAAAAGTCTTGCTCAGAGCTGGGAGCCCAATTTTCAGTGTCCCGTGCAATCAGCCCCTTTGTTCTCAGGAATCTGCATTTTAAATAGACAACCAGATTAAGGGTAGGCCACACAGCCTCTCTTTTAATCAGCAGGAACTGATGTGCAGACGTATTTTTTTCTCAGACAAAAAGCAAAATTCATCTCAGTCCCAACCCGGTGCCTCAACAGGAAGATCAACTACTCTGTCAAGTCTGTAGTCAGTTTTCCAGCACGGACCTTGCCCTTTCCAGATTTCATCGGTGGAATTTCCCCTAAATATAGGCTTGTGCAGTAAAGCAACCTTTGTAGAGTGCTCCTTCCGATGGAAATACGTTGCCAGCATGGATGTACTGTTGACTCACTGGTCAGTTCCCATCTACAATTTCCCACTGCCCAGCAACGCTCTGCTTTCTCTAAGTTTACATTTTGAGTTCTGAGCAGAGCAGTGAAACAAGTGGCCGATTCATCATTACCCTAAAAAGGAAGGGTCAGAATGAATAAACCTATTGTTGGAGGGCACCGTCTATTTGCCAAGTTCTCCTCACAGCAATTAACATGGCCACATCTAATTGGGGAAAGGTTCAGGGAGATAGCTAAGGACTTGTTAGGAAGTTTTGTTCCTTGATGAGTTTTACTGCTCTAGTCTGAATTATACCTTTTTCTAACATCTGTATTTACAAGGTTAGAAGTTTATTATTTTTCTTATTAGAGGTTAATGAGTTGGAGTATTTCACATTACCTTTGTCATAGCTACCAGGTTCAATTTTGAAGATCATTTATAACAGCAGTAGAATAAATTAGATGCTGAAAACAGTATAATAGTCCAGATGACAAGAACAAAAAAAGTACAAGCCACATATCAGGCCTTTGGTTCTCTATGCAACATAACAATCCAGACACATAACAATGCCATGTCTGCTTTAATTGGCTCTGGAAAATTAAAAAGCGGACAAACTTCAGGGTGATTTGGGCAGATCACCTGTACCAGTGACAGGAAGATGGTTGGTGTGTGATGAGGTGAGGGCAGCTCCTCACCAGGAGCCATCAGCAGCCAGACAAGAGCTGCTCTGTAGTTATTTGAACTCAGCAAGAGCTGAAAAATACTCTGGGTACTGGTGGCACTGGTGTTTGTCCCCTCCTTCAAGGCATTTCTCATCTCATACCTTGTGGCCGCAGGGCTCTCATCTCCCCAGCACAGGAGGGGCTCCTCGGGACAGGGGTGAGCAGCCTCTGATCCAGCTCTCCCTGCAGAGTCATTTCACATCTTTGCTTCCAGCCTGGCCGGAGCTCTGGGTCAGGGCAGAGCCCTGCAGGACTCAGCCCCAGTGCTGAGCACAGGGCTCGGAAAACGAGGAGAACAAACTTAAAAGGAGGGCCAAACTGATGTTTCTATTAGCTGCAGAGAGGCCTTGCACTCAGAGAATGTGACAGGCCCACACTGAGTATGAGGATGACTGTAATACCTCTGCTGTTTGCTTTGTGTGTTTGCACTGCAAGCTCTTTGGCCCAAGGACTGTGCCTCATCATGTATTTACACAGATCCAGCACAGCAGGTCACTGGTCTCAGTAGGGGCCTCCAATCTCAAGTGATAATAATGAACTGGCTTTCTTCTAAGTGTTATTTACCCAAACAATGCTGTGTTCCATTGTGCAGCATTGTTTTTATAAATTTTTTTTTTTTCAGTTCACATGAAGTAAAAACGTTGTCCACCCAAACACTGAGGAACAATATGAGTGCTCATCTCCTGCTGGGAAATAAAAATTCAATAGTTTCAAATATCAGTCCTTCCTGCCCCCTTTAGTCACTCTGAGGACTTGTGTCTGATGATAAAATGCTTTAAATCCATTTTAAACCTTGTCTGGACCGGCATTCCTTGTCTGGATCTTAGCAACAAAACAAAGCTTGCTTTGAAAGTCTCTTCAAGAGGCAACCCCCAGTTCATGTGGTTGAAACCCATGTGAGGAAGCCCAGTTTATTTGTATAACAGCTGCTTGAATTGCAGAATCTAGCTCAACATCTTTCAGAACATGATTGAACTTTAAATCCGCAGAAATCTCTGGAAAGAGTGCAAAATGAGTATTTTTGAACTAAGAGATGCATTTTATTTAAGGGGAAAAAAAATCACAAAAGGCAATCCAGAATATCTACTAAACTTATTCTATTGGACGCAAAGATTCATTTTTATGCACTTTTTTTAATGCTTTTTTGTTTGTTTGTGAAATGTCTGTATACCTTTCTCTTCTCTGCTGAACTGCACTGTAAGAAGTTGATTGTGCTTGTAGCTATGTACAAGATCTATCTTTAGTGTGGTGAGATGCTAGGAAAGGCATTTTGGGTCTTATCTGATTGTTTTGCAGGGCACACACAGTTGCTCTCAACCCAAAGTACATGATGAAAATGAATGCTTCTACTTTAGTAATGAGGATCAGCAATGATGCCTTCAGCATGAAACTGCCCGGTGTAGCCAAGGCATAATTTTATTATCCCAGATGAAAGACAAATGTGACCTCATTGTGTTTTGTATGAAAAACATTATTTTGAGCCTGTCTGGTTCCTGCATGCTTGCTGAGCTGTGTTACTCAGTAATGTTTGGCACGTGGTAGCTTTTTTCTGAGGCTGGTGTGCAGAAAGAAAGAAAATAAGGCCAGGTTGGAGCTGCTATCTATTTCCATGGTTTTATTTCTTCCCTTTGAGTTCTTTGTCAGACAGTTGCAGTTCTGCTCCAGAACAACTCCTGTTATTTTGTGAGCACATCCCAGCTATAGTGTTAGAGTTACAGAGTGCTGGGAGAGGTGAGTTGTGTTTAAAGGCAGGAAAGGTCTGGCTGGGGCACTGCCTTTCCCTCCTTTGATCTAATATAAGAGGTGTTGTTCTTTACATCAGTTGTCTTAATGAGAGCAGAGCATGTCCTTAGGCAGATGTGCACAGATGTGTGTGCAGCCCCACACACACCCCTCTCTGTGGAGGTTGCCTGGGCACAAACCACTCCAGAGAAGCTCTGAGATTTAGGTTAAATTTAAGTTCTTAAGTTTTTAATTTAAAACTTCAGTCTTCTGATAATTCCGTAAGTAACACTTTTTTCCAAGGCTGGTGCTTCATTCGGGCATTCAAGAATGGAATTGCCATGTTTGCCTCCTCAGGGACTCCTTGTGGTGTTTTCTATTTTATTGTTCTTGGAAATATTTGCAATGAAATGCGAAAGCTCTGTTTCCATCTACTATTAGTGTTTTCCAAGTAGAAAATATAAGATATATATGAAAACTACAAGATATTGATGAGAAAGGCAAATGCCTCTACAAACAAGTTCCCTTTTTCTCCACTTTTCTGTTTCCTTGTTTGCTGTTTAAAAAAAAAAAAAATGCATGAATAATGTGTTTTCTTACACTTTCTTGAGGTGGGATAATGGAAGAAATACTAATGGTTTTCAAAAATAATTTTATTAAATACAAAATCTAAAGTCCATTTTAATTCAGCAGTGGTTAGTTTTCCATAATACTTTTGGAAATGCCTGTATGTTTTCATCATCTTTTCTTTGAATTGCCTTTTACATCCAGTTGAAATTTTCTAAGTTGCTCTACTTGAGCCAGTTGAGTAGGGAGCCGCTGGAAGAATTAAAAAAAAAAAAAAATTAAAAAGTGTATGGACTTAATGAGCAACAAAGTTAGTGATCTGTAGCAATTACCCAAGTGAGTAATTTTGTTTCATTAATGCACCCTAAAGCACAAAGCTGTTTTGTCAATGGGCACTGCAGGGCCATTGCAAGGCTCAAAGAGACGGTTTTGTTACCAACCGCGGCGCAGGCGATAGGTTTTACCAACAAGGAGGCAGAGAAAGTAGCTTAGTGCAAGGAGAAAATTAAAGTCCATCTATTATTGTCACAGAAGCCAATGGCAATGCTTGCAAAGATTCTAGCAGAGGCAGGGTCACACATCAGTTTGTTCTGCCTTTTCCTTTTTGGGTTTGTTTTTTTTCCCTGGCTTTTCCAGTTTCTTGGTTAGTGTGTGTTTTTAAGAAGGCATCTTGATGCATCAAGCATCTAGTTTTGGAAAGGGAAGGAAAGAATGTACTTAGCTGAACTCTTCTTGGAGGAAAATAGAAAAGCAGATCGAGGCAAAGCTGTATTATACCTCATGGGCACCTCTGGATCACTCAATATGGGACACACACGGTGTATGATATATTAAGGTGAAGTATTGAATATCCATAAAGGCATACTAGAAAATGGTGTCAATTTTCAAACACTTTGCTTTGTCAGCTTCACAAATTTAAAATCAATCATCAAAAAGTCCCTGTATAGATCAGCTGAAGAGACATATAACCTTATGGTTATCTCCCTGACAAAAAAAAAAAAAGTTGAAATTAAAGATGAGTTTATAAAGACTCAGACTGGCAGAATTGTGTAGTGCTAAAAGTTGGGGTCATCTGACCTCTCAGATTTGAAACAAATGCTGAGAAGAAACAATGACACACAGTGCACTGCTAATAAAAACATCTTGGAGGACAGTTGAACACACAGAAAAATAGATTTCACAGAGAAGCTTATTTTCAGCATGAATGCTATTTTCTCACTACATTATCATAAATATGAGAGGGGAAAAAGCTATAAATAAAAAATTCTCGGGCTCTCCCTGGAGACTTGTCAGAAGTACGTAGTTTTTGTACACTGCAGTGTAAAAGTATTCATTAAAATTAATTTTTAAAATGTCCTGTCCAATATAAGTTGCCTGATGTCCTTCCTTTGATCATAAATTATAAATGAACTGGCAAAAAAATGAAGAAACCACGATTCCATAAATGAATTATTTAAGTGTGATTGTTAGTTTTTGCAATCATCGGCCTAATAAGCTGGGGCTTGTGACACTGGAGCGTTTCTCACTGGAGGGTGGTGATGATGGTAATGTTATTAACATAATCAATGTGTCCCATGAGTCACTAACCAGCTCCTCTGGGGGCTCCATGGTGGCATAGCCCCTGGGTTTCCAGTGGGTCTGCACTGCAGGACAGGGAGGTGACACTGAGGACATTTGGGGTGAATGGGCTGCAAACAGCCAGGAGCACATAAGGGAGGTTCTTGTCCCCAACAGCAGCCTGCCAGTGCTGGTGGCACAAGCCACTGGAGCTCTCGTGGGTCTGCACTGCAGGACAGGGAGGTGACACTGAGGACGTTTGGGGTTCATTGGGTTGCAGACAGCCAGGAGCACATCAGGAGAGGTTTTTGTCCCCAACAGCAGCCTGTCAGTGCTGGGGACACACACCATTGGAGCTTTTGTGAGTCTGTGGGTCTGCACTGCAGGACAGGGAGGTGACACTGAGGACGTTTGATGTGAGTGAGGTTCACTGGCTTGCAGACAGCCAGGAGCACACTAAGGGAGGCTCTTGTCCCCACAGCAGCCTGCCTGTGCCGGTGGCACACGCCACAGGCTTGGCCCACTCCAGCGGCGGCTCCGGCAGCTCCAGTGAGTCCGAGAGCAGCTCCGAGTCCGACTCCGACAGCGAGAGCAGCTCCAGCGACAGCGAGTGCAACGAGGAGTCCCGCAGTGCCACGCCAGAGGTGAGACCCCCTCTGCTCTCCCCTGAGCGGGAGGCGTGGAGAGGAGCAAAGCCCCGCTCCCTGTTAGAGGCATGTTGGAGTCCCGTGTTGTTTGATGCTGTTGGCTTCTTCTCCCTTTGCCGTTTGACATGAGTGACCCACATACTCATCCTGGCTTTTGGAAGAATCTTTCTGGCCTACATTTGAGTGGCTTTAAAGGAATATTTAGATTTTTGCCAGTAGCTAGGGAAGATTTTATTGACACAGTATTCAGCTGGGACTAAGGAAAGGCAACATGACAAAACTATCTCTTCGGGGACTAGCTAAACTTTTTAGTTGTATTAAATTTCTCCAGGGCCACGTTGTAAACCAGATAAGGAAGCCTAATTAACCATAAATACTCCATAAATACTCCCGTAAAACTAGCAGTCACCACTAGTTGACTGAAATAAAAGGGTACATTAAAAAAAGTTCTCTTTTAAAGGCAAAAGCACTGCTTCAGTGTGAGATTTGTTCCTTGTCATCCTTCAATCCGCAGCCCGAACCCCCCTCAACAAACAAATGGCAGCTGGACAAGTGGCTGAATAAGGTGAACCCTCACAACAAGACCATCATCAACAATCAAAATGAGCCTCACAGCGAGAGCAGCTCCCAGGCCCAGAGCAACCAGCAGGCTGAAGGGCCAAACAAAGGGAAGCTCAACAGCAGCCTGCCCCCGACCGATCCCAAAGACCGGGCGATCCTTAGTCCCATCCGAGAGAAAGCCAAACCACGGGTTGCCCAGAAAACCCCAGAGGCAAAAAGCTCCAAGCAGAAGTCACCAGCTCATAATGAGCCAACTTCACAAAGGACTACTGGGAAAAAGCAACCCAAAAAGGTAGAAAGGACTTCCAGTGTAGAAGAGTATAACTGGCCCAAACCAAATAATACCAGCAACACTCCCAAAGAAAAAGACACACAGGAACCCCCCGAGCAGCCAAAGGTTCGAACTAAAGCAGCAGTTGGGAAGACAGCTCCAAGGAAAGAGCCACGAACTAGCACAGGCCTCACTTCGGAGAAGAAAAAGTACAGAGGCCCCAGCAAAATTGTCCCAAAGTCCCGGGAGTTCATTGAAACTGATTCATCCACTTCTGACTCCAACACAGACCAGGAGGAGAGCTTGCAGGCCAAGGTGCTGCCAGCCTGCACTGGCTCTGGCAGTGGTGTCAAAGTGAAGGACTCTGGCAGTAACATCCTCAGCGTAAGTAGCTTAACCAGCAACGGCAGCAACACTTCCATTGACCAGACCAGCAACGACCTGGAGGAGCAGCTCTTCTCTCCCATCCCAATCGTACAAAATGAACTTCTGTCCCCACTGAGAGAATATGAAGAGCTCAAATCTCTGTGGGTGAAAATAGACCTTAGTTTACTCTCTAGGATACCTGGACAGGAAACTTTTGAGACCGCGTCTGTGAAAAGTGAACCCAGAGAGGCAAACGTGAAACACAGGCGACCATCTCGAGAGTCCCCTACCCCAGCAGCTGAAAAACCCTCCACAAAATCCAAAAGGAAACACAAGGTAAGCGATTTTCATTGTTCAAAGGAAAACACTTGTGTTTCTGGGCGCCCTGGAGGTCAGGACCAGAGGCAGTGATTCCTCTCTGCACCTGCAGCTGGGCTGTGGGGAGGCAGCACAGCACTGAGGCTTTATTGGCTTTACAAAGGACAGACATTTTACAAGTGCACTCCAAATTAACATCAGAAACTAGTAAAAAAGCAAACCCCAGCTGACAAAATCAATAAACAATGCATTTTTTGACATTTTTCTTACAAGCTTTTTCACTGTATTTGCTCACTCACCTATTAGTTTCCAGTGTTCTGCAATCTGCAGAAAGTGATGATTTCATATTAGAACCGTTTCAGCCATACTCAGAAAATGTGACTTCTGTTTGGAAGGGAGGGGTTTATTGTCTGCAGAACTAAGGTGTTTTCAGCACTGGTTTAAACAGGCTTCATCAAAGTCAGTGGAATGGTGCTTGCTTATGCTCCTGGTGAATTTAATTTTTATATTGTTTTGTGGTATGAACAAATATGATTCATAGAAATATAATTTCCTTAACTAGCTGATATCTCTGCACAGCTACCTGAAAAAAGCAAATATATTTTGACTGAAGGCATAATGTTTTTCATGTGTTTTATGTTATTCGTGCCCAAGGGTGTCCTACCTTGTGGGATATGACATTGTACTTCAAACTAAATGTGTTTTCAGAAAAGAAACAGGTTTTATATCCTAAATGAATTTTTGTAGTCAGTTTTTCCAGCTGAAATGCTTGTACTCTGGTCTGTCTGTGGGAAGTCATCAAAGTGTATTTTCTTATACCCCAAATTTTATAAAACATTGTGAACATTACTTCAGCTGTCTGTTTTAGTGGACTTCTTGAAATCCTAAGTTTGGGGAGTCCAGTGGTACAAGAGAATTAATGCAAGACAAAGACAGACCATGCCAGGCAGACACAGGGTCTACACCCCTGCCTAAATGAGTCACTGCACTGGCTCCTTCCCTGTTGAGTTAAGTGAAAATAATCACATGAGTAAACTCAGCAGGTCTTTATTCAATTTATATCCTAGCTGCACACTACAGGGATGCAAGAAGGAAGGAGAAAAAAAGAGGAGAGGGATGTATAAATGTCCATACTAACGTATGTCTAAGCACACCAGTGTGCATATTAATTATACCAAAAAAAATTCTTGCTGGGTACCTTCGTGGAGTCTCTGTATCATGGAGAAGGAGTTTTGACTCAAACACTATTATGTTATATTAATATATAATAATATAAATAATAAATGTTAATATAAATAATATATTAACAATATTATTTAGTATTGGCAACTAAAGTCAAGGCTCCCAGGGAAGAAAAAAAAGTGAGGAGCGTTTATAGGAAAGCTGGACCTCATCATTTCCTTAACTGAGGGTTTAAATCAGAAAGTAACAAAATGAAGAATCTTGGTCTGGCCTCCAGCTAACATAAGCTGGACTCTGAATCAGCCCCTTCAGTTGCAGTGTGATTGTTCACTGCTACCCAAGGGGAAACAAGCCAATTAGGATGACTTAAGGGTATACCAAGAGTTAAAACAGGGTGGAGACAGACTAATTTGTGTTTCTAAATCATGCCATTAAAAGATTTATTTTAGCCATCTACTGGTGGGCTCAAAGACTGATATGAAGGTTGCAGTGACAGAGCAATAATCAGCTTTGCTTGTATCATCCTAGATCAGGCACAAAACTCATGCATCAGGGAGTCTTCCAAAGCAAATTTCAAAAGAGCTATTGCTGTTAATGACTGCCCCAGCTCAGTCCTGTACTCCTAGTCCTGTGAGGAATACTGACTCAGAGAAGTTTTCCCATCAACTTCCATTAGGTCACTGAGTAAAAGCTATTTACTTGAATCAGGTTTGGTGCTATCAAGTCATTGCATCTAAATTATTAATTGAATTGCAGTGCACTACAGAAGATAACTTTAGCACAAGAGACATTTTGCTTCCTAATTATGTCACTTGTTATATAACTTTGTGCCATGTGTTTGGAGCACGTTTAGCCCTGATTTCAGGTGACTTTCACTTCCCTAGTTCAGCTACTCCTAAAAGATACGCTGGGATGCCGTAGGTGCTCTGGATGGCCAGTGAAGCTGTGTATAAATGCTGGGTCTTCTATGCTCTCTCATTTTTGTTAAAGCAGACAGAAAGCCTGGATACCTTTGTGGAAAGCAAGAAGCAGCGCCTGGAGGACCCCCCAGCTTCCTGTCTGCTCCCACCTTGTATCTCTCCAATACCCAACCACAGAATAACCAGCACTAAAGAGTAAGTGGGTTTTTGACATCACTCATTCTGGAGGGTTTTCACTGAACTGCTCTGTAAATAGCTTTGCTGTAGAGTGTCAGCATAAGTGACACAGCATTGGTATTTCCCATCCATGGGGAAGGGAATCCACGTGGTTTTGGATGAGATCCATTCCTCCTCCTGATGCAGGACTTCAACCTCCTTTCAGTGTTCTTTCTTGCCTCTATTACCTTTAACATCTGTGCACAGAGAATCCTGCTAAAAGCGGGATTCGTTTGATTCCCTGGGATTAATTTTTTTAAATCATTTCCGTAACAGACAGTTCCCGGTTTTATTGGACAAAATAGTGAGATTACCTCTTTTGTTTTACCTGTGTGTGCAGCAGTGTCAGGGGTGACCATCCACAGTGTCTCAGATGTGTGCTTTGTGTCTCAGCAGACACACCATCCAATGGTTTGTGCCTTTCACAGTCTTTCAGACATGGCTATAATGCTTGGGCAAACAGGTGACACATAAATAATGATTCTGATTATTATAGTCACAAGGTTAACATTCCATAAATAGCCAAAGAGTCCAATTCCCTTCTGTTACCAATTTTGTGCCTTTATGATTTTGAGATGAGGTCCTTCTTTCTGCTTTGCACTAGGATAAGCAAAGAATCAAAATTACACTGCGCTTCTGAAAACAATTTGAGGATAACATAGCTAAATTTAGATAAAGTTCAAAACTAAGTTATGAAATAGCACATCAATTTCAAAATCCTTAAAGAAGGTTGAGCGTCATTTTATTTATTTTGGTGTCAACATGGAGTAACTTCAGTCTGTGAACTAGCCCCTCATTCAGCCACTGAGGAGTCTGGAAAAGGAAGATGAGTTCAAAGTTCCAGTGGGACCTGTAACATGTTGCACATTTGATGAACATCATGATGGGTGTTACCTGATTGTCATTGCTAGAAATACAATGAGCAGAGATATATTGCAGAGGGAATTGAGGATTATCCATCCCCAACACCTCCACAATCCATTAAAAAAAATCTTTCTATTCTTGTCACCATCAGGCCCTAAGGATCCACCCCTAACCTGATGTTTCTTAATTTGAGCTTGTTTTCCAGGTCGTTAATTTGATTCCTCAGAGCTTTCAACCCTTTGGCATCCTCTCTTAAAACATAATTGTGTCCATCCATAGTTATTTCCATATGCTAGCTTTTTTCTCTCGTCTGCCTGAAGTTTTGAAACAAAATTTTCTAACTTCTTTTCCACCTCAGTGAGACCTGGATCACACTGCATTTGTTGTTACCAGTGTTTTCTGAGTTTGCTTGAAGAAAATGCAATACTTTTTTGATTCAGGTTTTCAGTTCAGATTTTCAACTCCCAGAGACATGGAACTGAATATAGATCAACGCATTTCCCAAAAGATCAGGGAGATGGATGAACTGTGTGAAGACAATTTCCTAGAAATTTAAACGTTCATTTTTAAAGTCAGGAGTGATTCTGTTCTCCTGAGGGTTAAGTAAATTTTTAAGGGGAGGCAGAAGAAAGTCCACTGTTCAAGGCCATGGGGGGGAAAAATAACACTTCAGGGGTAAAAGGTTGAAAGACAGGCTTTGCCATTTGGTCTTTTATTCCCAAAAGTTCCAAGGTTTCTTTTAGAACTCTCTACATAAGGAATTTGAGAACTGAGGGTGAGTCAGCTACAGGTGTGATGGTGATCTTCATCCCTTAAGGAGGTGTTAATTCCCATGGTGGATGTTGTCACTTAGCAGGAAACTTAGGTCTCCCCTATTAGAACTTGATCCCTGTGCCAATAAGCCAAGTTCCCCAAGGCAGACCCGAGATTTTTATTAGGCTTTTTTAAAGGTACAAGAGTGTTTTGACAGAAAGACCAGGATCTGGGCCAAAATTTGGAGGCATTCAGGAGTCTGGAGCGATCAGCAAAAGATAGTCACACTTGTGCTTTCAGAGCTCCCATTGTCTGCCTTGCTGGGGTTTAAACACTTTGGATACATTTCTCTATAATCTTCCCCTAAATATATAGGCTCAATAAAGCAAGCAAAGGTGCACAATTAATATTTAAAGGGTCACGTGTCTAATAAGGTCAATTATATGCCTAATTTCCACAAGTTTCTGTGCCTACATGTACAATTAGTTTAGAAATTTCAATTGGTCACTCGTGAACTTAAAAGGCATTTGCACAACCAGAGAGCAGGTTTGTATTATGTGGTCATTGCATAAGCCATAATTACCTCTCTGTTCCTTCCCTCACATACTATGGGGCTGATGGCTTTTCCAAAATCTGACCTGACACTTAAAATATACTCTTCAAAATATTGCCATTGTATTTTCCTTATTTCTGATACTTACAGGAAATGAAGGAATAGGTGTTAGAGTGTTTTCACAGGAATACGTTGAAACACTTCCGTGAAGCTGAGTTTTTGTCAGATCAGCTGCCTGCTTTGCAGCAGAGGATTACTTATTTATATTTAGTTCCTTGAAGAAATTTTAATTTAAGCATTAATTGTGTGTGCTGCTGAATACCATTGATATATGAATATCTGATTGGTAGGCCCAGTCCAGACAGAGCCCTACTCACCAGTATTTGGCTTTTTGTAGCAACACGGGATTATTTGCTGATGCAGACTCTGAGTCAAACTGGACTCACACCAGTGAAACATGCCCACCATCTAGCAGGCATGCCAGAAATCTGTCTGAGGCGAGCATTTCTGCATTTCTGTTTCTTCCAAATTTCCCGTTCTCTTTTGTTTGACCTTTAGCTGGAGATGCACCTGTACTTGGCAGTACTTATTACTCAGTCCCTTGGGTGGTCATAGCAGCGTTCACTGGGGCTCCTCCATGGCACAGGCAGCATTCCCATCCGTGACAATGACGGCAGCTCCATTCGGGTGCTGCCATGTGGTCCAGGCTAATGTGGCAGTGACCTTTCCCTGTGAACCCCCTGCAGAAAGGCAGATACACCATCAGTGTGCAGCATTTCGTGGTGGGCCAGGGGTGTGGAGGGCAAGCCAAGTGCCTGGTGTAGACTTTGCCTCACTAACAGGCCAGAGACTCCACTGCATACCACGAGGAGTGGATAAAGAAAGGGCAGAGAAAGGCAGCTTGAAACATGAGGGTAGTTTGGGAAATTCTCCCTTCTTCATGCAATGACCTCTTGTTGCCTGTTTGCTTGCTTGCTTTCTGCTCTAAAAGAAACCAGGCTGGAAAAAAAAAAAAAAAAAAAAAAAAAAAAAAGGCAGATGGGGAACCTTCTCCTTCTTTGATAATTCGCCTTTTTTCGACACAAAAGATTAAACCCTGCAGCCACAAGACCATCAGTTCTGCTTGTAGTTTTTCCATGCACTTTTATTGTGTTTCTCCCTAGATTTTAAATATATTTTAACTAACAATCATGTCAGCAAATTAAACCATTGAGTCTCAGTAATTATTGCAATAAATTCATTCAAAATTAGCGATTCCTGCAATCAAAGACCAGTTTCTTAGGCCATTAACAGCCCAAAGCAAAGTGACAATCTGGTTAACTGCTGGTAACAACCTATTTCATGGACGTTATTGTTAACATAAATGCTTTAGTGTAAATCTGAGGGAGGTAACATTGCTAAATAAATTATCAGCTTAATTTCTGCAAAACCTTATAGGATTAAGTGAGCAACATGAATAAAATTTAAAAAAAAAAACCAACAGACAATTAAAACGGTATTGTCGGGGGGGCGGAGTTAAATGTAAGTCACATGGAAAAAATATCCTCTAGTGCTTTTTGGTTTGTGGTTAATTCTTCCAGCCCACAGGGTGATTTACCTGCCAGAGTTGAGCAGCTGCACCTGTCCCTTGGTTTGTCCCATGTTGTATCTGAGCCCAAAGATGAACTTGTGAAGGTTTAAATAGTGAGGAGCTCCAGACTCCTCCGTGCACAGTGGCACAGAAATACACTTCTGAGTGTATGTTCAGGATTCTCTGTGTAGGGCATGTGCTTGGGAGGCAGAGGGTTTGGGTTCTGCTCCTGGGTGTTCCTGTGGGTTCACTGTGTCTTCTTTGCTGCTGTACAATCCAGTGACACGTGCATGCTTTGTCAGGGCAGTGCTCACCCTCCTCTGGAAAACTTTCCTCTGGGAAAAAGTTCTGGGTGTTGTGAGCTGTAACTGTGGTAAATTGTCTGAGCTCCAAAAGGCCCTCTGGGGGTCAGAAAGCAAACACAGATGGAGCTTGGAGTGAGAACTTTCTGGAGGACACATTGCAGGACCACATGTGCATGAAATCAGCCTCCTCGAAGAACTGCAGGTCTATTCCAACATGGTTGTTTGCCTTTGATCTTCTTCAACCCATGTGTTTTCCAAGCAGGGCAGCATCCATCCCAGCAAAGCAATATGAATTTGAGCTTGTTTTATTTCTTCAGTCTGAAGATCTTTAATACCAGAGGGTTTCAAATAAGATATTTTTAACTCTGCTTCAGTTGAATTAAAGTAATTTTGGGTAGAGGAGCTATAAAACATGAGGGGTTTGTTTGATTTCACTCTGTGGTTTCACAGATAAGGCTGAAATATTTCTGTTAACACCAAAGGTCCCAAGCAGGGCAGTGACCAAGGTGCAGATATTGATACGGTCACTGAAACTGCAGAAGAGGCCAGACTGAAATGAGAGAGAGCCCCTAAATGAGAAGTGAGGAAACCTGGGTCACCTTCTCCTCTTTGCCAGGTTACTTTGAGGCAAAGTAGGTCGATAATTCCTGACACTGACTGAAAGTGGGAACAAAACATAAATTCTTGTTGACTTAATTTGTTATTGAAATTTTAGTCAATAATCATGGGAAGTAAATGATCGTGTAGTGCAATATTAGATGTCTAACAAAAGATTAAAATTCAGGTTATCTTCATTGACTGAGCTGGGACAGTACCTGAAATAAAAATCTATGAGTAGATTAACATGTTAAGCAGTCAGTGAGATGTTGGGTTTGGGTTTTTCTTTTTTGATGAATTTGAGTGGTAAAAGGTCTACCAGGTTTTTTTTTTTCCTGGTTTTACTGTGCCTCACAGCTGCCGTTGCCAGCCAGCTCACAATTTCTGTACATAAAACAGACAATAGATTATCATGTTACTTGAGCTTTCATGTCAAAACCACATTCATTTTCTGAATCACGTTCAATTCATCAACCAATATTTGCTCAAGGGCTTTTGCCAGCTACAATGTATCATTTTAATATAGTGTTGAACATTGGTTTTATTCTAGAGGTTAAATAATTATTATCTTGTTATTGTTATGGTTATCATTTTGTAGTTGTTGTAAATTCTATTTTTGGTTCATATGCTGCCACATGCTGTTTGGGATTTTTTTTTGCAAAGATTGCTTATGTGATCCCTAATCCACCTCTTAAAAAGATGCTTAATGTTAAACACATAAATAGTCATACTTGATGTCAAAGGAACTAACCCCGTGCATAAAACTTTCCAGCGCTTTGCTGAGTCAGAACCTCTATGACCTCTCAAATGAAGACTGACTCAAATTAGCATTTAAATTGGGTGCAATTTGTACTAATGCACTGCGAGTTGTCCTCCAAAGCAGAAGGTTTCTGCAGTCATTGAAAAGGCAGAGGCAGCTCTCCTGTTTTCCCTGCTGTCCCCTTGTGCCTCACCACGGAGGGCACGGGGCTGCAGGACACATTGGAGGGCAGAGTAAATAAAATGTAGAGCTTCGTGCTGTGGAGAATTAACCAATATTCTTGAAGTGCAGCTGGTTTTTCCCTGTGTCCCAGGAGCAGCAGCAGCTCAGTGAAGAAGGTGACAAAGAAAAGAGAAGAGAAGCTGTTCCCTCCTCCCTTGTCCCCACTCTTGGATGACCCCGTGCACCGGCGGCACAGCAGCGACAGCAGCTCCTTCAGCCAGGAGCCCCCTGTCCCCAACACCTCACAGACCAGCAGCTCTTCCTCCTCTGCTTCTAAACACAGAAAGAACGAAAATAAATCTTCTTCCAACCCCAAAGGAATCTGTGTAAGTAACCAGCCTCAGCTGGTGGTAGCGAACGAGATAAAATTAAATTAATTCAGCTTGATTCTGTTGGGTTCTTTTTTATTTTTTCCCCCACACAGTATGTATTTCTAAATGCTTATGTAGCCCCACTCAGGGGGAGTGGATCTTTGCAGAGCTCTTGCAAGCTCCATTTTTAGGTCAGCATCAGGCATCTGCTTGGCGTTGTCTATCATTTCCTGGATCACCTGGACCCTGAAGAGCCTTTGCAACCATCAACTAGCTGCAATTACTCCCTTATCTCTGCAACAGTCACATTTTGAAAACAAAACTTCCAGAATATCACCTGAATAACTGCCCCAAATTCTCAGCCAGGATTAAGCACTGTAGTCGCACTGAATAGTGTGGCCTAAACTAAACAGACAATAACAGTATAACCAAAAATTCCTGTCCATAGTACACCCAGCATATAAATAACCTCTCTCAGGTTTGCAGGCTCACAACAGTAAGGTTCATTCACACTTAATCTTCCTTAATTATATGTAAGCTTTTAGACAGCTTGGAAATAGGGGGTTTTTTCCCCAGAAAAATGTCACACTGTTAGGGCCATGTCCCCATCAGTGGTTCTCACAGAGGCATTTCTTTGTCGCTTGCTTTTCACCAGATTCAGGTAGGGTTTTTTTCTGAAAATACATGAAAAAGAGCCAAAACTGCACACCAAATTCACTAAAACAACGTAAAATTTCACATTAGTTTATCGTCCTCTTTTTAGGTTCAACAGAGAAACTCAGGGGCTTGGCCCATTTTAGAAAATAGTCCTTCCTCTAGAGTTTCAAACCTGTCCTTACTTTACAGTATCGAACTGTATCTTTGTATCACTGTCAAAATTAAAAGACAGGAAGAAAATTCTGCCACAGAAAAGGCCATGCATAGCCCCATTTTTCACAGTTCACCACTTTGAGTGAGGTTGTTACCCTGCACTGTAATAGTAAAACTCACAAGTTGCACTGGATTGTAGGTGACAAATCACTTCACCTTATTCATTCATCCCTGTTGCTTTCTGATATCATTGTGTCACTTCAAGCTGCGCCAGTAATACACACGCCTTCAACTGAAATCAGTGCCAAAATGAACTGCATATGTCAGCAAATAAACAGTGCTATGTAAACAGCAGGGCCTCTTCCTCTCATCCCAGCATCTCTAGGCAGATTTATCCTTGGTTAATCTATTATCTTGATACATGAAATATTTTTTCCCCTAATATATGTTCGGCTTCTTTCCCTAGTTCGTCGGTTCATCTGTAATTTAGTTTATCTGGTTGGGGACCAAGCTTGCAAGTTGCAATTGCCTGGTTTAAAATCTTCTGTTATGCTTCTGGTTTTAATCATTGCAAAGTCACAACTGACTTCTGCTTTCCATTCTTCTTTCTGTAGCAAGAGCGAGGAAATTGCTCCCTGCTGAAATCTAAGCAGACTCTTCAGCCACATTAACAGTTAGCTCCTAGTAATACAGATAAAAAAGGTTACATTAGTGAAGGAAGTTGAGTTTAGATCTAGCCCTGGCCCATTAGATCTCCCCACCCTTGCTTTAACCAGTGTCTCTAGTCAGTAACACCGTGGTACCCACCTAAAATTTACACCTAAAACTGTAAATTACTGAGTTTAGGTGAGAGCTCAGAAGTGGAATCATAGTCCCTAATTAATCTATTTAGCTCATTTTACAAAGAAGGGAAGGGTGGTTTGGTGAGGTGGGCTGCTTTGTTCCTTAGCCTTTGGTTTGTTGGGAAGGGTTTTTGGCAGGGAGGGTGGATGTGAGCACTTACATTGCTGGAAGGTGTTTGAACTATCAGTAACAGCTCTGTGTTTCCTAGGAGGAAGAATCTCACAGTACACCCACAGCCAACACTCTTCTTGACACCAGCCATCTAGAACCAGACATCTGGTCTGCAATGCCAATGCTTTCCAATGGGAATTCCGAGCCCAGAAGACCCAAAATAACATTTGATGATGTGTAAGTTTTATTGACTTTGTGCTCTGTGATTGGGGTTTTTGTGCAAGCAGAGGTCCCAGTGAAAGGGAATATCTTTGATTACAGTGCTGGCATTGGGCACCTGTGTGGATAGCGCTGCTCAAAGGCACACACAGTTTTAATCTTGGCAAATGAACTGTTGTCACTGATTAATGAAGATTCTGTTGATAAATGTTTTCACATCGTGAATGTTGGTTCACGGTAATTCTTCTTCATTTTTTTCATTTTAGCTCCTCTAATGGAAACTTCTTATACTTAATTAGTTTAAAATATTTTTTCCTTTTCCTCTGTTCAGCACACATTAATAGGTCCTTTGGGCAGCCAGTTTCTACAGCTACTTATTTTACATTCTGGTCACCCATCATATCTCTGCATACAGCAGCCTCAGATTGATATCAGGTTAAGATTTAAAGAGATAAGTGGGCATATTTGTCAAAATTCTTCTTTAAAGCAGTCAGCAATTTTTTCAAACAACATTTGTCCAACTATATGAAAGCAAAGACTTGAATTAATTGATTTTGTCTCTCTAGGCTTCACAACGCAGATTATTACATGCAAGAGGCTAAGAAGCTGAAGCATAAAGCAGATGCACTGGTAGGTTATCACAGCATTTTTTGTCTCTTTCCACTGTGGAACTCAGTGTTAAAAAATGGACATTATTGCACAAGATCTAAAACCTCTCAGACCAAGAGGAGCCCTGTTATTGACTGAACTGTGCTTCAGTTTGTGCTCCATAAATACACTGTGCACAGGTTAGACCCTGAATGCCACTCCCAACTATTAAGTATTTTTGTTCCCCAAAAAAGTCTACTTACAATAGCTGGTGTTCCTTCCAAGGGAGAGCAACAATCATGCTGTTTATGAAGTATGTAAGACGGTTTTACGAAAGTTGATGTGTGTTTGAAATTTGTTTCTCCTATTCATTTTGAGCCTGAAACAGAAGTGTTGAAATATTGCATAGCAGAGAGACAGGCAAATCACCCCACACCTCATTATCGTGTGGTAAAACTCTTTGATATTTCTAATCCAATTGTTTAAAATCTGAAACAATTCATTTTTTATGGACTACATTCATTTTTATTGCATGGTTTTAGGCTGATAAAGAAAGTCAAAACTCATTCCCAAAAAATCTAGCAGTGACATAGTTCAATACTGGGAAAGCTTGTTTGCTTGCATTACCCCCTGATGAAATTCCAGTGAGATTGGCCTAATTTTGCCAAGTGTTTTGATTTTGATAAAACTACATAATTTTACAGATTGTATTCTACCATGGTTTGTTCTATACAGGCTATTGCCAGTTCTGAAATGTCCTTAATAAAAGTTTGCTTTGTAGGAAGGGACTTTGCTCCTGTGTGCCACATAGGGTGCAGAACAGTGACTCATTCAGGAAGACTTAGTGGAACTTGATTCCTCTACTTAATTTAACTAAGATGTCTAAAATGGAGTGTGGCCATCCATTTCACCCCTCAAAGAGCTGGGTGATTACTCACCTCTCAACTTGATTATTTCTGGGGGTTTTGCATGTATATTCTGTCATTACACATTAGAGATTTTGTGCCTAGAAATTAAAAAAATAGAAAAAGAAAAAAATTACATGCTATGTTTTTAAAAAGCAAACTAGCCAAACAAAAAAGTCTCTCCCTCTGCCGTCAGTGAGCTGAAGGAGAGCTGACATTTCAAGCCGTCTGCTGCAGCTTTCCAGCCTCCCTTTTGGCTTGGGGCACAGTGTTTCCGAGTGTGTTTTCTGTGTGAGGTGGGTTCAGGGTTTTGGCACCTGTTAGGACTGTCAGCCAGGTGACAATCATCCCTCCCAGCACGTCCATTTACAGGAGGTGGCCTTACAGCTTCCAGCCAGCCACAGCCTGGCATCTGCAGGCTCACACCACCTCCCACAGCTGGGTGACCTTTACACAAAGCACACACGGTGCTGGCACAGGGCTGCCTGCTCCGCAATAGCAAATATTTACAGGCTCAGGCTGATCTCGCGCCATCAGTTCACCTCCCTCTGCAGCCACAGCACGCACAAGGTGTTCACCCTTCTCCCCTGCTCCTGCCTGTGCCTGTGCCTGCAGGAGCAGGGCTGTTTCTCAAGCAGCACTGAGAGAGGAGCAGGCACAGCACATCCCAGCCTTGCCTGTCACACGCAGTGTGACAACCCCAGTGCCCCCAGGTGATCAGCCTGTTGGCAGGCATAAATACTCGTGAACAGAGTTGTTGGAATTCTGGAAACTTGGATTTGGGGATTTTAGTATGTAGTAATACATGCGAGTCAAGATGGAGGGCTTTGGGTGTTGTCTAAGTCCTTCCTCTCCTTCTTCTTCCTTCTTCTTCGTGGGTTTGGGTGGTTTTCTGTAGTTGGGTAGAAAAGGTCTGCATTGCGGGCCTTGGGTGGTCATTATTGGGTCAAAAGTATAAATAATACAGGTGTCACCTCATTATTGGGTAATTATCACTTAAATAACCTTGGAAAGAGTTAGAAGCTCTCCATTTTACCACGTTTCTCCAACTTGCTAGTTAGAGCTCACAGCTCGTGAGTCTATAAATAGATAAGGAATAATAAACATCCAAGTCTAAACTCAAAACCTACGTTTCCCGTGTATTAATCCTTTGGCAAGGAAAAAAGGAAGCCAGAGCTATCACACAAAGTATCTGCTTTTTCCTTCTGCTACTTAGATCTCAAGTCTTTTCATTTTTTCATTCCCACCCAATGCAGCTGCAGGCAAATAATCTCCATGTAACACATTTGGCGTGCAATCCCGTGGTGTTGCTCGTCCTATGGAAACAATTGCTGCTGGTTCCTCGGTGCTGACATGACAGAGCACAGGCAGCATTGAAAGATGTGTTGCAGTGGCTAGGAAGATAATGCATGTGACCTCAAAATGTGTCAGCAAATGTTAATGAGATTTGTGGCGGCGGCGTTCCTGGGCTTGTAGAGAAAATAGATTTCTGGTGAAGGGCAGGACGTTTCGTGTCTTGTGGGAGCGACCCCATGGAAACCTCTCCTTGTCGGGGGCTGCAGTCGGGGATCAGCTAATTTGGGTGGGCTGCTGCAGTGGCAACTGGCTGCACCATATGGAAGAGATCTTGGAGACCTCCCTGTGTTCCTGTCTGAGATGTGATGAGCTGGAATAATTCCACCTACTCCAGAGAATCGGATCCCGTTCCTGGCTCAAATCCTGTGTCTCTACTAAATCTGCTTGCAGCCAGATTCTTTTTTTTTTTTTTTTTCCCCATACCACAAAAAGTCATCTTTGGAAGACTTTTTGTCTTCCAAATTGAATGGAAATTTTTTTCAAAGTGAAAAAAGGACTTTGAAGAATATGCTGAGAAGCAGCCACTGGGATAGAGAGAGAGCAGTCAGAAACATTTCCCTTTTTCTGATCTTTCACTTAATACCTGTCAATTATGCAAAGGCTTTGTACGTAATCAATGCAAAGAGCGGTACTTGAAATTAAAGGTGGGCAGAGAGAACGAGTTATGGCTTAGAAGGAGCCACAAAGACAAGTGCACCACTATCTTGGACCAATAATAAATGTTATGCTTAATATGTTAGAATAGGCTTCTGTTTTGTGAATGGAAACATATGCAGATGCGCCAAAAATATTTTGATAGAGACATAGAAAGGCATCTTTAAATTATTTAAAGTACATTGGATCTCCTATATCAAATGCCACATTAGTAGAATTCTTATATTCAGCTATCAAAAACTGAAAATGTTAAATACTATTATAAAGTACGTACTATAAAAATGTCATATATAATATTCATTACACATAAAAAAAGAAATCAGTATGTCTAAGTCAGTTTAATCACAACCATTATGAGGGCTAAAACCTTTTGCAATAAAATCCTAGTAAAATGAAATATTAAGCAGTGCTATATTGTCTCCCTTTATTTTTCCTGCTCTTTTACTCATCATATAAGTGATGGGGTTTTTTTTTTTTTTTGACCAACAGTTAACACAGAGTATGACATCAGCCAAATGGCTGAGAGTTGTTACTTAACCCTTGCATGGTGACATTCAAACTCAGTTCATCTGTCAAGGGGCAGTCTGGATGTGCACAAACATGCTGAGTGCCCTTTCTTGCCTGTGTAAATCCCTGATGTCAGTGGGCATATACTGACTTTCCTCTGTGGAGCATTCAGCCACATCCTACCCTGAAAAGATTTGGTAAAAACACAGTCCCTGCCTTAATTACTGTGTGAATTCATTCTTAACTACCAGCCCCACTTTGCTTTCATCCTAAAGCCGGTGTTGCTTTGTAGAGTAATCTGCCTACCTAGAAATCAAAGCTGAAGGATTTTCCTGACAGTGCCATTCCCATTTCAGCTGGAGAAGTTCGGGAAAGCAGTGAATTATGCTGATGCTGCCCTCTCCTTCATCGAGTGCGGGAACGCCATGGAGCGAGATCCATTAGAAGCTAAATCTCCATACACCATGTACTCAGAGACTGTGGAACTCATCAGGTTAATGTCCTTTCTGTGATCGTTTTCATCATCTCATTTCAGTCATAATTAGAACCTGCTATGTTTTAAAAAATACCATTTCAACGTATTAATGATTTGTCCAAGGCATCTTCATCTCAGAAGTCATCATAATTAGTTCTTGCCATTTTATTAATGTCATGGAAAATTTATAATTGATGGACACTGCTTTTATAAATTATCCCCTTTAGAGGTTATAATGTGAGTGTTATAATTTGCAATATTCATAAAATTAAAATTGAAATGTAGTGGGTGGAAGTAAAGTATAGTAATTTCACTGTTTGGCAATGACACTTGTCTTTTAAAAGGTGTAGTTTTATAATTCAAAACATTAAAGGGAGTCTATCAGGATTTCTATTACAAACCCTGGTTTTAGAGGTTTATAACTTGGCTGTTAAAAATGAGAAAAGCTGAAACTTGGGATATAAGATCCTATCCAGAGAGGAAGATTCTGCATATATTGTCTTGAAAACAGTGTAATTTTAATGTTAAAGGAATGTGAACCAGCTGAATTAATTTTAATACAGTTTTGTAGACTCATAGGCTACAATAAGGATGAGAGAGTCTTTACATACCAATAAAATGTCTGAATTATTATTCTAAAATCTGCTACTGCTCCTTATAGCTGTTTCATAGTGTTGGCTCCATAGAAATAATGGTCTCCTGAGTAACTAAGTTTGCTTTACTTGAGCAAATTATCAAAGTGAAATCAAGCAGGATTAAATTTACCTGTAAGTAGAACAACAGGATTTTTCCTCTTCACTGTGATGCACCTTTGCTTTCCCCGGTGTATGCTGGGAATATCCTTGTTAATGTCAGTGTAATTACCGGCAGTTTGCACAAGTGAAAGAAAAAGAGGCAAATCAAGCCCTAAATATTTGGTTTTTAATATGTCAACGGTGGTTTTTTTAACATGCCAGATTAGCTATTAGGGACTGCCAAGATAATGCATGTTTTACATTTTGAATAACTAGGTATTTGCATAATAAAATGTATCAAATCTTAAGCTCTTACTCTCAGGTAAATAATATGCCTGTTAAATATTTAAAAACATGGTTTTTACATTCTTCACTGCATAAAGGGAAGAAGAAAATCTAAAGAAATCACTCAAGAGAAAAAATGATGTTCACTCAACACTTGATCCATGTTAAACCCTGGAGAGCAGAGGACTTGGAAAAGGAGCCACCTGCCTCTGCTCTGCTGTGCCCAAATCATCCTGCAGTCTGACAGCGTGTCCTGAGCTACACAGCTGCAGCTGCATGGCAGACTAAATTGTGTTTAAAGACATATTCTTTAAAGAAGGGAGCACTTCTTCGTAGGAGCCTGCATTTATTTTTTTGGTTTTTTGAGAAAACCACCCGACCCAGCTGAAATCGTTGCTCCTCAGCCCAGCAGTCTGCCTGTTCAGAGTGCACAGACCAAAAAGCTTTGTTCACCCACAACATGTGAACCACTGAAATCAGGGAATGGCAGCTCCAGGAGAGGCAGGACCTGCAGGGAGTCAGGTGAGGGCACGGCTGTGTCCTGGGCACCCCTCAGCATCAGCAGCCCTGCTACCTTGCTGCTCCTGGCACAGTCCTGCTGCAGGCTCTGGGACAGGTAGACCTTGGCATGGAAGCAGCACCTGAAACTGCTTTTGGCTGTGGAAGAATCTGGAGAATTTGTTATAGTAGATCTCTAATATATAAATAGTTCAACTCAGGTGAGATTAATTCCACCACCTTCCACCAAAAGTAGAGTTTAATTCACCAGCTGTTGTGTGAAGCATCTTGTAGCAGCCAGTGAGACTGATTTGTCCATTTAATTGCTGTCAGGGGTCAGACATGGACAAAAGGTGATTTCCCAGGTGAGCAGCAGGCTGGTAGAGGCTCAGTAAAGCTCCATGGACAAACACACAATTCTCATGGGCTGCGGTGGGTGCTGGATGTACAGAGTATGTGGCTGTGCACACAACGCTTTCTCAGTGTAGCTGCTAATATTAACGTAGGTTTTTACGGTGAGAGAACAAATAGAGGGAGTTTTTTCTCACTTTTACTCCTCCCTTCATCAGAAGCACAGTTTTTCCCCTTTTGCACTTAGCTGTGTCTGCCCTGACTATCTGCATCAGACACCCATTTGTGAAAGCAAGTGGAGCATCAAAGAGATGGGGACTATCAGAGATCTGAATGTCAAACGTGTTTTCAAGTTAGTGGTAATGCTGAAATCCCAAAGAGACATGGATCTTGGAGTTCGATGACATTCATCCAACCTGAGTAGAACCACAAAACCCAGGAGCAGGTGGGGCAGGAGGTGGAGGGAGCCCTCCAGGAGGGGTGGTGGGAGCAAGGCAGGGCAGAGCAGCACGGCTGCCTGCACTCCATTACCTCCTCGTAAATGAGAACTCATCAAGGCTGCCTGGATACCTTAAAACTTTCTTATGCAACGCTGAACCCTATTACTTATTCTAACACAAGTACCTGTGAAATTGCATTAGGGCTCAGAACAATGATTTTATGCGATGAATTGATTTTCAAGAGACTAATGCATAGAATGGAGTGTGCTCAGTTAAAGGGAAAAAAAAAGACAGAGGAGACGGGAATATTCAATCCTTGATCATCCAAATGCTGGACAGCAGCAATTAAATAGAGAGGGAAGACCAAGTACACAAGATTCATAAATTAATGAACCCAAGAATGAAGAAAGCTGTGAACATGACCTTTCCTGTATGTAAAACCATTTTCTGTATAAAATATATTAAAAGCTTTGAGGAAGCATTTATGAGAAGGATTTTGAAGATATTATTCAAGCCCAAAGTATTATATGTAAAACCTTATTATATATTACTTTACACTTCAATACATATAGGGCCAAGATCTTATGCTTCTGTTCAATACTCATCCCAAATATTTGCAGGACCCAGCCTGGTTGGCTGGGTATAATGTCATTAATATGCCCAAAAATAGCTCACCCAATAGCTGCCCCAAAAAATTGGCTGGTGATTTATTTAAGGCCTCCAGATTTCCAGTGATGCTTCCTGTTGAGTTTTACATTGATCTCTTCATTACAGAGCACTGTGACCAATAACTGTTGTAGTTGGAGAAGAGTATCTGATTATTTTTGGAAATAAGATCTTAACTCTCAATTTCTTCTCTCTCACTTTTCTGACAAGGTATGCAATGAGACTCAAGAATTTCACAGGCTCTTCTGCCACAGAAGGGGACAAGAAATTAGCAGTTTTATGGTAAGTCCCTTTGCGACAATGAGAAGCAGCTAAAATCTTAAGGAGGACTTTAAAAGTACTGAATTACTTAAGCAGCTTACAGAAGATCATTATTCTTGTTTTCCATTAAACTGTTAAAGGATAACTAATGGATTTCTTCAGCAGCTGACTAAACATTTATTCTTCTAATTTTTACTCATATCAAGATGGGATTTTAATGCTTTTGACCACCTTTTTTTTTTTTCCTCCATTTGCTTATGTTTCAAAATGTAACCTTAGAACAGAAACTCCAAAATATAGGTCAGCTTTTTTTTTTTTTTTTAACAGTTTATAGGTTTCATTAAGCAACGGAATTAACATAATCCTTTCCTAATTACCACAGCTACCGATGCTTATCACTTCTCTACTTGAGAATGTTTAAACTAAAGAAGGACCATGCTATGAAGTACTCCAGATCTCTGATGGAATATTTTAAGGTAATCTTTATTCTGTTTAATTTATTGATATGAAATGAAATTCATACCAGCACTGAGAGCTCTCACAAGTATAACTGCATGACTTAAAAGTCCCACGTTTAACCTCTCCCCTGGGAAATGCAGGCAGGATGGCTGCCAGGGAATGGGGACAGAAGTGATTTGGGGGATTTTTGGATTAGTCACTTGATTCAAAGGACCATGCTCAGTAACTCTACAAAAATAACATTATTCTCAACACCATGTAATGTTTATGCAAGTTTCTGATTCTTTCAAGGCTTCAATGTGCAAGTGATTATGACCTGACCCCCAATGAACCATAATAAAGCAATCATTTAGGCTGTAGTTAGTTAAGTTTAGATTTTAGATTCAGTGAGATTTCCTGAAGCTTCCTGCAGTTTCAGAGAGTTCTCCTTTTATTCCTGTGGAACTTCAGATTACCTTATCTATGTCTTGAAGGTTTGCCTTTACCTTAGAACTGAGTGGAGATCTGATGGTCATGACTTGGGGATGTTTTGTTTTACCTTGTCAAATGCTGTTTACCCAGCGTACGAATGACAAATCCTCCCTGTTCCTAAACTAAGAGAGAAATAGAATCTTTCTTCAGCTCTGAGGTTTTGATATTTATATTTCACTGGTTAATGCCGTTCGAAGCGTACATTAATTCTTTAACTTTATTGCCACATGTTATTCTATAATTATGGAATTACACTGGCTTGTCAGCCCATCAATCTTTTTGGTGGTGGTGGTGGTGGTGGTGGTGTTTTCAGCCTCTGTGAATTTGTTCCAGGCTTTGACATATTGGCACTGCAAACCCAGTAAAAACCTCTAACACTGCAAGTTTTCATATTTGCATGTAAATGGTGATTTAATGGTCCTTCTGCTGTAAAACTCCAGTAGTGTCATGGTAGCAGCCATAGCCCATGTGTCCTCTGTGTGTGTCTCTGTGCAACTTCAGTGATCTTAGTCCTAATCTCACGCTTAAACGGAGGCTCTCCTGTACCATTAGGAGCGCCTCTGTTGTGCTCGTGGAGTTTTCAGCCGGGGGATTTGCGCAACAAATTAAATTGGAACTGCACACATTCGTAACCTCAGCATTTTCATGAAATGTATTCCAGCCCCTTCGGATTTTTATCCAGGATGAATGCAGATTGTATCTTAAAAAAAAAAAAAAAAAAAAAAAAAAAAAAAAAAAAAGATTATTAGACAGATAAACCTTTTCTGCAGAAAGTAATGATTTCTTAAGAAACCAAAAAAGGCAGGAGCAGGGGACGCTCTCTTGCCTTAAAGCCACTTTATTTTCTCTAGCTGTGCAAGCAGGTAAAATGAAGAACACACTTACTACTCCCAGCACAAGAAAATGTCTTTTAATGTAAATTAAAATGAGAGGAAAAAAACCAAAAATGCAATAAAATAGAGGAATCAGGAATGCCAGGCATAGGCATCCAGTTGAAGCTCAGTGTTCCAGTCAGTGTTCCAGTGTGTGTGCTGTGGGCACTGTAACTCATTTGCCAGAAGCCGTGTTTGAGTGCATACAGATTATATGTTCAGGTTCTTTCTGTAATAAAGGCACAGGAGGAGAAAAGAAAAGAATGGGAGCTATTAACTACGTGTTAGTTTTGTATTGCTGCTCCATGTTCTCTGTGTTCACTAGCAGGAATCTGTAATACAAATGAAACAGATTAACCGTTTGAATAGAGTTGTTATTCAAACTTTTACATAATTTTAACTGTGAAAAGCAGCCCACTGTTTACAGCGGAGCTGGGGAGGAATTTTTTCAGCTAAATTGTTCTTTATATTTTTCCTCAGAAATGCCACTTTGTCCAAATTGAAACCATTTGTGGACAGAACTGGTTCTGATTAATTTCCAATTAAAAGCTTCAGAATAATACTTTTGACATTTCAAAACAGAAAATAGCCATTTAATCATGAAAGAAATTTTGAAATTTAGAGGCAACTTGGAGTAAAACACCACTAAAGTGATAATTTTTTTTTAAATTGAGATCAAACCTTTTATGATTAGAAAAAGTGACATCCTGTGATGTATTTTCCTCTGAAAGTTTGAGGAAGGCTTTCATGTTTTTGAAAATTGGAAGCAGTTACTTGAAAATTGAAATGTTTTTGCAAAATATTTTCGCTAAATATTTTCATTATCAAATAACTGCTTCCAATTAAGATCTAGTTTCAGTCTTGACAGAGATGTTATTTGTCTGCAGGTACTGTTGGGAACAATTCCCGGATAGGAGAAATTAACAATAAAAGCTTCTTCTCCATTTCTGGAGACTTTGCAGGGTAGTTTAGGATCTCCCTTCTCCTTACATACCCTCCATATGGTCTGTGCTGTGAAACACCCCAAGTCATGCTCACATCCTCTGTGACAAGCAGTGCCTGCTGTGCAGGGATGCCCAGGCCAGTGCCGTGGTTTAGACAATGTTTTCTGCTTTGGTCAGAAATGTTGGGCTGTGAGCTGTGGTTTAGAAGTCCAGGGTGCTGTCTGTGCTCCACTGAATCTCCGTGCCTCCCATGCAAAGTGGTGATTACAGTAACCAGATGAGTGTTGTAATAATGTGGGTAAAACTTTGCAGAGAGCTTGTCAAACTTGATTGAGTTTTCACTGTGCGTGCTGACTTCTCAGCAAGGGAGCTGAGGGATTGTTTTCAGAGGGCACACACAGATAGCCTCAGCCCTGATGCTGCCACTTGGTATGGGAACTAAGATACCACTCAGTCTGAGCAAGGCTGGAAAAACCTGGGCTTTATTGTTGCTCGGCAATCTTTTTGTACAGGGTTATACAAGGTGCTACACAGACGTGAAAGGCAGAATGAGTAAGCAGGTAAGGAAAGTCAATTTGTGCAACTAAAATACATAAAAACAAAGGCATTGAAGCAGACCCTTACTAAAAATTTTATTTATGCTACTGTCTGAATCCCAAGCCACCTTCCCTAAGCAACTCGGGAGGGATCAATTTTATTAAAGCATCAGGCCAAATTCTTTTTGTTCCTTATTAAAATACTGAAGGTCCCTCTAAAGATAAGCTCTGAAGAACTTACTTTGTAGAATAAGTTTCAGTGGTAATTAAACCACTTCTTTGTGACCTGCATCTGCTTTTACTGGAATTTATTCCCTCTTTCATCAAATGATTTTCAAGCTACTGGTTGGAACCTACCAATCATCCACCAGCCAGTTAATCATGGGACCAATGTGCAGAGCTTTTCTGCTCCATGCACTGTAGCTCTTGCAATGAAAATGGGGAATGTTGAGCCTTGTGTCGTCAGTATTTATCTACTTGCATCACCTGTATTTACACTTTGGTTTTGTACTTACAGAACTCTTCAAAAGCCTCACAGGCCCCCTCACCTTGGGGCGGCAATGGAAAGTGAGTATTTTCTGCTGAGTACTTCTGTCTGGGAACAAGTGGTTCCAACAGGAGGGGAAGTGGGTTTTTGTGCCTCTAAAGGCAAAGAACAAGTCATGGGATCAGTGTTTTGGGAGCTGCAGGTTTATTTCAAATGTGTATCATGTAGAAACTCTTCTTCTGGGCTGCAGAATTGATCATACAGCTGCCTTGGGCTCGTGGGGGTGAGGGGCTCCCACTGGATTAAGTCAGAACCCCCTGTGAGCCATCCAGTGTGGGTAGGAAGGAGGAGCTGAATCACACCTTCATCTTAAGTCTAAAATCAGACATGGTGGGTCTGTGCTGATTTTTTTTGACAGTTTACTACTTCTCAAGCCAAATGAAGGCCATAAAAATATCGGTTAATTAGCTGGCAAGTACCATGTCACTTTAGGAAGCCAAAGTAAAGTTAACCTTCATTGCAATGATTTTTCAATGATTCGTTCAGCAATGAAAGACCAATGAGTATTTCATTGATATATGGTAAGTGCTGTTTAATAAAACTGAAGGTATAATAGTGGTGAAAATGTGAAGGCACTTAGTCAGCCAATTATCAGTGGCTTCATATTAACGTTAAAACACTCTCACCTCAGATATGAAGTCAGGGTAATGCAGTTATGATCTGCTGTTCAGTGGAGGCGCACTGCTGCTGCATCCTTGCCTTTTATCTTGCAATGGCTGTTGCCAGCTGACACACATTTCTCCTGCTTCTTTGTCCTGGTCACACATCCAGACACAAGTAATACAAAGGGGAAGGACTTCACCTTTTTTTCCCATCTTTATTTGAGTTGGCTAAATTCTAGGTGAAAATTATTGTTAATGGTCTCTCGCTGGTGGTTAGGAGAAGAAATGTCTATTAGACACACCGAGGAAACAGAGAAGGAGGGGTTGAAGTTTAGCACACAAAGAACTGAAGTTTGAACTGAAGTTTTCAAACAGACTTTGTTCTCAATCAGTGCAAAACCAAAAATTCCAACATTTTTCTTAAAGTGAAATATTGCCTCAGACAATCCAAAATATTTTGGAGTATAGATATGTATATATAAACACCCCCATTAGTGAAAGTTATTTTAGGTATGTATGTATACAGCTATTAAAGTATAGCTTGTAACACAAACTGAAGTGATGAAATAAGAAGTCGCTTTAAATAAAAGCTGAAAAGATATTTTAACACTGGTAAAGCAACTACTAAATTAAATTATTCATTATGTGCCAATTTTTCCAGGCATTTGAGTGTCAGTGAAACCTTGTAATAAAAATACATAAATGTTAACATGAATTTTTAGTGATCAAATAGACCACTGGAGCATAACATCTCTTTTGTTCCTTAAGAAGGGGCTTGTACATAAACATTTCACGAAGCAGAAGTTATTCCTTTTATTCCTGTCCTATAATAGACCCCTATGAAGTGTGTGCTCTGCAGGTGATGACATCTCCCTCCCTATTTAAAGGAGCTATTAGGTGTCCAGGATTGAGAATAAGTGGGTTTTAACTGGAGGAGAAAATCCTTGTCTGGCCACAAAGTAGGCAACAGAAACCCAGCCTTCAGGTCAGCATCACTTCTAACAGAACACCCAGCTGATCAGTCTCTTCCCACTAACTTTGGAGATGAGGAAGGAAAGCCCTGAAAGTGCACATCTCTCTCTTTTATTCAGAGCAGGAAGCACCTGACATGTGAGAGCAACTGAGTGACAAGGCCTTGTTATAACAGCATTATTGTGACACCTGTGACCCAACACACAAAGACCACAGCCCACACTCAGGTCTCGTGTCCCCTCTTGTGTGGAGTCTCAGAAGAAAACAGCTCTCCAGCTGGCTCAGAGCTGCTTCTATCTCAGGTGGCTCCCAGTGGCTCCAGGATTTGTCACAGGCCTGGTGCTGCCATTGGCAGCTTGTGCTCTGCCTTCCCCAGGGTTACATGCTTTACAGTTTTCTCTTAATCCCCTGCAAATTTATGTCAGGGGGGGAAGAGAATTCACACCCCACAGGAAAAAAAGGCCGAACACCATCCGGTGCGTAGCATCACTAAAGATGGAGCAGCAGCCTGGTGCAGGATGAGGGGACAGTGGAGTAATCTCAAATATTATTTTTAAACAAAGCAAAGCTAATCCACTGCCATGGAGTGTAGTCTAGTCAGGATCTCAGGTCCATCAAAAATCACAGCTTGGCTCACTGGAATTTCTGCCTATTCCTTTGAAAGGGTTGTGAACCTCTACAAAGTTGGCCCGGGTTCCATCCTGGCAATGAAACAAATTTTCCCTGGTTTCATTACAGAAATGTTTCCCACCTCTAGCGACAGAAAGCACAAAATACAGAGATTTAGTAGACTCACCACAGTAATAATGGCTGTGCACAACAGGGTAAATCCAATGAACAATGTGCTTTATTTGGCAGAAGTGCGTCAGCTGGTTGTAAGTGGCTCTAACAAAATACTCTTGGTCTCCTCAGATACTTATCATTTTTAACTGCTCCCAGACCTAATCTAGTATAGTTCAGCTCTTCTGTGAAATAAAGACACTGTGGCAAGTCAGGTAACCAGGATGTTTTGAGACTTAAAAATAAAGCGTTTGTGCATTAGGACTTGCTTAAACTCTAAGCCATAAGCTGGGTAAAAAGCTACAAGCTGCCAAATCAATGTGATCTCCAGCTCTGGAAAAAGAATGTATCACAGGAGCCTGCTGCTGAGCACAAGTAATAGCAGGGCAGTGCTGGAAAATCTGCAGCAAAAGCTGTTGCCATTGATGCCTCTCAGCCCAAGGCTGTGTCAGCCTGTCCTGCAGCACCTCCGAGGTCTCAGCAGGTCTGTGCCCAGGCAGGACCATTCACAGTGACCTCTAAAGCCAAAAGGTTAAACCCTTCCTCCTGGCCTTGGGATCAGGCTCAGTGACTGAACTTGATGCTGTTGCACAGCACGAGGCATCTCCAGCTGCATGTCCAGGGAGGGGTTGCAACATCCCTGTCTGGAGAGTTTTGGTCTCTTTGCTCCATGCAGAGAGCGCCAGCAGTGTCTTGGCAATGCATGTCTAGTGTGTTCCACAGCAAATAGAATGCCTTTGTTTAGGCAAGTGCTTCCAAATGGGTGAATGAAATGACATCCAGCTGGGGCTGGTCACCAGTGGTGTTCCCCAGGGCTTGGTACTGTTTCATATCTTTATTGATGATCCGGAGCCCCTTTGATCTTGAAGGGGACCGAGGGCACCCTCTGTCAGTTTGTGGATGACACCAAGTTGGGCAGGACTGTGGATCTGCTGAAGGGTGGCTCTTTTTACTTCTCCCAAGTAACAAGTAATGGGGCAAGAGGGAATAGCCTCAAGTTGTACCAGGGGAGGTTTAGATCGGAGATTAGGAATCATTTCTTCACCAAAAGGGTCATCAAACACTGGAATAGGCTGCCCAGGGACTTGGTTGAGTTGCCTTCCCTGGAAGTATTTTAAAGTGTTGACATGGCATGTGGGGACACGGGCTACTGGTGGACTTGATAGTTCTGGATTAACGGTTCAACTCGATGATCTTAAAGGTATTTTCCAACCTGAACAGTTCCGTGCTCCTATAAATTTTCGAAGCAAATAGCTGTTCTGTGAGCATTCAGCACTACACAGCTCTAAACAAGAGCGTGCTGTGCTGACCGCTGCACTTGCCTGCAGCCAGCAGGTGATTCCTAATTGATGGTGTTAGAATTAAAGGAAAATCTATATTAGAACATTAGTGCCTCACAAAGTAGGTAACTTAAAACACTGCGCTGTGCAGAGCTGTGTGGATGAACTGCAGGCAATTAGAACAAATCTCCATAGCCTGAAAGAATCCTATGGAGATACTCATAATCCTACAGTACCCTCAGGTCCTAATACTGCTCTGCAGGGTGCTTTTAAGACTTGCTCTTTACTTACTGTGGTGGCCGTTTTTGGAGCAAACTGTCATTGTGGTTTCCAGAAAATACCTTGATAATAGACCGATATTGCACATTGAGTGTTTTCTAACTGCCATTGCAGCTCCTGGCAGCAGGTAGAAAAATCATTACAGCTATGAGATGCTTCTTTCTCTGAAAGATTGCTCTATTTTTATGATAGATTTTTTTTTTAATAAATAACAGGTTCATTTAAAGGGAGAATTAAATCCCTTTTTATTTTCAGTCGTGCCCAGTTTATAAGCTGAACTTTGTCATAGAACCAGGAGGTACCGCTGCATCCCAAACGCGCTTGAAATTTAAGTCTGTAACCCAGTCAAGTCTCCCTTGGGTGGGGTGCAGACCTAAATTTCAGGTGGACTTGGGATGGCAGTGAAGTGTGGGTTGTGAGGGGGACTCACTCTTTTCTCTCCCTCTTGCAGGAGCACAGAAACCCCCTCGCCCATGTCCCTGAGCCCGTCTCCCGTCAGCTCCGCCGGGAGCAGCGCGGGCAGCGCGGGCTCGTCCTCGGCGGGGACCATCACCATCCCCCAGCGCATCCACCACATGGCTGCCAGCCACGTCAACATCACCAACAACGTCCTGCGCAGCTACGAGCACTGGGACATGGCTGACAAGCTGGCCAAGGAGAACAAAGGTGCTGCTCTCTCTGCTTCTTATGTGTCCCCTTCGGCTTTAGCTTGTAGGAGAACGGAGTATGGGTGGCCACACCTCTGATAAGTAACAGCTTAGTTAATCAATACAATGATGTAATAACCAGTAAGAAGGAGACTCAGAGGTGATCTTATCACTCTCTATAACTTCCTGACTGGGGGTTGGTCTCTTTCTCCAGGCAGCAACTATCAGAACGAGAGGACACAGTCTCAGGCTGCGTCATAGGTTGGATATTAGGAAGAAGTTTTTTCACGGAAAGAGTGATTAAGTACTGGAATGGTCTGCCCGGGGAGGTGGTGGAGTCACCATCCCTGGACGTGTTTAAAAAATGACTGGATGTGGCACTTGGTGCCATGAGGTGTTTAGGACTCGATCTTGAAGGTCTCTTCCAACCTACCCATTCTGTGATTCTGTGAAAGAGGGTGTTAGGTGGTAAGGGGAGGATCATCCTGGAGGAGGAACCTTGAGGAGCACGAAGGAGATAATCACGAGGCAGGATCCTGGAGAGAGAGAATCACTGCTGTGAGGTCAGTGTGGCTCTGCAGTTAGAGCCTGTTGTTGGAACCTGCAGTCATAATCTGGCTAGGTGAAAGCCTGCAGTCAGAGTCTGCAAACTAATCCCTGCAGTCAGAGTTTAGCAGGAAACAGCCAGCAGTCGGAAGCTGCAAGGGAAACCTACAGTAGGAGCTCACTGCAGCCAGAGTCAGTGAATAGCTGGAGTTAAGATGACTAAGCCATGAAGAGGAATAAACCAGGACCCTTTTTATGTTGTGTTCAACAAGAAGTCATGCCTTGCCTCATTTTTACCTTCTAATAAGAGGCCTCCTGCAACATAGCTTTCCCTGTGCTCTCTGGATTTGGACCCAGAACCACCACATCTAAGAGCACAACTGTGACAGCTTGAGCAAACAGACCAAATCTGCTTGCTGGTCGCTGTAGCCAATGCATATCTTCTCTTGTCAGGCACAGAGGGGGATGTGTAACACACGCTGAACATGGGGTTATCAGAGCAGCTGGCAAATAATTTAGCGAGCACAAACCTCAAGTGATGAGAGCTTTTAAGTCTGCAAATTCGTTCACAGTTTCAGCCTCTCGTAGAGCACCGAGGTTATTTTCAGACTGCTCTGTCAACGGGTTTAAGGCTATTAAAATGCTAGCTAGGATAATAAGCAAACATTAGATGTTATGTTTATGTGGGGAGTCCGATTAGGAGATGTCCACTGAAAGCCATGACCTTGACTCTCCTATGATTGCATTGCAAATCTGTTTGTTTATTCCTAACAACAAAATGTAAGTCTTTTACCACAGTCATTTCAAAGGAGTTTTGGCAAGCAGTTTGTGACTGGGTTATATCAAGTATAGTGGCTGAGATATAACTGAGGGATAAATTTGGCCTATTGTTGGCCAGCTGTGAACTTCCCCATGACAATGTAATTATTCAGATTCCAGCTTTGGGCTTACACAAATCACTGAGAAAGCTTCCCTTGACACTAGAGGTGCAGAGCCTAACTAGGCAATAGTCTCATCATGAGTTGGCTCATTCTCTTAAATTATAGTGAGATTTCAGATGGCCGACTTGTCCTGACAAATGTGCTTGCTGCATGCAGTTTGATCTTACTCCCATTAATGTCAGTGGCAAATTTCCACTGATTTAGAGAAACTGAGCTTGAGATTTATAGAGTTTTATGTCTGAATGGTGGGTCATAATGATCCATCCCTGGATGAGGAACAATAATAGAAGTTCTGTCCAGTCCTCCCCACTGCTTCTTGTCTTTGTTCACATTGATTAATTTAGTAGCAGGGCAGTCATTTTGGATTTTTTCCATAGCTGCATCCATTTTCACAAAATGTGAAAGCGATTCCCTGTCAAATGTAATGCAGAATGTTACAGTGGGAATGCAGAAGGATGCCCTGATAGGAGGAAGAGATGGTGATAATCTTGTAATTAGCCCTGTGTGTTGTGGAGTTGTTAAATGTTCTACTTGGTATTAAATCAAAATAGCTCAGGCATTCAGCCAGCAGACAGAAAATGTACCCAGCCACTGCTGTTATCAGTCCTAGAGCTGGATGAGAAAAAACCTGCTGACTCTCTTTCTGCATTTTCCTCCCTACTCTCTTCTTTGTTCTCATTTTGATTTACGATCAAATAAACCCAATTCTGCAAAGCCATATAGGAATACTCTTTATTCAGATGAGCAGTCCCTTTGACTTTACTGGGACTGGATGCATGAATAAGGGTTTCTCACATGAGCAAGACATTTAAGGTTGTGACCTGTTCTTTCATATCTTGTTTCACAACCTGCAGACACGTTACAGGGAATGCAAAGTTCATGTTACTTCAAATTTTATTTAAGTACTATAAACCATTGGAGAGAGATCAGAGTTTCCTACATGCCATAGCATGAGTGCCTTTATGTATTTTCTGGAAAGATACCTCATTTTTAATTAAGTACTTGATTTAAAGTTGCATGCTTAAAGACAAATTGCAACTTGAAAAATTCATGGTGTAGCAAAAAGTGTGTGAGAACTGTTGTAGTACTCCACAGGTCTTCATCATACCACATGAGGGATTCTTTTTTAAAGAAGGATGGATTCAAGATACTTCGATGTGAGAAATGTTAGAAGTGTTTCATGAAAACTGGCTGTAATTGTTTTAGTAGATGTCATCTGCACCTCTCAAAAAATTCAAAGCACCTTGATCTAGTTGGCTGGAACAGGACTCACCCCTTTCTCTGTAGTGATCTTCAGTCCACCTTTGCCAGCCGTCTCAGCTCTGGCCTGTGGACTGGGGGTTCAAAACTGCCCCATGACAGCAAACAGGACAGTGCAAACCCCAGACACTGCTGTGAGTCCCAGGCCATCATTTGGCCTCTCCCCCAGGAGCTTGGGCAGCCAGTTCATTAATAAAAAATGAGATTTCCCCACCTCCTGTTGAAATAAGAATGATGTCAAAACCAAAAAAAACCCCACAAACCTGCAAAGAAGCCATGATAAGATAAAAAATGAATTCCTTTAAAAAAGCAAAACCAACCAGCTTCAGTCACTTCTGTGGGTTTTTGTGGTCAACTCTGATCATTTCTGTTGTCTTCTGAATCACAGGGAGTGTCTTGCATAAGAATATGTCCTTGATGGTCTGTCCTGAGACGGGTATAAAACTGTGGCCTCATAGCAATTACCTCTGGGTCTTCCTGCTGTCATGAATGTTTCTTAGGTCATGCCCATGCAGTCACAAGAAATTTCCTCCACGTTGTAGGAGCTGTGCAGCCGCCCCTTGTCCACGGCTGTCAGCTTAGGTTTTGTGCTCCTCTGAGTCTGCCTTCACTCTCCCAGTTTGAACTTGACTCATGTCCAGCTGGCTCAGAGCAGCAGACAGAAGCCTTTCTTTGTCAGCCTGACAAAAGATGTGCCATTAAAATAAAAATGCATAGCAAGAGGGAGAACAGCAGAACTGTGACCTGCCAAGCTGATCTGGTTTGAAAGGGAAGGCAGGAACATACTGCCATGTACCTCTGGTGGAATTTCCCCTGGTCCACAGAGTTGAGAGTGTGGGGAGAAGAGATGGAGTTTGGCATAAATCTGCGTCTGGAGCAGGCCAAACTAAACTGCAGATTTCCCAAAGCCCATGGGAAGCTTTGCGCTGGATCACCTAGAGTGGTGGTGTTCACCATCTAAAACATCAAACTCTCCGCTGACTTTACAAGACCAGATCTTTTTTTTTATGCTTCTGAAGAAAGCAGGACTTCTTCCCTACAGTAGAAAACTATCAGCCCTGTAGGGAGCAAGACCTGTTCTCTCACGCATAAATTTATTAAGTGGCTTCAGTGCTTGTAGCTTTTTCAAGAAATCTTAACCTGAAATTAGGCTTTAAGGTGAATTCTCAGTGTTTAAAGCAATTATTGTTTATTTGAGCCTAGAATGAGATCTCTAGAACGCAAGCAGGATAGTGCATTATTTCATTTCAAAATGTATTGATTTTACACTGGAGGAGGGGAATGAAAGACAGAGAAAGGAAGATTAAAAGTAGCTGCTGGCTGCAGCATCTGAACAGCACTGGTGCTAGCCCTGAGCTCTCATTATGCCTCCAGCCAAATCACTTTGTGCTCTGATACCGCTGTAGCTCCCAAGCTGACCAGGGTCAGGCTGTCAATACTTGGATAGAAGACCTCAAAGCAGCACTTACTCGCTGAAGAAAGTACTGATAATGATTTTGTACCCGGCATCTGCTCTCCTGAAGTGCAGCCAAGGCAGTGCTGGCTGGCTCAGTGCGCTGGATTGCAGACAGGGTGAGAATGTGAGGGCTCAGCCATTCCTTACCGTGATTGTTGGTTGTTATCTGAGCTCTGAGGGGCTTTAACTGAGAGCAGGTTCCCACTTGCCTAAATATAGTGTAAGTGTTGTATATGTGGGAATGCCTGTGCCCCAGCCAGCATAAAGAACTGTGGGAGAATACAGAACACAATTCAGTTCTCCATTGACAGCAATTAGGAAAGGTCTGTTGGCCCTAACAGGATTAGTCTTTCACCCAGAGAGCATCTAACACATGACATAAAGTAAACTGGTGTGTCGCTTCCTAACTGGGGCTCTCTGTTTAGTGACCTCCTGTTAACCCTTCCCGACAAGGAACCCCAGGGTTGGGATTCTTCCCCCTCAGAGGTTCCCGTCTCCGAGGTGTTATTTTCCTGCTGTGTTGTCTCTCTCCTCTTCCTCCCCTGCTCCCATCCCACACTCATCCTCTGGGGCCTGCAGCTGCAGCAGGATGAGCAGAGGGCCAGAACTGCTGCAGTGTCAGTAACAAAAATTAGAGGGTGGGGCAAAGAGCAAGAAAGGTCTTCCAGTCTGGAAAGATCCGGTCTAGCCCTTCATGTCTGGGAAAGAGTACAGCATGGAAAAGTAATGCAAGATTTCATTGCCAGCTGTTTAAATCATACAGTCAGCCAAACCTAATCTCAAAAAACTGACAGCGCAGATCATCAGAGTTAAAGGAAGACTACTGGCAACCACTCATGCCATCCTGTGGTAGACTTCCAGCATGGATAATCTAATTTGGTTTGTTACAATATATTGTTGTTGTTGAAATTCTTTCTTACGGACCACGTGCTCGGGTGCACAACTATTTTTAGAACTCACTGGATTACACTGTGCTGCTCCTTGTTGG
The DNA here is from genome assembly GCF_029207755.1 of Chamaea fasciata. Lineage (NCBI taxonomy): Eukaryota > Metazoa > Chordata > Aves > Passeriformes > Sylviidae > Chamaea > Chamaea fasciata. Next base: position 6,608,951 of record NW_027094107.1, read on the forward strand.
AAGCCTGGAGGCTGAAAATTTCAGGCTTTCCGGGCTGAGGGGTGCTGACCCTCAGGCAGGCACCTCATTTGACTTGAAGCCTTGGACCAGGCTTCCACAGGGGTGGGAAATCACAGTAACACCTCTATTCCTGTGCCGCTGCCTGAAACAATTTTGTTCTTGTGTGTTGCAGAGTTCTTTGTAGACCTGGACTCAGTGATGGGACCCTTAACACAACACAGCAGTATGACCAATCTGGTTCGTTACGTTCGCCAGGGACTCCACTGGCTCCGCATCGAGGCCCATTTGTTGTAGTGACTGCTGCCCTGCTCATGACATCCCCATTCTTCTACCTCTACCAGCGCAGAGACGATCACTGGTGGAACTCCACTCATTTTTGGAAGTTTATTCATGTAACTTCATTTTTATTGCCTTTTTTAATACCCTATCTATTGGAAGTAGAAGTCACCGTAAATGAAACTTATGACTCAAGAGCAGTATGTGTTGTACCATCTAATCATTTTTGACAATTTTCTATGCCTTGTGTCTCCTGGATCCTGCCATCCTTATGTGCTTTATGGAACGGTACATTCCCTGCAGTATTGTTTTAAGTCCATGCTGCCTTCAAGTGAAAACAAAAAAAAAAGCACTTTGAGAAGATATGGATTCCTGAGAAATAGTACAAAGCGTCTTAAATATTTGAGGGTATATATGAGAAGTCCCTTCTGAAATAAATTAGTAGAAGTTATAGCTATTCATTCAAAATCATCTTCTGAACCTGAACCGAGCTTTTCGACGCTTAATTCTGGCATCATTACCTGACTCAGTACATTCCTAAGATTTCATACTTCCTATAGGTTTAATCTCTAAAAGAGAACGTTGAATATCTTACAGGTACATAATGTAAGACCACCAAAGGTGTTAAGAGGTAAAAGGTTGAAGGAATGCCTCATTAAAGAATGATGACACACTATGCAATGAGGTTTTGATATTCCATTCTTCCTGTTTATTGTTGGCTTAATAATTTCAGTAGGCAGCAGAATTTATTGCAGTTTTTAGGCAGTTTCAAAATATTAGCTTTCTTAGTCTTATCTACCATTCCTATACTAAATCTGTGAATTTTCTTTCTGTTTTACTGTTTAGTCTCAAACAAATACTTATCCAAGATTTTTCTTCATAGAACAATCTCTCCTTGCATAGTGACTCACGGAAAGCAGATTTTAACAGGACTGCTGCACTCTAAGCATTGATATTGTATGTAGAAGTCCATTAATAAGTGTATGCAGATTCTTCATGAACTATCTAGAAGTTTAACTAACCAGCTACTCTTGAAACATTATAATTCCATGTGGCATCAATTTTTCACCTGTTTTTTTCATTTCAGAGCGTTAGAAACGAACAGTATTATCTTGCTATCTTGAAAACAATGTCAAATTAAATAAAATCACCAGATTTACCCCAAAGCAAAATAACATTTGTTTAATAATGGCCATGAATACTTCAGTCAGATTACCTTTTTTCCAAGCTCTGCATCTGTTTACTCATGCTGTCATGTTTTGGACCATTCCTCTAATGCGTGAATAATAATGAGACAATTCAGATAGAATTTCAAAGCAATTGTGAATAAATTGCACCATTTCACATTTGCTCTTTCCTCTTATTTTTTTTCCCCTGTTATAAACTGCACTGCTCTTCTGGTGCCACTGCAAGAAGCGCTGGTGCATGAAACAAAACAAAATGAATTTATATCAATAATTCACAAGACTTTAAATGCTCTCATCTCATTCTTGATATAACGCCTGCATACCTTACTGAACTGTAAATTCCATTTCTATAAACAGAAAGTGCTCATAGCAATGTAAATATTATTCTGTCTCATCTCATTGAAATAATACAATATGTGTATTAAATGCCATCCAGATGTTAGTTAATTGCAATTACCTTCTGCTATATAAACCTGTGTATTCTTTAATCTGGTGAGTTATTGGATTCTACTCACTGGGTTGTGACCAGATAAATAGGACAAATTTGCATTTAAAACGTTCAGACTGTTAAGGTTTCTAGAGCAGGCCTTGGATATTTGCAATAAGAGCAGTTTAAGGACTCTGCCCAGTGCACATTTAAGGCAAATATTTTGTAGCTGTTGCATATTAGCTCCCTGCAGTACAGCCTTTCCTTACAAATCAATCATTCCTAATGTTTTGTTCCGCAAGACTGTACTGTAAACATAGCCAACGTGCATCATTAGAGAAATTATCCAGTGTAGGGTTTTCTGCAAAAGGACATTTGCAGAACATGCACATCCTGTATTATCTGCACATTCCAGTTCCTGAAGTGGTTGATTCACCCTTATCTGTTCTCCGAGGGTTTCAGTGACACGGCTGAAACCTGAATCTGACGCATTGGTCACGCCAACTCTGGCCCCAGTAGCTAATGAATAAAACCATAGCAGTAAGAACTATTCAGAAATGTAGATGAATGGTGGTGGTCGAGGGTTTTTTCAAGGAAAAGAAAATGAAACATTTGAATTTTTATTTTTTTTAACAGGTTGGGTACTTGAGATGAAGTAAGGTTGGGCTGGTCTTGTCATAAGCCAGAGTTTTCCATTCTTTTTGCAAATAACTATTTCAATCTAATTAAGTGCATCGTCATCACTTGCTCCTTTAATGTAGATTGAAATCTAAGACTTCGATGCATTCACAAGGGACAGTGATGTCGGGAAAGACAGTCTTCAGACACAGGACTCTTCAGAGTTTGCTGCACTCGCTCAGTGATCACCATGTATTATCTTTCCCCTGTTGCTTGTGGTAAACAGGTTCCTATCTCTAAATTTACCCCGTGTTCACAGTCTTTTGCTTAAACAGCTTAAGGAATTAGCCCTCCTGATTTTGTATCCTGTGACTTAGGTTGAAATGTATGCTGAATCAATGGCACGATGACAATAAGTCAAGTCTAGGATCACAAGCTGACTTATTATTTAGCAGTCTTGTTTCAAAAGCGGCTTAGAAACAAATTAAATATGGAGAGTAAATTATTGTCTTATCCCTGGGGATGATGCTTCTTTTGGGTTAGTTATTAAGGATTATTGCACTTTTACAGGCACTATATTCATCTCATTTCAATTGCCAACGTGTCATCTTCGTGGAATCATTTTACCCCTTAAAATATTACTTCCAGCAGAGCTAATCAAATGAGATTGTTTGTTTCAATCCATGGGGAAGAAGCATGTCTGTGCTTGGGCATTTGCAATGTCTGCACTTAAAACTGGCTAATTCAGGCTTTCAAACTCATGAACCAAGCACCAAAAATTACAAGATTGGCTTAAAATTGTGATCTGGTTTTGGTTTGTTGGGGGCCTTTTTTGGGTTGTTTTTTTTTTTTAATAAACTCTGGTTCTTGTATTGCCTTCTGGGTGCTGAGCTTTGGGACTGATTTCATGACACATTTTCAGGCATTTTACAAGCATGCCAAGGGCTGGAACTGACACATTTGTTTTTAATAGTGATAAACTGGAACAGTGATGTAATCTCTTGACTTTTGTAGCTGGATTTAAGAAGGACACCAAGCTTCATAAAACATTGCCAGAACTGACAAGCCTGTCATTTGTGACCCATGCCTGAGAAGGTTCGGAGCAATATCAAGAGTTCAGCAGTGAAGGGAGCAGGCCTGTAAAGGGCTAAACTCAGGCATTTGGCGTGCAAGACCCAAGGGCAGCAAAGTCCTAAATGCTCAAGAGAGGCATTTACATGGCACTTAACCTCCGCTTCCAGGGCTGCAGCAGGTCTGAAGTATTTGGCAATGCGCAGGCAGAATATCCATCTCCGAGTGCAACGAACATCTCCAGCCATGTGTTGGGTGCCGTAGAGCAGAGAGCAGAGGGAAAGCCTTTTTGTGACAGTGTTGGTGGCAACTTCCATGGTCTTGTAGCTTAATTTCACTTTTTCTTACATGTTCTTTGGACTCTCAGTTATTTAAATATTCTCTCTGTGGATAGATTGCTTCATTTATAAATTATCTCCTTTGAAAGGTAGAGACAGATCTGTTGATAGTTATGTGGGGGATTTTAAAAAACAGGTTTTGAGATCATTCCTCCTAAAGAAACAAAATAAGCCAGTTGAATCTGGAATTTAATTCCCATGCTTTTTTAAAATTCACAGGTTTTATTATGTTCTCCTATTATGACAGTTTAAATTCACTGATGTTTTCAGGTACTTTGGAAAAAACTGTTTCAGTGAGTTTTTATCAGCATTTAATGCTGTCTAAATCCAATTATTCGTTTTGTAAGTGTAAATTAACAGATAAAAAAAAATGGGGCTGGTAAGCATTCTGGCTGAAGTATTAACATACTTCCTTACTTGGAGTTCAGGAGAAACTCCACGCAGCACTGAAGCAAGCCCAGGAGTGTGAGTGCGTGTACACATCTGTGTGGATTTCTGTGTGGATTTGCAGCAGAAAGTCCCTGTTCATTACTTCATGGCACAGGAGAAAAGATGTGGTAGCTGTAAACAGAAAACACTCCTACCACTGCTAGTGGTAGTGGCATTATTCAAGTGTTCCTCTGTAGTTTGTGACAAGTCCTGTTTGCATCTACTGCCTCTTGCAGACAATGAAGGTGTGGCAGAAAGTAGCAACAGCTCTGTCATTTTAGTCCTGTGGTCCCCGTAAGAACAGAATGTGCTGTGTCAACTGAACGTGCTGTTTTTCAGGTTAACTCATTTGCTGTAGACCAGTGTCTTGAAGTTTTAAGAAAGACAAAATATTTAACGAGTCACCAAAGAAAATTAAGTTGTCGTTCTGAAGCAAGTGTAGAAGCGTCCCAGCTGCAGGCAGGCTGCAGACCAAGGGGTCTTTGCAAAGGGCCTTGCCCTCTCAGCATCTCCCTGAACTCACCTGAACGCTCTGGGAGCGAGGCAAAGGGGATGAAGATGGGGAATTAATCTACCGTCCTTACGACATCTTCCAGCTTTACTTTACATGCTACTTTATAAATACAAATAAGTCTTAATGTTGGGAGAGCTCAGTTCCTCAGTTTCCAACAATCCTCCTGGAACTTCCATGATATAACCAGAGCACACCGATGCATACAGGCGTTCTCTGTTGTCTAATGAGGTATGTCTGTATAGGGACGTATTTTGGTTATATCACTTGACATTTAGCCTAAATTTATAGGCTAAAAGCTATTAGGGTCTCCTTCATTCTTGAAACATCTCTGCCACTGAATGCAAAACGTTCCTGCCTGACTTGGAGAGTCGTCTTCTCCCCAGTAGTACCCTTGTCAGACCTGCCTTTCTGATGCACTTGGTAGCTTTCCTTAAGCCATTTTGTTTCAGAGATGTTTTGTCTTCCAAGATCAGTGATTCTGATCATCTCACACCAGTTTAAAACTCTTGTGGTGGCTGCTGAAATCAGGAGAGATTGCGTTCGGATCTTGCGTTCAGCTCAGGGGAGGATGTGGCTCCATGGAGAGGGATGAGAGCAGATTCAGGTGCAGATGAGTTACTGCATAAAACTGGTGTCAGATGAGAATCAAACCTGGCCTCATCAGGAGGCACTGCAGCAGAAATGCCGTGATGAAAAGCCGTTCCCAGAACCACAGGGTGTGTAGTGACATGTCAGGCAGCTCACTGGCACTGTAATCATGTTAGGCAATGGTAAAAACGTCAAGAGTGGTTTAAAGGAAGCGGGGCAAGCTGCTGTGGTCTGACATTGTGAATTTAAGCTGAGTGCTTCTTGGGAAGGGCGACTTATTACTGTTGATGTGTCCTGCAAAATAATACCCATACCATGGTATCCTGTGAAATCAGAATATAGCACCACCTCACCCAGTTCCTCAGTCCACCTCAGAGTGCCACCTCATGTCACAGAGGGGTAATTCTTGTCACTACCCTGAAGTCACCATCCAGTTAAACCATAATTTTTACTTTATTTTTACAACAGAAGCAAGGACCAAGCCCAAAGGCCCACCTTAGGCAGCATTGTGTGGCCTGATGTTGCCTCCCACAGGCTGTGGAGCCACACAGAGCCCTGAGCCTGCCCTGGGTGTTGGACCACTGCAGGTGTGTGTGGTGTGAATCCCCACAAAGCCCTGCCCATGTCCTGGGGGAGCCGTGCTGTGCCCGAGAGGACTGAGGGACCCCAGCCCCACAGCCTGGGTGAGCAGAGCTGTGGCTCTGCAGTGCTTTCAGCTCTTGCAGGTGGGCTGGGATTTGAGCACTCACTTGTACTTGCACCGTGTCTGAAATGCCAGTCAAGGTGACAGGAGCTGTGCACACAGTGACAGCACAGAACTCAGCCAATACCCACTGTACACTGAATTGGAATTTAAATCGTGGTGTCCACAGAACCACTCGTGCTTACAGGGCTCCAGCTGAGTCCGAAAAGCCATGAGAGTGGACAATGCAGCTGTTTGAGACTTGTTTTCTTCTTGGATTTTAATCGAGTTCTATCTGCAAGTCCCAAAAGCTCTCTGTGCTAGATAAAAGTTTACTCACAGCTGTCTATCACCCTCTTGTAATACCACTGAAAGACCCTTCCAGTATAGATACCCTTAATTTCCTCTCAGTTATTTTCTTCTCAGAATTCAAAGGAAAGTCAGATTCTGAGGTGAATTTAATTCTTTTTTTTTTTTAACAACAGTAACTACAATGGACCAAAATTTGACCTAAGCAAATGTAAAGTAACTTGGCTCAACTGGTGGAATTCATGGCACCAAATTCTGCTGTCATGTGGCATTAGTGCAAGTCTTACAGTGCTTGCTGAGTACTGTTCATCAAAGGAGAAGCTGGATAACAAAAATGGCATAGCCTTACTGGAGTTATGTGTATTAGGCCAGAACTTAAGTTGCATTAACCCAGTTAATTCAATGGAATTCCATCCGGTTTTGTTCTGGCTGGGCAAACTCATCTCACTGAAAGTAGTTCCAGGTCTCTGGACTAGAGCTGAATAACTGCAAGCAGATTTGCTCTTCGACCAGACCCTGTGTTCTCTCAGCCCTTGCTCAGGGAAACCACCACTGACTTCAGTGACAAGTAACAACCTTATGGACACAGAGAAGCTTTGATCCACTGGCAGGAGACATTCACCCTTGAATTTACGAAAGAACTGAATAGTGGACAGCAACACAGATGTTTTATTTGTAACAGAGGGAGAGTGCAAGTTCCTCAGCTGGTGTAAACTGGGATAGGAGTACTGATTTCAGTGGAGTTAATCCAATATGCACACACCAAGGAGCAAACCCTTTAACCCCAGACTAATTTTTGTGCCAGTGAATCTCTATGCAGATAAACTCCCAAAGCTTTTATCATCATGCCTTTTTACTGATCATGCCATTGAGATGATTAATGTACCATAATCCTTGCCTGTGAGGAAATATTGTACTTTGCAAAGCTATGCAGCGAACAGCACATCATAAAATGGCTTTAGACCACACAGTCTGGAGACACATTACCAGCAACGAGATGAACAGAGCAACTTTTGATCTGATGTCGATTACACCTCACTCTGCACTTCCACAGCTGAGTTTTTCATACAGACTGAGTGATGGCTGCATGACTGTGGGCCAAAGCTTCAGCTGATGTGCCTCTAAGTAGCTCGGTGGATGTCAGTGCTGATTTACACCAGCTGAAAAACCAGTCCTCTCCCTTTTCATACTGTGCTGCATGTCCTAATGCGGCTTTATAAATGCACACTGAGGCTGAGCATATATTGAACTACTCTGATTCAGCACCAGATAATCCCTGCTAAAAAAAAAATTGGAGGGTAATTTCTGCCTGCCACCTAGGCTGGCATATGTTTTGGTTTTAACTAAAGGCATGTTGAAATTTCATTACCTCCCAGGTTAAATATTTACTGGCATCAGCGTTGGCTTGCATAGAAAAACAGCAAAGAAATTCAAAGATGCCATAAATGCTCTCAGTCTAGAGATGGAATCTGTTACTTTCTTTCAAAGACCCTGCAGCAGGCTAAAGTGGTTTCTCCAAGCCAAGTGGATTCTGCACATTTCGAAGTCATGGCAAATATTTATCTAGGCCCAATTGTGCTGTTCTTCCCCTGAGCATCCTGGTCAGCAGGTTGCTCCACTGAAGTCCACAGAAGTAACTGTGTGAATTGGTGCTCAGCACACAGATTGCAGAAGCAGGCACTGAATATGTTAGGTTGCTGCAATCAGGGGTTTAATTTTAGCCATATGTATCATTTGAGGACACTTAAAAATTATGTACGTTTCATCCAAGCTGACAGTCCTTGTATTTCCATAAAATATTGTATAATTTATTCCTGTCTGTATTTTTGACATCTCTGGATTGCATATCTTCTACTGAATCTTAAATGCTGGGTTTTTTTTAAACCCACACTCTAAAGGTCTAGGACATACCATCACAGAATATGGAAACAATTCATATTCATATCAAATTCATATCAAAAAACAAAGATCTGGTGATGTTTTGCATTGGTTTTGAGCTCTCCTTTGGTTTGTCTTTTGGCTTGGCTGTGGTACTCCCAGAATTTTTGGAATGGCTCAACTCAATTCAAGTTTCTTCCTGTCTTTTGGGGAAAAAAAAAAAAAGCAAAACACAACTAAGGTTCAGGAAAAGCAATCCTGGCAAGCTTGGTGGGTGTTTGCTCTTCCTAACTGTCCTGATTTTTTAACCCTGCCATGTTGGGAGTAGTCTAGTCTGTGGGTTCTCTCACCCACCATTTCTGGCTGTTGTGGAAAATACTGGCTTTTTTTTTTCTTTTTTTTTTTTCTTTTGTGTGTGTGTGTGCGTGCGCATGTATAATTAACCAAAATATCAGGAAAATTTATATATGCTTTCTTCTGGTTCCTGGAAATAGAGCAACATTATGACCTTATGGTCTTCCAGCAAAAGTCAGATTTAATTTCTGCATTGCAGTGCAACTTAATTAGCTATTGGAATTAGATTATGGTTTACTAAATGGCCTTTTACCTTATGTTCTTATGTTCTTACTTTTTATTTACTATTGAAGTAGCCTCTTTTTTTTTCTCATGTGTGCAAGTATCATATCAATAATCATCGCAATTCCACAAGGTGTCTTTGTTCTGAACAAGCATGTTATTCTTGTAAAGTTTTAAGTATAAGTTAAGATGTTTTGTACAGACCAAGGTAACTGTTAAAATGTCAAGCAATTACTGAAATGTTGTATAGTTATAAAAGTTTGATTTCTTTTGCTTTATATGTATAAAATTGTATCTTGCCTGTTTTGCTTTGTATTTCCAACGTGTTGCACAATTATGCATTTTGTTTACATTTGTTCCTTCTTCAGAAAAAAAAAAAGAAATAACAGTAATACTTTATGTACAAACATTTTAAATGTACTTTTGTTGTTTTTAAACACAATGTCTCTGTATAAATAATATTGGTTGAACTGGTACATTCGTGTCTCTCATAGAGGGATTAATTATACTGCCAGTGCATTGAATTATTTAAAAAAAAAAAAAGTAAAATAAAATTTTTATGAAAATGTAACCCATTTTATCACTATAAATTATTCTGTCTTCTGCTATTTTCTCATTCTCCTCCCAGGATACAATAAGTATGGTACAGTAAGTACTGTTTGTGGGAGAGCTGTCATTGGTTTTAATTTTTAATCAATGTGTTTGTGTCATTGCGGCGACTTAAAATGACTTGATGTTAGAAAATAATGCAGTGCTGATACCAGCTGTGAGGCAATGGGATCAAAAATGTGCTTTCCCCATCCCTGAGGGGCCTAAATCCCGCCTGTCCCAAACCCAACCCAGAGGGGCCAGGCTTCCAAGGAGGGTTTTTTTGGACAAGCAGCCCAGGGCTCCAGCCTGGCTATGATGCCTTGGGAAGGCTGAGCTGGAACAGAGTCTGGACAGAGCCAGAGAATAAAGTAGGTATTTATAAAAAGGCCTTTAGGGTGCACCTTGGGCAGGACAAGAGCCTGGCCAGGGCTACACGCAAGGTGGACCCAAAATGGTCACAAAATGGACCCAAAATGGACCCAAAATGAACAACTGGTCATGAGGTCTTACACTTTTCTAAGTTTTGGCCCATTTGCATATTGGGGTTGAATTGTCCAATTCCAGCTCCAGGCTGTGAGGTCCCATCCTTGTTGTTACCTCCCTCCAGCCCACCCTTGTTTGTGCTTTTGGGCCTGAAAGTTGTCCTTGGTGTGCAGCAGGAAAAGGATTTGTTTTGTGTCCCCGCTCTGTGCAGAGCTGAGTGACACTGAATGTGAGGCTCAGAACTGCACCCCTGGGCAGCACAGGGTCTAAAAAACATGAAAGCTCAAACTTAAGGCATCAGCTAAAGTGGTGCCATCAGCATCACTGACCCTCTGTGCCTTGGTCCCCGAGGGTTTCCCTGGCAGGACTGAACGGGGAACGCCAGGTTTTCTATCAGCACGGCAGAAATAGCTCTGAGAGGCAGTGCCAAGAACACCAGCTCAGAAGAGACGTGAGGGACTCTCTGGAGATGCAGAGCAGCGTGTGATGTGGCTGATGCTGTGCTGAGCAGCGCTGCTGCTCGCGGGGCAAGTGAGGTCGAGGTGCCCGCAGGGAGGGACAAATGCAGAGTCCATCTCAGGCTGCTGTCTCCAAGCAAAAAAGCCATCTCAGTGGTTTGCTCTGTCGTTTGCTCACGCTCACAGCCCTGCTGAAAGCATTTCCATCTCAGTCTGGAGAGCTGCGTGCTCTGCAGGTGCTGCAGGAAGGCCTGGCTGGAGGCAGTGGGTGGGGACATATCCCAGACAGTGTTGGGGATGGGGCGGCGAGCCCAGGGGGCAGATGGTGTCACAGGAGAATGCCTGGAGAGCCACACTAGTAGGTGTTAGTCTGCATTTGAGGCCGAGTATCTGTTGCAATGCCCCCCCCTTAGAACAAAGGTCCAGTAGTGACACTGTTTTACACTTGACACAGACTCCGAGATTCAGAAGGCTGAAAATGACTCCTTTATTTTTGGGATGTGTCTCCCTTTCATACTATTTTACACAGACCAATTTGATTGGTGAAACAAAGACAAACCTCTTCAATCACATTGGTCAGACCAGAGGGACATTAAGAAGTCCCTCCTAGGAAAAGGAATGAATAACATCGTTACAAAACATGTCTCTTGTTTACAGAAAATTCCCTGGGAAAAGAATTCCAGAAAACCAAAACACCTCAGGCATGGAACCAGGGCTGCACAGTAGCTGGTGCCTTCCAACTTCTCAGCACCACTCTGACCTCATGAAGCAGCTTAAAGCTCTCTGGTCTGACCAGACTAAAGCTTTTCCAGTTCATCATCCCACTTGTGTGAATAGTCACCTGTAAAATGGGTGCTGGAGTCCCAGTCCTTCTTAGGCATGAGTCACTTCAGAAGGAAATATGGAATGGGGTGTTTGGAGCACACTGTGTGTCAGGGTGCCCATTTTGTGTCCAAGGAGACAGAAAACATCCTCTGTGGCTATCTCAGAGAGACGTCTTTCGGGTCAGCAGGAGGGAGGGCAGGTCTGATGCTTCATGTGCCATTCATTCCTCCCTGATTTCTTTTCATCTTCTGGGTGTGCCCAGAAATCCGCTTGAAGCTTGACTTCAGACTGGCAGCTCATGTCATTCCCTGCATGTGTAACCTTGTAATCAGCTGTGAAGTGTTCTGTGATCCCAGCTATGAATGATGAATGGCTCCACATAAAACTGTGCTGTACAGCACTGTTAGTGTGACTGCTCAATTCAGAATAAAAACCCCCAGAAATTCTGGAAATAAAAAAGGGATAATTACTCATACAGCCACTACGTGGGATTCCCACAGGAGGGAAAGATGCCACCCTGCTGAGTAGAGGGAGAAAGTCTCCTCCAAGTATGGCAATGGCAGGAGAAATGGAAGATGGGCATTTGGATGCTCATTTTCATACACAATTTCACAACAACCTCGGGCAAGGTACTGTGTGCCCTGTTGCACAGCCAAGGAGACATCTTCCCTCCCTCCCTGGCTGGGGCTCAGGCAACGGAGGAGGATGTTCATAAGAGCTCCAAAGAGCTTCTCTCAAGTGAGAGAAGGAAGAACTACAGTTTGGCAGCCAGTTAAGATGATTTAACTGCACGACTCCCCCAGGAATGAGTTTGGCCCATGACAAGCTGCTCTAGACCACAGGATGTTTCACTGCCAGCACGAAAGATGAAGAGCTTGTGAAGCCTTATTTATATCTAAAAAGTCTGGCTGGAGCTTCCCGTGGTCTGCAGAGCTAAGGAGTAGAAAGCGCAGCCCAAATACTGTCACTGAAAGGCTGAGACTCCTCAGCCCCTCCTACACACGTGGTCCAGAAGGAAAGCAATGCAACATCAACTCTACATAATAGGGAGGAATTTCACTTCCCAACTGCATTTCAAAGTGATATCTTTTCATTGAAAAAAGCACACGTGCATGGGTTCTTTTTTCCTCTCCATACTGTGTCCACACATTTGGAAAGACTTTATTATAGCTAATGTAAACATGTTCAGCAAGAGAACCACACATCAAGCTAATGTTAAGCAAAATTTTCTGGTCATACGAGCTACAGTGGAGCAAATTGTGCAGCACTTTTTTTTTTTTTTAGGATTTGTTTTGGGTTTTGATTTTTTTTGGGGAGGTTGTGTGTGTGTTGTTTGGGTTTGCTGGGTTTTTCTTTTCTTGCAATTCTACATTCCCTGCCTATCAAGCAGGAGCTAAATAAAAAGGCTTCAAACCATCAGTTTAAGAGCAATCACCTATTTCAGGATGCTGGCAGGGAATTATCTGCAAGGAGAAGCTGCTTGCCAATCAGCCTTGTGAAACTCCATTGGCTTTATCTATACCTGGAAATGGGTGTGACATTCAGTTCAGCACAGCACTCAGATCTCTAATGCTCTCTATGATCTGGGAGCTGATCAGCCAACAGAAGCCTCCTCCAGGTGAGTGTTCAGGACGTTCCCAGTGCTCCAGGCACCACCCAGCACTGGCTGTTCCTGTGTCCTCCTGCCTGGTTCCACACACCCGTGGTGGGAGGCAGCAAATTTGCCAGAGGGGAGCACAAAGGCTGCAAAATGTCTGGGACTGGACATTTCAGAGGAGCAACGTGGCTGGGAAGCTCTGACATTGACATTGAGAAACCATAGAGGACCTTGAAGGCAATACTTTCAAATTAAATACTCCCCAGCCAAGATGACATGATGTCTCTGGCTTGGACCAGGCTTTGGTGAGCCTCTGCCAGCTTCAGGCAGAGAAGGATGAGTTTCTCCCCTAGGGCTCCTGTGACTGAAGGTCACTTGGGTGTCCAGAGACTGGATACAGACATTTTCACAGCAAGCTCTTTTCCACACTGCTCAAATAAATCCCTTCTTGGCTCCATGGAGCTGGTGTTGGCTCAAGGACAGATCCATATGCTCCAGACTGCCCCAATGCTGGTGAGGGACTGGCCCTGCAAACCATCTAATTAGTTCAGTTGTAGGCAGGCATGGCCTCCCTCAGCGCTCAGCACAGCAGATTGCTGTGCCATCGGTGTCCTTGTCACATGGGGAATGTGCAGATCCCCCACGGCCAGGGCTGCCCCCATTGTTATGCCAGCAGCTGCTGCCTTGCTGGAGGAATGGGCTTGTTCAGCCAGGGAAGGAAGCTTTGAACCAGGACTTACCAGGTGAACTTGGTGGCCTGTTGGTACTCAAAGTAGATGACTAAAAATCTATCAGTTTATTAATCAGGTGACCTGATCTCACCGCAGTGAGAGAGACAGAGCCTAAGCCTACATACAAGTTATTCCACACTAACTTAAAACATCAAATCCCAGGGTAAGTGAAAACAGACTTGGGCCTTCAGTTTTGTAACAGCAGCATGAAAAACAATGCAGCTGCATTGACCACTCAGGGTTTACACAGGCGTAACTATGATCTCACTGTCAAAACTGGCATCTCCTGTGGCGAGCGCTGGACTCTGGATCAACAGAAACGTCACCTCCGCATCTCAAGGAGGCATTTCAATCTCAATCATCTCTGAATCAATCAATGAGAAAAGCACATCTATGTTAATAATGAGGCACCTTGGGCCAGCACACGGAGCTCCCCGTGCCTGGCACTGGGGCTGCCCTTGTGTTGCCAGCCCATGGCTCAGCCCCCAGCTCTCTAATTGCCTCTGCCAGTGCTATCAGCCCCCCAAAGTTGCTGTTTGTCTGCGATTCCAGGAGGGTAATTTATTACCCTGGAGAGCCTGACTCTTCTCCCCCCATCCATCTACATCCCCGAGTTACGTTGTTTATGTTAGCATAATCATTTCTCATGGAGAATGTCAATAAATGCTGGAGACAAAAGGAACACCAACACCACCACCAACAAAAAGCCCAACTGCTAAATAATTCCTAGAATGAGTTGTCAGAAACCTTTTATTTACTGATTCCGTGCATTTCATTTATTCCTGGCAGTAGGCCAACCTCTCTGACAGTTAAGATTTATTGATTTAATTGCCTAGGGTAACCATGCAATAAAATCATCTCAAAGATAAATTTTCATGGCACTGTGCAGCATTGAAGTAATTTTTCAAGTGCTATGGCTATATTTCTGCAGGTTACAGGTGCAAAATTTGCTTAAAGCAGAAATGTCTCATTATTGTAACCCCAGCACATCAGTGTGGTCCCTCCTGTGAAACTCTTTTCTTCTTTTCTTTCCCCTCTCTCCTTTCCCTCTCTTTCTCTGTCGCTGTGTCTTTCTATATCTCTTTCCCTCCTCATTTTTTTAAAAGGTACAGCACAGGTCTCTCAGAAAACAAATTATATTTTCTTAATTGGTTCATATATTCAATGCCCAGGAGAAGAGAGGCTTCAGTTTAATTAGTAGTGGGCTGAGAGGTTATTTACAATGTTATATAGAAGCATTTGTTTCCAGCTGTGAGATGCTTTTTAACACTGAAGCCTCACAATGTAGCTGATTGCCGTTTGTGACATTATAGTTTATTGAATCTTTAGATCTTTTTATTTACACTGTTAAAGGGCTCATTATAGTTCAGAACAAGGAGCAAATGAAAATCCCTGATTAAAGCCCAGGTTAATGGCCATATGTCTGAAGTCAGAGATAACCTAAACTTTTAAAAATGCGAAACATTTTCTTTTTTCTGATGATTTATTTGGGGAGGGAGAAGCCGTTTGGTTTCAGTATGGGATTTGATGACATATTGTTCTGGCAGCCCCGGCAGTTTCCCTTGCCAGGCCGGAGTGTTTCATTCCCTATCCTGCCCTGCTGAGGACATTTGGCTAAAGGGAGTTCCAAGGTGGCACCAGGAGAATGAGGGGTCCCAGCCTGGCAGGGGAAAGGGTGGCTGCCAGTGGCCTCCACGGCCTGGGTGAGCCACGCCAGAGCTGAGGCCAGCAGCCCAAACATCACAAGATAAACCAAGGAGAGCTTTTCCTCTGCCAGCCTGGCACAGGGGCACAGTGAGGGCAGCAGAGAGCTGAGCTGTGCTGTGCTGTGAAGATGCTGAGGGATATTCCTGGATGCGGAGGCCAGTGCATCTCCTAAACCAGAGCACCTGAGGCTCCCGTGGAAGGGTGTCTCTTAATCTGGACAAGTTTCTTCACGTTAGGAGGAGAAGCAGCAGCTTCTTCCCCGAGTTCTTTGGTTGTTATTCAAATGTCCCCCAGTTCTGCTCTCCCGATTGGCTCGTTGGCCTCCCCGCCCCTTTCTCCCTTATATGTCCTTGCTCTAGAATGTTCTCCCTTCCTTGAAGCCCCATTGGCCCAGGTTTGGTGCAAGCCCCACCCATGTTCCGCCCCTGTTCCCCCATTGGTTCTCCTAGTACATTGCCCCGCCTCTGCACCACTTTCTCCCTCACCCATTGGCTGCTGTTCCCAACTCCACCCTGGTCCCTCACGCATGCCCCTGCTGTTGTCCCTGGGTCCCTTCATGTGAAGATGGAATAAAAACCTCTCAGTGGAACTCTAAACCAAGACCCTTCCCTTCCTCACTGCCGAGGGATTTATCCCAGCTCTCCGTGTGAGTGGTGGGTGATTGTGTCAGTGTGCCTGTGACTCCTGGTGGCTCTCCACCTGGGACTCTTCCAGAAGGTGGTGGCACCTGGAGATCTGTCAGACCTGTGCTGCTCTGTGTCAGTGCAGCTTCCCCGGCGCATCTGGAGCTTCCTGGAGCCTTTTGCAGGGTTGCTACCACATTTGCTCATCTTGAATGGTTCCCAGTGCCGTGTGCCTGGACTTTCCCCCACACCAATCTCATTCTGCAGCTTTCTCTTCCCTTCACAGCCCTGATCCCAGCCCTGGTCCCCAGCCCTCAGCTGCTGCTGTGTCCACTCACCTGCCCACCTGCCTCTGGAGAACTTGTTTCCTGCAAGGGTGCAATGAATTTCCAGATTTTCAGGTGTCTGCAGGGCACAGTGGGTGACCCAGTGGCCACCACAGTGCTTGAGTGGGCCACTGGTCCTTCCCTGTGGTGAGGGTGCAGCACTGTCCCTCCCCATGCAGGACAGGGCTGCTGCTGAGCACTCCTGCTGGGCTGTGCTGTGCACAGAAACTGCCACCACAGTCCCAAAAAAAAAAAAAAAAAATCCCAACCCTATATATAGGAAATGCACAAATGATCTATTAAAGCTGAATTTAATTTACAAGCAAGACAACCACATCTTTGGTCTGTTCATTTGGATTAACTCCAAGACAAACAGCAAGTGAGATGTGTTCCCATCTCTGAGGGATAATTTGCTCCTTCTTACCTAAGATGGAAAGATTAGGGTCTGTGTTATCATTGTTAATCCAGAAATGTATCAGATGAAGCAGTTTGCAAAGTAATCCCTTCTTATTTCAAATTATTTTTAATAAAATGTGAAATTGACTCGATGGCTTATATTTTCTGGTGGAAAAGAGAGCTTGGAGTTGCAGATTTGCTCCACTGACAAGCTTGTGGGTCTCCCGTGGCAAACTCTGACTTTAAAGCCCAGGACCTTTATGCTCACAGTTTAACCTCTTCAACCTCTACCCCTCTGACTTCAGCTTTTCATTAGGTGAAATACCAAGGTGGGTTGGATACATTAAAAGGAGAATTAGTGAGAAGAGAGGCAGTTGAATCAATAATGTCAGTAAAGGTAGACCTATTTATAGAGAAACAATGTCAGCATATGATAAACCTGTGAGTAAATTGGCTGAAAGCCCAGAGCTTTGTACTAGTTTGGAGAGCTTGAAGGGATCTAAGCAGCAACAAGCAGAATCAGTAATTCCAGGGCTCAGGCATCAGCCATGCCAAATGGGAATCAGAAACTCCCCAAAAAAAGTGTTCTGAGATGGGAGAGGAAAGATGGAAGGGTGAGGGAAAATCGGCAGAGTTTCAACTGTTGCCAAAGGAAAATGCCAAGTTCTTAAGGTGGGCAGTGATGGGCAGAGCTGATGTCTGTGTTTTCTCTCTTTAAAACAGGGAGCTGCCCAGGCTGTGAGCTGAGCAGACCTCCCACCCTGCAAACACACAAAAGCCTCCAGGCACCAATAGGCTCCTCCAAATTCAAGACAAAACCTGTCCAGGTATTCAGAGAAAACATCCCACACTTATCAACTGGAAACACCAGTCCTTCCACTGATCACCAAGAGAAGAAACTTGGCAACTTCAGAGAAGATGGCTCACCCTGACCAATCTGATACTTGTGTTTGGCTTTTTTTTTAAGATAAGAGGCCACTCAAAGCAGTCTGAATACAAGTCTATACTCAGGTCAATAAATAACTAATATTGGCTAGATGTTATGTCCTCTGTCTTTTCACTGACTCTATAGAAAGTCAAGGGATGTGAGCTTTATTAAGAGTTAATGTTGCGCACATCAGTCCTAAGGATCTTTGAGGCCTACCATGGAATCACATGCTCAACATACTCTTGGTAATTAGCATTAGAAAATTTTAAAAGGACAGAATTTCTGTTTCTTGTGAACACTTGAACAACTCTTGTTCTAGTTCCAAAGCAATTTTTCTTTTCTCAATTGTCAAAACTCTGCTTGTCTTCACTCTGACTCCAGAAGTTCCCCAGTTTTAGGGTAACTTCTCTTGGTTCTCTCCAGAGCACTCAGAAAACTTCAGTCTGAGTTACAGCTTGTCCTTTATTCTGTTTCCTTAGGTTTCTGAGATGGCTTCAATGAAGTAGGACACACCAGATGATGTCAACCCAGGAATGTGAGAGTGCAGGAAACCTGAGAGACTTCTGTTTGAGGGGGCAGTTCAGAAATCACAACCAAACCAAGAAGCCCACAAGTGAATGAAAACTCATTCCGAAATGAAACTATTTCAAAAAAATAAAGCTCCTGTCCTGAGTTCCAGGTATATAGATCCAGATGTGTACCAGAGAAACTTCCTGTTCCCAATAAACTAACATGGGAGGAGATGGGCCCACCTCAGGGCACACAAATCACTTGAGCCCTACCAAAAATCCGTGATGCTGAGCCATTCCAGGAGATCTCAGACATCCTCATTTGAAGTGAGTGATCAGGTAAAACAACGGTGTCAGGTGGCCAGGTTAGAGCCTTGTGAGGGGTGGTCTCTGGGAGTCATGTCCTAAACCAGCCTGGGGCTGCTGGTGTTGCTGCAACAGCCTCAGTGCTCAGTCTGGAGCCACGTTAGCCCACTCCTGGTCTCACAGTGAGGGTGTGCTAGAGGTCCCAAACAGAACAAAAATAAAAATGGAAAGGACTATCAATCCCATTAAGACTCCTGCTGGCACACACTGTGCTCACACGCATAGCATATACAGCTCCAAAAAGCACATTTTTAAAAAACCAGAATTACAAGCTGCTCCAAAACCACTGCACTTTATTAACACTGAGAATGTGTCCTTCGATATAAACTCTTCTAGAAATGATTCAGATGAATTAGCACAGGAAAATCTTTCCGAGCTGGAGAGCATTGAATCGGAAGCACTGCAGTCAGTGAATAATGAAAGTAAACCATCATTCTGAAGTATGACTAATGGTGACATGGCCTGTCTAGAAGAACAAATAGCCAAGACATACTACTTGGCCCCAAAACTGGGCTGAACATCTTTTGAAATGACTTCATTGCTGTATGAAGACTATTAACAAAACAGGAAACCCTGCCAACTTGTGGACTACGACTCCAGTGAGAGAGAATTTCACAGGAGAGACAGATGATTCACTTTGTAAAAGAGTGGGACTTATTACTCTTAGAGGCAATATTAATAGATCCATCCAAAATCGCCCATGGAACAGATCCATTGACGTTGCCAAGATCTTCAGCTGAAAAATGTGCAGAGAAACTTGAATCTGCAATGTAGAATGCTGCAGTGAAGTGATTACATTTCATGGCACCTAAAATGCTTTTATCAAAGGATGACTTGACAAGACATCAAGATAGCTAAATGCTTAGAACTGCATGTCAATCAAAAACTTACATGTATTATTCAAGGTGCAGACTGAGCTTCAGTGAGGCAAAGGGAAAATTCTAAACTAAGGCTTATGGAGAATGTGTTTGTGTAAAGATAGGAGATATCTTTTTTCCATCTAAGTACATTAATTCTGCTTCTTGGGCTGGATGCATTGGGTGTGACTTTACCAACTGCATGGGGAATTAATTTGGCCCATAATGTCTCACTGAGCAGGTGGGGTAAATGCATCGTCTCAGCCCAGTGTAGTTGCAGGTCCAGAACTGGCTTGTATAAAATTCCCAGTCATTCCATTGGCACTGTTTCCTGCAGACCTCTCAGAGCATCTAAAATTAAATGACTTTTTACTATGGAAGTGATCAAAATACTGGCAAAAGGATGTCAAGAAGAATCAATGATAGCAAAGCCCAAGCTTGGGAATAATCCACCACAAAAAGGAGGAACACATACTTACACTCCTTCCTTCTGTGTGGCACAGAAATATGGGGCATCACCTGAGAAAAGGACAGGGCTGAATTACTGCACTGTTAAAACCAGGAGTGAAACAAAGGTAAACTCAGCTCCCGTTTGATTTGTCATCTCCTCGCAACTGTCTAATTGCCTTCTATACGCAAATGGTTTGCAAGGCAAGAGTGGGAGCAGACTGAAAGAGACCTGCCTTAAAGATGTTAAATATAACTATTAGGGGGGTAAAAAGCAAATTTTCCTATAGGACATATGTATCAATTAAACCTTTCAATGGGGACACCTCCCTTGTGCTCCCAAAATTAGCCCTGGCTATGTTACACGACGCTATTTATGCCTTTAGTTAACATGACCGAGCAGTTACCACAGCAATTATTACTTTTTACGGTGTACATAAAGTTCTTTTTACAGTTAAGAGATAGGGTCACTATTTAAGCTTAGCTCAGCATTTAGCTAAATGCTCAAGCTTTCCTTCCTGGATGTTTTGATTACCTAGGAAAGCTTTAACCTCTACAACGTAATGAAGGCTGGGAAGTTGTAAGGTAATTTGTAGGAGAAAGGGTGTGCAGGAGGGTATGTGCACTATTATGAAGCTCAATAAATAATCATGTGAAATTGCTGGCATTTAGGACTCTCTAGAGAGGAGCTTTCCCAGCCGGCTCCTGATCCCTCATACCCTGAGTAACTCCAGATTAAACCCCGCTGCCTTTGTGGGAGCGTGTGTGACATCAGAAACCTCCCCCGTTTCTGCAGGGCGTGTTAATTGTCACCAGACAGGGACAAGGGGGCTGTACCCTGCTCCAGCTCCTCCCCAGGGTGGCTCCCAGGGAAAGGGGTGCAGTGCCCAAATGGTCAGAGCTGCGGGAATGGTGCAGGGTGTCCTCCACTTGCCTTTTGTGGAGAGAGCTTATGAAATTCAAAATGCAGCTGTGCGGGTTGGTTGTGAGCCTGTTAAAAGGGAGCCATTCCTCATGGCTGTGTTTGATATGGTTTAGGCACATCTGTGGACTCACTTAACCCTTCCCTCCACCCTCTCCATCTCAAACCGCTGCCCAGGCATGAAAAGTGGGAATTTGTCTTTTGTACGTGAGGGTATAAAGAGCTTCTTGACTTGCACTGAAGAGCAGTGCACTTTGATTCCCTCTCAGTGCTAATTTTACCTTAGTTTTATTCTGGCAAGGCATGGAAGCCCACACCAGGATGATCAGCCCTTTCTCAGCCTCTGAGGCGTAGGAAAGGGGCAGCTTGGTAAAATGACCTGGACACATGTTACAACAGATAATCAATGGCTCTAGGAAAATGCATGAGAAAGCATTCCAAGCCCAAATTTCAGTAAACATTCTCCAGAATCTGTGGCTATTTATCAAATATGAATGTACCCTTCAGGACGAGGATCTCATTTCCCCCGGTGTTTTTGCTCCAAAAAGAATTGGAAGTGACAATACAGAGAAAGATGATGTTTCAACTTCATGTTTAAAATAAATATAAGGCTGTCATCAGAGCCAAGCTGTCTTGTGAAGATCCCTCTCACAGGAGTCAACAGGCAGCTCTACTGATAGAGAATCGTGTTCCATTATTGATTAGCTTTTAAGTTCTTGTTACATATTAGATTAGGATCGCTGTATGCATAGGGAATGAATAGCCCAATTACAGTCTAAAATAGCTCATCTCAAAGTGGTTTAGGATTTCGATATCATGGAAAGAATTTTAAGGAAATTACAGGGTATATTAAGAAAGCCTTTAAGGGATATATTTACATTTTTATTGCATGGATTTTTAGGATGGGGAGGGCAAACTATCACTCCTTATTTACATACAAGGCTGGTTTTAGCTCCCTCCCAATTAGCTTTTCAAATCTTTGGGAATTAGAGGCTTGCTATATTGGAGGGGGTTTTTTTCCTGCATAGAAAACACCAAACTAAGAAGTCCCAGAGTTACACCTCCAGATTCCCCCAGTTTAAGTGAGAGCATCCCACACCAGGCTCTGCTCCAAGTGCAGCTGTTGAGACTCCAAGGCTAGTTTCAGAGGCAGTGATGGCTCCCAGCAGAAGCTGCCATTCAGATTCTCAGAAACTGCCACTTCTCACTCTTGGTGCAGGAGGAATTTCCACTGTTCACAAGGTGGGACAGTTTAAAAGTAGATCTGACTTTCGTTAAACATGTGCACAATACTTACCCATCCAAGTGAAGACTGTACTTACTTTGTTGATAGCTGCACATTTTGCAGCCCTAAAGCAAGACCAGGGTGCTCTCTTAAAAAAGAAAACAAAATATTATCAACATCATCATCATTATTATCATTATCACGCCATTGCTATCACTACATTATGCTTAGAAATGTTTCTTTACTTCAATAAAACAAGAGCAATTATGCAAGCTTCATCCATTTCTCTTAAGGGCTCTAGAAAAAAAAACGTTGCTTTCAAGGAAAAAAAAAACTGTTAATTTTTCACAAATATATAAAATAAAATACTCAAGGCATTTTTGAGAGGCATTCTCACATATTGCTGAAAGTACACACAATGTGAGAGAATTTGCATAACAAATGTGACAAGATCGTTACTTAAGGGACTGAAACAGAAGGAATAAAATATATATTAGATACCTCAGTTCTCATTAATTATTATTCTGAGTGAGAAATAATGCCAGGAGCAAGAGGGGTGCCAGAAGAAGCAATGGGGAAATATATTATAATGTTTCTAAAAACCTTTAAAAGGTATAATAATAATAATTAGGAAATTATTGCACTACTGATTTTTTTAGTAGCAGATCAACCACCTGTTCACACTTTTATTAATTGCTTGCTTGCCTCTTCCTTAAAGATGATCTGTGAAGATCATTAAAGGAAAAGCTACCTGAGCAGAAAGGAGGAGAAAGAACTCATGTTATGCAGCGAAAAGAAAAAAAGAAACCTTCAAAATCCCTAACTTTAATTAAGAGTCACATGTGGAAAGACTTTGGGGTCCTCTGCTGGTTTATGATGCCATTGCCTGCTCCAGCTGGGAGAGGATCCATGCCCTCCCCTCTGCACAGCCCTGAGCTACCCCTGGCACCCACACTGAGTACCTGCGGTGGCTCCTGTGCAGGGCAGGAGCCCCTTGACTCTTTATCAAGGGGCTGGAAATGTATTTTCACCCCACCAGCCTCCCATGCTGAACGTGCATGCAGCAGTCAGTGAAAGCTAAACCCATTTGAAACCATTTTAAGAGGGAAAATAAGGCCCTTTCTGGAGATACTATTCCTAAGTCATGTTTTACTCTGCCATTAATGTACTTTTGGAATGCATGAGAGCTCCTTGCACCCAAGGCAGGTAATAATGGTCTATTAAAAGACACCATCTCTGTTTCCTAATGCTCTATCAAAGGTTCATTGATGAAAATAGCCATCTGGCTGCTCTCATCAGCTTTAAGGAATTCCATAAAAGTATGAAATATGATTTCCTCATAATTGCTTTTCTGTAAGATTTATGACAATGAGAGTAACGAATAAACTGGGCATTTGCTGAACAGGACTCAGATTTAAGATGTGCTGATGCAAATGAGGAAGTGGCCAACTAGGAGATGCATTTCTTGGGAGAAATTAGAAAGTGTTTGCAAAAGCCACAAGTTACCACGTGGACTTGGCTATGTTCACGGCTGGTGTAAACACATCCAGCTCCAGGGAGGCCAAAGGTACTGCGTGAGCTCCAGCAGTGAATTTGGGTCTTAGAGACCAGTTATGTGAACAGTTCACAGCTGAAAAGAGGACCTTGACAGCAACTGGAAGATGCCCTGTGTACATCTGTGCAGCATCAGGTTCTTTTGCCACCTGCACCCGATGATGTTGTGTGTGCAAAGAATATCACTTGCTTGGAGGGAGAAAACAATGCCTGGCAGCACTGTTCATACTCCTGCCAAGAGCAAAAGTGGGAATGGACTGTGTGATTAGTGTTGTGGGATAATTAAATCCCATTTTCCTGCTATTCATCTGTCAGAGGTGCAATGGTCATCGCTGTGCCTGTTTGCCATTATGTCAATTATGTGGTCCTATGACCTTTTGACTTCAGGATCATCTAAAGCACAGGATGGACACTGAGGAGATTCTTTATTCCAACTTTGCTTTTGGTTTTTGGTGCAACTTAACTTTGTTTTTAGTCTTCATCTTTTCCATCTCCAAGACAGGAATAATCACGGAGTCATTTAGGTTGGAAAAGACCTTTAACGATTCCTTGCCCAATTTCATTGCCCTTTGGGAGGCAATCAGACTCTGCAGATTAAGTGCTGCTTGAAAACGTGTAAACATGCCTGTGTCACCCTGGATGAAAAGGCAGTCACTGCCCTCTCCCTCAATGCAAGAAAACTATTTACTCACATGCAGTGAGGACCTAAAATTGCCAGTGGATGCCCATTTCTGAGGCTGTTTCGCCTCTGTGAGTTTTTGACACACCCCCAGCAAGCTCGGGTAGCCCAGTCCCATAGAGAAGTGGAGATGTGAGTGATGCTTTTTAGATTTTGCCTCTGCCAAAATTTGAGTCTGTACAAGTGCACATACTGTCTCAAGCGCCCTCTCCCAAGCACTTTCTCTCTTTACCACCATCTGCATTTTAAGACTCTCAGCATGCCTAGATTTAGGTGTTATTTGCACACAGAAAAGCTAGCAACCACCCTCAATTTTACTACACTTTTTACTGAATTTTGACTAAATTTTATTAATGATTTGAAGCTTGCCAGAGCCATAAGTGAGAACAGAGCATAAGAGGGCAAGAGCCAGCCTTTTTGGTAAGAGTCAGTACTACAATCACACTCTTAACATCCCAGTTACTCATTTGGCTTCTCCTTTTTCTTTTTTTTATATAGTTAATTATACCAAGACTTTATAAAAACTGTTGCCAAATGTTTAAAATTAGAGCAGCTCAGTTCTTATTTCAGTCCCAGGTTACTGTGCTAAATTGCACATGCTCACCTCGTGCATTCATTTGTGAGCACCAGGCATATCAGTGATTAATTAATATTAATGGCAGAAATCACTTCAAACTTGCTTTATGCTAGAAATCACACACAATCCTGACTCTAATCACTCGGCACATAAAGAAACTTTAATTGATAACCCAGGTTTAATATCCATCAGGATTGGATTCTGTAGGAGGAACAGAGCAATGTTCCCTGTAATCATCCTAGAAGAGATGGAAAGCTTGTTCTACCAACATCAAAGAAGATTAGGCAGAGAAGCTTGATAGTAAAGTAGCAATTATGGAGGGTTTTTTTTAATTCTGTGCACCTGCTTCATCAAAATAATAGGCATCTTTTAGCAAAATAACCTGGAACTCAGTTCACTGACTTTCAATTATCTTATGCTGGGAAATGCATCTGGAGAGACATGAAAAAAGGTGATAGACACACAGGGAAATAAAGAGAAGGGGGAAATTAGAATGAGGGAAAATATGAGGCCCTAAGTAAGTGGGTGTTATAAATATCCTGTGCCTTGGGCTGAATATAGAACAGGAATACTTTTGCTGAGTTAGGACTGTGGCATTGGGCACATCTGACCAACTCAGTCCCTGGTGGAGTGCCTGTGAGTGCAGCAAACAGCTTACACCAGGGACAGGCTTGGCTCATTGCTTTTAAGGGGAATTTTAGATATCAACCCTTAATGCCAGCAAGGGAAGCACATGGCAACTTCCCACAAACATTTCAGGCTGTCTAACTCAAAGGAAAAATTACTATCCTCAAATTCCCCTTTATCAGGTGGCCTTGCTTTGCCAAATGAGAAATGACTCTATAATTTTCTTTCAAAAGGTGAGTCTAAACTTAGACTAGAGCCTCTCTTCCCTGGGGATGGGGAGGGGAAGAAAACCCACACACTCACTTGGTTTTTCTTGAAGAACTACTTCCTCATTTCTGACAAAGCTCAAGACAGACCCTCAGAGCCAGGTTTAAGAAGCCTGACTGGGGCATCCTACCTTTCCTTGTTGGGCTTGTTTTTAACACATCCCGGTCTTCTCCGAAAACAATTTTCCAGAGATCAGTGGGCAATTCACTTCAGCATCTCATGATCTGCAGCCCTGGTGCCTCCAAAGGCAGAGCACAGCAGAGCTCTTACCAGAGGAAAGCCTCGTTACCAGCCCCATTACCATGTGGAGTTCTTGCCAGGCTCAGGTCAAAAATCAAAGACAGCCTTTTTCCACCTTTTTGCCCAGCCTTACATCCCTGTTGGATTCACTGTGCCCTCTTGCACACATCTCAGTCTCTCCTGCATTACAGACAACCACTCACACCTCATTGTGCTCAGAAATGATCCCCACGAGGATGCTGGTCAGGGGGGCTGCTCTCCATTTCATCTCCCGACCCAAGGCAGAGGGAAGCTCCCATCACATCCTCCTCTGCCCCTGTCCTCCTGACTCTGCAGTTCCTCCAGTCTGATCTCAGCCCTGGCTCTGTGTTGGAACTCGGGCACTGAGAATTTCAGGCTTTCTGTGCTGACAGGCACTGACCCTCAAGGAAACACCGCATTGACCTGAGGCCATGGAAAAGGATTCCAAAATTGAGTGGCAGCACTGGGACTGGGGGTGTGTAGTTTGAATAGAAGTGTGTCATATCATATGGTGGAAAACTTAAAGATTTTAGAATATAGTAATATATATACACCAAGATGGAGGTTTTAGGGTAGAGGCTGAGTCCTTCTTTTTTACCTTCTCCTTCATGGGTTTGGGTGGTATTTTGTAATTGGGCAAAAAAGTCTGCATTGTTTACCACGGGTGGTTGGTTATTGGGTTAAAAGTAAAAATAATCTAGTTGTCATTTCATAATTGGACAATTTGGGCTTAAAAGACCTTGTAAAGAGATAGAGCCATTTTTCTACTTTGTTAGCTAGAACTTGCAGCTTGTGAGACTGTACCATAGATGAGAATTAATAAACATCTGAGTCTGAACACAAACTGCATCTCCCAAGCATTTAATCCCAGTTCTAATGCAGAAGAAAAGAAAATAACAAACCCACACCTCTAGAGCTCTGTCTAAAAGCTGGTGGCCTTGGCAGACTGTGGGGACAGGGGATTTGGGCACCTTTAAAAGTGCACCAAAGTGCAGAAGCAGATTCTGTGTGAGGCAAGGCAGGTGGCCTCCCTGCACATCCACATCCAGCACACACAGCTCCGTGTGCAGGAGGCTGAAGCTCAGAGGATCATGAACAAACACCCATGACTGGCAGAGTCTGATCCTCCAGAAAGAATCACACCACATCCCACTCCACGTGAATGGAACAGAAGTAATTCCATTGTAATTAAATAGGAATTTTTTGTGTGAATTCCAAATGAACCTTTGTAACATTTTCATTAGTCCTCAATACACCTCTTACTTTACCTCATTAGAATTATTGGTAATAAATTGTAGTAACTGGATTGTAATTAAATAGGAATTAAAATTTGCCTTCCTAATGAACTACAGCAAAGCAATCACTATTTCAATATACATTAATTGCTGTTCTGTTAGGAATACAGACAACTTATTTTTATTGAATTGCTACAAATTATAATGAATATCTGGCCTGAGCTGACAAAATGGTTTCCCATCAGTAAGTGGACCTGGTAGATGTCAACCAGCTGTGCAGTCAGAAGATCTACCCAAGGAGCCTGGGACATACAGCATGCCAGTAGAGAATACACTGAATTATGATATTTCCAAAATAACTTTTTGTTTCAGAACCTCACAATTAATTTATAAACACAACAGACAAGATGCCATTGGGAGTGCCATTGGGGAAGCAGACTAAAAGGTGTGAGAAACCAAGAGCAATAATATCAGACTAGTGCTTTTTTATGTTATTGGCTCCTGTTTGATTATAATAAAAGCATTTTATAATATATTCTGGGGTGGCAAACTGCATATATAAAGCCACATTTTATTACTGACACGTTTTCTCTCTGTAACTGGAGAGATATATGTAATATCAGTTTGAATAAAACTTCACTTCTATGGCTGTTCTAGTTTTAAAAGCCACAGAGTGCAGTTTCTCTGCATAACTGCTGCAGATGTAGCAGGCACTCGGTGTAAGAAGGAGCAAGGTGTGAGAGATGTCTGTAAAAGGGAGTGCTGAGTGTCTAACAGAGGCTGGTGTCCGCATGCAGGGCAGACATCCCAGTCCAGTGGGACAGGTGGGGGAATAAACCCAAAGCTTTCTGTTGTCACTTTGAAAGCTGCCAGCCTGTGTCCCACTGAGCAGCCTTCCACCTCCAAAATGATGGACACTGGACTGAATTCTCCAGGCTTTCACAGGGTGTAAATTCCCCCATTAACTACTGAGATTTTTCCATGCAGGCTCCTCATTTCTGGCCTCTCAGTGTCATCTGACATTTCAGAACACTGCCTGTCTGCCCTGTTCCCTTTTTAATTACCAAGTTCTGATTCTCTCCTTGCCACCAAGCTGGACAGCCTCAGCAACATCTCCCATCGCTTCTGGTGGAAATATCCTCAGAATTGGTTTCTTTTAAATGAAAGTACAGTGTCACAGACTGAAGAAACAGCAAAGTATTTTTTTTCTGCCAGTCCATCTCACTGTTGATTTCTAGGGGACAGCAGCAGCCAGCCGTCACAAACATGGGACAGAGTTTCCTTGGGCACTGAAATCACTGACGTGATCACAAGGTCTGTCTCAATGTGGTTTTACATGCCCTGAAATACCTGCCTGTCTCCATTTGTTTACCATTGCTATCATTTCACCTCTCATCACACTGCAAAGTCAGCACCTGACTGACATTTAAAATCCCTTTGGATTTCCAGGCCCAGCAGGGGAAATTCAGAATCAGGCTCTGGATAGGAACTGCAAGAGCCAGTGTGGGCTTGGGAGAGGGCAGCTCACTGCTCAGGCATCTTTGTTATACTGAAATTTAAATCACAGAGATTGAACAGGGAAAGCAAACTTGCTTTTTCAATTTTGTTACCTAATCAAAACTCCGAAGCTTTCTAGTGTTGGAGAGGGTTCACATATCATCCACTTTCCATATCCAGTGCTGACAAAACAATAAGGCAGGAATAACATAAGTCGTGAGAAAACTAGTCTGTCTCATAAATCTTCACAGGAAAGTAGCTGCTGTTTTATGTTATTGCAGTGTGTTGTTTCCAATGAAGTGATTACTGTTAGATGTATTTTTAAATTGCTTTTGGTATTTTTAAAAATACATGACTTTGAGAGTGATAGAAATGAGATTGAGTGGCGGTAGGCAGTGCCTAAAATATGATTAACTTTTTCCCAGACCAGCTACTTCCGAAATTAAGGTTACCAAAACAGCTGTTGTCAACTTTCCCCTGGCTGCAGAGGGCTCATCGGAGTCTGTTTGATGTATGCAATTATCCATCAGCCCATCCAAACCCTCCTCCTGCTTCAGACATCCTGCTTCAAGATGTTTAATATTTGTCAGTGTTATTTTAAAGTGTGGATGTGCATGTTTGTGCACTAAAACCCTGTCACACAAAGTCTCCAGTGACATCCCCTGGTGACTGGGTCGTGGTTTCTGTCCATGGAGGGGCAGAACTATCTGTGTGTTAACAGCTCCAGCCAAGGCATGCACACTTCCAGAAGAGCTGAGCTGCCTTTTAGATAAAGTTCAGTTGGAAGACATTCAAGGCAATAAATATCACGTGAGAGGTTTTCTCAGGGCTTTACAAGTCATTAAAACTCCAGGTAGATTTTACCTACCAAAGGCTTGGCTTGTGGCTTGCTGAGTTCACATGGCCCTTTTCCTGCAGGCTGTCGTGTCCCTTCCAGGGGCTAATGAAGCCTGTAACCATCCCAGAGCCCACCTACAGGGTCCCTTCCATTGTTCTGTGCTCCACACACCAGGCACTACAGGGTTAAGCTCACTCAGACAAGAGGAGACTCAATAAGAGGCAAAAGGAAAATGAATTAGGGGAAAATCAACAGGCAGCAAAGGAAAAACTAAATTACATTTCATGTACACACATGCACTCTTTTGGCTGGAAGGGCAGAAAATGTAGCCAAAACCAGGCTGTTTTTATTCTAAACAGTGCATCAATCCATTGATTAATTTTACACTTTGTTCCTTATGAACCTGGGCTGGGGCCATGAATGCTGCTATGAAAAGAAGAATATAGCCAAAAAGGAACTCTTAAAAAGTTGGCAGCCGTTTCAAGGCAATGTGTCTGGCCAGCAGGAAGGAGATGGCTCCTCCAGGGAGTGTATGGAACTGTAAAACCATTTGTGAACTGGCCCTGCACAGTTTATAAGGTGTGTGACTGACTTAAAGTCAAGTTTCTTGCAAAAATCTGTGACTTGTAAATCGAGTTATAAAAGTAGTTTTAAGTATCATTTTTCCAAAAGGGCATTACAAGATTGGTTAAGAATGACTGTATTTCCTCACTAATACCATTAACTTTGGAATTGTTTCCATCCATTCCAGAGCAGAACAAGGACAGTTTGCTGTAAATTGCTGTATGCTTCAGCTGCTCAGCTCTATGGTATCGGAAGAATAAACCAAACAAAATCAAATAAAGGAATAAAATAAAACACCGTGGACCAGCTTCAGTCTTGGTGTAATCAAATGCAAATGGAAGTGAGTGGAGTTGCATTCACTCACACCAAGGCTGACACATGCCTTGGCCATAGAGCAAAGGGGAGCAAACCTCAGCTCTCTGTGCTGCTTCCCAGGAACATCATTTTCCAGTTACCTGCTATCTGCTGCCTAGGTGTTTCTGTGAGAAAACTGTCTAGAAAAGTTTTGACAACTAGTTTTGATTATTTTTGCGGCCTGGGTAAAAAATTCATTTAGCCAGGATTTCTTTCACAGGTATTCCTTTCAGCAAGTTAGGAGGTTAAGGAACGATTTAGGAAATACCCCTAAAACCTCTCCAGGATAAGCCAAGAGTGACTTTAAGTAGGTATAAATCTGTGTAAGATCTCCAAAAAATCAGACAGAAGCGGGGAGGGATTCTGCCTATGATATATCTTGTCATCCAGACCACAAACAGGGCTTCCAAAATCTCTGCACAGAACCAAATCTTTCCCTTCTCACTGCATTTCAATATTGCTGACTGCTAATTAATCACAGACTTTACACCACCTCTCTCTTGCCCAAGTTTTATGGCTGAAGTTTCGTTTGAACTGTGCTTCTCCCAGCTGAGCAGTGCTGGAGGGTCAACAGAGCTGTGCCATGTGCTGTGAAAAGTGATGCTTCTTTTAAGAGGCCTCATTATTGAAATAACTTTTGAGTTAATGTTTGGAAATAACTCTGAAATGAGGACTTGCACAGATTTGTTTTCTTAGTGCAGCAATTAGCTCCTTGAGCAGTGACTGGCTGCAGCACCTTCTGCCATGTCTGACACATTAAATAAATTATTCCCTCAGTTCATTAGTTAGGAGTACAGTTTGTAATACCTGCCGAGCTACAGGAAACGCAGCAAAGCCATGGATCACTTCAGCTAGAAAAATGAAGTCAGGTTTAGCTGCTCCTGCATAAGCAAAAATAAGGATGAGGGGGGAAAAGGTAAGTAAGGTCTTTTTCCTAGCACTTGGCTCAATCAGTTTGTTTCAGAACACTGCCTATCTTCCCTGTTCCCTTTTTAATTACCAAGTTCTGATTCTCTCCTTGCCACCAAGCTGGACAGCCTCAGCAAAATCTCCCATTGCCTCTGGCGGAAATACCCTCAGAATTGGTTTCTTTTAAATGAAAGTACAATGTCACAGACTCAAGAAACAGCAAAGTTGTTTTTTTTTTTTTTTTCGGCCAGTCCAGCTCACTGTTGCAAGCAGGACTGTTGCAAGTGTCCTCCTTGTCAGGCTTTCCATGGGCAGGCACCTCTGTGGGAAGGTGGAAGCTGGGGAAAGGAGAAGTGCAGGTTGTCCTTCATGCTTGCTGCTCTGCAGTCAGTGCACTGGCACAGACACAGCACCAGCTGCTCCCGTGGGACGTGGGATGAGCTGTGGAGGCAGCACCTCCGGATCTAAGAGCATTTCAGCCACCTGGATGGAACCAGGGCCGTGTCTCAGCCTGCAGTGCTGCAGCGTGGATGGAGGCACAGCTACAGCTGGTCTGGGGGCACAGGAGGCTCCCCATGAATGGTGTGGGGTGGGCTCAGGCTGCAAAGGACCACCCAGACACGCCCCACCACTGCTGCTCAGCACCCTGTGCAGTCAGTGCCCTGGCCTGGGGCAAGGCAGCATCCAGGAGCTTACCATGCAGGGCATGACATTTAAAGAGAGAAAGTGAGCTTTAAATACCAGTTAGCAGTTGAGCTTAACTAGAGATGGCAGGGCAGGAGGATGGGGAGACCTTTGGAGCCTTACCCTGCTCTGCCAAGCCTCAGCATTCAAAGCAGCCCTAAAAACAAAGCCCAAATCAGCCAACCTTAAGTACGCCCTTGGGCTCAAGATTTCCACATGCAAAGGACAGTCCTTTCGTCAAAGACACTGGAGCCAGTCACTAATGGGCACCTGTCAGGAATCACTGTGGGTTCAGGCCAGAATGCTGGGATGCATTTTGCAGAGGTAAGTGCCCGTAATGAAGCTCCTAAATAACATGTTCAAGCATCAAAAATTGGTGACGTGACTTTGGAGAAGTGACAAGCTGTGATGTCAGTGGAGGCACCAAGGGGAGCCCCAGGACATGTGGCAACCATGTGCTGACCCCCAGCAGAGCTGCCACCCTGGAACAGGCCTTGGATGACTTATTTTGGATGACTTACTCCTTTATTTTGTCCAGCCAGATTTCCCCCAAGTAGAATTAAAAGGTTCAGCTGAGCTCTTCCCAGTCACATACCACGGATGACACAGGTCTGCTGTGCAAAAAAAAACAAAACACAACTAACCCAAAAACCAAAAACAATGTGTAAAGAAGAGGATAAAGGAGAGGAGAAATCTAATAAATACTCCATTATCTCCAGCGTATATTATGCAAAATTTGGCATGAAATCTTTACCTCACATAAACATGAAGGTCACTTATTTGTTCATTAAATTCTCCTCAGTCTACATCATTATGCTCATAGTTTTTCTTATACTTAATGTAGTAGGGGCCTGCCAAACTCATTAGACATCAGCTGATAAATGGATTTGAACTCACAATCTGTTAAAAATCACATAGGCACATTAGAGCAATATTTTCATGGCTTAGAGACTGTATACATTTAAATCTTCCCAGAGAGGATTTTGAACATTTTTGATCCAGTGCAGCAGACCCAACACATAATTCAAGTTCTGCTTGCTGTAAAAATTTACAGGCTGGGATCTTAGTATCACTTAGTCATAAATCAAAGCTGCACACTTAAAAAAGTGGTAGTAACAAAACTGTTGGATAGGATGTAAACATCATCAAGCTCATTGTCATGCAGCACTTGCATTGGAAAAATGGGGGAGATATTGTTAAATGTTGTATATATTTTCACTCTTCTGGAAGAATTTGTACACATAACATATTAACCCTGTGTAATTCCCAGCCTGGGCAAATCTCTGGATGAGAAAGAGCTTCTGAAACTTTCCTGGATTCTTACCCTCCATGCCCTGACTTCAAATGAGCTTTTACATGAAACGTGGACAGAAGGGAACACAGGGCATGTTTATGTCATAGTTTATGTTTCACTTACTCATTGCTCTTTATTGTAATTTCCCCCAACTGCTGCTAAAATGCATATAAAGCATTGGGCTGATAATTTGCAGGCTCTCCTGCTGCTCTGTTTGTTATAAAGCTACTCATGTCTCCAGGAGAGTCTTTCTTCCTTTTGGATTTATGAGCTTAATGAACCACTGTTATTCTCCATCACAGGAGCCAGTGGTGGCATGACATTATAGCAGAAAGATTTGAAAACTTACGAGGAAAGCACTTGAAACAAAACTGCTGCTCTTAATAAGTGCCTCTTGTCTTCAGTGTGGTCTGAGGAAGATCTAAGAGAGCTAATGAATGAAAAGAACAAACCAAGGCCTGCTCTAATCCTGCAAGCACTGGGGCAGGGTAAGCAGTGCTGGTGAGATAAATCCTCTGCTGGGATGAGCAGTATTTGTCCTGCAGTGGCAGGATGCTGATACATGGCTCCACTGATGGGCCCACTTTGCATAAAGGAGCCCGAGCCCAGCTCTGCTTAGATTCTCCAGATGAGGCCAGCTGGATGCATGAGACCAAATACAATTAAATGTAACTTCAATTAATATAACTTTTGCCTTACTGAGAGGCCTTTCACTGCAGCTCACCTGTTGACTAAGGTATCCTTTTGCCCCTAGGAGCTCTAGATTCACTCAAATATTTTTTTTTTTTTCCCCCCCAGGGCCATTCTTAACATTTTCTTTCTTGATAATTTCAAAGCAAAGAAGAGGAGGTGGGAGAAAAGGAACCCCTTCCTTAAGGCTGGCTGCAGACTGCTGGTCACCTTGTTATTTCCATTAAGGAGCACATTTCTGCCTCCCATGGCCGGACACAGCACAGAGAAAGGCAGTCCCACAGCTAGGCCAGCCCCAGGCTATTTAGGAAGTTATAGGTCATAACCCACACCTTCATCTCCACCTGGAGACCATTAAGAAGCCCATGTAAAACCTGGAGCACATGATTCATTGGCTCCCAGTGAGAAGCCCAGAGCTAAAAGCGTGTCCTGTTCAGAGCCCCATTGTACAACCTGCTGTTATCAAAGGGACACTTCTCAGACCCAGCTATTTCCTTCGGCTAAAAAAGCGTGGGGAGCAGAACACAAGCGACTTGCCCAGTGCTCAGCAGTGAGCCAGCAGCAGCACCAGACACAGAACCCAGGCTGAGCCTGCAAGTGAGACAGCAGCCTGCTCTGGCAAGGCTGCTGCTGCCTTTGGCTCTGCTGCTGGGTTCCCAGAGACACGTGGGTTGAGCCAGTTGAGCCATGCCGCCTGTTGGGGCAGAGCTTGAGAGGATGCCAGTCCCTCCCCACCCTAAATGTCTCTGCCTGCAGAGCCAGCTGGCTCCATCCGGGCTCAGAGCAGAGTGTCAGACAGCTCCTGCACAGCCTGGCTGGCCAGGGCACGTACCTGTAGGGCCACCCCACACCACGGGCATCTCTGACAGTCTGGACACCCCCCGTGCTGTCCAGGGGGGATGCTAGAGCTGTTTAGGTCTGTAGGTGAGCAATCTTGCCAAAACAATGAGACCTCCCGCCACACACGACGCTCAAGCAACGCTGTCAACTCTGTGTATTAGTCATAAAAGCTCTGCTGTCTTCTGTTAATTTTGTAATCGTCAGGCCTTTCATCATGGCGCACATATCTCAGCAACTGGACTCATTACAAACCCACCAAAGCAAGATGGGGAGCAATGACATGCTCCTTCTTTTCTGCTGTGATTCTGTGGGATTGGGAGCTCAGATCGTTTAGCCAACAGTGGGAGATGGATGGCGACATGCCAGTGGGTGCTTTGAAAAGCTCAACCTAGGTGACTCTGTCTGCTAAAAAGTATTCAAAAGCCCCAATTACAATCAGTTAAAAGCAATAAGCATGCAAATTATTTTAAAACAAACTTTAATTAATTTCAGCATATGTTTCACTTAGGCTGATTAGTCAAATCTGATTTTCCGAAAAGAAACAATAAACATCTGCTAATGATGATTTACATATTACAGCTCACATGGCCTGCAGTGTGTTCTGAGGTTCTTCACTGCACAGAGAAACAACGTCGTGCTGTTGCACCACCAGGTACAGGGAGCAACAAAAACAATTCCTGGTTAAAATGCCTAGATGTGCCCTAAAGGAACATGATGCTGTTGGTGTGAATAACTGTCCCGCAAAAGCTTTCCATTTTTTTAAGTGCTCTTTGAGAAAAACAGGTAAAGCAACCTGAAGTCTCAGCTCAGGGGACACCAGACTGAAGTTCTGCAGAACGTGACCTTGGTACAGACCTGAATTTAAGGATGCCAAGTGAGAAGATTTTCAGGTGACTGCATTCAGAATAATGAGAAAGGCTTAACCTATTGTTCAGACACCACTTCCCTCTAAAACCAGTGGGGAAAAAAAAAATTATCATTTGCTCTAAACACATAATTTAGCCAACAAAATCCCTTATTCTCTGTGCATTATGTAGGGAGACAGGATGTGATAATCCTGCATAGTCAGGAGGCTAAATCCCTCTTTACACCCAAGACTCCATCGTGGGAGGCCCGAATACAGCCCCCTCATACCTTTGGGCCTGAACCTTGCAATAAAGTAAATATTTAAAAGTCCATGGTATTTTATATTCACAAGGCTGATAATGGAATAGCTTTAATATCCTTTCAGTGCCAAATCCAGATTAACACAATAATAGTGGCTCCCAAGCAGTTTATTAGCACTCATACCCAACATGCAGAAATCCTGGAGGGGAAAAAAAGGGAAAAAAGAGAAGTCCTGCCAACATATACTGCACACCAAGCTGCAGGATGTTGTATTCCAAGAGTTATTTCAGTTGTAGGAACCACGTGGCACCATTCCTTGGCATGAGGAGAGGATAAAGAGAGAACGGCCTGTGACAGGTGTTGCTTTAAATATTTTGAAGATATGCATCAGGAATAGTTCATAAAAGTGCTTCCAAAGTAGCTCTTACACCCACTGGGTTTGGCAGTCCTCGCTCTTAAAAAACATGAACTTGGCACAGCAGTCTCCTAAATCTTTTAAACTGGCTTAATCCTCCCAGTAATGAAACGTGCAGTCAGCTAGATGGGTGCAGTTATCTGAAACTCACTTATTTACAAGCAACTAAAACATGAAATTAGCTGGTCCTGGAAGGCAGCTTTGTACTCCCCAGCTCCTCTGCTGTCATAAATCAACCCCTTCAAGAGGGTGCCACATTTGTTTTTCCCATTCTCACGTTCTGTATGAACATTTTTATGCCAGAGATGATCCTCTAGAGATGTCTCTGCACGATTCAGTGATTTCTGGCTGCTGTGGGACGGGACTGGGAGTGCATGTGTGTTGGCAGACATCAGGAGGTTTGCAAAATCTGGAGTTCTGGGGGTTTCAAAAGGAAACTCCTTCACCAAACAGTGCTACTGTGGTGCAGGCATCCAAGGTGAACAGTAAGAGCACATTTCCACCATTCCCTCTTTGCGGAGAGCAATGCAGTGAGGAGATGGAGCTGTTTGCTCCACGTTTGCTCCCTTTGTACCCACCTGGGAGGCTGCAGCGCCCAAAGAGAGCTACGTGCACTCATCACAAACATTCCACACGTTCTTGGAATGCTGATTCTGCACCGAGTTCTGGAATTTTCCACACAGGGAGGGAGACCAGCCTTAACCTATGATAACCCATGATATAAACTCCCCAAACTTTTGCCCCACTTGGTGAAGTAAAGGATTTTCCAGGATTCCTCAGCCTTGTATGCCCTGATGTCCTGGCCCCATTATGCTATTTCTGCATGAGGAAGTGTTCAGTGGTCAAGTAGCACTGAAACGTAAGATATTTTCAGCTTTAGGATTCAAAAGTAGAATTGAATTTTCCCTTCAGGGAATTCCTTCCAGAAATTATACTACCACAGCAGGGATCACCAATTCATGACTGCAGAAAATAACACACCTTGGAAGGAGGAAACACTGGAGCAACAGGCGATCGAGGCTCACAACTGATAGCTGACAACAACATCAGTAATCCAGCCAGGCCCTGGGCCACCACAGAGCTCCTCCCTGCTTCATCTCTGACTGGAAGGTTATGCCAGTTGGCTTCTATCAAAAAAAGTGAACAGATCTTGCAAGGGTAAAACATGTGGAAAGTGGTCTGGAGATCAGAATTTTTTTTTCTGTTTTATAATGTGGCACATAAGAAAGTTAAAACAAAACCCCACAAGCAAAATAAAGAAGGGTTGCTTTTCTCACTTTCCCGAGAGAACGGCATTTTCATAAACACACCTTCATTTGTCTTTTTACATTGACATAACCTGTCACCTGCACATTTCAGCTGCAGAACTCCCACAAGGATTTCCCTTTATTCTGGAACTCTTTCAAGTACAGGATTTAAAAGAACCCAAAGAGCAGCACCAGGCTTGAAAATGCAATCAGGACCACAGAACTAGGAAAGAATCTGTTTCCACATAAACTTTTAGAAAATAAACAGCAACTCTTCATTCATTCCTGTATCCTCTTTGAGGTCTGGAGTAAAGATTTGCTGGAAAAATGAGTTACATGTGAATATACCATATGATGAGTCAGAAAAGCTCCGGGCAAGAATTCAGTAAACCTCAGTTTAACCACTGTTCATATGCTTCTAAAACAAGATCCCGAGGAGCCTGTTGTCAGGCACAGAAGAAACAGGCCCTGCTGGATATGCAGCTTTTGTCAGCCAGCAAATGGAATGCATGTGTGACATGGAGGTGGCTTCTCACAAATTCTCCTCTCCCCCTAACACAGGGGTCCTCAAATCTTGTTGGCCTGGGAACAACTGTTAACAAAAACCACTCTGCCAGAATCTCAGCCTGTTCTCATCTTGCTTGCATCAATTTGAATGTTTTAATTCCCTGATGGAACAAGCAACACTGGAGGGGTCTCAAAGGCGACACAAGAAGTCGATGCTGTAAGAGATGAGCCCTTTTCTGACAGGTTTCAAATAACACCTCAAATCTGCTCTGGAAAAAGTGAAAGAGTGGAAGAGAATAAAATATACAACGTGATAGCAAAGCTCCTTGTCTTGGACAGCAAACCCCCCATCCTCTGTGAAGAATGGGAAGGAAACAGATGTTCCCGTGTGGAGTTTAATGGCTGGATTGTTGAAGGGGAAACATAATTTCTCCTCATGTGCATGTCCCTTGCTCAGACTAGTAGAGCAAAACTTTTTTCCTCCCAACATAATGATTCTTGATTAAGGACCAGATTCCAACAAGTTCTTCTGTGAGTAACCCTGTATTGGAAGCTGCAAAATTAGCCCACGTGCCCGGAAGAGCACGGACACTTTTCTCTGTGAATTTCTGGAAGCGGGCATTTCTTGGTAAGAATAACCCCACCAAGGGCAGGACAGAGGGGAAGGGGTTTCTGGGCAGCTTCACTATAAGCAGTTTTGTTATAGGGTCCACATCAGCTGCAAAGCCTAGTTATGCAACTGAGTTTCCACCAAACTGGCTCTGAACTGTCCTGACCACAGACAGGTTCCAGCACTCAGGTCTGAGAGCCAGCCAAGGCTGCGAGCCTCTCCGAGCCCCTGACAGAGAAGAGTGCACAGCACTAAACCCTCTGTACTGTTTCATGCTTCCTCAGTAACCTTGAGGCATTAATGAACAGAGCCTGTCCTCTAGAAGGTGACAATTCAGATGTTACTGCCAGTCCATCCAGCCTCTCTCAGTTTTTCATGTTAGGTTTTGAACGATGGTATTGGGTACTTCTCAGGTCAGGTCCCTGATTTATTTACAAACAAAACAGAGCACACCAAGTACATTGCTGGGAAATCAGTAGTTAAGAATCATCTATATGACCACGCTGTGGCCACGAGAGGTCCTAGAAAAAAGGTCACCACGTATTTATCCAGCTGCACACTCGGTAGGAGTGTGCTCTGTAAGAAGTGCTTTTAGCAACAGTTAACATTTTCAAGACAATATGTCAGCTAACCTAACCTTTGAGAGGAGGGTTCGAAGAAAGGTTAAGGCAAGTTAACCTAAATAGCTTAAAGAAATAAAGAGAAGTGTTGGAGGTAATTAATACTTGAGAGGAAATAATGTAAAGGAGGAGAAAGACTTATTTAAGGTTGGCCAAGTGCAATGTAGTACAGGAGGTAATGGCTTTAAATTAAAAGAAGGGCAAGTTTAGATTAGATAACGCGGAAAAACTTTGCTACAGGAACAGTAATTCAACAGTGTAGCAGTCTGAAGAGAGAAGCAGCACAAGCATTATCAACAGACACATCCCAGCTGACGCCAGCGAGCGCTCTCAGAGGGAAAATACCTGGGGTAAACCACAAGAGATCCCAGGGATTTGACTCAACAGCCTACAAAGGCCATTCCAAACCCAACATCTATGATCCTGTAATTAACACACACATCACCTATTAATCTTACATGTTCCAGTGGCTACCACTTCCCATTTAAAGCATACTCACCTGACAAAGATGGATGGGGGATTGTAGAACCATAATGTAGCCCTACCATGGATTATTGGGCCGATCCTCCCCTCAGCCATGCATCACATCTCACCTCATCTATGTTATGCTACAGTAAATTTTCGAAGACCTGCACCCTCCCCCAGAAAAGCCAGATGCAAGAACTAAGTTGGAAAAGCTAAAGAGTGTTTCAGGTATTGGTTTAGCAGCATGTTTAGCTGACCACAGTTTCTAAATGTGCTGAAATCTTTCAAAATTAAAATGACTGGATCTTCCAACAGCATGGCACCAGCTCAAATTTTATGAGTATTTGCCATGATCTTTATAATTCTGAAAGATTCATATTTTCTTCCTCAATCTCATGATTTTCCTTGAGCCTAGAATATCATTTCTTAACCTCTTCTTGTTTGCAAGGACAGTTGTTCCACAGAATTTCAAAAAGATTTGATGGCTGCCGGCAGGGAATAGAAACTACAAAAGTTCACATAGTATGAAAGAGAAAACTGAACAAGATCTCCTCTATCACACACTACACAACTTAATTAGCAGAAGCATTGCTTCACTCTGATTAAAACCATATTCTTCCCAGCACAGTTGTTCTGCTGAGCATGCCTCTAAACCCAGACGTTCCCTCAAGATTAAAACTTCTCAGAAAAGAGAAGACATTCCACAGCAAACCAGTAACTGGCTCCAAAAGTACAGCGAGGGTATGAGTGGGGCAAAGAACTGCAGGATTAGGGCCAGATGAACGGCGATATTTCTGTGCTTAGCCACGACTGAAATCTGAGAGGCACAGTCCTGCGCTGGGCTAGAACCACAGAGTCAGAAATCCAGCCATGAAATGAGGGCTCCTGGCTTTTCTTCCCAGCTTCACCATTTGCTACCAACAAGGTTTTGTGCATAACAATTCAGCGCAGGCTTGCAAAGGTTGGTTTATGGACTTTGAACAACTTAAGACTGTGTCCTGCCTCCCCCCATATCTATGAGATGAGGCAGAATTAACCTTTAAAGGGTTTGCCTGGGGGAATTGGATGCAAGATGTGTGGCCTTGGCTCTCAGCTGAGGGTTGAAACCCTGATCAGGTCCAGAACCTCAAAGCTTTTCACTGCTGAAAGTAGAGGCTGCACCTCTGAAGCAGATAATAACAAAATCATCAGCTGGTAACAAATAATGAGCTTCTGATAGTCACTCATGCTGAGATGCTTCCTCTGTCATCACACAGGCAATGTCTGTGTCATGTTCCTCTCTTCATGGGCTGTCCCCCATGGCCATCCTGGGTGCAGATTCCCAGATGAATTTCTAGATGAATACGATACAGCTTGCAAAAAGAAAAATCTAAGCTGAATAAAGTTGAGTAAGAAGTAAGTTTCATTTCTGCAAAGAAACTCGTGGATCACTTCTCCTGGCCAGGACTGTCTCAACACAGCACCTCATCATGTGTCTGCTAAAGAAATTGTTCCCTTTACAACCTCTGTTGCCTTAGAACAGGTGTCACATTCTGCCCCGACTCTCACTCTCTGTGGAGCATTTCACATGCTCCTGTTCATCCTTAGAGTAACTGGAATCCTTCGCAGGAAAATGAAAGAGAAAAGCCCAAAGCTCCAGGTTCATCTGGCAAGACTGACACACTGCTCAGGGAGTCAGAAAGCAGTGCTGAAGTATAAAATTCTTTCTGTAACTTAAATTACCTTTCCTCTGAGGAAAAAAAAAAAAAAAAAAGCTGCACAGAGTTGTATTAAATATGGCTGTCTTCAAAAACCACATGACCATATATTTGCCAAAAAGTTAATGGAGCTAAGTTGGCTATAAAGTATGAGCTGGGTATTTGAGGAGGTTTCGGCTCATCAAAGGAGTAAGATATTTAGAACAGCTGACAGGGACAAGAAACCAAACCCACATGAAAGGGGAGCTCAATAAATGAATTGGAGAAATTGCATGATTAACTTATCTGCAACAAGATCATATTTGGGAAAATAAAGTTTTCTTGTAAGTCATTGATTTGCTTCCTGGCATCAGTTTCAGAGAGGTCCAGCAATGTTACAAGGTGATCTGTGATTTCAAAGTTTAGGTTAAAGGTCACAGGTAACATGGTCTTTCAGAATAAAAGCTCTATTTGTGGATATACCCAGCCTAGACTTTGCCTACATTTATTTTTAGTTCTTCCTGCATCATCTCAGATGCCTTGAACTGCAGGTATGAAAAATGGGAGTCAAACGAGCATCGGTTGGTGGCATTCCAGTTTTTTCCAAGAACTATCCACCTACCCCACATCCACCCCACAGTTCCCTACATCCACACCCTCCAACAACGAGCATTCACCCTGCCGCTCCCAGATGACTCCGGCTGAAGTGGATGAGGCACTTTCTCCACGGCTTCACTGGGCACTGGTTCCAGCTCTTCCCTCCCACCAAAACAGTGGCAGTGCCATGAATAATTTGTCTGCTTTCCCTACAGCACAGCCCGTGTCTGGGTGTACCCAGTGCCTGCCCAGACACCCCAGTGACTGCAGCACAGGTGACTTCAGCCTCAGGGCACAGCTGGGGCACTGCCGTGGTCTGTGCAAGGGAGGAAAAGGGGCAGCAGAACTCCGAGTAGCTCTTGTTCAAACATTACCCAACGATAAGGCACAAAGTTA
The DNA here is from genome assembly GCF_029207755.1 of Chamaea fasciata. Classification (NCBI taxonomy): domain Eukaryota; kingdom Metazoa; phylum Chordata; class Aves; order Passeriformes; family Sylviidae; genus Chamaea; species Chamaea fasciata. The sequence goes on from NW_027094107.1 coordinate 6,651,345, forward strand.
CTTCGTGCACATTCAATTTTTAACAATACGGACACGTTCTGACTCTTTTGCAAATCCCTTCCTACATTCCTCTCTAAGAACAGGAAGGTGAGGGCTGTTTTTCTCCTCTCAGCCGACTATGAACAAATAAATCAATGGCCGCAATTCTTTTGTTAATTTCAGGGATACAACACGAATTACACCACGCTTTTGCCCAAAGAGCTTTACAATACTCCCACCTTCCACACCCTTTACTTTGATATAAAACCCAAGGTTCACAGTTTTTGCAATGAGGGCAAGAGATTTCAGGCATGAATTGTAGTCTCCATGTAGTTCATGTCGGTGTGCCACCTTATTTGCTCGTGGGGTTCTCAGTGTGTCTTCTCACGAGGTTTCATGTTCTCTGCTGGAATCCACCTGGGTCCTGTAGAAACACAAGCAAACCCTCTGCCCCAGGTTATTAGAGGAAATGGACCTTCAATTTGTCCTGTTTATGGATTTCTCATTAGAACTAGAGGATTTTCCTTTAATTTTGCACGTTTTCTGTTAGAAAAAATGCCTCAAAATTGGAGGATCAGGCTGTGCAAAAGAACTCTTTAAAAATTATAAACATATAAGGCTTTATCTAATCTCATCTGTGGTGTCACCTGTGCTACATCCCCCTTTTTGCTGACCTAAAATGCAAAATTTAAATACATTTGAAAGAACGATGCGTCCTTTCATACACATCCACATGACACACACACATCTGCATGGATTAATTCCCTACACGAGTGTGGTTCCTCCCCACCAGCCACTGCCACTGCCCCTAAAGAGTCTGGAGATCAAAACCCACCCCCTGTCTGAGGTCCCACATCAGACACCAAAGGCATTCACACACTCCAGAACAGGCTTCTGTGAGCCTTTTATGAATACTGTACATTCCTTTGGTGCCCAGAATTACTCCGTTTCTAGCTCACTGTCTTACAGCTCACAGGGGCTTATTATTAATGGCCCAGTAAAACAATATACAGCCTGTTGTATCTTAATTCAGCAGTCGGTAATGACCAACTTAGAGAAATCATTTCAGACCTATGGGTTTTCTAAGGCCTTTTGAAGGTAATGGCAGTAAAATATGCATATATTAATGTTACTTGCAGAAGGCAGAATATAGTGGCAGTATGAGCAATAATGCAGCGCTGCATAATAAAAATTGAAAATTCTTTTCCCTAAGTGTAAATATAAAATACCTCTGGGGGACATATCTAAAGGAAGAGTGTTTCAATAACACATAGTTAAACTCAAAATTATATTTTTCAAAGCTATCCAAGTATAGTCTAATAAATAAACCATAAAATAAAACAACATTTTACAAGGAAGACTCGTACTGTATTTCAAGCTTTTTGCCACTCTTAAAATCATTATTTAATACAGACAGTTTTAGTCACAAAATTTCAAGAGTTTATTCAATATCTTTTATGTGCTTTACAAGGTTATTAGAGAATTTATTTTCTCTTTCCCTTACAGATTGGAAGGTGGGCAGTGATATATGAGCTTTCACATTTTATTTATTCACCAAACTGTTCCAGATGTGATCCCATCATTTATCCACTGACACATCAAACCTGCTGCGTGACCTTTACAGTGACCTCTTTACAACATTTGCTTTCATGCTCTAAAAGTTATAGCAGCTTAACAGTGCTTGCTTCAGTGGGAAGACAAGAGAACTGATATTTGGGAAGGGGGGGGAGCTGTAATTTAAAAATAATAAAAATTTAATTACTCTCCTACAATATGAAAACTAAGTCCAGGTGGTGAACTAGCCAGCGGAGTTATATTTCCAGAAATGTTTCAATCATATTTCACTCCAAACAGTATTTCACTCCATGGATTTGGAAGGTACTGGATTTGCACAGGCTAAATTTAGCAGGCACTGTCTTTCTCCCCTTCTGGTGATTTGTCACAGCAATGGGCGTTCTTGGGGTGATACACCTTTCCTTATTATATATCAGCAAATGGAATAGAAATAGAAAGTCCATCTGTAGTTTTCCTTCTTAAAGGGAAAAATTGTTTATAGTACATCCAAAACTTCCATTAACTAAAAAATATCTCTATCACTGCCACCTTAGCATTATGCAAAAAAAAACCACCCAATTTTGGCATTATATCTTAGGGAGTCAGTGAGTATACAAAATGATTCCAGGTACAGATCATTCATTCCAGGCAGCTCCCAAAGCCCGGGCTTGGCCAGCTGGGACTTCCCAAGTGTGGTGAACTTTTTCTCAGTGCTTTTTTTTGTTTATGTACTTCCACACTTGGGCTGATACCAGCAGCACACAGGCCTCCGTTGTGGTTCACACAATATTTATGGCCCACGAGGTAGCAGAGAATCTCAGGAAGCAAATGCACACACACACAGACCTATCCACACACAGTCTGAATCCAGGAGAGCTGTAGCCAAGGGATGAAGCTTTGATAGCATGAAAAAGATGCTGCAAGCCTTCCAACTAAAAACTCCCCACACTTCAAATCCACTTAAAAGAATTCCCACTGACTCCAACAGAAGTATTCAAGTAATGTGCAAGTAAGAAACAAGTGAAACCTGGGGAAGGCTGTGTTGAAAATTTATAGTCTCTTGGTTTCCATGTCATCAGCTGTTTGCTCTACCCATGCCCACTTCAGGTTCATTTCACAACAATGCCTGGATTTTTGAATTCCTATCAAAGCAAAACCTGAATTGTGAGGTGCTGAAGAACCCCACAACCTTTTCACTGGTCCTGATCACAGCAATGATCACAAGGGTCATGTACCATGCAGGGCAGACATCTGGCCAGCTGAGGTACCCAGTGACCCACACTGCAGAATCTGTCAGAGGAGCAGAATGACCACAGAAAACCCTCCCAGAGCTAGGCACAGACACTGGTGGTTACCAAACACAGGCTTCCATTTCAGTGACTTTTAGCACAGACCTAAAAACTGAGCGGAAGCTGAGCCTGCAAGATTTATGCTTGAAGTAGGAAATCAGATTCACTCCTGCAACATTTCCCCCACCTCTGCAGCACAATGGTCTGAAACTGGGTTTTCCCTTTCTTTTTTTGTTTGGTTGTTTGGGGGGATTTGTTTGTTTTTTTGTAGAAATAATGGGGTTTCTAAGCAAGATCTTAAACAGCCTTGGTTTTGTTATACCAGTTTACCAATAATGGAAAATTTACATCAGAGAAAATGCACCTGTTTCTTTAGCTGTAAATGAAAACACAAAGATGGTAGAAAAACAATGCATTAACCTCATGTGCTGTGAAAATAGGTGAAGGGTACAAATAGTAGATCTGAAGATGCCAGCAGGAGAATATTCCAAAGCTCTCTGGAAATACTGCTTCCAGGTTAAATGATCACAGAACGATTACAGTAACACAGCACCGCTGAGTGATTAATTCTCAGAAAAGAAAAGAAGGTGCAGTCCTGTTTTGATCATTTCTCTGGTTCACAGACTTACATTTCAGCTGGAGTCCTACTTTAAATAAACAGAGCTGAGATTTGAAACTTTTTAAATAACACTCAGAAATAAAATTCAAGTGAGCTCCCCTGCTCGCTTTCTATCGCTTATCCCTGCTGGCAAAGGAAATGCAACTGTTGGCTTTTGAAAGCCACAAATTTGCAAGGGTCTGGGGCATGAGCTGGCAGGAGGCTCAGACTCCTTGATGTTTGTAATTGAAAAGGACATGAAGTAATGAAGTAATTTCCCTGTCCCTATTCTCCATGTTTATCAGAGGCCTGTCTGCAGTGGAGGAAGGGTGACAGGGTAATCTGAGCCTCCACAGAAAACCTGCTTTTTCTCCAAAGTTATTTAGATTTCCATGAGCGCTGGCAGAATTTTGGAAGGAGTCCAGGCGAATGAAGGAATTTGGCTGCTCTGAAAATATCATACAGGAACTTTAAAAATTGAACTGATTTATGCCCTGTAATGTTTTCAATACTGTATAAATTAAGTTTGAGTTCCTAGCCTGGATTTTAAGAAGAAATTTTATATGTTATGAGCCATGAAAGAACCAGAGGAAAAAATATCTTGTTGTATGATAATTCCACCTCTCCCATAAGAAGTGCTAGACTTTGCATATATAATGTGTTCAAAGGAATAATATGGAAAATGCATTACTTTGTAACATCAAAGGATGTTCCAGAATACCTTGAGGTCCTGACAGCTATTTGGAGTTTGCTAATATCACACAGCACTGTGAAATATATTAGCAATAGAAAGTTTGTATGTTCTGTTCATCACTGACTGACTGTAGAGCTGGGCTTGGGAAGAGGGTAGGCTTCTGAAATGCAGCATCTAGAAAGTGTAACCTAATTAAGGGAGGAAATTATCTCCTGCAGAGGACTGCTGGGAGCCACCTTTAGTCTTTCCCTGCAGATGGCAGTGCCTGGGCACTGTCCCCTGCAGACACGCCTGTGTCGAACACTCCAAGCAGAGATGTCCCATGGCACAGTCCCAGCAAGTCCTGTAGCATCAATAAACAGCCCTGTGCTTTCTGAGCCTTTCTGATAAACTGTGAGGTTTTCAAAGGAGCCACAATTTGCACATCTAACAAATATAAATATGTTTATCCATGGTGCCTTGTCCTCTCAGAGAGGGAGATGCAGCTGCAAATAGCTAAATATATTTTGCTCTTTTTAATCAGCCATGGACACAACCTCAGCTGGGGATCTGAAGGTTGAGTCACAGTTGATCCCTGAATTGATTAATAACCAGCCTCCTCTGAGGTCTGAGTCTTGTTTCTGGTTCAGAGGTCAGCACATACAAAAGGCCATTACCAGTGAGCCATCCTGCTCTGTGCTAACAAACACCCACTGCAACCCACGACACAGCTGAACACCCCAGAGCTGCAGGAGAGGCAGCTGGGGGCTCAAGCTGGTCCCCAGCTTCCACAGCCCTGAGGAGGAGCATCAGGAGGCTGAGAAGAGGAAACTGCCTTCCGAAGTGTGAAAACAGAAGCTTAGGAGGAGGTTGCTTTCATCTGGAGCCTGAAAGAAAAATTGTGAAGTTAGCAGAAACCAAGGGAGACACCAGAGAAGTGAAATTATAAAATTAAAGCTGTGCTATCAAACTCCCCTTCAAAAAAAAAGCAGAAGAGTGAAGCAGGTGAGGAGCCATTCACCAGGAACCAGGAACGAAAAATGGTTATTCATCAGACACCTCTTTCAGAAGCAGACCTGTACCTTCAGCATGCAGACACTGTGGGGTTGTCACTGACATTCCCTACAGAGTGGCAGGGAGCAGAATCTATTGTCCATACCTGATGTTACACACCGCCATCCTTCTGTCCCTGCACTTTGAGTCATCTTTGAACAAAAGAGCTCTAAATTTTCTGGTTGCAATCTTCAGCCCATGATTGCCTGTAACCGCTGTCATCACCTGGCACGTTTTTGTGTGCAAGCATCCAACTCCATGCCTTTCCACATGCAAATGAGACAACTATTATACCAAAGATTTGGTGCAAATGACTGTGCATGGGCAAATTAAATATTTTTTTTAAAGGAATAAAATTAAATTTAAAAGAAAAAAGAAACAAACAAAGCCAAGAGTCCTCTTCCAGGACAGATGTTTCTCTTTTTCTATACTGTGTGCCACTCAGGGTTCATCTGTTGTCACACAGTTCTTTGAATCAAGGCAACAACCCCTCTCATCCTGCCCTTTGTGACATTAATAGTTTCAACCCCTTTTTGCCTGTTGGGACAGGCTACAGTCCCATCCTTTCAGCAAGCCATCACACCAAGCATGTACCTTTCTCTTTATCCAAAGTGCAGAATTTCTCTCCCCACCACATGTCCATGATCCAGGCATGCCTGAAGCACGAACCACAGCTAACCCTGGACAAAAATCCCCCACTTTTCATACCTGTGAAAATGGAACTGCGATAAAAAAATCCAAAGCTGTTCTTAGTTCTGTGGAGAAACCTAGAAATTTAACCTGCTGGGAATGGGTGTTTCCACAGACACTCCCAGCGGAGTGGAGAGAGCCACAGATTTACGGTGTAATTAAAATTGTATTTTTCCATTTTATTTTCCACTCTATGGCTTCTTTTTTTTTTCCTCTGCTGTAGTATTCTGTGGGCCTTAAAGAAGTGCCTCTGTATCTTAGTACACTGAGGTCTTGGGATATTACTTGAAAACAGTACACCAAGAGGAAATTGTGCAATCAATTCCATGAGAATGCCTCCCTCAGCAATAAACACTGCCTGTGCCAAATAAATGGATGATGTGCGTCATAAATTTCCTTTTCCTGTCAGAGCAGCCACAAGAAATGGATGAAGTTATGCACATTTGTATAAAAATAAAAATGTGTTATTTGCTCTAGCGCGGACTGCGGACGGGACACGGGGAGGTGCGCCGTGCCTGCCCGGGCTCCCAGCGCCGCACAGCCCCAGGCTCAGCTCCTCACACACAAAGGAAAGCACAGTCAGTGTTTCTCACAGCCCCGCTGTGCCAGTCCCAGCCCAACTGTTTCACAGACAATGAAGGAATGCAGGATTTTTGCGCGTTCAACTCAAGCCCCTGTCAGAGACCCGCTTGTTAAAGGAGAGGTGTTTACCGCTCGCTGCAAATCAGACCTGGGCACACAGTCCTGGCTGAACAGCCTCAGCTTGCCAGTCCAAAACCACTGGCTGCTGGACTGTCAAGTCAGGATCTTTGCTTCCTTTTTTCTAGGTCGTATTTTTCCCACTGTCTGAGCCTACGGAGTGAGAAACTTGCCTTGCATTTACATCCCAGCAAGCTCACCCACCACCCTTACACAAATTCAGCTCCTCATCTGGTATAGATACGCACAGGACACCAATTTAATGCAGCTCAGAAACCTCACTCCAAGTGGGGATTCAGCAGCAACACAATTTTGGATAACTTTATTTATTTTAGTATTCTTTCCTGTACCCCATTCCAGTGATATTCGCAAGTGCAGAAGTGTCACACACTGCAGCAAGAGCCTCTGACCCTGAGCCCCTCAGGGGCTGGGCAGTGACACCATCCACGTCCCCTCACTCAGACTGTTCCTGCCCAGGACACACACTGACACTCATCAGTATCAATTCTGCCTCTCCATCACCTCTGCTCATGTTCCTCCTCATCTCTTCTTTACCAGCCACTTCTATAGGATTCCTGGGTCAACTGGAGGAAAGAGAGAGCTGTCAACACTGATCTATTAGAAATACAATTCAAGCAGCTGCTATTTGTGTTTTATTTTTAGATGACTTTATTTTTTCCCCCTCAGATTCAATAATATTATTCTTTCTCCTGGGTCAAACAACATCTGTTGTATAAAAAGTAAACTCATTTGGATTATCAAGTTTGCATCTTTCCATTTATATTTTACTCTAGTTGCCTCACTAGGAATTGTCCTCCGCTGCCCTCTGATATTTCACGAACAAATGGGTCCATAGGAAGATCTTGGCATGACTTTAGCATCCATAGCCACTCCACAGGCCTGATAAACATGATAAACTGCAACTGCTCCGCAGCAGGATTTACATGTCCATGCTGCCCTGAGAAGCAGGGAGCAGAGCAGCAAGGGGTGCAGCCCCTCTTCCCAGCTTTGCTGCCTGCTCCATAGGTGTAAGGGGCTGCATCAACAACCTCCTGTACTGCTCCTGCTGAGGGCTTGCCCTGGCCACAAAAAAAAAGTCACCAGTGACTGCCTTTAACAGTCCATGCAGGCATGACTATAATCTGTCAAAAAACATAGAGAGAAAAATGTCAGCAACTGTTAGCTGGCTCGAGTGTCTAAGGTTTGAGGTCACCTAACACCAGTTGGGCCTCTGGCCCTGGGCTGGCTGCAGGGCCCACCAAGCAAAGGTATTCTGTCCTGTCAGGGCTCACAAACAGGGAACCAAACCCACCCTGAAAGTGAAAATCAAGTTCCTACACCCAAAGCTGATTTAGTCCAGCGAGAGTAAAGCTGCTCAAACTCATGGAGGGCTTTGCAGCTCTGGCTCTGGCCCCTGTGCCTGAGGACCACTGGCAGCACTCAATGCCTTTGTTTCACTCTTCTTCTTCTCAAAGAATAGAGCTAGAGGAAAAAAAATTAAAGGAAAAATCCCAACTCTTTGGAGACACAAGATTAAATCAATGCTATTGATTTGATCCCAGCTGGCATTTCATACACTGAAATGCTAAACTCTCCCCCTCCAAGTCAAGAGTTAGGGCAAGCAGGACAGACAAAGATGACAGTGGTTGGCCAGATGTGATCCTGACAAGCAAAGTTGTCATTCTCATGTTTGATTACAGCTGAGAAGAGTTTGTTCAGCCATCAGAGGACACAGCCACGCAGGAGCCAATGAAGAAAGGATTGTCTTGCCTGGAAGGGCAGGGAGGAACCTCAGGAAGCCAAAGAAAACTCTGATGAGGCCACAACATTTTTCCTGTGGCTCATACCTGACCTTTAGTGCTTACTTTCCTCTTCTGTTGCTATCTCTGTTTTCTAGCAATAGTGAGGATCAGAGCTGTAATAGTTTCCATCACATCTTTCATTAAAAAAAAAGCTCGACTTTTCCATAAGGCTTTGCTCTAAGAAAATGACAATTTACAAACATGAAAATCTTTGCTGGTACTTCTGAAGGTTAAGGGGAAAAAAGGCTATCTCCATATGTTCGCATTTGTTCTTTTAGGTAAGTAAGTACGTTCCCTCCAATTCTTCTAAATTGCTAGGACAGGATGGATTTCCACAGCGGACTTTCTCCCCCAGAAGACAGTACAAAGAGCCCACAATGTGAGCAACCATGTGCAGAGCTGATTTTCACTCTGGTCGGAACCTTCAGTATATTTCTGAACAGCAGCAAAACCTTTTGCCAGCAGTAATTTTGCCATCTCAGGGCTGGCCACAGGAACAGCCCCCCAGCTTTAAGGATGCAATCCCAGAGGAGCACGAGAACAACTCTACATGCCCTCCTCATCCCAGACACAGCTCAGGTAGGAACATGAAGCAGTCTAACTTCACTTCCAGAGGGAACGTGAAGGACACTTTCCTGCTCCTCACAACCAGATTCCCTTTGGGAGATCAAGTTGAGGTGTGTCCCCTGGGTGAGGGTGCAGCCTGCCTGCAATCCCACTGCAGCACAGGAGGCTGGGGTGGGAGCATGGAGGCAGCTGCACCATCTCTAATGCTCAAGGGTTGTTGCCGAAGCCACCGAGGGGCTTACACTCAGGCAGGTAAAGTCTTGCAGTCCTTCAGTCAACACACAAAGACCAGATATTTACAGAAATGAAAACTTCCCAACATCATCTCTTTCGAGCAGATTTTCTTGTTGAACCTTGACAGGGAACAGGCATTTTTGCTGCAGCAGTAAAAATCAGCATCCTGTGCTGAGCACTTGCCCCTTTTCTCTGCTCCAGCCCATGGCAAGGCAAGAACCTCCAGACTCTGTTGTGTCCAAAGTCTCCCTCTGCCAAGACACCCAAGAAATCAAGGGGGAAGTTTTGGAGGGAGATTGTGGACTTGCATCTATAGCCTAGAATTACAGTGCTCCTTGCCTAGAAAAAAAAAAAAAAAACTGCTGGGAATTGCAAAAAAGCAGGATTTTGTACAATGGTTTGAATAGCTGATGGTTCCAGTCCAGTCAAAAAGCCTCACAAGAAGGGCCTGACTTTGCAGCCTGCAGTATTTCTGTTCCCAAGGGGCACTGGGGGTATGGAGAATCGTGACACAGTTTTTATGGTTAACTGAATATTTCTGTTCAATCTCTGAAGGGCTTGGGGTTTGTTTGAATTGTGAATGATGGCTCCTATCCCAGCTCTGTGTGTGACATACTCCTCTAGTGACAGAGTTCACACACTGAGCCTCAGTCAAGAATCCACACATACCCTGAAAGATGCTGGCACCCACAGCGTGTAATTAAGATCAGATGAGACTCAGCATTTCTTTCCTTTGCCCAGCTACAACCAAGAAAAGGACCAAATAATTCTCTTTGCCCTTAAGATTTGGAAGGTAAATCCTATAATTTGACTTTTCCTTATGTGCCTTCATTTCTAGCTGTAATTTCTATTTAAATGTTTCTTTACACTCTCCACAACCACCATTGTCATGGCATACTATACCATGTTCATTTCCTGCAAGTTAGCAAGGCTGTATTTTAAAAAAGCAGCTAAAATCGTTAAAAGAACAAGTTCCCAGTCAAAATCTTTCTGGGATGAATGGTTCTATGAGCAGGGAAGTTACATGAGCAGTACAATGTGGATCTTCACCTCAGTGGTGCCAAGAGATTATTTTGGCAAGTTACTCTACAGACTTGAATGTAAAGGGATAAAAGGTTGGTTTGGCAAGTTGAAAGAGCAGGGATAATTCCACATATTTTACAGCAATAGCCAGTCCTTCTTCAGGACATTTAAAAAGCAAGAAGAATAGATTTTCCTTTTGTTATTAGAGGCCGATTTTATCATTTTGTGCATCAGTCTGTTGATTGATGTATCAGTCAATGAAGAGGGAAAAAAGCCCTATTTTTGAGAAATACTAATTGCTGGCATTTAGGGTGTTGTCAGGATTGTGACTTATAACTTCCAGCTTAATGTAAATACAGGCCCAAAATGCTTAAGCCTTCCTTCAGTGGTCAGGGCTGGTTAAGAGTGGAGCAGAAGAAATGAGAATTTTGACAGTTTGAAATGCCAGGCACTTCCTACCTGGCACAGCTGTGTCGTATGGACTGGCCCCCGGCTTTGATTGACATGCTTGCCATAATCCAAGGGAAAGCAAAATAAGATTGCCTCTTGTACAGCTCAAATGAAATCAGCTGTCTTCTATAGCTGGGTAAATTCAGAGCAACTTGCTGAACTTGCTCTGAATACACACTAGGGGGGGGGGGGAAAGGAGGATTTTAGTACTGAATTTTTATGATTTGAAACAGCCATCACATTGTGGACTCCTTTGAGTGTGGAAGGAAAGCCACATCTGAGAGTTTCAATGGTCAGTTTGTGTAACATTCCATGCCCTGCCTTCAGTTTGATTGCCGAGCTTCTCCTCTTATACAGAAACAACTCGGATTTCTTTTCATACAAATCTATGTGGAAAAAAAGTATTACTCATCCTCCTGCCCAGCCTGTAAGAAACAACCCCTTCACTGGAGATGTGGCTTCTTCAGGACGCAGAAGCGAGTTGACTGAATAGCCTCTCCTCCCAGGCAGGAGTGGAGGAAAAACAATGTATTAGGGAACAATAAATCAACCCTCAGCTGGGGAGAGGAGAGAAAAGAAGGAAGAGAAAAACTGAAAAGAAAAGAAGAACTGGATGGAAGAGAGCAAGAGAAAGGCAGAGAGAAATATAACATAGAATATCGAATACAGAATATAGAATATATAGAATAAATACAACACATAATTGTATAATATATATAATTGTAGAAAAATATCATTGACTTCAAAACTGCTAGCCTCTGTTAAAGGGGCTCCTCACTGCTCCTCAGATTTCCTCTTTAGATGACAAATGTGTGGAGCAGGAAAAAGCCTGTGGAGGAAAACCCAGCACTGGCACCTTTATGCACAGGTTCTGCAGGCCTGCTCTTTGCTGCCTTATGCTACAACACACTGGTACAGTGACCAGCACTGCTGACAATATTCCAGCTGGGATCCAATGCCTTTGCCAGCAAGAGACACCTTGCCTCTTCTGGTTTTTTATCCTGTCCCTCCATTAATGCAGCCTTGTCTCTTGCTTGCCCTTTTGCCACAGATGCAATCTAGGCAGACACTCTAGACAGATGCATTCCAGGCAGAAAAACCTCCAACCATGGTTTCAAGGGGATTTTTCCAAAGGAAACTAACCCTCCAACACACCAAATCCCTCTTCTTCATCCCTCTGCTGAATGTTTGCTCTGTTAAGGGATATTCCTCAGACTGATTCCCCCATTCAAGATTAATTACTCTACATATCTCCACATTGAACTTCACTTTACCATTTGTTAGGCAGAGTCATTGAAGAGATTTTGGCCCTGGTAAATCTGCTTAGGCTGTGCCCAGTCATGGGGAGAGCTTACACCAAATTATCCATTCCCTGGGCCCACTGCAAAGCTGGAATAGCTCCTCAGACATCAGCAGTGCACGTGCACAGTGTTCCTGAGCAGCAGGCTGGCTCTTTACATGGTCCAGCAAACACAGACTGCCCTGAGACACGTGGCAGTACCTGGGGCTGCCAGCCCCTTGCCACAGCCCCACAGGCACCCGTGACTCCTGACCTTGCTGACAAATGTTCCCATCCAGCAGAGACATGAAAGGACTCCAGGCTGATCGGGCTGGGAAGTCAGAAGGGGGTCTTGCTAAGATGCTTTGCTGCTGGTGGTGCCAAATCTGGGCTGCCTTAGAGACATGAGCATGGTGGGGCACCTTTGTGCTGTCAGGATTATGCATCACAGAGATCCTGAAACAAGTCCCAAGAACAGCCTTCTGACAGCTTGAAAAGTTTTCATCTGTGCTTATTGTCTCATACCTGCCCTCGAGCTGGCTTTGATCCAACAGCCTCTATTACCTCCTCTTCCTTTACCTTTTGCCTTAGCTATTAATCTCTGATGTGGAACTTTGTGAAATGCTCTTTGAAACTCTAAGCACACTGCTGAATTCCCCTTATCTAGCCTGGCAGTAATATCTTCAAAGAACTCCAGGAGGTTAGTTAAGTATGACCTCCTCTAGCTTCAAGCTCAGCTTCCCAGCAAGGCCTTCACTCCTTTGCTAGAGATGAGAGGAAGAGGACAGGGAACTCTGGGACAAAGAGGCACATCAGTGTCACAATGCCGCCAGCAGCAGACACAGCACCACTCCTGCTGCCCAGCACATTTTTAAATTACCTTGGCGACACCAGGCTCTCCGACTGCACCTTCTGTTCTGCCAGGACCCAATGCAAATCACGTCTCAAAGGCAAGCTGCCACTACCCACACAGGGGAGAATCTCCAAAGGGGCACCAGGGATTTCTGAAATTAAGCTGAGGACCCAGCTGCACATTCTGCACCTTTGGGCAGTGCCTCAAGTCCCTTTAATTTCTGCCTATTGTTCTCATCTTTCACGCCCTCCAACCATGGTGCCATTTCAGACTTAGGTAATGCTACAGCAAATTTTTTCACCATGAAGTTGCCCATGCACTAGAACAAGCCTTCCAAGAGAGGTATCTCCATCCTTGAAGACAACAGAAAATCAGGCAAAGTCCTGAGTAACACTGCCTAACTTCAAAGCCAGGCCTGATCTGAGCAGAAAGGTGGACCACAGGATATATCAGAATAAGGCTCATTAGGGATTTTTATCTTCCCTTTGGACCCAGGTACCGTCTTCCAGCTCTTGACTGGGAAGCCCAAGCCTAATTATAATCCAACCACTGCCCTGCCAGAACCTTGGGTGGGGTTAGATATAACTTGGTGAGTTCCCTCCCTTCTGCACCAGCCCAAGCAGTATTTATCTCTACGATGAAGTGAGTCCACGGTTTCATTTCACCTCCCCTTGAAATGTGCAGAATTTCCCCTTGCACTGTGCTTCCTGCTCCCTCGGAGCACCTTGCTGTGTTTCCATTCACACATCATCTCTTGCTGGTTTCTCATTTACATCATAATACTGGAGTTGCTGTTTACACTGAGCTGCACAAAGGTATGTTTTACATCTTACTGTGGTGTGATCATTAACATCACACTGCTGGCCCCAGGGAGTTTCATGACTGGATTCAGATCCATCTGTCCTGTGTTCCCAACAGGGGTTCCCGCTGCAGGCCTGAATATTTTGGCAGGAGACAATTCAAAATGTGCAAAACACTGCATGTCAGGAAGAATGTGTTACCTTAAATGATGATCTATAATATGAATGCTCTTGTTGTTTTGTATCTCTCTTTAAAGAGCAGCCTCTTCAGAAATCATGGTGCAGTATCTATGCTCCATCACAATAAAAGTGCTAGGTACACCTGCAGTGAGGTAAACTCCCTTAACATTCTCAACCTATAGATAAAATCCCCTCAAAAGAATAAAAAATACATGAGATACCATTCCTTATTTACAACTGATACAAGGTTACAAGATTTTGGTGTATTCCCTTTACGGGTGTGCATCTCCAAGGTGCATATATAAAGTTCCTACCATGTGTATCTGCATAGCTTGTCTGGAAACTAAAACACAGACACGCATGGCAATGCTGCAGATTTCATCACAGAGCCACAGACTGATACAGCTCTGAGCATTTATCATGGGGGGAGCCAGGTGTTTCACAGTGCCAGCAGCCACGCTGTCCACAGGCAGTGGGATCCAGGCTGGGGGAAGGAGACATCTGCTTTGGATGTAAATATCCACCTGGCAACATGAGCTACAGAGAAAAATGAGGATGGTGAACATGTCTTTTCCTTTTAGAAGGTACTGTAGAGGTTCTGTCACTTTGAGGGTTGGGTTCAGTAGGACACTGTCCTTTTTTATTTCTCTTCTGTTGTATTTACACCTAGGGCTTACTGCAGCCACCCTTGAACTCCCTCCCACCACATCTATCCACTGTTTGCTCAAGTATGTTAGAAAAGATACCTTGAGATTAGATTTTAAGGAATGTGTATGGATGGACAAAATCTGGCAACTATTTATCTTCAAGTGTGAGAAGAGAATTTAGTTCATTCTCTGCCCTCTTCTCCTCTATATCCTTGGAGGGAAGCGACACTTTCATCTGCATTAGTGAAATATCTCCTCAGCATTGAGGACAAAAAGTCATTCCTGACACTTGGCACAGATTAGGCTCAAAACTACAGCCTGAAAGTGACTGGGTTCTCTGAAGAAAATATGAAAAAAAAAAATTACTAACTGAATAATAAATATGACAGAACTTATCCTAAACAACAGCAATCTCTGTAGGCTTCACAGAAGTTGCAAGGCACACATTTGCAAACAGAGGTGCCCTCAGGAGAGATCCACAACACAAACTGGGCCCCTAGGCTGGCTTTGGGCTGCATCCTTTCATCTGTAATACACAGCTCAGGCTGACCTTTAACTAGGAAAAATAAAAAAGGGAGGTGACTCTTACTGAGTCACAGAGAGGGGAAAGAAATAAGGTGTGAATTACGATGGGGACGAATGGAGAATATTTAGAAAATCCTAGGAGGCAGAGTATTTTGAAAAGGCTTCTGGATGAGCAGACACACTGGCAGCACTGGGTTTGCAGAAGTAGTTGTTTTGGTGCAGGTTTGCCAGCAGGTTTCCTTAGGTTTTCTCAGGATAGATCCCTGAAGTCTGAGATGTCAAAATCCACAGGCACTTCCTAAAATCTTGGTTCCTTATATATTCCAACAATGCTCCAGTAATTGTGTAGCCTTGAATTGTAAGTGCTGCTACAAGAGTCAGGACAGGTATTGCTGGCTCCAGACCTGGCAGATTCAGCCCCAGGATAAGACAGGGAAACTCCATCTCACCCTCTCTCCCTCACTGCAAGTAACAAGCCCAAAGAAAAGGAGAATCCTCAGCATTTGTCCAATGCTCACAGATGAAAAGGTAGCAAAAAGATCAATCTTTTTTCTCCAGTGTAGGACTACAAAGTCAATATAACCGTGTTGCATGGGCACCCAACCTGACTTTAAACAAGCTGTGGTACAGCCAGCAGCACAGCGATGATGGAAGCACGTTATCCACCAGAGGCTGGATAATAATCACCACCAATTGATCCACCTTCTTGGGAGAGCTTTGCAGCCAGTGGTGGTCACTGTCAATCCTTCACTTCTTTGCCCACCCTGCACAGGGCATGTGGCTTGAAGTGAGTTAAGCCACACTTACATCTACTCATGGCTACAGGAGGAACAGAAGGATCCTCTCAGCTGACTTATCTCCACATGGCCAACTCAGACAAGGCTCCAGGATCCTTAACCTCGCCAACCAGCCCAAAGCTGCCTTGACTTGGGCCAGCAGAGAGCCCAGAGACTCTGCCTGCTGCTATATAACTTCATGCCGCTCAGAAGAGTCGCATGGAGGAAGATGGAGGAAAAAAAAAAATCACTGAGAATTAATCAAGCCATCATCAGTGGCTCCAGGTGCAATAGCTGTACAAGAAAAACAAATAAATCAACCCATGGTTAAAAATAGCCTTTTTGATTACTGTCTTCAGTCTTCGTCTAAAGACAGAGTAACAACATAACGTTCTCTCAGGAACTAACCCCTGGCCAATATTTTACAGCTCCTTCCCTTGGAGCAAGTCAATATGTGCAGAGGATAGAGAGGTAGATTGATGAGAGGTAAAAGATACCTGCAGTGTACTGCACACATTTCCTCCTGCCGGGCCCAGGGCACTGCCCGCAGGGGCACAGGAGAAAGGTCCAGCACCTTGACGGCCAAAAAGCCACGTCAAGCGAGTCGAGCCAAAGGCTGTGAGTGCTCACTTTGGGCTCGCTGGCCTCTTAGGAAATGTTCGTATCGATATCTGTGTCTCACGACGCGGCACTCTCCTGGGTCTGCAAGGTCACACCTTCCCCAGCCCAGGGGTGTCCCTCGCTCAGGGCAGCCGTCGGCCCCGCTGGCCTCTGCTCCATTCGCATCCTAACCGCGTTCATAAAATGGGAGATCTATCAAAGATACAAAGCAAGAGTACAAGTAACGCACGGTTTATTTAAACTCCTTTATATTAATTGTTAAATGTCACCCTCAACACAAAACCCAACGGAAAACCCGCTGTCACCAGCGCTGGCGTTTGCAGCAGGTTTTCCCTGAGGGTTCTGTGGCAGCAACTGAAAATCTGGGTTCAGGGCTCAACAGGGAACCGTCCCGCTCCCAGGATCGGCTCTGTGGCTCCCAGGATCGAGCCTACGGCTGCCGAGATCGGCCCCGCGGCTGCCGGGATCGAGCCCACGGCTCCCGGCGGATCCCGGGATGGAGCCCACGGCTCCCCGCGGCCCCGGCGGATCCCGGGATCGAGCCCACGGCTCCCCGCGGCTCCCGGCCGTTCCGGGGATGGAGCCCACGGCTCCCCGCGGCTCCGGCGGATCCCGGGATAGAGCCCACGGCTCCCCGCGGCTCCCGGCCGTTCCGGGGATGGAGCCCACGGCTCCCCGCGGCTCCGGCGGATCCCGGGATCGAGCCCACGGCTCCCCGCGGCCCCGGCGGATCCCGGGATCGAGCCCACGGCTCCCGGCGGTTCCCGGGATGGAGCCCACGGCTCCCCGCGGCTCCCGGCCGTTCCCGGGATCGAGCCCACGGCTCCGGCGGTTCCCGGGATGGAGCCCACGGCTCCGGCGGTTCCCGGGATGGAGCCCACGGCTCCCGGCGGATCCCGGGATGGAGCCCACGGCTCCCCGCGGCTCCCGGCGGTTCCCGGGATGGAGCCCACGGCTCCCCGCGGCTCCCGGCCGTTCCCGGGATCGGCCCCGCGGCTCCGGCACCCCCGGCCCTTCTCCGGCTCCGCGGCGGCACCGGGGGGACAGCGCCACCTGCTGCCGCCGCCGGGCGCTGCAGGCGAGGCCGGAGCCGGTCCCGGCCTCTGGGGATGGCGCGGCCGGCCAGCGGCGGGGTCCGTGTCTGACACCGCAGGGTCCGTGTCTGACACCGCAGGGTCTGTGTCCGGCACCGCAGGGTCCGTGTCTGACACCGCAGGGTCTGTGTCTGACACCGCAGGGTCTGTGTCTGACACCGCAGGGTCTGTGTCCGACACCGCAGGGCCCGTGTCTGACACCGCAGGGTCTGTGTCCGACACCGCAGGGTCTGTGTCCGGCACCGCAGGGCCCGTGTCCGACACCGCAGGGTCTGTGTCCAGCACCGCAGGGCCCGTGTCTGACACCGCAGGGTCTGTGTCTGACACCGCAGGGTCTGTGTCTGACACCGCAGGGCCCGTGTCTGACACCGCAGGGTCTGTGTCTGACACCGCAGGGTCCGTGTCCGGCACCGCAGGGCCCGTGTCTGACACCGCAGGGTCTGTGTCTGACACCGCAGGGCCCGTGTCTGACACCGCAGGGTCTGTGTCCGGCACCACAGGGCCCGTGTCCGGCACCGCAGGGTCTGTGTCCGGCACCGCAGGGTCCGTGTCCGACACCGCAGGGTCTGTGTCCAGCACCGCCGGTGGCCTTGGCTCAGCTCAGCTGTGGCGTCTTTCCCTGGAACCAGCCCCTGTTTTCATACAGTCCCTGCTATATTTCCTTTCTTGATCATCTCAGTTCAATAGTCATGGAATTATAGAATATCCTGAGCTGGAAGAGACTGACAGGGATAATCAAGTCTGACTCCTGGCTCTGCACAGCACAGCCCCAAGAATCCCACTGTATGCACTGTCCAAACACTTCTTGAACTCTTTGGGGCTGGTGCTGTGACCACCCTCCTGGGGAGCCTGTTCCAGTGCCCAGCCACACTGTGGGTGAAGAATCTTTTCCTAATATCCAACCCCAACCCTTCTTGACACAGCTTCATGCCATTCCCTCGGGTCCTGTCACTGGACACAAGAGAGATCAGTGGCTGCCCCTCCACATCCCCTTAGGAGACCATGACGAGGTTTCCCCTCCGTCTCTTCAACTGGCCCTGACTTTTCAGTCTGTCCTCACACTAAAGGTTTTTCCTGAGCTTCTATTTAAAGAGGGAAAATCACTCTGATTATGCTCCTTGCTTGCAGTTTGTGTTTGGTTGCTCTGGCATTCATCTTGCAGCTCAGTGTTTACATGGGATACACGACCTGTAAGTCTAAGATTTAATTATACAGAAAGATGTTCCAGGAATGTTACACATAAATACATGGACTCAGTGTAGTCTGATTCATCCTGATTAATTTTTCAGACTTCTGATCTCACATCATTTGCCCAAGAATGATCTCATTTGACAAAGAAGCACCAAGACTGACAGCAAGAAGTCCTCATCCCATAACCATGGGCCCTCCTGCTGGCATCTGGCTCAAGGAGTCTCCAACAATTATGAAGAATGAGAGTTGGAGCATTTCTGAGCCTGCAGGGAGACAGTACGTGGACCTGACTGGAAAACCCTGAAAACTGGGTAGCTCTTCTGAAATCATACTCCAAAACAGGTCTTCTGACTCACTGCGTAGTGAGTCACTGACCTGGCTCTACAGGAGCAGCCACAATCCCGCACTGTCCAAAACTTCTTCACTGGCTCAACACACCACAGGCACCCAACATCAGCAGCCACATCCAGCCAGAAACTCACTGCCCAAAACCCTCGGGATCTGTGCAGTGCGGTCTCCTCCCTTAGACCACGTGAGTCATGTCCTCCATCCATTGAGGACAGTCTCCTGGCAAAAGTGCCAAATTCATGTGAGGATAATGGGAAAAAAAAATAAATAATGTTTAGATATTTCCACAATATAACAATCAATAGTGATTGTGTATCTCAACCCTCTTGTAAACAAACTGCAATAAACCTGAGCATGTCAAGAAAGTCCCGTCTCTGGTTACTTCTTGTTTTTTAATCTGTGCAGGTTGATATAACCCACCTCTGCTGTAAAAGTCCACCAGGATGGCACATCCATCTAGCTGTTTGTGGGACTGGCATCTCTACACACTTCAACTGTTGAAATAAAGATAGGGAAGAAAGGCATTTGGAAACATGTCCCAAACATAACTTGATGAGTAGTGGGCAAAAGATGACAGGGTGACATTTCCAGGAACTTATACATGATGCAGGTGTATATGAGTCAAAGCAGGAAAGGGACATGGCTCAGAACTTTTGTGTTCTCTTAGAGGACTTTGATGTCATTTAATGTGCCACACTCCACTCACAACATAGTCAATGGTGCAGCTATGCACCACCTGGAATTTGTGAAAGTATTAAGGAAGTTGTTAGAAAAAAAATGTATACATCTCTTCTCAGTGGCTGCACTCTCCCAATGGTAAAAACCAGAAAGACTTCATTCCACCTCACAAGGCTGCTGGGAAGAGAAATTCACTGAAATATCTGATGCCATGGTAATGATTTTTGGCTACTTCCTTCATCAATGGGTTTATTACTGTAAAAAAAATTAAAAAGGAAAATAGAAGTATTTATCAGTGTGTTCCATTAAAAATTCAGAATATTCAGACTATTTTTAGCTCTGTTAAAACCAGCATATATTTCAGAGAGGGATCACTTATCCATCTTTGTTAATAATTCCCTATTGTGAAGAAGAAGAGTATCATTTTCCTTACACCTTTAGGGAACAAACAATTTTCCCATTTTCTACAACAGTAATACACTTTTAATGGCTGTAAATTGTGCACACATAAGAAGTGAAAGATTCCTATCATTTCAATCTACATGAAAATTTCAGCTGCGGCATTTACCTTATTCTGACTCACTGATTTTAAGATTACACGAATGCCCCCACAGATCTTTTGAATTAAAATAAGATACAGCTTCTGGTTTAGAGTGTGAAGTTAGCCTCCTGAGGTAGGCAAGGTAATACTGTACAAATCCCGATTCTAGCATTTTTTTCCACATCAAAATGAGCATTTCTTGAGAAAATTTGACTGGTATTCACCCACAGCCCACAGGTACCAAAAGCCCTGATCTGGAGCAGAACGTTGATTCATCACCACATCAGGAAATAAATTTCCTTGGGCCACACCAGCAGCAAGGGTAGCTGAAACAGGGTCTGCTGGATGAACCTATCAACCAGCAGAAAGGAGAAAGCAGCAGCTGTGAGGAGATTCAAGGCTGCACCAGTTTCTCTTAAGATGTTGCAAAACAAAATCCACACTTTTCATCAGTATTTATATTGTAGTCAGAGGGCAGTTTAGTGTTAGCTTGTGGCAGCAGATGTGCTGCTGCAGTCTACAATCCACCATTAGCACATTTCTCTCTTTGCTGGCTTTCTGCAGCCTAATCGTGAGACACCGACTGTTACTAATCAAATTATTAGTAGCTGGAATAAATGCACAGCAGTGGCCCATCCTGAACCCTTTCTGTTAGAGAGACCTTGCTGAGGATGAGAACAGGCAGCTGTGTGAGCAATTACAACAGCATGGACAAAGTGTCACAACTGAGTCTCAAACTTAGGGTTTCCAAAGCTTCTCCTTACACCCTCTTTCAGCCTCCGCGTTGTGGAGTAACAGGCACCCAAGGTGTAGAAGACAGGCGTGGGCTATTTGCACCCAGTGCTGGAGGAATGTGCCTCCGCAGTGAACCTGTGTCCTTTTATTAAAGGTCATTCAGCAGGTGCAGTGTCAAAACACAACTTTTCTCCCAAACCGGTGGTACAAAATGTCTCAGAGGTACCTGTGAAACCTCCCAGTAACTGGGGAGGAAGAGCCCGTTCCATTTTGGGGGTTTGGGAGAGGAAGAAGAGAGAGAGAGAGAGAGCCAGATGTCACCACAGAGCAGATAAACTCAGAAGGTGCAGCTTTTGGAGGAGAACAACACATTCGTAATACAATTATGGCAGAATGGGAAAAAGACTGATAAACTAAATAGCCTTAACTCACTCCCCAAGTTCTAAGTGGTGATGTGTTCAACTGGTTTAACTTTCCACCAAGATTACAGCTGTGTGACATTGGAGCCTATGAATTTAGATAGCTCATTGGTTGTAGGAGACTAAACACGTACCCATATCAAGTATGTTTTCAGATCCTTCAAACATGAGGAGAATTCAGGTAGAGTATCATGTGCTGCTGCTGCCTTGAGTCTCTGACACAACTCTGAATTTCTATTACAGCTTTTATACATAACTTTCAGACTTCATTAATTCTGGTGGAATTATGATTCGTCTTTCACTTTTTTTAAGGTTACGTGTGACAAAAAAATTATGCTTTCAATTTGTAAAACCAAATACCTACGTGGGACCTGTCGCCACCAACAGAAGCTCCAAACAATCATGCTTATGGGGTTAATTGGCATTTTAAAATAAATCACTGCCTCCAGATTGATTTATTTTCCCCCATCTCTTTACACAACATTACAGCATTTCTCTATAATTATTCAATGCTAAGTTCATGGGTTTGAGGCAGACGACTGCAGACTTAGGAAATGGTGTTTTATTTGTTGCCATGGAAACATCTTGCTGTAGATGTACTCTAATCCCATGACAACTCTGTCTCTCAAGAACCATTTTTTCTGACATAATAAAAATCTGATCAAGGTCAGATTTAATAACAATCTCAGTTCCCAGACTTTATTTCGTAAAGCTTTAGCAGAGGGGGTTTTTTTTCTGAAGGGATTTTTTGGAAACTTTGTTTATTTTCTTTAGCCGGACTGGAATTTATGCCCTAAAATACATAAACCTGGTGTGGTGTCATGTTAATTTACAGTGCACCTTTTGTTATGGTTTAATTGCATCATTAAAAGAAAGTTACTTATAATTGTTTATATTGTCTTGACAGATGTTAACATTTTACCTGACATCGTTCCCACTAATACATACATTTGGGATATCAATAATGCTTGTCATTTCCTAACAACTGCTGTTTACATAGTAGCAAATGCCAATGTAGCTTAACTTTTTGTTGAGCTACACTTCTCGTACTATAACGTTCTTTTAAAACTATTTATCAAGGCCACATTCAAACCTGTGGGACTGGAGACAAGCACCAGTGCTTTATGTGTTTCACCAAAAAATAAAACCAACACACGTGCAGGAGAGTCATATTAACACAAAAAAAAAAAAAAAGAAAGTGACTTGGGAGAGGGGAATATAGACACGAGTTTGGGAATTTTTCCCCCCCTTGGCACAACTGTATTTGTCTTTTGGCAGTTGGGTACCATTGACACCTTTATTCTCACATGTCTGTGTAGTCTTACACCTATCAGTGGTCCTATCAAAGAAAAATTTCTAATTCACTTCACTCTGTCAATGTGAATAGAGATCCTGGAATTCCTTAATACAATGCATCATAGTATTTTGCATCACAACTACCCGTATTTCTTCTTATTTGCCCAAGCACAGCCTCACACATATAGATGCCTTTTTTTGATCTGTATCTTTTTAACCATCCAACAGTGGGCTATTTGATCTGCTCCGGAAATCAGAATCACATCCCTGTGACAGGCATCCACCAGCCTGTGTTACAGTCCTGCTTTGGCTCCACAGTGGAATACACAAGGTACTCTACAAGATACATCACAGAAGGTCCAGCAAAAAAAGGATGGGTAATGGTTTCTGCCAAGTGGGGTCTCTGGAAATTAAGTTCAACCAGCGACCAGTATCATGGCAAAGACAATTTCTGGGGCCAATGTAAAAATGTAAAGAGTTTGTTCAGAAAAGTTTTATATTGTCATGCACTACCACCACAATGATACATGAAACCACAGAAACCATCATTTAACACAAGGATTGTAACAAATTTTGTACATTATTAACTTGCTCAAAACCAACAGCTTTTCCATATTGATTTTCAAGTGTGGCACCGCAGGAAGGATATAAACCCTTCTTATAGCCCAGGAAAGACTGAGCTACATCTGTTCTTTGACATAACAGGTGATAAAGCATCACTTTGATGGCTCAGCTGAGATCAGAGCATATCCTAGGTACCACATAGGCACACACTAAGATACAGCATCTGCCCTGCAGAGCTTTCATTTTAAGTACTGCAAGACACAGTGAAAAAGGCATTATTCATATTCCTGTTCTACGGGTCAGAAAGCTGAACTTCGGGCTTTACGCACAAGATTGTCCTTCTTTTTGCATTATCAGTATAAGCAAGGATTATTGTCAGCATTAGTGTGACCAAATAAGAAAATCTGAGGCAGCTTCAGTGAAGATTATATTGTGGCATACAAACCATTTAAAGCATTCATGCCTGCACAGAGACAGAAAACACTGATGTTACTGCTGTCGAACTTTAAGGTGCTGATCACAAGCCCTGTGCCCTTGCTGCTGATGTTGTAAACACACAGACATTTACACACAGCAAAAGATGGTTTCTGCTCCGGAAAGCAATGGGTCCTGTGAGGGCAGAGCTGCAAGATGTGTGTGTCAGTAAACACAGCAGCACCAGGCTGTCACTCTCAGCGTTCAGTCTGCAGGTGAAAATGCAATATAACAGCAAAGGCCAACCAGCGGGACGAGGCAGGCAGGCACTCTGCAGCAAAGGCAACAGCAAATCTCACTCACCCAGGATGCCCTGCCACCCTCTTGAAAAAGAGTCAGATAAAGGATTTGTGCTCTTCTCCGTGCTTACCTTCAAGCCTAAAGAAAGAGGTTTTTAGTGACATATCCCAGTAAGTGGACCAAGGTTGTACAAGAGCTTTGGACACATTGAGTGGTATGCAAACGCAGAACAAAAGGATACTATTGAAACTAAAGAGCTCAGAAGTTGCTTCTACATTAACGATTATCAATGTCTATTTTTCTTCTCTGCATACTCCAAGCAGGATCCCCGAATCCACCCTGTTAAACACTAGACCTTAATCACTAAGCACCAAGAACAAGTTACAGACAGAAGTATCAATTCCAAATATTGGCTGATTTGTCATTATTTGCTCTTGGAAAGAATGTCAATTCTCAGTTGTTTTTACCCAAGGTTTTTTCTATGGAAAAAATAGAAATTATCTGAAGAAATCTGTGTGGGTTGTTCTTTGGTTTTGGGTTGGGTCTGGGGTTTTTTGGGGGGGTGGGGGAAGAGGGGGAGGTGCAGGGAAGGAAGGGATTTCAGAGCCCGTATTTGGAGCTCTCATAAAAGCAAAGTTGCCTTGACAACTGTAGCCATCTTTACATAGTAATTCTCTTTGAAGAGTAGAAGGCTGTTTTAATTCCTCGTTTTTCCTGTCTACAAGGAGATCCCCTCCCACTCCCAGGTAAGATTCTGTTGTCATACACTAGTTTTACTTCAGTGTATACCCAGAGTACAGCCTGTTCTCGTTTACTAAATCTGGAGCTTTAATAGATGTTATTTGACTTTTAAAAGCATTTCATATTAAGATTTTCAGATTTAATTGACAGATATTCAATTTCAAAGTCCTACTCTCCTCTTCATAAATTGCTAATAGTATTTTATCCTAAACAGAGCTAACCTAATAAACAGATGAAACTTTGTTGTCATTTCAGCTGCTTGGGGCTCTGGGCTGTATATAATTGCTCTCTTCATTTTACAGTTTTTCTGCTTCAGATTAAACTTTTTCAGGATGTTGCAATGCCAAAACACACGTTCTGACAGGAAACGAGCATCAAAGGCAAAGGGCTCACAGACATCTTTGCTGCTTTGAAACCGTAGAGGAAGAGAAGTAAGTGCTTAATTTACAACAGTTATTGCAGGGGAATGGGAGGGGGAGGAACAAAACTCTGTGCCTGAGGGACTCAAAGACACTCAGAACTGGGACATTAGTGCCACATGAACAGGCACAGGCTGCCAGGAGAGGTGGTGGATGCCCCATCCATGGGAACATTGAAGGTCAGGTGGGACAGGGATCTGAGCAACATGATCTCCATGAAGGTGATGTAGATGGCCTTTTAAATGTCCCTTCCAACCCCAGCTGTTGTGTGATTCTGCCCATGGTATCCTGAGTATTATTCAGATTGAAACAAACCAGTTAGGGAGGGGAATTCTTTTCTGCAACAAAATAAAAGATAAGCCAAATAAAATAATTCATTGTGATAAAAATTGCTCCTTGCTGGGGGCTGGGATGGGTGTGAGTGTGTGGCTTCCAGTGAAGAATTTTGAATTTTTCCAGGAAAACAGACATTTTTCACCAAACCTTCGATGCAATTTTCCACTCACTAAGAAAACCATTTTTCACAGATTGTCTTTAAATAGCTCTAGTTATAACAACAGCACCCACACGTCTTCATGCTTACCTTTATAGGAGTGGAGGTATAAATTTGTAACAGAGGAATAGTGGAGATGTATGTTAAATCATGCAGCCTCCACCCTTCCTGCAGCCCCTCAAGGAATGAGCACTGGCCTAAGAACAGCAACTCTTGTTACACACACACACAGGTCCCTGAAACACAGAGCCAGGTGCTGCATTACGGGATGTGGGTACACACTCCCTTCTCCTCCACCTCCGACACACAGGGGCAGCACTGTCAGAACAGACTCATCCTGAACCTGGCCCTTTTCACCTCAATATACACAACTGGAAATTCAATTTCCTCTGTTGGAAGGTTTAAGGCAGACCCTTGTGGGTTAGTCAAGGGAATTAGCTGGCAAATATGGTTAAGAAGGGATATTCCTACCTCTGGCATCTGCAGCCGAGCTCACCGCATAGGCACTGCTGGATCCCCACCTATTACTGGAAAAAAACGGCGTAGCACCAGTTCAGAATGAAGCCAAAGTAGATTTATGCGTGTGTGTGCACATGCCTAAACATAGACAAAAAATAAACATAATGATCAAGCACATGAACTTGAAGTAGAATTTGAAAAATGTTCAGAACAGCTGAAGAATGTCCTGGTTAAATACCATTTTTTTTTTTCAATGAAATGTTTTGTTGCCATTAGATTTTTGAATAAACAGAAAATTATTTATGGCTCTTTTTTTCACCACAGTTAAATTCATGGGCAAATATTCCCATTTTTCCATATTCAAAAATATGGATTCTAATTGAAATCCTTATTCTTGGTGAATATACGAAAGCATATTTATATTTTGATAATCATTTTTAACCACACCTTAAAATGCTGGAATGAAGAGTGATCCCTAATGAACTGGAAACCAATATAATTTTATTTTTTTTTAAATTGGCTTTTATCGAGGATCAATTCTCTAATCAAGTGACAGGGGAATCTTTGGATGACATTGTGATCCAGTGGGGCTTTGACTTGGACATGCTGAATAACTACTACAAGACCCCTAATCACCGTGAGCCTCAGTTTCCCTCATTGCAAAAGGCTACAAGGACTCTGGCTTTAAAAAGCACTCTGAGATCTGCAGATGAAGCAAACCATACGATAATTGCCATCAATCAGAGCAGCATCCAAGCAATCAGCAGCGAAATGTGGCTCATCTCCCAGATTAGTATCTGGATAAACAAAGATAGAAACAAATAATTAGACGGGAGAAACCTGTTTTCATAGGAATCACGTGTGACAATAAGGATATTTATTATACTTTTGGGAGGATGAAAGGAAATAAAGATGGGTGGACACACATCCAGCTTCTCTTATAGAGTTGCATCTTGTTTGTAAAATCAACTGGCCCCTATTCCTCCTACTCAGAGGAATCTTTGATAATTCACATGTGAAATTAAAGGCATCTTATTTATTCAGTTATTTATTATTCTCTGTAAAATTAGTTAGGAATTTGTCCCTGTGAATAATGTTAGCCATAATAGTTAATTTACTCCTATTCATTGGCAGTAATAAAAATGTACAAGGGGATGCAGAAACATTATTATTTCTTGCTTGAAGTGCAATTTCATGTGGTGAGAAAAACATGCTAATATGCTGCAAAGTGCTACAGGAATTTAGTTCTCAAAGGAATGGTGGTATTAAATGTATTCTGACAAGAAGGGGCTTTGGAAGGGAAACATTTATCTTCATAGAGTCATTAAATTTACTGAGCAGCACCGCATTCTTACTGCAATCTGCTCACTCCATTAAAGGCAGAGCTGTGGAACAGTCTCTTCTGTATTAGGAACATTTAGGAAATATCTACATTTTTGAAAATTGTAATAATGGAGGGAAAGAAGACTCAAGGAGGAGGAAATAATATGTCCTTCTTTAAGAAAACCTTCTGCATTTAAAAAAAAAAAAAAAAAACACAACCAAAAAACCCAAAACAGCAAAAAAATCCCAAATACCAAAAGACTACAAACCCATGAAAAGCCTCAGAAATCGACACTCAAAAAGAACTGCCTGCCTCTGGAAAGTAACATATTATAGGGGTACTTTGAAAGATAAGACTTTAAAACACTGCAATGAGGGCTAATGGCTTTCAAGGCACTGGCAGCACATAACTGGCACGTGAGGGATGCTCAGAATAAAGGGATGGGAAGAGCAGCTTTGCACATTCATATTTGGCCTGTCCATATTTATCTGCCCGTGTCCACATTTATGGCAGGGAAATGGAATTGGAGCAAGTAGACAACTCCTGAAACTGGAGGTGCTCTTCTCAGTGACATTTCTCATGCAGTTGGTTACTTTATTTCTCTCTGTCCTTGATAGTTAGAGGTATTTTAAGTAAAAAGATAAAATCTCTGTGTGTATTGCAGCGCTTCCGTGACATTTTGGATGAAGCACAAAGTTCAGACAACCCAATCCAAAAGCTTGGGTCAAAGTCACACCACAATAATCTGCACAGTTGAATAAGCAAGTTCTTCCTCCAGAGGAAGCAGGGAACTTTCTCTGGACAGGGGAAATCTAGAAAGGGTGTTTTTAGAGAGATCTTAACACACTAACTCCAAAATGAACACAGTCCTGAAATTAGTTGTGCCTCAGGTGTGGAAATGGTTCCATAAAAGGCACCAGAACCAGGACACACACATTATTCTTTTCTAGTTCCCTCATAACCTCATTAACGACCTCCAGTGCACTCACTGGAGAAGGAAACTACCTGTGCATGTTCTGACTATGGCAAACACCAGGAACAGAAAGTTAATTAAATACCAGTCAAATATGACAGTAATTCTGTAAAACCGTATCTCTGAACAACAGCCAGAGCCATCAATATCATTACTGCAGGCTTTCTACAGCAGTATCACAGAGTGCCAAAGCTCTCTGGGAATTCGTTCAGAAACAAAGCAGCACAAAGTCATAACATCAACACCACAAACCCACCTGCCCTCCTAAGCACAAAATGACATGGCACAGAGAAACACCTCCACAAGAACAAGTGCACAAGCAGCAGAACAAGAACCTCACGCTCAGTATAACTGAGCCTAACTAAAACCCAGGATCTCAACACTGTTCATGCCTTTACTCACTGCAGTGGGGATTATCATATCTCCCTTAACTGATTTTTTTATTATCACAGCCACAGATTCGCTCAAAAACTCAGAAATGTTTTTGCCTTGCTTGTGAAAGCAAACCAAGATGTTGACAGAACCAATCAATCCCCTTTTCACAGAGATTGAATGTAAAGGGCTTCGAGTGGTTTAAGTGAACTTCCTCTCAAACTTTTCTTTTGTGAGCAGACAGTCATGATCAGGGCCCAGAAGCCTAAGCAGTTGCTTATTTCTGGATCTAGTCGGTCTGAAGAGTGACTTTCTAGTGGCTTTACACCACAGGTCTGCAGATTAATAGTCTTCCACACTTAACAACATCTGGGTTAAAGGTTTGAACCTCCTGGCTTTGTTCTGTCTCAAAATGGGCCAGATAAATATAGTGGGCAGAAGTCAGATAGCCTGCAGAATAATTGTACAACCATACCTATTTCTAATATACTTCCAGCCAGTTGCAACCTTGCTGTAACACAGAAGGGGGGGAAAAAAAAACTACATCAGGAAACCACAGACTTCCCTAATGGGTTACAGTGCATAATTGAGTATAAAGAATAGTTATTGCCTGAACTACAGTTGAACTGAGATTTCCAGCTTCCCTAGCAAATGTTCTGCTACTGCTGCTAAGCTATAGCAATAATTTCTAATTGTGTGGGTTTTAAGTGAAAAGAGCAAGAAATGCTGTTCGATTGGTTACCGTAAAGTATCCCTGCCAACAGCACCAGGTCATTGGAACAAGCCCTGGAAATCAGAGGTCTTTTACCCAAATAACAGGAGCAGAAGCTGGAAACTAATGAAGCAGTGCTGCAGCAGCATCACGCCCATTACACCATTAGAGGGACAGCGTTGGGCACCACGAGATTGTCACACACCTTGCTAATGAACCATGTTTTACACACATTTAATTAATTAATTATGGCTGAAGTCATTCACTGCTAGCCAGCAACTGCTTTATTATACACAAACCTGACCACCTTACCGGAGTGCTAATGAGCTATTAAGTGGGACTGCACGTTACCAGCAATTTTGTGGGAAATCAAGTAATAAGAGATCAAATATCAAATAAAAAGCTTTTAATCCAAGTGAGATAATTAATTGCGCCTCCTGTCTCACAGCTTTCCTAGTACTTTACAAGAAAAAAGAGCTTTCTCATCAAGTTAATTTGATCCTATTGCCAAAAACTTTTTTTTAAAAATTATGAGTGCCATTTAGCAAGTATGACAGGAATTATTATTATTTGCATAGCAGTTTCTCCTTGGAATTCCAATATAATCCACAGACATCGCTCCAACACACATGGAAAGAAGTTCAGCAAGCCCCAAGAACTGAATAGGTGGGTGAGGAAGCAAAGAGGGGAAGGTTAGAGTTTCTGCATGGGGGCAAATAATCCACTCCTTTCCTAGAACTCATTCATTTCTCAGCCATCCATCTGCTCCTCAAAGCCATGGAGAATATAAAGGTGCAAAGAACAGCCACTCTCAACAGCTCCCAAATTTATTTTGGGTGGTCCCAGTTTACTAGAGAATAAATTCTGCTCCTACTTCATTTTCCCCTTTATCTAAAGTGTCGTAAGACAGTATGGAAGATGATCAGGACATTTGCAGAGGTTTAAAGCAAGCTGGTTTTTTTTGAATCAGAGAAATCAACAACCAAGAAGGCCCCAGCTCAGTTTTGGAGCCTAAATAGCATTCTTCTTGGAATTCTGTGTGCAAATGTGTTATAAATCCCTGGGGCCTCGACAGAGCTTTTTTCCTGCAGTTTCAGTCAAATATAGGTTAGCCATGACTTCTGCAACACCCAGAAACTGTCAAAAGCAATGTGATGAAAGCATACTTTACTTGTCCCTGGATCCAAAATTAAATGTTCACTAAGCTTAAAAGTGTTATTATGTTTTAGTCCACTGGCTCATACCATCGTCTCTGTTATCCATTTCCTTTCTACGTCTCGGGTTTTTTTCCCCATTACACCTTCTAGTCTTCCAGCATTCTACAGCCCATTGTTAGTTAATTCCTGTTGAATTTTATCATTTGTACTGTCCCTAATTGGTTTGTCACATTCCCATTTCCGTCTCAACCCCTTTCCATTTCCCTGCATTCTAGCTTCTTCATACTTATTTTCCTCCTACACAAACAATGATATTTATTGATGCTGAATTCAGCCTGCAGGCCAAAAATAATAGTCAGTCCAAAACCAAGTGGTCACAGCTCTTCAGTTTTTCACATATTAATTTCAGAAAAGAGGTTCGATTTGGCTGAATTCCCCCTTCTATATTTCTAGCTACTGAAGAAGCTGCACATACAATAAATATTTAATAGGAAATCCCCTCCAGCTGAATTCAGGCCCCACAGCATCTCATTACCATGTCTTGGAATAGCATCCTCATTGTCACTTGCTTAATTATGCTAAGAAAGAGTTGAATTGTGTGGCTGTTAGGATCAGAAAGTGATTAAATTCACTTGGCAAGACTTTGGATATCTCATTATGGTCCTCATTTAGCATTTCTAATTGCGTCCATTTTTAATTTTTTTTTTTTTTTTTTTTTAGTTTTCTAGAATCACAAATTGGAAAAAATATTCCCAACGCCAGCAAATATTTCCTTAACTTTTCCTTATTTAATACAAATTTCTGCCATGAAGGAGAATCATGTAAAGATTAAAAGCAATTTGCTGGCCTACTGCATCACTAATCCTTTTGAGATTACTGAAAAGGGGACTGAAACTCCCTCGAGTAGACACCTACTTTCAGCTGGAGTTCTCTTTCCCACACATCAACACTTGCTGAGGATCTTGCCCTCTAGAAATGATCACAAATGACAGCTTGCTCCCAAGCAACCCCCCTGACCTCTGCTCTTCAGCACTTTTTTGAGAGCTTGTCTCCTTATTTCAGGTGGGAGCATCAGCACTCTGAAGGTGAAGATGAGGATGCTCCTGGGAAGGAGATGATTTCTGTGTGAGAGTTGCTACCCAGCCTGCAGGAAATTCAATTCTTTGAAGTAAACCTGTAGAAGCATTAGGTATCATTTCAATCACAATTAACATGTCAAAAGGCAACTCAAGTGATGCACAAGTGCCAGATATCTGCACAGGGGGTTAATTTCATCCTAAGAAGTCAGATGACAAGAGAGCGCTCTATTAAAATCAACACACACACAGATTGCCAGCAGAGATACAGTTCTCATATTAGTATTGAGAAAGGCTCTTCATAGCATCATAAAACAAATTCTCATTGCAATTGTTATATACAGTCAGAAGGAGGTTGCTCACAAACAAATATACTCACACAAAACAAATTTGGATGAAAGTTTCCAAAAACAGCATCAGGAAAGCACATTTTTGCAGGTAATGACTGGCCTGAGTCCTGTCTGAGTGCAGAAACACTGATGAAAATCTCTCCTTCACAGTGAGATATAAATACCATACCTATAACCTCTGAAATTAACCACAATCAAAGAATAAAAGACTTTAAAAGTCAAGAATAAGGACTGGGTATCTTAGGCCTTCTCCCACAAAAAGAAAGCAAAGGAAACACTTTCTACAAACATCCATACCAGTCTTTAGACTCAACGGATATTGAACTCTGGTTGCTACAACTTCATTTTGCAGAGATGTAGGCAAAAAAAAAAGGAAGGGACTTTAAGAAACCCTGGAGCAATTCTTCTGCAAGAATGACAAAAATAAGTGATACAAATGAAACATATCAGCATCCAGTAAGGCTTACCCATGGCATTTCTCTTTTGTAGATGCGTGTAGTGGTTTCAAGCTTTGCTTCTCCACAGCACCATCGCTTTTAGTCTGCTCCAAAACCTGCTGTGCTAAAACAGCCAACTCCCCACTCCCAAGCCTCAACCAGAGATTACACAGAGCAGGATACTTAATTTTCCAAAATCTAGTAATTTCCTTTTTTCTTTTCCCTGTAGAAAAACTCCTTTTTTTGCAGAATATCCCAAGCACATGATCCCCTTTTCAACAAAACAAGAAACTTTGCAGTTTCCTTCTTTGTGGGTGTGAACTTATCCCAAGAGGGTCAATGTCTGTCCAGCATATCTGGAAACTTGACCTTTCTAGCACAATTGTCACTGAAATGTTTCTCTTCTAGAGTACCCTAACAGTGTCCTAAAGACATTCTTAGCTACTGCAAAGCCTGGATTTAGGTAGTCTTACCTAGTTTTGTGAACTATGAAATATTTACCAGGCATAAACCTCTCCTCTACCAGATCTTTAAAGCCTATTCAGAGAAACAAAGGAAGAAAAAGAAATGGCGGAGGAAAACTCAAAGCCTCAAGGCCACCATCAGCCCAAGGATTTGTGGTTCTCCAGAGTGCACTTTTTTCGTCTCTCTTCAAGCTGGTACAGGAGATTGACTTTTAAGGTTGATGGTATTGATCTAATTCACAGCCCTATACTCATTTATCATGATTCTTTAATCAATAGCCCAGCTACTTAAGATACTAGGAGTTGGGGTCCTTATTTATCTAGATGACATTTTGATAGCACCTATCTCCTCGGGGGCTCTTGTCTTTTAGGTCAGTGCTTCATTACACCTCATCTTTCCCCAAGGTGTGTGAGCAGTGGGAAGACATTAATGTCTCTCAGCCCAGCCTGTGTTTGGGTGTGGCAGGACCACGTTTTGGACCCCTCAGCAGGTTTTGTCATTGTAAGAGCAGATGGATCAGGTGCTGAGCTGGTCAAAGCTGGCATTGTTTTAGCAGAGTCGTCCTGATTTTCAGCAGTCTGAGCTCTCTGTCTCACAATTCACACAGGTGCCTTTACTTCTAGCACGAAAGGAGCTGTTGGGGTTTAACCAAAAGACGCTCCCATGTACAGCAGGTCTCATGGTTTCATCTCTTCACCTTTTCCTCCCTTAGCATCAGGAGTAAGCTTCAAGAGAGAGCTCACTGGCAGACTCTTCAGTGAGAGCTCCAGTTCTCTAGAATGAAGCAGCCTGTCTAGAGCACTCAAATGTTCTTGCTTTACACAGATCCTCTCCACCGTGGAGTCCTACCAAAACACGTGCTGGCAGTAAAATTACAACAATTACTTGTTTATTTAAGCAGAAGTTCCTGGTTCAGTTATTCATTTTAAAGATCATTGCTATGTTGACGTTTTTTGTTAGGATGGAAGATTTTTGCTTTTCTTCCAGGAGGAGGCGAAGGTTATTTGGCTTTCATTGTAAAAGCAGTGCACCTGAAACCGCAAAAGACTGCTGAACACTTCAGTGAAAACAAGCTGAGAATAAACAGAAACCTTCTGGTCCTTCATGCTGAGAAATAAACCCTCTCAAGCTCCGAGTCTTTGAGGAGTTGTGTGCTGCAGCTCAGTCCCAGTGTCCAGCACTGCATCTTCAGCCTGTGGGAAAGCAGGGGAGCTCGTGCAGCTTCATAGAACTTCTGGTTCCTGCAAACAGGGTTTGCATGCCCCTGGCTGAATCTCCTTCAGCTCCTGCAGCATGCAAGGTAAAAAGCACAAAGAAATAGAAGTTTGAGCCTTGAATGGTGCTGTGCCATGAGTCCCCTCAAAATTTGCCCATTTCAAAACTGAATTTAAATTCGCACATCTCAGACTAAAGAAGCCACAAATATCTTGCAAGGTTTTTCCCCAGCTCAGGCCAACCTCACCAACTGCTACCTAGGCAATTCTCTGACTGATTTCGTGCAGACCAGTGTCAACACTTCCTTGTCTCCAACCTCTTCCGAGATCAGTTGGGAAGAAAACTGCTTTCCCCCAAAAGTAGGCTTCACAAACTTCCAAGGCATGAAAAAAAATCTGTGAGTTGCACAGGAAGGTTTCTGGAGAGAATGCAAGAGAGCAGAGACAGTGAGTTTTCACAACTCTAATTGCCTTTATAGGCTTTTCTTATGGTTCATGAGAAACCATTGCTCTACGAAAGAACCCCAAACTTCTGAAAGCTTCCTTTGATTGGATAAGTGTTAAATAACTATAAATTATAAATGCAAATGCATACACAAGGACTAAAATGCTGTCAGTGGCGCTGCTGTCATTCTGAGCATTGCTTTGTTTTGGAGGTAATTCCACCTGCAGCAGAGGGGTTCCTCAGAAATCGCAGTGTCACTGCAACCCAGAGCTGTGGGATTGCTGCCTCCCCCATCTCTCTCTCCTGTTACAGACACGTCTCCTCTCCAGCGTGGTGACTGCAGAGTGAGTGTCTGTGTGCCTGCTGCTGAGTTTTCAACCTGTCACTGTAATGGCTGTGTGCCATCACAAGGCTCACCCAGTGTCCACACTGCTCCCTTGTCACTGTGAAGCCTTCCTGTCCCCTAAACTTCCTTGCTCAGCCTCGCTGTTAATTGTAATCTCAGAGCACCAGAAGGCAGGATTTTGTCCTCCAAGGTCTGTGAGGTGGCACAGTGTGGTCGTGCTGTACCAATCCACAGGTACCTATGGACTCTAAGTTGATTGCATCTGAAAAACAGATCTATTGCTTTAGACAGAAGAGCAAATGCAGTCTCTACCCACTAAGAGAGTTTCCCTAAAGTCACCATAATGCTGTGGATGAAATCTAATCCCGTACACAAGGTCTGCACAATCCCTTCCATCTTTTAAATAGGTTTATCTATGAGGGAAGTGGTGCCTGAGCTTCTGTGCAGAGGGGTGAATTTCACCAGACTATTTACCCAAAGCCATTGCTTCCCAAATCAGTCTAACAACTGCAGCTGCTCCCTGACATGCAGGGAAGTGCTGTCTTTTAGAAAGGCTGCTGCAGCTTGTATCTCAAAGGCAGAATAAGTAATGTGGGGTGACAGATGCTTTCAGAGCTGTTTTTGCATTGCAGAACTTACACAGCACATACATAAATATATCTACCACGCGTGCAAGAAAGACTTTATTTACACAATTCCTCCTTGTCATATTTAATTCCTACCCGCACACACTCGGTCTGCTGTGTTCCAACTTGGCCAAATCCTTGCTCACCAAACTATCTTCCCTCAGCACTGCAACATCCTAGGGGCACACAACTGAGAGAAGAGGGAAAGCCTATTAAGCGATGAGGATGCAGTGTTTATAAAATTTAAAATGTGAGCTGGGTGTTTGGGAAAGAATGAAAAAAAAAAAAAAATTCAAGAGCTGCATTGAAGTATGCTGAATAAATTTAAAATATTAAATCAGGGCCTTAATTACTATGTCTCTAATCTCATACAGTCACACTTCACTTTGAGGCAATTTGTGATTAAATAATAATACTTTAAGGCAAATAACAACACTTGGCACTTTTATAGTGCCTTTTGCCTAATTAGTTTGGGATTAGTTCCTTCGCATTGGGTATGGGGCTTTGAAGATATAAAGTGCTAAGTATCATTATGACCTGAGGATCTCAAAGCATTTTACCCTACGCATTAATTAAGCCTCAGAGCACTCCTGTGAGGTAGGTAAGTATTATTGTATCCTTCTGCATTTGGCAGGCCCAGATGGAGAGAGGCTTGGCCAGTGTTTTCGAAGTTGCAGGCACATTCTGGAAGCATTTCTGTGCCCCAGCTGCTTTCCTGGGGTGGGCATTCCCGTGGCCCTCAGCCAGAGCAGAGCCCTCATCAGCATCTTCATCATCATCAGTGAAATCCTCCCATTTCCCTGCAGGGCTCCCTGGAGCAGACAGCTCTGCAGGGATGGCTGGGCGTGCCCAGAGCTGCTGGGAAATCAGATCACTGCATAGGAAAAAAAACCACTGGAGTTCATTCCCGCCTGCAGGGAACCCACTGAGAAAGATGCCCTCGATTTCTTGGTCCAAAGAGTGAAACTGAAATATTGCTACAAGTTCAAACCGGAGGATTTCAGTGGTGGAGTCAGACAAAAAGTCACTGTCCCCACTGTAAGTCAGACAACCCTCAGACCCTCTCAAGAAACTCTCTTTTATTTGTTTCCTCCAAACAGCAAAACTCAGAGGCAGCCCAGGGATCACAGGCTGCTGCTAAAGCAAAATTTAAAAAAAAAAAAAAAAAAAAAAAGCAACCTATTTCTTTTTAGTTCACCCATTATGAAAACATAAATCAGCAATAAGAAGCTAGAAAAATCTTCATTCTATTTATAATTAATATTGTACCTGAAGCAGTCACCTGCAGAAGAAAGAGGTATGAAAGGATTTCAACTTACTTTGATAATTAAGGGTATTTAGTGTCCTTTAAACATAAAGTTTAAAAAAGAGGAAATCCACAATCTGCCTGAATGTTCTTAGTTCAACAAAGTCTTTGAGTTGACAGCTAATAATTAATTAACAATGAATGGTGTCTTTCAGGCTGTCACGGTGATTGACACTATCATCTTCTGAAAAGTGAAAGATTTGTTAATGTGGCAGACTACAGTCTGGGAAACATTAAACCTTCACTATTCCCACTGCTTTCAGCTAAACGCTTGACATGACAGGTTACCAGCTTGAGAAGAGGAGGAGGTGAGGAGAACAGCAGCAACCTCTGCCGGTGGAAGCTCGCTTTTCCCCTCCAAGCACTCATTTCCTTCGGAGAGACAGGAGAAATGAGGGGGAAAATCCAACTTGCTGGATCAGCAAGGCTGGGAAGGAGGAACTCCCCCCTCGCTGTGCTGGTGATGCTCAGCAGCCAGGCAGGGCGTGGAGGGACCCTGCAGGTTCACTGGAAGAGCTGCTCCAACCACCTTCCCTCCACTGGGGTTCCTCCTCCAGATTCATCCCTGTGTTCACCAAATAAACACCAAAACAGCTGTCTAGGTTAGTAACTGAGAGCTTGTTTTCAATTATACATACTTATTGATTTTTTTTAAAAAAAAAAATCCACTGCCAAAAACTACGAAATACGTGTTCCAACTAAAACCAATTGATTAATTAAGCAGCAAAGAGGTACTTAAATTTTAGTAAACAGGGAGTCCTGCCTCCTCTCCTCCTCACTGTTGGGAGGAGACTTACACCACTGTAAAGTTGCTGTTGGCTACCTTAAATCCAGCTTTATCATCCACCTTCCTCAGCTGCCGGCTCTTGGCTTTCCTTAAGCTTAACTCAAGGACAACTTCAGTCCCAATGAGCTGTCTGTGCTTATTGCCACCCATCTCCTTGGTCTCACACCTGGCAGGGCTGGCTTGGTCCTCCTGCTGCAGAGCCCTTGTTCTGCAATGCCTTTATTAGCATTTTCTCCACCTCTGTCCCACTTCACGACTGTCAGCTTTTCCGCAGTTCAATTGCTTCACGTGTCCAGTACACAGAAAAAAACCCTTTGGTTTGCTTTCAGCCTCCTCCTCACTGCCTTCCTTTCCGTTTATAGGATCTCTCTCGCTCTTTCTCACTTCACGAGACCTCATTTGCCAGGCTTCCATCCCATCGCCTCCATTTGCACCACATCAGCTCAGTTCACAAAAGAAAGCAGTTCCAGTAGGATCGTGGAGACCAGAATTACCTGCTCCATCAGTTTCTCTGGCATGTCTCTAACCCAGTCTGCTTTTCTGATAAAAATAAATCCACCTCCACTATTTATTTCTTATCCGTACAGGCTTTAGCCAACTTCCTACCAAGAAAAAGAAAGGACACCAGATTTTTAGACATTTGAATGTCTTACTCTGTCTTCTCCCTTCTTCCTTTTCTTTTCCCATGAGACAGAAATTACTTTGCTTCTGCCAGCTTTTAGTTCTTGAGGAATTGTTCTCACCCACATCTCATTTCCTATTTTCCTCTGTGTCTCCTTACACTCAGCATTCCCATATCCAGTTTGTCCCTGCTCAGGAAATCTCCACAGTGATTCTGCTTGCTTCTTGCCCACCTGTTGGTTCATCCCTACTCAGTCTTCTTTTGCTGATTCTCACCACACAATTCCGGGAACTTTCCCCCTGCTTTTTCACACAGCAGTCAGTCAATCTCACTGCCACATCAACATTCTTCTCTCTGGCCTCCCTAATGCGATTGTTCCCCAGTACCATTCCCTCCCAAATCGTGTTGCAAATACCTTTTCTTGAGTTCAAATCTTGCTGGTTTTCCCCTTCCTCCTTCTGCTCTCCCTTCTCTATTATTTATGACTTGCTTGCCTTGAGTTTTAAGGCTGTTCATGATTTACTGACACATCCCATTTCCTCTCATCTGCTCCCAAGATGTCTGTTCTTGCCTCCAATCAGCCCTTGGCACCAAACTTCTCCATTTGCTGCTTTTTAAAATCAGGCCCTTTTCTTTGCTTTCTTTTCTTCCTTCCGTGTTGTCCCCTCACACAGGAAACAACCTAAAAATTAATTCATTCTGGTTTTCAAAAATTTTCCTTTCCAATAATACCTACAAAAAAAAAAAAAAAAAAAAAAAAAAAAAAAAAAAAAAAAAAAGACAACAATACATCATTTTTTTCCTCAGATCTCTTCACCTAAAATATTGTTTCCTTATACTAGTTACACTGCTGCCTACCAGGAATGGTCAAAATCCCTAAGTGGATCTTCTAGTTGCTATAGAAATAGAAATACCAAATAACAAAAAAAGATTTTGCAACTAGACTAGGCAAGGTACACACAACTTATACCAGTTTCTCCTCGCAGAGAAAACTTCAGAGAGCACCTGCAAATAAACTAACAACCCCACATGCCTAGCAGGTTTACATGCCAGTGTTGATGATGGAGATGCCCAAGCTCTGTGCGTTAGTTTACCATCCTCCTTCAGGTGTTATTTTCTGTCTTATTTCCAAGAAAGAAGTGAAGGGGAGAAGAGAGAGGGGAGAACAAGACACCCCCCCATACACAGAGCCTCTCTGAGGATGAAACTTGGGGAGCCTTGCTTTGAGCACATCCAAACCACTGTGAGCTGACAGATGCACAAGAGCACAACAACTTGACTTCTGTGGGACTCCTGCAACCACACTCTGCTTATAAAGGCCTCAATTAACAACTTTGCAAAGGACAATGAGATTATAACAATTATTCACTGCAGGCAGCCTGGTGTTTTTTTTCCTCCTCCAGTCTCCAGCATTTGCTTTAGCCTGCATTCCGGATAAATATTTTATTCTGTGCAGGCAGAAGGTTCATTATGTAAGTGACAAAGAGAAAGCATCAATTGCCATGCACAGAGATCCTAATGCACCTGGTTAATGTAGTTATAATATGTCACTGCAAAACATCTTGTCAGCATTTTGTAATTAAAAAAGAAAAGCTACTGCAATAATAAAGGCAATGTATTTAACAGAGACAAATGCCACATGTAAAATGATCTTTCAGAGCAAAAATAGGCATTACCAAAGAAAAGCCTTGATAACCTTGCCCTACATACTCCAGTACCCTCGAATGCTCTTTGGCCCATAAAGAACCCTTTTCCTCTCTACAATGGCACTATTCAGATAAGTAACACTGACCAATCTACAGGGCTGCAACATTTTTCAAAGGACAAAAAAGCATTTCTTTCCCATTGAGTCAGCAGGATATTTATTTCCTTATAACAAAGAGTTTTCTGAACTGCTGAGAGATTTGTCAAAACGGAATCACAAGTGATATATTAAACAACCAGAGGGGAGAACTTATTATCAGGCATTAAAAGAGAAAGCTGCAAGTTTACAAATAAGAATAGGACTGTGTACTTGACTTTGTAAATTCTCAGTTAATGAGAAATCAAACATGAAAGGCAAACATTTAATCTAGAGTAAATTTAGTCATTTAAATCACAGCCACTCACAATCCTGCTGTCTTACACTTCATAATACACAGCAAAGGGCAACTGGCAGGGCATAAACACATGCCTGCTCAGTGCTCTGGAATATGCTGCAGTTATTTAAATATCAGTTATCAAAGCACCAGAATAGACTTTCTAGATTTCCTGTGATGAAAATGCCATCTCCCTGCACTGCCATCCAGCCCAGGATAAAAGGCAGGCCACAGCACTGGCATCAGCACTTCCTGTGGCAAGGCAGCACCTTTCCTTTCCCAAGGACACTCCTGCCTCTCCAGGTGGGAAAGTCTCATTGCCGTCCCCCAGCACGATGACCCCTGGGTGCTGATCTGCAAACCCCCAGCCAGCCACAGCACACTCAGGGCGGTGTAAGACTTACTCAAGAAAGAACAAAAGGTGGGTTTATCTTTTCACAAGGCAAGCACCATATCCAGTCTACACTCCAGATTGCAGCCATGAACAGGGAAAGGCACAACCAAGTTTGGTTTCCTCCATCGGAGTGTCACCACCTGTATTTCAGCAAGGCACAACACGACACAGGCAAGACTGCACTGTGCACACTGCTCTGACACTGCTGCTTTCCTGCTGCCGCAGCTCCAGAGAAGCAGAATTAAGATTTGCTCCTTCTTGAGCTTTTCCCACCTCCCTGCTCAGCCAGCCCTGTATCAGGGTCCTCTGGGGGGGCATTAAGCTTTTCCTGCACATGCTACAGCCCCCAGGAGCCTGCTTAGGATTGCACCCAGGAGCCGGGAGTCTCCTGATTATCCTGACCTTCCTCACAGACAGCACAGCACTGGGAAAGGCCTCCTGGGTCGCAGGCTTTCAAAATCATAGAGCTGGAAGACACCCCAGAAGGCCGTTTAGTTCGTCTTTCTATTCATGGTGAGATGAACTGTAAATATGGTATTTGCTCTTAAAGGTCTCCAGTGATGCAGACAGCACAATTTCCCTGGGAGTCTCTCCCCTTTTCCCTGTCCTTTCCATCAGTGAGGGTTTGGTTTTTTCCCTTAATATCTAGCTTGAAGTTTTAGCCTCAGTTTTAGTGTGTTACTTCTTGCCTTCTCTTCTAGGACAAGAGATATATTTTTTAAAATACAAGTTTAAGGACAATAACGCACTTCTTATATAGAGAAAACAGTTTGCATAAGCAAAAACCATAGACCCACCTTCTTCCAAATTTGACCTATTAGTCTAACACAAATGAAAGAGGGTTTTTTTAGAATTAAAACTCCTTTTTGTTTTCAAAACAAGCACGACGCGATATGAGAACAGGGTAAGGATCTGAGTGCAGAGAAAGAGAGAGGAAATATAAAAGTGACTCAAGCTTTGTCCTCCTATTTCCAAACGCCTAGAGATGGCAAGGACACATATCTTAGTGATGGAGAGGAAGATTAGCAATAACACAACGGTTACCCTCATTGATTTGAACGGTTTCTTTTATTTAGCATTAAAAAGGGACTCACCTCACCAATTCAGAGCTTCTGCCTCTGTAGTTGGCCCATGCCCTCGATTATCACACAGTAACACAATTATCCTGCAGGCAGTCAAATTTAAGCCTTGCTCTCCTTTCCTGTTCATTCTCATGTTCCTCCACGAGCACACAGGGTATTCCTCTCTAATTTGGTACCCCCCAGCATAAGCAGTTCTTCATTACCGCAATCAAAGCTGGAGGGTAAAACAAAGACAAAAACCAATTCCAGAGCTTGAGAACCAGTGCCATGAACATGTATTGAATGACAATACAAGGAGGAGCGTATTGGTATTTCTTGCAATCTGTCCACGGCCAGAACAGCTGAATTGTCCCTATTATATGTGTAGTTTAAGTGTTTTATGACTTTCAAAGGGCATTGATCAGGATATACAGTCTATTTCGATCCAGAAAAGATTCATCTAACACAATATTATCATGTGGCAGTTGGAAACATTTCCCTGCTAGGGACTCCTTCTATCCTAGATGCTGTACCTACTCCAAGAATATTTCCTAAATGGAATGCCTGGGGCTTTGTTTTGCTTTTATTGGGGTTTCTTGTTTTG
This sequence comes from Chamaea fasciata, assembly GCF_029207755.1. Classification (NCBI taxonomy): domain Eukaryota; kingdom Metazoa; phylum Chordata; class Aves; order Passeriformes; family Sylviidae; genus Chamaea; species Chamaea fasciata. The sequence goes on from NW_027094107.1 coordinate 6,693,678, forward strand.
CTTTGGGTTGGGGTTTTTTGTTGTTGGTTGGGGTTTTTTGGACAGGAAGGAGTGTTTTGTTTTAATTTCTTTTTTTTTAATTCTTTCATTTCTCAACAGCAGCAGAAAGTTAATCTTGACGAATGCAAAAGCTTAGACAAATCACAAACACACTATTCAGCATGTCAGGCTTACAAAGAAAGTTCTGGTTCTATCAGTTTTCCACACCACATACAGCTGCAACATTGCCTTATATTACTAATCACTTGCAGTCTTTGTGTCTTGGGTTGTAACAGATGGTGTTTGTGAAGCATGCAAAAGCTTCAGATAGCCAAATGGTACAGCAGTTGAGATAAGGAAAAAAATCCTCAAAAACAAAATACCCATCCCTACTGTGGAGGCAGGAATGTGAGCAGTGTTTAAATTATCCCTGGTCTCTGCAGCACAGTGGATTTACAGACTCTCAACCCTAAACAGGACCGGAGTCAATCTTTCATATTTCATTACGCCAGTAAATCCACGGCTCGTAGATGTGACACTCAGCAACACAAGACAGACCACAAACAACACAGCAAAGTTCTGCTCTTGACCCTTCCTAGGCCTGGCCTACGGATCCCACCAGTGCAGCTCAGGTGCAGCTCACAGATGTTTTGGTGGCATCTCAGTTCTGATGGCAAAATGCAGAACTTTTAATTGTTAATCAATCCATTCATCTGAAGAGAGTGTAGTAATTTATTCCACAGTGACCCAATAAGGCAGAATTCTCAGTGCTGAGCTGTCAGCAGGTAGTTTTTAGGGGCCTTATATAAGCCTCCACCTCTGGGGAATTATTTTCAGCCATGGGGGTTTTTGTTTATGTGCTGACCTGGCTTAAGAGACATGGGATGGATAGAGGACACAAGGCACATCCTCACACCAGCACCTGACTTCCTGACATCTCAGGAGACCTCTTGGCAGCTTCTCTTGTTTAACAACGAAAAGAAAGATGCTAAAGCCCAGGACAGCTGCCAGTTAAGACCACCCAGGCTTGTTTTGAGATGAAAGAATAGAGAGAACAGAACTAATTTCTGTCAATGCTTCCCGGGATTCAAGGCCTTTTTAATAGCATCTTCAAATAATATGGTTAAAAAATTATGACTGCCTGTTGCTTGGGGTTAATAATCATTCAACAACATAGTATGGGGGGAAAAAAAAGCATTCTTCTTAACTAAAAATTGTGGCTGATACTGGATCTTTTTGGACAACAAAAAAGCCCTCCCCCAGTTTTTTTATTTTTCATTCTTTACCTTTCTTTCACACTAAAACTACAGGAACAAGGCAAAGATTAGTTTTTCTTCATTCAATAAATGAGAATGCTTCTAAAAATAATTTGGAAGAAAAGTTCTTTTTTTCTAAATAAAACTTTTAGAAGATACTCTGACCACTGCTCAATCCTATTATGCACAATTGACTCACATTATATTGAACACAGCTGGGATCACTTCTTTCTCTATTTCTGAGGGGTTTTAGCACTGAAAAACCAACCTGCATTGCTTTTAGAACTCTTCCAACATATAGGCTTCAGATTCTTTCACCACTGGCTAGTGGGCTTAATTTTATGGTGATATTCATGCTGTCTTTGCTTTTAGAGCTGCCTAGTTTTGTTTAAATGATGATAGTATTTAAGCACAATGCCAGCCTGAACAGCCCTTACTACAGGTTTTTATGACCTTGACATGCAGCAGCACTGACATTTATTATCAGTGACACCTGGATGATACTTTTGATGTCTCACTATCAAATTTGGAACCAGTGAAGAGAAAAAGATCTTACTATTACACTTAATTGAAGCAGGACTTGTTCCACAGAGGGATGCCCAAGAACATCACTACAGAATCTTGTTACTGCAGAACTCAAAGCACAGAAAATTAATTTAGTATTAAAATACAGAAAAATCTGCTTGACTGGGACACTTCAGGTGATGCAGGGCTGGAAGCGGAGCACAACATTCAAGAAGGATTCATTTGAGCACCCCAAAACCACCTTATCTCTGTGGTAGCAAAACTCGAGTCACCTTCCCAGACAATCAGCACTTGCTTTTCTTTCTCTGCATGTCAGGCCCACAAAGCAATCAGTCATTTGATGCTTCTCTGAGGGCTTTCAAAGCACCTGATCCTGAAAGCAACAATGTCCCCTCTCTGACAGGCCAGAACAGATAAACCTCAGCACGGCACAGGCTGGTACATGATACAGCTCTATTTGCTTCTGCTGTGCCACAAGATAGTGGAGGAAGTCCATGCCAGTGGGAAAAAAAGGCATTTGACAGCAGCTATTCATCCCTTCATTGTACAGAAACCTGTCACAATGTGGGGAAAAGATTTCCTTTCTCAATGGGGAGTAAAATAGAAGTAGATTTTTAATTGAAGTCATTTACTGTATTTAGGTCTGAGTTAAGTTATGTTTTAGTATTCTGTTAATATGAAGATTAATTTCTGTATGGTTTAGTTTAAGTGTAGTTTAGTTTAAGTTCCAGCCCACAGGGAGGCTCTCAGTAAAGCCAGTACCTACTCCTACAACAGCCAGAATACCCAGGCAACACTTCTGTCACCCATGTCCTCCACTGCTACCATTAGTGACTGAGTGGGCATCCAAAATTTGGGTTGAAAACCTCTCTACTTGTGGAGCCGAATGTGGAAATAACCTTTTGCCATTAGAAATACACCAAATATCGACCACAGGTTGTTGGCAGATCTGAGCTGGAGGCTTTCCTACGTGGCAGAATCTTGCAACAGACTTATCAGCATCTTGGGAGTACCAAGCACTAGAGATGGAAAATCACATGCTATGGGAACACAAACTACATTCTTGGTATTGGTAGGTAAAATCCTGGGTAATTTGATCCCTGTTAATGGCTAAAGAAGGAAACAGCTTCTCAAAGAGGCAATCAGTCTTGCTAAAGTACATGAGCATAAACTGAATCAGAGCTTCAGAAACTCACTTTACATTTTATGTAAAAATAGAAAAAAGTAATATATGCAATAGAGCCATTAAAATGCATGTGCATTTGTGCGCAAGTTCTTTCTTCTCTTCCTTTCCTCCCCAGCTTGATAACTATATTGTTGATAGGAATAAAATATCAGCCTTTACTTGTACACATACCCGAGATCTTGTAAGTCATTACAACGTGTTTTTGAGATTTGCCACTTCACTGCTCTATAAAAAGCTTCCTGAAAAAGTATTAACAGATGGCCTCTTACTCTCTGAGACTGTTCGCAATACACCAGATGGCAACCTGAAAGAGAAAATCCAACTTACATTTTCAAAACTGAAAGAAATGTGACAATATCCCCACAATAAATATACAGCACGAAGGTAGCAATAAATGGTCCGTTTGAAGCGAACTGGCTTTCTTTATTTAAGCAGTGAATCCAGCCCTCACTTTAAAACATATTGCAGAACGCTTCGTATCCAATGCTGGAAGTAATTTCTGATGCAAGCAGAAAGTTTTGCTTTAAATGAGCAACAGATTTATGAGAGGCAAGGTTATTTGAAAGAGTGAAAAAAAAAGGCCCAATAGCCCTGGGCATTAAGACTTTCTTTACTGGATCCCTGGTATCTGGTTTGTGTCCGAGAACTAGTCTGTAAATTGCAGCATTTTTGCTATTAATGTTCAAAGTATTAAACCCAACTTACCAGTCAGGGTCTTGTTAGGGGAAACCAGCAACTCTTCCAGATCCTTACTGCTTTCAGGCTTTCCAATTCACCTGCCAGACAGCAGCTTAGCTGAGCTCCCAAGACCTGGAGAGCTCTGCTAAATGCAGTCAGCTTTTCTCACTGTCAGGGGCTGTTCTCTGGGGCTGAGATGAATTCTAAATTCACTTCGATGAATCAGGATATCCTCCAGATAGAGACAGTAATGCCTTCCCCACAGCAAGTCCCACTAAAACACAGGGACCGCTGCTGGGCTTACACATGTCTTCCAGGACACATCAGGAAACCATAAAAAGAGGTCTTTGGACTTCCACACTATCAGCATGATGTGGCTTCTTTTCGGGATAAACCTTTGAGTTGTTGCTGCAATTTCATTAATGTTGATCCAAGTTGTGATCTAATTCCTAATGCCAAAGTCACAAGGTATTCTGAAGAGATTAAAACAAGTCTCAAGGGGAGGGCAGGTAACCTTCCAGCTCTCTCACACTGTGGATCATTGTAATTGTTCCTAGAAAGTTCACCATTCACATGCAGGACGCATCTGGAAATCCACTGACTTCGTCCTCCAAAGCCTCTCCAGGGATAGAGAAACCCAGTGGAAACACAAATGCCTACACCTGCCTTCCTGGAGATAGAGTGATCAGGTTTTAAGCAGAATTCCCTACTGAAGTCAACATGCCATAAGCACAAAATTGCCTGTAGGACAAATTATAAAAACTACAAGCTAGACAGCTGTCCTACCATTGCCCATAAAAGGGAACCAATTCCATAAAACTGCTATTTATTATTAATAATATAAAATATTTATCATTATACCAGATGTATGAAAATTGTCACAGAGAGAGTTCTGCTCTTTGCTTTCACACTGGCAATGAGCCTGTTTTCAGAAGCTATAAACAATAACAAAATTAGTCTATGGAGAAAAGACAATTATAGGACTAAAGCTGGGCTTTCTGAGACAGTGTACTACCACAGAGCTAAAGGACCTTCTTTGTTAGTCCAACACAGCGGACTGTAAGAGCAGACTGTAGAGTTTCAGGGAGAAGGAGAAGAAATCTGCTGATTTCCAGCCTACAGATTCCACTTGGAGCTGGAACAACTCATTCACCCTAAAGCAAACATTGGCTTAGTTGTCTGCTAATATTGTACAACTGCATCATTTTCTGATTAGACTATGGATCCATAATGGCCAAAACCATACTGTACAAAAATTAATCTTCAGAACAACACAGGGTAAAGCAACATCCCGATGGGAATATTATTGATTTTTTTCAGTTGTTGTCCAAGCCACCAGTAATATGCTAAAGCAGCAGTGTTTAAATGGTCTTTCATACCTGACAAAAAAGTCTCGTTTTGGATCTTGACACTGCCCACTTTGGAAAGTGATGGTATCACTATAGGAATATATGAATAGCAAAATTACATTCTTTTGATCCATCTTTTGCACATAGGTGCCAAGTTCAGGAGAGGTGTCTTAGGCCACTCAATCCTTCCTGCTCTGGCTCTGGTCCTACTCTGACTTACTGGTGAGCTCAACCTACAGGAGGAAGGGGAAGAAAGAAGTGTTTCTGGGTGGGTTATCCAGCTGAACTGGTTTCCAGGGGATCAGACACACACACAAAAAGGGCAGAGACAGCCAGCTGTGACCAGCAGCTGAGGTGAGACAGTCCCTGCTGCTGGCTGCTGGCTCAGCCACAGCTCAAGGCTCCCCCCTCGATGGTTTGTGCAGTGTCTGGCACTGCAAACTGGAGACCTGAAACACTGAATGTTTTCTAGGAAAAAACCCAAACCAGAGCACCACTTAAACTAGAAATCTACCTTTGTCATTTGAGCGAAACAATGCAAATCTGCTAATCCCAGTGGCTTTCATGCAGTCACACAAGCAGAGGACTTGATTTATTTTATGAAAGAGGCTAGAAAAACAGAGTTCCCATTATATTTCATTTCCCCAACTCATTCAGTGATCAAACACATGAGAATCCTCGACTGTATCCCACCAGCTCAGGTTTCCATTTTAAATCTGATGGAATGACAGGGTAGAACAGATGATGACAGCCTGTCACCATTCACTCTGGAGCTGGCAGGCTGGAGGGACCGCTCTGCCAATGTGCAAGCTCAAGAAACAGAGATGCCAGACCTGAAGGGATGACTGCCCTGGGCTTTTAAAAGCATTTAAACCATTCAGCCCCCAGTCAGTGACTGCTGGCTGTGAAGATCTTTTTGGTTTGCTGGTGCTAAATAGGGAGGTGTTGGTATTGCACCAGGTGGGTCAGGGTTATTGACCAGGACAGAGAGATCATGGAAGTACAAGGTGGCCACAGCAGTGAAGCTGCTGTGCAGCCCAAAGACTGCCTGAGAAGAGAAATGAAGAAAAGGACATATCTTTACAGCCTGGTCCCCGTTCCAAATGTAACTACTATTAATAACATCCTTTGAAAGCTAAATACCCTCCCTCAAACTCATCTCCATGTCCTGCACGTACCATTTCCAAGCCATAATCATCCCTTAAAACCAACCACTTTTAGACTAATGTATTTTGCTGCTCCGGCCCAAGAGGTTCCTGTGTTTTGAGTCTGCAACAGGAGCCCCACTCACCTGGTTTTATTTCTTTAAGTTTTCAGTTCAGGATACACTGGGAGTCTTTTAATGCAAACATGACTTTATATTCTCACTATTCCAGAGGTTCCCTATGAGCTTATCTGTACAGATAGCACTTTTTTGGGATGCTACGTTTGGTTCCACTCTTACCAACTGTGGAATAAATCATAATGTATCATGCAAGGGTAGAAGTGGTGTGAGGGGAGGAAATAGGACTTGACCACAAGACTATCAAAATGCTTTGGTCTAGTTTTCTGTCCACAGGGGAAAAAAACAATCAACTGACACAAAAAGGCTGGAAACAGAGATGTCTGCTTCACAAAGACTTAGAGCACATCTCTTAGGGGTGCAGCATTCAAACAGGAATCAGCATTTTAGCTGGAGACAAATGCACTAATCACGGTCATGAACACAGCTGAACTAAACGCCTCAGCAAAACCACTCAGTAATGGCATTAGTCATGATAAAGGAAATGAGTATTTTCAGGATAGGACACACTCAAAGGATACAAACAGAATCCTTTGTGCCTGCTTTTATGAAGAAATAACTCAGAGGATGTATTTGGCCAATTTGCTATTAAAATGGCAGCACAGCTGAAGACATCCTTTAAAGAAATGTGTCTGGATGAGAAAGAGATACTCCACAAATTGCTTTTAATTGTCCAGGTAACTGATTCCTCCACCACTGAGTAGAAACAGTTCAGCAGGGGGAAAAAAAAAATTAGAATTGAATGATTACAGAACAATAAAGGTTATTTTTAAAGTAAATTGAATCAAACCCTTTACCTTTATGCATTCCTAAACCTGCCCTTTATTATATAGTGGCTGATCTATTCTACATTCGGAGTTGTAAAGACACAACAAATAGGACTCTGAGCCTATCTATAATCTACTTTTAACCACCTCTGCTTCAGACAATGATTTTCTCCTCCAAGCTAATTAGCTAGCCCTGTCAGGATAAAATGCCAATGCAGCTAAAGTGTCTATATAAAGAATTAGCAGTAAAAAATTCTGAAAATCACATTTACTTTCTAAGCTAGACATCAAGTCAAAATGTCCAACTTACTACCTAAGACCAAGTGATATTAAAAGGGCGATAATTTTTCTTATTGTTTAAAACCCGGAGGCACTATTTACAACATGCTTCTAATACCAAAAAAAAAAAAAAAAAAAAAAAAAAAAAAAAAAAAAAAAAGAATAGAGAATAGAAGCACACCACTACTCTTATCCCATAGCTGTATGACTTATAGCTGCTGCTGATTAACCAACTCGCAAGTTTTTCTTGCAAGCGCAGAACGAAATGTTTAGTGGCAGCTGATAGCCCGGAGTTTCTGGCTCTCAGGCTGCCGTTCTTTGATGTGTTACTGACCTCTAGTCGAGGAGCTCTGGAATTACAGAGCAGAGCCGCTCCCACATTGCAGATGGCATGGGGAGAACTCGTTGAAAATCCTAACAAAGCAGGGCAAAGGCAGAGGAGCCCTGTCTCCTCCCAGCTGTGGTGTCGAGGGAGAGGAGATTCACTGTCTGCAGCCTCGGGAAGCTTTACACCGGGTTTGCGGGCAAGGCTTTATGTAGAACTTTATTGAATTGCTTAGTTTTTAGCTTTAATGTCTTGTGACTCGTTTAAACCTCTCAGGAGAAGTGAGGCACTGTTGATCTGTAATCAAGGATACAAGAAATTTTGAGCAATCCAGACCTGGCTCTTCTTTTAAACTAAAAGGTATGAGCAGGTTCGAAGGGAGAGGTGCAAGAGAGATGTGGGGGCCTCATGGAGCCCAACTAGCACAGAAATCCCATCCTGTGCTCCCAAAACCTTGCCACGTTTACCCAACACATTCCTCAGAAGAGAACAACAGACCTTAAAACACAGAGAACCAAGATAGATGATGTTTTTTTTCCTAGCAGAGATGAAATCCTGCTGATGAACACTCAGTGCCCCACTGTCAGGTTCTTTGGTGGCACCAGCACTGGGGTGGTTGTGCCACAGACTTCTGGCCTGGACCCATCAGAGCATTTTAAACACAAAATGTTAACACTTTTCATAGTTTTACTGACTACTTATGTGCATGGCTTAATGCTTTACTAGGCCAGGCCCTCACTGTATTTGATAACCTTCATTTGTAAATTATGAAGCACTTACTCCTTTCACAAAGTGAATCTTAGAAGAATCCTTGGACAAACCATCCCTTATTAAGGCAGTGAAAAATTCACATCTCGTTTGCATGGCTTTATGTCAGAAAGAACATTGTTGCTTTAACTGAGCAAAAATGGAACAAATACAGAAGATACTTGGGTGTTTCCACCAAGTATTTTCCTGGAAAAGTGGAATTGCAGGCAAGAGTAGCAGAAACAAACAGCCCTGAAAAAAAATGAGGGTTTGCACATTCTTAAAATATGAAGATCCTTTTACAGAAAAAACCCATCACAGCTTCCCTGAGCAGAATGCTATACCTCCAAAATAAATAGCTTTAATCTCTGCTAATCTTATTTCAGCAAAGAAAAGATAAAGCTGGCGACAAGAAAATGATTATTCCATCAAGTTCAATAAGTCAATCTATTTTTAACATCCCTGATCTTGATTTTGTTTAGTAAAACAAGGTATCCAAGTTTTCCAGCAGAGCAGATAAAGGAAAAAGATGAGCATCCCACAGCTGCACGTAATGAGGGCTCCTGAAGTAATGGATCACATCCTTCTTACTGTGAAATATTCAAGAGGGCTCAAAGTAAAGAGAATCATTTCCTTCAGCACAAGATCAAACTCACTTTGAAAGCAGGAAAATGTGGGAAGTATTAGGCTAGGCTGTAGGTTCAGTCAAGGATAGGTATTATACACTTCATACCTGCCAAGATTTGTCTTCTAGGAATTATGTCCTAATTCTATTACCAGGAAAACGTTGCAGAAAAGGCTCTGTTCTTGAAAGCTGGAACAGCAGACACAGAGATCAAAACAAACTTTTTCCAGACATGCGATTAATAGTTGCCCTCTTATTAGGCAATTTGTTGGGGGAAAAAAAAAAAAAGAAAATAAAAAAAAAGAAGCCCTGCTTAAAAGTCACAACAGATCTCTTGCCAGGGGAAGCATTTTTTGGCTGTGCAGAGGCTGTGTGCAGCCTGGCTTTCCTGGAAGCAGGAGAAGTATCTGACAGCAGCAGGGGTGAGCTGTGAGGCAGTGCAACAGAGCTTGACGGTGGCAGGGGAATAAGAACAAAAAGCTGCTGCTCCATCCCTCAGAGAAGAACGAGAAACATCTAACCCCTGAGCTGGAAGGGACCACAAGGACCATCCAGCCCAGCTCTTCCTAGAGCACTGCAAACAGAAATGGCCTAAACCAAATTCCAGCCCTCAACACTCTGCCGATGTGAATAATTATTTGTGAAGCCAGATTAGAATTGGCATTTTAATGCCATAAGGAGATGCCTGAATTGGGATTTTCCATCATTTGCTTGCTGCCAAAATTTCAAAGTTTTCCCACGAGACAAAAATTACAAAAAAAAAATCTGGTTCAGGAACTTGAATTGACACTTGTGAAGTGAGTGGCTTCATTCTGATGCAGATGAGCGCTCCCCTTCAGAGATCAAAATTTTTTGTTTTGCCTTTATTATTCTTACAAAGTAATTGCATTCTCATTTGTTATAATGCCCTTTTAAATTGTGTCAAAATTATGCAACATAATAAAAATTGAAATAAAATTGAAGCGAAGGTCCCTGATCTTATCAAAGCAAAACTTTTCAATATAGCTGTCACCAAAGCAATATCTCTACATAAGACAGTCTGAGTTAATCAAATCAACACTTCCCTGACAAAAAAAAAGAAAAGAACAAAAAAAGCTTCAGTCAGATAATACTCAGGCAGCTCTTACAGTGTCAGGCAGGGAATCCTCAGCACAAGTGAACCACATGCTAGAAATTACAGACTTTGATTCTACATTGGGACTAAGAGAAAAGGGCAAGTGTTCTGAATGCATGGATAATGCCAGATTGAAAATACTTGGGACCAAAATCACAACGTACTAAAGCGGATTTTCAAAAGTGCTTCAGAGTAAATTCAAAGAACTTGTGTAAACACAATATTTAAAAAGCTCATACATTTTAAACTTAAAACACAGGAAAAAATTAGAGCAGAAAAAGGAAGATCTGAGTTCCCTAAATGTCTGCAGAAACTAAAACCAGAGTTATAAATATTTCCCCTCCCAATCTTGTTCTCTTCAGATTTCTGTTCTGTTTTCTTCCTGGATCCTAATCTTTCAGATCATGACTTACATCTGAGTTCGCTGTTCACTGCATCTTACTGTTCCTTTCTCTGCTACTTCACTCTCTTATCCTGCTCCCTGTCCAACTGCACCTACAGAAACATCTCAGACTTTGCCATTTCCTCCTGCTTAGTCAAAGCTCCATTATAGCTGGGGCCTTCACACACTGCTGGATAGAAATGTTCTTCTGCTACTCAGCACCGAGACAAGTTTTACATTTAGAGGGCAAAAAAGCTCTTTTCGCTGCTTCATATGGGGGGTCTTGACATTGGTAGTCTATCTTCTTTCATAAGCAGAGCTCCCACAGACTTTAAAAGGAGACCTGTGCATTTAGGCAGAGAAGAACATTGGAGTCAAGGTCCACCCATGCAGATCTGAAGATAATTTTCATTAGCTAGGAAGTCAAACACAGAGACATAAAAAGTTTGACACAGAGTCATCTTAACTTGGTTGGGAGTTTCTGATGTGAAAAGCAAGAAGTTCCATAGCCTAGAAAACTGTAAAGTGCTGGAAAACCTAGTTACCAGGAGGGCAATTTCATTCTTTATGTAGCGTTTCACATTTGAATGCTAAGTAACCACTGGAGGGGGAAAAAGAAGAATCACACATTCAACAAAGGAACTCAGCTGCAACTTCCAGGCACTTCCCAAGGATATGAAATGTAAGCTGTGCACAGTGCCCTGCAAGTCTGGGTGCCAACCATGACATTATGGTCCTTTTGCCACTGGTGGTGTTGCTGCCTATCAGAGAAAACACACATTTAGCACCAGGAATTCAGAAACATCCCTGCTATGGAGCCATCACGTCCACATCCCATCCTTCATGCTGTGGAACACTCGTTCCAGCAGGGGACTCCACTTGACCAAGGCAACACAGCAGCAAGGCACTAATACATAATTAACATGCAGTGGTGATTAATTAGGTAACATCTGACCAATAGCTGGGACTCTCAGCTGCCTCAGCACACAAACACACTTGCAAGTCTCTCATTAATCCAGAACCTACCCCATTTCCCCCAGCAAGCACAGGCCAAAGGGGGGATTCCAATCTGTTGCACGGCACAGTGTGGAGCTGCATCGTTTCCATCTACTCCAGTGTGCACAGCATGCCCGAAATTAGACCCAAATCTTTGCTTTGCAAACAGCATGCCATAAACATTCCTGTAGTGCTACAAAGAACACCCAAACACAGCCGCCTCCTTTTTTAGGTTTTTTTTTTTTAAGATTCCCATCGCTTCTGCTTTGTACATAGCGTGTATTTAACTTTCCGTCAAAAAGTTTGATTTTAGGGTCCTGTGCATCTGCACGCTTGAAAAAACACCGTGAGTTATGATTGACTGATGTACAGCAGGGACCAAAATCTTAATTCCATTGCTTAATGACTGCTGTACATTAGCTTATTAACAGAGGTCTGTTTATTGACTCTGCTCCGTGCCAAGTGCTTACGGCGGCTACTCTGCAGTCCCCGTGGACGCTCTCCACGCAAGTACCACAGGTAACAATTCCTGCTGAGGCAGCACCATGCTGTTCTTCCAGCTGTTCTGGTGCCATCCTGAGAAACAGGGTCAACACTGGCATCTCATTTATTTCCTGATGCTTGGCTTGCAACCTCTTCCCTCTAGAGACAGCGCTGCTCACAAGAGCACTTTACTTTTATTGCTCCTGTTAAGCTCCTTTGTTCTTCAGTGGAGGCTGCTCAGCCCAGCAAGACCCACAGCTCGGGCTCTCCAGGAGAAGCAGTGTTTTGGTTTGATTGAACAAATGGGCCTTCTCTGTTTGTCGCTGCTGGATGTGCACCCCACTCACCCAGTGTGGGAATTGACAGTGCTCAGAAAATACATCTTAGACTCCAGGCAGTGACTCGGGGCCTGTGGGAAAACTGGCCTGGGAAATCGTGCGGAGGAACCCAAAACAATCCCTATAAACAATCCCTGTAGATATACATCCTCCTCCTGACGCCTGGTGTTTTTCCAACTCGTTTATGGGTAGAGATATTTACAAAAAGGTGGTGCCCTAAAGGAGCAGTCCTATTCATTGTACCCAAACACTGTATAAAAAGAATCTGTCTTTCAATAAACTTTGCTACAAGCCCTCTGAAGAAATCAGAGTTCTCCGTGTCGTTCATTACATAAGCAGTCCTGAATCGTAACGATAACCCAGTTCCATAACAAAACTAACACTGCACTGGCAAGAGCAGAGGATTTTTTTACTGCTGTGCCTTTTCCATGCCCAGAAATCCTCTGGCCCAGCTCAGCAGCAGGCAGAAGGGCCCAGCTCTCCAGGTGCCCTGTAGAGCCCTGCCCAGGGACTTCTGCAATTACTCAGGAACGTCCTTGCCCTGAGCTTGCAGATACATCTTGATTCACTGGCTGTCAGAGACAATTCTGTTTCATGTCTCCCCAAAAGATTACTGGATTTTGATTAAGAAAGGTCAAGGGCAGCTTTTCCCTTTCAATATAAAGAGAATGACTTGAGGAAAAAAATACTCATCACCTAGCACCAGGACTTTTATCTCCACTTGAAAAATTAAATTGCCTGAAGTGATGGAAGGCTTAGGGCACAGTATGCACAGAAATGTTTCCATGCAAATAAAATCCTAAATAATTTATCTACATACTATAATTTTACATCTCCCAAAAACTGTGTGTGGTGTTTTTTTTTTTTTTTTGCAGATGTCTTAGCAGGAAAACAAAACACAAAGCTCACGTAGCCAAGTCTCAGATAATACCCATTTGCCAGAACAATTTTAAATGCACATTGTATTACTGACCCAGCATCCCAGAGATTTAGATTAATCCTTAACGCCTCAATACATTCCCCAAAATAACTTCCCCAATATTTGATTTTCCTTTGAAGAAAAGTGTGTCAGAGATATAATTAGCTCTAGCTGCAGACTCCAAATCTCTGCCTGGCACTGCTCTCAGTAAAACACACCTTCAGCCAGTGTGAAATTGGTATAGCTACACTGAATCCGCTACAAACAACTGAAGTGCTTCACACCAGCTGAGGATCTAAGTATATATGCATAAATGAGAGGAAAATACATTTTTACCTGGAATAATGCTGGTGCAGAACACACAGGATCTCAGGCTGAGTAAAACAAATGACAAGTTCATAAGAAATACATTCTTGTAATTGAGTTTAAGGCACTAAATAACCACTGTCTTCTAACAGAGAATCAGATGCATGGTGGGTATCCCTACATTAATTAGGAATAAGACTGTCACATGGATCTTAATGAAATAAAGTTGTATCTATGGCTTCTCCAGGATATTAAAGTCTATTTATCTGAGGAAGACAAGTAATGGCTGGCTTTTTGTAGGAATTGGAGCAGTTCATTAAGGAAGGTAACAGGAGTTAGCACCATCTGAAAGAGCTCTTATTTTTTAAGGTACAAATTCTGAGACTCTCGATTACCAAGACAGAACTGCAGAAATCCAGCTGGCTGATAGAAAACAACACAAATTACTGCCCTCACACTAAAACACCGTGTACCTTGTGGCTGTGAGCACAAAGTACAGACAGCACTTAAAGAAAATATTAGGCAAAACCATTTTTCTCAGATACACGCTCCCAAACATATTTACCTTAATGCATTTGGCCATCTGGACTGTTACCTACAGCACAGCTTAGGACAACTAATGCTCCACATCCTGTGTTGCTAAATGCCACACTAAAAATTTAAATGGGAGCCTTTAGCTCTCCTAGTCCAAAGCAGAGAATGCCAAGCCCATTAGCACCTAGGAAGGCAAACGTCCAGGTCTCTGTCACTGGATGTAACAACCCTCAAGTGCAAAGAGCAGTTCTGCAACGACCCAGCTCCAAAAGCTGAAGGTTTCCATCTCCTCTCACCTGTAGAGACTCATTAGACCAATCCTCAGGAAAATCCACAGAAGAGCATATTGGTGTTACCTTAACGCCCCAGTCTTATTTAGTGTTTCAGTGATGAAAGTGCTCACTTCACACACATTAACTAATTTAAAACTCAGATTCTCCTGCTGTATCATAAGAAGCATGAATTCCAAATCACAGCTTTTATTTAAAATAATTAATTTTTGGATAAAACCTATGAAGTTTCTCTTTGGGCTTTAGTAAGAGGTAAGGCTAATGAGAGCAAACACCTCAGCCTTTCCCACTATCAAATGTCTTGATATTCCAGCCCCAAGTTTCCTGGGTGAAGGGGACAGGACCTGGGTCATGAATTACACTCTCTGCACAGCCACTCAAACATGTAAGTTTCTGGTTTTCCACCTTTCACACCAACAGTTTCAGCACAGATAATGAAATTTAATTCTTCACTCGCTACAGAAGACCACTGAGGTGTTCACAGTGTGGGTCTGATGCTCTCTGTGGCCTTTTCAGAAGTGTTACAAGCTTGTGTTTGAAAACGCAGTCCCCTCAGACTACTTCAGTGCAGTAAGGGCTGTAACAAGACAAAGGCAATAGCAAGTTTTGATACAAGAAGGATTTTTATTCAATCCAAATGTTTTCTGTACAACAGAAAGGTTTTATACAAAAGAAGGAAGCATCCATACAGTCACAAGAGCAGGCACAAAGAAGTTTCTGTACCCTAGTGCTTTAGAAAGCCAAGAAGTTTTTTGAAAAACCAACCATGTGAAGTATTGTTATAGATGTTATAGTCCTGGTTTGGGTCATTCTCCATCATGTACAGCTCTCCTGCATGGACATCCTCAAAGTTAGCACTGAAGTTGTTGGAATCAAAGTGAACCCACAGAGTGTACCTGTAGTCAGTGGTACGCATGGAATAGCCCATGATCCTGATGTCCTTCAGCCTCGGTTTGTCAGAGTTCCACTGGGGAGTGTCTGCAGGCCGGGGATATTGGCTGAAAGCAGCAGGTTCTTCATTAAAACACCTGCCAGCGTCATCACACCCTTCCTTGCCTTCCTGCACCTTTCCTCCTGAGACATTAAAATAGTGCACAATGCTGGTCCCCTCTGTGCACAGCTCAACACCAAATGATGTCTCTGGACACGCGGGAGGAACCTGCAGGCCAGCAAGGTCTGCAAGGGTTGGAAAAAGAGACACCAGCTCCACCACTTTCTTACTTTCCCCTGGAAGAAATAATATCAAAACATAAGTTATGGAATAGGGTGGTTGGACAACAAGTTTTTCTGATAATTCAGTTGTTTTATTCCAAGTGCTGTGTACAGGATTTTTGGGGGTACCAAAATCAAGGCAATTAAGGAGCGGCAGTTAGCTGTGCAGATGCCAGCCCATGCACTTATGATGTGCCTTTAACAATTTAAAACATTTATGTTTCTCCAATAGCCTTAAAGATAATCATATCCATCAGTTTGAAAAAGAGCTCTTCAGAAAGACGAAGTAAATTCTCAGGGTGCTTGGAGACACATACCCACCCACTGCAAACACAAAATAAGCACTGGAAACTTACCTTGAGGTGCTGATCTTCCAACATGGCTAAAAGGGTCGAGGTAGGGGAAGAGCCTTGCTCCTCGACTGACAGGGGAAGATGTCATTCCTGGGACATAAAACATCAGTGGCACTCGGGTAGCAACATCAAAATTGCTGTATTTTGCCCATTCACCATGTTCTCCCAGGGACCACCCTAGGTGACAAAGAACACAATTCAGAGCAGATACTGGTTTGTAATCTAGTAGTCATTTCTTCTTCGTTGTAAATTGACTCTGATTGTTGAGGCCACTAATCTGTTATAAAGGTTAGATGAAAAGGTAAATAATCTGTATTTAGACATAACAAGTCTTTTCTCTAATGTGGAAGCTATTTCCACAGCCACCTAAATCTTGCAACTTGCTACTCTTTTATAAAGGAAATAATTATACCTTTCCTTACTTCTAGATTCTCAAGATTAGAACTAGGAAATTAGCATTAAAACAGCAGAAAAGAGGAATTGGGGTGTGTCACAGTGCCTGCACGAATCTCCAGATCAATTCCACAAGGCATTCATTTAAGTTTTGGACAGCTTCCAGCTCTCCAATACTCCTGTTAAGACTGTAGCTGAACACCCCTGGAGCCAAGGCTGCTCTCTGTGCCAGACTGTCACATCAGGACTCTACTCCTGAGGAAGCAATAGAGATAAAACTTTTCAGCTCTCCTCTTCCTCTTGAAAGAGATGCCAACGTGACTTCCTTCCAGGCAGAAACACTGCCAGCTTCACTTTGGGGGAAGACAAAGGAACTCTGTGACAGCTATGTTAACACATGTTTTTTCTTAAGCACTTTGCCAGCCATGGTACTGGAAACACCAACTGTTTACAGCTACCCAAATCAAAGAAATGAAAAATTCAGTTTACAAACAAGTCAGAAGGAACATTTAGAGTCACTTTAGTATCAAAGTATTCATCTTATTGCTCTGCAACTTGTAAGAGCTTGCTTATACACACACCCTCACAGAAATCAACCCAAATTAACTATATATGTGACTTTAAATTGATGTAGTTAATTCACATCCTAACTGGTTTAAATCAGCTCAGCCATCCCACAATTAAATGGATCATGACAGGGTTATTTAAATGAATATTAGAACATTGAAACAAGGATTAAATGCTTGAGGTATTTGTCCCACAGTTCAAAATCAGTTTTTCACCACCAGGATCCAGAATGTGCAGGATATCAGATATGAGAGGGAACCATATCCCTTATCAGTTTAGATGCTCTGCAAGCAGCAATGACAAGTGTAAGAAAACACACTTGAGCAGTTAATGAGAAAGCCTGTTACCCACTGTACCAGATGGCTTTCTACAAATGGTAATGGGGGAGGAATGGTGGCTGTACTTTCAGAGCACAGTTCCCAGCAAGAGTCACTCCTTGGGTAGGGGGTGGGAATACATCAAGCTCAGCCCCATCTCCTGGCAGGCAGCCTCATCCCTCACCAGCAAATCCTCAACCTGTGCCTGTGGGGACAGAACTGTGCAGCCACAGAAGCCAGTGCCAGTCCCCTCAATCCGGCTGAGACAAACCAGAGGTACAAGGTATGACACCACAGAAACACACACTGGATTAATATGCCAGCACTGAATTGCACAATGAAATTCTTAGCAGGAAGCTCGAGAAAGATTTAAATGCTTACCATGATCAGCAGTAAAAACTACTATTGTGTTATTTGAGAGTCCTACATTATCCAAAGCATTCAGAAGCAGGCCAACCTGCACATCCAGGTAAGAAACTGCTGCATAGTAACTCTGACGAATCTGCCGCTGCAAGTTAAGAAAACAGGAGAGAAAAATAAAAAAAAGGTTGTCCCCAGACACATACAGCAGAACCAGGGGGTGGCTGTGTAAAAGAACTAAAGGACTCTACTTGCAAAGCTTTAATTTTAATTGTCTGTAGCCCAATTAATGTTCCAGAAAAATTAATTTGGGATGGGGCAGTTAGAAAATTCAACCTCCCAGAAGTGCTTTCAAGCAAAACACTGCAAACCAATCCATTCTTCATCTCTTGGTCTAACCAGAGCATCTAATTTTGATATAAGCACTGGAGAGTCAAGGAAAATCTTGCAAAAGATACACTGGGTGCCAGCTTGAAGCAGACAAACAGACTCACATAATGAACACAAATGCAGCATTAGTAGCTGCTACATACAGTCCCTCACATGCAAACTGAACTGCAGTGACAGTGAAGGTTTGCCTACAGAGCTAGAGGTGACAGTGTTCAAGGCAGGGAATTCATAACTGCAAATGGTCAGTTGCTGAAGAACTAGGAGCATCCAAGAGCAGCTGACTCCTCCCTTGCATTTGAACGAGTGAAGGCAGTTTGACTTCAGAGCACTGTGTTGACAGCTTACCTGGAAATCGTCTGGAAGTGGCCCATAAGGGAAACTAACATTTAATGCTTCCACATCATCCCTCTGTCTGATATCCATCCAGGGGTTGTATGCCACAGAAGGTAGTTTCTTAGGCACCCAGGGATCTGGGGCCAGTGTGATATTTTCCAAGGGGTACAACTTGAGAAATTCCTTTACAACACAAAACATATAAAAACTGTCCTCAACTCCAACATATACTGTGTATTTCGTGTTTAAACAGCAACCATTTTCCCTTGCAAGACCCTTTAAAGTTACATTTACAAGGCTTCATTTCCCTCCCACCAGAGTGTGAAACACAGCAACACCAGACATCCCCAACCAATTCCTGAAAAATACTGAGTCCGTAAATACCTAAACCTTGCCTCCTGTATCTCAAAACAACACTGCAACACTGTGACTGGCTGAGGAGTCACAATTCATTCTCATTAAACGTTCTGAAATACATCACAGGTGACTCCTGAAGTCACACCAGATCAAGGCTGGTTTCCAACTTGCTTTCCAGAAACAGCAATAAAGCATTGGTGGGAACAGCTTTTAAAAACAAAAGCAACATTCATCTCCGCTCCTGCAGGTTCCATTCTCCTCACCTGTGGGTACCTCAGTGGGATATGTGGCTTGTGGTAACCAACAGCCAGGAAGAACTTTTGCCTGCTGGTTTTCATGATGTTCAGTAAGCGTATGGCCTCCTCAGTGCTCTGAATATCAGGCAGAGTCCCCCCAGGCATTTCTGTCACATTCACTGGGCACACCAAGTTCGCATAAAGTTTTCCATCTTTTCCCCTACAAGTCTTCAACAAGGAAAAAAAAAATTAGTTCAGTAACTTCTGTTAAATACAAGGACAAAATCCTCTCTTCTGTAACTTTAAAACCGATTTGTTTCTACCAACAAAAGAATGTAACTTCCATGCCTATGAAAACACAGAAATTCTCTCTAAAGCTGGGTAGAAGATTAAATGTAGTCACATGGGTGGAAAGCCCACAGTTTCTATGATGAATAGAATCTCTGATCTAATGGAGATGCAGCAGCATTTGGTTATCCTACATGTACATATATTTTCTATCCTTCTGATCCCAAGAATTCATAGAAAGCTGTCTGGAAGCTACTGACTTGGCTTCTGAGCAAATGCCAGCAGTGGCTGATGTGTAATCAGTGAAGAGAGATAAATTGGACTAAACAGTGGCCAGGGAAAGGTGGCCTCAGCAGGGTGTTTGGGAGGGCTGCTAAATGAATACTTTTCTTTCTGTCATGGATGCAAATGTTGCTGTTGTTAAAACTAGTATTTTTCCAGCAGTAAAGCCAAGACACTTACCTTATCATTCTCATGCTTTTCAGCTGAAGGATGAAAGGGTGGAATGGACCAACTGTAGGGATAGTCGTCACTGTAATTGGATGAAACCCCTGGAATGGATAAAGATATTAAATATGTTTTAATAGTTCACTGAACCAAGAAGAGCTCAGACACGAATTTAACTTGTCTTCAATTGCTTTTTTTTTTTATATACACTAAATGAAGAAACATTTCAAATGAATCTTTGACAACTGAGGAAAAGATAACCAAGAAATAAAAGCCAAAAAGTTTAAGACAGGTATTTTTCCCTGAAATACACCTTCTACTAGTGAGGGAGACTCAAGCCTGTTGAAGAGCCTTACTTCAGGGAACACCAACAAAAAAACCCAAAACCCAAACCAAAATAAAAAAAAAAAAATCAAAAAACACCCAGGATTAATAACAGTCTTCATGCATATCCTTGATTAACTTTACCATAAACTGAAACACATACTGAAACTACCCACACAAATGGAGTTATAGGATAAGAAACTGCCAAAAAGAGGATCAGTATTACAATATTTTTCAACTCAGTAGTGTTACTGTTTTTTAACTAGTGAACTAATTTCCTACTGAACTTGAAGCATTAGTCATACATTCTGCATGTCCTGATCCAGACACACAGCTTATTAAGAAACATGAAGCATGTACAGGCAGAACTAAGCCAACAAGTAATTTCATTTTCAGCAGACACCTAACTTCCAGATGTATTTTTAGAATGTTAAGACATTTATTCCCACAATTGCCAGACAAGATGTGAAAACATCCATTAGATAAAAGTCATCTAATCCATTCATGTCTAATGCCTTAAGACTTAATGACAACCACTGTAAAATCTGGCTTATGATTATGATTTAGGTTCTTAATACAGACGAGAATCAATACTTTTGTAAGTTTGTGAGACTACACACATCAAGCATTTCTATTTTAAGCAAATGACAATTCAAACCATACCAGGATGAAAAACTTTCCCCACAGACATGGTCACGTAGCCATTTTCCCTGAAATACTGGGGCATGGTGGAATAGTTTCCTGCATGAAGTCTCCAGTAGGAGTAGAAATCGTAGAGCCGGGTGGTGTCAGGCCTGCGGCCAGTCAGAAATGACACTCTGCTGGGAGCACACACGGCTTGCTGAGGAGAAAGGCAGCCAAGGAGAGAAATTTGGAATAAAAACCAAAACACACCTAGGAGCTAACTTGGGCATAGTGATGCCTTAAGTTTTAGCTTTCGTATTTTCCAGATTCTGTATGTTAGTATATAACTCTGAACTTCATATAAAGCGTTAGCATGTTCTCCTTACAGTTTAGTCAGACAAAACAATCCTCCTCCAGCCTGAGAACCAAGGACACCATTGCAGCTCAAGCCCAAAAAGTATAAACAATAGTGAATTGAGGAGAGCAATCTGGGACTTCTCTTGAATCTTCATGACCTGAAGCTGTAATTAATTGGACAATTAACCTCAATATGTAAATGGACCAAAACTTATAAAAGTGTGAAAAAGTCTGGTTCATTGTCCATCTTGGGTGGAGCCTCGGCCAGGCTCTTGTACTGCCCAAGGTGTATCCTTTGAAGGCCTTTTTAATAAATACCTACTTTATTCCTTTAACACTGTCTAGCCTCTGTTCTAGGTAGGCTCTCATGGCATCAGTAGCTGGGCCATAACCATCTGAAAACTCAGGAATCACAGGGAACGAGTCTCACATCACTTCAGGCTGGAATGAACAGTATCCTTATTAAGCATATCAATTCCAAACTGTAAGCTTTTAAAAAAGCAAGTCATGTTCCATAAAGGCAGAGCTTTTGAAATCTGGGTGTTCACATCACACAGAACTAAGCAGCAGTGGCAGGTGGACTGTGCTGATAAAAGCCAAAAGTCTAGTTGATGTGCCTTAAGAATAAAGAAAGGATGAACCCAGAAGGTCTGGGTTATGGTCCAAAGGTCTGACCAGTTCTGCTTCAGACTCACAAAACCCAAGAGTTTTGGCTTTGAAGCCCTATTCCCTAGCTGGAATTATACACAAATACCATAATTTAAATGCCCTGTTTGCATTTTTCTCACCTTAGTAAAGACAAGTTCACACCCTACTGTTCAGCCCAATCATTTCTACTGAAAACACTTCAAGTTAATAAAAACTTGCTTTTTCCACCGGCCTGACTAACACCTACTGTGATAAAACCAGTAATTATTTTGCATAGAGAAAACATGTTTAAGTCACTTATGTCACCTGGGCATATGCATTGCTGAACACCAGACTTTGGGAAGCAAGTTGATCGATGTTGGGAGATTTCGCAAGCTTATCTCCATAACAGCCCAACACAGGACGCAGATCATCCACAACTATAAACAAGACATTCATGCCATCTATGAAGGAACAGAATTAGAAATAAATTAACCCGAGCTCCATTAATCAGAGGTTACTTTATGCCGATTTATCAGTTTTTAACCCCTAAACACACTTGAGGACAAAAATAAAATTAATACAACGAGCAAGAATATCTTTGTAAGGGAATGTAAACAATGGGATTAATTCTCCAAAGACAGAAATTCTTATTTGGCCAAGACAGAAATATTGTGGTTTTCATTTCCCTTCTTATTTCATTGCTTGCACCCATGGTATTTTCTCCAGGGAGACGGCATCTCCTTGCATCTGTCTAAAGTAGGATGGTGCAAAATAAGGAAGTATTTTATAGGTCTACATACTACCGAACTCTACGGCCTGCAAGCTTTGAGAAGGGTGTTAAACCACAGGTAAACAACACTGTAGTCCCGTATGATTCCGCTCCGAGCAGATAAAACTATTTTTCTTTAAGTAATTACACACGTCTGTTTAAAACGCCCTCTCAAGGCGGCGGACTGTGCCGAGGGGGTCGACCCGCTCGCCGCCGGCGAGTGAAGGAGCAGCTTCCCCAGGGACACACGGATCCCTCGGGACACACCGACCCTCTGGCAAACACCGGGCCCCTCGGCACACACCGATCCCTCGGCCCCGGGCTCCCGGCCGCCGCTCCCCCCGGGCCAGCCACCGCCGCCACAACGAACCCCCGGGCCCGCGCCCAGCTCCGGGCCCCGCCGCCGCCGGGCCGGCCGCGAAGGCATCGCGGGGCAGCCGCAGCAGGGACAGGGACAGCGACAGCCACAGGCACAACCGCGCCGCCGCCATATCCCGGAGAGGCGGCGGGGCCGGGCAGAGGCGGCCCGGGGGCGGTGTCTTGAACCATCGCCGGAGCCCGAACCCCGCCGGGAGCGGCCCTTCCCCTTCCACTTCTCCTTCCACTTCCCCTTCCCCGCGCGGGGGCGCCGCGGGTCTGCGAGCGGCGGGTTCGCGAGGGGCGGCCCCGCCGTCTGGGGGCTCGGCCCCGCCGTCAGGGGGCTCGGCCCCGCCGTCAGGGAGCTCGGAAGCCGCCCCGCCGTCAGGGGGCTCGGCCCGGCCCCGCCGTCAGGGGGCTCGGCCCCGGCCCCGCCGTCAGGGGGCTCGGCTCGGCCCCGCCGTCAGGGGGCTCGGCCCCGGCCCCGCCGTGAGGGGGCTCGGCCCCGGCCCCGCCGTCAGGGGGCTCGGCCCCGCCGTCAGGGGGCTCGGCCCCGCCGTGAGGGAGCTCGGAAGCCGCCCCGCCGTCAGGGGGCTCGGCCCCGCCGTCAGGGTGCTCGGCTTGGCCCCGCCGTCAGGGGGCTCGGCTCTGCTCGGCTCGGCTCGGCTCGGCTCGGCTCGGCCCGGCTCGGCTCGGCCCGGCTCGGCTCGGCCCGGCTCGGCTCGGCCCGGCTCGGCCCGGCCCGGCCCGGCCCGGCTCGGCTCGGCCCGGCTCGGCTCGGCCCGGCTCGGCTCGGCTCGGCTCGGCTCGGCTCGGCTCGGCTCGGCTCGGCCCGGCTCGGCTCGGCTCGGCTCGGCTCGGCTCGGCCCGGCTCGGCTCGGCCCGGCTCGGCTCGGCCCGGCTCGGCTCGGCTCGGCCCGGCTCGGCTCGGCTCGGCTCGGCCGGCAGTGCGATCCAGCGCTCGCTGTTCGGGACTGTGCGCACTCTGCGGGGCTGTTCGGGGCGCAGCGTTGCTGCTTGCTGCGGTTCTTGCCCGATGTTTGTTCTTGCACGGGTCTCAGCAGCCGCCGCAGCTCCCGTGGAAAGGGAATGTCAGTGGCGTTCTCAATGTTATTTCTTTCTCGTGGAAGTAGCATTGGGGAATGAGGAGATCGTGGTTTAGTAGTGAGAGAAGCTGAGTACTTCAATCCTGTTTGTGTATCGGTGAACATTCTGTTTGGTCTTTAAAGAAACGTTCCGTGTTTCTGGTCACCCCGATGTCCCGCAGGCTGCCTGCCGAGCGAGGGTGTCGCCAGTGTATGGAAAGATACATAAACTAAAAAGTTCCCCGTAACACTTAAAGTTTCCTTAAGAACTAGTTTTATTAAAAGCTCAGCAATTTTTCATGGTTTCTATTTTTAATTGCAGTAGAGAGAATAGGTTTACTGCCAGTATTCCTGTACAAAATAAACTCACTGTTAACTACTCATATGCTTCCCAGTCAGCCACTGTAAGATTATCAAAGACAAAGATGTGTAATAAAGAGCTCACAGGGAGATTTTAAAAGAATTAAAAGATTGTAACTATGTCGTCTTAAACATTTAACAGACAGGTAAACTGATGGCAAGTATACCAATATTGAAAATAGTCAACATGAACTCACTTGGTCGTGGGAACCACCATGATAATGACACGTGATGACGGTATGTGCATTTTTCTATTTTAGCGAGTGATAGGTGCACCTTTGAATACAAATGAAAGTTTAACAGGGAAATGTACTGGTAGAAATCATTGTCTTTGGGACCAGACTGTTACAAAAGCCCAGAAACAACTTGAGAAAAAAAAAAGCCCCATTTACAGAAAACTAATGCGTCTCTAATGGGAATCTATAATTTGATTCATTCAGTGCCTCAGGACTGTATTGGTTGCTCTTTCTTATCAAAATTAAAAGTTCTGAGACAAAAATGCTCTCATTTGTCACTTTTTCATCACAGAGAATGGGACTGAAAATAATCTGCTTTTCTGCTGTATAAAGATTCACACCTGAGGCCTCAAATATGTTGTGTGTGCACCAAACATAAGGTTACCAGGAACCATGGCTGCAATGGTCTGTCCCAATGCTGTTGTTCGGTGAGATGTGTGACTCAAAAGTGCACCACACTCTGTATTACACACTGTGTGCATACATATTCAAGCACGTGCACTTCCTCTGAACTATTACAGCAAAGTTTATTTTGATGTGGATCTTGCACTTCCTTCCTGCACATGCTGGAAAAAGCTTGAATCAAATGAAGAACACTGTTACTACAAGTTCAGCTACTACTGAGCACATGACATACAATCGACTCATGAATAATATTCAGTATATTTGATGTTTGCATATTTTGGAATTAATGTTGTGTATAAGCAGCGTATCTCACAGGTATCAGCAACTCTCCTAACATGATCAGCTGCTGGAAATGTATTGAACATTGCATCCCCAAGTGACACTTCTCTTCATTTGGAGACTTTTTATGCAAAAAGCCAAGGAATTATTTCGCCATTGCACATGCATTTAATTACCATAATGCTTGCCTCTTTCAAATGCAAATACACTAAGTGGTACTTGATATGCATTTCCTGGTCTGCCTAACATGAGCATATAGCAATCTTATTATTAAGTTCAGTCCACTAGAAGAACAAATTACAGAG
This sequence comes from Chamaea fasciata, assembly GCF_029207755.1. Lineage (NCBI taxonomy): Eukaryota > Metazoa > Chordata > Aves > Passeriformes > Sylviidae > Chamaea > Chamaea fasciata. The sequence continues at coordinate 6,719,022 of NW_027094107.1, forward strand.
GAAGAGTCCTTTTCAAACAGCACACAAGTTCTGGTGGTAAAAAGCAAGTTGGGACGATGCCAGTGAATGATTGCAGACACTGAAATCACAGACCTTGGACAAACTGGTCTCACAGCTCAGATGTCCACTCCACCCCGGATGTATGGGCCTTTGAGCAGCCTGTTGGTTCAGCTCCTGCACTAAACCTCTGCTGGGTTCAGTGTGATGAGTTGGGAGTGTCACAGGAAAGGTTAAAGCGAAACCTTGGCTGAAGTGGCAATGCCTTGTACAGCACTCCTCCTTAGTCACTCTGCTGGAAGTCCCAGGCTGAATGTCAGTCCTCTCCACCTACCACCACCACTGAGGATCAAATCCATTTTAAGCTTAGCAATATGCCAAGGCATATACCAAAAGCTTTAGGGGTCCACCACAGTGCTTGCACAAGTGTTGGTAAATTAGGTGAGGCCACCAACGTAACAGCTAAATATCTTAAATTCAAATATTTCCTGTGACACACTCATGTTAAGGCATGATAAAAATTCAGCACAGCAATATTTTTAGTGGGAAAAATCCTATTCATAGGACTCTGTAAGAAATGGCTGTACTATTAGACCAGTTTCCATGCCTGGGTACACTCTCCAATAGTTTCCTCTGACAAGGAAGTGTTTTGAGACCCTGTGAATATGGTCAGGCAATACATAATAGCCTGGAAAGGACATCTTGACTCTTCACATGTGAAACCTGCCCCAGCACATGTTCCCCAGTTATTTGGCACAAAAGCAAATCTAAGGAATTTTTATGCATCACTCAGTAATTCTAACAAACCAGGTTTTCACAAACGCTTGGGCACTGTGGCCTGTTTACTCAAACACCAAAAGAGCAAGGCAGTTTTCAATGAATCAATATAAGTAATCACAAAGTGATTATCATTTAATTCTCATGCATTATAGAGAGTGACTAATCACTACAGGAAGCTTCTGGTTGGCAAACTTATTTATCCCTAAATTGATTAGTATCAAAAAGGCACTGTTTTATGGACTGATAAAATTTATTTCTGTACAAGCTGCCGTGAAGAAAATGAGAGAGAGATCTGTAAAAAAATTAACACCTGCATTAATATCTGTATCCTCCTCTGGCACATCTGGTGAGGAAGTGAAATACTAACAGCAAACATGAACCCCTGAGCCATAATGTTGATATATCTCTAAACAGCGTTTTTATCTTTGATGAATTCCATAGCTGTACTTTCAGAATCAAACCAATCATATTTTTTAAGCCATCTGTGAACATTAGCACTCGAGGGTAAGCTACAAACATTGTATGAGAGGCATCTGCATAGGCTTTCATTTTGTTAACATCCTCATGATAAGATGGTATCATAGTAGTCCATCCTTGCAGCGTGAATTGCAGAGCTGTGCACTGGAAAATACATTGTAGACTTTAATTATTAACATTCCTAATCCAAAATTATTCATTGTAAGTCTTCATTTTGCATACAGTCATTCCTCTATGGCTGGAGTGAGTCATGCAGATCCGTTCACCTGCATGCTCCCTCTCTCCCCGAGGCCCAGGTCAGTGATCTCACACCAGGAGTTTTCCCAAGGACATCAGAGTTGTTTCCAAGACACTATTTAGACTTCGGAGTACTGGACAGCAGGTAAGGCAGGTGCTGTTATCACCACCAAAAGCAATGGATTAAAGGCACAGCTCAGTCCTGGTTTCTCACATTTCCTGTTGGGCCTATAAACATGGCAAATTAGACACTGACAGCTCCAGCTCTGATGTGCTGGCGAAAGAACAGTTGGGTGGATTGAGGAAGTGGAGTTCTTCCTGACCCTCCCTACACCTGTTTCAGGAAATGTGCCTACAACTCAGCTACTGCTCAAAGAAATCGCACTGTCCCACGTGCTTAGTGAGGGCAGGGACACTGCAGAAATCATTTCCATGCACATAAGCCCTGACACAGACCATTTCTCAATTTACACAGTGAATACAATAAAAAAGATAAGGCCCTCAAACAGGAAAGCCTGTGTAAACAAGTATCATGTAAGGCTACTGAATTCTTTAATGTGGATAGCTGGCAAGGGTTGGTCTGTTATTTAAACATCTACAAGTCCTGTTTTGTTTGTTATTCAGGATTAATAGTTGCTGCAGATTTTAGAGGGTATTTTGAATGGCACCCTCAGCACAGTAACAACATGCAGTTTTTTAAAACCCCAAAATAACCCGTCCCCCATTTATTTTTAATAGTGAAATATTTTCTCTCTTTTCCCTCTAAACCCTCTCTTCCCTTTTCTACAGCTGCCTTAGAGGGGAAGTGGATAAACTCATCAGTATTCATGTATTGCAAACAGGGAGGTCACCTTCTTCTGTTAAAAACTTCTCAATTTCAAACTTTAAAACCTTGCAGTTAGTAATTTGACAAGGACACCAAAATACATGACTACTTTCCCCTGACTAAGGTGATGTTTTCTGAGTGTAATTCTACTTACAAAGCATGAGGGGAGTGATTCCTGCAAAGGGGCAAGTTCTACCTCTCATATGTGCAAACTGCGGGATGCAGAGCAAGTGTCATGAGGGTGGAAGCACAGGGGACAATAAACAGGGATCTGTATCTAAGCAGAGCAAGGTAGGAAAAAAATTGCTCAAGGTTAGGATAAAGCCTTTTAGAAATTAGCAAGGACTTGCTAATGAGGATTCTTTTAATGACACATTGTATTATGCTTGACTAAAACAAGAGTAGTAAGAGGAAGAGACAGAACTAACAATTGTAGTAGTGTGTAACAGAGTCCTTTTGATAAGATCAAAATCTTCCTTTCTCTATCTTCTTTCTTCACAGCTCACCTTAGGGAACAGAACTGTGAGGCAAAATATTCAGAAGTATAAAAACAGTTTTCTCACAACCACTGTAGACATTTCCTGCACTGCTCTGAGTTTCCTGTGTACACAGTAGGACACTGATTCTGTTACTATATTAGTATGTTCCAAGCTCTGATTTGTAAGAACAAAGTGATCTACGGCTACTCATGAGTAACTCTGCTTCATGTGCTGAAAATGGCCAATACCCCCAAGAGCATCCCATCAACGTGCCGGGGATGACCCCAGCACACAGCCAGCTCCACGGGAGGTTGTGTTCTTCTGGTTCTTGAAAAGCACCACAGCAATTTTTCAAATAAAAAGGCTGATTCAGGTTTTGTTTCCTGCATCTGACTTCGGCCTGTCAGGGATAGGGATGCTCCTAGTTTATATTTTTTAAGCAGAATAAGAATACAAGTAGATGACTTCTGAAAGCAGTAATGACTCATGAAAGCAGTATAAAAGAGACTTGATATATCTCTTCTTCAACTAATTTGAGAAAATAGATAAATGGAGTAAAACCAAAATTTGTGTTTGGTCTCCAACATAAACTGTCTCAGGGGATTCACTTCAATTCCCAGCATTTAAGTCTTAATCAGCCATAGACACAAAAGCTTAACAGAAAGCAGATGACTTGCTGCTTCTTTTATCTGCTTCCCATGTTACTCCTCCTGCCCTTAAATTACTATAAAATGTAACATTAAGATAAATCTTTTAAGTCTTTAAGTTTAGACAAGAGCTTGGGTTTTCTTTGCTGTCCAACTCTCCCCAACATCACTCTCACATGTGTTGGTAATATCTAACCATAGTAATCAGGAAATCTGAGACCACATAAAGAATCTAAGAAAGCTCCTAAAATTCGCAATTATTTGACTTCAAACCAAAAAAATGTAGCTCTAGCTCTCCTAAGGTACCAGTACAAAAGTATGTTCCCTGAGCTTTCATTTCTGTAAGGAGGGATTTTTTCCCCTTGTTCTTCATGTCCCATAGGAACTATTTTGCTGCCTGGGCAGTCAGCCAAACATTGTAACTGCAGAACAAATCTTTCTTGATTTACTTCTACAGAACTTCATGAATATTCTCAGAAATGCCAAGCTGCTTTATTAGCCTTCTGAATTATTAAAAGTTCTCAAGCTAATTCCTTGTTATTAATATTTTGACTTTGTTTTATGATTGCATCTGGCTGCAGATTATGCTTACAGGTCTTGTCTAGTAGCTTCTTTATGCAGTGCAGTAGATGTATTTTATCTTAGACAAATACATTTTGCATCACTGTTCTTTCTTCCAAACTGATGAGGCCCAACTTTTTCAAAAGCATAATGAAAACCAAGGTTCCAATTTCCATTTTTTTAAGCCTGTTAATTCTTTGGTTCCTTACAAGCTCTTGTACTGCCCTGGCACTGATCCATCTTATCAGTCTCTGAAGAGTGTCCAGCCTTCATCCTTTCCTCCCCATTTCTTCCATTATGAGTTCTTGCTTCTCTCTTATCCTGATTTCTCCACGGTCTCCTCACACCCTCCCCACTGGCATTCCTTGTGCTGGCATGTCCTTGCTTTCTTGTAGCTTTTGACATGCCCTTTATCAGTTAAATAAATTGTGTAGAAAGCTCCTGGTGTGGACGTCTATCAGTTGTTTGTGCTCTTGCCAGTGGAGTTACAAGTTGTATCTACAATCTGCCAGTGAATATCTCCAGATGAATCACATCTTTGAGTAGATCTGCAGTAAGTAAGCTAAAGCTTTAGCTATGATTGTCTTTCATTTTTGTTTGTTTTGGTTTGTGGGCTTTGTTGTGTGTTTCTTTGTTTGTTTTTTTAGCATTTCACTTGCAATATAACCCTGAGGGAGGAGTTCTGGGCATTTTCACTTCAAAAAACTGCCACCAGATAATCTACCCTGGCATGGAGTCATTGTGTAAACTACCCTCATCTGCTATAGAATTTCACAGCTCTTGTTACAGTCAAACTCATCAGTTTGAGTTAGATTAGCATCAATCTCCCAGAGAGCCATACGGACTTTATTTAAAAATGAAAAATCTCCTGTTTCTTAGGGTCATTTGTTCCTTCAGCTAATTACTTTCACTTAAATAAATGGACAAACAAAAACCCCCAAACAACAGAAAGCCCATTTCTCTCCTTTCTGACCACAATTTATTTCACTTAAGTCCACCTTGATTCTTGTTATGGCTTTTCTAGCTTGGGCAAAGATTTTTAGTACCCAGTATTTTATCTCCAGGAAGGTACTTATGTTGTTTTGTTTGGGTTTTTTTCAAATTTGTACTTGAAACATTTCTTAGTGAATACTGTATTAAGACAAACTTCTTGAAGAGCTGTCCCTAAATGCCCGGGGCCCAGACACTGAAATGTCCCAGAGTTGCCAAGAGAGTCTGAAACTATCATCCAGATTCTGCTCAGCCTGGAGAAGAGAGGCTCCAGGGAGATCTCAAAGCATCTTCCAGTACTTAAGGGTCTCCGAGAGAGGTGGAGAGGGCCCTTCACGAGGCCATGTAGCAGCAGGACGCGCATGACTGGCCTCCCACTGGCAGAAGAACGGTTTGAGCCAGAAATGAGGAAAAAATTGGAGATGCCGAAACGCCAGGGCGGGGCCGCCCCGCCCCTCGTACATTAAATAAATTAACCCCGCCCCTCCCGCATTAGCCCCGCCCTCCTATCCCGCTCCCCACGTTAGCCCCGCCCATCGTTGCCCCGCCCCTCCTAACTCCGCCTCTCCGTCCCCGCCCCACTCATCTCCTGGCAGCGCCCTCTCCCGGCCCGGCGCGCATGCGCATCTCCCGGTTTTGAAGCCCGGCAGCGCTCGGCCCGCTCGGTTCCCGGCAGGGCCGCGCGCATGCGCGAGGCGGCGGCGAGGCCCGGGCAGGCCCTGGAGCGGTGGCGGGGCCGCGCCATGAGCGCCTGGTAGAGGGGCCGCGATGAACCTGCGCGGCTTCTTCCAGGACTTCAACCCCAGGTGAGCGCGGTACGGGCAGCGCCGGCCCGGCAGGCTTAGCCCGGCGGCCCGGGCGGGAGCGGCGCTGGCTGCGGGAGCCGCCAGCTCTGGAGCGGAGCGCGGCCTCGGGTGGCCCTTCCGCACCGCGAGCTCGGGCGGCGTTGGGAACACGCCGTTCCCGGCCGGTTTCCTGCCCGGAATCACTGAATCGGCCAGGGTGGAAAAGACCTCTGGCGTCATGGAATCCAGCCTTCCCGGCTCCCCGGGTGTCGGTGCGGGCTCTCCGGGGCTGGGAACGCGAGCGCTCTACATCTGCTTTCCAGCCCCGCTTCCATCATCTGCTTTGTTACAGCGCAACTTGCTCAGATTGTTCCCAGGCTCTTTCTGCTGTTTGAATGTTCCACCGCTTTGGTGCTTGGAGGTGCGGAGGCTCCGCGGGTGTGAACAACCCTGGGCTAAAAATTATTAGCCTTTTAAAATTAACAATGTGGTGGTCCCTGCAGCCTGGGCTTCTGCTCCCTCTCCAAGCAAGTAAGGACATGGAGCTTTTAAAGAAACTGAGAGAATGAGTTAAATTTTACCTGATGTTTTAAGACCACAGACCAAGGGCCTGCAAGTGAAGTTGTGCAAGGTGGCTTGAGATGCTGTGAGTCTTATAAAAACCTTACACGTGAAAAAAGCCTTACATGATGCCAGTGAGAGCAGGCGGTGTTCCGTCAGTTGTTTAGACAAACAGAAAGGGTCACCAAAGCTCGGGGAAACGCATTGTTACAGAGGCTGAAATAAACAACTGAAATACGTGTGGCCGGATTAGTGGAAAAGTAACAGTGGAAGTCTGAGAAGCTTGTGAAGTTTTGTTACTGCAGAGCGATGCTTGTGCAGCTTGTTTGGGTGCCGGGCGATGAATGGGCAAGCCGAATGCTGCACTTTTGCAGGTGTGGATGCTGCGCTTTTGCAGGTGTGAATGTTGCACTTTTGCAGGTGTGAATGTTGCGCTTTTGCAGGTGTGAATGTTGCGCTTTTTGCAGGTGTGGATGCTGCACTTTTGCAGGTGTAAATGCTGCACTTTTGCAGGTGTGAATGTTGCGCTTTTTGCAGGTGTGGATGCTGCACTTTTGCAGGTGTGGATGCTGCACTTTTTGCAGGTGTGAATGTTGCGCTTTTTGCAGGTATGGATGCTGCACTTTTGCAGGTGTAAATGCTGCACTTTTGCAGGTGTGGATGCTGCACTTTTTGCAGGTGTGAATGTTGCGCTTTTTGCAGGTGTGAATGCTGCGCTTTTTGCAGGTGTCCTCGTGTTTTGGTGCTCCTGGAACACCCGCGGAGCAGCGGTATTTCACCGCTGTATTTTTCGGAGGAGCCAGGGAAAGAACAAATGACACAAATACTGAAATGCCACAAAAGGATGGCGAGCCGAGGAGCTGGCACATCTCTTTGCTGCTGTGAAGCGTGGCTCGTTTATATCATCCTATCCCGAAGTAGTTTCAGGGAGATGCTGACACAATCAGTCTGGTTTTCTGTATTCCTGTTGCTGCATTATTCTGTTCCTTAGGTTATCCATGATTTAAAATACATACAATTACTTCACTGAAACAGTGTTGAAACCTAATTATGTGTTTTATAAAGCAGTCCTGGAGTTCCTGGTGGGCGGGGGGGAGACTTTTCCCTTCCTGTCCTTTGAGGAAGTAGCCTACTGTGTAATTATTTTGTCTGATTTTTGGTGGTACAAGCAGTTGCTGCGCCTCTGCTCAAGTATTCCAGGTAGGTTTATTCATAAAATTTTAGTCATGGTTTATAGTTTTTAGTTTACTCATAGAAGTTTAGTCAATTTCATTCTTAAATTGACTGTGTTATAAACTGTATCCGTGTAGCTATTTTAAATTTGTAAGCATCATCCTCAGTATTCCAGTGAGAAACTTCAGGGTGTAATAGGTAACCTTGCTAAAAGTGTAACCTGTTGGGTTTTTCTTTTCTATAATACTGGTTGTTTTTTTTTTTTTTTAACTGAATGTGAATATTAAGAAAAAAATTCTCTGAAGTTTGCCCTATTACAATTCATAATAAAGTGGTGTGGATAAAATTTCATAAATTATGTAACTCATATTTGAATATCCAAAGCTGATTTGTATGACAGAACACATTTTTTTAAAACGTGTACAGCTGGTATATTTGTGAGCCTCTGATAATACAGCTCCTGGCTGGATCCTTGTGGAAGGGAACTATTTATCTCAGTCCGTTCACTGAAATGCTTTTGATGTGTTTCCTTGAAGCCTTGGTTTTATAAGTGAAAAATATGGCATATGCTGTATCTGTGATGAGATATTTGATTCTTTGCAAAGAAACTTGTCATGTTTTCTATTAGGAAGTATCCCAGTGAAATTCCAGCTGTGACTGATTTTGTTGTCCTGTACAAAGTTAACATGAAGTTGCCTGCTTTGATTCCTGACTGATTTTTTTTTTTTGTTTATCCAACAGCAAATTCCTTATTTATGCCTGCCTGCTGCTGTTCTCTGTGTTGCTCTCTCTACGTCTGGATGACAAAATCCAGTGGAGTTACTGGGCTGTGTTTGCTCCAATATGGCTGTGGAAGTTAATGGTGATTGTTGGTGCCTCGGTGGGAACAGGAGTGTGGGCCAGGAACCCACAGTATCGGTAAGTTCCTGATGTTTGTTTGCCAAAACAGAGGGAATGTTGAGGTTTTTTGGTAATTTGAGTAGAATGTGAATTTGAAGATCCCAGGGCAAAAGAAAAATGACCTTATATGAAGTGCAATAAATGTCTTTTCTGTGGTCAATACTAAATTTCTGTGCACAGATCTCCTGATACACCCACATTTTGTGTGGTTCAGGTCTTGTTGGCCTCTTCTAGTAAGGGTCTAATGGTGTAGGGAGAAGCTGTGTGCTCTCATTTTAGACGTTTTACTCTTAGTAGTAGAAAATATCTGTTGCAATACTCTGGCTTAGGTAAATAAAGAAATTCTGAGGAAAGATGTTGATTCAGTGACTGCTGGTGCAGAAATCAAACAGATCATTTTAAATTTAGCTTATTTCTTAACAGCCTGCATGATAGCTCATTGTTGATATACTAGCAAAGAAATCCTGTTTTATCTGCCCAGCTATGGAATCCTTAAAAATTTTTCAAATTGTAAAAATCCCACTGCACCCTTTAAGTAAAATACTTCCAACATGCAACTTTATGGGCAAGAAATCCTATTAGGTCATCAGGAGTGGAGTTTAATGGGTATAATGTGTATGTTTATTAAAAAGAAGTGTTAATATCTGAAGCTCAAGCAAATATCCTGGGATGTTTGCTGGGTAGTGTGCCTTTTTTCCAGGCAAATAAATTCTTCCTTATCCTCTCTTCAGAGCAGAAGGAGAAACCTGTGTGGAGTTCAAAGCTATGTTGATTGCAGTAGGCATCCACCTGCTGCTGCTGATGTTTGAAGTGCTGGTGTGTGACAGGATTGAGAGAGGAACCCATTTCTGGCTGCTGGTCTTCATGCCCCTGTTCTTTGTGTCTCCAGTCTCGGTGGCAGCCTGCGTGTGGGGATTCCGGCACGACAGGTCCCTGGAGGTGAGCACAAAAGCCTTGGCTCTGCAGGGCTTGGGGTCCATTCTGTGGCACTGTGTCTCTCAGGAAAGCACAATACACGAGACTGCATCAGTCCAGTTAATTGCACTCACCAATTAATTGCACTCACCTGCAAATGGGAGTGAAATCACCATCAGGAATAATGTAACTTTTTCTACTATCTGTCGCTTTGATTTTCAGCCTTCTGATTGTTTACATTCTTGGGCTGGAGTTTCTCACGTATTTAACATAAACAGAGTAGATTGTTTTCGTATTCCTCTCTGTAATAAACTTCAAAATTGACCACTGGGGTCAAAAGATTGTTCCTTTCAGCTGCCAATCCTTAATCACATTCCAAATCCTGTTTAAACCCCAAATCATAATAAACTTCCTCTCTTTCTCTGCTCACCTCTCAGCCTGAGTGTAGTTCTTCCGTGTCATTAACAGCAACAAGTATCTTCTAGTTTTTTCCGCTACCAAATTGCAGCATGTTTTGAACCTGCTTCTTTTATTAGTTGGTGTTAAAATAACTCACCAGGAACTCTGCAGTATAGATCAATACCAGACACTTACATGGAAACAACAGGAAAAAATTCCACTGATTGCAAGCACTGTCTCCAGGCAGAACTGAATTTCCAGAGCCCCACATAATCAGGGCTGAAAATGTCTTCATATCACAATCTGTGTGTTTAATCTTTAATTTGGGAATGTGAATGGTAGGCAGTAACATTAGGGTTTTATTTTCTGTCTCTTATCTCTATCTCCCATTGGCTTTGGAAGAATTCTCAAGGTGCTCCCACAATTGTGACATTTTGCAATGAATTAAGAGTTCATATTGATTTTTTAAGGAGTTTTTAGTTTTGCTATGTCCTCAAACTACCCCATGACAGTTAAAAATCAGATTTTTAAATGAGGCTCAACTTTTTCAGGTATTTTAATTTCAAGAGGCTATTTCTCTAACATTAGCATAAGATGAGTTTTTCACTAGAGAGAAACATTTTTGGCAAGTGATTGTTATGATGACTGGTAAAGTGACATCCTAAGTTCATTTTGGAACATTTGCCAATAGAATTTTATTTTGCAGAGTTCTATTACCAGCTAACCAATGCTAAAAGTAAAATTTGTGTGGAAGTGCTTGCCATCTACTGGATGATGCTTGATTGCCCATTGATTTACAGATGACTGCACAGCTGCTAAGTACTGGCAGAAGAAAGTGGTATCCATAAAAGGCAACAGCTGTCTCAACTCATTTTTATTAGTGGGGTTTTTTTTTCTTACTCTTAGTCATCTTCACTTAGTGCTGTTCTATTTCTCTTCCTTTTATTCTGTGAAGATTTCATTATTGCCCTTTCATTTGCTAGAAACATGAGGGGTCTGCCTTTAATCCAGGACATCAATTTTTGACTTGAGTAATCAAAGCAGTTGTTAATCTATTATTACTTTCATAAGTATTTAATCTGAAATACATTATCTGCTCATTCCTGTTCTGCATCTGATTAGGTGATCAGTAAGTACATGCTGGGGTTTTTGTCTCTGTATCATGGTGGGCTCAGAAAAAGCTTCCTTTAATGTCTTACACTATTTTATAGTCAGTAAAGCACTACTTATTTAAAGCATGTTGAATTCATTAAGTTGTAAGCCACTGCAAGTATGTGTGCACTTGCCATATAGATCTCATGTTAACTTGATTCTAAAAATTATTTACAGCAATTGATCCTCTGATTTTTATATTTTTCTCTCTCTCTTTGCTCTTGCAGCTTTCTGGTTGCTTGGTCTTAGGCTTGAGTGGAGGGGGGTTTGGTGGTTTATTCTTTTAAGAAAGCCAGTGGCACAAAATTATTTTAAATCTACTTTTTAAAGTAATTTGTAGTTGAACAGTGGAGACTTTGATGTGATCCCTGAAGCTGGCAAGTGCCTGTTGGATTTTTGACTCCCTGTACTGTAACTTTCAAAGGCATTTACCCAGATCACAGTCTACACAATCATGTGTTAGTGAAAAGTAGCATGTAGTGTCTGCTTTCAGAGAAATGTTACATTTAAAAGAGGCCTTACATAACTGGATGTTTTTATTAAAATGAGTAATGTTTCTAACTTGCATTCAAAAGCTTCAGTCAGACTTTTCAGATAATAATTCTGTGGCCTCTGAAAATCCTGCCCATTGTAGATCTGCCCATAAACTTTGGAAATAGAATCTTGCCAAGTGTGATGCTGTTTCACTGTCTCACTTTTCAAGCTAGACACAGACTTTAAAAAAGAATACAATAAAGGGCTGTTTCTCATAGTGGCAAGCAGGACTCCTGAAAACCTTTCACTAACTTTTTTTTTAATGAGAAGTTTTGCTTTTCTCTAGTGCCACAAAACCCATGTCTTCAGTGTCATTTAAAATATCTCTGTTGTACAGTCAGTGATTTGAATTTGGATGTCATATTCCAATACTCCGTGTATTTCTGTACAGTTGTTTTCTGAGGCTTTGCTTTTTTTATTCTGATTAGTTTGGCTTTTCTTACTTCCCTAGTAACTCTAAGTGCCTTTTTTTTTTTTTTTAAATGCCAGGAAGATCTTGAAAACAGCTGACTCTACATGATTTGGTTGGGATCACACCCACACAAATTTTGGGATATTTAGTAATAGAAAATGTAAATGCAAATGAATTTTCATGTTTCAGTGATGAGAATGGGGTCAGAGAAATGCTTTGACAGGCTCATTGGTTATCCTGGAAATAAGTTTATCATACTAAGTGTTAACTCATGTTTTTTTCTTCTTCTAGCTGGAAATCCTGTGTTCCGTCAACATTCTACAGTTCATATTTATTGCACTCAGACTAGATGAGATCATCAGATGGCCCTGGCTTGTATGTAACTAGTATTTTCTTCTTCTCTTTGTTTAAATGCTGAATTTCATAGAGATATTTATTCTAGGGAACAGCTACTACATGATCAATCCATGATCCCATTTTTGCTACCCTTCAGTGAAGGTCTGGCTGTTCATTCAGTGGTCATGGCAATCAGAGGCTGGTCTTCCTCTGAGGGAGAGGAATGTGCCATCAACTGCCGTTAATCTCTGAGCAGCAGTTGAAAGAGAAATCCTCACCCAAAGTTCCCAGTGGGAACACTGAACAAGCCATGAAAATGATTGGTGAGTTAGAGAATGTGTTGGTAAATACAGTGTGGTAAATAACTGCTTTTATTTGTTACCACGCATGTAAATCCACTTACTGTGCAAGTAGTCACTGTCAAAACTGTGAGATGTCCTGTCCCCCACATGCCTTTAGGATACTTGTTTAGGCTTAATACATAGACTCACTTTATTTAAAAAAACCCAAAACCACAAGTGAAACAAATCAAATGTGTCTTTCTTCCAGGTTGTCTGTGTTCCCCTGTGGATCTTGATGTCCTTCCTGTGCCTGGTGGTGCTGTATTACATCGTGTGGTCTGTGCTGTTCCTGCGCTCCATGGACGTGATCGCTGAGCAGAGGAGGACACACATCACCATGGCTGTCAGCTGGATGACAATTGTGGTCCCACTGCTCACCTTTGAGGTAGGAAAAGCCATCAGGAGTTTGATGTGTCTCGGTTTTTTTTCATGATTTTTGAACTTACTGAAATAAGCATGCTGCTCTTTATTTTGGAATAAAATATTAACAGAAAATATGAAACATGAACGAGAATTCTATGTTCCTTTAAAGTTCCTTAAAGTTCCTTAAAGTTTCTTAAAGTTCCTTTAAAGAGTAAAATCTGCTTCACATTGGAACTATAACTGCATGCTTCTGAGGGCTGTTTTTTTCCTCACCAATGTGTGAAGTTAAAGATTTCAGATCAGTCTATGCTTTAAGCAGTTTGAAAGTGAGTACTGCAGTTGAACTGACATTGTGTAATTTTTTTTGCCATTTAGATCTTGCTAGTACACAGACTGGATGGGCATAATTCTTTTTCTTTCATACCCATATTTGTTCCTCTCTGGCTTTCACTGATAACATTAATGGCAACAACATTTGGACAAAAAGGAGGCAATCACTGTAAGTATTTCACAATCCTGGAAACAGATTAAAAATCAATGTATTTCATTAAGATTTTTATTTTCAAAAAGGGCTTTTCTGTTACTACTGTTTTCAGGCAGTCGTAGTAAGGTTTCAGTGCTTAGTGTCCCCTGTGGCACTGTTTACTTTAGTTGAGGTGCAAAGTCTTTTGTGTACTGATGTGACCTGACACTGTGTAATGTGTGAAACAAAATGGATTCTTGCTGGGTTCTAGTGCAGCTGTAATTTATGCACGTGGATATACAGACAGGCGTGCACGTGCACACAGGGAACTAACTGTGCAAATGCTTGTCCAGGCTGTCTGTGTGTATATAACCTGAATTGTAATGTCATGGTAGGTGTAAGAAACACTGAGAAGCAGCATTAACAAATCTCATTCATATGCAAACAATCAAGAGACCTTAAATAGTCTGTCTACTTAATTTTAAGTGTTCCTTTTGTTAATAATGCAAAATGATTTGGTTTCTTTTAGGGTGGTTTGGAATTCGCAAAGACTTTTGCCAGTTCCTGCTTGAAATCTTCCCATTTTTGCGAGAATACGGAAACATCTCCTATGATCTTCACCATGAAGATAATGAGGAGACAGAAGAAACGCCACTGCCTGAACCACCAAAAATTGCACCAATGTTTCGAAAAAAGACTGGAGTGGTCATTACACAGAGTCCTGGGAAATACGTGATTCCACCTCCCAAGCTAAACATTGATATGCCAGATTAAGATGACAGTATCATATTAAACTTGAACTGGTCATCAGCAGACAGATGTATTTCATCTCATGCCTTGTCCCAATTCCTTTAAAATAGGTTTTGCTGAATCAGTGGCTTGGATTACACAAATCAGAAACCTTGAAGATAATCTGAGTGCTTTTCCAGAAATATGTGGTTGTCTACTTTGTGAACCTTCCTAACAGGTTGGTTGCACGCTTGCCTGTATAGTATTTATATGAACATTTTTAGCAGTGTAATATATTGTTTAAAAGTCCTGTTGTGTACAGTATAAGTATTATCTAAAAGTATTTTTTTAAAAACCCTGTATGAAATGCCTATGCTATTCCAGGTGTCTTTTAGGTCCTAAAATATACACTTGATTTTTGTGTCTCTTTTAAATGCTTTGGGATGCCTTAGCATAGTACCTCTTTTACTTCTTCCTCTCTTCAGCCACAATCATTGTCTCAACCACAGAGGCACGAGAGTGTTGCACTTCCGAGGCAACAGTGGAAAGCTTTTTTTTGGGGGGAAAGTAGAATGTATGGTGACTTACATGCTTTGGAGTTAGCTACGTAAATTTTCATGTAAGTATTTCAACTTTTGTGCTGGCTTGGGAGTTACATGTTGTTTTTGTTGCTTTTCCAGTTTCATGTTTTGATTCTTCTTGAGCAGCATGTACCATTCTCCCATTAGACTGGCTGTTTAATAAGCTGTTCCTCCTTGCATTGTGTGGTCTATGCCAGAAACATTTGTGGTAGGTTTCACAGCTGTTGGTTAGCTGGTATAAATATCATAGCTTGGTCTTCATTACCAACTTTGTGTTGGTCAGTGTAAATGATTAAACTTTTCAAGATAGGATCTTGTTGGTGTTGCCATAGCATTTTCTTGTCTGAAGAAAGACCTGCTTTGACAAATGTGCCTTGGACTTAGAGATGCTCTGGAGAAATGGAGTCTATGAAATGTGTAGTCCTGTAGTTTATAAAAACACGTGTCTCATATTCCCAAACCTTTGCAGCTGCTCTCTGTGTTTAGGTAACCCAGTTTAGATAGCTTAAATGCCATAGGTGGTCTCATTTCTTTAGTGTTAGCATGGCAGTAAGAGCAGGGAGTGCGTGGACATTTCTGCATGTGTTCAAGGTGTATGCCTGAAAAGCTTGGATGCAGCACTTCCATTTCTGATGCTCCAGAGCCTGTGGACCAGCTACTGCCTGAAACACAACCCATCACTATCCCATCCCACCGTTTTATTCTATAGATATTTTCAATGAATGTATATTTTATTATATTCTGGTTAAAAAACATCAGCGAGATTGGTACTGGACATGGATTTGCCGGCACAGCACCATGGAGAAGAAAACCAGAGGCTGAGCTTGCCTGAGAAGTCACTTCCCAGGAGGAGAGACAGCAGTCCCAAGGGAGAAGAGGAAAAGCTCTGCGCTGGGGAAGGCCTCACCTGCCAAGCACCGTGCCAGGGCAGGTCCTCGAGGCTGTGGTGCCTGTACAGCTCCATGTGCTGCTGCTCAGACACACGGGAGCTCCAGCCTCTGCTCCTTCAGCCAAGGCACAGCAGGGCCTGCCTGGGGCCAGGGAGCTGCTCTGCTTCACCCAGCCCTGCCCTGCAGTGAGTTCCCACCCTTCCAGCTGTGCTGGCAGCAGCTCGGTCTGTGCAGAGGTCATGGCACCAGCTCCACGTGTGGATCTGCAGGCACTGGGGAACGTGAGATACCTTCTGCTCTGGCAGAAGTGTGTGTAGTCCAAGGGAACAGTTTCCCAAGTGCTCCAGTGAAGTGTCTAAATACAAAGGCTCTGCCACTTGTCCTGTTCTTAGAGCCATGCCTAGGTGTGATCTTGCTCCAGAAAATCAAAAGGATTTTCACTGAAATGTGAAATTTGTAAAACTCTTGACAGTGCCAAAAACTTAGTGGCTATTATTTGTAATTCTTCACACTTGTCTTGAATACATACTAGATTGTCAAAGATAACTTGTATTTTTTCATTTTAAATAAGAGAAAAAATCTAGCACTTGCTCAATTTAATTTTGTACAGGCACCTTCTCATAATGGCCTTTCTGCAATGTCTGTCAGGTCACAGAGCCATATCCATCATAGGCACATCTTGTGTGCCTGAAGTGTGAATGAAAAGAATCCTTAAGGCAGGACAAGGAGTGGCTGGGACAGATGTCCTATTAATTGTGGCAGCCTGCTTTTAAGCACCATTTTCCTATAATCAGAGATCAGGTATCAAAAAATCACTTTATTTACATTTAAATTGGCACACAATCCATAACTATACATTTAAAAAATGGCATTTACTTAGTTTATACAGAAACTTTAGAAAAACATTAATCATTTCCTGTAATAGTCAAAAAGAAACACTTTGTTTTGCCTCAAAAAAGCAGTTCTTCAAATCTATTTGCCATTTCAAATGGTTTTGGAATAGAATCCTAAACAAGATGCTGATGTAATTCACAAGTCAGTATCTTAAATACTGTATTTAGGCAGGGAAAATAATAGTGAGGGGCAACATCTACCATTCTGAAGGGATCAGTTCTTCAGGGATGTCCACCTGCCACACCCCTGTTCTCCCTCTGGCAGGAATTGGTTCCAGGAGCCATCTGGGATTTGAAACAACAGTCAAGTATTTCTGTTCTAGATTACTGAGGACAGCTTTGTTTTCCAGCTCCAGAATCTCTTCAGGAGGCAGGTTTTCTGGAAATAGTGATGTCTCTCCAACGTCAATTAATCCTGTATTTTACAATTAAAATACAAAATTAGAGAAAGGTTTTCTAGAAGTAGCCCTCCCTGCCGGTTTGTTACCAAGAAGAGCACAGTCAGAGGGAGGCACACCTCCCACCTCTGCTGTTTGATGCAGAAGTGCATGTGACTCAGCTCAGGTGGGTGAAAAGAAAGGAGGAGGGCACAGTTAAAACCACCAGAACCCAGGGATGCAGAACTCCTTGAAAAGCAGCCTGCATCTAAGGAGACACAGCTGCTACCAAAATTCCTGAGCTACATCTGGCCTTGGACCAGCTTCGGTAAAACATAAAACACTCTGCTCCTCTCAAGCCACTATTCCATTAACATTTTCAAATCATTAAACTATTTTGAAATTCCTACCTACTCCTCAATTAAGTATGCAATGTATGTAAAGGCTTCACTGCCCAAACACCAAAAGCAACAGAGGAGGTTTGTGAAACTGAAATAGGATTTATTTATGTAATTATTTATGTATACTCTAAAATGACATGCAAAGCGCTGCAACAACATGAATTCGCTTGACCGCGAGTGCTGCAAAATGATTTCGGCAAGAGTTCCTTAAGCTCCAAGTGCAGGAAGTGTGGAACTGACATGTATTATGCTGAAACACACAGGAATTGAAACAGACCCCCCCATCACAACTCATGCTCCACTCCTTTAAAGTGTTAAAGAAATGTCACAGTGAGTGCAAGCACATAAAGCAGATCTGTATTTGAGTGATTTAAGGGACTGAAAGTTTGCTTAAATACATATAATCCAAGGATGCTTACCTGCAATAACTCCTCTGCCAAATTTTTCCCCTTCATCCAACAAATCTTGCAGTTGTTTCGGTGTCATGCCGAGCCTACTCAGAAGAATTTCTCTCCACGTTTCATCTTCCCAGTCCTTAACAGCGATATGAATAGCAACGGTGCAGTTCTTGTAGCCTGCTAGCAAAGGACGCCAGCGAGTCTCCACTGTCTTGACTTGGTTTAGAAGCAACCCCGCGTAGGGCTGCCGGAAGGAAAGGCAGCCGAATTTCATCGTGCTCCTCGCATCGGAAGCCGTTTATTTCCTGTAAACACACAGACGCCCGGGGATGAGTCTCCAGGAGCGGCCGATACCCGTGACAATCTCCGGGGCTCCGGCGCCGCGGATGAAGCCGCGCGGCCTCCCCGGGGACGGAGCCGCCTCCGCGGGCCTGGCTGTGCCCGCGCCGCGCTCCGGCCCGGCCCGGGCCGCCCCACCAGCCGCCCCCGCACCGGGCACAGCCCCGGGCCCGGCTGCCGCTTCACGGCCGGAGCTGCCGGGGCCCCGCGGGCAGCGCCGGCACGGAGGAGGCGCCGCGGCCGCCGCCTCCCTGCGCCGCCGGCTGCGCGCCCTCCGGCCGGCCGGACGGTGGGTGCCGGGAGCGGGGCGGGGCGGGCCGGGAGGCGGCGGCCTCGGGGCCGTGCCGGGAGGAGGGATGCGGTCCCGGCCTGGTTCCAGCCCCACTAGCCGGTGGGTGCTGACGGGAGGAGGGAGCTCCGTGTGCCCCGGTGCGGCCCCGCCAGGCTGGGCCGTGGGCTGGCTCGGTGTCCTCCGTGGTGCCCGTGTCCGTCACCCCGGGGGTGCCTGTCCGGCTGTGCGCGGCTTCCGCGCCTCTGCGCAGAGCTAAACCTCATTTAACACAAAAAAAAACACCCCAGTGCCTTTCGCCTCCCCGCTTTCTTTGGCCGCTGGTTTGTTTGGGACAAAATTTCCCCAGGCGGGCTCATCCAGCCCTGCTCTCTGCGCACCGCGTAACCCGTGTCCTGTTACGTTCAAACGTGTTTTGGATCAAGGCTTTGCCCTGCTAACACGAGTTACTATTTGACAACAAGGTTCTGTGTGTGCTGGCCCCGCTGTGACCCCTGGCAACAGGGAGCAACGCGGGGAGGCCCTAAAGAACGCAGTAAAATTCGGAGACCTTACTGGAAAAGATAATTTGGGAAAGAAGAATAGATGTAGGGTCCTGCTGTACGTATTCAGTTTTAATGGGCAGCCTATATTTGTTTTATGTCAGTGAACGTGTGTTTGTACACGGCAATTTCCAAGGTGTGCAAATGGAAGTGACCTCATTTAGTGGCACTAAAAATGGATATTGACGCAACAAGTTGAAGAGTTGAGTCTTGCCTGAGTTTCCGCAGGTACAGAAGATAAAGAACTGCAGATCAATCTGTGTCCAAATAAAAATCACAGCGGATTCATGTCCCCTGTAAAGCTGTATCTTTCAGAGGGTGGTAAATGTAACAAGTATCTGGGGAGCTTTGCCATGCACACAGCATTTAAGAGAAAGAAAGGGAGGAGAGAACGTTGACCTAAAGGGGTGAGTTAGGAGAGACAGACAAGAGGAAAAAGTGTTAGAGAAGGAAAAGAAAAAAATGGTAGTGTTTACAAAGGGGAAAAGTAATGATGGCCCTCCTTTTGTCTTTGAACCACGTTTGGTAACCCTGAGAAGTCTCAAAGCTGCTTTAACAATTCCAGGAGCTCGCAGGTGGAAAGAGTAAAGTGATCTGCTGGGATTACACTGAAAAAGAGAGGTGGGCGGGTCCAATGCTTAGAAGGGCAGAGGACTTTCATGTAGCCAAGGGTAAGATTAATGACGGGGTTTTTGTTCAAGTCTCTGATTTTGTGAATAATGGATATTTATTGGTAAAACCTTACAAATAACCTTAGTATTCTGGAACTGCAGGGTTAAGTGGTGCTTTTCTGATGACAGGCCCTTCACATAACTTTCATGAGAGCCAGTTTTGGCACATGCTTTAAATATACCTTCAATGAATGTTGTATATTCTGAAGTATTTTATGGCTGATAGAATTTAACTGTTGAGACCTACTTTTACCTATTACCATTTTCTGAAATTTCTGCTTTGTTATCCTGTTTTCCCCCTGGGTATTTCCAATATCTTGTTCAAAATTTGCCCGATGGAGTCATTCCAGTCCTTTATGTAACATCATAAGAAGAGAAATTAACAGATGATGTGAATTTAAGTTCATTGTAGTTTTTACAGGGTTATTACTTTTTTTTTTGCTTTAAGCTGTTTCCATCTTACTAGATGTGCATGGTTAGTACAAGAGCCTGTTGAATCTGTTTAGAGTTGTAAGTGTGTAATGCAAGAGCTTTCATAGGGGTTTTGGTATTGCTTTTGGTATTTTTCCACTGTATGTCTGTATGTCCACTGTGTCATTGTATGTTATATGGGATTTATTTATTTTGGGGGAAATATAGGCCAGAACATTTTCATGTTGTGTAAGCAGCTTTGTTTTCATTCATGTACCTTATAGCATGGTTTTGTATCATGTGTTTCATCATGTAAATAAAATAGGTTTTTTTTTTTTCCGTGATCTAAGGGAAAATCTCCAGGGTATTTAAAATCTCAATCTAACAGCTCTAAATAAAATATAAATAGTAGAAGATATGTGTGCTACTACCAAAGGTGAAAACATGTTAAAAATCTCTCACAAGACTATCTCACTTGGTTTGTAGAAACTTTGTCCCATATATTAGGACACTCACCAGAAGATTTAACAATTTCTAGCAGGATGTCAATCAGGCTCTGTAATTAGCAATCCTTGTGTGTTGTTCATCCTTTTGTGATGGCAAAGGGACTTTAGTAGGTTTTCTCAGGATGGAAGATAATGATTCAAAGTGTACAGCAGTGAATAAGTAAAAGAAAATTCATTCTGATCTTGGCAGACCATCAGCTTATGCTTGTCATCTTAGATTCAGTTTATTATTTTGTGGTCACTGTGGCTCTCACGTGCTAACACCAATCCCAAATCATCTCTTCTTGGTGCAGTACCTCTTATCAACACCAACAGGAAACTCTGCAAGCTTGTGCTCCCTCTACTTCATTTCAGTGCTTCCGTATTAGCTTTTCTTAGGGTGTCCCTAAGTTTAATTTTGATAGAACAACGACTACATAATTCCCATTACAGAATGTGTTACAGCTTTCTGTGGAGCTAAAACAATGCCTGGCACATCATTTATAAGGGCTCAGGTCTGATCTCATCTAGATAGGCCAGCATTGCTGTGTTCCTTGTCACACTCACTTAGCAGCTGATCTTACAGGGTTCAGTACACAGCAATAGGGGCTGGGATATCTTGTGTCAAAATCAGGTCAAGGGACTTGCTCAGCCAGACTTCATTTCCAAAGTGGGGACAGATGTGGTGCAGTATGTTCCAGGAAACTGGGGGTCCAAACTGAAATTTCAGCTGTTAATAACCCATGAAATACAATTCCATACAATTATTTGTATTGAATGGTCCCTATTTAATAGTTGGCATTCGTGAGAATCTGTACTGTGCTGACATTTGAACATGCATTGCATTTTAGAATGTCAAATGATGTGAAATGTGATGCTGCAACTGTATTCTTTTGGCAGTAATTCCATCATAGGGGCTTCTACCAGCCTTATATATTTTGCCCCATTTGCCTTAATTTTGCTCAGTCTCTGATTCCAACACTATATTGTTTTATATATATTTATATATATTCTAACATTATTTTGGCATGTTGTTTTGTATTTCTTTGTACTTACCATAAAAAATTATGTCTGTCTTGAGCTTGGTTCGGTAAACATATCACCAGTTTTTTTAGGTGATTCTCTTATTACCAGATTTTTTACAACACTTTGTTTTCTGAACGAGTCTCTGAAAATTTGAATCTTTGGCTCTTACTTCTTTTACACAGACCTTGTCCCCCACACCCTGCAGGTGGAGCATGTTTCTGGTTTGTAACACATCACTGATATCACTAGCCTTGTCAAAAATTTGGGCATTAGAAACAGTCACAGTCATAGAATGTTGGTGACTTAAAGCAAAGTTTTCTTGCATCCGAGAAACATTTTAAAGAGCTATTTCACATTTAAATAATTTTAAATAAATAAGAAAAATTAAATAAATAAAACATTTTTAATTATTTTTAAGAGATCTACAACAGGCCAAAGCTTTAAGTGTTTTTCTCAGTACTCTACAATGTGCTAGACACTCTTAGACCCCTGCTGTCCCTCACACATGCAATGTCCTGCCTTGTCCTTTTTCACTGGGTCTTGCTGCTGGATTTTCCATGTGTTTGCACTGGGCATCAGTTGTGTGAGCATGAGAGTCACAGGTGACTTTTATCTGCTAAGTGACTTATTTCTAAACTTATAGATGGCTGATATTTAGAGACCATCCTGGTCCTTCTGCTTTTCTGAAGGTGAAAAGAAGGTTGGAGCCATAGGCTGAGCCCCGAGCTGGCTGATTTAGAAACATCTTGTGTAGCTCTCCACAGCAATCTTTTTTTGATTGAGATACGTGGCTTCATGCTGAGGTAATCTGCAGGGGAAGGAGAGCTTGTGCTAATGAGCTCTCCCTCCCCTGCTGATTATTATGTCCAATCCACAGGCAGCTCTGCTGTGCGTGGCTGCATAAAACATTTTAAAAGATGAGACTGGTCAACACCTTTGTATGGCCAGAAGTCCCTCAGCCGGGGTTCATGCCCTCCGAAATGCTGAAAACTTTTTTTAAATTAATCTGCACTCCTGCTATAAAGGGAGTAGGTATCTTGATCTAATTGGTGCTGTCTGTCTAGCTTTGTAATTATTTGGGGTTTTAATCTGTTTTCAGATGCAAGATATTACTGCAAATTTAAAAAAAAATGATGAAGAGCTGCTTCTAAGAGATAAGAAGTAGAATGTTGCGGTACTAAACTAAAATATCAATGACTTCCTTTGTTTTCTTAGTAAAATCTACTTTGTATGACAGTTAAAATGCTTTTCTGACTTTATTAATGCGTGCATTTTTTTTCCCATTCAAAGCCTTTAGCATGTGTTTCCTGTATTAAGCATATTTAATTTGGAGAATTTGTGGGAGGAGAGTGCAATGAATAATTTTTTTGGAGATGCCTCGAAAGTGTTGACAGGTTTGAAATAAAGCATGCTAGTTTCCTACTGAGATTATTATGTGATCTGCTGTATTTTCTGTAGAGAATGCCTTTGTACATCAGAGAAGTAAAAAGATCTTCAGCGGGTTGTTTTATTGAACTCTTAATATATATGAAGAATCATAAGGCCAGCGCCTCTGCTACACTGTTGTCATTGAATAATAAATAATTGCTGTATCTGCACAAGGGGAGATGTAGCAATGCTGATGGTGGCAGCCTAGACCTGAGCTGAAGTGGATTATTTTGAAACCCAGAGCAAAAAGGTAGAGAGAAGGGTCCAGCAGAACAGTTTTGGGGCTAGAACCTGGTGACTAACCACAAGAAAGGAGATAACAGAAGTTAGATCTAACTAAAAAAATGTTATCTTTCACAGTCTCTAGATATCCTTCATAACCTAGTTATGAAACTGTCATATAAGCGTCATTGAACATATTTTCAACACTCCTGTTAGGTCTGAGATAGTCTATCCTAATATACAGAGAGAAAGGGAGGCCACTGGAAGACCAGTTCCAGAAATGATGACCTGCCTTGTATCCCAAGGGGGGTGTGAATGCACTGGGCTTGGGGAAAAAGAAGGTTTTAGGGTGTATCTTCCTAATGCAGTGCCTCAGCCACATAAGGTTTTGGGGGTTTTAGGCAGGATTTGCCTATTACATGCATCTTCACGGAAGAAAAGCTGTGCTTTTGTGTTCTGTGCTTGTGCCTTGTTCTTGTCCTGTCTTTGGAACTGAGGTGTGAAAGAGGGCTCCTGGTCAGACAGAGTCTGTCTCATCTGGCTCCTCAGGTGATGCCCCTTGAGACACTGTCAGTGCTCGGGCCTGTTGCAGCCAACTCATTAAGCGGTGATGTGTGTTGTGTGTAGCATTTTTAACATTAAATGGAAAATGAAATTATTAAAGTTTAATGAATTCCTGGGATTATTTACTAAATTAATAAAAATAATCTGTTCAAAGACAATAGACTTATCCGGAAACAACAAAAAGAGATTCTGATGAGTCCAGCAGTGAAAAGCCCCAGAAAACAAACAAACATAATTGTTCCGTGAGTTTTGCTGTTTACTCCGTGTAGGAATCTTCTGTAATGTGCAAATGTTGAATTTGTGAAACTAATTAGCACGTAAAGATCCAGCTGTAATAGTAATCAGAACTTGCTGGTTCAACAGACTGAGTTGAAGGTTTTTTAGTATCAACACATCCTGCACATATGGCCCACAGTTGAAGATCTGGGGCTGCTCATGGCAGCAAGTTTAACGTTAGGGATTTTATAAGGAAGTATTTGTTGGTGGCAGTTGTGGAGTCAACATGTGGTCTAAATCTGACTCGTGCTCGCAGTGCTGTTTGTGTCTGTAAGGGTGAAAAGGAAAAAGTGACTGATACTGCTCTCATTACCCTCATACTGTATGAAAATGAGCTGCAGTGTTTTAATAATTTGTTGGCTGAGGTTCTTATTGGAGAGACCTTTTCTTTGGGAGTCTTTGTCTTGGTAAAAACTGGGAACCTCTAGTAGTGTTAAGATGGAAGTGGAAGAACTTATGAAATAACCAGCGTGTAATAATAAGTGTAGATGACGTTCCTGATGTGCTGAGAAGCATTTGATCTCCCAGATATATGCTTTCAAAATACCACTCCATAATTTAGGAGTTGTCTGCCTTATTGATAAATACTTTTTTAATTTCTGCAGTCACTGCACCCTTTGTCTTTGACTCCATATGTGGTAAGGTTGAACAGGAAAGACATTGCAGGAAAGAAATATAAGAAATGTGTCGTTTTCAGTCACAGCTTTAGTCTTACTATTTCTTTCTTACCTTTGTTTTTACATAACAAGTTTCCATTTAACAGAGTCGTTTTTAAGCTTTTTACCTTGCCTCTGGCAAGATTGAAATGCCACCCTTCCAGCATATGATTTAAGTTGTACTTCACCTTGAACTTCGTGATTATGTTCTCAAAGTTCACTGTTCCTTCACCTTCAGAAGGCCTACAGACTAATTTAAGAATGTGTGAAAACTGCTGCAGATAGCATTAAAACTACTAGAAAAAAATTCTCTCCAGTTGGTCCTTGACCTACATCCCATGCCTCATTAATTTAAATATGTAACCAGCATTTGCATTCTTAAAAATAAATTATTCCCTCAGGTACAGATAAATGGCATTCACTTATAGAAGGGTTTGCCTGTGGATACTAGAGTGTGATGTACAGTCCTAACCATAGGAAATCACTGTAATGTCTTTTTTAGACTACTTTGAATCTTAATCTATATTATTTATCTGAAACTGATGGGTTAATTGATGTCCACAATGGAACAAAAATACTGTAAGGAATTAGACCACATCTGCTGGAGTGACTCTTGCTTTCAGTGACTGCACATCTGAGTAATTGAATAGATATCATTTATACCCAAAATATTAAAGGGCAGGTTGTTATTTTTGGCTTAAATTAATAATTTACTCAGGTTTTACATTGCTTGGTTAATCTTATATACCTGCTCAGTTACTCTCCGAATGGTAAGGAATTCTTGAGGCTTATAGCTTCTGGAAATGATTTTTAGCTATTTATATTAGGAAACTCTTTTATCCCAAATGATGAATAAAAAGGGGATATGCAATAATTCCTCTTTTCTCTAAGTTGTTGTTGTTGCCTTCCAACAGAACTCGTGAAAAATCTCATCCTTCCTTCTTATTCAGTGAGGCATTTACTTTTTCTTTGCTGTGACTGCATAATGAGTGCCTGCTGAGACAGTGTGTGTAACACGTATTTGTATGCATCAAAACCATGGGAGCTCAGACTTTAATCATAGGTCTCTGTGCACATGGGAAAAAAAAAAAGAAGTTATGTGGGTGTTCTGCTTATATTGTGGCATTCTCCTTGGGAGTTGTTATGCATTTCATATCATATTTAAAAAATAGAGTTTTTAAAAAAAATTTTGTTTGATTGCATGTTGGTATGTGACTCAATATAAATCTCAGAAGACACCTGACCAATTGAATATATGATTTATAAATACGAAATTATAATCCATCATTCAGGAAAGGATTCATATTCAGGTTTTTTGGGGTCTTTTTTGAACACTTGTTGCTTGTTTGTGCTCAAGCTTTTTGTATTTGCTCTTTGGCTTTTGAACAAAAACTTGAGTCTGCTTGATGCTTAACAGTTCTTCACGGGCTGTGTGTGTATACAGGTGTGCTGTTCAGATTCTGTCCAGGTGTCCAGGTGCAGATGATTTCCACATCCTGCAGTTCTTTTGAATGATAGGTTAAAACCAGAAAAATTTCAAAATCCCATTCCACCTTACTATCTGCATATGCTGATGCTGTTATGAGTGTCTGGGGTTTTTTTTTCCAGCCTGGTTGGATGCCAGTGTGTCTAAAGAAGTGACTCTCTGTTATGGTATCGCCATAATAGTGAGGGACCTCTAGTTTCTCAAAACTGAGAAAGTGAGGAGTTCAGATAAAAGTTCAGCTTTGTAAGAAAAATGCAGTCGGAAAAAAATAAATCTTAGTGTGTTCAATGCCTATGACTTCCCTTAGAAATATCAATTAAGATGTCCTGAGTATCCCTGGCAGCCAGGGAAGGTACATTTCTCGACCTCACTGATTTCTTTGGTTAAGAGGACTTAAAGAAATTAGCAAACAAGCAGCCAGAGATTTGGTTCTTAGCTACATTTCATGCTTTCTAAAGGATGGATTCTACATTGTTTCTAAATTCTGTCCTTTTGTGGGTTGGCCCTGTTGAGGGGACAGACAGAGCGCTCAGTCTGGATGGCAGCCCCAGCGAATGCTGTGTGAGAAACTGCTCAGCTTATGGGGTCTGCAGGAAAATAACTACCAGAATCAGCAAGCCTCTCTGACAAGACTTAAATTACTTCAGCTTTTGTAAAAGCTTTTAGTTACACAGCAGCTGCCAAGATCTAAACACCCCCGACCCACTTCAAGGCAGTTTTTCTAGTTACACACTTGGCAATGTTTGTAATTTTTCATCCATCCCCCTAGGCATAATAGAAGGGTTTGCAATCACTTTTTTTTTGGTGGGAAGAGAGGGGAAATAGTGATATTTAATTGATAAATACCTCTCACAGGACAGCTTCAAAAACTGTGTGCAGATAAAGAAAATTCCCTTTTCTTTGCACGCTGTGACAAGCAACTCTTTTGATCTTCTGATGCCATCTATTTGGGAGCTGACTGCCATATAAATGTTGAGCAGGTAGAAGCAGGTAGTGAATTAGTACTTTTCTCACTAATTTCACTTGGTTATTTTACTGTTTTATAATCCAACTACATTTTCACAGGAAGATAGGTACATATTATATTAAGCCATGAAAGGTTTATCATTGATAATAATCAGTTCCTAGTTAGACTGTGTGGTAGGAAATTGAAACACCTGTTAGGAAATTTTATTCAGGCATTGAATTATACCTATAATTTTTAGTCAGGTTTATAGAAGCTTATATTTTCAATGCCTGATAGTTTCTGAAATTAATATTAATACTAGTATAGACATGACAGACAAATACTATGACTCAGTTAACATACAGGGCATTCTGGTGTTACTTTAAATATTAATGTTGTTACAAGAAAGTTACTGTTGGACCCCAAGTGAAAGCATTTACAGCAGATAACAACTTCAGATGTTTATTTATCAAACAAAATCCAAGCTCTCAGCCAGTCCCTTTCAGAGCAGTCAGGTTTCATTATCCTGTTTGATTTCTCCCAGATTCTTGTCTAGCTACAAATGCCTTCATGTTGAGGAGAGGAAAACAGGCGTTGGTTTATTCTCTCACCCATATTCACAGGATGAAAGCTCGTGTGTTCAGAGATCCACTGCCTGGAGCAATGCAAGGAGAGAAGTTAAAGCTCATAGAACTGCAATTTGGTGAAAAAACAAAAAGGAAAAAAAGGAAAAAGTAACAGCTTTTGAACATATTAAAGATGCATTTATCGCTGCTGTGCTTTAGGGATTAAGAGAATGTTATTCTAACTTGTGCACAGATCTGTGTTTGCTGTGAGAAGCTTGCTTTGTAATTTATGCACTGTCATTTTTTGGGGGGGAGCACTCAATGGTGTTGCAATGTGCAAATATGTTTTGACTACTTTTTAAGGAAAAAAAATGAAAATGAAGGTGACAGGATTTTTTTCCTTAAGCTAACACGTTAATTAATCACCTTTTGAGATGATTCTTTGAAAATTTTAAGCCTTTTTAATACAAGAACCTTTTCTGACTTAGTACAATGGATGAGTGAACCCATTGTCAAAACTGCATTTACTATAATATGACATCCTTTTAATGTCTGTCATCAAATTAGGAACAAATGCAAAAAGCTAATGAATACATTCAGTACTGAAGTGTATTTTCCAAGGGTGAAGTTTTCATTTCAATGGAAAAAAAATTAAAGATCTGCACTCTAACACTGTGGCTCCTCCATTTCTACAATAACCTTTAATAAGGAAATATCTTGTGAAATTTGGCAGATTTTTCCTTAACTATGAGATAAAAACTGTACATATCCTGTTGTGGTTGGTACCAAATTAGCTGACTTTTATTGCCACTGAATAGAAATGTGTAGTCTGGCTGCTCATAGAGTTCATGCTTGAAATTCCAGAAATAACAATATTGAAGTAGACCACTTCAAAGGGGGTTATTCATCATCAGAAAGCTTTTTGACTGTTTGCTGACTGTTGATCTTCACACTCTTCTACATTTTGCAGTTTGCTTTGAAATCACAAAAGAGGCACATACTTTGTAAAGACTGTATTTTATGCTTTAAAAGGCAGGTGCGCTGACTAAATCATCATTTTGTAATTAAGAATTACTGTTATCCTTAGGTAACATGGATTACCTCAAATGTGAAGGAGGGATGGCTTCTTGTATATCATGAGGAAGTATTACAGTAATACTTCACATCTTTACTTATTGATCTGTGTGTCCCATACAGCGCTTGCTTGGGTGGCAAAATGAACACGTTCTTAATTCAGAGACATGAGCTTTACATTGCATGTACTTATTCACAGGAATGTCTCAGGAGAAGATGTGAAATGAACGTCTTTATTTTTTTTATACCATCACTACTTTTATTCTGATGCATATTTAATATAAGCAATGATTGAGGTGAAAAGTTAATACTAACTAGGTACTGGTTAATATCCTAATGATAGAGATACCCGTTCTTTTGAAGCCAATATAGTTTGCCTTTTCCTCTGACTTTTAGGCAATATTTTAATGGCAATCATCATACTGAACTTGGATCTGCATTAAATGAAAAGATGATAATTTCTTCCATTTTAGCAATAATTCCCTCATGCTGTTCTTCGTTTCCTCTTCAGATCATGATGCTTTTCTGCTTTCTGGGGTTTTTTAAACACAGAAACCAAGTGTTTCTAAATTAGACTTTATTCACTGTGTTTCAAAACCAAGTGTTGGGTATTTTTACATAGGGTCCTTGTTTGTCAAGAGCTTATAGTGACTATTAGGAGAAACAGAAGTTATTCTCTCCATTTTAAGAATTAATTTTCTATCATATTCTTTATTTTAATATTTTGGTAATGTCTCACCAGAGTTTATCCATCCTTAACATTTTTTCCCTCAGTTACCTTGTGGTGAGCAGCCACTCTTAATTCTGCTTGCTCTTAAAACCTCTGTTCTAAGGACTTGAGCTTTTAGAGATTTCTGCTATTAGCATGAGTTTTATTTCCCTGTCTCTGAGTTAACCTGCATGGAAATGCTTGTGCACCTCTATGATGCTCAGTATAAAGAATGTGAAATAGGAAAATTGTACATTGATTTTGCTGGGCGTTAGAGCACGGCTTCCTTATTCAGAGAACATATCTCTCTCTTTTTTTTTTTTTGAAGCATATGATAAATCTGACTGTGCACTTCATTTGGTCTTTGAAAACAAAGTGGTTTCCTCTAGACGTGAGTAGGTTTCATAATATAGGATGTGAAGCAGTTTGAATAGAGGCTGTTTTTAAACTCTTGTCTCTGTTATTTTAATGTCTCCAAAGCTTCTGTGTCCCTTTCCTCAGCTGTCAATGTCTTGAATTCTCCTGGGTATTATGAGCAATCAATCTACTTTGTTTCCAACACAGCAAGATGCAAGCAAGAAATTAAAAGGTTTCTAAGAGAGAATATTTGTGTTGGAGGTCTCTACACTCAAATGTTATTTTCTGTTAATAGCTGTGTACCTAGTTACCCCAACTTTGATTCAAGGTGCAGCTGGAGAGAGAAGAATTGAGAAAGAGCATTTAAAATTAATGATAGCAAAGAAAAGGACAAAATTGTTTTATTTAAATATATTCATGTATATACATCCACACATAAAACAGTTATGCAGAAAATATCTAGCTGGTTTGATAGTGAAATATTTTAGGAAAAAATTCTTCTGGAATGGTATTTTCTCATAATCAGTTTCTGCTAAAGACAAGGCACAGGTATAAAAATCTATCGAAACATTTCTTGGTTATCTGTTGAATTTTGCCTTTTTTTAAAAAAAAAATTTTATTGTTTTGAATAATATATTGATAACCTGCAAAGACCCAGATAAGACTTGCATGTGGTTCACCAATTCTGGGAAGTAGGAATTCTGTAAGAGAAACTCAGGATTCATTTGTTCCTTTATTTAGTGTCCATTTATGAGCTCCTTATGAATATAAGTTTGCTTTAGAACATTGTTCTCTCTTCAGATACCCTCCACTCTCGTGGGCAGGTCACCGAACACCAGATTTAGTTTCTGACACTTCTTAGGTAAAAAGTAAGAAAGAAAAAGACCTGAAAACAATGGTTATGACAAGACTAAACCTTTTAATGTATTTTACAATGTGAACGTTTACAAAGTTAATGTTTAAAAGCCTTTTGCAGCTTCATTCTGCTGCTCCTGGGACGCCCGAAGGACTGAATGGATGTAACCCTCTGCTTAAGACAGGGCAACCTCCTTTTCTTTTGGTACATGTAAAATTAGACCTGGACATACAGAAGTGTTCCATTTTTTGTTTGTTTCTTGGGTGTTTTGACAGCAGATTTCTTTGTTCTTTCCCCTGAACCGCTGACTCATGGAAGTGGCTCAGGAAAGCTGAAATGGAGCGTTGGCAGCCAAAGAAGGGAACAGCTTTAGCCAGGCCTTCCTCTCTACCTAGGGACTCTGACAGGGATCACTTCTCCTTGTGTCTTCCCCCAAGTCTGCTCCTCTTAGCTGAGCACTAATTAAGCAGGGCTCTTCCTTTTTTTGTTCCTCCTTTGAAGTCTCTTGTTTGCCTCTGGGAGAGGCTGATTAGGTACCCAACAGCCCATGAGCTCCTTCCAGACGCTCATAATGGGGTGTGCAAACCCTGCATTATGCCGCTGCAGGATCATCCCGTTGGGAGCAAAAAGGACAGAAAGGTTATGGAAATCAGACGAATAATCTCCTGCCCCTTTCCAGTGTTACACACACCCTCTCCTCTGTACAGTCTGTCAGGCCTCACTGTGAGCACCCCAGCACCAGCAGAGCAGAACCCATCTGTGGTGCCTGATTATTAGAGCTCCTGATCACAGAAGAAATCCCATTGAAGAGTAATTCAGAGTAGGAGTGAAACTTCACATGAGGAAAGTTTCCATGAATTTTAAGAACGGTTTAAAGTGCTGTAAGTGACTGTTCATTGTATCTGAGTTAATGGTGTGGCCTTTCTTTATGCTTCTCTCCCCTGCCTTATTTGCCCCTTTCAGCTTTGCTGATAATACCAGAATAGAGTTAGTGGGGAGATTTAGGGGTAAAGAAGTTTGGAATCGTCTTAAGCAGACGCCATTGTAATGCATCCAAGTTATTTTATATATGTATTACATATAGTTTTGCCTCTTCTTCATACATTCCCAAGTGATTAAAATGCAGGGTGAGGGATCTCCTTTGGGGAGGCTCTGGACTGATCACCCTTCTGTGTGCTGATTATTCCACTGTCTTGAGAATTCTGCTAAGAACTGTGGAAATTAAATTAAGATGCAGTCACTGTTTGGTTAAGAGTGTCTTGTGTGCCATGGGATGCTGCTGAAGAAAGATCTACAAGTATGATCTTCTCAGCATTCATACTTCTTTCCTTGTCTCTTATAATAATGCCTTTTTCAGCTTACAGTGACAGATTGTTTATTTACAAATATATGACAATCCTCCCAAGGTTTTGGTTTCATTACTGAGACTTTAAGACAAAATTTGTACATTCTTTCTAGGTATACAACATAAGACTACTCTGAAACAATTTCATTACATCTAATCACTTCCCTGAATGCTATTTCTACTGCCTGAAAAATAGATGATGGGAATGAATCTTCAGAACCTGAAGTTGGTAAGCAGCGAACATATTCAGTGCCTTATTTTGTATTTTGTCTGTAAGCAGTTGAACTTTGTTTGACTTTGCTGTATTCTTTGTATTAATTCCTGGTAAATCCACCTAAATTAGCCCAGTATAGGTCAGAGTATGAAGAAATAGTGCTTGTGCTGTGAAGCTTACTGTACAGCATGGCTGTGCTTCCATTGACAATGTGTGCTTAGTGCTCTGCAAGGCCATGCAGCTGGAACAAAAAGGTAGGAGTTTGGGAAGTACTCTGCTAAGAAAAAAAAAAGTTCAAGAAACAAATTATGGCTTAGTTGTTTTCCGAGGAGCGTGTGGCACTGTAGTTGGAGCAGTCAGTAGCAGAGGATAGACATGCAAGCAGTGAAATAATGTAGAGTTTCTGAATTGTGCCACACAAACCCTCGAAACTGTCATTCAATGTGAACAGCAATTTGCATTTTTCTGTCTTTCTGCTTAACACTTCAATGGGATGTGACACGATTTTAGAGAACTGGGGAAAGCAAAGATTCTGACTGAGAGTGGAGTGCAGAATATTTACAAAACCAGTTTTTCAACCCCTGGATGAAGATTGTCCAGCCAGATGAGCTTAAGTTATGCAGAAAGGAAAGTGTGCTATTTGTTGAAAGGTCTGTTTTCTACCAAGCTTGAATGATGTATTAAAGGAGGAGGGAGAATTTCACTGCACATTTTAAAGTCGCTGTAAGGGATACAACTCTACAAATATTTCTACCAAACAGGAGGCAGTCCCCTGGCTCTGGACCTGTGTTCTGTTTTCTCTTCCGTGCAGGAAGGTGGTGAATCTTTTCCCCTAGTTTTAATGCCAGCCATTGCCAAATGCTCTGATTTCTTCTCACACAAAAAAATACACGTAGACATTTATGCACTTATTATTTATTTCCCCGTGTATATCCTCTGGTGATCTTCTGTTGTGTGTTTGTACAACCAGTGGTAAATCTATTCCTCTGCTTACCTTATGTGCATGGCATTTCCAGCTGGAAAGAACTTGTTGTCAGTGCCTCAGGCTGTTGTTTCTCTTTCTTGCTTCTACAACTATCCCTGTAAACAAGAACTATGTCTACATTTTTATATTTAAATTTTGCCAGAAGGCTTTTGTATTCCAATGGCAAGGATCTGTAGTTGGAACAGGCCTCTAAATATATTACATAAATGAAAAGTTATAATACATTATTCTGTTGCTGAGTATTTAATTATTTTATGTTTGGGTTTTTTCTACAGCCAGGTGCTTCTAGTATACTTAATAAATATTTTTTTTTTGCTTTTTAAAAATGTTTTATGTTTGAATAACATATCTACTCTTTCAATTA
Source organism: Chamaea fasciata (assembly GCF_029207755.1). Lineage (NCBI taxonomy): Eukaryota > Metazoa > Chordata > Aves > Passeriformes > Sylviidae > Chamaea > Chamaea fasciata. The sequence goes on from NW_027094107.1 coordinate 6,752,430, forward strand.
ATAACAGTATGTTTTAGACTGTCTCCTTTGCTAGACTCTTTAATCTGTGCAGGTTGTGGCATACACTGCACTCCTGTCCAAGTGACCCTGATTTTAACTGTTCAAAGCATTGGAAGCAGCAGCTCCCTGCTCATATCTCAGTTTGTTGTGAGCTGGACGAGCATCCCTGAAGCACAGACCTCAAAGCTGTATTTGGGTATCTTTATTGTATTTAAATAAAAAAAATTATAAATAAATATTTTTTTATTATGTTGTATTTGGGATCCAGTTTAACCTGAGGGATCTCATGGAAATGCAGTGTCGTGGTGCTTTAGGCTTTGCCAAAATGTGTGTATCCACACATATCCTGCTGCCTGGAACGTGGGTCAGACTCAGCTGCACTTCCAAAGTTTCACACTGCAACTGTAAAAGGGGACAACCAAATTACAGCTGAGCCAGCAGAGGCTTTTGCAGGCTCCAAGGCAGCAGTGGTCACAAGAAAATGTTCAAGGCCAGGCTAAATGGAGCTTTGAGCAACCTGGTCTAGTGGAACATTCTCTGCCCATGGAGCTGGGATTGGAACTAGATGATCTTTGAGGTCCCTTCCAAGCCAAACCATCTCATGGTTTTGTGAAAATACAGGATTTTGTCCTTTCTGTGTATAGACAACACTGTGCTCTTTGTATACCTAAATTTTGTTGTTCAAAAATACTTCTCTTGGAACTGAAGTGTTCAGTCATGGTTTAAAAATAGGTTGCAGTTGGTTCTGCCATGTAAATTGTCAGCCCAGATTTATATTTTAAATTTACATTCTTTCCTCTCTTTTTTTCTCCCATATGGCTTTGCTACGTGGTGAGATGGGTGAGCAGAATAATGATAGAGGAGCAATTTGTATGGCCAGCGCTTTCAGGCCGTTTGAGTTCTTGCAGTGTAAAGCCGAAGCCATTAGATGGTGCCATGCTGTAACCAGAATTTTCTCCTCCTCCGCTTAGAGCCAGCTGTGTGTTCTCTCTGGCACGATCTTAAATGGCCAAGCCTGTTCTTTCTTCTAGGGCACTGCCTTGCATTGGTCAGCCTCAGTCATCGTGCGCAAAACACAGACAATAAATTAAATCTCCAGGATTTTTTTTATTATTATTATTTGTTTCAATGGAAAGACCGCGCCGTCCTGAAAATCCAACAAAAGGGAAGGCAATGGCAGGACAGATTTACTGCCCCTTTTTCAGTTGAAAGCAGTGTGCAATCTAAATGATTTACTTGTTTGCTAGCCCTGCGTGGTGCTGTCTCCTGGGTTATCATTCACCTAAATGGCCAATGTAGTACAATGAAAATGATAGTGCGGTTACAAATTCACAGCAATTTACTGGTTAGGATCTCGGGCTGGTAAATTATTTAATTTCCATTTTTTCACTTACCGCTCAAGGTTGAAAACTTAGACGTGGAATGCTAAAAGAGGGAAAAGAATTTAGCAGCTTTGGAAGCTCGAAGTTGTAAAATTGTGGTGATAATAGGGTGGGCTTTATTGTGAATGTAGATGTAATAGGCTTTTGTACAGCATCTGACTTACTACTGTGTTGCATTCTGATAAAAAATTAACACTCTACAATATCAGCAAAGCCCATCTTAAGTGGATTAAGTGCTGGCTAACTGATGGTTATCAAAAAGCAGTTGTTAATAGGGAATCGTCATGTAAATGGGAGAGTTGTTGCCGTGTTTGTGTGGGGACGGTAGGAGGTCTGACTCTGCATTTCTGCACGTGAATGATAGATATAAAATCATCGTGGGTGTCTAAGGGTGATGTAAAAGTTGTTTGGGTGGCAGGTCACGACCTGGTCAGGGCTCCCATGAAGAGCAGTTTGTGTTACTCTGTGACCTCAGACTGTGCAAACAAATCTACCTATTCATTTAGTGCCGACAGATGCGCACTCAGAAAGCTGGATGGGTAGGAACAGATAACACAATCTGTGTGAAAATGGGGGCTGCGTTGTGAGAAGTGAAAATGGAAAATCCATAGGTGAATTGGAATGATGGTATTGAGACCTATTGAGTGTTAAGTTCTTGTTCTTGGAGGAAGATTCTTCCCATTTCCATTGGCATGTGGCCATGGGGTCACCCAAATGAGGGCTAACTATTTTCTTTGGTTGGTCAGTTTTAAGCTGGATCAGTTCCCTTTTCTGACTGAATGTGTGGCCTCATAAGCTCTTGTGCTTGGCATAGTTGGGAGCTAGGGAATAATTGGATTGCCTTTTTCAGTGGAATTCATAATTGATTATGAAAGCAAACCCTGTCACCGCACAATTCAGCAGCAGCTCCCACTAGGAAGCCTTGAATAGTAATACTGCAGAGTAATGCAAAGGAGCCAGGGAAAGGGTTTTGTAGCTATATAAATGTATAGATGCTGCAACAGTGAGATCACTGTGGTGGCACTTCTAATTTTATAAGGTTTTAGCCTCAATCCTCATTCAGAGATGGGAGTAAAGCTTTGGAGGAGAGAGGCTTCAACTTCAATACCTGAAGGATGCCAAAGAAGGACTTTATTACACTGCCCGTGACAGCCTGACCACTAACAAAGTTCATCTTGCAGTGGGACTGCTTGAACCAGGATGACATTTAGCAGGATGCTGTCTGCATGTCCACCAGGCCATAAATAACAGAAGTCTGGCTGCAGCAGGATCCATGCACCAGCAGCTGGGCATGCACAGGTGCTTTCTGCAGGTCTCTGATCAAAATGCAGGTCTTGCCAATCAGAAAAATACTGCTGGTCTCAGAACATTTGAATAAAGGTCTGGTGAAACTCTTGAAACAAGTTCAGCAACGTCATTTCATATGCTTTCAGGTTAATCCAGAGCATGCAGTGTTTCCTCTAACAAAAAGGTAACCTATGTGTTATCATTTTTAATCAGCTATCAAAAAGTTATTTCTTTGAGTTTTCTTTGCATCTCCTTTAGATCTGCATTGAAGACAGTATGACAGTTCCTCCTATCTTTTCTTTCTTCATGTTTCATATCCTATGAAGAAGAAATAAATTCAAGGTACCATTGTTAGGCTTTATTTCCTTAATAACTTGAAGATAATAAATACTTTGATTTTATTTATTATTTTTCTTCTCCTGTTTGGCTACCAAACATTTTGATAAATGAGCATAATAAATAGCTCTTAAAGGAGAAAAGCAATATAAAAAGAAAGGAAGGAATAGGTCAAGTTTTGGAATGTGTAAATTAATTAATAATATTCCACTTCTGGTGACCTTGCTTCAGAAGCTGTCTAGGACAGGTTTAATGAGCTTGGTCCACTCAATTTCCAAATTACAAACCCAAGCCAGAGTCTGGCCCAGTTTTCCATAAGTGGCAGGTTCTGACAGGAGAGGCTTGGTCGCCGAAGCAGGGGGATACTGGGCCATTTCTTTGTCTCAGCCAAAGGTGCCAAACAGAGCTGGGAGATGTGACAGCCTTTTCCAGCATTCTGACTTTTGTTCTGTTACATAACCACAAAATTGTGGTGACAAACTGAATCTCAATAACAAAAAGACTTTCTAACAGAAGAAATTCACACTTTTCCCTGCATTTCATGGCCAGGCAGCCTGTGTACAGTCAGGGAATTGTTAGGGTGCACAGTGTGTGACCCTCAACTTAAATAATTGTCCTTTTAAGCTTTGAAACTTAAGATAGTTGATTAAATGAATGTCTTTATAAATTTGGGGGATTTCCACCTGTGGTTTGATGGATCTAATTGCGTTAAATTATTGCAGTTCTAACAGATTACATTCCCTATGTAAAAGTAAAGGAGGAGGATTACATCACAAAATTCTTGTTTCCTTATAGTTTGTAAGATCTAAGAAATGCAGAAGGAGGCAGTGCATTGAATGCTCGTATTATGTGATTATTCTAACAGTTGTTTGTGATATGGTTGTCTTGACTGCTTGGATTCTGCTTGTTTGAGACAATAGCCAAGCATCTGCTAGTCACTGCAGAATCCTACAAAATAAAGACTCAAATTTTACCTCAGCTGACACCAATCAGTGAAGCAGATGCTGCAGAAACACTGAAGAGAATTTTAACATTGTTTTAATTGCATGTTAGAAGTCAATAGTGTTTTCTCAGTGGGGCAGTGAGTTAAAGGCATTTTTAAAAAGGATTTTTTTGTCAGCTATTATACTTTTGTTCTTGTTTTTTTTTGTTTAATTGCTCAAATGTTGTATGTCTTGCAAACTGTGCTAGTTTGTTTGGAATTACTCAAGGTAATCTGGGAATGCTCACAGATTCGCATGACCAGTGTGAGCACACCAGCTTTTCAGCCTAAAGTTGGAATTGCTTAGTATAACACAGTACTCCCATTGACAGGGATCCTTCCCATCAGGATTTCAGGATTTCCGTTTGAAACTTAATTTAAAATGTTACAGTTCCTCCAGATTTTTTTTTATTTAAATAGGCCTGTGAAATAGTAGTTGTATTTTAGAGTACAATAAATGAAATTTTACAAAAACTTAGACATTTTTTTGTTAGGAAGCATGAATTTTAAGGTGAGTTTCATATCAGAACAAATAATTTTTGTGAACACGATGTCTGTGAGAGATGTGAACTCTGATAACGTTCGTGAGCTCTGGAAGCTGAAACTGATGACACCGCCAAATATTGACTGCGAGGGCTGTATCAGATGCAGATAACTGTTGCAATTAGAGGAAACAGAAAAGGTCTTATTGAATAAGAGCAGCGAGTTCTCTGTATTCCACTCCAGCCACTTCCTCCTTTCAGTGCTCTTGACAGAAAGCAGCCCCTGCCAGCGAGGAGTTTTCAGATGAATAATTCTGACATCACCAGGAGCCTCTCCCGGGCTGCAGCAGAGGCTGGGCTTCCCTCACTCCTCTGCCAAGGCATTTCTACTGCTTCTAGAAAAGAACAGAAACTAGAAAAGAAAGGAAAGTCATGTGCCTTGATGTCCACGTAAGAGGGAGTGCTGGTGATGTCAGTGCAGCTGCTGAGTTTTTAAGGGGAGAAGCTCACAGTCGCTGCTCTCAGTCAGATGTGCTAGTACAAATGAGATTGCCTTTACTGCTGCACTTGGTTATTTGTAGGAATAAGATAAAAATCCAGCCTGTCATTTCTTTCTAAGTGCAGCTAACAAGTAATCTGTAAGTTCCCATGTGAAGCTGTTTTGCGAATGAGAAGTTCCTTTAACACAACAGTGTGTTCTGAGGGGTGAGAAAAAGGTGCACCTGTAATAACAAGGGATTTGTTCCATGAGAATCAGTAAAGAAAATATGCAAACAACCTGAGAAGAGACAGATTTGATGGACAAGTAAATTGTCTTTTACTAACCAATAGAATAATTAACAAGAAAGCTATTAACCAGTTAGAATTTGCCCTTGAGGTTTGTAAAAACTGTATAAAAGCCAGCGTGAGGTCATAATAAAGAGCCTGCTGAACTTTTATGGTGTCCCTCTGTGTGTCATGACTGCCCTAACCATGGCAGGTACTTACTTGGTAAAGTTAGGAATAAAAATGATGGGAAATTGCACTTAAAAAAAAAAATACACAGTAGGAAAGCATTAAATTGCAGCACGTCCCAACAGGCTTGAAAAAGTGTATTTAGAGCAAAAGAAACTACCAAAAAGTTCTGGTGACAGCAAAATTTGTATCATTTGTAAAACTCTGCTTAATTTTATTAATATAAATTCCTGTGTTAATACAATATCTTTTTATTAATAAATATATTCTACAATTCAGTGTATTCGTAAAGTACGGTGTGGGAAAGCCAGAAAATTATCCTGGTAAATCAGGTTGATTATTTAGTCATTGCAATATAATTATTTATTGTAATATAATTGGAGGGCAGACTTCATCTGCTGTTTCTGGTGACGTGAGGAATCAAGCAAGTTTTTACTTTTTGTTGTTTTTTTTTTTTTTCTTTTTCCTGCTGACTCAGTCTATCGGTTTCCATTTAGTTAGGCAGAAAATTCAAGTAAACAAAGCATTCCAAGAACAGCTCAGAGGTACATGCCACTCCTGAAAAACGGTGAAATTGAATTAATCTGTTTGAAGGGAAGGCCTACTAAAGAATGAGTAAATTACAGACCTTCTAGTGTCATTGTAGACATTCTAGAAAAAATAGTTACAATGTCTTAAAACTGGAATAAAAAACATTTAGTTACAAACAGCAAATCAATATGACCAGGCAATGTGAGGCAACAAAGCTACTCAAGCTCCACAGCAGGACAGATGTTTGGGTTTAGTAAGATAATATTTACTGATAGGAACTTACCTCTGTATACACATGTAAACCCTTTTACAAGAAGTTTATTCGCTTGCTTTTCACCAGGGATTTTACTGGCACATTCCCAAGACGAATTGAAGCCTGTGGATCAAAGCCCAGGAGTTAAGATTCCTGAATGCAGGCAGTAGGATTTATTTCACATGAGCAGTGTGTGTTGGGAAACCCTTGAAGGCAGAGAGGAAATGGTGCACAATTCCTAAACTCTATTCCACTGACCTGCCCCTTACTACCCCCACTACTCATGTTCTTACCAGGTCCCATCAGAATCTCTGAAAGCATGATCCAGTTAATTTCAGTTTATAATTCAAGTATCTTTCAGTGACTCTTCACAGGGTCCACTTATAAAAACACATTTGGATTGTTTTACCACCAGAATATATGTCCCCAGGAAAATAAACAGAAGCATTTGCCAGGAGCTGCCCCAAAAGTGGTACAATCTAATGGAAACTCCTCTGCAGCTTTCCCTAAGGGTAATAAAGTTGTGAAGAGGAAACTTCTTCTCATAAATATCTCAACGCAAAAGAAATTTGGACAAAGATGGTTAATGTAAATGTCAGTACTTCTGGTTCGTGGAAATACAGAAGTGCTTTATACATGAAAGATGCAGGTGGTTTTGAACCATTTCATGCATTCTGAACACGAAAATGTATTATAAAAACCTTGGGTATTTTTCTGGCACAGCCGTTTATTCACAGTGGTTTGGGATCATATAAGCTGCAGCATCTGTCCCATTGCTATTATTCCAAGTACACACAGAGCCAGTCCCCTGTCTTTAATTCACTGATGTTTATTGCTTAGTAATGGGAAAAGTTAAGCCTGTTGCCTGACTAAAGGACTTTCTGCACAAATTTGAGTGGAACCCATTCTCCAGGTGGAAATAAGGAACATCCCTAGGAGAGAATCACTGCCAGCCCAACACAGTATTCAAAGACACACAGTACTCCCATTGACAGGGATCCTTCCCATCAGGATTTCAGTCTGAACAGAAGACTCCTTTGAAAGATATTCCTCTGCTGCAGACTACTGCAAATGCCCTATACATAAAATCCCATGAGTCCTGTTTTTATTTTGGATAGCAGCAAGAAAGAGAGGATTGGGTGGGGGGGGGGGGAAAAAGAGTTTAGCTCACTCATCTAGGAGGCAGATGGTCACAGTGGTCATACTCCCTGCTTTGTAACTGGCACTTGTTTTTTGGCGTGCTAATGATTTATTGTTCCCAAAAATAGCTTTACAGACAGGGTCAATTATATTTTGGGATTGTACAGCATGTAGAGCAATTAGTTGCACAAGGCAGTTGGTTTATAATGCAGTGCACCCCTTCTTCATAATTGGCACTTTTCTGATATCCCATTTATAACAGAGGGGTCTATCTTTAAAAACAGTCCCTTATATTAGCATGCAAATACACTGGCTCCCCCCAGATAGCTTTACACACAGAGACAATTATATATTTAGTGTGGACTAATTAGCTACAGAGAAATGGGGCACTTGGCCTTCAGATTTCAAGATCTCACTGCATCAAGTGGTCTTGAGACACTTTTAAGGGTAAACTGGTAGGTGAAATTATAGGAGGAGATTGTGCCAGCTCTCATCTCTCAGACTGCCGTTTGAATGCAGAACGAGACATTTTGTAGTTCTGGTTTTTTTCATTATCCCTCAGTGTCTGGGTAGGGTCAGGTGGCACCCACAGCACTCTGCAGGTCTGGGTGGGAACACCCTAAAACCAGTGGCATTAGTGGTGTGCTTTAGATCCAGCTCCCAGTTCAGAGGTACGTGTCATTAGTAACTACCTACTGATTCCTTAGCTGTTTTGATGTCAACAACCACACTGATTGACACAAGTTAAAAGTTTTCATATTGAATATAAAAATATCTTAACTACTCTCTCAGGAGAGCAGATAAATGACGGGGGAGAAGTTTTCATACATGGTATTTATGACAAGATTTGTCCTTAAAGAATTCTGAGTCAATCTGTAGCTCTGCTAAAAACACGGTGCTAAATCTAGAGATGAATTTAGGGTGGCATTTTACATAATTTTTTTTTTTCTTGCAACTAGCAAGACTATAAATGAAAAAACAGAGAAAATAGTAACTGTGCTGTCTGTAGTATGTTTGACAGAATGGTCATCACTAAAGCCTTGGTCAGGGGTATAATTACTCCAAAGCTTTGTTGATTTGAGTATGGTGAAAAATCACATTATAGTGGATCTTAGCAGGTGGTTTCTGAAATACTGGAGATGAGAGGTTTAGTTTTGGGGTTTGGTTAATATCTTTTTGAAGTGAGGAATGCTCCATTCATCTGTCCAATTATTTATTTCTTTTTCTAGTACCCTCTCACGTGCGACTGGGGGAGCAGAGAGGAGATAAGAAATAATGATCCCAGCAGGGAATGAAGGAAAATTATAGATTTGAAGCCACCCTAGCACAAAGGTGCCTGCTCTTGCCTATATTGTAGGTTTGGAGACTGAGTGATTGTATGCTCTTTTCACACCCAGGAAGAAAATCACACTTGTTCTCGATATCTAATAATGATACCACACAGTATGCACAGTCTAAAATCAAGCAGGGAAAAGAGATAGGTTTCCTGCTGCCCAAAGGGACTGATGTGATCTGTACACATTTTGGAAACAACTTTAAGAATGGATTCAAATTGTGGAACCATTTTAGAATACTCCAGAATCTACATAGTCAATGTTTCTGTAGCCTCAGCCAGCACTGGGACATGGCTTACACTGTTCTTGCTGAAAGGTTGTGCATTTTATCTCTATATTTCCTGAAAAACACTCACATATCCACTATCCTCTGTGGATACAAACCCTTTAATAGATTAGAGCAGCAGATAGAAGGCCACATATATCATGGGTTGTGATGTATACACATTAGTCAAAATAGAAGTGCTTTAATCATAATTTGAAATAACTTTAATTAAACAAACTCTTGCACTTTCACTGATAAGAATCTTAAACCAATCCCAAGCAGTGGCATCTACAACCTGGGAAATTATTGGGAATGATTACTATTTAATCAGCATATAAATAAGATGCTCTCAGACATCATTCACCTTATTTACATATTGGTGAGCAAACGTGGATAAGAAAGTGTATTCAGATTGACTAGGGACAGTAATTTTGGTGGAATTCAATTAACTCATGTTTTTGGTTGAAAATGTATCTCTGTTTATGAATAGAATTACATCTTTAACGTTTTACTGCTAGGACAGGGCTAACAGCATGACAACTTGATGATCTGATTAACATAATCTATTTGCACGAACTCAAAATCTACTTGCAATTTGGAGGAGACGAAATTTCTAATTTATTAAAGGAATTGGTGCAGGCCACTTTTTTGTTTCAAATTCTGGCATCTCAGCTCTTGATGCCTCTTCCTGGAGACATTAAAAGTGATGTGAATATATCATATCCAAGATTAGTTAGAAAAACACCAATCTCTTGTAGGTGTCTTGAGGATGGCAGATGGTCATGTCTTTGTATCAATGATACAAATGAACACGCTGTGTATTTTTAGTGATGTAAATTGAAAAAAAAAAAAAAGCATATCCAGGTTCTGAGGGAAAATGTGAACTTGAAGGAGAGTTAGCTTGTGGTATTGGAAAATCCATTTTTAATTAAAACTTTATTTAATATAGAGATCTTGTCATAAGTTATTTCTGGGGGAAAAAAAAAAAATCCATGAGATATCTATATGAATAGGCTTCTGGAGCCAAGCATAAGATATTCTTTCATACCTCCCACAGCAGAAAGGCAGTGTCTCTGTGAATGTGCACATATCTCTGCTCCTCACATTAGTTACAGATAAATATATTAATCTATAGATGTGGCTGTATCAATGCCTGTAAGGGCTGGTCCAGCAGAAGGGCAGTAGATTCCTGGGGCTTGGTCTTCTACAAATTGAGACCAGCTCTGGAGCTTTGTAGTTTACTGATGTTTATGATGCTATTTTATTCCCTGGTGCCAACCACACTCATTAATTCTCTCTGTGCAGTCTTTCCCCCTGTTGTGAGGAGCACTGTGCTCTTTACGCCTTCCTTTCTCCAGAAATCCCCATCCATGTTGCCCATTTCCAGCCCCCCAAAGCAGAAGGTCTCAGATTAACTCCCTTCCCTCTCTTGGGGGAGGATCTTTCCCCCACACTGAGGAGGCTCCTTATGCTCCTCCATGTTCTTGAGGCATTGTACTGCACAGGATGAGCCTGGGATGGGAATAATTGCCCTCAGCTTTCAAGGTCTGTCCTCCAGAAGCAGAACTCTCCAAATCGTAACGTGCTGGAAGAGTGAGAGACAAATATTAAGACATAGCAAGACACTGACAACTGAACAGAGCCTTTCAGCTGTGGGTTGGAACGAGCTGCTTTGGGGCTCAGTGACTCTCTGTGAGGACATGTGGACATATCTGTTCAGAGAAGCAGACACCATATTGTTTCAGCTGCAATACAGAGCTCTAGACCTTTTTTTTTCCCTAATTCTTGCCATATAATGTGTCTATGCAGAGCATAAAAGTTATTGCACTTGCTTATTAAAATGTCATTAAATTTGAGGTAATAACAGGCGAATAAGAGCGTAGGGTCAAAGCGTGTTCTTTGTTTGTATCTGTGTAATTTGCAGCAGAATTTTACCCATCATTTTAAATTCAGCTAAATGAAAAGCATGTGGCAGGCTGTACTTAAAGCAAAAACAATGCAAACAAAACCAAGGATATTAGCAGTGGTTCATCTGAAGGATCAAACAAATGGATCTGTAGTATAATTACACAGCACAACATCGCAGCTGCATTGTCTTAAAGCATATATCTACCTCTTGGGCTCCAAATAAAATTAATTATTATGAGGAATAACTTCCATAGGAACTGCTTTTCTTTTGCTCAGGAAAAAAAAAATTAAAACAGTTGGGTGTAAACTTCAGAGAAAGGTCATAGGTTAATGGAGTTCGTAAATAGAGCAGCAAGGGAATCTAAACTTTAATTACTATAATGTAAATTACCTTAGAGAGCCCAAATTAGTGATCACTTAGCCTAGCCACTCCACCTTCCCAGTAGGATCTGCTCACTTTGGGGGCTTAACCCAAATTCCCTAAATTCCATCCAGACTGCGGAGATTGTGAACAATTTGCATAGTTGCAGCTTCTTCTCCAGGAACTTTAGGATGTCTTGTTTTCTTCCAAATCCCTTTCTGCCAGTTTAGTGCAACTGAAGTATCACTACTTACTAACTTTTCTTTTAAATAACATGGAGAAAGAAAATGACAAAACCAACTGCATTGACTCATCCTGGGGAGAAATGCTGACGTACAGATGAGAAAACATTAGCACAGGGTGGGTACGGCTTTGCAGTTCACATTCCTGAGCTGTAACTGTCCTGTGGATTCTCTTTGCTTTTAATGGCAGGCCTGAGCCCATTAGAATTTACTATTCAAATAAATGTATTTAACGAGTTGTACACCAGAAACAACTTAAATACATTCCAAGTTCTCAGTTCCATGATAAGGTGGAAGTCGAAACACCCATTTTGAATAATCTCTTGGAAGATCAACATAAAAATGTTGTGTTCCCACCATGATGGCTGTGAATTGTCTGGCTGAATAGATGCAGTGTGACTAGAGCTGGGTTAAAGGAAGAAGCTTGTTTTTATGTTTGTACTTAGTAGGTTTTTCTCATAATTTTAAGAAGTCCCTGTATTTCAAACATAATAAGCAGGGGTTTTTTTTCCCAACAAGTCTTAAATTATGTGAGCAAATGCAAAAAAAGAAATGAAGTTTGACAAGATCTACAAGGCTCCCATTCCAGGATTCAGCATTTCAGGGGAGGAATGGTGCCTCTTTCTTTTTATTACCGTTTTAAGTGGAGATTAATCTTTGCTAAGAGGTAACTGTGAAGTGATTTATGGTTTATGGGTGCTTCTGTTGAGAAGCGAACAACAATATCTGTGTTTGTAATCAAGATGTCTTTAAAGTTTTGGTGGCCCAGCTCTGTAATCCTGATGCCTGGTTTGATTTGTCCTGTGAGTGGTGCAAAAGGGGCTGCAGAGAAACTCTCCAGCAATCCCTCTGCAAAGAAGCCAAAAAGGAAAAATGAATTTACGAAGTGTAGCCTTTTTGCTTTGAACTTCACAAAATGCGCTGATTAATGAAAAATCATGGATAATTGCCAGTTAAATAAAAGCATTTCTACTCCAGAGTTAGAAAGTTTTAGAGGCAGAGAAGATTTGGAAAAGGGAAATATTTCAAATAAGAACCATAATAAAAAAGCTTTAATATATCTATAAAAGTAATTGCCTTGCTTTTAAAATATTAGAGTAACGCTTTGGAGATGTGGATTTGATTCTTGACATTTTCTGTGAGAACTGCCTATGAGACCACGCTGTCAGTGATTATGTCCATCATCTAAAAAACGAAACAAAACAATCTGTGCAGATTACAAGACCTCCAGGATAAGAGACTTGGACTGCATTTTACAGTGCCTAGCACTGTATGGTTTCAATGGAAATCAGATATTTTAAGTTTTGCTGAAAAAAACATTTTAAATGTCTATCTATCTATCTATCTATCTATCTATCTCTATATCAATATCTATATTATAGATAAAATATATACAATATATATTATGCATTATATTAGTTATATATGATAATTAAAATAATAATAATACAACTAGTTAAAAAATTAAATAAATAAATGACCCATAAAATTTAAAATTTTAGGTAAGGATATTATCTTCCAGTTCTAGCCCCACTGGTGTAGAAGACTGGGTCTTAATTAGGTTAGTTCTGTCAATAAAACACCTGCCACAGAATCTTATGTACAACTTCCTAGACACAAATTGCCTTCTCCCATGTGGCCGGGTGAGATATTCTTGCCTGGCCAAGAGGAGCATCCTTCCAGGAGAGGGAGCTGCTCGGCCTGGGGACTCCAGGCTTGCCTGCTCCAATTTCCTCTTGCTTTTTTTGGGGATGGGAACTGCAACGTGTTCTAAAGTTTCCCGTGCACTGCAGGGCTGCAGCTGCTGCATTGCTGCTTTATCCACATCGCAGCCTCTCAGGGGCAAAGATGCCACAATAAGCCCTAAGTGGAGGTTGTGAAACAGCCAGGCCAGCCTGGGGAAGGCAGTGCAGAGGAGACAGATCCTGGGAAAGTCTGGGAAAGGTCCCCAATACTCCTGTGTGTGTCACTTCCCTGGGACATCCCGATGTGAGACTGCTGGGCGTAAGAAGGGATTCACAGAGTTAGTGAGAAATCAAGCAGGAGATGACAGGGCTAAAAGAGATCTCCAGAACTCTGCCAATAATATCTTTGATGGGATTTTTCTTTTCTATAATAAAAGCACATTTATAAAAGTAATAAAACAGCAGTTGATTTGTTTAAAGCACGGAACGAAAGAGTCTGAGTTATGCAACACATTTGCTGTATATTATTGGACTTCCAGAAGGTGGTCTGTCATAGACAAGAAATAGTGTCTTTGCCTGGACCAGGAAAAAAAAATGTACAATATTGAAATGAGCTGTGCTGCTCTGGTCAGCTTCCAAGCAGGAAAACAGAACATGAGCTGTTGTAGTTTTACTTAATTAGTGCTGCCTTTTCCTTATTGTGACCATACTGGTGCTGCTTTCTGTTAAGATAGGATCATAATTATCAGTTTCTGAGGTAGAACGTGAGCATTTTGCCTGATTCTTTGAAACTCCTCTAAGGAATAACGTTCCCCCTCAGCAGGCACGTGTTGTTGGTCCTACTGAATCTGACATATGGGGTTGTCATTCTTGTGCTTAGCTAGCATTGATCTTTTCAGCACTGTTAATGGGGACTGTGTATCTCTACTCACAGTCCTGTCTTCTCTCCATAACTGAATCTGTGAAATCCATGTCTGCTACAAATACAGGGGTGGTGTTTAGTATTCTATTTTTCATCACCAAAATCGAGAAGAGCTTGTTACTGCACTTTGCATGGCCGAGCTCTGTTACTGTGTGCTGCTTCCACTCAGATCAAATGTAAAGATACGTTTGCTGTTGACCTCATTTAAAAGCCCTCTAGAGGGAAAGTCTGAAAAAGTTGATACAGTTTGGCATGGTTATTCATTATGCATGGGAAGTGCATTGCTTTATTTTCATTAATTTTACATAGAAATGAGATACAGCACAACATGCTTTTCTCATTTTTGGGAGCTTCACAAAGCTTATGTTGTTATGTTCTCTTCACAGAACCACTTACAGACAGGCAAATCCAAAAGCATTCTGTATTCCCCAGCTGATCAACCCATGTTTAAAAAGGATGGGGTTGTCCTTGTGTTAAATGTTGGCATTCTGTTACTTCTCCTGCGTTATATTTTTCCTGGTTCTGCAGAATGACTGGCACTGATGAAAAAAAATCAGGTGTGATAAAGATAGAAAACATTCCCTTGGTATGCAATTGAAAATTGTAACTAATCATCATGATGTAAATGTTGGAATATGAGAGCCAAGGTACAAAAGTCTGGTTGTAGCTGCACTGAGCTATCAGTATCATTCACAAAAAAAGATTGCAGCTCAAATACAGCCTGATTGTTGAGTTTCTAAATTGAACTGAGGATTCCTACATTGCACCTTTTTCGTTAAAACCAAATTTCTTTCTTTCTATTTTTTCCTGACTGAAGAAGATGTAAGTGAAAGGCCAGGATGTCAAATTTAGGATGATTTTTTTATAATCTTATAATATAGTAGAACATCATTCATTCATTCATGAAACGCTGCTTTTTTAAGGGCATGCAACTAAATTCAGAAAAGTCTTGGGAGCTCTTCATACAAATGTGGTGATTTAAATACCAGTGAGAACATGAATATATTTTTTTCTAACCCCTTACAGAGCAGAATAATAAAAAACATAACTTTCTGTTATGAAGATAATCAGTATTAAAGGTATTTTAAACACTTGCAGTCAAGCTCAAACCTATTCACAATGGCCTCAGTTGCAAGGCTCTTTGTGTTCAATGAGCCCAAAGGACTGCAAAGGTCTGCAAATGATGTGCAGTCCCTTTCTGTTCTGCTTCCTGTTCCTCTGCGCAGCTTCCAGACATTCTTACTCACACCCCCTTACTCCAAACCCTACAAAGGCCTTTGTGAATCAAACCCCGTTGTTTTTTAACTTTCAGAATGACTGATTTTTCTTTACAGCATACATTGTATTAGCTACAATCCTAGCAGTCCTCGCAAAAGTTACTTCTTCTGGCCCTAAAACCTTAGCCGAGATCTAGTGGTTTGGCCACAAAAGTAGGAACCAGAAACTTCCTTGTAAATCCATAACCACTGCCACTTGTTTCACCCAAAGTAAACAACTCCTTAGAGCTGCTTGTGGTGTCAGTTCTTTACATGTAGCGTGGTGATAATACCTCTTGCCTCTCTAGAAGTGTAATGGAAATTATTTAAAGTCCGTGATCCTGAATGACTTAGAAGTACTAACTGTTGTCATCTAAGTATAACTAGTCCAGATTATGGAATATTTGGTTGTTCACAATATTCTTTTCAGAAGGCTTGTGCATGCATTAACATCAAATTAAATGTAGGTAATCACTTCTGTATTGTAGTTACTAAAGCTACACATCCAGCCCTCACTTAACCCTCTGTGATCCTTTGTGATTTACTTTGAGCTTAAAATAGGGTAGGGTTGGACCCAAAATGTTCACTCCTAATGCAATTTTGGTTTTGACATCAATGGAGATTTTACTCCACTCATCTGCCTTCCAATACCTCACATTAATTCCATGCAGGGACTGGGCAAATCAAGTGGAATGTGTGGAGTATGTTTTGCATAGCAGTTATTGCCAATATTGCATAACCAAAGGGCAGAAGAAAAAGAGAAATGATAACTGGCATTTCACGTATTTGCTGAGATGAATAAGGGGGTTGGTAAGAGGAATATTCCTTACACGTATGTATGTTAGAAAGAGGAAGTAAAACTCTTTCTCAGTCGAAGCCAGTAGCTCCTGATTTTCGTATTGTATCCGGTCAGATCATAGTTTCCCATGTGAGCACTGCAGCAAAAGACAAAAGAAAATGTAGCAGTTTCTCTGTTCCAGCCACCCAGCCATCCTGAGTCCCAAGTGGTGATAGGAGCTGTTCTTTTTCCTTCCTACTTAATCCAGCCCTGAGCTGGATTAGCAATGGCGCGTTCCTTTGTCGAAGTGCAAGCTTAGGCTGGATAGCCATGGGAATCCTGCCCTAAGTACCCTCACTTGACACACATACACGGTCTCTTGGCTGCCTAAGACCCCTGGCCATCTGTTGGCGTGGCACTGTGCCCACTTCCCCAGCTCTCTGGCCATCCCAGGGAGGCAGCAGTGCCAGCTGATCAGAGGTTCCAGGGGCGGCTGGCAGCGCCGCTGCCTGCTCTGCTCTGCTCTGAGCACGCCTTGCTTGCTACAGAAACCTGCGTTAAATGTGGATTTTCTCTTGAACCACTGAGAGATGTATAGACAAAACCCCAGTCTGATTGAAGCTGGGTCAGCCTTACCGTGACCTGACTAGAAACAGATCTGAAAAATTGTCTCTGCGCTGGAGGACAGACAGGGAAGAAAAGAGGGTCTGCCTGTGGATCCTGAGTCCAGCACTTTGCTGTATAAGTGGCGTAGAAAGTCTGCACATAAACAGCAATTCATGACAGCTGATGAAGCAAGGAAGGGCTCTGCCTCACCATGGTGATTCCAGGGGAGTTCAGGGCATGTTTTACTCAGTGTTTTTTTGTTTCTGCACAATATTTGAGTCATGTGTTGATTCATCTCCCTAAAAATAAAAGTATCTGACTCCTTGACCTGCTCACACTCAGTTGCTTTATGCCTTTGCAAAGATCTCTCATCCCAACCCACGTGTGTGCGTCCATGCTGACAGAAGATTCTTCTGCCTTTGAGGGCATTCATGCTTTGAGAGTTTTCATAGCTTCCCATACCTGCTTCTCTGAAAATTAAGCAGTGATGAGGTTCTGATTGTAGAGGAACTGGCATGAAGAATTAAGAAACTGTGAAGGGTAGCTTTCTGCTCCATTTCTTTTTAAAAGGCATTGGAAATATTTTATATCTTTGAAAATGTTTGGGTTTGGTTTTTGATTTGGTTTTGTTCTTGTTTTGTGGGTTGAGTAACAAGGAATTCCTTTTCACTCTCTGAAAGATAAATGATGGAATCCTCTCAGAAATGAAACACCAGTGCCAGTCAATTCCAGTAGAAAGAATTTCATGTTGTTTTTACCAGTTTGTACTTTTATCTGACAGAGTAAGTAACGCATGGAGAAAATTGAGCCTTGTGTGTTGGAGGTGAAAGGCACAGTGGGAAGTGAAGTGGGCTGAAAGTCAACTAGGGCTCTTTTATTGCCTCTGCTGTTGAACTACTTTATGACCTTTAGCAAGTCACTCAACTTCTCTGTGCCTTGGTTTTCTTTTGGTATTAATTAACTAAATTGTAAATGATTTGTCAACACGACTTCTACACTGATCTTGGCTTGGCCTTCAGGTGCTAATGGATCAGAAGTAATAATGTTGAAAACTTCATAACCAATCCTTCATTTAGCCAAAGGCATTCGTACCTTTTTGGGAGAGTACTCATTTGTTTGCATAAAGACAGGGTTCTGTAATAAAGGGAGAACATCACAGCACATATTCTGTATTTTCACTCACCTGTTTATCCTTCTCTTCCATATTCACATAGAAGCAAAGTATTTTAGAACCCGTAAAACAAAGAGCATAGCAAAAAGGAAAAAAAAAAAAAAGATTTCTTGTAGCCATCACAGGTTTTACAATTTCCTTCATGCCACTAAATGAAAACCAGCTCTTTTAGCTGGTGTATGTAGCTGTGTATGTGTGTGTTATAATGAGTACACAACAAACAAGTACAGTGTATTAACAAGAAATGTTTCACGTATCCCTGTAATCAGATATTCACGTTCCATGGTTCCATTGTTCTGTGCGTGGCTCTTCTGGATGTAACCAGTGTTATCTGGGAGCCTTAGAGCAGCCATCCCCTTTGGTGAGAGGAGCAAACAGCAGCTCCAGCTCGTGCAGGGAATGTAGGTCAGTTCCCTGAGAAGGAAATCTGTGCTGGCTGCGGCGGGGCCGGCTCCCACCAGCTCCGTGTGCTGCCAGCACAACTTCTCAGGCTCCTCTTCAGTTAATTATACATCTTTTCCCTTGCCTGCGCCATGTGTCTGAGCTGCCTGTGGAGTATCTTTCTCCATTCTACCTTCAGGTGCTTGACAAAGGCAGTTCTGCTTTTGGAAATTTAGGATTTAGCCAATTAGAACAGGTATAATGTTGTATTGCTTTCTCCTCCCCCACCCTGAATGTCTCCCTATTCTTCTTCTTTTTCTAAAATAATATTCATGTTTTGAAGCTCTCTGAAATTAACATGAATTAAAAAAATAATTATAAGGATAGTGCAAAAGCTTTTCATATCACTGCTCAGATATGTAAAGGTTTAAGAATGAAAGTGATAAAAGTCATGTAACTTTTCATACAACATTCTTGAAGGGGGTAGATATCTTGCCTAAAGAATTTTAGGTAAGTCAATTTTTGCTTTTACATAAAGAATTTAGGAGATCTATTTTATATTAGTTTAGGTTTGATTTCATCTTTGGAAGTTCTAGGGATTGCTCATTCTCTGGTCTCTAATCCCAATTCAAACTCTGTAAAATTTCCCATTTACTCTTCCTCTTCATTCCTTTCAAACATTATTGAGAAGCTTCTGCAAGTTTCCATCCAGTGAGTACAAGCAGTGTTTATTTATTTACCCCGTCCATCTTTCTCCCGCGTGTGACCACATTTTAACGATTGCCCTGACAATTTTTGTCCCTGAAAGGAGAAGCCTAGATGAGAGTATGGTGGAACAGATATTTCGGGTTTTGCTCCCTCTATGGCAATCCCAGAAAAAGGTGATTATTGGATCTAAATATTTGTGTATGTGCATATAAATATATACACACACTCTTTTAAAAAACACACATGTATATTTATATGGAAGAGTTACCCTTGAAGGGTTCCTGGTTTAAGTATGAAAAATTTAAGAAAAAGAAAAAAATGTTCTCTGTGTTCTCTGAAGAGGAAGACAGGAACAAATCTTTCATTCTGCATCTCAGCCAGATACATACAGTCTGCACAAATTCCTAAATATACTGGTGGGGGCAGGGAGGAAGTCAACCCCCCTCAGCGTGCACTTTTGGAAAAAAAGTGAGCTTACTTAGCGTAATTGGAGAAACACTGCAGCATTCTCTGCCTTCCACACTTGAGGGAGAATCAAATTAACCATTTCCATTAAATTACGGTGTACAGGCGAATTAGAGTGCTTCAAATCCATTGTTATGCAATTTGTGGAGCTACTGCAGTACCCCAAGTGCTGCTGCTGCCTCAGAATTACAGGTGTGGGCAGTGTCCAGCACACTCAGTCTCCACTGAGAAAGGGCAATCGTCCAGGAGACAGGAGGACTTTTTGAATACTTCAGAGATCCACACTTTAGAGAGGACTCCGTGTCAGGATCAATACACTGTATGGAGACTTTATTCCTATCTTCCCTGATGGAGAAAATCTGCTCTGATAATGTGTTTGCTCAAGATGCTTTACAGATAACGTTTAGTGGTTTTCAGAGTGTGTGTGTGTGTATAGAAATGTTTGTTGCTAGGGGGTCACAACTTTTACATGTTATTAAGATGCCAGAAGTTCGCAATACACTGAGCACTCTGTGTAGCTGTGAGCATTTCTTGTAGATCTTTCTTGCTTACATTTGGGAACTTAAAAATCCAGGGAATTCGTGGAAGTGTGAGGGGGATGTCCTGGCAAGCTAAATAAGCTAGATCATTCCCCTCTGATGGGCCCCCTTTTAAACGGTTATACAAAAGAACTGTTTTGTTGGAGCGCATTGCTTACTACTTGGTGAAAATCATATATTAATGAGTCCCAGATCAATACTCTTGAGGCTGCAAAAGGAACAAAAAAACCCCTCCAACCCAACATAAAACACAGATCAGAAGCTATATTTTAGCAAAAATGTCTCTTAAGTGCTGTTGTCTGACACTATGAACTCCAATCAATGTGTCAGTATTTTGGAATTTGAAAGGAAATAGGGATCAGACCTGACAATCCAGAGCTGAAATTTGATGCTCTGGTCTTTTTGATAAACTGACAGGCAGTGAAAATTGCACATGTCTGCAGGGAATCAGGAGAAAAAGAGAGACAGTTTTGTGGAAAGTCTGCTTATGATTCACAAAGACACGCATTTTATCAAAATGGATTGCTTCTGCAGTGTGTGGCAGGTTGCCTTCCTTTCTGAGTGGAAGCTTTTGCAGGTTGTAAACTGGTAGGTTTTGTACGCATCTACAATATATTCTGACTTCTGTTGGTTTACAAATTCATTTCAATTGCTCTCCCATGCCTGCAAATGAAGCAAATTTGTTAAAAATGGGCAATGAAAAAAGAAATAGAAACTTTACCCCAAAAGCCTTTTTTCATAAATATATGTTCAAATTTAACAAAATTTTAAAAACTCTTCTTGTCAATAGCTTAAAATGACCGAAAAGAATTTTTCATGTTTCATCTTGCTAAGCATTAAATCCTTTGGATTTATGTAATACTTTTCATCCGAGACTCTTAAACCATGCTGCAAATGCTCAGTCTTAAAATATCTTATTCCCACAGACTAAAACCATTATAACCATACTGCAGGCTGGTGGAGTGAAAGACAAGATTGGGTGACCAGCCTGAGCTCACGTGGAAACTGGGAATTTACGTGGGAACAGAACCCAGGACTCCTGACTCTCAGGAGTGCTGAGTTCAAGATGGCATTCAGCATGGTACACACATTTTACCACTTTTGAAATACCGGAACCAAATCCTGAATCCTGCATAAAAAACGTGCTTAAATGTGCTTTGTGTGAGGGAACAAAGAAGTTGCCTTGTGGGACAGGTTTGCTGAGCCACTGAGTTCAGCGTTCTCTCTCTGGGAGCAGCTAATACTTACAAATGCTTCACCCACTCCATGGTGGGTTTTTTGTGGTTAATTCATGCCTGGAATACAGAGATTAACCCCCCCCCCCCCCCTTTCTTAAATTCCCCACCCCGTTAACTATTATAACTCAATTTTGTTTTAGACATAAAAACAAGTTTTGTGTATTTAGGCAGTGTGCTCTGGAAGTTGAACTCCTTTGTTTTGCCAGAATCTTTGACCTTTAAAACACTTCTCTTTATAGTTTATTTAAGATTCAAAAAGGTGCTTGGCTCTGTTGCTTTTACAGCCTTTACAGAGGTTACTAAAATTACAACCTAAAAACTGCTTTATGTCATTTTAGCATTAGTATATAGTCTTATAAGAGAGTAAATACAACTACTTTCCTTCCTTAGGAAAGTGTTACCTTGTTAGGTAAGAAAAGTTCTCAGAATTTAGTCACATGTGTCCCTGTGCTCCTGAAGACATTATTAATATCAAAGAGAACTGTCAGCTCTGAAAACCTGCTTTCATAAACTTGGAGAGGGTGGCTAGACAGGCTAGAAAGTTTTGCTTCGTGGTTTTATTGGGCATTTCTGAAATTAGAGTGCTGTGTCATCTGGAGACTGGACAGCTGTGGGACAGAAAGCAGAATGGCAGAGATGGAGCTGCAAGGAACTGGCGTGGGGGAATATGGACAGGACAGGGTCCTTAACGGGCTGTAATTTGTCAGAACTCATCCACCCAAATATGGCTCAGTCAAACTAAAACTGATACAGCTGTGGTTTGTGTGTCTTCAAATATCAAACCCCCTTCTGATCTCTTCATCACTGAGAAAAGATGTTACTGCACCCCATGCCTTTGGTAAAAGGGAAAAATAACCATCTTCTCTTAAATGAATTTACTCTACCATGGGCAAAAACATCCAGACCCAGTCCGGTCCAGGCTGCTGCTGCTGCTTTACCTTGGTTGCACACAGCAAAAGTGAGTCCGACCATATCAGCTCCTAGAAATTCATCTCTGGCTTTATGTTCGTGGATCCCCTACATAAATCAAGTGCAGTTGTGTCTGAAATCATTCTCTGCCAAGGCTAATACAGCTGTTTCACTCTTAGATCAGGCAGTGAGCGGGGTATGATTGTTTATGCAGCTGGGAACCTTTTGCTTACTGGGCTCGCTCTCTCTCAAGCATTGTGGAGCATAATCTAAGCAGCATGTTATGTTCCATACGCGCCACTTATGTGGGAGAATCAATAAGGGAAAAGTGAGCTCTGCGTTATCAAGCAGGGAGGAGTGTCACCTGGTTTCTTACAACTCTTACATCGCTTACTGATGTTTCATTGGAGATGAAATCCACCTACGTCCGTTGCAAGCAAGGGAAAACACCACTACTGCTGTTATTTGTACTACTACTTAAATAAATGAAAGGTTGTTTGGCATGGTGTCTCTTCCTCTTAATGTCTGTTTTCACTTTGGGGAATGGCTGCCTCTAACTGATTCATCTAGGGCAAAATACAACCCAGAATATATTGAACATGGTAGGTCCTACTCAAAGTGGCAGCACATGTAAATTTCTAGCTCTTTATTGGAGGATAAAGAATTATTCACTTCCATTTTTCTTTTTACAGATAGATTTGTTTAAAAAGGATCTGCTGTTTATGGCTATTGATTTTTCCAATGTGCTTTTAGCTGTGCCCATCCTCTGCCTTGTTCCAGTTTATTTAAAAAAAAAAAAAAGAATCCTTAGTGGATATGCAGAAATTTTGTCCCTTGTTATCCAAGCCTGAGTATTCTTACTTCAATAATTTTCAGGTATTTTTGAACCCATTTTTGATGACAATTTGACTCAGAGAATCTGCATTAGTTGATTAGATACTAACACGCTTTTGCTTTAATTTTGGCCCATCTGACAAGTGAAAAATAGACGTCTGCCGTGTGGCAAAATGCTGAATATAAATTCTGTTAGCCTTTGCTCCTGAGAGAAAGAGAAAAGGTGAGGGCTGGGGAGAGGGTGAAGAAAGAACAGGGAGTTAGGGGAGACTGGAAAAGGAAGAATGTTAGCTGCTCTCAAAAACAGCAAGCCTAAAGGAGGGTGCTAACTTAGGTTAGTCAGTTGTTAGAAGCCAACAAGTCAGCTCCCTCTCCAGCTGTCGACATCATAAACACACCTGCAGAAGTATACCACAATTTCAAATTGGTAAGTAAATAAAAGCAGTTAAGAGGCACATTTGTGGTGCCATGTTCAGGTACATGGTCAGATCGACCTGATTCTTGCATTAACTGCAAAGTGTACCGATACTTGACAAAAGAAGATGATAGAAAAAAATGTAATCTAAAATTCCCAGCTAACTTCTGAGTGATTGCAGACTTCTGAGGCCTGCAGCACATTCTGCTGTAAAGGTTCTCTCAGTTTTGGTAATCACATAGCTGAGAGAAGTGATCTTTAAATTCCGTCACCCTCTTTTGGTGCGAGGCTTTTTACTCATACAAAGAACTGACACAGCCAGACATCTTTGCTCAAATATTCTACATGTTAAGACCTATTTATTTGATAGCAGACAAACAGATCTTCTGACTGTTTCTAGCCAAAAAAGCTTGTGAAAGGTCAGTCCCTGTCAGAATACAGATACCTAGGGTGAGGCTGCACTCCAACGCTGTCTCCGTGATTGCCAGCATCTGTTGTGGTTTCCAGACTTGTCCAATGAGATTTGCTAGTCCAGTTGTGTGTTTGATGCCATGCTACTGGATACAGCTCTCTGGAGCATGTTACATCCAATATAGCTCACCCTCAGGGACAGTCTTACTGCCACACTCCCCCACACAGCCCGTGCTGGGTTGTGAAAACGACATGGATATATAGATGAAGTTCAATCAAATAGAAGTGCAATGTAGTGCAATATGAGTTTTTAACTAAAGTTTCACCGCTCCCCAACATTTCTGTAAGAGTCAGACAACATACCTGCAACCAAGCTCCTACCTACCTCTTTTCCAGAGCAACCCAGCTCACTGTAAGCCTTGTCCTGAAAACAAGTAGAGCACCTGGGACTTGTCACCCTTTGTATCCACATCACTGGCCTCCTACGGAAGCTTTCTAAATAAATCTTTCCTTGAGTACTTAACAGATGACTTTCTTTGCAAGCCTCTGTGCAGCTGACCCAGAGCTTTGATCACTGCAGATCTGCTGACCCTCCTGTGCAGGGGCTGCACGAGGTGGACAAGCTGGTGAAATGAAGGTTCCTTCCCCTCTGGACTATTCACCTACCTAAAAAAAAACCCCAAAAAACCAAAAAAACCACAAAGTAAAATCTGGTGTGCAATCACTATCTGCAGTGCTAACTCTTCCAAATCTGCCTTTTAATGAAAACAGTAGGGGGTGAAAATGGCCAGGCTAAATTCAGGTGAGGCTGGTCCCCAGAGAACCACGGTGAGGCGAGTGAATCGATCCTGTGTCTGAAATGGCACGGTAATGGCAGCAGCTGAAGCTCCTATTGATGCAGCACAGGATGCCTTTTGCTCCACTGATGACTGTTGTTCAGTTGCAGAAAATACAGAAAAAATCCCTTTCATTATTAAAAATTAGCCAGAAGGTGTCTGTGTATCGGGTGCAAATGTTTACAAATTGTTACAACAATCATTTCTGTAACAGTACTCTCATCCTACCTTACATGCACAGGAAGGTCAGGGACTTATTTAACAATTGTGTTTTACTTAGGGAGGAAATAGGGAAACAATGATCTAATCCATTTGGTCTTAATAGTGAAATTTACTCCAGAATGTACAAAAACGTTTTAGCCAATTTAAGTAATGGCTGTGATTATAGCACATAATGTGGTGTGTTCTATACTACATAATATGTTATGAATAGCACGCTGAGGGATTTTTTTAGTGTATGTAAATTACATGGAAGCACAAAGGATGCATCTCTGAACTGTTTTTGTCTAGCTGATTATAGGTCTAACTGCTACAGGAGGAGGCTGAAAGAGCTTTGTTGAGAGGCATTGATTGATTAATAAAGAGCGCGGCAGCAACAGACATAACATTGCAGTTATAGATTTTCCATACTTTATCTTCAGGGCTTGTAAAGATACAGTGGTGATCAGATGAGGAGGTTTCCTTTCACCTTGCAGTAAGATGCAACAAATCGTGGCATTCTGCAATGCCACAAACCAGCTTTTTGCCAGAACACCGAGTAAAAGAAAACTCCCCCACAATCACGACTTTACAGTTAGACATTGTCCTTTTTCCTTCTGATCTCCTTAAGGGAGAGATGCTTCAAACAATAATTTAAAGTAATGCCCCAAATTTAGAAACAAAGTGGGAACTGTTCATTCAAACACTCAGGGATTCTATTTTTATTAAATTGAAAGTGAGTGGAAAGTCACATATGAAGCCTGCACGCATTTCATTCCTGGTGATAGATACAGAAAATTTGCCAAAGAAACCTTTAGATTTTTAACCTGTATTTAGATGACAGGTTAATGAGTGCAACTACCTACAGTTAGCAGTTCTATTTCTTCAATTAAAACAGTAACTTGTGTACCTTGTTTAAGAGAAGATGTAAAAAGACCAGGATCAGTATGTGACCAGAGTATAGCAGAGTTGATATTTTTATGTGAAAGTCAAGTCCTGGCTGGGAAAACACATTTCAGTTATGTAGGACTGATCAGAGGGGAACAAGTGAAAATAAAGTAATTCTTAGTCATTAGCTGGCATTTTGCTGTGCCCCTGTAGTAAAGGTCTAAATAGGAACAGAGAAAAGAACTGTCACAACAGGCAGATTTCTTTACCACAGAACTTCTTTTAAAGTCATGTGTGTTGCAATAAGTTTTTAAAATATTTTCACATTATTCTGTATCTTTTCAATAAATCTAATCAGGGCCGAAGTTTTTTGAGGTTTAGTGTAATAAGAGTTTCAATGTAAGTTGTTTTGCAGTTGCTGTTAAATCCACTGATCTTGCAGTGGTTTTGAGCCCATTTTTAATAACATTTTGCCTTTTGCTTGGCAATGTGAAGGGTCTGTAAAAATGGGATATTGAGTCTATTCAAACTCACAGTGATGTAAAACAAATAGAACAAGTATGATTATATATGATTAATAAGAACTGCCAGAAATTTTTCAGACAGTTCTTCAAATTGCCCTTTCAGGTTTACATGATTTTTGTCCTGACTTAAATTCAAAAAGCATCCTTTTTATATCCATTTACAATGTAAATTAAGAATCAGAGCACATGAAGTTCTTACTAAATAGTCTTTTAAATTTATAATACATGTATTTCAGAGATTATAATATGACAATTTTTTTTTTTTTAAATAGGAACTGCTTTTAGAGGAAGCATCTCCTCAAGGATAATTACCTTTTACCAAGTTGTAATTTAAACCTGTAGTATTCCTCAGTTCCTAAAACCCCAGTGAAATATTATTCTGAAACTTTTGTTTTGTTCAATTTAAAGGATGATTTTAGTTTAGTCGGGGTGAAGCAACCCAAACACATTTACCTGTAAATATTATAGAAATATAAATAACCACATATACATGTGCTCAAGTCCCTAAGTGCTTTTTTTTCTCAGAGTAAGTATTGCACTAAGAAAACATGAGGTGAACACATCTGGTGGGTTTGTTTCTTTGAGGTGCAGGTAGAACACTTGAGTAACAGTCATTGGATTTCTTTATGGGACTTGTGCTTAAAAAAAACCCCCTGAATTCACTGTTAGGCCAGATCTCTTCACTTCTCTCTGTAAAAGTTGTCACTGAAAAATGCCTCACAGTCAGAACATCATCGCTAATGATAGTTTCCATTTTCAGCCTGTATTAAAGAAAACCCTTTTGTTCACATCCAGCCCACACACTGACGCAGCGTTCAGTGATCCCAGTGGTGAAACCCTCGCTGGATTTTTGTAAGGAATTTTAAAATGTGTCCAGTTCTTCAGCAATTAGCATTGCCCGACAGAAGCAGGTCGGGGGATGATAGTTAAGACCGGGGAGGGTTTTAGTCTACGCTTTTAATTTTTTTATCATAACCTGGAGTGTGATGCAAAGCAAGACCTGCCATATTCCATGCATGAAATCATTGAATCATCATAGAATCTCAGAACAGTTTGGATTGGACGGGACCTTAAAGATCATCTCATTCTGAACCTTTGTCCATGAGCAGGGACACCTTCCCCTAGACCAGATTGCTCAGAGCCTCATCCAACCTGGCCTTGAACACTTCCAGTGATGAGGCACCCACAGCTTTTTGAGCAACCTGTTCCAGGTCCCCACCACCTTCCCAGGGAAGAGTTTCTTCTTCATATCTAGTCTAAACCTACCCTCTTGCAGTTTGACGACATTCCTCTTCGTCCTGTCACCCCATGCCCTTGTCTAAAGTCCTTCTCCAGCTCTCTTGTAGCCCCTTTAGGGTCTGGAAAATGTTCAAGGTCTGCCAGGAGCCTTCTCTTCTCCAGGCTGAACACCCCCAGCTCTCCTAGCCTGTGCCCATGGCAGAGGTGCTTCTGCCCTTGAAGCATCCTCGGGGCCTCCTCTGGACTCACCCCAACATCTCTCTTATGTTGGAGGTCCCAGAGGTGGGTGCAGAACTCCCAAAAGGGCGGGAGAGAAGGGGAGAAGCACCTCCCTGGACCTGCTGGTCACTCTGCTTTCAAATGAGCTCCTGAAGTGACCTGAGATGGTCCAGTTCCCTGCTGCTCGGGTCCTTACATCCACAAGCAGGTACCTGTGTTGAAGCTGTACTTGATTTTGGAACCTCATAGGCATCAAAGCATCAAAGTCGTACAGTTATAAATAAATAAGTGACGCTGTGTAATTAGCGATCTTGGTGATATAAAAAAAATGTAAGCACATGTAGGCATGATGCATTCCAGACTTTGCACAGGATTTAGCAGCAGTCTGTTTCAAATATCAGCCGAGAAAATCCTTTTCTATTGACCCAACAAGAAAATAGTGTGAATTCTGAGACTGCCAACATGTTCCAGCTCTTTTTAAAAATAAATATATGTGTGTTTATACTTCAAACTTTTAGGTTACTTTAATCTTATAATCTTAAGTGGATTCACAAACTTTGATTAATATGTAGGATATGGTAATTCTGGGATCTACAGGGATCAGAGTCTTCCACTCTTAAGATGAAATCATATTTGTGACAAAAGAGAGCAGCTACAGTAAAGTGCACAGGAGCACTTTAAAACAGCTTAGAATGGGAAATGAAAAATTCTAGTGGAGACTTCAGGTGAATTTATTAACTACATTGTTACTGCTGGGAATATGAACAGAATAAATATTGAAAGATTTCATATGCCACAGCAGTGTCTGTTAATGTCATCCTGAGGCATTGTTTCAGTACTGAATTCACTCTGTATCAACATTGTGTCCTGGGAAGAAATAAAAAGCCAGTTCCTCATGGTAAACACTGAACACTGTAGGCTTGCCAAGTCCTCTGTGGCACTGGACTCTTAACACGGAAAGCAAATAAAGCAGGGACTATTTTGCAAGTAAATCCACTCAGATTGCCTCAGCCCTTTGGTATATTAGCATGGAGTTCCAAATGCTTGGTTATGTTGGCTTCATTAAACGTATTTGAACAATTAAAAAAAGGAAAACACACATGTCTCTGACATGCTGGAAGCAATTTTGCATCTCAACAGAGTTCAGAAAAACTCTAAAATAACTAAACTTAGCTGTTTGCCAGCGTCTGCTGGAACAAGATGAAGGGGTGAGGTGGATTTATACTTTAATGCTCAACTTTATTTCTGTATCCACATCTCCTCCTTCCTCTCCTCCTTCCACTCTGCACCTGCGTGCCTCTCCTTCCCCAGCTGTCTTATAACCGTTCAGATTCACTGTGCCCTGTCAGCCTTTGATTTTAAGTTACTCCCTGGAGCTTTTGCTTTAATACAAAGACGAGCATACAGAAAGAGCACTTTGTATTTCTTTCTCCTAATGGCACACAAACCTGCCTGGCTGATAGCTGCTGGCACTGAGACCATCTATGCCGCTTCCTCCCTCTTGCTCTCCCATTTATCTACTGATCACATTTTACTGGGAGTGGTGCAGAGCAGGTAGAACAGACAGATTCATTGGATCGAGTAGCTGCTAAAGGAGAAAGTGCCAATAAAATACTTAGCCTCTGCCTGTGATGTGTGGATCCAGGAGACGCCCTTCGAATAGAAAATATTTTATTATAATGGTATCAAAGGGAAAAAGAAAAAAAGTGGTGAGAAATGAATTTTCTGCTTGTGATTTTCCGTCTGTCGAAGACTATGCAGGTCACTTCTCACTGTTCCGCTCTTACAGAAACAATATTGTATTCCTTATGCCAATTGTTAGCTGAGGAGGAACCAGGAACAGAAGAGGTGCTGTCTTTGGAGGTTCTTGGCACTTTGACATATGCTTGTCACACAGACTTGATGCTGCAGCAACAGATAAATATTAGCTCAATACTGAAGAATATGATTCTGCCATCTGTAAGAGTCCTTGGCCTCCAGTTTGTTGGTAGGGGTAGTTTGCTGTGTTGATTTTTAACAAGCAGGGCTCTCATGCATGGAGCTGAACC
The DNA here is from genome assembly GCF_029207755.1 of Chamaea fasciata. Lineage (NCBI taxonomy): Eukaryota > Metazoa > Chordata > Aves > Passeriformes > Sylviidae > Chamaea > Chamaea fasciata. Next base: position 6,782,157 of record NW_027094107.1, read on the forward strand.
TCGACTCCAACCACTGAAATCACGTGGGACTCTGACATTCCTATATTAGTTCTTAATTGTGGAATTTGCTGCTTGTGCTGCTCCAGTGGAATTCAAGATTGTTGACCTTCAGGGCCGACTGTGAGCTCACTGTGACTATCTCTTCTTTCAAAAGGATTAGGTAGGAAGGGGGAGTTATTAGGAGCAGGTGAGACATTTTATATATTTTTTTAGCCTGACATTGTGTCATTCTTGGCACATAATATCCAGTAAAAGAATGGGTGAGGATTCATGGGGAATCATTCATGGAATTGCGGTGCCAAGAGCCACATGTGATAATCCAAAAGCTGAAGAATTTAGAACATCCATTTAATTTTACTCTAGTCCCTTTACTAACTTGAGGAGCTAGTGAGTGTTGCATGAGGTGGGCGTGCTTTGGACAGAGAACATGGCTGAGCATTTGACACAGAAGAGGGACCACAGAAAATGATTTTCCTGTGCAAACTTTAATGAAGATAAGGAGAAAGCAATGCATAACTCAGTCATGTACAGCAGCCAACAGGGATTTTGCTTTTCACTGCATTTGTATGGTTTTGAGTCCCTGTGTCTTTAATCATTTACATTGCTGAAAAGCTTTTTAGAACTGCACATGCAGACGTTTTTCTATTGGAGCACCACCAAAAAGTCTGTGTAAGCACAATATGCAGGGAAAAACATGTCTTGAAAATATTACCCTGTGCAGAAAAAAAAGAAAAAAAACCAAAACCAAAACCAACAAAACCTAACCAAAAAAAGGCCAATATGCTGCACAGGATTTCTGTCCTTTTCTGGAATTATGAAACTGTTAATATGGGGGCCTTTTTCTTCTTATTATTTATTTATTTACATAAGGGACAAGTGTAAAAGGATCAGCCTAGAAGCAGAATGGAAGACAGCAGAACTAAAATAACCTACAGAACACATAAGAACATTTCTGATCTCTTTCAGGTTCATACTTCCTCAGTTGTCTCCATATAGTGTAGTTAGCGCTCAAACTCCCATTTTTTATGTAGGGTTACTTTTTGTTCCAAAAAACACAACATTTTGACTCAAGAAGGTTATTTTCTGCGCTGCTGTGAGATCTGTACTTCTCCCCCACCTCTGCTGTTAGCTAAAGCTGCTTTGTAATACATTAAATGATACAACACAAAAGATCTAATAGAATTCGAAATAGCTTGGGTTCTTAGAAACATGTAAAACTCTGCATAAAATGAATATTGCTAAAGCTCAGTCTGATTTCCATATTCTTTCCACATTGTATTTGTGTATAATAGGCTTCCAGGAATGTTCATGACCTTACAGCTGTCCCTTTTGTTTACAGTCCAGCGCTCTGTCCTTGAGATATGTTGCACACAGAATGAAGACAAAATCATGGCTTCAGGCCTCTGTCTCCCTTCTCTGGAAAAAATAAATAAAGCCTATATAGGAGACATTCTCCAGTCAGTAGTGTTCCAGCTACATGTGAGTGATTACACCCTGGGAAACAATTATAGATGGTAATAAAAAAAATTAAGCTCTAAGGGCAATGCAGTTTTTCTCAGGAACTTCCAGGGAAAAGCCTGCTTTGGGGGTTGTTTTTTTTTGTTTGTTTTTGAGCTTTTTGGGGGGGGGAGTTGTTTGTTTGATTGGTTGGTTGGTTGGTTTGTTTGTTTGTTTGGTGTTTTTTAATTATCAAACCCACTTGTTTTTCTCACTTAAAAAATAAAAACGGTCAGATGCATTTCCTAGCAGTTTGACTCAATATTTTAGAGGATCCTTTTCTCTTTGAAGAGCCTGTATCCTGCTCTCACAGAAGCAGCCTGTTTCTTGTTTGCTGTCAGCGAGCAAACAATCAATGCACACTTACAATAGCACTTCAGCAGCATAATGGTGGTGGCAATGTTTGGTTTATTTTTTGCTGCCATGCAAATTTTCATTCTCTTTGAGTAAATGTATTTTTCTGCTGATATTCTGCTTTCTGGCAGGTGCTCAAAACTCCCTTGTTCAAATGTACTTGCAGATGGCACAGGCATGGGTTCTGTGTGGTGTCTGAGGAGACAGTGCACAGCCTGGGACAAAATTACAATCACTAATTATTTTAGAACGAAGGGCATATGTGAGATTTCAATATCAAACGTCTCGATAGCAGCAGTGCTGTGCGCGATCACCACCAAATGTAGCTCTGCTTAAGCAGCTTTGGGGCTGAATTTGGTGAAGTTTGTATCTGTGGGATGTGACAGTGAGTATCCAGAGCAGCCTGCTTTTGGCTACGGCCTCCTGGTGTGGAGGCTGGCCCAGAGAAATACAAACAGTGCAGGTGGAGGAGCTGTGCAGTGGTACTGAGAGCTGCGCCGGGGCTTTTTGATGTTAAATTAGGGTTTGTACTGTTTCCTTCTTTCACTAGGAAATCTACAAAATTTCTTAAACAAATGGGATGGATGCCTGATGATTATATATTGTGAAATAATTGTGTGACTCACAGTGCACTCCATTTATTTAGATTACAATTCAGACTTTCTAGAAAATGGCCAAGCAATTGTCCACTTCCCAAGAATTTCTGAACATTCAGATCCGTGCTTTTCTGTGGGGTTTGAACTTCATGGATGTTTTGTAATTGCAGGAAGGTGGAGCTGCTCAAGTTAATCAGTTCTTTCTGGAGACACCAAGCAGTTATTCCAAAGTGTTGTTCCATGTGTGGACAGTAGTTTTCTGTGCACGTTCACAAGCAGCATTACTGGTGAGGACTGTTGCACAGCTCTGTGTGTAACGTTGCTGAAATTCAGCATTCACCGGATTGTGTCTGGGTCTACAGACAGCACTCCAAACTTCCCCAGGCTCACTTACTGTGCTCCACCTTTGCCATCCTCTCTGGCAGAGATATTCCATCTGCCCGTCATTGCTGAAAAGAAGGGTCTTTCAGCTCCCCTTGCCTTAAGTTCCAGGAGCAGTTTTAACCTGCTGAGGTTCACCATCTCTTCGTCCTGTCCTTCATCTGATGGGCTGGATTCAGCCATAGAGTCACAAACACAGACAAGGATGTCATCACATGGTGCAGAGGGAGTTTAAGAGCAAATCCTCTTTGCTTTAGTGTGAAAAATTGACATGTCCCTATAGAACACTCAGCCTTCCCCTGACATTTTCTGTGGCTGTCTTAAGTGCTTACAGTTATTCTTTAGGATTTGGGTGTATGTCCTGCCAGGATTTGTGAGTTCCTTCTCTTTAAGCACCTCTTTAGCTAAGGCCCTCTCCTTCAAGCATGGAGTGGTACTCTGACCTTTCCAGTCAGCATCTTTCAGTATCAGGAGTTCTACAGATTAAAAAATACTTCTCCCCTTGTAGGAAAACTGTCCTTTTCAGTGTTTTTCTTGGTCCCTCCTCAACTTCAAGTAGAGTTCATCAACAGTATGTTATAGGATTTCCCAAATTATCAGAAACTCTTCCTATTATCTACTGGGTAAATAAGTACAGGTATATGACATTTAGATGAGTAAAAATACAGTCCTTTTCCAAAACAACTGATGTGACGCAGAAAATAACAGTGGGATGTAAACCCACAAGCAATAACATCAGTAGGACAGACTAGAGAGGGTAAGTCCTGTCATTTGTAGTTCAGCTGTATCTAATTTTTATTAATAATTTAATTCTAATAACCACATGTGTGAATTTTGTTCACTGAGATAAAAACATTGGGTATTGGGTGTTAGGTGAGCTTTTTATAGGGACAGTGCTATGTTTTGTCAAGTGCTGTGGTTAACAACATTATCTCAATGGTTTTCATCTTTCTCTTAATTCATACAGTGGCACTCCGGTTTTACTGCCAGTCTCCCTTGTGTGAGGACAGGGCATTTGCTTCCACATACCACATTGTTTGAAAATAATAGTGATAAGGCACATGAACTGTGAAGATATCTCCCTTGAGGTCTTGAAGGGAAGCTCTGGGAAATTTTAGGGTGGATGTCAAGACGGATCCATGCACTGTATGTGTGTGGAGGGGGGAATTACTGTCACATGAGCCTGCAGAGCTTTAGCACAACACTTCATAATGCCACACTGGGTCCTGGGCATCCATATTCTAGCAGCTGATGCCTCTTAAGCTGAAGAAAAGCATGGAAAGGGAGAAAAATCAAACAGTGAGGAAAGCGTCTTGGGCAAATGGCTAATAATGAAGAAAATCCATTGCGTTCTTGCCTTCCAGTGGCTCTGCCAAGCCGTGGTATAAAAGACTAGAAAGACCTGAACTGATACATTTCAGAGAGCAGGTTTTGAAAAAGTTTTCTGCTTCTGCAAACTGGGCAGTACCTTAGAGTCCGGCTCTTGCTGCCACAAAAGTCAGAGTCAGTGTTGGAATGAGATCTTGCTGTGCGGCTTTGAAATACCCTGATACATAGAAATCTACTCCAAAGCAGATAAAGATGCTGCTTTCCAGAGAATGCTGGTTATTAGCAGTCTCACAGTAAGTGAGTGTAGGTCGGAGGTTTCTTGTGTGGCATAAAGACCAATTACATCCTCTTCATTGTCTCCAGTATTCTACTACAGAAGGTGCAAAGAGACATTAGGTCTGACTTATAAATGATCTTTGTAAAATATGTATCTATATTTATAAGAAGTGCAAGGATCTATCCTTTCCCCACTGAGCTGAACACCTTTTATTCTCATTATGAATTTATTAGTGGTGCAGGATGTTCAGCAGTACAAAAGAATGTTCTTTTTTATCAAACAGCGTTCTGGTAAGTTCTGCCTTTGTTTTAAGGGAAAATGCTGCTCCTCAGTTTTGGAATACAGCTAAATGAGAAATGTTGAAAGGCAGACATCCATGAGATGTGCCTCTGGCACAAGTAGAAACTGGAGGTGGTCCAGGGATGCATTGTTAGCCATTCATGGGGTGGTTCAGCTGCATCCTCAGAACTAACAAGCTCAGGGCAGTGGGTACCAGCCTGGACCCTCCTGACTGAGAGTTAATTTGAAAGATGGAAGTTTATTTTTTCCTAGCAAAAACACGTGGTTGAGGAAGAGATGTGTTGCTTCCTATTTTCCTTTCTCAAGGTATTTTGCCACAACTTACCCCTGAGCTGAGGTGAATTACATAGTTGGGTTCAAACTGTCAATTTGCCTTTTCATTCCACAGAAATAGTTGAAAAAAGAAAGAAAAAGGCTAAAAGTTATACCTGTCTCCATATTCAGCATACAAGTAAGGAACTGCAAAAGCTTGGTGAGCTGTAGAAGTCAAATTACACATAAACCTCTGTAGCTGTTTCTGTCAAAGGAGAAAATGGAAACTAGAAAACAGCAGCATTTCTGTGGCCAGAATTTAGGATGCTGGAAAGAGAGAATAATGGACGCACTTGTCAGAAGCTGGAAAACAGATTTAGTGTTTATAACACGACTAAGGTAAACAAACAAGATCAAACAAGAGCTGAGCAGGCTTCTGTGTAACCCGATGCCACATGAAGTGCAACTGCTGAAAGGAATCTGTGAGAGGGGAAAGGAAACTGAGCAGACAAGACAGACGGCATAGCCCAAGTTCAGCGCTGCCTGATGACACTGAAGATTTGCACTTGTTTTGGCAGCTGATTTGGTGTTTTCCCCTGGTGAAAATGAGCTGGGGAAGTGCATTGTATGCATCTCTTGCACCTCTGGTGTCAGTCTGCAGATTCTAGATTAGACGTGTTCTTGGCACACAGATGATGTCCGGCTCTTGGTGCACAGTGACTCACCAGGGTGGGAGTTAGGCACTGAGTTAAGGCTTGGGATGTCTGTGTTTTTATGGTAAACATCTCAGGGTTGGTGTTTGAGATGTTGCCTTTGGGGTTCCTTGCTTTTTTAGTGGAGCAAATTTGCTTTTTCTTCTTTGCTTTTGTTTGTCTTCTGCGATTTTTCTGTCTGGTGATATATATTAGGCTTTAAATATGGACAGCACTAACTGAATAGTATTATCATCCCATTCTGATATTCTCAGCTAGCAGTAAACACAAAAGGAGGTTTCTCTGCAGTGCACTGAGTACACGCATACATTGAAAAGTTGCTAGCACACTGTAATATGACTTTTTATTTTTATTTGGGCAATTTACCTAACTTTCTCATGTAAAAGAGCTCTCATTCAACTTCTTGCCATACCCAGAAGTACAGTAATACCTTGACAGTCAGGGAAATGTAATAAAACGCACTGCTGATGTGCAGATATATTGGAAGGAAGTGATAGGCACAGGAACTACTTGGGTTTCAGCATTTGTTTTTCTCTAATATAATTTTTAGCCATCCCCAGGCATATTCCCTGTCCACCCTCTATGGTCGCAGTTCAGTCGCTCAGGTTTAGCTTTCTGGCATTTTTTGAACCCTGGAAGTCTTACCACTCTGTGGTCTAAAATTGTCCTTGCAAGGAGTATAAGACTCTCCTTTACATAATTATTCCTGTAAGTGGGAAAATTGATTACAGCGAAGTCTTAAGACCCGCGAGGTCAGATTTCAAGATAAAAGTGGAGAATTATCAGGAAATTCTGTGGTCTTCTGTTTTATCATGTATCTAGTCTAGGGAAGCATGAATATAATATCTATAATGTTCTTAGTATGTGTCTTAATGCTCTTTTAACCTACTAATTTTCAGATATGCCAAAATGGAGGCAAAGCATAGTAAGATCTGAGTTGCAAGGATTGTTCTTTATTAACCTTTGGTATTTAGGCAAGGGCCATCTGTATAACCCATCACAGTATTTTTACATTGGTCAGTGTGTATCGGATGAAAACTAAAAATATTTTTCCAGTCCTTATCTGTAACGTTGTTGTCAGGAGACACTATTTTTGCAGAAGAAAGGGCCATTGATCACGTTTAAATATCACCACAGCAAACAGCAGTCAAAACAAAGCCTACTGAAAACTGCCTTCCAGGAACACAGGAGGAAAAACTGGTGACACAAATCCCTCCTCCAGTACCTTTGTGCTGGATTCGCGGCGTCGTAGAATATTTTCACTTTACTGTGTCCTGACAGCTGAGTAATGTTCTGCTCACATCTTCCCTTGTAAAATGAAAAAAAGTAGATAATTTAATATTGATGTGACAAGTGCAAGATAGATTTCTACCCGGCACAGTTCACTGCTGAAAGTATTAGGTTGAAAACCTTCTTTAAGGACAACCAGATTCTTAAATTCTCCCCCCATCCCGATTCCCCCCTGCCCCAATTAAACACAATACAGAGAAAACGAAAACCTAAATTTACTCTTTGATCATTTCAGTATGAAAAGAAAAATCTCTTCTGTCTCCTGTTCCACAAAATAAACCAGCGTCTGTTATTTCTGCCAAAGAACAGCCTTTCTGCCAGACATGTGAGATACAATGTATGTATGTTTCCAGTGCAGATATTTTTGGTCCGTCACTGATTTTCTTTTCTTGTAGTTTTTACTCTCTCTCCCGAATCACAGATGCAGTTTACTGCTACTTCTTGTGGCCACTGTGATTGGGGACCAAATGAAGGTTATCGCCTTCTGAGACAAGGCATGACAAATTCTTTCAATCCAAATTACATTTCTGAGTTTGGCAGGGTCTGCGCTTGGATTTCACCAACTTCTTAAAAGGAACACATCAGACAGCCCCCAAATCTACACGTGCATTTGACATGCTGAATACACAGCATTGTAGGGTTGTCCTGATGCTCTAGTAGAAGTGTTATATCCTGTTCTTTGGTCTTCAACCCATTTCTGACCCCCTCAAGCATTAGTGCTGTGCTGCTCCTCAGTCCCTCTCAGCCAGGGAGGCACCTTCTTGTCTCCAAGACAACTCAGAAATGAGGCAGAGCTGTGACTGGTGTGGGAAGTCCATAAGTCTTTGAGGGATGAGGTTGTGTTGAGGTGAGGAGAGTTTAACAAGGGAAAAAAAATCAGCAAAATAGGATTGAATCGGGAAAGGTAGAGGTTAGCATGGGATTCAGCTCTTCTAAATCCCACTGAGCTTTTCCCGAAGTCTTTAATAGCGTCATGGATTTTTTGTGTTCTTATATTGTCCCTTAAAGTCAGCATTGTGAAAGATCCAAATGGTTGTGACCCATCACTAAATTGATTTTATAGTACCTATTTCTGGTTAAGGTTATCCAGTAGCAGAATTTGAAATTTTGGGACAGTGCCTCAGAACTGTTGAGAATTGACTTCTCTTTTTATGAAGCTGAGAGCAGATTTACCATGGAGTTCAGTGGGTGAAATGTTAGCCTGTTACCAAACTTTAAACACCCTCACGTTTGCTGCTCTGGGCACTGACTGGAGTTTCAACCTGGAGTTTTTCATGCACAATTGTCTGTGTCAAAGGAGTAGCTTTTCTTCTATGCAGTTGATATGCTCTGCTTCTATGAGATACACCATGCTCAAATGTCCGCACACCAAGGAAGGAACACAAATCAAAAGACTGAATACAAAAGACCTCTCTTAAGATTTTCACCAATATCCTGCTTGCAAATGACTCAAACATATTAGTTAAGGAAAAATCTAATCTCTTCAAATGAAAAGGAATATTTTAATCTAAAAACAGTTTAACAGCTTTACTGAAAAATTCATAAAGATTGACTGTTTGCCCAAACTTGTGGTGCTGTTCTATTGACACTCTGTTCAGCCCTGCACAGATGGTAATTCCCATTCACTTTGATGGGAGATTTGCCTGGGGTAGGACTGCAGAACTGATGCCCAGGATGTTAATTACACGTACAGTCAGCTGGCCAAAAAGAAGCTGGTTGAGTCATAAGGACAGCTCTTCCTAGCTTACCTAAGAATACTTCTTAGTATATAATTAAACCACAAAAACTGACATCAAAGTAACGATAAGGGCCTAATGGGATGCACATAACCAAGGAAATTCAGGCCAGCACTCCTTCCTTTGATCACCCAACTGGGCCAAGCTGGTACACAAGTCTGGGTCTGGATACTCCCTTTCTCAAGCCCTGGTAGAAGTGAAGGAGGTAGAACTGATGGAACTGGCTGGATTGGATGAACTGGTTGGGAGGTAACAGGTTTTTTTGCACACACCTGCAGAATCCCTCCACAATTAAAAGGTGGGATCTTTAGTTAAAAGGTTTTTCCATGAAGGGTATGAAGGAATGCTCAGAGACAGCACACGTTTATAACTTGATCTCCATATTCCACACCGCTCCAAACTCCATGAATTTCTGTATCAGCTCAGTGGGATTTTTTCCTTGGATGTGATTTTCTTACAGCAGGAAAAAGTTGGGGCAAGTGAAGGGATAACACCCCATGGATGTAAAACTGCTCAGGAAGGGCTCTTTGCAGACACAAAGCTACTGGAAGCTTTGTTTTAGGAACTGTGTTTCTATTCCGTATCTCTTGAAGCTATAGATCTTAACTTTAGAGGTGCTTTAAAGCATTCTTCTTTCACATAACATTGTCTTAAACAAGCTGGAAAAACAAGATCTAGAAGAAGATCTACTATGGAGTATTAGCAAAATGAGCTGGGAAACCAAAGTCAAAGAATAGTTACCAATGATTTAATGGAAATAGAAAAGGATATATCAAATGTGATTCCACGTATTTGTCCTCAGCCAGATACTGTTAAATGTTTTCATTAGTGACTTCTTTGATAGGGTAAAGAATGTTCATGTTAAATTTGCAGATGCCACAAAGTTTTGAAGACTCCAGGTATGGAGGAGAACATGATTAGAATTCCAAGTGATCTTTGCAAATTAGAAAGATGGTATGAAAAAAAAACCCAGGATGCAATAAGTCCATTTTCTGTACTTAGACAAGAAGGATCATTCATAGAATCAACTCAGTGAGAAACAACCAATTTACAGTCATAAAGGAAAGGAGTTAAGGGTTGTAGCTGTCTGCAGCTTGAACATGAATGGGGAATGCCATACTAGTGTAAAAGAAAGTGGAGGGGAGAAATTTTGAGTTCTGAAAACTCAAGGAGCACAGTCTGCAAAATGAATGAAGTATTTCTTCTCTCTTGCAGCTGTGAAAGGTTCTAAGGTTTAATTCTCACATGCACCAGAGCAAAGCAATGTAGCCACCTATGAGAAAAGATTACCAGGGGTTTGGGTTGTTTAGACTAGAGGTTAAAACACTGAGTAGGAACATGATAGCAGTCTTCAAATACGGAAAAAAGCTGGTACAAAGCCAAAGGGAATAACCTTGTGGACAGGACAGAGTGAGTGATTCAAGCACTAAACAAAATGTTTTTCTAGGCTTTAGGCAAAAGCTTTTTTTGACAATAAAGCTAGTTAAAAACAAATTACTGCAGAACTGTTACCTTTTTTTCATTAAGCTGAGGTTAGAAAAAGTGCCTGAATGAGAAGGATGTAGTTCAGGACATCTTGGGGTAGCCACAACATTTCTTCTTGAAGTTCCTTCCTGTTTTGTAGCATTCTCTGACCTCTTACGAGAAGCTTTAAGAGTCTCTCCAGGAGACTTGTTTCTCTGCTTGCCCTGAGCTGGCCCTGACTGGTAGGTTTAAATCACTGTCCTCGAGCCTCCCGAGGCCTGATCCATATTTTTGGGATGCAGGTTGGCACACTCTTTCTTTGGCCAGCTTTCTGGGTTAGCTAGTAGCAGATTTTCCGTAATTGGGATTACATGATGGACTTGGCAAGGAGTTGTTGTTTTGGATTTTGCTTGAATGGTGGCCTTGAAGCATTTGTGAGAAAGAATCAGTGAGACTGTTTGTCTTTAAAGAACTTGTTTGTTACACCAAGTATCTGACTGGTCTGATGTTGTCCTGGCCACGTGGAAGGCTCTGCTGGGTTTTCCTGTGTCAAACCACATGTTTTCAGTGAGGATGACCTCCCTTCCAGACCAACAGCAACGAGAACAACTGTGTTTGTCCTCAACGCCAGCCCTCAATATATTAAGTGAAAGTGGTTAAAGGTACAGTCTCTACAGTTTAAATACTGAGTTAAGTAAAAGTTATGTAAGGTCATAGAAAACCAGTGAACACCAGAAGACTGAAATGGATGGTACTTATCATGGATGGTACCAAGTCAACCAAGCATGAGACACATGAGCTGGGTGCAGACAGATAATTGTATTTTTCTAGGTTCTATTTGATTTTAAAATAACACTAAAATTTGGTTTCAGACAGTAGAAGTCAGTGAAAAGTGCTCCAGTCGTACTGTGTACAACCTGCTTGAAGTTCTTGGATAAAGACTTTCTCCTCTAGAACAAATTATTTTCCTTCTGCTAATAAGAAAAACAAGGGGAAACAGATTGCAAGATCTTAATAGGCTTTTTTTTTTTCTACTGGGTTTCGTGCCAAATTCTATCCTCGCATGAGTTCTTGAAACCTCTGATTTCACAGGGACTTTGTGTCTGTAAAAGAATAGATTTCTTGGTCTTCATGTCTAAAAAGCTTCCTTCTTATAAAGTGCTTTACACATGGAATGGCTGCTGAAGCAAATTGACTAGAATGGTAGTCAATTTTACTCTGCTGCCCTCCCACCTGAAAAGCACTTTCGATGCCCTACAGAGAAAAGAAACGAAGGAGGAGGGGTAGCCACATGCACATACACAGAGAGAAAGAAAAGATGCTTGCAAAGAAGGCTTTAAAAAGTGAGCAAAAATGAACTGGTACTGTCTGCTCTCTGTCCTACATTTTTGTCATGCTGATTGGGGAGAGATGTTTCTACAGGGTGGAGCATACCCAGTGAATGCACATTGAGCCAAATTTGGTTCTTATCTGCACTAGGACGGTACCTTCAAATAGCTTTGCTTAAGGGCTAGAATATTCCCAAGTTACATCTAGGGAAAGTGAAGATTTTATGTTTAAATCGGTTTTCAAAAGATGCAAACCTGCTTAATGTCTTCCTATATTGCCATTTTTAGGGACATATTTTGTACTGATGTTAATTCAGCATATCTCTGCTGAGGATATTACAATTATATCAGTTTTATATCAGCGAAGTTTCTAGTCCCACATCATCAAACCAATCTACAAGCTTTAACAAATATTGACCAGGTGTCTTTAGCCCAAAGTGAAATTATGTCTTCTGTGGAGAAGGCTCCGGACAGCTCTGAGCAGCAGTATTCATGAAGCTTTGATTGTGAAAGTCTATCCTAGAAAATAATCTTCAGCATATGTGGTCAAACAGAAGTGCTGCTAATGCAGCAGCTACGTTCGAGGGTGAGAATGGGAGTGATAGGAGACCATGCCAGGAAAACATGTTGATTATGCAAGGTCTCCATCTTTTGCAACAAGAGCGGTGTAGTGATATGACATAAGATTGAACAGCTGTTTCTCTGAACATTTGAGAGTTTTTGGAATATATTTTAAGGATGTCTTCTGTGTCCAAAAGGCAGCCTATGTGGGGCTGTTCTTGCGTACTCTGATTTTATTTTCGGGGATGTAACAGAAAGGGATACACACAATACGACGACTCCAAATGTTACCCCATCTAGATAAAGTCTGTTTTCAAGGATCTTGTCTGATTTCAGAGCTCAAGAAAAAAATTTAAACCCCTTCTCAGAATTTCACATCATAATGGGAAGCCTTTTTTGAATTTATTTTCAGATAAATTTTCTTCTTTTACATATACTGAGGCTGTTTGAGTAGTGGTGATGGTGACAGCCTTTGCAGTGTTATCATTGATTTTCATTTTTCATCTGAAAAAGTTTTTTGTTTGATAGTGTCTCTAAGGAAGTGTTTCTCTTTACAAATGTTGATTCTGTATTCTTCATTGGTGGAAGATAACGAGCAGATTCTCAGATACTGTAAATGGTCATAGTTCCATCGGCTGATATGCTGATTTCAGCAATCTGACTGACTAATTGTAATAACATGTATTTTTTTCTGATTGGTAACAATCTTACATTAAAAATAATGTGAGATTTCTATCATCAAAGCGTTAGAGCTATGCATTATCTTTAGAAGAACACTGTGTTCTTCTGTATGTGTATTTTCATTCATAAGGAAATGAATGTAATCAATTCTTTCTACCCTGTTCATTTTAATTGGGTAAACGTCTGGATCTATATTAATTATGTCTAAATCTTTAATTTTATTAGTTAGATATGATCTAAACATTGCAGAATCTTGTTCATTGGAACATCTATTTAACGAAACCTCTTGTTATCCAAAACTTGGACCATGTGTCCCAATATGTGTAATTTGTATTGGACATCTATTATTTATGGGGAGCATATCCCCTTCTGATCAGGGTTATAGGGTTAAAAACATTTTACACACCAAGTGTTGTATTCTCTCTGAATTCTATCCTGAATACAGTGTTCTTTAATTTTCAGTCAATAATGACATTATTTAGTATCTGCTGTGTTCTTTAATTTTCCTTTGGTCTCTCTTCTATTCATTGTCACCTGGCCATCAGTCAGTACCATAACCCGGTTATGATACTGACTGATAGATTGCAAAGTTAGTATTTTACTTCTTCAGATTGCAAAGTTAGTATTTTACTGAAATCATCGGCAAATTAAATGAAGATCTTCAAGAACACTGCTGCTTGTGTCAGTGGCAACTGCTGATGTGCAAGTCATTTCTGTCCATGTGGATCACACCAAAGAAATTCAGACATGAGACAGGGTCACGTTATACTTTTGAGTTCATTTGCTATTTCTGTTTTGTATTTTTCATCCCCTTGGTCAACAATTTTAAAGAAAGCGATACGTGTATGATTCCAGGAGTTACACAGCTCATTACCTGCAATATAGCTGACAATCTGATTTCAAAGGCTTGTTTCTTAAGTTAGCAGATTTTTAGCACAGCCTAAGACACTTCAGACCCCAGATGTGTGAAGGAATAAAAGAATGAGAGCACTCTTGCCTGCTCCTATTCTGGGGCTCCCCGAGGAGCAGCAGTTATCCTTGAAAGCTTCTGTGCTAATGCAGCCACTGGTATGAGGAGGAGCCTGCTCAGCTGCCCCAGGCACAGCAGAATGAAGGCAGGCTTTCAGAAACACAGGGAGATAAGGCTAAGGAAACGTGCTGGCACTGATGTTTAGCTTCAGTTTTAGAATTCATAAACTCAAAAACCACTACAACCTGAGTGGATGTTGTAACCGGTATACACTTTCCAAAATCTGTTTAAACTAAAACCACTGATTTCAATGCAGCTCTAACAGGGAGTGACTGAAGCCAGGAGATGAGGTCACTTGAAAAAGCAAGAGAATTTAAGCAGGCTTGTGCTTTATGAAAGCGGGGAGCAAACTATAAAAGAACAATTTTCAATCTGCAGCTGAATTAACTAGGAAAAAACAGTTTGCCAGTTATGGGCTCTCCTGAATCCAGGCTTGTCACTGTGGTGAAGAGGCTCTTTCTCAGAGGACAAACACCCCTAGAGTCAAGGGAGAATGGTTTTGTGGCTGGCCACGTGAGCTTTTGCTGAAATACCAGTTCAAGCACAGAAGCCTGACCTATGACTTTTTCTGTGAGTGTTTTTGAGGCAAAGTCATGCATATTCTGCAATGAATGGAACCTGAAATGTAGAGGCTCAGCATTGCTGCTAGCACTGAAGTGCCTGACTATAAATAGTTTATTTCAGTCGATTTTAATCCTGAGAAACAGCATTCATCTCATGACAGCCCCTTCCCTTCTTTTTTCTCCTTATGTAAACTGCTTCCTCAGAGATCAATTCAAACAGATACACAAACACATTAACTTATTAAGTAATAATTATGGCAGTGTAAGCAATATAACAAATGATAGAACGTGTTAAGAAATATACACATCCTCATCAAATGCTGAGATTTGTAATGACCTGCTCTGACTGTACTTTCATTGTAGTCATTCAGTGTAGCCTCACCTGTTCTACCTGTTGCTTTTTTACTGTCATAAAATCGTAAACTACAATTATGCTTTGGTCTTCAGCCATACCGTGTTGTACCACGCGCACTGAAGGCACGGCACACGAGCAGAGCCCAGTCCATCTGCATATTTACACGTATGTCTGCCTTTAAACATGTGAGCTTTGGGCTGACTTGCAGCCTTCCTCCTCAGAGGATGTCTTAACCTCTTTGCTTGACTGTGCTCTGAGTTGATGAAATTTATGCCTCGTGGTGGGGAAAGAAACCGAGGGCTTGGGTGACATTCACACATCTGTCGTGCAAATACTGTCTGTACCTGTGAGCTGCCTGTGCTGTTGGATCTCCTGCCTTGATACAAATGCCTTTTTAGGTGCCCTGGCTGAGAAGCAACTTCGAAATTGTAAGGTAGCGCTATCGAAACCAAAAATACATAAATTGGGTGTCTTGTCAGCTAATACCTCTGGCTGTAATGACAGCGAAGCCTGCTGACACGTGTGGTTGTGGCAAGAAGGCTGTGCAGTGTGAATGGAGCAGCTGCTGCTGATCAGGGAGGGAAATCAATGACTCAGCATTCATCAGAAGCATCCTCCTGCTGGCCACCACTGCCAAGTGCCTACTCATCGATTTTTCTCCCTGCTAGGCGAAGACTGCTCTATTTTCTTTACAGCAAGCTTTAAAATGTTTCCAGTGCTCTGTGTGCAGCTGTCAGCTCCCTTTGGTGGGTCTCAGTAGGAGCACCCCAACACATGAATTGCGTCGGGGCTGGGGCATAAATCTCAAATTCACCCCATGTAGATTTTTTTTCAAAGCGCCTGAAGCTCAGCGTGTGTGAATCTACAAATCAGCCCATCTACCCCAATCAGCACAAATGAGGTGTTCTGCTTCCCATCAGCTCACTAAATGTTTTTGGGTTTGTTTTTTTTTCTGGTGAAGTGGCAAATGGAACACAATATGCATGGCTCACAGATTCACAGCCACTGAAACAAATCCAACAGCATGCAGTTGTCATCAAGAAATGTGTCTAGGAAAACCTTTCTAGCCACACAGTGTGTGAGAACCAGCCAGTCCTTCGATATTCAGACAAAGAGATTGCCATAAATAGTGCACATGGGGACTGCTGTCCTTTGATTTCTCCTCTTGAAAGAAATCATCCTTGTAGTTGTTCTCCATTGTCCCCTCGGTCTTGAATATCTTCTTTATTTAAAGAGACCCTGGAAATCAAAAATAGAGTCAGAAAGGAGTCTTTGTCTGCCAGCGCGAAAATCTCGTGAGTCATGTTTTCACAAATCTTTCACAAAATTCAGCCAGAATTCAGCTCACAGCTTCAACTTCAGAAATGCTGTGAAGGTGACTACAGACAATGTTATTAATTTACAGTTTGAAAAACTCATTTACCCTGAAATGTGTGAGATATTCACATACATCTCTTTTCCGTTTCATTTACAAAGAGCAACAGAATCGAGGAGTTGAACAGTAAGGCTTGAAAGCTTTCAGTTC
The DNA here is from genome assembly GCF_029207755.1 of Chamaea fasciata. Taxonomy (NCBI): domain Eukaryota; kingdom Metazoa; phylum Chordata; class Aves; order Passeriformes; family Sylviidae; genus Chamaea; species Chamaea fasciata. The sequence goes on from NW_027094107.1 coordinate 6,798,389, forward strand.
CATTCCATTTTGAAGATGCAAATGAGACAAGTTCTGAAATCTGCAAACCAGCTTCTACTTGCTGATTTTAATCTCAGAAATGGCATATTTACTAGAATGCCTACTGAAACAGAAGATTTACTTAAAACCAGGATCTCACTGTATTAGAGTTGCAAAGATTTTCAGACCTGTAACATCGCTCTTCTCTTCAGAAACAAGGAAATATGCAAATAAGTTGTTATTTATAATAGCTGCTGCTTGCCATGTTTGTAAAATAATTATATTTGCCAGTTAATTGACCTTGTGTGCACAATAGGGACAAAAATAAAGAAATGATGCATGAAAATCCAGAGTAGCACTGAATTGGATTGGTTTGGAAAGATATATTAACTGTTAATTTTCAAAAATAGCAAGCAATTAATCGCTGCTGTAATGAACATTTCTGTTTTACTCTGGCAACCATACTGTGTTAACATAATACATCACAAGTCGAGGCAAACCATTTGATTGCAGTGTTTGTGCTGCAGTAAGTACACTTTTGGTTTAATGTTAAATTTTCATCTGAAATGTTCTTAACGGGAATGCAGATGCTGTCCTATTTGTTGGTCTTGTTAAGATCTCTGTCATGTGAGTGCCAGTGCGTGTAGCAACACCTAATAAATTATGTAAAGTGTTGCAGTGTACTGCACTTGTATGACCATTTCAATATACTGTAATTGTTTTCCACACTTCCCCCACAGGTTAGTCTGGCTTCCAGCAGAGGCAGAAGTGAATAACAAGCCAATCAACATGCAAAATATTGAGCAGAGCAGCGCAGCACACAGGCATCAGCCAAACGTGAGATTAGCGTGTGGCTGCAGACAGGACGGTGAGTCCGAGCTCAGCTTCCTGAGCCTTGCACGTCTCTCCCTCTGTCTTCTGAATGACATTTCTCTTGTTTACTGGTCAAAATGAGCTGTTTCTCAAGTCAGCACTGGGTGATTAATACAGTGGCAGAAGTAGAGCCAGGTTGTGTCATTGCCATGTATCAGTGAGGGTCTTCATTTTGCCTCTTTGGAGCTTTGGAGCTGTGTCCTGAGGGAATAAGTGTGATCCAGGATGGTAAAAGCAGGCAATGTGGGGACATGGCCTGGTGATGCTGAGTGGCCCTTGCAGTGTTCAGCACACAGGACCCTGCTCTGACGTGTAAAGCACTTGGTCTGGCTTTACACGAGCGAGTTTGATCCCATTACAGTGTGTGATCCTGTACCTCTGCTGCCCCTTTCGCTTCAGTAGGTTTGACTTGAGGAACCCATTGCCCAAAGGCATTTAATCTGTGGCTCGAAGAGTTTTCTGTTGGACGAACCCAGGCCTGTTGTTTACAGTGGTACTTGGAGGACCTGCTTTTGGTAGATGTTCTGGCCTTTGCCTTTGGAGCCTACTAAGTGAGAACTTCTTGCTTTAGGGAGCTCTTTTCTCTAGTGGGAAGAGCTGGCACTGGCAGCTGAGCTGAGGCCACTGGGCTCCCTCTGGATGGGCCACACTTAAAAGATTTTAGAGGGTGGCAAATTTCAGCCAGTGGGGTGTTTAACCTGTGGTTTCAAAATTAAAATCTCAGAATTGCATCAAAAATCCTCTGCAGCATCCAGCACTCTTCTTGTTTTTAACTCAGTTTTTTAGCATTTCTGGAATTCATATTAGTTACCATAAGACTAGATGGATAACTGCCCATAATTTGGCTCAGCTCTCAGTTAGGGATCTACAAGTTGGGAAGTGTTGACTTTTGCCTGTGTAGGTTGGTTCCTTTCTGTGAAACGAGTAGAATGTTTTTGCTGTATCATTTCCAGAAATGAATATTTTACAATCCTCCTCTAGTGCCAGAACACCCTTATGAAGGCTGCTAACCTGTGCTAATGATTGCTTAAGAGTAAAATGGGGAAAAAAATGAACACAGGAACTTAATCTTCTCTGAATTTATGGCATTGCAGTCCTTCCCATGGCAACACAGATAGTCAGATGGTTTGGTAGCAAAGTACAAGCAGGAAGAAAAGGCAAACAATGACAGAGAGAAAAAAAAGGGGGGGGGGGAAATAAAGCAATGTGATTTTCTCTAAAAATAAATAAATGGTAGAAGAAAATCCTAATAAATGGTATTGTCTGCTTGTAAGGAATATCCTTCATGTATTCATTTCTTTCTCTTAGACTAGCTTGTCTAAAACATATACAGAAAGCCCTTCAATATCCCATTATACTGTATACTGAAGCATTCAGGTCTAATACTATTACTGATAAAGAAACCAAAAGCATATTTACAGAGACTGAATGTCTATAAAGAGCAGATCAAGCAAGTCTCTTGAGAGAAGAAAGTCCCATATCAGATTATTGTGTGAAAAAAATAGCATCCTCATCTCAATTACAGCACCAATTTGGTTTATTTAAAAAGGAAGTAATTCTGGGTTTATATCATAAAATCACTTTTTTTAAGCCTGTAAACATCCAATAAATTAAATTTTTAGATAAGATCCATTTTGCAAAAAGCTATTTATGAAAAGCTTCAAATAATAATTAGAGGGGATTTAATAACCTAATCACTGACTAATGCTAGCACACAGTAAGTACCCTGAATTAGATCCTTTTGTGGAGTTACTGTTTTACCTCATCTCATTTGGCAGTTTATTATACAATGTGAGTTGCTCAAGCCTTTAATCCCTGCGCCACTGAAGGTATGTAGCAGAAAAATTCTGATTGCAGTCTCTTGAGTAAGTAAAGAGAAAAATCTTTAGAAATTTTTGTCAGGATAACAGTCTAGCTGAACCTAATGCAAAAGCAGAATAGAGTGTTATACTGTAAATCCATGAATGTTAACATCTGAAACATAAAAGAAAGTTATGCTGCTTAGCATCAACATAGATTAAATATTGTCAGTATGGTATGGAATATTAAAGCTTTTCCTTTAAAACTATGTGCATATTTTGGCTTATGTTAACTGTAGTGCTCTAATTAGTATGTCTACTAAGTGCTCTACTAGCGCTCTACTAATACATTGTAAGTATTCTACTAAAGTTAATGTGAGTCCGTTTGTTGTTTTTAATGCACTTTGAGCCAGACTCTGGAATTCATTTCATTCCTGGTCATCCAGTTTACCTCTGAATAAAAAGAAGTGAAACGTCACCCTGAGCCTGGCAAGAGAGAGAGAGAGAAGGGTGATGGCCCAAAATCAGGAGCGCAACACAGTACAAGTTATATCCCTTAGAACTAAAACTACCACTTCACTGCTTCAGTCTTTTCTAGTGAGATTTAATTTAATTTTTAAGAACTTCAGGGCAGGTTAATGAAGGTCTACTCGCATAATAGACACAAGACATTTAAAATGGGTCAAACCAAAACCCTGTACAGGCCATTACAATACTCTGGGACTTTAAAATGCTGAACGGAAAACTTCTTGTGTTTAAAATGCTTGGCCATTGTTGCTCTTAGCACTGATGCTCTCGGTGGTTCTGAGTGTTGCGGCATATCCATCTGCTGGTCACAAATACACCACAGAGCCCACCAGGGCAGCAGCACACCCTGGACACACTCAGGTTACATTTCACTGTGTGTACTGGAATGTAGGAGAGCACTGAAGTAGTTAAGGGAAGGCAGAAGAGGAAAAATACAATCAAGCAGAAGTGTGAAGTATGAACTGTATGTATGTGCAGATTAGGGAACAGATCCCTCGTGCTGGAGCTGTCCTCAGGGAGGAAAAAGAAAGATTCAAAACTGCCAGATCAACAACGTGTCCATTTCCATAGGTGCTCTTCTGGTGCCATTGGAAAGTTTCCACTGAAGCTAAACTACAGGGATGCAGTCACAGAGATCTGGCTCTTAACAGCTCCAAGTGGAGTGTGCCCTTCAAATTCCACCTGAAAGGCACTCAGGTACCCATAATGGGAAAGTGCAAACTGAGAGAGCGTTTTTAGGTTTTGAACAAAAGAGGTTTCAAACATGTGTGTGTATATATATGCCTGACAAAAAAGTCAGCCCTTAAAACCCTATGTAATCGCACGCATTGTGTTCGTGGAAGTGTCTTATTGCCACTGCATTGCTATTAAAATGCAAAGCAAGTGCAAGCATGTCATGTTTATTAAACCACTAAAAAAAAAAAAAGTTCTGACAGTGTTATGACTTCAGTTTTCAAAGCATATAAATGGGCAGGGCAAAAAAGGGGGAGGAATGAGAAACCAAACTCTCAGTTTACTCTTTCATGCCTCATTATTGGAACAAGCAGGGTGGAAGATGTAGTCCTTTGAGATGTCTGCAATAATGATCTTGAGATTTAGAATAAATGATCTCAAAGTACACTGCAAATTTAACAGTTTGATATCAGACTTAAGCACGAGATGATTACAGCTATAGCTGAGATTTCCTAGGCAAAAGGCTCACAGCAAGGGAAGAATATGTTCTTTTTTTTTTTCCCCTAAGAAATAGCAAAGGAATCATAGGTGCTCAGGCTGTAATTATGCAGGCTGAAATGAGGCCAGTTCACTACAGCTAACTCCTTATTCCTTACAAAAAGTGCTGCAGATGATTAGATTGTCAGTTTCAAGAATCATCTGCAAGGTGGCAGCTCCAGTAGCTTATCCAACAGTGTCCAGTTTTCAGAGTATGGGATAAATCCTGGCAGAGCAGCATGCAGCATCTCCCCTGAGATTTTTTGTGACCCCACGTTCCACAGCAGTGGAGCTGGAGATCCAGTGCCTTCTCATTCATGCTTTCAGCTCAGAGTTTCCATTTGTTAAATCAGCTCTTCCATTATCATCATTTATGTTCTATTCATACATCATTTCTATCTATTGTAGTACCTCTTCCCAGGATTTAAATAACTCTGGCACCGAATAGCTTGTGCAATCTGAACAAATAGTCTTAAACTATCAGAGCAGCTTCATCTAAAACATACTTACAAACAGATAAAGGGAAGAGCATTGTTTGTGTTCTTTTTTGTGTTTTGTGAATAAGAGTTATGCAGGAATAGAGATACTCAGCATTGAGTACCTTCTGGCAACAGACAGATGCAGCCCCAGCACATGAAGAAAGTTGCTGTGACTTCAAAATGAACTCTCTCTGCAAGTTCTGGAAATGTTCTTCTCTGTCCAGTTAATTACATATCTTCATATTTTTATTACATGTAAGATGTTGCTAAAGATCCCTGATAACCTAGGGCTTATTTTAACTTCTAGCTCTTTTGGGTACTTTTCTGGGTAACATCCTTTACTCTACTTTAGCTGTTTCTTTCACAATCTTCAGCCAGTCAGATGTTGCCAATCCAGCATCACATCCGGATTTTTAACTTGAAAAACTGCATTGCTACCATTTCTTTGCATCAGAACTGTTGGTTGTTGTGCAACATCCCAAATTGTTCTGAGATCATGAGATAAAAACAGACCATTGGGAATCCAGCAGAGATTAAGCCAGCAACCACACATAATTCTTGCACTCTAAAGATTCTGTTGCAGATGCACTTTTTGAGAGAATGTACCCAAAAAAAAAAAAAAAAAAAAAAAAAAAAAAGATTTTAAAACTAAAGCTAGGCTCAGACTTGGAAATTCCTCTTCAAAAAGCATAGGTCTGCTGTGTTGGGGGAGTTGTTCTAGAGAAGAATGGACATGGGGAGAGTGTGAGTTATGTCCAGGACCTCCTTCAATCCCTGCTTCTCCTCAGCAGCTCCAGGAGAGCTGCGAGGGGGATCTGGTCAATGCAAGCAGTGGTGGAAGGCACATCAACTTGTTTTCTCAGATCCCAGTAGTGCAGAAGGTGCAATATATATCTCCCTCTCCTTGTGTGTGTCTAAAGATTTCACCCAGAATTCTGCTGGAAAAGTGAAATGGGAAGCCCTGGCATCTGTAGTCTTTGATATAATGTGTAATGACCCAAGTTGCTTGAGCTCTGGCAAGCCCTTGCTTACAGCAGCTGTGGAAAAAGGGAATGAAGAGCAGCTGCTATTTAGGCATGTTTTACAATTACGTTAGTTTTGTTTCATTTCAATTTCAAAGTGCATCTTGAGTTGTGATGAATATATATTCAAGACAGGAATCTTTCATTCATACCTTTTGTATTTTAGGTAGAAATTTCAAATGGATAATCATAAATTACTTTTCCAAACCTGTTGGTTTGGAGGCTTCTGACAATGCAATTCTCAGTCCATTTGAGCCCCTTCTTTCTTTCCTTGCACTCTGTTTTGCTGTGTGCTTCTCTGCGTTCTGAAATGTTTCCTTTATCAAATTATACATTATTACTTTGATGTCCTTCCTGAAGATGGTTCATAGCATGTAGGAAGCCCAAGGCTGTGTGGAAAGGAGACCCCATTTCACAGCTTATGGGTGGATCGGGAGCATTTTTATTGTTGTTTAATCTTTCCTTGGAAAGGTGGTAACACCTGCCAAACACAGTGCAGCTGCCACCTTGGCTTTCAGCACTGATATGGTGGTGATGATACTTAAGAGAATATATCAGGACAAACCTGGTTTCTGGTATCTAACACTAGTGTTTACCTCTTATCCAAAAGCACAAGAATTCGTTCTTCCATCTCCTATCATAAAGTTGTACCACAGTAAGTTGATGCAGGCTGCGCACACCTTCCCTCTCTGGGTAGATCTGGCCAGAGAGCAAAGGTTTCAGACCCCTGGGTTTGTTCAGAATGGAGGCTTGCTAACGCAGTTGGCTTTTTGCTGTGGAGTTCTTCTGTCTGTGATTTGGCGATGTGTGCTAATTGAAGGAGGGATGCAGGAGCGCTCCTTGCTTGGCTCTCTGGAAGCAGGCTGGCAGCATTCAGTGGTTATTACATTAAGATGATTCAGGGCTGAGAATGCTGATGCCACCCTTCCCCCAGCACCGTGCAGACACACACAGACACATGCACACAGAGTATTATCTCTGTTTGCCTTACTAATGTCATTGTGCACTATTCCATTTTCTTCTCTCTTCTTGTCCCCAGGGTCTGTAACAAACCCCTGCTGGACCTTTTATCCACCCACTAAGTCCAGATTAATTTATTATACTCCATCTAGTTTTTGAACTGTTCCTTCTAAATGTGTGATGGGGCTTAGGGCTGTGCAAAGGGGATTCAAGGATAAGGGGAGAAAACATCCTCAGGCTGTAGCTTACAGTGAAAGGTTGTGTTACAGTACAAGCACCTCCACTATAATTATGCATAGCCATGGAAGATGATGCAGGAGGAATGACTGATTAGAGCTCATATTTAGCTAAATTAACATCTCAAGTCCATTTTTTTTTGGTGTAAATCTGAGTTCATCATAATCTAAAAGCAAATATTTGCCTTTAATATCTCTTATTTATGCATAGAATACAGTGTACTCTTCATTTCCTTCTTAATTATTATTATTTTTTTTAAACAGCTTCCAGGCAGAAAGTCAAAGCCTGCTGCGTTTTATATTATACTCTGCAACTCATTTTCCTGTTTTGTTTTTTTTAATCAAACATCTAATTAATCCATGTAATCTGAATTCTTTCTGTTTAAATTCAACATGCTAGTAAAAGAACTGAATGAAAATGGAGCTAATTTGTTGTACCTGTGAAAGTAATAGGTAGGTAAAATTATATAGAGATAAAAAGTTGAATACTTTATGCCCAGTGTGTGAATAGTGACTGAAAACAAATAATAATAAGGGTAACTGAGTGGAAAATGTCTGAAAAAAAAGATCTTCAGTGGAGTGAAAATCATGCTCGTCATTGTTGCCATCTCATTTTTGCTCATTGCATAACATGAGCTGGGGCTGATGATCCTGCACTGGTACCAATAAAACTGCTATTTCTTTTCCATTTGTGAGAAGTCTCAATATGAGGTTTTAAGAGGATCCTGATAAAAAGAAATCTTCAAAGACTGTTGCAACCCAACCCTCTTTATCTTGGGTTGAACACCATGAGCGACTTGTTGTGTTAGAAGTTTCTTTTTCGTTATCTCTGTCTGACTCAGCATCTTCCTCTGGGGAAAACACAAACAAGAGGAGCTGGGGCCAATCATGTATTTAGAAATTAAGTGTGTAACTTCAGGTGGCAAAGTGTGTAATAAAAGAAGGGGACGAGAAAAGTGTGCCTTTTGATGAATTATCACCAGGACAATTTTTAATGTAATGTTTGTCAGGCTTTTGCATGAAATACCTGCAGCTCTTTAACATCTTTAAAATTATTACCTAGACGATTTCCAGTAATGATGAAGTTGAAAATCGATGTAGGAAATATTACTAGAGTAAAAGTAAAAAGATGCCTCCTAATGGTAATGCACAAACTCTCACAAGGGAAAGCTTACTTGCATATGAAACTTTCCCAGTAGAAACATTATAAATCATGCATAAGTCAGAGCGTGAATGAGAAAAAGAAGAATAACTACCAAGATAAAGTTTAGTATTACTTAAAGCGTTCGTGGTTTGGCACAGACAAATGCAAAGAGAACATGTTTGTTAAGCATGGTCAGCAGAAACTTGGCATCTCACTGAATCTGAGTGGAAGCCTGGAAGTTCTGGCTTTTTTGAAAAATGTATTAGATCCATTCCTTTGCCCTCTTTTGCGTCTGCACCAAAATCAGTCATGACACATCGCTGCTAATGGAGAGCAGTGTAGCAAATGGAGAGCCAGGACCATTTTTTTTCCTCAGGAAATCTCACCTTTGAGGCAGAGTGACTTTTGCATGGTCTTGCTTTTACCTATTTTTGCAATCGAGCCCACCAAAACAACAGAAAAAAGGATGTGTGGCTTCCCCTCTGGCATAGGGTTGGTCACTCACATTTAGATCCCAGCATGAAATCCCAGCCCTGTTGTACCAGTGGCAAAATTCCAAATGACTTAAACAGGAGCAGCAGCTTTCTGATCCCCTGTTTCGTTAACTTCAAGGAACCTTTTGTTCTTGGTGGTGGCTGTTTGCACTGCAAAAACAAATGGGCACGTGTTTGTAAATCAAAAAAATAAAAAATTGTCTTACCAAATCAGTCAGATTTTTTTCCACGTCTAGCTTGAAACCATACAACGGCTGCGTTCCTATACCCAGGATCACTTTGTCTTCATGCTGTAGAGAACAGTAACAAGAAGATTGTCTCCATCCTTCTTAGAGAGTTTTATAAATTATATGCTGACTGAGATAGAGCAGGTGGCAAAACAAGGGCATGACTGACATGGGAAAATCAAATAAAAATAAAATAAATTACATTTTGCAGGGAAGCTTGGGCTACGTTTTCTCAACAAAACCACTCTCTTTGAGAAGCCGCTAGAGACACAAGTGGGATCATGAACATGGCTGGCTCAGGGGCAGTAACACAAATGGAACTGGTGACTGATCCATTTTCCAAGAAATGTACATATTTATACTGCAATACTTTTTAATTAATGCTCAACTCAAAAAACATCCACCAGATCATAAAAGCAGCTAATAGTCAGGACTGCAGATGCTCAGATTAGATTCTGTTGAACCCGAAATGACTAAGGTAGCATTCCACTTCAAAGGAAAGCTTTCTACAAGATATCAACAAAAATAAAGCTCTGCCATGTAGTTTAATTTTCAAATCGCTACCAAATAATGCAAACTTTTCATAGAAGTATCTATGAAAACCTTTCCTGTAGGTGCTTCCATATGTCAGTGTCACCATATCTTACCACTGGCTACAAGCTGCCTTCATCTCCGCCGTGTTTCGTGGCATGGCAGTTGGAAGATCTCAGTCACCTGACGAGGTGGCTCCACGTGGAGCCTCCGGAAAAGATCGCAGAGGACACCAGAATTGTCATTCAAGAGGCCCCTGTTTAATTTACACAAGGACAGAGGGGTGAACACTGGGCTATTTACAAATTCAGCTGTGCCCTGCTTTCAGGAGGAGACAAAGTCACATTGCATAAAGGTAATGCTGTGTGCCTGGTTCAGGCACGTGTGACGCTTTCCACTTCTCCCTTCTCAGCTTGCTTTTGTGTAAAGCCAATGTTTTACAGAGGTTTGGGCTGTGTGTGCTCTGCCAGCACACTGCTTGGCCAAGCACAGCAAAGCTGGTAATCCCCCTACAGTGAGGGCATATCCTCTTTTTATATGGTGAGCAGGATGGCAGTTTCCTGGTCTTTAAAAGCCCTGCAAGAGCAGCTGGCCAAGGCTGTAAAATGACAGAGGTGCTGGGAATCAGCTATAGTCTGTTCCCAGCTGGCACACTGCCTGCCTGGAAAGGTGAGGGGGTTTTGTAGTGGGGGCTTTTGCAGAAGAGAAGGTAGAGAAAGGCCCCGTGGCCAGGGATTTCTGGGGTGCTGGAAAGAGCTGAGTATTTCTGCCTAACTTGCAGGAGATAAGTAGCCTTGGCAATTGTGTCCTGTTCTTGGGCTGAAAATAACAGCTTGTTCTAGAGGGTTTTTTACAGGAGAATGCTGGTAGCTGTCCCTGCATGGTCAGCTTATGTGTAAAGGCATAGCTGTTACCCTGTCTTTGGGTAATTTTGTTATTCTTCTTTTGCAAAGGCAAAAGGACGTTTGCAAGCATGTCTTAAATATTTGCTGGCAGAGGCCTTTGGAGCTTTTCCACTGCAAAAATGGAGAAAGTGGGTCACCATACTTATTGACAGTGCTGCAGGTCTGTCCTGTGTGGTGATTTGTCTCTCCCTTGATTTGAAAAGAAAAGAAATAAGGGGAATCCTAAAACCCACTGAACTTAGTAGGTTTCAGGTGGAAGTGAAGTGCGAGAGCTTTTATAGAACAAGACTTGGGAAATAGTCCAAAATAGTAGTTTTGGATAAAAAATGTAACTTGTCTTCCTTTGCTTGCACTTGTATTTACCTCGACTGAGTAGATTTGGGTCTCTTGTCTATTGTAGCAATTTTGGTGGCAGTAGATGTCCTCTGGTGCCAAGCGCCAGGAACAGACAATCGCATTCCTGCAAAAGTCGTAAAGATAAACTGTGGGGCAGTGGTTTTAGTTCAGCAAAATAGGGCTGCCAAATCTTTCCTGTGGTACCCCCTGGCATGGCTCAGCCTCCCTTTGAGTGGGAAAGCAGATCAAGAGAGGGAAAACTTCAGGAGAGTTCTCTAATAGAAGTGATGAGATAAGGAGGATGCTGCTGCAAGTGAGGATTGTTGTTATTTTTTCTGCCGATTGATGTAGATGAGTTCATGTAGCAACACTTTCAGTTTTGGAATTCAAATTCAAATAATGCTGTTTTTTCCAGTTGTTGTGCTCTTATTAAGGGCTAAGGCTTTGTCTGAACCTAAGAATTTATTTATGACTTTGACCTGCTTTGAGCCCCAGATAACTTGGAGTCAGACTGATGATTGCATGCAGACTATACCTTTTTCATTTAGCTAACAATCTGAATTCTCCAAGTAGATTATGTTTGAAGTCTTGAACAAATATTTACTAAATGTTTGCCATTTGTGTGGGTAGAAAGGCTCTAGGAAAAAAAAAAAAAAAAAAAAACGCTGAGATGAGCACAAAAGCTGTAGTGCACAATACCGAATGAAGACAAAGCAACACGATTTTAGTAGACAAATCTGTGCATCTGTTTGAAAGGAAAACTCTGAAGAGGGTCACCAGTCCTGCAGGCAGTCCTCACACAGGAACTGTCCTCCTACTCCTACATACATAAAACTTCCTGAAACTGGACACGCAGACCAGAACTTCTCGGTGTTTACATCCAGGACCAAGTGGACAGATGTGTTTAGGGAGGATTGCTGTTTGCTGGTGTGATGTGAGGGACAAACACAGCTCCAGCAGCTATTCCTGACTAAACAGGAAATAGCCAAAGCCAGGCCAGCTCCGTGCTTTGTTCTTCTGCAACGTGTCACCTTTACCGAGCGTAAAAGTGAGTCGGATGTTGGATGTCATTTCTGAAATTACTTTTGTTTCTGTTAGAACAGAAATGCAAGTTTGTAGAAAATGTAGAAGTTTATTCATGTGCACACATGTTATCTTTTAACTTGTTTGAAGCTCTGTTTTCAGAAGCCTACCTCAAGTGTACCTAATGCAAAGTCTTGCAAATAATCCTGTAAGGCACAGTTGTTTACTAATAATAGATATTCTGGGCTAAGCTGTTTGAAGTGCTGCTTTACAGTCATCTGCTGAATTGAAAAATCCTTTGCAAACAACACTTTTACATTTCAAGGTAACAGTTAAATTATCTAGACTTGGTATCCCACACTCAAAATTCCTCTTTACACCGGCACAGGGAATACTTATTTTAAGCACATCCAATAAAATACATATTTTAAATTATATTTTACAGTTCAGTGGTTTCTCTAACCTGAAGATCCCAAAGTGCTTCTCAGATGGAGGTGAAGTTAGCTTAAGAGGAGTCCTGTGAGCACAATTATTTCCACTTTGCATACAGAGAAAATGAGCAATGAAAACGGATTTGTTGGAGGCTGCATACAGGTGCTGGCAGTAAGAATAGAACCTGCACTTCTTGCCTCCCACTCCTGTGCTTTAGTTACAAAGCCACTATTAGGCTTTCCGCATCATCCTGTGATTGAGTAACTTTCATGGTATCAGTGGAGATTCAGGAATTCTGAGCTAATTAATGCTCTGGCACTTTTCAAACCCTCAGCTGCTCTTTAGCTCTGATGGTTCCGTAGGGTTCGATGACTTGCAGTGATGTGTCTCTGAAGAGACGACAAAGAAAGGCAAATAAAGGATGGGGATTCACCAACCTTGTCTCACAAAGGTAGGGGCTGTACTCAGAAACATTTGCTTAGGTTTCATAGGCTCCTTATTCTTTTTAAACAGAGGATGTAAAAGCTTCCAAGGGGGACCCTGTCATGTTAAAATCTGATAATTTGAAAGTTCTTCTTTATCACTGCTGGCTGCACTGCTCTTCCACTGATTACAGTGGATCACCTGAGCTCTCTTTTAAAACTCTGCCTTTTCTGTGAGATCAAATTAAAACCCACTATTCCTATATATGCCACAAGGAATCAAGTATTACAAATACTCCGCCAGCTGTTCTTCTAAATAATTAGGGAGGGACATAAGCTGACACTGATCTGGATCAGCACGTGACAGAAGTTTGGGTTAAGATTTTTTGGTTCAAATTTGACGACCCACAGTGTGTAGAGTTAACTCTTTCAGCTTTTCTGGTAGTAAGAAGATTAATTGTGAAGACAACAAAGAGGCTAAGCTATTAAGAGTGATGAATTTTGGAGCAAGTCATTTTTTCAGTCCAATTAGCACCACATGGCCTGTCAGTAATGGTTGGGCATCAAGAGCCAGTAAGTTGCAAACAACCAGGGGGACTTAAAAACATTCATCATAAAATGGTAATGTCGTCTCAGTTCTCACTGTTACTCTTGGTCTCGCTTCACATGGCAAAGGTTTATGTTTTGTTTACGTTTTACTTTGGTATTTTAATATGTTCCAACAGCCCCGAAGTAGGTCATGAATATGTATATACCCAAAATATCTAACTTACCATGCTAGAAACAAAATACACAAAACACGAGTTCTTTCTAAAACTACCTTTCTTTTGTGTCAAGCAAAATCATACAAATGCGAAGTTTTGCAAACCTAGACCTCTAAATATGCTTTTAAACTATCAATACATATGCATCACAGCAGTAACTGAATGCTCTGAATGATTAAAAAAAATAATATCAAAAAAATCTATGAGCAGAACAGTGTGAGGAACAGAGGGATGGAGTAACTTTGCAGTGTTAATAGGGTTTAATATCTGAAGCATTAAGCACTGCTGTAGCACTCATAAAGGAACACGGCTAATGCTTAAACTTGTTTGACATCAGAGCCTTGTTACTACGTGTATTCCAACATATTTACAAATCGAGCAGAGGCTTGTTGAGTCTTGTTCCATGATAGACTCCTGAAGTATTCGGGCTGGCAGTTTTCAATTACTTCATCTTGGCTGGGATTCAAAGCAGGCCAGCACACGGGGAGGGAGGCATTCAGCTGGACCAGCTGAAACACGGGGGGATACCACACAGGCTTAAAGGGGAAGAGCCCAAAGTCTGGGCTCTTCTTGACATCCATCATTAACTATTAATAGAGATTCATTATTTTGTGGATTTGTCACAATTGGCTCTTAGGACAGGGTGTCTACGTGCTTTACTAATTATCCCTAACCTGCTTGGAGGCACGTTTCTGAATGCCAGTCATTTACTGCCAATTTACATACTTGGGGGAGGGGTTTTGGGGAGAGAGATTCATGATATAAAAACAGGTTAGAGTTAGTGCATTAATGTTTCCCTCCAGCTCACCCTGTGCCGTGGCTTGACACGTCCATCTCTGTCCTAAATAAACCTCCCCACTTGCATCCTTCACAAGCGACAGGAAAGCTGAACAATTACATCGAGATTAATTCCTTGGAATATTGTCAGTCATTTTAGGGTGTTTTTAGAGAACGAAATTATATATTTATGATACAGTCCTGATTGACTATTTTATATGAAATGTCAGTGTTTTCTCTTTGCACAGCACACCTTGCAGGGTGTCAGGAAGCGTATTCCTAAGGGATTCCATGAGGGAAGGCAGACCTCCTGTTTGAACGCATATTCATTTATTGTTTTCCTTGCCTTGAGGTTCGAAGGAACTTGTTTTCACCCAGCAAGAGGGTGGGCAAAGCTCAGAGCGTGGGTGTTGGGGTAGTGGCATTAGCCACCCATGGCTAATGTGAGGTGTCTTGCCTGACTGTGCTGCGCCATCATCACTGCACTCGCCGTGCTTTGTCATCCTTAGGTGGGTGGCTGCTGTGGCAAGAGGCTTCTGTTCAATGAATCAATTGTAAAATGAATGTTAGGCTTCTGCAGGGGGAAAATATCGTGCCTCCTTCTGTGGCTTCCCGCCCCCGAACTTTCTCTTCCTGTTCTGCTCTGACATGCTGCAACAGATTTATGAAAATCAAAGACTTTAATTGTAAAACTGCCACTTAATTGACAACAGACAGGATTTACTTAGTGCTCAGCTCCTAGAGATCACTTTATTTAGCATTCCTCTTGTTTTGTTCCCTTTCTCCATCTTACCAGGCAAATTTAATACTGAAACACATGCCACAATTGTTCATGAGGTAAATGTCAGCATCATAGTGAGCTTTAAAGACCAACAAAACAACCAGAAAAAAAGGAAAATACAAAACAAACCCAAGAAAATCCCCAGGCTGGAGTGAAGCCTGGCAAGATGAAGTTTGTGCAGAATATGCTGCTCCTGGAGCTTTCCAAGTTACTGCAGAGCCTTTCTGAGGGGTGTGATTGTTTTACCTGTTGCCTGATACTGATCAGTCTGGAAAGTCTCTCTCACCCTTGTCTCATAAACCTGTGGGAAGAGGGAATCTCTCCCTAGCATGAGCCCTACAGTGGGCAGCTCTGCACTCTGTGTGAGACCAGGTTTTCTCTGCGCTCACCTCACTGAGGCTGCCTACAGATAAACGAGGGCCTGGTTGAGCTGTGATTTCTAAGTATCTGCCTGGGGGTTATTTATCCCATTTATTCAGAAGTGGCTTCCTTTGAAAAGGAGGAGGAGGTGAAGAGATACAGCTTCCTAGGTAGTAGTAAAGTGCATGCTGTGTGTGCATGACAATATAGGTCTCCGAGGTTTAGTGGGTCTGGAATTATGCCATTTGTCTCACACTAATTGAAGCATGTGTCTACAAGTGTGCAGTGTGAAACATAGGATAAATGGTGATCATAAAATAAGGGTACTGCATAACCTATCTTATGATTAGATAGAGTCACTTGCAGAGCACCTTAAAATGTATGTTTTGTGAAGCTGCTCTGTTCTGTGCATGTGTGTGTACATATTAAGCTAATAGGATATATTTCTGCTGAGCCAATCTGAGACAACGTCTGGTCTTTTACAGCTTTTCAGAATCTTTCCTCTGTGTGTCCCTCATGTTTGTAAATGTACCTTGCAGAGCTTATAAAATTGTGAGTCCAGAGTAACAAATGTTAGACTTAAACCTATTTCTGCATGACAGAAAGACATCTCAAAATGTGAGCGTTGTCTATTAAGCATGATTAAACTTCATTTCTTCATACGCTGGAGTCTCTAGAAGCAGGGTTCTGTACTGTGAAGTTTCAAATGAGGCTGAAGTGGATCACAATTTGAAACCACCTGAGTGTTACTGGAAAGAATAGGCACGTCTCCATACCCAACAGAGACATTCAGTGCAAGATATAGGTTAGTTTATTATGGACAGCAGTGTAATTTGTTACTGCCTTATGTTTATTGCCATGGTGTACATGAAATCTCATTGTGGATGTTTTCAAGAAAGGGAATTGATGGGGTTTTGTTATTTGAAGTTTGGTTTCAGCAGCCAAGGCAAATATATCTGTGATATTGGCTTTGGGATCAGACATTTATATGTCATTTCTGTCAGTTTTAAAGTAAAAAAAGCTTTCCAGTATGTCGTTTATCTTCATTGCTATGTCTACAGTATTGCTCAGCTGTATTGAGCTATGCAAGTGGGTGGGGGAAAAAAATTAGAAACTTAGTCATCTTCTAAAGATACCAAACCATTAAGAGAGGAAACACTTCTGCTGTGTGCCTGATCTCTGCGAGCAACTGAAGCATCTACTCATAGACTTGGGGGGGGGGGGGGGGGGGGGGGGAAAGAGGAAAAAAAAGAAAAAAAGGCAGAAATAAAAAAACCCCAGCCCCCAAAGACATTTTCTATCTGTACGCTTCAGTGCAAAGCAAGTGCTTTATGCTTTTTGCTTTTTAGGCATGATTCACAAGGCAGATAGATTCATGTGCAAGTGACTCCAGGTACAGCAGTGGGGGTGGATCTGGATCGTGTAAGGCCAGTGCTGAATGTGGGAAAACATCTTCCTCCCACTCTCCAGTAAACAATGTCAAATCAAAAGGTTTTCATTGCAGCTTGATTGTTAACACAAGAAGAGACCTGGGTCACACTAAAGGTCCATTTAATCTTATATTCTTACTAGAATAGTAGTTTGTATCTGATCCTTAAGGAAAGGTAAGAGTGAGGACAGATAGAGACAGACCTGCAAACACCAGTTTGAATTTCTCATGAGTAGAATTTGAACTATTGGGCTCAGAGTTGGATTAACTGGAGTAACTGGAGTACTCTGTGACTTTGTCACTCTAGATATTACACCTACAACAATCTGTGAAAGAAAGCCTCTGCAGTTCAATTCTGTACTGGGTGAAAAAGTACTTCTGTTTGTTCTTTGTTTTAAGCTTCCTACTTAATTAATGGGTACACCAACAAATTCTTGGGATGTGAGGAAAAAAATTGTTCATAGGCGAGTTCTTTGTTTTCTAGCGCTCCATTTATCCATTCATTGTTATCACTCTTCCATTCTTAAAAATCCTAATTAATTCTCTCTGTGTAAAAAGGTTATTCTATACCTTTATGCAGCATTGTTGCCATTCTTGTTACCTTTTCTACACTTAAAAAAAACCCAAACAAACAACAAACCAAGCACCAAAAAAAACAACCTACGTACAGAAACAAACCATAACAACAAAAGGAATTATTTGGAAGCAAAATTCATCGGAAAGGGCAGCTTGAAGCAGAAGTCAGAACCAACTCCACAGGTGAAAGATGCCAGAAGTATTAGCATGAGAAAAGGTGTCAGTGCTTGCTTTCAAGTCCTAATGACTGGTCAGAAGCATGAGAGATACCGAAGTGTTTTCTCTTGGCTAACAGAAAATAAGATGCAGAACGACCGGTGAAGCTCAGGATGGAAGTTATTATCAACCTGCTCTATGAACTTTTCACTTGTTTTGCACTCATGCATTTATATTTATTTCAAATGGGTTGATGGCAGCAGTTGATAAATGAGCTGCTGCCAGTTGTAGCCCATTGTGTTTGTCATCAGCGCAAGTTCACTGTAGTCAGTGATGAAATTTCACCTGCTGTGTGAGAGAAAATAAAATGCACAGTTGTGGTTGTAATTAGGGTTGAAAATCAATAGTAAAAGATGTTTTAAAAATGAGAAAGATGGTAGAAGAGAAAATGAGGAGAAAACCGTGAAAAGAGAATTAACTGGGGACAGATAAGAGCAGTGAATCCAGGGATATATTGGAGGAAATGGAACATTAATCCAAGGTGGAACACCTACGACCACTTTTTGTAAGAGATTTCATTTTGAGTATAAGAAAGAACGTTTTTTCTAGTAAAAATCTCTTTTCCTTTGGTGGCATGTGCACGTGTATGAACAAAAAACGGGGCTGCTAATGGTGCCTTGAAGATCCTCACATTTTTTCTGCTCCATTCCCTTGGTGGCCACCATCCTGGAAAATGAAGGACTTGGATGTAACTCACTTTGGAATTCAGGAGGGGACGTACCTGAATTAGTGAGAGAGCAGCATGTCACAGTAGAGTTCGCAATAAAGAATGCTGCACCTAATACTTTTGGAGTTTTTTTCCTTTGCCTTGAAACTATTCTCTAACAGCCTTTGAGATAAAGTATCTGGGGGTTTGGATGTGACCAGATGGCTGAGCACTGAGTAGTCTTCTTCGAAGTCGCTCATAAAAAGCACCTGTACTAAAAGGGTGGAAAATTGAAAATTCTTGTTGGCTCCACAGGGGATGACTTGGGTTTGGTTTTGATGGAGTGGAATATCTTTGACTATTGCTGATTATGAAAGGGCTTATTACTGGCTAGGGAGTAGAAAAGGGAAAGCATTTCATTCTCTGCTCTTCTTAGCTTTCACCTCAAGAGCATCAGCTTAGGAAATAGTGTGTCAGACTGTCAAAGAAATGCCCGAGCAGTTTGTTCTTTTTGTTTTATCTTTCCCTAAGTATCAAAGACCCTGGTCATAGAAAAGACAGTCTTTCTCTTTAATAAGTCTATTTCCAGTACAAAGCTAGTACAATATGACAGGCAAATACAATAACCTTGTTAAAGCATCTTCTGTATAACGCACAAATGTGTGAAATGTTTTCTCCTCAATAAACAGCCTTCAGTAAGGGATGTGTATTGTGTATCTTAGGTACACAGAGACTGCATCCTCATATCACTTTGAAGCTACATCTGCTATATTTTAAACAGTAACCAACTAAGTATGACGAGATGGCAGAACAGTTTAATATCATGGCCTTTATCTGCCCAGAGAGCACGAAAGAAAAATAAAGCAAATGGGTAGGGGAGAGCATGTTATTCTATCAGTGCAGACAATTCTGCTCCCGTTTGGCACATCAGTGGTATAATACAGAGATAAAAATGAATCCTTGTACAGTGAATTGAATATTTCCTAGAAGCTTTGGTTGGAAATTGTTTCTGATGTTGTTAGCTAAGGAGGATTTACTTTACACTTAAGTCAGCACAAATCCACATAAAAGTAACATCTCATGGGTGATGGTGAACTTTTTTAAAGGGATAATAAATCTGACAAACAGCTGACTTTGTAGGTAGGGCTTTGGTATATGTCATATTAAGCAAAGGTAATCAAGTAAGAGATTTTATGTGGTTTTTGTAGAAATGTACAAAGAGAAGGTGACGTCTGACACTGCGTACACTTGTAAGGGAACAAAATGAGAACAAAAAAAGGAGGCAGACAGCTGGTTAGAGCCCAGTTCAGCAAACATTACCCACAAAGAGCAATGTTTGCTTTTGCATCTGGGCATACAGGCTTCTTAAGTCAGGGAAGTCTATGGAAATACTCTTGGAAATAAATAACATCCAGTGGGACTCGGTGTCCTGCAGTAATACACAGAATGTGTAAGATGCTGTTGGAGAAGTAAGAATAAGCAGCTTTCTCATACTGTTTATGGAAAGTTTGTGGGCTTCTCTGGTTTGCATATCTCAAAAACTCCAGCAGTTGTGGAACAGAAACAACCTAAAATCCAAAGGTTGTGTTGACACAGTGAGGCTGTGGGTTCTGGAGCCCCCTGTGCCTGTGCACGCTCCTTGCTCCAGACAAGGTGAAATGGAATTCTCAGGCTGAGTATGTGGCATCCCCAGCACTGCTTAAATGTAGATCTGAGCTGATCCTCAAGTCCCGGCTTGTTCATCGTCACTGTTGTTTATGCACAAGCCTGTGCCGAAGTGTGGATTTAGGCAAAGCTCCAGAGCACACCCAAGGGCAGCAGCCCAACCATGCTCAGCTCCCCACAGAGAATGAAGCTCCATGGGTCTGTCAGGATGGCTTGGATCCAGGGGAGGCAACGTGTGCTGCCTCCACCCTGTCCAGCAGCACTGATGTCCCGCTGTCAGTTACCCTGAAGGGCAGGGAAGGTGAGCCACAGCTGGGCTGTCAGCCAGGAACGTGGGTGGACAAAATGCACAGCTCCAGTCCCACCATGCTAAACTCTATCTGTTCCCTTTTGGTGGAGAGTGTGCACAGCTCCAGTCCCACCATGCTGAACTTTATCTGTTCCCTTTTGGTTGAGAGTGTGCACAGCTCCAGTCCCACCACGCTGAACTTTATCTGTTCCCTTTTGGTGGAGAGTGTGCACAGCTCCAGTCCCACCACACTAAACTTCATCTGTTTCCTTTTGGCGGAGAGTGTGCACAGCTCCAGTCCCACCATGCTGAACTTTATCTTTTCCCTTTTAGTGGAGAGTGTGCACAGCTCCAGTCCCACCATGCTGAACTTCATCTTTTCCCTTTTGGTGGAGAGTGTGCACAGCTCCAGTCCCACCATGCTGAACTTCATCTTTTCCCTTTTGGTGGAGAGTGTGCACAGCTCCAGTCCCACCATGCTGAACTTCATCTTTTCCCTTTTGGTGGAGAGTGTGCACAGCTCCAGTCCCACCATGCTGAACTTTATCTTTTCCCTTTTGGTGGAGAGTGTGCACAGCTCCAGTCCCACCATGCTGAACTTCATCTTTTCCCTTTTGGTGGAGAGTGTGCACAGCTCCAGTCCCACCATGCTGAACTTTATCTTTTCCCTTTTGGTGGACGTGTGTGGCAGACAACAACTGTGCATCTGCGGGACTGAAGTGCCAACCCTCTCACTGCACTGCAGGGACCCCAGGCAGGTTCTCCACTCATCACATGCACTTTTTTTTTTTTTTTTTTTTTAAAGTAACAGTGGCAATCAGTGAGAAATCCATTTGCTGCACAAAACTCCCACATGGTATGAATTGGTAGTGATTTAATATTTCAGATGGTAATGGTGTGCCTTTACCTGAATGGTAGAGTAAATGACTTCCTTAAAAAGTAGGTAACCTTTAACATTTACATTTTTTTAAAAAAAAAGGTAAGGATGTAAAACCAATGGGAAGGTTGAAAGAGGGAGAAGAAGTATTAACATTGCATTGTTTACATAGTGAACAGAATACAGCCCTTGATAGAAGTCTAAACTCTTTTATTTATGGGAAGATATGTAAATAACTAGCCATATCTACAAAATCAATTGCTCAGCCACCTCAGGTTGAAAGTTGGCTTAAAATTCATGAGGATTTTAAAATAATATACTTCAATTTTCTAGCTTCTGATTATTCTGAGATGGTTTTGTCTTTTTTTTTTTTTTTTTTCCACTAGGAGCTCTTGAATGTGATCAGAATTTTAAAGGAAAAATAATTAAAATCACCTGTACAACACTGTGGGATTAGGGATAGAGATTCTGAGCATTACCAATACTACTTGGATAATGAAGTTTTGATTTGATTACAAAGACCTGAGATCTGGAAATTAAAATGTACAGGGCAAGAATTAAGTAAAAAATATTAATAAAAATACTCAGCAAATCAAAGGATGAGTGCAGTCTTCAACAAGCCTGAAAAACACAGGCCCAGCTCCTCTGTGGTGTAAACTGCCTCAGACCAGTGGAGCTTTCATCAGCTGAAGAGTTCTGGCCCGGGGACCAGCAGCCTGTTTTGATCCAGTGAAAGAATTTGAACTATATTTCCTCTTGGCAGAAGGAAAATGACAGTCTGTTATTAGGAACAGCGTAAGGACTTTGTCTCTCTGGAGCACAGTGCTCACACCTGGAGTACCTGTGTTCCAGGTGACGCTGGTGTCACTGCAGGGGCTGTGGGCAGTGGGAGAGACAAACCTTAAGTAACTGATTCAAATTTGTAGGAGCAGGTAGTGTTTCTGACTTCTCTCTGCGCAAGTTTTGTTTTAAATCCAAAAAGCACCATCCTGAAACGTATTTTCAGAGTTTTCTGTAAGCCATGAAGCGCATGTCAATAAGCTTTCATGCCTAGATTATAAAATGTTTCCCTGCAGATGTACCAAAATCTCTAACAAGTTACAGAACTGTGTATGTAGACTGTAGGGCTTCGTTCTGAGCTGATTCGAGGGACAAATTAATATATAAAACTGGGGAAAGGAGAGAGTTTTCATACAACCAGACCCTCAGTTGGTGTAATGAAGATAAACCTGTGCACTTCTTAGGGACTTGTGCGAACTAAGGATCTAATTCACGCTTTAAATATTTCATTGGACAATAAAAGAGTATCTTGTAAAATACTCTGATAAATTGCACTTTTAAGCTTAAACATCTCTACAAAATTAGGAGGGAATTCCAAAACCTACTGCCACCCCCAAGAGTGGTGTTTCTAGTAAACATTTCCAGGCAGTTGTGCTCCTAAATTCAATTACACCAGCGGCTTCAGCATAGATCCTGCTGGACAATCATCTACCTCATAAAAAGTGCAGGTCATTTGCCACAACTGAGCAAAACTGTCATTTTCTACCTAAAAGAAGCTGAGGCTATGCTAAGGCAGAAAATAAATCCTCTGTGACTCATAAAGAGAGCGCTTTTTTAGGTCAGGTCAAGAACAAAGACAGTGGCAGTGCAATGCTGAGAGGCTTAGAGTGGTGTGTCCCTAAGGACAACTCCCGACACCAATTGGAATTTTTTTTTCTTGATGGGCTGAATGGTTTTTGAATGGGCTCGTAAATGCCCTTAAAATAATCAGTTTATTCAATTAGCAAATTGTCCTATTGTCCTTTAAATATGAAGGGATTTTTTAAACTATTTTTTTTTAACCAAATATGGTGTTTAGTGTCTGTGGCAGGAGGAGAATAGACAGAGTTGGCTCTGAGTACAGGAACAGAGTAAATGCTCTGGGGAGGGTGAGACTGCGAGGGAATATCAGTGCTGCCCTCCCCTCTGCCAGGCACAGGCACACACACTCTCAAATCTCTCCGCAGCCACAGTGCCTTCAGTGTGGAGTAGAGGGGTCAAGGTGTTTGCTAATATTACTGAAATTGAATTATAGCTTTGCCTCAAAGTTCAAATTTTCTTGTGAGTCTTGCTGTTTCTGAGATTTTTTTTGTTTGTTTGTTTGCAGAAAAGGGCCAGAATTAAAAAGCTGCTCTCCTAAATTCCCATGTTACATTTTCTATGTGTTTTTCCTTTGTGTTTGGGTTTTCCTTTTAAATCTCGTGGTGCTCTGTTACAGCAACCATCCTGTGGTGTATTCCGTGGATCTTAATAGTAACCTTACTCAGATGGGGAGGTGGGAAAATGTTTCCCAGAAAGAGAACCAGGAGAGAGTGCAACAAAGCATGGTGTGCTTGCTTGATTTAGTCCAAGACCTCTTTTGGCCTTGGGTTTTAGATTCAGTTCACCTTGAAACGATAATTATTCCTTAGAAAATAATTTCAGAGAGCAGTTTCAGGTTATCTGTTCATAATTTTTATTTTTTTTCCCCTAAAGTACTGTTGTGGACTAAGAATTGTATATATGTAAAACCCTATTCGTCCTTCCACTTTTAAACAAAGTTTAGAGCTGCCTGGTTTCAGAATTGACAATATACTGCCTTTCCTGCCAAAGATGTTCCTTCCACCCAAGCTCTCTACTTCCCCATGAAGACACGAAACTCTCCTGAAGGCTTTCATGAGCACTCCCCCCACACACACACCCCAGTGACTGAGTCACTAGGAATTAATATTGATTTCTGCCCTTCCCCTTCTGAGCACCACAAAAGTGTGGCAAAGTCCACAGGCTGTAAATGGCATGGGGAAACCTGACTCCATGACAAATCTCTGTGAGAGACAAAGGTAATGGGACTGTTCTGGCAAGCAAAAAGCCTGGTACTCCTAGGGGTGAAGGGACCCCCAAGAATTTATCTACTGTACTCATTCATTAATCCTTCCTTTGCCACTGAAGGATCATGGACAAAATAAACCTCAGGGGACTGAGAATTCTGCCCTGTGTCCCCAGCTGTGCTGCTGCTCTACAGGTCTGTGATGCCCCATGGCTCAGTGAGTGGGTCAGCCTTTGAGTCTCTCTCAAAAAATGGTCAAAAGATGGTCAAAAGATGGTCAAAAAATGGTCAAAAATGGTCAAAAGATGGTCAAAAGATGGTCAAAAGATGGTCAAAAAATGGAACTGGACAAGTTGTGTGTGAGCTACCTGGAAGAATTTGCTGTTGGATGCTATCACAGCTCTTGTAACACACGGAATTCAGGGAAATTGCAGACACTCAGAAGTTCATGACCAAATGGGCTCCAGGTGGAAACCTCCCCGGATCCCCACTGAACAAAACTGTTCTGGCATTTGTGACACCAGGAGGTCTCAAGGCAGCCTGACTTGCTGCTGCCTGTGCAGGCTCCTGCAGGGTCAAGTGATTTGGCATGTGGATCGCTTCCTCTAAACTTTGCTTTGAGGAAGTGAACTTAAGCCTTTGTGAGGGTCTAATACAAACTTCTGGAAAGTTTTCCATGTGCTCCGACAGCAGAATAAACGCAAAAAAAACGCGCTGTGAGGAAAGACAGCCCTCCAAAATTTTCAGTCTGTGCTAGACCATGATATACTGCAAATCTAGCCTTAAGTGCTTTTTAAGTGGCATTTCTAGCCTTTGCTGGTTGAAGAACTTCAGATATAAGCAGCCAAACTTGTGAATCCTCATGAATCCTTGTGACTCCTTGAGGCTTTGCCCATCATTAATCAGCCCATCCACAAAAAAATATTCCAGGCATACACACCATATGCACATGCATGTGCTTCTATAGCTGTTAATAAACTCAGCAATACTGTCATCTCTATATAGTTATAACCCCCCCTTTATGGAATTGCCTTCCTAGTATTTGAAGTTTAAGAAATCAAATCCCCCATCTCCATAGCATAAACATTTTGAAAGCATCACCTAGTTGCAAAGTATTCCCTAGATAGATGTATTCTTTGAAGATATTCCAACTAACGATGTGTTATTAGTGTGAAGGGCCAAATTATCTACTCATCTAATTGGTTCAGGTCCACTGTGCCGCAGGATTTGACATTATCATTTCTCAGGGTCTAACATAATTCATACAAAATATCAATTTGTTATACTTATCATGTTAGTATAGAGAACCCTTAATAACAGGACATTTAATGCAGCATTAGCTTTCCAGCGTTTTTAGACTAGAGAAAATATCTCTTTCTTCTTAGCATTAATTGAAGCAGCCCTTATTTAAATGGTTTTGCCCCTCTGCTTTTGTAAATTAACTAATATAATTGTATAGTGAATATTTATCTTCCCTAAATTAACGCGGAATCAAAATTAATTAGTTTGAAAAATACGATTCGCCATTCAGTATCACATTTAAACACACAACAAATTACCAGGGTAATTTTTTCTGCTCCGCTCCCTGGGTGTGAGATGCGGCCAGTGAAAAACCTCAGGACTGTGGTTTCCTTGTTCTGGGCTGTCATTAAGCACGGGTCGCTTTTGACAAGTTTTTGACACATTGCTCTTCCATCAGGTTCCTTACTTTCGATTGTGGAATGACAAGTCTATTTTGTGGCGGTGTGAAATGAACCATGTACTGCTACCGCTGTCTCATGTCTCATAATGGAAGGTTCACAGCATGGACAATTGGGAATTTCTCCAGGCAGGGGAAAAGCACTTACTTTCAACCCCTGGCTTTAATCAATCAAGGAGAAACTGGAAATCGCTGTAAAGTAATGAATGTCAATTTATGTACATGCTATTGATTTTAGAAATTTAATGCTCTGTTTCCCTATTTTGTGTTGACCTTATGAAGCTTAAAGATGAACACAAAAGGTGAATATTCTCGAGACAGAATTGGTTTTCCCCTGGAAATACGAACAATGGATTTTGTACCTTCTGTATATGGAAGGGAAAATATAAAAAAGGAAAGGAAGGAGAGGGGTCAGCTGGAACTTAAGCCAAAGGGCTGTACCAAGTCAAGGGATTGGCGAAAACAGGGGCATGTTTTTAAATCCATTTGTTGCAAAATGGACAAAGCCGTCCTTACAAGACACATCCCAGTGGTTGTGATCTTGGCATACTGAGGATCTGGGCTATTAATTTATTTTTTTCTTTGGTCAAATGCATTCTTGATTTAACTTTTGTTATTTTTATATAGAGTACGAAGGTATTGTTTTGAATAACTCACTGTTTATCTGCCTTGTAGTTTGCATGCTTTGTGGTCCTTCATTGCACTCTGACAGAGTGAGAGAGAGAGATTAGTAAACATGACCCCAGAAGACCTCTGTAAGTGCCTGTCTAGCATAACTTATTGGCTTCACTTTCTCTGCCTGGAGCATCCTTAGCCTCGATGGACACGTTGCACACGAGTTTTGCTGTTGCTTATCTTCACAAAGTTTACATCTGCCTGGTTTTCATTCCCAGATAAGAAGCCGGGGCGCTGTCAGTTAGCAAATACTCTCAGGAACGCGCCCTCTCCCCTGCAGAGCAAGAAAACAATGACTTCAGAGATTATATAATTTGAACCCACATTTAAAAACATCATTCTTATAACGTCGTATCTCTAATTGCTCCTAAACATAAAAAACCCAATTCCAGTAAGAAACTGCACGTTAGGCTGGTGTTCTAATCAGCCACAGCATTCTGCCCCTACAGAAGCAGCAAGGAAACACATACAGAATGTTTTGTTCACTCTGAGGATTTCTTGTTGATCTCCACTGTATATTTGTACAAAAGCTCTCGGGGGATTTCTCATGTTACTTCCCTGAATACAAAGTAACAGGATTGCACAGGAAAAGTGCCTTTAGTAGCAGTATGCTCTTAACCAGCATATTCTTCTACTGCTCTGGCTGCTGCAAAAATTGAAGCCAGCTCTGAAAGACAGGTTTTTCTCCTCTTTGCAATAGTTTTACAAATGAAATCACAATACTCCCTGAAATTACTAGTGCACTTGACTCCACGATCAATTTACTCCATTTTCAATATAGACTTTGACAAGAAGGATTTGTTTATGCTGTCACATGAATCAGTCTCAGTAAATTAGACCTGTCAAAGTTACTTTTTCTGCACAATATAGTTTGCTTTTTTTTTTTTTTTGACACCTGTGCAGTTGGGAAAGGAATTGTAAATAGTGTAAAGACTTGAGTCAGAAGGTAAGGTATCTGCCTTTAGATCCTGCTCCCTGTGTCAGAAACACATCTCCACAGTCCCCAGGAGTATTTTTTACTTTATTTGGAATTGATAATGATAATTGATGATGATAGTAATTGTGATTTGCAATTGGATTTTGAATATACCACCTGTGTGCACCAAAATGCATGTGAACATCAAGCATGGATCTGTGAGAGAACCCAGGCAGCAGAATTCTGTACTCTAGAACTGTGGAGAGACATCACCCTCAAAGTGTCTACCCAGCATGTCAGTGTGGCTGCACTGGCTCTTTTTAATTACTTTGCCCCCTTTTCATCATTGCATTTTACCTACAGTCAGGGCCTAGATTGTGTCCTGGGGTTCAGCTGGAGCTCTTGCACAGCGAACCTCAGTGAAATCTCCTCTGAGCTGAGCTCCCTCCCTGGCTGGAGGTGTCGCTGCCCCCATGTATTGACAGATTGCGCTTGTCCTGGGTGGGAGTAACAGCTCAATACTGATGTCCCTGAGCTTGTTCCTCCTCATGGCCTGATGCATGTGTGACCCAGATCAAACCTGAGCCTTGACACTGCACTACACAGCACGCCCCAGGGTGCTGAGGGGGAATAATGGTAATGATAAGTTCTGATGATGACAAAACACCGTTAAACCTGTTTGTGAGAACTGGAGTTGTTTAAGTGGGCTGGTACTTACATACTGAAGGGCCAACAAAAAGAGCTCAGACTTGTCTGTGGGACAAAGTTGCATCAGTTGAACGTGCATGTTTTGTTGCGAGATTTTCTTTGCCTGCCTTTTTCTGTGCCAGGGGAAACTTTGGGTTTCATTTCGGCTGATGCGTGGTCACCCCAAGCTAAACCCTGATGAACCCACTTTAAACCCGCTCAGCTCAGATGTTTTATGTAATGCACCCAAGGAAATCTCCCAGACTGAGGAGGAATAAATGTGAAAATATTGAGGTAAACTGAAATCAATAACTGCTAGAGAAAAACAAGGCACAACAGTGATTATCAGGGTGATCTGCTGCTAATTAACTGAAGAACCAAAGTACTTCGCCTGTCTGGTTTCTAACTCTGCGTCTTACTTGCAATTCTTTTCAATTTGAATGTTCTGCTAGAAAGTGAAACACTCAGTGCTTAACAGACCTTCATGATAGAGTTCATTTGATCCAAGGAGGCCCAATTTATAGCTGCTTTTCCCCAGAGCCTGTTTACTTTGCCAGGATTATGATTTGCTGTTGCAATATTGGGATGTCAACGCAAGAAGCCAGAGACAAATGTTACTGATTGATGGTTCCCTATGTTTCTGCGGGAGGAGTGCTTTATCAACATCATAAAGGACCTTATCCTTTCAAAAAACTGGGTGGTTTTTGTGGCCATGACAAACAGGAACGGTTTTATCATGAACATTGTAAGCAATTTTGTGATCAGACACATTTCTGTGTCTCCAAGCAACTCCTGGTGCTTATTTCAAGTGCCCCTTTTTATTTGAAATCATCCTCTAATAACTGAAAGTAAAGAGGATACTTCAGGTTTTTAAAAGGAAACTAATTTTTAAACAACACCCTTGGGAGAGGGGCTATTGTTGCAGTTTTCCCTTTCTTTCCTCCAATTTGCAGTTTTGGACAGTCAGTGATTTTTATTATTTTGAGAGTAGAAGAAAGTGGTCTCTGCATATTTGGTAAGACTTTGTTGCAGAAATCTGTCTCTGTAATTGGTAAAGTGTCTTGCAAACCGTAGCTTGTGTAAGTAGTTTTTACTTACATGAATAATCTCATTTGCTTCCTTGGGGCAGGAATACTTAAGTAGTCATAAAGAATATTTAAAAGATGAAGCTTTTGCTGGCAGTAGCTTTTAACTCATACCATTCTGCTTCCTTTCCTGTCCTTTAATTAAAATGTGCCTGGATCTGACCTCAGAATCAAGAGAGGCTGGATCTCACTGGCTCCAACTGGCGTAACCTGCACTCACCAGAGCAGTTCCAGTGGTTCGGAACGAGGGTCACTTGTGCCTATTAAGCTTTGCCCTCATTTCAGCACCGGGATATGACATGCTGTTGGCGTTGCTGCTGCACTGAGCTGCACCTGCGTGTGTGCTGGTGGATCTGACAGATCCCCCTCCATGGTTCTCGGGGCCCCCATCTGCGCTAACAGTCCCCAGCAGCCCTGCCCAGCCCCCTGTCCATGGCTCAGGAACACCTCTGCAGCTCAGCCAGAGTTAAATTTGGGGGTTGAGTTTTGGAAGCGGCAGATTCGGGCATGGCTGGCCCACAGAGGGAAGGTAAGAACGTTCGCTAGGATTTAGGTAGTGTGTAGAGGAATGAGAGTGCATGCTGGGATGGGATTTAAAGTTTCAAACCAATTAGAATTTTAATTGTTTCTTTTTTCCTGTTTGTTAGCAGTTGTGACTAACTACCCTAGGCCAAGAGATAGTTAAAGCACATCCCCGTGTAGGGACATCACATTCCTACCTGTTACAGGAATTTCTAACAATGAGTCCTGAATTATCTCCAGAATACCCACAGTGCATAAAGACTGCATAAACCTGCTAAAAGCAGCGAGTATGTTTACTCCTAACAAATTTTTAGGGCAAATTGAGAATGTTTATTTTCTAAACACATATTCCACCACCATTTTGAAATGATGGCTTTTTTTTTTTCGTTACAAATAACGGTTTCAGTATCCTTTTCTTCACAAGTGTTTGATCTAACCACAGCTGATGCTCAGCCATGGTAACACTCAGGATCTTTTTTCATGCCTGTTGATTTTCTGCCCTCCCCTCCACCCCCTGAGACAGATTGATTTGGAATCTATCCAAGTTCTCTCAGGAGTGCTATCAAATTTGTTCTTTTCTCTCCACACCTGACCCATTCTGGCTTCCTTTAAATGCTAAAACTAGCAAGGGCCCAGCCGTGATGGGAAAAAACCCGCAACCAAACAAGAAAATCTCCTTCTGTGTTATTCCTGTACAGGCAAGGTGGCTAATGGGGAGCAGTGTTTCAATGGATTTACAACAGACTATGTTAAAAGGAAAGGTACCACTCAGGTTTCTTTTTCTATCAGATTATATTTAAGAAAGAGGGAAAAATAAATGTAGGCATTTCTGGAACAGCTGCACACCTCCCTCTGAAGCACTCTGTACCCATCCCTTTATACCCCTTTACTCGTGCAACAATAAAAACAACCCTTTTCCACAATCACACTTTAAAACACACTGCAGTTCAACCTGATATTTCATGTAATAATCAAAGCAATTCCCCTGCTAATGGCTGCACACACATTTGTGCGTCAGTTCTTTAAATACCCAACCTTTGGGAAATAGGCCCTGGCTTGGAGCAGGAGGCACTCAGCCTCAGCATACAATGAGTTTAAATGGAATAAGCTAATTTGTCACTGTTTTTTATGATTGAATATATGTGTTTAGAATGAAATTTAATTTAAATCCAATTTGTAACATCTCTGTGGGTGGGACAAAGGGAAAAAAAAACCCAAAAACCCAAAGGATGTATTAACTGGATACTGTACTGTGAATATAATGGTACTTCTGAGTTTAATGTTCAATTAAAAAGCCCTGCATGTTCTTATTACTGTTTACAGGAGTGGGTTTGGGGGAGATTTATGTTATAAAAAACCCACTATACAACCTTTTTTTTTTTTTTTTTTTTTTTTTTGTCACAACTCATGCAAAGTCTTTCCCTGATGCAGTTAAGCCATCTGGTATTCCTGAAGGAAAATTCAGTCACGCAGGTATCAACAGATAAAAAGTCACATTTTTATACAAACACTTGCCCGAGTTGCCATGTTGGGTTTTTTTACTGGAGAAAATGAAGATGGATTAGCATCACTGGCTGTTGTGTTTTGCTGTGGAGCACAAGAATCTAAGTGGAATAAGGCTGACTATTCACAGGCTGAGGCTGGAAACCTTGTGGAAATTAGACAAAGTTTTTTTATGAATTAAATATGAAAATGAATAATGTAGTCAGAACAGGGGCCACACCATGGCTTTTCTTCTACTCTGATATTCAGTGTATCTCATAACGTCCTGTCCGTTGTCTCCATTTTCCATCTGTAGTTGTTGGGGGTTGAAATTGCGTAATTGTGTCATACAAAATGTCACGTACAAAGTCAGTGGAGAACAGAGTTGAGGTCTGTGCCCCATGGATTTCACACGTGGAGGGAGAATGTGTGGGGCTTATGGGTAGATATATTGGGCTAAATATTTTGCTAGTGCTATCAGGTGATGAAATACTAAACTTTTCTTTTTCGATTGCCATCATTAGGTTTCAGAGTTAGTCCATTACAAGTCAAAAAAGTCGTTTGTACTTCTCGGAGCAGTTGTTTGCAAACTCAGAAAGACAGAATGAATCATGGTGTCTTCAAGGAGCTGGGAAACGTGATGGATGGTAGGAGGAGATGCAGAGCCTTTCCTGCTGCTCAGGGGGTTGGCAGTTCGTTATCTGGTGCCTAACTGGGGGGTCAGAGTCTCTAGCTGGGGTCCCAGCTGGTAAAAGTCAGGATTGCTTGGTGGGCTGCAGTGAGATGATACTCCTTTACACTGGATTTCTTCTGTCTGGTGGGGTTTTTTTTGTCTCCTGTTTACCTAAGAAAAATGTTGCGATTCTCATATTAAGCAGGATGGTTAAGAAGGTTCGGAACATGATCTTAAGCCAGGAATGATAAAGTTGGCGGAAGGCAGGGGAGGATGAGCAGATTCATCCACTCACCATTCTTTATACAAAGGACAAACAGCCACCACCAAAGGTGTCTAAGTTTGAGTGTATTGGCAATCATAAGTTCATATCACCTTTCCCTCGCTTATTTAACCTTGAATGTCTGTATTGAATACACCCTTTATACAATCACTGTTCATAGAAACAGAAATATACACCTATCATAGATCCTGCAAAGACAGATTTAGTTATTATAAACCCCTAAAATACATACAAATAATTAAATTCTTTCTTGCTTATACCGTATGTTCTTTCATTTGCATGTGATTTGCTTAATATTAAGTACAGACTTATTAGAAGCTCTCAAAACACATATATCCCTTATTGGGTAATTAATACTAATCTTGCAAACACATTAGCAACACAGAGGCACTAACAGCTATCTTAGGAGCTGTTACAGTCTGTCTTGTAAATCCTGTCTTACTGTGTGGATTAGTTCATGCTCCTTTGGAGATGTGAGAAGCTACAGTGCTGATCCTGATGCCACTCGTGGGGCTGGGTCTGTAGGGATCCCTTCCCCTTCAGATTTCAAGGGTTTTAAACACAGCTCTGACAGTACTTTTGAAGTGTATGGGTGGGTGGGAGACACATGAAAACCACAAACCTGCAATTCTGAACTGCTTCGGAGCTTTCCATTGTATGTGTTGGGATTAGGAATAAGCAAATTAAGTCTTTAAATTTAGTATTTCAAAGTTAATTAAAAAAAAAAAAGAAACCCCCCCTTTAAAAACTTTGTTTAATGAAGTCAACAAATAGTATTGTTCAAGGTAGGTTTTGATGATATTGTTGGGGGGGGGGGGTGTTTGGAGGGATTTTATAGGTCTCAGAAACCTCCAAGCATGATTTTTTTCATCAGATATAAACATGCTTTCAGGCTGAGACCTCCAGAAATTACTTCCATAAAGAGAGCTCTGACTGAAATGACTGTAACCATGACTTTACTGTAATAATTTGCAAAATAGAGACGGTGCAGTGCGATGGTTTCATGTACATTTACTCATGGCTTTTACAATTGCTTTTGTGGCTAGATAGTAGAACCATCCTGCTTTATATTCCATATGTATATTTATATTTGGCTGTCCACAAGAACTGGATTATCCTATCTCTGGGCAGGAAGCGAGTGGTATTTCCTGCCAGCATTGCTGTGCTACACCCTCACAGAGCAGGACTTGTTACCTGCTGCCCATGCCTGCATTAAACTTCCTAGAAATATAGGAGCAATTTTATGGATGCAAAGAAGAGTGCTTTTGGTCCGTGTTTACAGTTCTAATTGGGATTTATAAAGAAAACACATACACACACCAAAGGTACAGTGCCAGAGTATTGATTGAAATTAAATGAGTCCTGTTCGTGTAACAAAATTAACTCAAAAGTAACCTAGATCCACATTCAAAGGCATGGAAGAGCTGAAGTCATTGTGAATCCAGAACCACTTTCTGAGAGATGAAATATCAAGTTACTTTAGGCATGGCAACAAATATTTGTATTTACAGCCCTGTTGGTTTGAAACTTGGCTTATCAGGTATTTGCCCGGACAAAAAACACTCTTACATTGGTTGACTGTGCACAGCATCTCTGACATTGCCTGTCTAAGAAATGAGCTTTCCATTTTCATCCTCTCTCCTCTTCATCTGCACTGTCAGATCAGTTTTTGTAGTGGCACAAAAGGGGATATGCTGTGAATAGTCCAACTTCCATTACACTGGTGCCCAGCAGTGCAGGGGTGGATTTCGCTTCATCGTGGGAGAGTCACTGTAATTGTCTCAGAGCTTCATTAGCTGTCGTTGTCTCTGAGTCTGGCATGTCAAAACCCAGAGACAACCTGCTAATTTCTTGTTGAAAGCAGCCACAGTCCCCAGAGCTTGAAAAGATACACAAGCTCCTTCCTTTTATGCTAACACACCTGACAAGTGCCAAATGCTCTCGCCTCTGGATGAAATCTGGAATCAACAGGTTTTGTAGGTGCTCAGATCTCTCAAGTGGTATTTTTAAAAGACAGAGACCACAGTGGTTCATCTGGGCTGGGGTTTGGGGGTTTCTTGGCGTCCACCTGAGGCTCTGCCACGTGCATCCTGTTGTCAGTCACTTAGTCCATATCCTCATTAACTTCTTCATCTCAAAGTGGAGCCCACAGCTTTTTGTATCTAGTAGGTCTGTGGTGAATTCCTGAGCATTGGTAATGTGCTCAGGTTTTATGGTGATGCTTATTTTAACAAAAAATGTCGTGAATAATATTTGGATCCTTAAGGTGTTCATATGAAATTGCTCATGTTTCCTCTATGCTGACTCCACATCCAGACAACATTTAGGTCCTTCCCAGCCTTTAGTCTCATTTCTCCGGGATGGAAACTCAGAGCAGGTGCTGGAACCCAACATGGTGTGTGTGGGAGCACCATGTGGGTGCCTGTGGGTGCACATCTGCCCAACATCTGTAAGGCGAGATGCTGTGACAGGCAACACAGTTTGTCTTCTCCTAAAGCTTGACTTTCTCCAGTGAGTTGGAGGCAGCTTAGCAGCTTTGTTATTCCCAGCCTGGTGGATCTGGAGCAGTCTTGGGGTAGTTCTGTGAAGGCTGGGAGTTCTGCCTACACGGTTGCCTTCAGCAGCAACATGATAAGCAGCAGCTTGTAGCACCATCACACCCTCCCACACTGGGGATGACTAGAATGTGCAGTTGTCTTCCTTGTTTCCTAATCTAGTACAGGATTTTATAGCCCTTGGATCCTGCACTGATCCCAGACAGGCACACGGATCTCACACTCTGCTACAAAGGAGGAAACCCTGAGAAATGCTGAATGTCTGGAGCTTAGGCAGAGTTGCTGGTGACTCTTGATTCTCAGGATCACATCTGAGATGTGTGATGTATGATGTATGCAGTCCTTTCGCCCTTAAAGAAGAATTTTTGTTTTGTATGAATGTCACTGGCCGACAATATTGTCTAAACACACAGATGCTATACAGTCTTTACTGTGACTGCTTTCTGCAGTTTTGGAGCTGTTAATTTTAGCTCTTCATTTCCACAGCAAGACCTTTTGGCATCTTTGTGGAACAGGAGCAGGGTCCTGAATTAGCGCAGCTCCATGATCCTGACAGGGTATAACTGAAGGAAGGAAATAGCTCCCCTGGCACGTACTTTTACTGGAGCAGCACAGGGATGTTTGCTGAGATTCACTGAGGAGCAGAGGCTGTGAGAAGTTGTGGTGTAGCTTCCCAGCAGAACACAAGGGTATGGAGGCTCCAAGGAAAACAGACAACCTGGCTAATTCTCGTAATGCTCGCTGTCCTTTGCCTCCAGGATGAGCCAAGCAGTAAATGTTGAGCAAAGCAGTAAATACCAAGCAAAGGAGGTTGATTTGTATGCGCAGCAATTGTTGGAATAAAAATCAGTTCAGACCCCGGTGACTCTTGCCAGCCCTTGTTATGGCTATAGACATCTGAATTCACAGCGAGTAAATACAACTGAAAATTCAGGGTACCCATCAGATTGTAACTCCAAATAGATCCTTCTCCTTTGCAGAATTGACTGGAAAGTTTCCACAGGAGGAGAGAGGCCTCAGGGGAGCAGGACCTGTGGAATTGTGTTGTGTGGGGAGCTCTATCCCCAGCCCTGAGATGCTGCTGGCATTTCATTTGTTGTTAAGTAACACAATAATCTATTGCAGGGAAAACAAAATGAGAACTCTGTATCAGAGTGTAGATGCCTGACACGCATTAATAAAACAATAAATGAAATTAATAATTTATGTTTGGCTGTTTTTACTTTTTGGGTGGGTTGTTTTTTTGTCTTTTTTTTGTCTTTTTTTTAACGCAAGTAGAAGGATATTACCATTCAAACTGAACTGGAGTGAAATTACTTCTACTATAGATAAAACATATTCAGATGAGCAGCATGCTTTCCCCACAAAGCTAACTGCAATCCCAATTAACACTTCTCAAAACCGAATTTATTTTTTTCCCCCTTGCTTCCTAATGAGGTTTTTTCCTCCCTGCTGTCTTGATACAAAGCTTTATGCCGTATGAGTGTGTTCATATGGTGCTTGAGTGCGTTATCTGACCTTGATTGGTGTTTTGGGAGCCAGTTAAATAGATTACATAGAGGTTACCTTGACAACTGTCTTTGCTGATTTAGCAATGCAGTTCATTCTTGGGCACAAGACTCTCAGCAACTGTGGAATTCCACTGACTTCATATTAATCATTAACACAATGTTCTGGAGAGGCTCTGCCGAGCTAGCAATAAGGACTGTATTGAAATTATTTTTTTTTT